>NC_086322.1:238489644-239773141 GCF_036172605.1 Pelobates fuscus
CTCTCTGCACAACACCACTAGCCTCAGTGCCTCTCTGCACAACACCACTAGCCTCAGTGCCTCTCTGCACAACACCACTAGCCTCAGTGCCTCTCTTGGACAGTCTATGGGGAACCAGGTACCATAGTATTGTAACTTTACAGTAGGCTTCCCATAGGGAGAGATCCTTTACGCTCACTTGGTAAGGGTAAAGGGTAAATTTACACTCAATGTCCTCCTCCCAACGCCCCATGTATGGAAGTTTATGTAGCATAGCCTCTTCCCATAGTGCGTTGTAACACAGGGATAGGGGTTTAATGGAGCGAGAGGTCATGATGTAAAGTGGGGAGAGTGACACTGAGCGCTATACGCCCTCCTCGGACGAGTTATATGATAGTAGAATATTTTTGACTCTTGAGTATAGGTATAGGTCTCTGGGAGCCAGGGAAAATTTGGTCAGCAGGACTGGGAATGGTTTTAAGGCGTCCTGGTCATATAGGTCTTCTACTGTGCGTATTGCCAGTGTTAACCATGTGTGTGGTGAGAGGTCAGGGGAGCGCGCTTGCAGCACTGCCAGGGGGGCCACATTAAAGGGACACTCCAGTGCCAGGAAAAGACATTGTTTTCCTGCCACTGTAGATCCTCTCTTCCTCCCACCCCCCATCCCCCAGCGGTGGTTTAGGGTCCGCCCACGCTCTTCCCCCACCGACGTCATCCGGTGGGGGAACACGATTGCACATGCGTGGCCGCCGGCGGGATGAGACCTAATGCGCAGGCGCGGCAATGGTGCATTAGACCTCCCCATAGGAAAGCATTGAAAATGCTTTCAATACTTTCCTATGGGAATTTTAGCGATGCTGGAGGTCCTCCAGCGTCGCTGGACCTCCTAGCATGAGGACATCCAGCGACACTAAAGCACAAAAAAACGGTGCTATAAACTAGGAAGTGCCCTCTAGTGGCTGTATAGTAGACAGCCACTAGAGGAGGAGTTAAAGAAAATAATTAGAAAAACACCTAACCAGGGGCTAACGGGGAGGTTGCCCGTGGGTTGGTGTGGATATGCCCTAAAAAACTCTCCAAGGCGGGGAATAACCCACAAATAATAAACGTTGAGGAGGAGAAAAAGGACCTAAGTCCCTATTGGGAGAGTAATGAAATGAGGGGGTCCCTACCTTTAATAAACCTAAGATAATAAGTAAAAAAGACAGGAGGGGACCAAACAGGGATAATTGGAACCAGTCTAAACCATTATTATATGGTGAGAAAAATAGGTAGATGGTAATAAGAAGGGGGGGGGGAGGGTGGAAGCCAGAGGAATAGGGGAAACAAATCTCCTTGGAATAACCAATACCCCAATGGCTCACCTTAAGTCCCAAATCCCCACACCTAAAGGGGGCACAATACTTGCCCTGTATACCTCAGCACTGTAGAAAAACCATAAGTGCCTACCTATAACTCAATATCCTATCTGGCTACACAGCAGAAGATCAGGATCTTGTGACCTGGTCCCATATGAAGGGGGGGGGGAGGTTAGACAGGGGTGGGGGGAGAGGGAAGGAAACCAGAGGAATAGGAGAAGTAACCCTCCTTGGAGGAGTAAAAGGAACTCCAGTAGTTCGCCCAGAATCCAAAGTAACCCAATTGTCCACACCTAAAGAGCACACTGAAGCTTGCCCTGTATACCTCAGCACTCTGGATAAACCAAAAGTGCCTACCTTCAACCCTGATGCCCTTCCTGTCTTAGTAGCAACGAACACACACTTAGTGAAATCACTCCATAGTGCTACCTAAATCAATAGTGCTACCTAAAGTGGAAAAAGAAAATTCTATCTCGACGCGCGTTTCGGCGTTCTAACACGCCGTCATCAGGACTAATGACTCATTACTCCTGACGACGGCGTGTTAGAACGCCGAAACGCGCGTCGAGATAGAATTTTCTTTTTCCACTTTAGGTAGCACTATTGATTTAGGTAGCACTATGGAGTGATTTCACTAAGTGTGTGTTCGTTGCTACTAAGACAGGAAGGGCATCAGGGCCTATAGTTTCCCGACTCCTCCCTATTACCTTTCTTGTGAATGGGCACAACATTCACTAACTTCCAATCTTCTGGGACTACTCCTGTTATCAATGATTGGTTAAATAAATCTGTTAATGGTTTTGCTAGTACACCACTAAGCTCTTTTAATAGCTTTGGGTGTATTCCATCAGGTCCCATTGACTTATTTGTCTTTACTTTTGACAGTTGAAATAGAACCTCTTCCTCTGTAAACTCACGTGTAATAAATGACTCATTTATCCTTTTTCTTAACTGAGGTCCCTTTCCTTCATTTTCATCTGTAAATAGCGAACAAAAATATTCATTGAGGCAGTCAGCTAGACCTTTATCCTCATCTACATACCTTCCTTCTTTTGTTTTTAATCTAACTAATCCTTGTTTTACTTTTCTTTTCTCATTTATGTATCTAAAAAAAGTTTTGTCCCCCTTTTTTACTGACTGCGCTATTTTCTCTTCTGTGTGGGATTTGGAAGCTCTTATAACTTGCTTAGCCTCTTTCTGCCTAATCTTATAGGTCATTCTGTCTTCCTCACTCTGGGTTTTTTTATAATTACTAAATGCTAACTTTTTGTTTTTTACTATTTTGGCCACATCTGCGGAGTACCACAGTGGTTTCTTGAATTTTTTGCTTTTACTGACAAGCCTAATGCAATTTTCTGTTGCCTTCAGTAGTGCAACTTTTAAATAATCCCATTTCTTTTGGACTCCATATAAATTGCTCCAGTCTGATAATGACTCCTTTGCACATATTCTAATTTTAGAAAAGTCTGTTTTTCTAAAGTCTAAAACTTTTGTTTTTGTGTGGTGTGACTCAGTCACTGTTCTTATATTAAACCACACTGACTGATGATCACTGGATCCTAAACTTTCACCTACAGTAATATCTGATACCAAATCTCCATTTGTTAACACTAAATCTAGTATGGCCTCTTTACGAGTTGGCTCCTCAACGACTTGTTTTAGAGACAATCCCAGTAGGGAGTTTAGAATATGTGTGCTCCTGGCACAAGTAGCTATTTTTGTTTTCCAATTCACATCAGGAAGATTAAAGTCACCCATGATGATAACTTCCCCCTTCATTGTCATTTTAGCTATGTCTTCAACTAGTAGATTATCTAACTCTTCAATTTGTCCTGGGGGCCTATAAATCACACCTACACGAGTTACTGTGTGATTACCAAATTCTAACGTAACCCAAACGGACTCTATGTTCGCCTCACTAACCTTTATTAGGCTAGATTTTATGCTATCCTTTACATACAGGGCCACCCCTCCCCCTTTCTTGCCTTCCCTGTCTTTTCTATATAAAGAGTACCCTGGTATTGCTATGTCCCAGTCATTTTTCTCATTATACCATGTCTCAGTAACAGCGACTAAATCTACACTATCAGTTGCCATTATTGCCACAAGTTCATGGATCTTATTCCCTAAACTGCAAGCATTTGTAGACATGACTCTAAGCTTATCATTTTTTAACACACTTGCTACAGGCACCTTCTGTCCTTGTTTTGGGGGACAATTGGATTGATGTTTTATCACCCTTTTGCCCCCCCCTCCTAGTTTAAAAACATCCTAGCAAAACCTCTGAACTGCTCACTGAGAACATTTGTTCCCTTTTGAGAAAGATGCAAACCATCTTTTTTGTACAGTTTATTTCCATTCCAAACAGAGCTACCATGAGCAATAAAGCCAAATCCTTGCTCCCGACACCATTCACCAAGCCACAAGTTAAAGTCCCTAATACGCATCCGCCTGTCGTTCTGAGTGTTATGCACAGGCAGAACTTCAGAGAATGACAGTGTGGAAGCAACCTGCCGTATATCATTGGCAAAAACACTAAAAACTTCCTTAACCTCTGAAACCTCATTGCAAGCCAAGTCATTTGTCCCTAAATGGACAAGTACATCCAATTCCCCTTCCTGCTTTGCTTGCTTAACAATATTACAGATACGTCTCCTGTCTCTGTGAGCAGTAGCTCCGGACACCTCACAAGACCACCATTGTCCATCTCCACACCTCTTATGATGGAATCCCCCAACAACAACTGCTTTCTATTAGGCCTCACCATAGTCTTCAAGCCTCTCTGCACAACACCACTAGCCTCAGTGCCTCTCTGCACAACACCACTAGCCTCAGTGCCTCTCTGCACAACACCACTAGCCTCAGTGCCTCTCTGCACAACACCACTAGCCTCAGTGCCTCTCTGCACAACACCACTAGCCTCAGTGCCTCTCTGCACAACACCACTAGCCTCAGTGCCTCTCTTGGACAGTCTATGGGGAACCAGGTACCATAGTATTGTAACTTTACAGTAGGCTTCCCATAGGGAGAGATCCTTTACGCTCACTTGGTAAGGGTAAAGGGTAAATTTACACTCAATGTCCTCCTCCCAATGCCCCATGTATGGAAGTTTATGTAGCGTAGCCTCTTCCCATAGTGCGTTGTAACACAGGGATAGGGGTTTAATGGAGCGAGAGGTCATGATGTAAAGTGGGGAGAGTGACACTGAGCGCTATACGCCCTCCTCGGACGAGTTATATGATAGTAGAATATTTTTGACTCTTGAGTATAGGTATAGGTCTCTGGGAGCCAGGGAAAATTTGGTCAGCAGGACTGGGAATGGTTTTAAGGCGTCCTGGTCATATAGGTCTTCTACTGTGCGTATTGCCAGTGTTAACCATGTGTGTGGTGAGAGGTCAGGGGAGCGCGCTTGCAGCACTGCCAGGGGGGCCACATTAAAGGGACACTCCAGTGCCAGGAAAAGACATTGTTTTCCTGCCACTGTAGATCCTCTCTTCCTCCCACCCCCCATCCCCCAGCGGTGGTTTAGGGTCTGCCCACGCTCTTCCCCCACCGACGTCATCCGGTGGGGGAACACGATTGCACATGCGTGGCCGCCGGCGGGATGAGACCTAATGCGCAGGCGCGGCAATGGTGCATTAGACCTCCCCATAGGAAAGCATTGAAAATGCTTTCAATACTTTCCTATGGGAATTTTAGCGATGCTGGAGGTCCTCCAGCGTTGCTGGACCTCCTAGCATGAGGACATCCAGCGACACTAAAGCACAAAAAAACGGTGCTATAAACTAGGAAGTGCCCTCTAGTGGCTGTATAGTAGACAGCCACTAGAGGAGGAGTTAAAGAAAATAATTAGAAAAACACCTAACCAGGGACTAACGGGGAGGTTGCCCGTGGGTTGGTGTGGATATGCCCTAAAAAACTCTCCAAGGTGGGGAATAACCCACAAATAATAAACGTTGAGGAGGAGAAAAAGGACCTAAGTCCCTATTGGGAGAGTAATGAAATGAGGGGGTCCCTACCTTTAATAAACCTAAGATAATAAGTAAAAAAGACAGGAGGGGACCAAACAGGGATAATTGGAACCAGTCTAAACCATTATTATATGGTGAGAAAAATAGGTAGATGGTAATAAGAAGGGGGGGGGGGAGGGTGGAAGCCAGAGGAATAGGGGAAACAAATCTCATTGGAATAACCAATACCCCAATGGCTCAATGACTCATTACTCCTGACGACGGCGTGTTAGAACGCCGAAACGCGCGTCGAGATAGAATTTTCTTTTTCCACTTTAGGTAGCACTATTGATTTAGGTAGCACTATGGAGTGATTTCACTAAGTGTGTGTTCGTTGCTACTAAGACAGGAAGGGCATCAGGGTTGAAGGTAGGCACTTTTGGTTTATCCAGAGTGCTGAGGTATACAGGGCAAGCTTCAGTGTGCTCTTTAGGTGTGGACATTTGGGATACTTTGGATTCTGGGCGAACTACTGGGGATCCTTTTACTCCTCCAATGAGGGTTACTTCTCCTATTCCTCTGGTTTCCTTCCCTCTCCCCCCACCCCTGTCTAACCTCCCCCCCCCTTCATATGGGACCAGGTCACGAGATCCTGATCTTCTGCTGTGTAGCCAGATAGGATATTGAGTTATAGGTAGGCACTTATGGTTTTTCTACAGTGCTGAGGTATACAGGGCAAGTATTGTGCCCCCTTTAGGTGTGGGGATTTGGGACTTAAGGTGAGCCATTGGGGTATTGGTTATTCCAAGGAGATTTGTTTCCCCTATTCCTCTGGCTTCCACCCTCCCCCCCCCTTCTTATTACCATCTACCTATTTTTCTCACCATATAATAAGGGTTTAGACTGGTTCCAATTATCCCTGTTTGGTCCCCTCCTGTCTTTTTTACTTATTATCTTAGGTTTATTAAAGGTAGGGACCCACTCATTTCATTACTCTCCCAATAGGGACTTAGGTCTTTTTTCTCCTCCTCAACGTTAGAGGAGGAGTTAACCACTCAAGGTAATTATTGCAGTTTGTGAAAACTGCAATAATTACACTTGCAGGGTTAAGGGTAGTGGGAGTTTGCACCCAGACCACTCCAATGGGCAGAAGTGGTCTAGGTGCCTGGAGTATCAGCAATGATTTAGCATCGAACAGCATGGAGGCCCAGGATTTCCATGTGGACAGTAAAGCATTTTTTTCCTGTGGGGCTGGATGCACTGGACCACAGGGCATGCATTAGGTTAACCGGGTGTAGGCAGGTGCTCTCGAAGGGATAGCCATATAGGAGCCTGTTCCCTAGCAGGGGACCGAAGGCATTGTGCCATCAGAGAGGCCCTGTAATAATAGCAGATATCAGGCATCCCCAGTCCACCTTGAGTGTGCTGTAGGCCCAGCTTTTTGGTGGCTAGTCTGGGGGTTTACTTTTCCAAACATGGGCATTAATAGTCATTTGGAACCTCTTAAGTAATTGGGATGATAGTGGTATGGGAATGGTTCGGAACAGGTAAAGTATGTGCGGCAATATCATCATTTTTATTGAGCTGATGCGACCGAGCCACAACAGCTCTAGATCTTCCCATTCCGACATTTGGTATGT
Organism: Pelobates fuscus; assembly: GCF_036172605.1. Classification (NCBI taxonomy): domain Eukaryota; kingdom Metazoa; phylum Chordata; class Amphibia; order Anura; family Pelobatidae; genus Pelobates; species Pelobates fuscus. Next base: position 238,496,572 of record NC_086322.1, read on the forward strand.
GAGTTTGGGGATCATAGGTGTGACAAACTGCCATTTGTCACTGGGCGTTGGAGAGGACTTATCGCTAACCTCCTGCCCTGTGATTATGGCCCTGGAATGTATTGCCCTTTAACAATTGTATTTGGGCACAATGGATTTTTGTATACTGTTCCTAGTCCTTTAAATAATTGGGAGCAGGGTTACAACTTTTAAACTGGCACTTCAAATGCAGTCGAAGTGCCGAAGTCGTCGAAGTGGCCGCCATTCGACAAACGAACACGTGGTGGCGGCCATTTTAACTTATTCGAACGCGGTCAGCGGTGTGTGCAGCCAAATCTATGGAACTGTTTGCGGCTACCCAAATGCACGAACACCGCTGACCCGTACCTTCTTCGACACTGCAGCTGGAGACTAAGTCCCGTTCGAAGATTCGAACGCTCGTTCGAATGGGACTTGGTTGTTTTCTCGGTGTAAAATAGACTGACCGCACAGCCCAAATCCATGGAACTGTTTTGGGCATGAAAATGTGCCTGCGGTCGGTCAAATGTGACTTATACTTATCTCCCGAACAGCTAAACGGATTCAAATGATTTTTGGGTATGTTTGTATTTGGAATGTGCTGATTAATAATATGTAACTGTTATTAATATTGGGTGTATGGTTTTAGAGTTATGAAAGTTGGGTAAAATGTATGTTTAAATTGTACGGATAATTGGGTGACCTCTCAGGCTAAGGGGAGGGAATTTGTGGGATGTAACCATTGTGTGATTGGGTAATGGATAATTGTATGTGGGCGTCTACCTTGCAGGGGAGAATTGCATAAAAGCACAGTGTGTGTAATTAAGCCACAGTTCTTCTTGACCCTCAACACGTAGTCTTGTCTCGTGATTGGAGGGGACAGCTATATTCACACTGGGGATTGCTATGCGCTCCATATTCCCTGGAGCTTTAATCACTTAGCTCTTTTGAGAGCTTGATCCGGTTATGCTCTCCTTGGAGGAGAGGTCTTCCCCACACAGTCCCGGATGCAGGAGGTTCATACAGGGTGGAAGGAAGACGGCGCGGCTCCAGTTGTGGAGTCAGCAGTGGTTGTGGTATCGTCTGCAGTTCTTGGAGTCCTCAGGAAGCGCTAGGAGCATCCGTCAACGGAAGGTGTCCGTTACAATAGGAAGGTGGTTTTCTCTAGGCAGGAGATGGATGGACTTTGTCAACTTAATTCCCAGGTATGAGATTGACTTTTTGCGCCGGTCAAATGTGTGTTTCTCCTCTAATGTTGTAGTGGTTGTGTGTTGCATTTGGACAGGTATAGCTTGAGTCTTTGCAGTGTTATTTTTGTAGTATGACATGTCGCTGTACCTGGCCAGCAGGTTAAGCAAGGTTGGATAGATTGGGTTGGGTCGGTCAGGAATAAGAGTATGTCATCCGCGAACAAGGCTATTTTCTGTTCGCCATTAGGGGTAGTCAGTCCCTGTATTTGTGAGTTTTGCTTAATGTGGTGTACTAGGGATTCCAGACAGACAATAAAGATGAGCAGGGATAGGGTGCAGCGTTGGCGGTGCCGTTTTGGATGTGGAAGGGCGCTGAGAGGAATCCTGTACTAAAGACTTTTGCGGATGGACAGCGGTATAAGGCCAAAATGCTGATAGGAATGTCGGGGGGAAGCCGATGTTGGCGAGTGTCAGGTACATGTAGCACCAGTGCAACCGATCAAATGCTTTTTCAGTGTCCAGCGCTAAAATTACCCCCCTCTGGTGTGATGTATGTGCCCACTCTATGAGGGTTATAAAGTGCCTAGTATTTGCCGCCCACCTGTCTGCCTGGTACAAATCTGGTTTTATTCTGTTCAGCAATAGTTTGGCATAGAGTTTAATGTCTGCATTGAGGAGGGAAATCGTTCGTAAGTTTGTACATGCGGTCAGGAATTTATTGGGTTTGTGATTATGTAGGCTTCCAGCATTTCTTTGGGGATGTCCCCTGTCAGTTTGATATGGTTAAAGAGTTTGGTGAGGTGTGGGGTCAGGATCGGTCTGAATTTGTGTTATTAATAATTTGACAGCACATCTGGTCCAGTGGATTTGTGTTTCGGGAGGGTTGCAAGCATACAGCGTACTTCTTCGTCAGTGAAGGGGGCTTCTAGGCACATTCTCTGCTCAGTAGAGATAGTTGGGAGGGTGAGGCTTAGTATGAAGCCAATTCCTCCACCATGTCCTGAGGGTTTACAGTTTGTCACCAGTCTTGGAGATAATAAATGGGAGTTTTGTTTGAAGGTACTTTTGCTTCAGTCGCTTAGCCAATAGTCTCCCGGCTTTGTTGCCAGCTACATAGTGCAGCTGTTTGAGGTATCTCGTATGTTTCTCTGTCGTGTGTAATGCTAGGGCATGGAGTTTAAGCCTGCTGTGTTCTAATTGTGTGTGGGTGGACTTCGTGGGATTGGATTTATATTTGGATTCCAAGTCTGAGAGTAGTTTGAGCAGCCCAGATTTTGTCTCATGCGCCATCTTCTCAGTCAGCGAGCCCAATTGTATGAGTGCTCCTAGCATGACCATTTTATGTGCTAGCCATTGGGTGGTAATGGGAGTCATACACGCATCGTGGGTGGTAAAGAAGTCAGTTAGTTGACTGCCTATGTTTGTCACGTTATCTGGGTTGTCCAGGAGTGCCTCGTTCAGCCGCCAGGCGCCTCTACCATGAGCCGCAGTGTTACTGTAAGCGGTGCGTGGTCCGACCAGAAGATCGGGCCTATGGAGACCTCAGTGAAGTGAACTAGTGTGTTTTTGTCAGTGAGGCACATTTGTATCCTCGAGTAGGTAATGTGAACCTGGGAGTAATAGGTATAGTCTCTTTCCACAGGATAGAGGCATCGCCATGTGTCATGCAGGTCGTGCTTTTGTAATAAGTGGGACAAATGTTGGCTCAGTGATATTGACACCTGTTTGGGGCCCTTGTGTCGTGATCTCTGTATGTCCAATTGAGGGTCCATCGTGCAGTTAAAGTCGCCACAACGTATTACGTGGCCTTGTTTGTATCTGTCTACTTTCCTCAGTGTGGAGCTTAGGAAGGATTTTTGGTTGTCGTTAGGTCATTCAAAGATCCTGCTAGTATGAGCAGTCGACTATCTCGACTGGCATGTTGTTTGCTTAAAGTAAATGCCCAGTCGCTGTGGAAATATATGGAGACCCCCCTAGATTTGGTTGGGGAGAGCACATGGAAAGCCTGATTGTAGTGTTTCACCATGAATATAGGTGGATTGTGTCTGCAGAAGTGGGTCTCCTGCAGGCATGCAATGGCCGCCCTGAGGTGCGCATGTCACTTGCTGCTAGCCTCCATTTGTGGGAGCTACTAAGGCCCTTAACTTAACGTTACATTTTCATGGTATTAGTCATTGGTGATTAATGTCTGTGGAGTTATGAGGTGTGGTGCATGGGGAGTGAGTCTCGTTCATTAGTGGAGGCCTGCCTTCGTGCCATAAGGGACGTGGTCACCCCATGGTTCCCATGATGGAAAGGAGCTGATAGCATGGTCAGTCAGGGTCGTGTGAGGCGTGCACATTCTCTTTGAACCCAGTTAGCAAAAAACATAAACATAAACATAAAAAAAAAGTATTTACAGGATGCCCCAATGGAAATGGGCATTGAGCTTAGTTGACTCGCAACCTATGCCTAGAGCCCAGGAAGAAATTCAAGTACTCGAGTGGCCGGATGTGGTGCAGTCGTTAGACCAACCGTTTACATCGTGTTCGTAAGGTAGTGTGGTATACAGAAAGATTCAGCAGTTATTGGCGACCATATGTCACTCCTTTCTCCTGCACTTGTGTGTAACACGTGTGAGTCATATATGGCTTTATCATGACAGGTCGTACGCCCGGCTAGCGGGTTGTTACTCCAATTGTTCGCAGGGTCATCCACAAAATAGGCAGGCGGTTGTAACACGTGCCATTAGGCCATGGTATGACATGGCGAGCACTTTAGTGCGGGTGTCATGGTAGATGTCGGCCTTGTGCCTTGGTTATTTTAAAGTGGCTTTCTTGCCTTGTATGCACGCCTGGTCGGCATTAGACGCCCCAGGGCTTACAATAGTGAGAGAAGGTCCTAGTGTTGCTGGCAAGACAGTGTTTTGTGTAACATATATAAACATATCAGCTTATTACATCAGTTCAGGCAGGCGATCATGAGCAAAGGGGAGGTTGGTACACACAGTCCCAGCAGACCGTGCATAGTACAGCATGGCGTCCCTTTACTTGTGTCGTCTTGGTGAGCCCGCCATTCTCCGGAGAAATGTCTCGGTGGTTTGAGAGCCAGAGGTGGTGGATCCTGCGATCGAAACAGCCCCCAGTCCTTGAGTAGCTGCAGGCCATCCTCCGGTTCTTCAATTACATGGTGCTTGTTGTTCTGCCAAATAAGACTTTGGTGGGGTAGCCCCATTGGTACTGTATGCCATGGTTTCATAGCGTTTTGGTTACTGATACGAATTCCCTTCTCCGTCTCATTGTGAGTGTTGAAAGATTTGCAAACAATTGTATGCCTTGGTATGGTTCCGGAAGCTGTTGCAGTTTACGGGCTGCGACCAGCAATGAGTCTATGATATAAAGTAATGGAACCTGACCACTGCATCGCGCAGGGTGTCAGAAGTGAAGCGAGGTGGTCTGAGAATGCAGTGGGCCTGGTCCATGAGCCACCCTTTGTCCCCTATTTTGGGTACTAACGCAGCCTTTAATGTAAGCAGGTAGGGCTTCATGTGTGATACTGTCCAGGATGCCCCAGAATCTGATATTGTTCTGCCTCGAATGGTCATCCATATCCGCACTTTTCCGTTTCAGCTGATTATGCTCGTCCCGAAGTGCTTGAAACTGCTCTGCGAGATCATTCTGTGCAGTGCAGGGTTCCTCCGTTTACACTTCCAGACGGTCTGTTCGGTCTCTGAGCTCGGAAATTTTCTGCTTAAATTCTGCGGTCATCTGTTTGATGTCTGCGTGCAGCATCGCCCTCAGGTCTTGCAGCATGGAATAAAGCCGCTTTTCACAGAACGGAGCGTCCGAGTATTGGGAGGATAGGTGTTTAGCCTCGTTTTGGCTATCTGACATAGGAGAGTTCACCATGCTGTCGTCGCCATCTTGTGTAGGCCTCACTCAGTTTTTTTTGGTGGAGCGGATTGGGTCCATCAACTTAAGCTGTTTAGAGGGCACCATACCGTCGGTAGCATCTGGCGGGTGTCGTGTTGAGCTTTGGCAGTGAGATATCGTGCTTTGTATAGCGTTTGGGTCGGTTATAGCCAGGAGCACTCACTCCATGTGACCGCTCTCTCCAGCTCGCTACGCCCCTGTGCACCCTCCTTTTTAATGAGCCAAGCAGTTTTATAAACCTTGACTCCTTATATAGTGGTCATTGGGCAATGCACACCGCCTTCTCTACTTTCTCTATATCCGAACTAGGCCTCGCAGTGCAGGGCTTAGCTCGTTCATTTAGGAGCGATCAACGGACGCTCTCAGCCAAGGTTATGGGATTGGGAGTTTTCCTTTAAAAAAGATAATGAAGAGCAAGTTTCTAAGGGAGGATCCGTTTATATGGAAACCAATGAAAATGTTTATACTAATTGCTTTACTTTAAATATACATTTATTCATATGCTCTGTTATTACCTATCAAAATAAAAACAATGTAACCATTAACAATCATGTACACAATGTCAGAGAGGTCCAGCAATCTTAGTAAAGTGGCTTATTGACATGTTGGAATTTGATTTAGACATAAGAGCACCAGAATACACCCTTGTTCCATAATTCACTATTGCCCATGAACCTGTGAATGTCTGAATTTATTAATATTCAGATTTACATACCGTATATACTTGAGTATAAGCCGAACCGAATATAAGCCGAGGCCCCTAATTTTACCCAAAAAAACTGGGAAAACTTATTGACTCGATTATAAGACTAGGGTGGGAAATGCAGCAGCTACTGGTAAATTTCTAAATAAAATTAGATCCTAAAAAAAATATATTAATTGAATATTTATTTACAGTGTGTGTATATAATGAATGCAGTGTGTGTGTATGAATGCAGTGGGTGTGTATGTGTACAGTGTGTGTATGAATGCAGTGTGTGTATGTATGAGTGCAGTGTGTGTGTATGAATGCAGTGTGTGTGTATGAGTGCAGTGTGTGTGTATGAGTGCAGTGTGTGTATGAGTGCTGTGTGTACGAGTGCAGTGTGTAGGGGCGGGGCCAAGCCAGCAAGCTGAGCAGACGCATGAAAGCTGGGCTCCTGCTTTACTTGCCGATTTCCTACAGATATTTGCCAAACTCGAGAAAATAAGCAAACCGGGGTGCACTGCCTACATCAGTGGTGACTCGGTAATAATCCTGATATCAGAACCGGACGTATGGGAGATCGGTGGATAGCTGCGGCCTACACATCGCGGGTTCGGGGAGAGGCGGCCGCTCTCCCCACCCAAACATTGGAGGTACAGACCCACCGATGCCCTGCTCCCCCCCCCCCTGGACAGACGGGGGTCATCCCGGTCCAGCCCTGAGGGGCAACCTTTCTACCAGGGCCCCAGGGGTGGAACCCGTCGAGCAGCGAGAAGCAGCGCAACCAAGCAAAATGGCCGCCGCCACGTGTGCTCGAGGCAAAGAGAAACCTGACCTTGAGGCCAAGCTGGATGAGCTATTCGCCAGGTTTTGGAGGACAATGACAATCAAGGAGCAACAGGCCAAAGCACACACACCTGCCACAATGGTGCCGGTGAACCCTCACCTTGAGTGCACACCTCCTCAGGCAAACAAAGCCCATAAACGGCACAGTGGACGGCAAAACCGAAGAGCCCGTAAGCCCAAGCGACTAACACTGCCAATGGCGGCGACCCATCAAAACAAGTACCCGGCAAAATTAAACCTACCAGAGAGACACGACAAGGCGACCCTGCAGCAGTGGCACACCGTGTCAAACAAGGACCGGACACAACTGAAGGGTCCCGAGCAGACCAAACCGCAACTCCCCTGCCGACACCACCCAGAGGAGGACCCTCACTCTGGCATACCCCGTAGGCGACACCACAACCTGCAATACATCACCTCACACAGACACCCGCACGTTAGCAGTTCCACCTCGCCGGAACGGGGCTCTGATCTCGCCGTCGCAAAGACTGCCAGCATCGTACGAAGTGGCTGGCTACACCATACCTCCAAGCGGATCGTTGCGACCAGGCTGCAGGCCCTGAGATCTAGTTTCGGCTAGATGACTACCTTAAACCAGCTACAGGAGCCCAACGCCTACTTCGGGCTCCACTGGGACACTTATTGACCTTAACTACACTGTGGACATACCTAATCACAGACAGCAGAGGACTCTATTTACAGCGAAAGTACAAAGTGTTCCCTGATTTTATATATGTTGCATTAATTGCTTTTGTTCTTCCTTTTACGCACTACATCAGCCTGCTAATTACACACTATTTGCAAAGCCAGCCCACTGTCGCTTTCTAACCCCTATGCCCAACATCCTATTAACGCTGGGCACTTGCAAGTTAACTTGGCACTCAACACTGTTCACGCCGGGGGCCACAGGGGGGGGGAGCCACTAGGACCCAAGCAATTTCATGCAGAGCCTCTCCAAGAGCCTCGCCTTAATACTGGGTTACAACAGATAGCTTAACACACATACCTTGGAGACCACTAACTAGGAGTGGCTAGGAGTGCTCCAGCTATTTGTCAGATTAATACCTATGTATAGGTAGACATATCAGCCTGTTATGAAGATGTTTAAATCAGCATGTTACTAATCCATGTCAGTCATGACAATTTATCTCTTGTAAACACACCTCTTGCTATTGCCATTTGCAATAACTAATCTACTGATTTACTCAGCATTACTCTAACGTATACAAAAAAAAAATGTGCCGAAAATCTTAATGCACCAACTGTTTTGCCTGAAAATTATCTTGAGGACTGCTGTTGGGGCACCACGAACCTGTATGTTTTACACTCAAAGCACAATAAAAATAAAGAATATAAAAAAAAAAAAAGAGTGCAGTGTGTATATGAGTGCAGTGTGTGTATGAGTGTATGAGTGTAGTGTGTGTGTGTACGAGTGCAGTGTGTGTATGAGTGCAGTGTGTGTGTATGAGTGCAGTGTGTTTGTATGAATGCAGTGTGAGTGTGTGTATGTGTTGCAGAGCCTTGGTGGGGGGTGGGCATTTTTATTATTATTATTTTTTAATTATTATTTTAATAATATTTTTTTGTTATATCATTATTTAGTATTTTATAATTATTTTTAAAATATTATTATTTATATTTTTTTCGTCCCCCCTCCCTGCTTGATACATGGCAGGGAGGGGGGCTCTCACTCCCTAGTGGTCCAGTGGCATTGGCAGTTCAGTGGAGGGGGGCTGGCAGGAAGCGTTTACTTACCTCTTCTGCAGCTCCTGTCAGCTCCCTTCTCCTCCGTGCCGATCCGTGCAGCTCCCCTGTCAGCTCCCAGTGTAAGTCTCGCGGCCGCGCTCTGACCCCGCGGCTCTCGCGAGATTTACAGTGGGAGCTGACTGGACCGGCGCGGAGGAGAAGGGAGCTGACAGGAACTGCAGGAAAGGTAAGTAAATGCTTCCTGCCAGCCCCTTCTCTGTATTATGGCAATGTAAATTGCCAAAATACAGACATTGACTCGAGTATAAGTCGAGTTGGGGTTTTTCAGCACAAAAAATTTGCTGAAAAACTCGACTTATACTCGAGTATATACGGTAAGTTGAACAGTGGAAATTTGATGTGACATTCCATAATTATCATTTTATTATTTATATAGTGCCAGCAAATCCCGTAGCGCTGTACAATAGGGCAGTTATGACCTTGCAACAGCAACCAATGGATTTCCATAACATTTGACATAATCCATCAGCCAAAATAATACATAGGGAGTGGTTACCAGAGGGGCCAGTCTTGGCTACAGTCCTTTACTAGTTAATCAAAGATTACTGTTCTTGTCAATTCGACAGAAGTGGCAGTGCCTCATTCATTCACCCCAGTAAATACAGTTACAGCATTTACAGAGGTTACTAAGGCAGCAGAGGTAAGAAAAAAGCTCTTTTTCACTGCACTTCCATGTTTTGGTGTCTTCACTGCCCCATGATGCCTTGGGGCACGCTCTGGTATTGAATAGACAAATTCCATACTGGTAATTCTCTGACACAGTGCAGTACGAACACATGCACTGTGTGTCCTGCACTATTAGAGTTAGGTAATTTACATGCTTTACCCAACCTTGATGGTTAAAGTATGGTTGTTAACATATATACACTAGTGATGTCGCAAACACAAAATTTTCGGTTCGCGAATGGTGAACGGGAACTTCCGCAAACGTTCGCGAGCCGGTGAAACGGGCGAATCGCCATTGACTTCAATGGGCAAGCAAATTTTAAAAACAACAGGGACTCTTTCTGGCCACAAAAGTGATGGAAATGTTGTTTCAAGTGGACTAACACATGGACTGTGGCATGCCGGAGGGGGATCCATGGCAAAACTCCCATGGAAAATTACACAGTTGATGCAGAGTCTGGTTTTAATCCATAAAGGGCAGAAATCACCTAACATTCCTAAATCACAATGAATATGGATTGACACCTGACATATGACATATTGACACCTTGACATATGGATTGACACCTGTCCTCAGAGCCCCTGATGCACACGGACACAGAGCAGAATAGGGACTGCTCCCCATACATAGGGTCACTTGGCAGATATGGATTGACACCTGTCCTAAAGATCCCTGATACACACTGACACAGAGCAGAATAGAGACTGTTTCCCCTACATAGGGTCACTTGGCAGATATGGCGTGCTCGTGGGAGGAGGAGGATGACTTTCACCTCTTCCCCTGTTAGATTCCCGTTGTGCTGTGACATCACCCTTATACGCTGTGTAAAGCATACTTTTTCATTTATTTTGCAAATGCTGCATCCTTTCGGTAATTCGGTAACATTTCCGCCAATGTCTGCTTTTACGGGGGGTCTAGTAGCGTGGACACCCAGCACAGGTCGTTCTCCTTCAGCCTTTTTATATGAGGGTCCCTCAACAGGCACGACAGCATGAAAGACCCCATTTGCACAAAGTTGGATGCCGAGCTACTCATTTCCTGTTCCTCCTACTCACACAGAGCAGAATAGGGACTGTTACCCCTACATAGGGTCACTTGGCAGATATGGATTGACACCTGTCCTCAGAGACCATGATACACACTGACACATAGCATAATAGAGACTGTTCCCCCTACTGTCAGGATCATCATTGGGTTTTACACAATATTGTGTATTTGGGTATGGCTGGGATCGAACCTGAGTTGCCTGCATCCCAGTCAGGATCCTTACATTGGGCTCCACGCATCTTTGACTGTTTCTACATGTCCTTGGTATCCTGTAGTCTGAGCCTGTTTGCCTGGGATTTGCACACCTGTTCCTGGTTCCATGATTATTGGCTGAGTCTTCCTATTTAAACCCTGCAAGTCTGGTCCTCGTTGTCAGATCGTGTTTCCTGTTCCGTTTGGTTTCACTGCTGTTTATCTGACTCCTGGTTTTGATCTCCTGCTCGTCTACTGTTTTCGCCTGATTGCCGCCAGCCCTCACTTCTGATTCTGTTACCGACTACTCTTCTGGATTTCCCTTGTCTGTACTGCGTTCCAGGAAGCACTGGTTATTACAGCCCCAGTGCACTGTGTCACACCCTTGGGGATTTCTGTCCTGAGTCCCCTCGGTCTGTGCCGAATTGCAAAGGGTGCCTTAACTCTGCCTGCCGGACTCCCACTCCAGGTAAGATCCCTGACAGTACGATCTGAACAAATGGAGTCTGCAGAGTTGAGGATTACCATTGCAGTCTTGACCCAGCAAGTTTCCCAGCTCACCCAGGCTTTGCAGGGCTTACAGCAGGAGCTGGCTTCCCTTAAAAGGAGAGTAACCTATGACTCTGGACTATCTGAACCGCTGGTTGCCCTACCTGAGAAATTTTCTGGGATCCGGTCTAAGTTTGACACCTTCAAGGTTGACTGCGAGATCCTGTTTTTCTTGAGACCACTTACCTATGCCACAGATGCCATTAAAGTGAGGACAGCAATTACCTTATTGTTGGGGCACCTTAAGATTTGGGCCCACCAATTGTTACTCACCAAAAGCCCAGTCCTGGATTCCTGGGAGTCCTTTATTCGGTCCCTGGGGCTACAATGCAACAAGACACAAAAGTCCTATGTACAGAGAACACCTACTGTTGCTTCCCATATATTGCAACCCGGACTGGAAATGGTTTACACTACTCCTTTCACTCGGACTGATGTTACTACTAACCCTACCACTCCCAAGTCTCCTGAAATGCCTGAAACATCCTATACATCTGGCAGCGAGGCGGAAGAACCCATGGAGATTGGACTGGTTAGGTGCCGTCAGTCATCTCAAGAAAGGGCAAGAAGGGTGGCGCATGGACTGTGTTTTTACTGGGGAGAGAGGGCATTTAATCTCCTTTTGTCCCATTCGTCCTTCTAGGCCTCGGGTTCTCCGTCTGGGTACTACTCCGGCATATCCTATGAGACCTGTCTGCCAACATGCTGCCTGTCCTTGCTTGACCACTTTGAACAATCCTCCGTCTTCTACAGTTGTTGCTCCTGAGGATGTGCTGGAATCAGTTACGAAAGAACCCGAGATCGCTATTTCCACTAAAGAGTCTGCTTCTAGGAAGGCAAGCACCACAACCACTACAAGTCCTATCAAGGAAGTCCCTCCTGCTGGTTGTACCTATGCCTCTAATGGGACTCTAGTCCGGAAGGAGCACTTGGAAGTTTTTGAAAAGGCCCTAAGAGCTATGACCTCCACTCCTACAGGTACTACTAAAACCAAGAAAACTAAAAAGTAACCTCCTGGGTTGTACTTGCCTTCCTCTTCTTTGCCTTCCTTGGGTTTTACACAATATTGTGTATTTGGGTCTGGCTGGGATCAAACCTGAGTTGCCTGCATCCCAGTCAGGATCCTTACATTGGGCTCCACGCATCTTTGACTGTTTCTACATGTCCTTGGTATCCTGTAGTCTGAGCCTGTTTGCCTGGGATTTGCACACCTGTTCCTGGTTCCATGATTATTGGCTGAGTCTTCCTATTTAAACCCCCCAAGTCTGGTCCTCGTTGTCAGATCGTGTTTCCTGTTCCGTTTGGTTTCACTGCTGTTTATCTGACTCCTGGTTTTGATCTCCTGCTCGTCTACTGTTTTCGCCTGATTGCCGCCAGCCCTGACTTCTGATTCTGTTACCGACTACTCTTCTGGATTTCCCTTGTCTGTACTGCATTCCAGGAAGCACTGGTTATTTCAGCCCCAGTGCACTGTGTCACACCCTTGGGGATTTCTGTCCTGAGTCCCCTCGGTCTGTGCCGAATTGCAAAGGGTGCCTTAACTCTGCCTGCCGGACTCCCACTCCAGGTAAGATCCCTGACACCTACATAGGGTCACTTGGCAGATATAGATTGACACCTGTCCTAAGGATCCCTGATACACACTGACACAGAGCAGAATAGAGACTGTTCCCCCTACATAGGGTCACTTGGCAGATATGGATTGACACCTGTCCTAAGGATCCCTGATACACACTGACACAGAGCAGAATAGAGACTGTTCCCCCTACATCGGGTCACTTGGCAGATATGGATAGAAACCTGTCCTCAAAGCCCCTGATACACACTGACACAGAGCAGAATAGAGACTGTTCCCCCTACATAGGGTCACTTGGCAGATATGGCGTGCTCGTGGGAGGAGGAGGATGACTTTCACCTCTTCCCCTGTTAGATTCCCGTTGTGCTGTGACATCACCCTTATACGCTGTGTAAAGCATACTTTTTAATTTATTTTGCAAATGCTGCATCCTTTGGGTAATTCGGTAATTCGGTAACATTTCCGCCACTGTCTGCTTTTACCGGGGGTCTAGTAGCGTGGACACCCAGCACAGGTCGTTCTCTTTCAGCCTTTTTATATGAGGGTCCCTCAACAGGCACGGCAGCATGAAAGACCCCATTTGCACAAAGTTGGATGCCGAGCTACTCATTTCCCGTTCCTCCTACTCACACAGAGCAGAATAGGGACTGTCCCCCCTACATAGGGTCACTTGGCAGATATGGATTGACACCTGTCCTAAGGATCCCTGATACACACTGACACAGAGCAGAATAGAGACTGTTACCCCTACATAGGGTCACTTGGCAGATATGGATTGACACCTGTCCTCAGAGACCATGATACACACTGACACAGAGCAGAATAGAGACTGTTCCCCCTACATAGGGTCACTTGGCAGATATGGCGTGGTCGTGGGAGGAGGAGGATGACTTTCACCCCTTCCCCTGTTAGATTCCCGTTGTGCTGTGACATCACCCTTATACGCTGTGTAAAGCATACTTTTTAATTTATTTTGCAAATGCTGCATCCTTTCCGACTTGTAATTCGGTAACATTTCCGCCACTGTCTGCTTATACCGGGGGTCTAGTAGCGTGGACACCCAGCACAGGTCGTTCTCCTTCAGCCTTTTTATACGCGGGTCCCTCAACAGGCACGACAGCATGAAAGACCCCATTTGGTTGGATGCCGAGCTACTCATTTCCCGTTCCTCCTCCTCACACAAAGCAGAATAGGGACTGTTCCCCCTACATAGGGTCACTTGGCAGATATGGATTGACACCTGTCCTAAGGATCCCTGTATTGGGGAACATTGTCGCCCAAACTAATTTATATGCCCATCAATTCCGAGCTACAAATCCGGACTCTTTTTTTGGCAAAGCTTCACACTGTGCCAGAATTTAAAAGATTCTGGGCATTGACTATGCTGATGGGCATCATAAAGAAGCCCTCCATCCGCTCCCATTGGAGCAGTAGCCCCATCTGCTCTACCCCCATTTACTCCCAATGTATGTCGAGGAAGAGGTATGAAATGATTCTGCATTTCATGCACTTCAGCGACAACAGCCTGTGTCCCCCTAGGGAGCATCCCCAGTTTGACAGGCTGTATAAAATCTCCCCCTTATTACCCACTTTGCTGCCAGGTTTGCAGAGGCTTATACACCTGGAAGGAATATATACGTGGATGAATCCCTGATGAAGTATAAGGGAAGGCTGGGATTCAAGCAGTATGTTCCTTCCAAGCGCTCTAGGTATGGTGTAAAGATGTATAAGATCTCTGATAGCGAGACTGGGTATACTCAGGCCTTCTGGGTGTACGAGGGAAAGGATAGCCACCTTGACCCTTCAGGTTGCCCAGAACATATGGGAACCAGTGGCAAGATTGTCTGGGACCTGATATTCCCCCTGATGAACAAAGGGTACCAGTTGTATACTGACAATTTTTATACAAGTGTCCCTTTGTTCAAGCTACTGTACTGTTTTGATACAGTAGCTTGCGGCATAATTAAAAAGAACAGCACAGGATTCCCAGGACAACTTGCACGCACCCGGCTACGAAGGGGGGAGACCTCAGCTCTGCGCCAAGAGGAGCTGTTGGCAGTTAAGTACAGAGACAAGAAGGACGTCCTGTAAGCCTGTGTACTTATGCACAAAGCGTTGTACGATCAGATTACACACATGTGCCATGCACGGCACATGTGTCAACTTGCCCAACTTCAATGCCGCCAACAAATTTGTTCCGTTGTCACAAACCACTTTGCCGATCTCCAGTTGCTGCGGAGTCAGCCACTTTTCCACCTGTGCGTTCAGGGCGGACAGGAGTGCTCTCTGCTTTCAAGCAAGTCAAACACAAGACGGCGTGACACTGCCGTATCCGGGATGTGGAATAGTACCTGGCGAGCTGGGGGGGTGCCGTTGATGTGGAGCAAGACGTAGCAGCAGAAAAGGACTCAGCCGAGGAGTTTATGGAAGAGGATGGAGTAGGAGGAGTAGAGGAGGTGGCAGCAGGCCTGCCTGCAAGTCGTGGCGGTGTCACCAACTCCTCTGCAGAGCCACGCATTCCATGCTTGGCAGCTGTCAGCAGGTTTACCCAATGCGCAGTGTAGGTGATATACCTGCCCTGACCATGCTTTGCAGACCAGGTATCAGTGGTCAGATGGACCCTTGCCCCAACACTGTGTGCCAGACATGCCATTACTTCCTTTTGCACAATCGAGTACAGGTTGGGGATTGCCTTTTGTGAAAAGAAATTTCGGCCGGGTACCTTCCACTGCGGTGTCCCAATAGCTACAAATTTTTTGAACGCCTCAGACTCCACCAGCTTGTGTGGTAAAAGCTGGCGGGCTAATAGTACAGACAAGCCAGCTGTCAGACGCCGGGCAAGGGGGTGACTTTCTGACATTGGCTTCTTACGCTCAAACATGTCCTTGACAGACACCTGACTGTGGGCAGATGAGCAGGCCTGACACACAGACGCTTGGAGACAACTAAATGTTATTCAATCTATAACAGTGAAAAAAGTTTTTTGGTTTTTAAATGCAAGCTATTGTGACACCAGATATGAGTGGCAAAGTACACTGGCAGAGGTCTGCAGAGCACACGCTGAAGGCCTGACACACCCGCTTTAAGGACACTGACTGCTATTAGCTTACACTGAAAAACTTTTTTTCTTTGTAAAAGCACGCTATAGAGACACCAGATATGAGTGGCAACTGGCAAAGTACACTGGCAGAGGTCTGCAGAGCACACGCTGAAGGCCTGACACACCCGCTTGTTGTATAATCCTTCTCTCACCACCAATACTTCCAATTGGTATCCTTTTGAGAGAAATCCACTCTGCGTTGTGTTTTAATAGTGAATAGTGAATCTCCTAAAAACTCCTGCATCTTTTCCCATGACTGTTTACAGTCCTGAGAGATTTCATAAGGACCATGTCTCTTAATATAATTCATAAGCCATTGTTTAACATTTTCTGAACAAGTTCTTTTTGTATCTACCTTTTTACATGCCATATTAAAAAAATATACACTGCAACAATAGAATAAATAGCAAATATACTCACCAAGCTTTATGCAGACACTGGAAACCTCTTCTGGCTGACAGTCACAGAACCAAATACGTTGATGTTAAAACTTGGATCCTAGGCAGATTCTGAAGAAAGAAATCTTCCGGCCACGGTCACGGCACCAATTATGTTGTATAATCCTTCTCTCACCACCAATACTTCCAATTGGTATCCTTTTGAGAGAAATCCACTCTGCGTTGTGTTTTAATAGTGAATGTAATATCCCTGTATCACCTCTTCCAAGAACTAACATATATCTTTATCCCCTTCTCCAGATAAATATATGACTAGCACCACTAAGGTATTCTATCCGATATTACAAATAAACAGCCAACACCATAGTTCTTACCAGAGAGAAATCTTTACTTAGAATCTGCCCAGTTAAATATTACAGAAGAAGAATGATACAGAGTTATAGTATTACAGAGTTACAATACATTCATAACACTCATACATTCCATCTATCTAATAATATCGGCTACATTGTGTATGTGCTGTGAGATGTTGTGTGCAGCATGTGTGTCTTACCAAACCTGGTCTAATGTGATGTCAGTATCTTCTATTTTTAAAGGAATTGGTTCCCATGTTGTAAATAGCAAACTCCTCAGCTCAATTGATATGTAAATGTGATTTACTTTCCCAAGGCCCAAAGTGTTGTCTATCCTGTTATTTTATTTAAGTGTTAACTTTCCCAGCCATCCCTTTTCCTCTAACCTAAGGTGTGATTTCCTAGATAGAGACTATAGGTGCTGTATCTTTCCAACTATCTAAACAGAAACTCCCTTAGAAGATAATTCCTGACCTTCCATACACACAGACTTAATCAAGCACATATTAAACAGATATATATATAATACTTTCCCCAACACTCCCCCACTTGAATAAGATCTAATAAGGAGATTATTCACATACAACCCCGCCACCCACTCTGATTTCTGTATATTAAAAAAATAAAAAAAAATCAAGGCAAGACATGAACCCACACATATATGTTATATCCCTAAAATGGATGTGAGCTCTAATTTTTCCTGCTTTGTATGGATTTTTTTTTAGTTCTTTCCTCCAACAGCAATATGAAATGAATAGAGAGCAGATTAAAACAAATTGTAGACAAACAAATACTACAGAAGCAGTTCTTAATCCTGGGTGTGTGTAAGTATTGTAGGGTATGCTCCACCAGGGCTCTTGAAAACTATTTGTTAAATCATTAAGGCTAGCTACATTTTCCTAGCTACATTAAGTGGTGGGATTTTCTTAAAAAGTGAGGGAGCCATTTTATTCCAATTTCCTAGATCTCCCTGTACCACGTCCATAGATCTTTGTGTGAGTTGGATATTGGCTCTTATGACCTCCTTGCCCACTTTCATGGAGCCATAGGTAAGATTAACACACCATCCTGTTGGGGGTACCCTACATTGTATAGTTTGCTGCCACAGAACTGAAGATACTCCCAGTGCGCAGATTGTGGGACCCTGTCCGTGCACCACTCTTTTCCAACCATTTATGGGTTTGTGAAGGTGAACAGGGCAGCTCCCTGAGTTTGCCACCATGCACCCATCTGCCTGGACTAGTGGTTCTAGTACACAGGAACAAAGCCAAGCATTACCACGTCTGTCACAGCAACTGGGGTTGATAACTTTCCAGAACTGGTCTTCTTTTATTACTAAGCGAGTTTGAGGAAGGAATTGCTTTAAAACATTAGTGCGATTAGCCACTTCCAACTCACCAAACATAGACATCTTATAAACAGGTACAGGCTGTTCTGTCCAAACTGGAATGTCAATTATTAATGGAATTACCTTTTTTCCTAATTTGCATTTATTGCACCAGCTCTGCAGACCTTTAATTTTGGAAAGGACTACATTCTGACAATCTATGCCATATGCCCTAACCAGATCAAAGACTAGGGTAGAATTGATTAATCTGGTCCATTCCCCTCGTTTTATTTCTTGGAGGCCTAAATTTAGATGTTCGTCTAGTAAATTTCCAACTATACCACATACCATAGCTTTGGATACATTATTGTTATTAACTGATTCTCTGAGAGCATTCACCGATATATTAATCCACTGCAAATCTGCAGCAACTGTGTGAATGTTCTGTATCGTGACATCAGTTTCAGCTAGAGTGTTAAAATCCACTCGTCCCTCTTTTAGCAGAATTTGCTGCAACCCATTAACATAATTTTGTTCTCGTGAGTTAAGACCCTCTATGTCTGCCCTATTCCAAATTGATGTTCCCAAACTGAGTCCTGAGATTATATCAGTACCCAGATCCCTTTTTTCTCTCCCTCTAAACTGGAGCCCTTGTGTTGCATCCCAGAATAGATTAATATGTGCTTGAAATACATTTTTAAACCATTCTTTCATCATCTCTGGGCAACTCTCTGGTATATTACATAATGAAAAATGTAACAATAAGGGTAATGTTACATAAGATACATCAGTATACGCAACAGTTTGTGTTGGTTGTAAGAAAAGGCCATGCTCTGGCCACAGGGTGCTAGTTGGACAGTCCTGAGAATTTATAATTCTTATGTTAATTGCTGGGTCAACTGTATTACGTAATCCAGTCTGATGGGGGCTGCATGTTACAACACCATCCTGGGAAAATGTAAACTTTCTCTCCAGCAGCATCTTTATCCTCACTTCCTTTGTGGCATTGGCCCAAAATATACTGGTACTCTTATGTAAATCACTTCCTCCTGGATATTTCCAAACTGCAAATTCAGAGGGAAGGTTAGTTTTAGGCATTTAAATATTACATTGTACCACTATCCACCCCCTATTGGCCCAACCACTGTAAGATTATCTTTACATGTAACATCAGGTGATTGTTCCTTTAATTTTAATGTTACTTTGATATTCTCTGAATCTTCTGAACTCCTTTTCTCCCTATGATAACCATCTACTGGAGTACTCTGATGTACCATTTTATTATTATTCTTCATCATGACATTCCCTTTTCCTAAACTATACAGTATATACATAAAAAACGATACACATAACCACCACATCATGACTGCTGTTTTCTTGCACTTCATATTCCTTATGTGGGCTGCTCTTCCAGGGATCCACTCCATCTCCTATTATCTGGAAAAGAGAACTAAGAGACTATGATAACATTTACATTAACTTGGCATAAAGTTCTTATATCCCACGTCTAACAAATACACAGAAGGGCCAATTTTGTCAAGCACAATATATGGACCTTTCCATTTTGGTTTTGGAAATGGATGGTAGGGGAAAATTTTTTGCAACATTACTCTGTTTCCAATCTGAAGCTCGGTTATATCCCCTTTTAAAAAAAAAAAAAACCAACGACAAACCATCAAAGATGTTTGTCAGCATGCAAGAAAACTGACAACGGTCTGTTGCCATACGAAGATAAAAATAAAAAATCAGCTTAAGGGTATTTTTATTGGTAACCATAAATAGAAACAAAATAAAAACAAACATACGTACAGATGTAGAGAAAAAAAATAAAAAATATTATGGGAGTTATTAATTGGTGGGGACCCTCAATTGCTCAGTCTTTCCCCCCTCTCTCATCTGTTCCCTAAGTGCTTTTACTTCTGCCTCCAATCTCTCAGTCTGTCTCTTCAGGTCCCAGTATTCGCTATTCCCTTCTTTATTCCTCCAATTATCCCAATTTCGTCTATTGGGCTGCTTATCCCATCTATGGTTCCTTCTCCAAGTATTCTCTCTGTTGTTTCTTCATTTTTCTCTCCAACTGTGATTTTCCCACTTATTATCTCTCCATTTTAGTCTCTCCCAGTTATTATTATTATTATTTCAATTATTGTTGATTACCTGAGGCTCCTCCCATCTATTTCTCCAATTGTCTCCCATTACATTGCTCCCTTTAGCACTATCCCTATTCCTATGGTCCCTCTGTGGATCTATCTGTCTTTTCTCACTACCAGAATCATTCTCACCTCTATAATTTCTCATATGCTGAAATCTATTTCCCCTGATTGGTTTCTGAGGATACATGGTAGACCTGTCTCTCCTCTCTACTCTGAAAATCCTGGCAGCATCTACAGCAAAACTCTCATTTTTAACCTTTCTTCGCCACAAATTATCAGCTCTTAACAGTAAATCACACATTTCTGATGGGTTTGGGGTTACAGATAATATCTCATCCTTAATATCTTCCTCTAATGCATCCAAAAACATTGATCTATGCACCATCCCTCCCTGTTCAAAACCAGGATTACTGACACCAAACTGTTCCATCACTGTGGAGATTCTAGCTGACAATTCATACGGAGACTCTTGTTTCAGCTGTTTAATTTTTCCAGACAATGACACATTTGATGTAACTCCATAAAGTGCTCTCAAGATCTCTTTCAACATATCCCTAGTTCTACGCTGCTGACCACATGTCTGTACAATCCTGACCCACAATCCATTTCCAACAACTCTCTGCAGCACTCTCTCCATATCACTAGTTGTCAAACTATACATCTCTTTCACTCTTTGAATTCCACAAAACCATTGCAAAAAGCGATTGATATCTGTCAGGATCGGGACAGGGATCCAACACGCAGAGTACAAACAGGTACAGGATACGTATACCGGACCTTAGAATGGCCGGACTAACGTACGGAGAATATAGAGAATAGTCAAAGGCAAGCCGAGGTCGAGGGAACGAGAAGACAGGTAAGCGAGGAACAAGCCGGGTCAAGGGTAACAGAGATTGTAACGGATCGCCTGGCACCCCGACTTGGTACCTCCGTTAATGGATGCTCCTAGTGATTCCTGAGGACTCCAAGCACTCTGGCAGACACCACAATCACCGAATCCGAGAAACCTTTTGAATTCTCCCAAGCATATGAATGCTGTAGACCATTGAATAGGAACCATACGAATAGGCTTGTACTCCTAGCAGTCAACTGGAACAGCATGCAATAAATCCTTCCCCCAATAATGAGACGACACATCACTTTGAGGGTAAAACAGGAACTCTGGACTGTCTCATCCAGCCTGGCTTTTATTACAATAATACACATACAGGCCACACCCAGGGGGAGGCATAAAATAACCAATCACATACATGGTTCAGCCCACACATCCCCTCCCCTCAGATAACATTAAACCCAATTATCCGGTACACTTTTCCAGCCAAGTTCTGGATGTACCCCAAAAACAGGGGGTACACCTTTAAATCCAGCATCGCTGGATAGCCCTTATTCAGAGGGACAACATATTCAAAATTCAAGTCATTCGGATGAACGGTTCGTGAGATATGGGGTTCCAAAGATTTGACCGACCGCATGGGTAAAGTATCCGAAAACAGTTCCATGCATTTTGGCCCTGCGGTCGGTCACAAACAAGGGAATGAAAACAGGCGAATTGCCTGTGTTATAGAGCCTGGAGAGGGTTTGAATGAATTCCCTTGTTTGTGGGGTTCTTTCTACCGAACGGCGGGTCATTCGGTAGTTTCTATACGAATTTCTGGAAGTATGGAGGTCTCAGCGGTGTTTGCCTAGTCAAGTGTCCGATTTTAGTTCCAGACACTCGACGGCAAAACACCGCTGTTCGGTAGTTTAAGATGGCCGCCGCCACATGTTTGTTTCCCGAATGGCGGCCACCCAGAGGACAAAGAATACATTACACTGATTGCCAATTACCCGTTTGCAACATTGTTGCAAACTGTAATTGGAGGCACACTTATTCCTGGGTGGTCTGGTTGTTCGGTAGTTTCACTCAATATAATGAATGGAGTGATTCTACCGAACAATCAGATGAATGCTGCATACATATCCCAGGTTAAACTTAACACACAAATACACATATAATATTACAGGCAGTACACTAGAATATGTAGCACAGTCTTAAAGGGACAGTAGTCCCAAAAGTCCCCATATGTCCATAGATGCTGTTAAAAGGGCCAGTAGCAGCAATATACAGTACAATATGCCCCAAATAACCCAGGGGCCATAGTCAGTAGGTAGGAGGCTAGCAAACAGGCTTCTCCAGGGCCCAGTGGCGAGGTTGGTTTCGCCACAGAGATAAACAGAGTAAGTCAAACAAGCCGGGTCAGAACCAAAGGGATAACAGAAATACAAGAGCACTGTGTGACTAGGCAGACTAGAACCACAACAGGGCAATGAGCAAATGGGAGAAGCAAGTTTAAATACCCTGGCTCGGAAGGGTAGACACGCCTCCGACGAGTCCTGATTAGTCTCTGAAGGATTGAGTGACAGGTCGTTCCGGGTTGGCGTCATGACGTCGGTTTCCGGACGTCATGCTAGAAAAGGAAGTGAGTCCCTCGCGGCCGGCGTTTACGTGACCGGATGGACCGCGAGGAACAGAGGAAACAGCCCGTCCGGATGGATGGGCGTCTAAGTCTCTACCTCTCTCGGAGGTAGAGACTTCAGGTACCATGACAGTACCCCCCCTCTCAGATACGCCCACCGGGCGGAAGGAACCGGGACGAGATGGGAAGCGGGAGTGAAACGCCCTGCGGAGACGAGGAGCATGAACATCCTCCTGAGGTACCCAACTCCTCTCCTCAGGACCATATCCCTTCCAATCGACCAGATATTGCACTCTCCCCCGGGAGATTCGAGAATCGATAATAGAGTTAACCTCATACTCCTCCTGACCCTCCACCTGAACAGAGCGAGGAGAGGATGATGTGGAGGAAAATCTGTTACAGACTAGTGGTTTCAACAATGAAACATGAAATGAGTTAGGGATGCGTAAGGCAGTTGGAAGAGCTAGACGATACGCAACTGGGTTAATGCGAGTTAGCACCCTGTAAGGTCCAATATAACGAGGAGCGAACTTCATGGAAGGCACTTTTAAACGGATGTTTCTTGTACTCAACCATACTCTATCACCTGGAACAAACACCGGAGCCGCCCTTCTACATTTATCAGCGTGTTTCTTAACCAGCATAGAATTGTGCAGAAGAATCTGTCGAGTCTGATCCCACAACTTCCTCAAATTGGCAACATGAACATCAACCGACGGCACCCCCTGGGAAGAAGAAGCCGAAGGGAGAATAGATGGATGAAAGCCATAATTCATGAAGAAGGGGCTTGAACGAGTAGAATCACAAACGAGATTGTTGTGTGCAAACTCCGCCCAAGGAATCAAACCAACCCAATCGTCCTGGTGTTCGGAAACAAAACAACGTAAATATTGTTCAATCTTTTGGTTGGTGCGTTCAGCAGCTCCATTAGACTGAGGATGATAGGCAGAAGAGAAATTCAATTTGATACCCAGTTGAGAGCAGAAGGACCTCCAAAAACGGGAAACAAATTGGGAACCTCTGTCAGATACAATTTGGGAGGGTATCCCATGTAATCGAAAAATCTCCCTTGCGAATATCTCCGCCAATTCGGGAGAAGACGGGAGTTTAGGCAGAGGAACGAAGTGAGCCATCTTGGTGAATCTGTCAACCACGGTGAGGATAACAGTCTGTTTTTTAGAGATAGGTAAATCGACAATAAAGTCCATAGCCAAACAGGACCATGGCTTCTCTGGAACCTCTAAGGGGTGCAGAAATCCACAGGGAAGGGAATGAGGTTGCTTGGTCTTAGTACAAACCTCACATGCACCGATGAAATCTTTAATATCCTTCCGTAAATCAGGCCACCAGAAGTCCTTAGAGATCAAAGCACATGTCTTGCGAATACCAGGATGTCCAGCCACCTTGCTGTTGTGGAAACATTGCAACAGTTCCAGTTGTAGAACAGGAGGAACGAAACGTCGACCTTCAGGAGTCTGTTTAGGAGCTAGATGTTGCAGTTTAATGATCTCGGCAAGTAACGGAGAGTGAATCCTGAGATTCGTGTTGGCGATAATATTGCATTTCGCAACTATAGAGCAAAGAACTGGTTCAGATATAGTAGAAGGTTCATATTGGCGAGACAAAGCATCGGCTTTGGAGTTCTTAGAACCAGGTCTATAAGTAAGCACATAATTGAAGTGGGTCAGGAATAAGGACCAACGAGCTTGTCTGGCGGACAGTCGCTTAGCTTCCCCAATATAAGACAAGTTCTTGTGATCCGTTAAAATAGTAACAGGATGTAAGGTCCCCTCCAATAAATGTCTCCACTCCTTTAAGGCCATAATGACCGCTAAGAGTTCCCTGTCGCCAATGTCATATC
The DNA here is from genome assembly GCF_036172605.1 of Pelobates fuscus. Classification (NCBI taxonomy): domain Eukaryota; kingdom Metazoa; phylum Chordata; class Amphibia; order Anura; family Pelobatidae; genus Pelobates; species Pelobates fuscus. The sequence goes on from NC_086322.1 coordinate 238,520,647, forward strand.
TACTTTCAGGGCCAGACAGTTTCTTAGAAAAAAACCCACAAGGGTGTAGTGGTTTATCCACCCCTAACCTTTGCGACAGAACAGCCCCTACGCCTGTCTCAGAGGCATCGACCTCGAGTAGGAACGGCAGAGTCGTATCAGGATGGACTAGAATTGGAGCAGAAGCAAAAAGATCCTTAAGAGTCTTGAAAGCAGCGAGAGCTTCATTAGACCAAGTCTTAGTGTCAACCCCCTGTCTGGTCATATTGGTAATAGGTGCAATAATAGAAGAGTATCCCTTAATGAAGCGCCTATAATAATTGGAGAAACCGATAAACCTCTGAATAGCCTTGAGTCCCTTAGGCAAAGGCCACTCTAAAATGGACTGGAGTTTGTCAGGGTCCATCTTAAAGCCTTCCCCAGAAATCACGTATCCAAGAAAGTCTATCTGAGACTGGTCAAAGCTACATTTCTCCAATTTACAGTATAAGCCATGTTGCAGGAGTTTGTGTAATACCTTTCTGACCTGTCTGTGGTGGGTCTCAACCTCTCTAGAGTGTATCAGTATGTCATCCAGGTATACAATAACACAATCATGTTGAAATTCCCTAAGAACCTCATTAATCAAATCCTGAAATACTGCAGGTGCGTTACAAAGACCAAAAGGCATGACCGTGTATTCATAATGCCCATAACGGGTATTGAACGCTGTCATCCACTCGTGTCCTTGCTGGATTCTCACCAAGTTATATGCCCCTCTGAGGTCCAACTTGGTGAAAATTTTAGAGCCTTTCAGACGATCAAACAGCTCGGTAATCAAGGGAATCGGATAGGCATTTCTGATGGTTATCTTATTCAAACCTCGGTAATCAATGCAAGGTCTTAGTGAACCATCCTTCTTTTTAACAAAAAAAAAACCAGCCCCGGAAGGAGAAGAAGATCTCCTAATGAATCCCTTGTCTAGATTCTCCCGAATATACTCCTCTAGAACTGAATTCTCCTTAGTGGATAGGGGGTATACATTGCCCCTCGGAGGCATGGTACCAGGTAGTAAGTTAATTTTACAATCAAAGGTCCTGTGTGGAGGTAGAGTATCAGCATTCTTTTTGTCGAATACTGTTTTTAAGTCTAGGTACAGGGGCGGTATCTGTATCTCTGTAGACTGGGTAGAACTACCTGGTGTGTTAATTACACCCAATGGGGAAACCCTCCGTAAACAATTCTCCTGGCAACCCTGGCCCCATGAGAGTATCTCCCCTAACTCCCAATCAATAATAGGGTTATGTCTTTTTAACCATGGGTAACCCAGGACTATGGGAACAGAAGGGGATGAAATAAGCATAAGCGATAAATTTTCCTCGTGTAAGATACCAACAGTTAGGCTAACTGGGATGGTCTCACGAGAGATAACAGGCTCAAGTAAAGGTCTACCATCTATGGCCTCAACGGCCAAGGGTGTATCCCTTAACTGGGATGGGATAGTGTGTTTAGTAGCAAAGGCTTGATCGATAAAATTCTCAGCAGCACCGGAATCTATCAAAGCCATGGTCCTTAGTACTCCCCTTTCCCAAGTTAAAGAAACTGGTAGCAGAAGCCTGTGATCTTTATAATTATGCGTAGAGGACAAAATAGAAACACCCAAGGCCTGTCCTCTAGAGAAACTTAGGTGCGAGCGTTTCCCGAACGATTAGGACAATTCAGGCGTAGGTGTCCTCTGACTCCACAATACATGCATAATCCCTCCCTTCTCCTGTACTGCCTCTCCTCCTCTGAGAGGCGAGTCTTGCCTATCTGCATAGGTTCAGGACATAGTGAGGTAGTGGAATCAGGACTTTGAAATGCGGGAGCTAATTTAAATGAAGGTCTAAGGTTCCTCTCTCGAGTGTTCTGTCTCTCTCTTAAACGCTCATCAATACGAGAAATGAATGAAATTAAATCCTCCAAATTTTCAGGAAGCTCTCTAGTAGCAACCTCGTCGAGGATTACATCTGATAGCCCATTCAAAAATACATCTATATATGCCTGCTCGTTCCACTTAACTTCTGCCGCCAAAGACCTGAACTCTAGTGCATAATCCACAAGAGTTCGGTTCTCTTGTCTCTGGCGCAACAGTAATCTAGCTGCATTGACCTTTCTACCAGGAGGGCCAAAAGTTCTTCTAAAGGCAGCTACAAAGGCATTATAATTATATACCAAAGGGTTATCATTCTCCCATAATGGGTTGGCCCATCTCAGAGCTTTCTCAATGAGTAAGGTGATAATAAATCCAACCTTCGCCCTATCTGTAGGATAGGAGCGAGGTTGTAATTCAAAGTGGATACTGATCTGGTTAAGGAAACCACGACACTTCTCAGGTGAGCCACCATAACGTACTGGTGGTGTAATAGGGGAAGAGGCACCTACAGTGGCTACCTCTAGGCCTGAGCTCACAGGAGAAATAGAAGTAGTACGCGTCTCCTCTGGCGGGTTATTAGCACGAGACAATAACGCCTGTAGTTCTAGCGCCATCTGATCCATTCTGTGCTCCATGACTTCGAACCTAGGATCAGAAGGACCAAGCTGACTGTTTGTACTTGCAGGATCCATTGGCCCTGTCGTAATGTCAGGATCGGGACAGGGATCCAACACGCAGAGTACAAACAGGTACAGGATACGTATACCGGACCTTAGAATGGCCAGACTAACGTACGGAGAATATAGAGAATAGTCAAAGGCAAGCCGAGGTCGAGGGAACGAGAAGACAGGTAAGCGAGGAACAAGCCGGGTCAAGGGTAACAGAGATAAACAGAGTAAGTCAAACAAGCCGGGTCAGAACCAAAGGGATAACAGAAATACAAGAGCACTGTGTGACTAGGCAGACTAGAACCACGACAGGGCAATGAGCAAATGGGAGAAGCAAGTTTAAATACCCTGGCTCGGAAGGGTAGACACGTCTCCGACGAGTCCTGATTAGTCTCTGAAGGATTGAGTGACAGGTCGTTCCGGGTTGGCATCATGACGTCGGTTTCCGGACGTCATGCTAGAAAAGGAAGTGAGTCCCTCGCGGCCGGCGTTTACGTGACCGGATGGACCGCGAGGAACAGAGGAAACAGCCCGTCCGGATGGATGGGCGTCTAAGTCTCTACCTCTCTCGGAGGTAGAGACTTCAGGTACCCTGACAATATCCTGCTGAGGGACCTGCCCTATTTCTCTAACTATGGCATCCATTTCTTGTGGCTTCAACTGCTTAGTAACCAGCTGAATCTCTCCAGAATTATCAGGATTCAACACTGTGGTTGTTGTAGTTGGAGCCGCAGGGAGATTTGTCACTGACTTTTGTTTCAAATCCTCCCATGGATAAAGAGGTTTGTATCCTGTATCTTCAATCCCTGGGTTAGCAATAGACCCTGGAATTTCAGGTACAGGAGACCTACTCGAAGGTGCCATGCTTTCTGCCATTTTATTAAAAGCCATATTAGTAGCATGTCTACATTCATCCAATTCTTTTTGCATCTCCAAAATTTTCTCATTCAGCCTCTCATTCTCCACTGTAAGCTCCTCACACATTTTGGCCTTTTCAATCAAAGCTTCACCAGTCGTAACTGCATGCACTCTTAGATCTACAATCTTATTATTCAATTTCTCAGATTTCATGTTAATTACTGAGTTAAGCTCTGCAATTTCATCCTCCTTTATTTTTACAATTCCCTCTAATTCTAAACAACATGATAGTAATGCTTGCATAATACACCCTTTTCTTTTTTTATCAGAAACATTTTTATTAAATAACATTTCTCCTAAAAACTCCTGCATCTTTTCCCATGACTGTTTACAGTCCTGAGAGATTTCATAAGGACCATGTCTCTTAATATAATTCATAAGCCATTGTTTAACATTTTCTGAACAAGTTCTTTTTGTATCTACCTTTTTACATGCCATATTAAAAAAATATACACTGCAACAATAGAATAAATAGCAAATATACTCACCAAGCTTTATGCAGACACTGGAAACCTCTTCTGGCTGACAGTCACAGAACCAAATACGTTGATGTTAAAACTTGGATCCTAGGCAGATTCTGAAGAAAGAAAAATCTTCCGGCCACGGTCACGGCACCAATTATGTTGTATAATCCTTCTCTCACCACCAATACTTCCAATTGGTATCCTTTTGAGAGAAATCCACTCTGCGTTGTGTTTTAATAGTGAATGTAATATCCCTGTATCACCTCTTCCAAGAACTAACATATATCTTTATCCCCTTGTCCAGATAAATATATGACTAGCACCACTAAGGTATTCTATCCGATATTACAAATAAACAGCCAACACCATTGTTCTTACCAGAGAGAAATCTTTACTTAGAATCTGCCCAGTTAAATATTACAGAAGAAGAATGATACAGAGTTATAGTATTACAGAGTTACAATACATTCATAACACTCATACATTCCATCTATCTAATAATATCGGCTACATTGTGTATGTGCTGTGAGAGGAATTGGTTCCCATGTTGTAAATAGCAAACTCCTCAGCTCAATTGATATGTAAATGTGATTTACTTTCCCAAGGCCCAAAGTGTTGTCTATCCTGTTATTTTATTTAAGTGTTAACTTTCCCAGCCATCCCTTTAAATCTAACCTAAGGTGTGATTTCCTAGATAGAGATTATAGGTGCCTTTCAGGTGCTGTATCTTTCCAACTATCTAAACAGAAACTCCCTTAGAAGATAATTCCTGACCTTCCATACACACAGACTTTATCAAGCACATATTAAACAGATATATATATATATATATAATATTTTCCCCAACACCGCTTTAAGGACACTGACTGCTATTAGCTTACACTGAAAAACTTTTTTTCTTTGTAAAAGCACGCTATAGAGACACCAGATATTAGTGGTGGCACTGCCTGGGCAAATGGTCACAGTATCCACTGTGAGCCTGACACAGAAGCTGGCAGGCAACTAACTGCTATTCAATCTATTACAGTAAAAAAAAAAATCTTTTTAAATGTCAAGCATAAGCTATTGTGACAGCAGATATGAGTGGTGGCACTGACTGGGCAAATGGGCACAGTATCCACTGTGAGCCTGACACAGAAGCTGGCAGGCAGGCAACTGCAATTACAATACACAGAAAAAAAAAACAACAAAAAAACAGACTGATGTTTAAGCCCTAAAAAGGGCTTTTTGGGGTGCTGTCCTTACAGCAGAGATCAGATGAATCCTCCAGGACTGTAGTGGACACTGAATACCCTAGCCTAGCTATCAATTTCCCTATCTAATGAGCAGCAGCTACCCTTTCCCTCCTCTATCTAAGCATGCAGCTTCAGAATGAATCTAAAATGGATGCTGGGAGGGAGGTGGGAGGGTCTGCTAGGGAGGGTGTGCTGCTGATTGGCTGGGATGTGTCTGCTGACCGTGAGGCACAGGGTCAAAGTTTGCTCAATGATGACGAATAGGGGGCGGATCGAACTGCGCATGTGTTCGCCCGCGGTGGCGAATGCGAACACGCTATGTTCGCCGGGAACTATTCGCCGGCGAACAGTTCGGTACATCACTAATATACACCTGTGGAACGCTATTTCTTGTTGTTCCTAGTGGGTTGCAGACCCTGCTCCACAGAGCTCCTTCGTGAACTTCATGTGCAGTACTCCTTTGACTTTTTGCAACCTCTTTACAACTAATTAATATACAATTGTGGGAGTGGCCTGTTAGTAGATATCAATTCTTCCACAATCTCTGGTGCAAGACCATTCATGATCCCACTTAGCTGCTTCTTCTTTTCCATCATTTAAAATATGCTCCATTTTAACTGATGGTCTAATTCAGGGGTAGACACTCCAGATGTTGTTGACTTCTTCTCCCTTAATACATTAAAGGAACACTATAGGGTCAGGAACACAAACATTTACTCCTAACCCTATAGTGTTAAAACCACCATCCGGCACCCCTGACCCCTCATGCCTCCCTAGATATAGTAAAATCAGATTTGTATTCAAGCCTGAAGCTGTAGCTCTGCATGCTGTTTGTCTAAGAACAGCAAGATACCTGCTGACATCATCAGAAGTGGTGGCCTGCTGACATCATCAGAAGTGGTGGCCTTATCCAATCTCCATAGGATTGGCTGAGACTGACAAGGAGGCAGATCAGGGGCAGAGCCAGCACAATTCAAACACAACCCTGGCCAATCAGCATCTCCTTATAGAGATGAATTGAATCAATTAATCTCTATGAGGAAAGTTCAGTGTCTGCATGCAGAGGGCGGAGATACTAAATGCATGGATGCATTTTAGTCAGCAATGACCCTAGAAGGATCTCTAACAGCCATCTGAGGAGTGGCCAGTGAAGTTATCACTAGGCTGTAATGTAAACACTGCATTTTCTCTGAAAAGACAGTACTTACAGCAAAATGCGTGAATGTAATGATTCTACTCACAAAAACAAATACAATAAGCTGTAGTTCTGGTGACTAAAGTGTCCCTTTAATAATGCTGGCAAAGCATCATGGGAGATACACCCCTGGTCCAATTTTTCAAGTATGTCCGTGTTTTGTTCCTGTTGCTCCTTTAGAAAATGTTATTTGGAAGACCGACTGATTGAATAATATGTGCTTTGCATTTTTATTTATTTTTTAACAAAAGAAATGAATACTTAAGGTGCACTAAAACCAAGAATTGAAAATATAAGTAACAATACTTACAAAACATACATAGCCTAATCTGTCAACCAGAATCACTACAACTTAGAACCCCTCATATGAGGAAAGGCAGAGAGCAGGCTTTATAGAATGTATGTTATCAAGTGATCACTGTTGTAATAATCAAAAAAGAACAAAACAAAAACAAAAAACTAAGGGAATTTTGACATACAATTACAATTTATTAAAACAATATAGTAATATTATATAATGTGATATAAGATATATATTGTAATTAAAATTGCTACAGCAAACATAGGGAGAGATTTCACCATAAATATAGCAGTACGAAGCCCAACTGGGACCCATGGTTGGCACCCATAATGCGCATTCCATAAAGCCTACTTTTGTCATAGCTTTTGTCTTACAACTACATATCTGAACTAGTGTTATCTATATAATGGCCTACTGTTGCTCACTTAAGTTAACAAGGTTGGGAAAGAAGAGTCAAGATCCACTTAAAAAAAGTATTTTTTTACCAGGAAGCTGGAGACTTATTTAGTGCAAATTAACTAAGAATAACACACAGTAGTGGTGAAAAATGGAGCTGAGCCTGTTCAAACAGCCATTTACCTATATCTATCTATATTTTCTTTAAAACGACAGAATTTTTTTTTACAAGTGTTTTGAGGCTGTAGCTAATGAAATGTCTCCTACATTTCCAGGTTTAACATTATTTCTAAACTATTACAATTATTGTCCAAGATTACATTTCTGGTTTGCAGCCAATTCCACTACTCAAAGTCTAAAGGGATATAAAGTGCCTGGGAAAATCTTAAGATTGTTTAAAAGGAATATAATTTTATTTATGGCAAGTAATAGCTTAACCCACACCCACATTTAGAACATTTCAATCATCATCATCTTCCATTAGGTCTAGGTTCTCCAAGCAGTACTGACTATAGCTGAACTCCTTCACAGAGAATGGGACATCCTTCCATTTTTTGCCAGCTATTCGGGACTCAGGGGTTTGCAATGCAAAGTACTTGATGGAGATGATTGGAATTGTCACATTTTTGTAGATCATTTCATAACCCCACTCCTGGACATTTGGAAACAAGAAAATGAACTAAACAACTTTTTTTTTTACAATTTTTCTAGATTATCACAGATAAATAACGCAATATAAATAAGAATGAATTATTTATTTATTTATAAAAATATTTTACCAGGAAGAATACATTGAGATTTCTGTCATTTTCAAGTATGCTCTGAAGTAAATAATAAAGCAGCTTCTATCAAAAAGATAATAACATAAAAACATAAAAACGTGTGTATAACAAATAAACGTTTATATTAACCCCTTAAGGACGGCGTGCGGGCTATGCCGTCCTTAGGGACCCGGCTCTAAATGCCGGCGGGCGGCATAACACCTTCCCGCCGTCCTATGTACTTACTTATTGTGGTGGGGGGACTTACCTGGCACTGCTGCCGTTCCAGCCCTCCTTGGCCATGCGATTGCAAGGTCCTTACGAGGACCTCACGATCACATGGACAGTATAGCCATCCATAGCAGTGCCAGCAGGGGGGAGTGCCTGGAATGACAGGTAGTCCCACTGCTGCCTGGTAAAGTAAAAAAAAAGTTAAAACACAGTTTAAAATCAAACAATTATACTTAGATCATACATATATGATCTAAGTATATATATATATATATATATATATATATATATACACACACACACACACACACACATACAATAAGTGTATTTTAGTATTAATATATATGTAATTATATATATATATATATATATATATATATATATATATATTAATATCAAAATACACGTAGAATGGTATTGATTAAAGGGGGGGTAGTTTTGCAGATGTAGTTCTGCCTTAAGTACCAATCTAAAAAAATAATAACTTTATTGCGGGCATCATAGAATTAATGATCCTAGAAAATAATGAAAATAAAACTTAATGCACCATCACCACTAAGGATAAAATAATGGGGGTGGAGGGGACCATATAATCGGTGGAAATATCCCAGATCAAAAGGTAGAAATGCTAATGGAGTCTGAAGGGAGATAAGCCTGCGTAAAAAATAGCTGTATGAGTATCTCAAACTATGGAGGCTCAAAGTCACAGCCGCAGGGTAACCCTAAGGCTCCAAAAAAAGAGAGAGAATCTTTGATAGCAACTAATTGTGATGACAGTATCCATGGGATAACAGCTATATCCCTACCACTTCATACAGTAAGCTAGTGCACAGTGTAATGGATCTATCTGTGGAGATCCTACTATATGTGCAGAGCTTAGTAAGAATAGTGGCTCATATGATAGCTGTGGAACAAAACAGATACTATTCTAGAAGCACTCTGCTGGCTGGTTCTAACACTTGATAAAGTTGGCAAGTGTATCATACACTGGATACAGTTGTAGAGAACCTGCTGTATATGCAGGGCTTTGTAGAGATATCAACTCTCAATGTTGCTGTAAAAGAAAATGATTCTACTCTGAAAGCATTCTCCTGACTAGTTCTAGCAGCAGTTAGATACCAAAGGTGCCCATTCCCCCTAAACCAAAGGATCCCATCAAACGTGCAAAAGCTAAAAACAAATAGCGGACCTAACGTACGTTTCGGCGCTGCCGTTTCGGCGCCTTAATGAAGCACCTATTTGAAATTTATACAAGTCCTTCGAGTGCACTCTTTCTGGAATATATGGAGTGGCTGGAGTTGTTGCACCGAGGCACAAAACAAGACCGGTTAATTTGAGTGCGGGGCACTAGGATTCTATATATATATATATATATATATATATATAGAGAGAGAGAGAGAGATGTGACGAAACCAACCTCGCCACTGAGAACTGGAGAAGCCTGGTTGCTAGCCTCCTGCCCTGCGACTATGGCCCCTGGACATATTGCACTGTAAAAACTATATTTGGGCATGTAATAGTTTATATTACTGCTACTGGGCCTTTAAGGGCCATCCGTGGACCTATTGGGACTTGTGGGATACTGTACCTTTAAGACTGTAGAGCATATTACAGTAATCCTGCCTTTAGTCCTTTAATATCATGTATGCATTCATGTGTTCAGTTAACCTGGGTTATAGGTATGCAGCATTCATTTGATTGTTCGGTAGAATCACTCCATTCAGTATATTGAGTGAAACTACCGAACAACCAGACCACCCAGGAATAAGTGTGCCTCCAATTACCGTTTGCAACAATGTTGCAAACGGGTAATTGGCAATCAGTGTAATGTATTCTTTGTCCTCTGGGTGGCCGCCATTCGGGAAACGAACACGTGGCGGCGGCCATCTTAAACTACCGAACAGCGGTGTTTTGCTGTCGAGTGTCTGGAACTAAAATCGGACACTTGACTAGGCAAACACCGCTGAGACCTCCATACTTCCAGAAATTCGTATAGAAACTACCGAATGACCCGCCGTTCGGTAGAAAGAACCCCACAAACAAGGGAATTCATTCAAACCCTCTCCAGGCTCTATAACACAGGCAATTCATCTGTTTTCATTCCCTTGTTTGTGACCGACCGCAGGGCCAAAATGCATGGAACTGTTTTCGGATACTTTACCCATGCGGTCGGTCAAATCTTTGGAACCCCATATCTCCCGAACCGTTCATCCGAATGACTTGAATTTTGAATATGTTGTCCCCCTGAATAAGGGCTATCCAGCGATGCTGGATTTAAAGGTGTACCCCCTGTTTTTGGGGTACATCCAGAACTTGGCTGAAAAGGTGTACCGGATAATTGGGTTTAATGTTATCTGAGGGGAAGGGATGTGTGGGCTGAACCATGTATGTGATTGGTTATTTTATGCCTCCCCCTGGGTGTGTCCTGTATGTGTACTCATGTAATAAAAACCAGGCTGGGTGCCCCAGCACCTCAGACCACTGCTTGACCTTCAACACGGAGCCTTGTCTCGTTCTTGGGGGGATTCATTGTATGCTGTTGGAGATTGACTGTTAGGAGTGTAAGCTGATGTCTGCTTTTCCTATTCATCTGCTAGCAGCTATTCGTGAGGTTCCAGCTTGGAGTGCTATCTTATTCCCTGGTATGCAGTTCGGGAGTTTGATGCATTCACCTATATCCAATTCGTGAGTTTTGATGTTCTGCAGTAGCTGTGCCTTTCTGAGAAAAGGGGATTATCGCCTAAACGGATTTTAACCCCTCATATGCTGAAACGGTCCGTTACAATATATATATACATATATATATATATACAAAATACAGAATCCAGCGCACTCGCTTATTAACTAAACAATGCTTTTTAAATCTTAGAGATTGTAATAGTTTTATTTAAAAACACCTCACCTAGGCAAAAAATGATGGGGGTTTAGTTACAGTATATGATCATACATTGCATAAGCCTGCCAACTACGTCAAAGTACCCCATATTCGGCAGGTCCTATCCTAATAGCAGCCTAATGCTTGCTCTTATGAGATTAATCCACTTACTTGGGAAATACTTCCTTACTGGGACTCTCTGCAAGTCAAGGCTAAATAGGGTCCTGGAATGAGGACGTAGTTGGCAGGCTTATGCAATGTATGATCATATACTGTAACTAAACCCCCATCATTTTTTGCCTAGGTGAGGTGTTTTTAAATAAAACTATTACAATCTCTAAGATTTAAAAAGCATTGTTTAGTTAATAAGCGAGTGCGCTGGATTCTGTATTTTGTATATTTTGGCCCCAGCAGCACCCTATAATGTATGCATGTTTAGGTGAGTGCAGCCCTCTTGGTTTCTTTTATATATTTGGGAGTCCCAGGCCAACTCCTTGGTTTTGCACCCCTCCCTGTTACAGGTGCCTCATTCCAGGACCCTATTTAGCCTTGACTTGCAGAGAGTCCCAGTAAGGAAGTATTTCCCAAGTAAGTGGATTAATCTCATAAGAGCAAGCATTAGGCAAGCATTAGGCTGCTATTAGGATAGGACCTGCCGAATATGGGGTACTTTGACGTAGTTGGCAGGCTTATGCAATGTATGATCATATACTGTAACTAAACCCCCATCATTTTTTGCCTAGGTGAGGTGTTTTTAAATAAAACTATTACAATCTCTAAGATTTAAAAAGCATTGTTTAGTTAATAAGCGAGTGCGCTGGATTCTGTATTTTGTATATTTTGGCCCCAGCAGCACCCTATAATGTATGCATGTTTAGGTGAGTGCAGCCCTCTTGGTTTCTTTTACATATATATATATATATATATATATATATATATATATATATATATATGTATACACACATATATATAAACACATATGTATATATATAATAATTCTACATATATCTTTATGTAATATTTTTACAAAATTAGGTCATTTTATTAATTACAATTTGCGGCACCTGCCTGACAACCCAGGCCAAAGTCCAGGGAATTTAATTTGCTAGCACTATATTTAACCCAGTAACTTTCCAAGACACCATAAAACCTGTACATGGGGGGCACTGTTTTACTTGGAAGACTTCGCTGGACACAAATATTAGGCTATCTACAATTGCAAATGGTATGCCACCATGGGGGTAATTCTCATTCCTGGGCTACCATACGGTCTCAAAAGCAACGTAACCAATCTGGCGAATTTCAATGTGAAAAAACTGAAAAATTTAACATGCAATATTTGACCCTGTAACTTCCCAAAACATCATAAAATCTGTACATAGGGGGTACTGTTTTACACGTGAGACGTCACTGAATACAAATATGTGTATTTTATTGCAGTAAAAGAAAACAATATTATGACATTCACAGTTAAAACGCCATGTAGAACTAAAAAAATAACAAACTTTCTTATTTTCTCACATTTTTTTATATTTTATTTATATTAAATTATGTTTCACAGCTAAATATTTGATGGTAAATGAAAGCCCTGTTTCCCCTGAATAAAATGATATATAATAAGTGTGGGTGGACTTACTATGAAAGAGGTGAATTACTGTTGAACATGTACATTTGGCTCAGGCCTTAACCCCTTATTTTCTGTCATGCTGATCCTACCCTTAAAGACGCATGACAGAAAATTTCCGTCATGCTGATCCTACCCTTAAGGACGCATGCAGTATTTTTCCAGCAGGGTCTATTTCCTTGCTGGTAACTCTAAACCCCAGGTATCATTTGATTCCTGGGGCTCACCTCTCTCACCTAGGGCCAGAATTAGTGGCCCCAGGCTGACCGATGCTCTGTTTGCAGAGCTCAAAGTGAGCACTACAAACAAGCATTTAAATGGGGATTTAAGTCCCCACTGATAAAATTTGGTGTGATCAGGGTTAAATCCCTGCTCACACCAGGGAGTTCAAGGTATCAGTGGAAACCTGGGGCTACCCTCTATCAGCTGGGGAAATTTGTTGTGACCTCAGCCTTTTTGATAAGCTACATGCAGTGCTGAGGCTTCCATCTGTCAGCTGGGCCATTTTAGTGGCCCCAGACTTTTTGGTGAGCTGTATGCAGTGCTGAAAGTTAGCACTGCATGTAACCCTTTAATCCCTTAAGGATACATGATGGAAATATTCCGTCATGATTACATTTTATTCCAGAAGTTATGTCCTTAAGGGGTTAAATCCACAAAGAACAGTGCAGCTGAGCGATCAAGCTCAGCTACAGTCATTCTCTCAAGTGATCTGGTGATCTGGTGCTTGGGAGACCCCAAGGGTCTGAACAGACACTGGAGGGTCACCCTCTATGCCCCAATGCAATTCTGATCAGTGCTGGGATTTTTCAGTTGTCCAGCACAGATCACATTGCATTGGGCATAATGTCTTCAATGTAAGAGGTAGGAGACTGCAATACTGAAAATAGCCAGTAGATGGCAGCAACGTACAACTGTCTGTTTTAGTTTAAAATCCCTTTACTAATATATCAGTATTGATATTAGCAGAGAGAAACCTTTGGGATTAAGATTAAATTAAGGATTACAATTAAGGATTATTATTCGGTTTAGAATTATTATTAGGTTTATTATCAGGTTTATTATTAGGTTTATAATTAATTGTAGTATTGGGATTATGTTTCAGATTCAGATTTTGTTTCAGATTAGGATTCAGATTATGGTTCAGATTAGGATTAGGGTCAGCACGGGCATCCCTTGCTGAACATAGCAAGGGAATTCCTCTGCTGACACCACAGGGGGAATCATTTTAACACTATTGCTAAAGGTAGGATTGAGATTAGGATTAAGATTATAATTAAGGTTACACATGGGATTATGGTATGGGTTAGGATTGTGGTGAGGTTTATGATTAGATTGAGGGTTAGATTTGGGATTAGGATTTGGTTTAGAATTAGGGCTTGATTTAGGATTAAGATTAAGATCGCTACTTTCCAAAGATATACATATGGGGTATATTTGTACTCAGGAGATGTTACTGAGTACAACTAAGATAATTTTATGACAGTGGGACACACAATATTTAAAAAAATAAGCATAACAAATAATATGTGTATGTAAAAATAAAAATGAATACCACAAACTTTGAATCAAAAGTGTCACTTCAATAAAGCTTATAATATTTTTATGTGAGAGTTCTCATGGTGTCCACTTTTGCAAATGGTATGCATTGGTGGCACATTTTAAATATATGAGCGACTAAAATGCCCCAAAATGAAACAGACCCATCATCAATTTTCCATTTAAAAAAAAAAAATGTACTGGGCCAGATATAATTTTAGCCCTGTGTTTTTTCAGACAAACCTTGCTAAGGTAAATTTGTACTCAGGAAATATCGCTGATAATAATTTGGAGATTACATTACAGTAGCATATATCAAGTTTCCAAAATTACCCACTAAAATGCAACGTGTGTAGAAAAATGCAAAAATAAAACAATATGATAAAATATGAATGAAATTGGTGCTAAAATAACAGTTTATTAAAGCTCAAAATATACTAGATGACATAGTCCCTGGTGTCTACTTTCACAAATGGTATGCATTTGTGGGGTAATTTTAACTGTCAATATTTGTTTGTGAGTGAAAAATGCAAAAAAATTATTTCAACGCCAATTTTGGCCAGTGTTTGTGACTAAGTGGCTGCTAAAAAATACTGGACATACCCCATTTGCAATACCTTGGGTTGCCAACTATTGCAAATGGTATGCCATCATGTGGGTAATTTTCATTCCTTGGCTACCATACGGTTTCAAAGGCAACATAACCAATCTGGCGAATTTCAATGTGAAAAAAATGAAACGCATGCCTTATATTTGACTCTGTAACTTTTGCAAACACTATAAAACCTGTACATGAGGGGTACTGTTATACTCGAGAGCAGGGCCGGACTGCGAGAAAAATTCGGCCCGGGCATTTTTTATCACAGCGGCCCACTAAGAAGGGGGCGGGGCAGAGGAGGTGTGTTTTGTCATCACCAATGACAAACACGCCCCCTCTCAAAGTGAGCATGTTGGTTCAATGCTCTTCCAGGGCAGACCATGCACAGAGCTCTGCTGAAGAGCTCTAGCATGAGAAAAAAGCCCTGTATTTGTTCTGCACAGCGCAAGCAAATTTAATAACATGCTTGCACTGTGTTTCCTTGCAATTTGTCTCTGGTGTCTCTATAAATGGATACCAGGAGACAAAAATGCCATTAAAGAGTACTGTGCATGTGTTTGGAGCCAGCTTGTGGTATTGCGTGTGTAGAGTGAGCTGATTGTGGTGTGGTATTGTGTAATAAGGTTGGTTTTAGTCATGTTGTGTTTGTGGTGTAATGTGATGCATATGTGGCTAGGGGCTGTAGAGAATGTGTGTGTGTGTATAGGGGATATAGCAAGTGTGTGCATACAGGCTATAGTGTGTGTGTGTGTGTGTGTAGGTGATGTAGTGTTTGTAGAAAGTATGTGTTTAGGGGTGTAGTATGTGTTTGCTTACAAGGAATATAGTGTATAGGGGATCCAGAGTGTGTGTGTGTGTGTTAAGAGTGTAGTGTGTGTGTGTGTATGTATATATATATATATATATATATATATATATATATATATAGTCTAGTGTGTGTTTGAAGGACCCAGAATGTGTATAGGAGATCTAGTGAGTGTGTATTTATAACAGATTCAGAGTGTATATAAGGATCTAGTGTGTGTGTATATGATCCAGAGTTGGGTAAGGGATCTAGTGTGTGTCTGGAATGTAATGTGTTTGGGGTGCAGTATGTGTGTGAGGGGTGCTGTGTGCGTATGTATGTATGTATATGTATATATATAGATATAGATAGATATATTTGGAAGTAGTGTGTATGTAAGGGGTGCAGTATGTGTGTGTGATGGATGCTGTGTGTGAGGGGTGCTGTGTGTGTGAGGGGTGCTGTGTGTGTGTGAGGGTGCGGTGTGTGATGTGTGTGTGAGAGTGATGTGTGTGAGAGTTCTGTGTGTGATAGTGCTGTGTATGATGTGTGTGAGAGTGCTGAGTGTGGGAGTGCTGTGTGTGATGTGCGTGACAGTGTGTGTGATGGATGCTGTGTGTGAGGGGGGTGCTGTGTGTGAGAGTGCTGTGTATGATGTGTGTGACAGTGCTGTGTATGATGTGTGAGAGTGCTATGTGTGACAGTGCGGTGTGCGAGAGTGCTTTGTATGATGTGTGTGAGTACTGTGTATGATGTGTGTGAGAGTGCTGAGTGTGGGAGTGCTGTGTATGATGTGTGTGAGAGTGCTGTGTATGATGAGTGTGGGAGTACTGTGTATGATGTGTGTGAGAGTGCTGTGTGTGATGTGTGTGACAGTGCTGAGTGTGATGGGTGTGAGAGTGTGTGTGTGATGGGTGTGAGAGTGTGTGTGTGATGGATGTTGTGTGTGATCTGTGCGGTGTGTGATGTGTGTGAGAGTGCTGTGTATGGTGTGTGAGAGTGCTGTGTATGATGTGTGTGAGAGTGCTGTGTGTGAGTGCTTTGTATGATGTGTGTGAGTGCTTTGTATGATGTGTGTGAGAGTGCTGTGTGTGCTGAGTGTGAGAGTGCTGTGTGTGCTGAGTGTGAGAGTGCTGTGTATGATGTGTGTGAGAGTGCTGTGTATGATGTGTGTGAGAGTGCTGTGTGTGCTGAGTGTGAGAGTGCTGAGTGTGATGCGTGTGAGAGTGCTGTGCGCGCTGTGTGAGAGTGATGTGTGTGAGAGTGCTGAGTGTGATGTGTGTGAGAGTGCTGAGTGTGATGTGTGTGAGAGTGCTGTGTATGATGTGTGTGAGAGTGCTGTGTGTGCTGTGTGTGACAGTGCTGCTGTGTATAAATGTTAGAATGGATTGTGTGTGTGTGTGTAGGGGGGGGGGGAGGTAAATAAACAAATAAAATAAAATGCATTATGTCCCCCCCTCCCTTCTTACCTTTTAGCTTGGGAGGGGGGGACCGGCATTGTGGTATCTGGGAGGGGGGGACCGGCACACTTTCATCCCTGGTGGTCCAGTGGGTGAGTGAACTCTAGCCTGCAGGCTAGAGTTCACTCTCGCGAGATCCGGTCGTTGCCATGGCAACGCTCCGGATCTCGCGAGAGGAAGCCGGCGGAGCTGCAAGATAGAGCTCCGCCGGGTTCCTCTGCTGGTAGGCTGGCTCCTTCCCTCTCTCCCCAGCCGGTGGCCGCGTTGGACTGCAGGTGGGCCGGTGAGGGAGATCAAAGCCCGCCATGGACTACTGCAGGGCCGGCGATAGGATAGTGCCGGCCCTGCATAGACCGGCAGGGGAGATCTTGTGATCTCCCTGCTGGCCTCGGCCCCTGGCCACCGCGGCCCACCGGGCATTTGCCCGGTTTGCCCGATGGCCAGTCCGGGCCTGCTCGAGAGACTTAGCTGAACACAAATATTAGTGTTTCAAAACAGTAAAATGTATCACGACAATTATATTGTCCATGCAAGTGCCATTTGTGTGTGACAAATGCAAAGAATTTCACTTTCACTGACGATATCATCAGTGTAATACATTTTACTGTTTGGAAACACTAATATTTGTGTTCAGTGAAGTCTTCCAAGTAAAATAATACCCCCCATGTACAGGTTTAATGATGTCTTGGAAAGTTACAGGCTTAAATATAGTGCTATCAAAGGAAATTCCCTGGACTTTCGGCCTGGGTTGTCAGGCAGGTGCCGCAAATTGTAATTAATAAAATGACCTTATTATGTAAAATTATTACATAAATATATACATAGAATTATTATATATATATATATATATATATATATACATATGTGTGTGTGTGTGTGTGTGTGTGTATATATATATATATATATATATATATATATATATATATATATACACATGTGTGTGTGTGTATATATATATATATATATATGTATATAATTTTTTTATTATTTTATTTATATATATAGTGATATATACGTATATACTTATGTATATATATATATATATAATTATATATATATTAGTTTTAAAATACAGTTAGAACGAATTTACACATATATATATATTTTTTACGTATTTAGATATTTATTTATTTTACATTATATATATATATATATATATTTATATATATTTAATCAGTATCATTCTACTTGTAATTTTATATTTATATATATATATATATATAACTATATATATATATAAATATTAAAATACACTTAGACAGTGTATGTGTAATTATATATGTGTGTATATATATATATATATATATATATATATATATATATATATATAAAAAAAATAAAGATCGCAAGGACCTCACGATCACATGGCCCAGGTGGGCCGGAACGGAAAGGAGGGGGACTCCCTGGGATGCCAGGTGAGTCCCCGCACCGCGATCGCCGGCGACCGGGTAAGTGAGTAGGACAGCGGGAACGTGCTATGCCACCCATGGCGCTTAATGTCGGGTCCCCAAGGACGGCACAGCACGCCTGTCATCCTTAATGGGTTAAAAAAAGATATATAATAAGTATTTTAACCTCTAGGTGGTGTCCAAGTTCCAAGTTTTAAGTATTTTATTCTCAGTATAGGTATTCAAAATTACCACATCATGGCACCAGATGATCATTTATAAGATGGTTTTTGCTAGTAGACTTCAATAGCTGGTATATTACCATTAGGGGCAATCATTTCAGTTACAGTTACAGTTACAGCATTACAGTTACAGCATTAATTGACCACAGGTTTCCCTTTCTCTTGCTTTTTCTTCATTGGGTACACTGGTGTGTTACAAGGGGAGGTGGTCTGGACAACTACCCCTGCCTGCAGAAACTCTTGCACAGATTGCGAAATAGCATCTTCCTGTGCTGGGCTTAGGGGGTATTTTTTTTGATAATCCGGTGACCATATACACACCGCATGATATCAACATCATACTGTCACAAGTCCAACCAAAACACATACACACTGCAAGGCATCTCAGAATGTGCCTCGCTTATGCTACCTAATGTTACTCTTAAAATGTGTATGGCGTTAAATCCATCTACATTACTTCCCCTGGATTCAAAAGAGGGGAGTGGGGATAGTGAGAATGGTACTTGTACTTCTGATCTTTTTGTAAATTCACTCTTACCAGATGAGTTAGCTGATGCCCAGGTACCCCATGATTGTGCAGCACTAATGGCACAAGAAACAGCATTTTTTTTGCATGTAATTGCAGATTTTGAGTTTTTTGTAGATGGTTCCAGATATGCTGATGAGAAGGGTAATTTCCACACTGGATATGCTGTAGTCTCTGCACATGAGGTAATAAAAGCTGAACCACTCGCTCCTCACTGCTCTGCACAGGAGGAAGAGCTGAAGGCACTCGCTGAAGCGTGTAAAATGGCTTCTGGTAAGACTGCTAATATGTATACAGACTCTCGCTATGCTTTTGGTATAGCCAGTGGTGGATACTGGTTTTGTGCTGCCCTAGGCAGGACAAAACTCAGGCGCCCCCCTCCCCCCGCGCCACCCCCACCCAACCTTTCCCCCCGCCCCGCATTCTAAATACACACACACACACATTCACTGACAGATACGCATACACTAGCTAACAGAAACACACACTCGCTAACAGAAACACACACACTAACAGACACACTCACACTCAGTGTCACGAGCGTGGGCTATAGGCCCAGCCGAGACAGTGGGGAGAGTGTGGAAGTGACAGGGTTAATGACACCAGACCCCTGGTTACCTGTTGCTAGTCCCAGCAACCACTCAATTAACCCCTGCAATCCCTTCTACACTAACCCCCTAGTACACACTTTACTGCCACCACCAAGACTTTTAAACCCGGGCGTCTTAGGTTACCCCACACACAGGAGAATTATAGAATCACAGTTCTACTTTTACTAATCAAACACTTATAATTAACCCTTTTTGGTAAAGTTTTTACCTGAGCTCTCTGGAGAGTAAAGCTCGTAGAAAACAGAGACACAAGCTGATTAAATAAACATTTAATCTGACAAAAAAGATTCACAGTGCTGAGTACAAAATACAGAAATAAATGACATACAGATAACAAATTGCAAAACAGTACATAAAATAAAATAGGAGAAAACACAAGAAATTCCTTACATATATTTACCCTATATAGAATTCTTGTGGGAGTCTTAGATGGTATTGATCTCCTAGAAGTTACTGACAAAAAGAAAAATGAATACTGACTCTGGATAGTCCAGCACCCTCATTATATATCTAAAACTAGTTATTTCTCAGTGGGCAGACCCCTGGGGGAATCAGAGGGGGTTGGTCTGGCAGTCTATTGCCCACTCTATGAAATTCCTTGTGTCCAGCTCTGGTGATGGCTATCTAGATGTTTTATGGTCTAGGCCTGGTGCAAGATCAAAGACCACAATAAATGCCATCCCAAGGTTTACAAAAAACAACTCTTAACATATATAAACACACATCAAACAAGAACTCATGCTTTTGGCATGACACTCAGTAACAGACAAACACACTCACTCACTAGCAGACACAAACTAGCAGACACACACACTCACTAACATACACACACACTCACAGGCAAACACACACTAACAGACACACACACTAACAGACACACACAGTCAGACACACAGTCACACACACACACTAACAGACACACACACACACTAACAGCCACACACACACTAACAGACACAGACAGAAACGCTAACAGACACACACACACTGACACACACACACACTAACAGACACAGCCAGAAACACTAAGACACAAACACTAACAGACACACACACTGACACACACACTAACAGACACACACACTGACACACACACACTAACAGACACACACACACACACACTGACACACACACACTAACAGACACACACACACTAACAGACACAGACACACTAACAGACACACACTCACCCACCTACATTAACACATTTTTTAAACATTTATTTTTAACACATTTTTTAAAAATTTATTTTTAACACATTTTTTTAAAATTTATTTTTAACACTTTTTTAAATTTATTTTAACAAATTTTTTTATTTATTTTTAACACATTTTTTATTTATTTTTAAAACTTTTTTTTAAAATTTATTTTAACACATTTTTTTAAAATTTATTTTTAACACATTTTTTTTAATTTAACACCCCCCCCCCAGCCTCCTTACCTTTGGGAATGCTGGGGAGGGGGGTGTCTCTTCCTCCTTGGTGGTCCAGTGGCTGCTGGGCGGCCGGCGAGAGAGCACTTCCCCTGAGCTGTCTGCTCAGCTCCCTCGCGCCGGAATATGGGAGCCGGAATATGACGTCATGAACTCTGAAGCCGTGAGTGCACTTATGGACGCTATCATGCTACCCACTCAAGTAGGCATCATTAAGGTGGCAGCTCACGTGAAGATCACAGATGAAATCTCAAGAGGAAACCACAAAGCAGACGAATCTGCCAAGCAAGCAGTAATTCAAGTTCATCCCTCTACAGGTAATACCTTCCTACAAGTTGTTCTTACAGATGACACCGTTGACTACAATATACTGTTGAGCTTACAAAGACAGGCAAGCAAGGAAGAACATGACCTCTGGAGGAAACAAGATGCAGAACCTGATGATGACAGAATGTGGAGGAAAGGTAAAAGACTGTGTTTGCCACGAGTGTTGTACCCCACGGTGGCCCAGATTGCCCATGGACCTACACATCTATCCAAGATGCACATGAACAGCATAGTAAACACCCATTGGGTAGCACCCGGATTTACTGTTGTAGCAGCTAAACACACCCAAGCTTGCATGATTTGTGCTAGAAACAATCCAGGACAGGCTGTCAAAACACCAAGTAAGCACACACCAAGGCCACTTTACCCGTTTCAAAGACTGCAGATAGACTATATTCAACTACCTAAGGTAGGAGTGTATGAATAGGTGTTGGTGTGCATTGATCTCTTTTCAGGTTGGCCTGAGGCCTACCTAGTGTCGAAAGCCGCAACAAAGGTCACAGCAAGTTGCTTCTGAAGGAACTGGTATGTAGATATGGAGTACCTGAAGTAATTGAAAGTGACAGAGGTAGCCATTTCACTGGGGAAATAATGCAAGAAATTATGAAAGCCTCAGGGATCAGTCAGGCCTTCCAGACCCCCTATCACACCCAGAGTAGTGGGAAAGTAGAAAGGGCAAATGGCACCTTAAAGAACAAGATTGCAAAAGCCATGCAAGACACAGGGAAGCCCTGGACTGAATGCCTTTCCCTAGCACTCTTTTCTATGAGATTCACCCCCAATTCCAGACATGGCCTATCACTTTTGAAATCCTGTTTGGATGTGCTCCAAAGACAGGCCTCTATTTTCCCCAAACCCTCCAGATGCAGCATGGTAGTATGATTGCCTATGTTCAGGCCCTACACCAAAGATTAGGCAGGGTGCATAAACAAGTCTTTGATTCTATTCCAGATCCAGACTCTGATTCTGCAACTCACAAACTGCAGCCTGGTGATTGGGTGGTGATAAAGAGGCATGTGAGAAAAGGACTTGAACCACGCTTTGACAGTCCATTCCAAGCGCTCTTGACTACGGCTACCTCGGTGAAACTAGAAGGAAAAGCCACGTGGATACACGCCAGTCACTGTAAACAAGTCACTCAGACTGATCCACCGACATGAAGCTGTTCTTAACCTTTACCATTGTATGCTGTGTTCAGATATGCTACTCTGACTTGAGACCAGAAAATAATAATGAATGGCAGGAAAATATATGGTTGCAGATAGCAAAGGCTTTTAATTTAACCTCCTTTTGCCTCAACCCTCTCCTCAGTACTGAAAATGCCATAGAATTGTGTCTTATAGCTGTCCCTACCCCATCTCACTGTTGAGGAAGTACCTACATACCCATAGACCACATAAATCTCCACAACTATATTCTTATGCCTTCAACCCACTGGTAGGCATTGGAAGGATTTTTATGACGAGGGGGGAGGTGAGAGGAAGTGGTGATTAGGAACCACTGGATGTTTATTGGCAAGGACGGTTGGGTCGCTGCATAGCACGTTGTTGTTATTATATGTATATATGTTAATTTATGATTATTTATTTATTTCTAACAGAAAGAAGAGTTTAATAAATAAAGTTATGGATGTGTTATGCAGTAATTTATTTATGTTTTAATAAATGCTGTGGCCTGTTCATCCATACTAAGTTGTCTGTCGTTACTGGGTTTTTTTTATTGGGGTTATCTATGTTATGTGGTATCGTAATTCCCCACTACGTACATACATGTTAGCTCAGAGTGAAACATTTTTTTTTTATATTTTATATTTTCCATACAATATTGCACTATATTATTTCTTATTATATTGTTTGCTAATATACCGGTTATTGAAGTCTACTAGCATGTCAGGATCGGGACAGGGATCCAACACGCAGAGTACAAACAGGTACAGGGTACGTATACCGGACCTTAGAATGGCCGGACTAACGTAAGTAGTAAGTAAAGAATGGTCTAGAGACAAGCCGAGGTCGAGGGAACGAGAGAGCAGGTAAGCGAGAGACAAGCCGAGTCAAAGGGTAATAGAGGTAAACGAGGTAGAACAGACAAGCCGGGTCAAAACCAAAGAAACTAACAGAATACAAGAGCACTGAGTGACTAGACAAGCTAGAACCACGACAGGGCAATGAACAAATGTAGAAAGCCCTATTTTATACCCTGGTTCCAAACAGGTAATCACGCCCCCGACGAATCCTCATTCGTGCTTGGGGCTTGATTGACAGATCGGGTTGGGTTGTCGTCATGACGTCGGCTACTGAACGCCGCGTCATAAAAGGAAGTGGATCCCTCACGGCCGGCGTGTAAACGACCGAGGGAACCGCGAGGAACGAGTGATTCAACCCTTTTGCGAGGAAGAACGTCCAAGTGTCTCACCTCCACAGAGGTAGAGACAACAGGTACCCTGACATAGCAAAACCTGGCTTATAATTGATCATTTGGTGCCATGAAGTGTTCATTTTGGATACCTATACTGAGAATAAAATACTAAAACCTCAAAATCTGGACACTACCTGGATGTTTAAAAATACTTATTACATATCTCATTAATATAAAAAACTGTTTCTCTTCTTATCTTTTTGATAAGTGCAGCTTTATTCATTGTACGTTTTATTGGTTGTATAGGGAGAGGTCTAAGCAGTAGAAAGAGAGAAGTGCTCATGCCCAAGGCCGGCCTTAGGCCTTTAGATGCCCTGTGCGAAAAATCTTCACAGCGCGCCCCCCCCCGGTGTATATTTTTGCCGAGTCCCACAGTCAGATGCAAAGTTCTACACTTGTCAAATACACCACATGAACATAGTCGCAGGTAGATAGTCAGCCTTAGGCCTTTAGACGCCCTGTGCGAAAAATCTTCACAGCCCCCCCCCCGGTGTATATTTTTGCAGAGTCCCACAGTCAGATGCAAAGTTATACACTTGTCAAATACACCACATGAACCCAGTTGCAGGCAGATAGTCGCAGAAACACACAGGTACAGGCAGTAACAGACATACACAGTTACAGGAAGACAGCCACACACACACACACATGCAGGCAGGCAGACAGCCCCACATACACATACAGTCTGACTTACACACACATACTTACATGAAGAGAGCCACACAGGCAGACAACCACACAGCCACACACACACACACACAGGCAGGCAATCACACACAGACAGCCGCACACAAACACAGAGGCAGACAGCCACACACACACACACACAAACACACAGGCAGACAGTCTCACACACACACACAGTCATACCCATAGACACAGGCAGACAGTCACATAGACACACACACACACACACACACACACACACAGGCAGGCAGTCACATAGACACACACAGGCAGACAGTCACACACAGACACACAGGCAGACAGTCACATATACACACACATGCATACACACACACAGGCAGACACACACACAGGGAGACAGTCAGACACACAGACACAGGCACACACACAGGCAGACACACACACACAGGCAGACAGTCAAACACACAGACACAGGCAGACAGTCACACACACACAGGCAGTCACATAGACACACACACACACAGGCAGACAGTCACACCCACACACAGGCAGACAGTCACACACAGGCAGACAGTCACTACACACACACACAGGCAGACAGTCAAACACACACACACACACACACACAGGCAGACAAGTAGGTTTCAGAGGTTAAGGACGTTTTTAGGGTGTTTGCAGGTTGCTTCCACACTGTCATTCTCTGAAGTTCTGCCTGTGCATAACATTTAGAATGACAGGCGGATGCGTATTAGGGACTTTAACTTGTGGCTTGGTGAATGGTGTCGGGAGCAAGGATTTGACTTCATTTCTCATGGTAGCTCTGTTTGGAATGGAAATAAACTGTACAAAAAAGATGGTTTGCATCTTTCTCAAAAGGGAACAAATGATCTCAGTGAGCAGTTTAGAGGTTTTGCTAGGATGTATTTAAACTAGGGGGAGGTGGGGGGCAAAAGGGTGATAAAACATCATTCCAATTGTCCCCCAAAATAAGGACAGAAGGTGCCTGTAGCAAATGTGTTAAAAAAAATGATAAGCTTAGAGTCATGTCTACAAATGCTCGCAGTTTAGGGAATAAGATCCATGAACTGGTGGCAATAATGGCAACTGATAGTGTAGATTTAGTCGCTGTTACTGAGACATGGTATAATGAGAAAAATGACTGGGCCATAGCAATACCAGGGTACTCTTTATATAGAAAAGACAGGGAAGGCAAGAAAGGGGGAGAGGTGGCCCTGTATGTGAAGGATAGCATAAAATGTAGCCTAATAAAGGTTAGTGAGGCGAACATAGAGTCCGTTTGGGTTATGTTAGAATTTGGTAATCACACAGTAACTCGTGTAGGTGTGATCTATAGGCCCCCAGGACAAATTGAAGAGTTAGATAATCTACTAGTTGAAGAAATAGCTAAAATGACAATGAAGGGGGAAGTTATCATCATGGGTGACTTTAATCTTCCTGATGTGAATTGGAAAACAAAAATAGCTACTTGTGCCAGGAGCAGACATATTCTAAACTCCCTACTGGGATTGTCTCTAAAACAAGTCATTGAGGAGCCAACCCGTAAAGAGGCCATACTAGATTTAGTGTTAACAAATGGAGATTTGGTATCAGATATTACTGTAGGTAAAAGTTTAGGATCCAGTGATCATCAGTCAGTGTGGTTTAATATAAGAACAGTGACCGAGTCACACCACACAAAAACAAAAGTTTTAGACTTTAGAAAAACAGACTTTTCTAAAATTAGAATATGTGTAAAGGAGTCATTATCAGACTGGAGCAATTTAAATGGAGTCCAAGAGAAATGGGATTATTTAAAAGTTGCACTACGAAAGGCAACAGAAAATTGCATTAGGCTTGTCAGTAAAAGCAAAAAATTCAAGAAACCACTGTGGTACTCCGCAGATGTGGCCAAAATAGTAAAAAACAAAAAGTTAGCATTTAGTAATTATAAAAAAAACCCAGAGTGAGGAAGACAGAATGACCTATAAGATTAGGCAGAAACAGGCTAAGGAAGTTATAAGAGCTTCCAAATCACACACAGAAGAGAAAACAGCACAGTCAGTAAAAAAGGTGGACACAACTTTTTTTAGATACATAAATGAGAAAAGAAAAGTAAAACAGGGTTTAGTTAGATTAAAAACAAAAGAAGGAAGGTATGTAGATGAGGATAAAGGTCTAGCTGACTGCCTCAATTAATATTTTTGTTCGGTATTTACAGATGAAAATGAAGGAAAGGGACCTCAGTTAAGAAAAAGGATAAATTAGTCATTTATTATACGTGAGTTTACAGAGAAAGAGGTTCTATTTCAACTGTCAAAAGTAAAGACAAATAAGTCGATGGGACCTGATGGAATACACCCAAAGCTATTAAAAGAGCCTAGTGGTGAACTAGCAAAACCATTAACAGATTTATTTAACCAATCATTGTTAACAGGAGTAGTCCCAGAAGATTGGAAGTTAGCGAATGTTGTGCCCATTCACAAGAAAGGTAGTAGGGAGGAGTCGGGCAACTATAGGCCAGTAAGCCTTACTTCAGTAGTGGGGAAAGTGATGGAAACAATGTTAAAGGATAGGATTGTTGAACATCTAAAAACACATGGATT
Source organism: Pelobates fuscus (assembly GCF_036172605.1). Classification (NCBI taxonomy): domain Eukaryota; kingdom Metazoa; phylum Chordata; class Amphibia; order Anura; family Pelobatidae; genus Pelobates; species Pelobates fuscus. Next base: position 238,547,764 of record NC_086322.1, read on the forward strand.
TCAATATCAGAGACAACATGGGTTTACTTCAGGGAGATCATGCCAAACTAATCTTATTGATTTTTTTGATTGGGTAACTAAAATTATAGATCAGGGTGGTGCAGTAGACATTGCTTACCTAGATTTCAGTAAGGCTTTTGACACTGTTGCACATAGAAGGCTTATCAATAAACTGCAATCTTTAAGTTTGGATTCCAATATTTTTGAATGGGTAAGGCAGTGGCTGAGTGACAGGCAACAGAGGGTTGTAGTCAATGGAGTATATTCGAAGCTTGGGCTTGTCACCAGTGGGGTACCTCAGGGATCTGTACTTGGACCCATTCTCTTTAATATTTTTATTAGTGATATTGCAGAAGGTCTTGATGGTAAGGTGTGTCTTTTTGCGGATGATACTAAGATATGTAACAGGGTTGATGTTCCAGGAGGGATAAGCCAAATGGCAAATGATTTAGGTAAACTAGAAAAATGTTCAGAGTTGTGGCAACTGACATTTAATGTGGATAAGTGCAAGATAATGCATCTTGGATGTAAAAACCCAAGGGCAGAGTACAGAATATTTGATAGAGTCCTAACCTCAACATCTGAGGAAAGGGATTTAGGGGTGATTATTTCTGATGACTTAAAGGTAGGCAGACAATGTAATAGAGCAGCAGGAAATGCTAGCAGAATGCTTGGTTGTATAGGGAGAGGTATTAGCAGTAGAAAGAGGGAAGTGTTCATGCCATTGTACAGAACACTGGTGAGACCTCACTTGGAGTACTGTACACAGTACTGGAGACCATATCTTCAGAAGGATATTGATACCTTAGAGAGAGTTCAAAGAAGGGCTACTAAACTGGTTCATGGATTGCATTATAAAACTTACCAGGAAAGGTTAAAGGATCTTAACATGTATAGCTTGGTGGAAAGACGAGACAGGGGGGATATGATAGAAACATTTAAATACATAAAGGGAATCAACACAGTAAAGGAGGAGACTATATTTAAAAGAAGAAAAACTACCACAACAAGAGGACATAGTCTTAAATGAGAGGGACAAAGGTTTAAAAATAATATCAGGAAGTATTACTTTACTGAGAGGGTAGTGGATGCATGGAATAGCCTTCCAGCTGAAGTGGTAGAGGTTAACACAGTAAAGGAGTTTAAGCATGTGTGGGATAGGCATAAGGCTATCCTAACTATAAGATAAGGCCAGGGACTAATGAAAGTATTTAGAAAATTGGGCAGACTAGATGGGCCGAATGGTTCTTATCTGCCGTCACATTCTATGTTTCTATGTTTCTATGTTTATGACAGTCAAACACACAGACAGTCAGACAATCACACATTGTTACCTCTGTTCATTGTGGAGGCAGTGCAGCTCCTGAAGGCTGGTTGTTGGGGAAGCAGGGACCCCTTCCTGCTTCCCCTGCAGCAGTTACCCGGCACTTTTAGCTCCACCCCCACTGTAAGTAAGTCCCGTCCTGCTTCACGGTTATTTTATTTATTTTTTTATCCCGGCCGGCCATGTGCGAGCTGTGTCGGTCACAAGGCGCCCCATGCTCCATGGCACCCTGTCAGCCGCACAGCTCGCACACCCCTAAGTCCGGCCCTGCTCATGCCATTGAACAAAGCACTGGTGAGAACTCAATTGGAATATTGTATGCAGTACTGGAGACTGTATTTCCAGAAAGATGTTAATACTTTGGAAATAGTTCAGAGAAGGGCTACAAAACTGGTTAATTGATTGCAGGGTAAAACTTACCAGGAAATGGTAAAGGATCTCAACATGTATAGCTTGAACGAAAGACGAGACAGGGAGGATATGATAGAAACATTTAAATATAATAAAGGGAATCAACACAGTAAAGTAGGAGAACATATTTAAAAGAAGGAACACTACCACAACAAGAGGACAGTCTTAAAGGATCACTATAGTCAACATATAAAAGCAAGAAAGACAGGTTCCCTAGCCTTCTTTCTTGCATTTATATGAACTTGCCCCTAATAAAAAATACATTCAAGCCCTTTTTATCATTAAAACTTGAGCTCCTTGTCAGGCCATGCTCCTTTTTTCATCAAAATTACAAAATTGCAGGGCCCATAGGACGCTTCTCTTTGAGAAGCGTCATCACTCTCTGGTGTGCATGCGCGGCTTCAAACGCGCATGCCACTCTATGAAAGAACGGAGCGCTCTGCCACACGTGCGTTCGCGAGCTGACTGACAGCTCAGCTCGGTGTCTATGCCCGCCCCCCTCCTATGGCAACCCTCCAGTATGCAAACACTATATATCAAGAGATCTCTATATATAGTGTTTGTATACAAACACACATTGTAAATAAATATTGTTAAACATACACACACACTCTATCTCTATCCATCTACAGTTGCAAGAAAAAGTATGTGAACCCTTTGAAATGATATAGATTTCTGCACAAATTGGTCATAAAATGTGATCTGATCATCATCTAAGTCACAACAATAGACAATCACAGTCTGCTTAAACACACAAAGAATGAAATGTTGCCATGTTTTTATTGAACACACCATGTAAACATTCACAGTGCAGGTGGAAAAAGTATGTGAACCCTCAGACTAAGGACATCTCCAAGAGTTAATTGGAGTGAGATGTCAGCCAACCGGAGTCCAATCAATGAGATGAGATTGGAGGTGTTGGTTACAGCTGCCACTCACTCACCCACCCAAACTCAATAACTCACCCACAATCAGTCACTCACCCACACTCAGTCACCCACACTCACTCAGTCACCCACACTCACTTACACACCCACACTCACTCACTCACTCACCCACACTCACAATCATTCTCACCCACACACACTCACTCACCCACACTCAATCACTCACTCACTCACTCACTCCCACTCACTCACTCACCCACACTCAATCACTCACCCACACTCAATCACTCACCCACCCTCAGTCACCCACCCACACTCAGTCACCCACCCACACTCAGTCACCTACACTCAGTCACCTACACTCAGTCACCTACACTCAGTCACTCACTTACCCACCCACACACATGCGTAAAATAAGTTTACTTAGGGCTTGGATCCTCCTGCTCGGTCTCTGGTCTTCAGCCTGTCAGCTCGAGCCGACGCTGTGTGCAGGAGATTTTATCTCCCCACTGTCGGCTCTCATTGCTGACAGGCTCCGGGGTTACTACAGGACATAGGGGGCGCGTTCACAGTGCCTCCTATCTCCAGTCTGCTGATAGCACGGTTGATGTTTTCACCCAAGCGTGAAGACGTCAAACGTGATGAATGCAAATTAGGTATTCATCAACTCGTAAGTCACTCTGGTGGCAGTCTAAGTGATTGCAACTGGAGGTGTTCCTAGGTTCTAATGTAAACACTGTATATTCTCAAAAAATACAGTGTTTACATGAGAAAGGCTGCAGGGAGCTATAGTTCTCACCTGAACATCCTCATTAAGCTGAAGTTGTTCATGTGACTATAGTGTCCCTTTAAATTAGAGGGGCAAAGTTTTAAAACAATATCATGAAGTATTACTTTTTGCTGAGTGGGTAGTGGATGCATGGAATAGCCTTCCAGGTGAAGTGGTGAGGGAGTTTAAGCATGCATGGGATAGGCATAAGTCTATACTAGATATAAGAGACTAATGCATGTATTAAGAAAATTGGGCCAACTAGATGGGCTGGATGGCTGCCATCACATTCTATGTTGCTATTTTTATTTTATTTTTTATTTTTAGCTGGTTAAAAGGCTATACAGTTTTCTAAACATTGCTGCCTTCACATAGTAAACTTTCTAGCGCTGTATTAGATATATATATATTTTATTTTATTTTTACTTTTTTTTATTATTATTTATTTATTTTTATTGAATAACACAGTAGATGATTCATGGTAGCGCTCCTGGTTTTCACATGCGTGGATATTGGCAAAAGTACCTGTGGTCTGAAATATATCATTCACTTATTGCCGAGGCAGCATCAAAAGGGATTCCATAGAGAAGTCTCACCTGTCCACAGTTGCATCTGATGTAGCGTCCTGGAGACCAATCCTGCATCTGTCTCTCAATAACAACTCTATCTGAAGAGACTTGGTAATAGTATCTGATAAATCAGAAGATAAAGAGATTTTTTGAAAATTAATAGACATGAGTATCTGGAATCTGCATGCTTGGTGGGTATGAACCATCTTTCATGATACGTGAGAGTAATAATATATTATAATTCCTGGCCATATCCATGGCAGCACAACAATGGGTAGCTCCTCCCTATCCCTAATGAGACAGGAACCTAATTAAAACAGAAGGTATAAGTAACCCCTCCTACCCCTCCCACCCTCAGTCTTTTTGTTCCTGCCCTATCCCTAGGTCATTATACGACTAGATAATTTTTCTTTTTGGCTTAACTGAGAGTTGTTACCTTCTGCTTCAAGGGGAGTTCAGCCTCACTCACTTGGGAAGTTTTCAGTATGCAGCCCTGTGCACAGGTGACCCGCTGGAGAGACCCCTTTAGTGACCGGGGGTTCTAACTTGCTGTGACCCTAGGGGTAGCAAGATCATGCCATCACCATGATTCCTGCAGTGACCAAGGGGTAGCAGGCTGGGCATGCACATACAGAGCATATGGATTTACTAGCTGTTACCCTAGGGGTAGCAAGATTATGCCATCATCCTATTTCCTGCAGTGACCAAGGGGTAGCAGGCTGGACATGCACATACTGAGCATAAGGATTCTATGAGATTAAAGGGACTCTCCAGTGCCAGGAAAACAATCCGTTTTCCTGGCACTGCAGGTCCCCTCTCCCACCTCCCATCCCCAGTTGCTGAAGGGTTGAAACCCCTTCAGTGACTTACCATAATAATCATCTAAACGGTAAGAGTTTCCTGCTAATTTGAATTTCAATCAAACTTATTCATAGGCCTCTGTGTCTTATTCCTAGGCTTCTGTATCTTATTCCTAGGCAGGGCCGGACATGGAAACAAATTCGGCCCGAGCATTTTTTTATCACAGCGGCCCACTAAGAAGGGGGCAGGGCAGATATGGTGTGTTTTGTCATCACTAATGACAAACACGCCCCATCTCAAAGTGAGCATGTTGGTTCGATGCTCTTCCAGGGCAGACCATGCTGAAGAGCTCTTGCATGAGAAAAAAGCCCTGTATTTAACCCCTTAAGGACCAAACTTCTGGAATAAAAGGGAATCATGACGTGTCACACATGTCATGTGTCCTTAAGGGGTTAATAACATGCTTGCACTGTGTTTCCTTGCAACTTGTCTCTGGTGTCTCTATAAATGGATACCAGGAGACAAAAATGTCAGGAAAGAGTATTGTGCATGTGTTTGGAGCCTGCTTGTGGTATTGTGTGGGTGCAGAGTGAGCTGATTGTGGTGTGGTATTGTGTTATAAAGTCGGTTTTAGGCGTGTTGTGTTTGTGGTGTAATGTAATGCATATGTGGCTAGGGGCTGTAGAGAATGTGTGTGTATAGGGGATGTAGCAAGAGTGTGCATGCAGGCTATAGTGTGTGTGTATAAGTGATGTAGTATGTGTTTACTTACAAGGAATCTAGTGTATGTATAGGGGATCCAGAGTGTGTATGTTAGGAGTGTAGTGTATCAAATGGCTGCTTGGTCCTCAATCAATTTTCAGAATTTTTTTGGTACATTTGAGTTGGTCAGTTTGATAATGTGCCAATAGTGGACAATCACAATCACTTTTTCATTTCCAATGTCCTTATGAGGTGTGTGTGTTGTCGATTTGAGTTCATATTTTGGAAGTCTTGTGTACTTCTTTCCCTTTCTTGGTTATTGCTTGGGTATTATCCATTGTTGTGCTGCCATGGATATGGCCAGGAAAAAGGAAAATGTATACCTACTTACCAAAATTTTCTTTTCCTGGTCATAGGCTATGACAGCACAAATAACCCACCTTGGGATATTGCTGGAAACAATACTTAGGGCAATGTGGGGTAGGAGGAGTTACTCATACCTTCTGTTTTAATTAGGTTCCTGTCTGGTTAGGAATAGCCCAGCTACCCATTGTTGTGCTGACATGGCCTATGACCAGGATAAGAATATTACGGTAAGTAGGAATAAATTTTCCTATATACATATACAGAGGCGGCTCTAGACTTTATGAGGCCTTAGGCGAAACATGAGGCCCCACTAACAAAAAAGTGTCACATATACACATTGACGCACTGTCATACCTGTGTATGTGCCTGAGAGTGTGTCTGACAGAGAATATCCTTGTGTGTGCGAATGTATATCTCTGTGAGCATGTTTGTGTTTTTGTCTGAGACCCTATGTGTATGGGGTAGCTGATGGTGAGAGGGAGCGGGGTGTGTGATGGTGAGAGGGAATGGAGGGTGATGGTGAAAGGGAGCGGAGGGTTGATGGTAATGTGAGAGGGAGCAGGGGGTGATAGTAATGTGAGAGTGAGAGGGGTTAATGTGAGAGTGAGGGGGTTAATGTGAGAGTGAGGGGGTTAATGTGAGAGTGAGGGGGGTAATGTGAGAGTGAGGGGGGTAATGTGAGAGTGAGGGGGGTAATGTGAGAGTGAGGGGGGTAGTGAGGGGGGGTAATGTGAGAGTGAGGGGGTAGTGAGGGGGGTTAATGTGAGAGTGAGGGGGGTTAATGTGAGAGTGAGGGGGGTAATGTGAGAGTGGGTAATGTGAGAGTGAGAGGGGGTAATGTGAGAGTGAGGGGGTAATGTGAGAGTGAGGGGGGGTAATGTGAGAGTGAGGGGGTAATGTGAGAGTGAGGGGGTAATGTGAGAGTGAGAGGGGGTAATGTGAGAGTGAGGGGGGTAATGTGAGAGTGAGGGGGGTAATGTGAGAGTGAGGGGGGTAATGTGAGAGTGAGGGGGGTAATGTGAGAGTGAGGGGGGTAATGTAAGAGTGAGGGGGGTAATGTGAGAGTGAGTGGGTAATGTGAGAGTGAGGGGGGTAATGTGAGAGTGAGGGGGGGGTAATGTGAGAGTGAGAGGGGTTAATGTGAGAGTGAGAGGGGTTAATGTGAGAGTGAGGGGGTTAATGTGAGAGTGAGGGGGTTAATGTGAGAGTGAGGGGGGTAATGTGAGAGTGAGGGGGGTAATGTGAGAGTGAGGGGGGTAGTGAGGGGGGGTAATGTGAGAGTGAGGGGGGTAATGTGAGAGTGAGGGGGGTAGTGAGGGGGGGTAATGGGAGAGTGAGGGGGGTTAATGTGAGAGTGAGGGGGGTTAATGTGAGAGTGAGGGGGGTAATGTGAGAGGGGGTAATGTGAGAGTGAGAGGGGGTAATGTGAGAGTGAGGGGGGTAATGTGAGAGTGAGGGGGGTAATGTGAGAGTGAGGGAGGTAATGTGAGAGTGAGGGGGGTAATGTGAGAGTGAGGGGGGTAATGTGAGAGTGAGGGGGGTAATGTGAGAGTGAGGGGGGTAATGTGAGAGTGAGAGGGGGTAATGTGAGAGTGAGGGGGGTAATGTGAGAGTGAGGGGGGTAATGTGAGAGTGAGGGGGGTAATGTGAGAGTGAGGGGGTAATGTGAGAGTGAGGGGGTAATGTGAGAGTGAGGGGGGTAATGTGAGAGTGAGGGGGGGTAATGTGAGAGTGAGAGGGGTTAATGTGAGAGTGAGGGGGTTAATGTGAGAGTGAGGGGGTTAATGTGAGAGTGAGGGGGTTAATGTGAGAGTGAGGGGGGTAATGTGAGAGTGAGGGGGGTAATGTGAGAGTGAGGGGGGTAGTGAGGGGGGGTAATGTGAGAGTGAGGGGGTAATGTGAGAGTGAGGGGGGTAGTGAGGGGGGTAATGTGAGAGTGAGGGGGGTTAATGTGAGAGTGAGGGGGTAATGTGAGAGGGGGTAATGTGAGAGTGAGAGGGGGTAATGTGAGAGTGAGGGGGGTAATGTGAGAGTGAGGGGGGTAATGTGAGAGTGAGGGGGGTAATGTGAGAGTGAGGGGGGTAATGTGAGAGTGAGGGGGGTAATGTGAGAGTGAGGGGGGTTAATGTGAGAGTGAGGGGGGTTAATGTGAGAGTGAGGGGGGTAATGTGAGAGGGGGGTAATGTGAGAGTGAGGGGGGGTAATGTGAGAGTGAGGGGGTTAATGTGAGAGTGAGGGGGTTAATGTGAGCGTGAGGGGGGTAATGTGAGAGTGAGGGGGGTAATGTGAGAGTGAGGGGGTAATGTGAGGGGGGTAATGTGAGAGTGAGGGGGGTAATGTGAGAGTGAGGGGGGTAATGTGAGAGTGAGGGGGTAATGTGAGAGTGAGGGGGGTAATGTGAGAGTGAGGGGGGTAATGTGAGAGTGAGGGGGGGTAATGTGAGAGTGAGAGGGGTTAATGTGAGAGTGAGGGGGTTAATGTGAGAGTGAGGGGGTTAATGTGAGAGTGAGGGGGTTAATGTGAGAGTGAGGGGGGTAATGTGAGAGTGAGGGGGGTAGTGAGGGGGGGTAATGTGAGAGTGAGGGGGGTAATGTGAGAGTGAGAGGGGGTAATGTGAGAGTGAGGGGGGTAATGTGAGAGTGAGGGGGGTAATGTGAGAGTGAGGGGGGTAATGTGAGAGTGAGGGGGTAATGTGAGAGTGAGGGGGTAATGTGAGAGTGAGGGGGGTAATGTGAGAGTGAGGGGGGGTAATGTGAGAGTGAGAGGGGTTAATGTGAGAGTGAGGGGGTTAATGTGAGAGTGAGGGGGTTAATGTGAGAGTGAGGGGGTTAATGTGAGAGTGAGGGGGGTAATGTGAGAGTGAGGGGGGTAATGTGAGAGTGAGGGGGGTAGTGAGGGGGGTAATGTGAGAGTGAGGGGGGTAATGTGAGAGTGAGGGGGGTAGTGAGGGGGGGTAATGTGAGAGTGAGGGGGGTTAATGTGAGAGTGAGGGGGTAATGTGAGAGGGGGTAATGTGAGAGTGAGAGGGGGTAATGTGAGAGTGAGGGGGGTAATGTGAGAGTGAGGGGGGTAATGTGAGAGTGAGGGGGGTAATGTGAGAGTGAGGGGGGTTAATGTGAGAGTGAGGGGGGTTAATGTGAGAGTGAGGGGGGTAATGTGAGAGGGGGGTAATGTGAGAGTGAGGGGGGGTAATGTGAGAGTGAGGGGGTTAATGTGAGCGTGAGGGGGGTAATGTGAGAGTGAGGGGGGTAATGTGAGAGTGAGGGGGTAATGTGAGGGGGGTAATGTGAGAGTGAGGGGGGTAATGTGAGAGTGAGGGGGGTAATGTGAGAGTGAGGGGGGGTTAATGTGAGAGTGAGGGGGGTAATGTGAGAGTGAGGGGGTAATGTGAGAGTGAGAGGGGGGTAATGTGAGAGTGAGAAGGGGGTAATGTGAGAGTGAGAGGGGGGTAATGTGAGAGTGAGGGGGGTAATGTGAGAGTGAGGGGGGTAATGTGAGAGTGAGGGGGGTTAATGTGAGAGTGAGTGGGGGTAATGTGAGGTGAGGGGGGTAATGTGAGGGGGGTAATGTGAGAGTGAGGGGGGTAATGTGAGAGTGAGGGGGGTAATGTGAGAGTGAGGGGGGGTTAATGTGAGAGTGAGGGGGGGTAATGTGAGAGTGAGGGGGTAATGTGAGAGTGAGAGGGGGGTAATGTGAGAGTGAGAGGGGGGTAATGTGAGAGTGAGAGGGGGGTAATGTGAGAGTGAGGGGGGTAATGTGAGAGTGAGGGGGGTAATGTGAGAGTGAGGGGGGTTAATGTGAGAGTGAGTGGGGGTAATGTGAGGTGAGGGGGGTAATGTGAGAATGAGGGGGGTAATGTGAGAGTGAGGGGGGGTTAATGTGAGAGTGAGGGGGGTTAATGTGAGAGTGAGGGGGGTTAATGTGAGAGTGGGGGGGTAATGTGAGAGTGGGGGGGGTAATGTGAGAGTGAGAGGGGGTAATGTGAGAGTGAGGGGGTTAATGTGAGAGTGAGAGGGGGTAATGTGAGAGTGAGAGGGGGTAATGTGAGAGTGAGAGGGTGGTAATGTGAGAGTGAGAGGGTACAGAGAGTGAGAGTGAGAGGGGGTAATGTGAGAGTGAGAGGGGGTAATGTGAGAGTGAGAGGGGGTAATGTGAGAGTGAGAGGGGGGTAATGTGAGAGTGAGGGGGGTTAATGTGAGAGTGAGGGGGGTTAATGTGAGAGTGAGGGGGGTAATGTGAGTGAGAGGGGGGTAATGTGAGAGTGAGAGGGGGGTAATGTGAGAGTGAGAGGGGGGTAATGTGAGAGTGAGAGGGGGGTAATGTGAGAGTGAGGGGGGTAATGTGAGAGTGAGGGGGGTAATGTGAGAGTGAGGGGGGTTAATGTGAGAGTGAGAGGGGGTAATGTGAGAGTGAGGGGGGTAATGTGAGAGTGAGGGGGGTAATGTGAGAGTGAGGGGGGTAATGTGAGAGTGAGGGGGGTTAATGTGAGAGTGAGGGGGGTTAATGTGAGAGTGAGGGGGGTTAATGTGAGAGTGAGAGGGGGTAATGTGAGAGTGAGAGGGGGTAATGTGAGAGTGTGAGAGTGAGAGGGGGTAATGTGAGAGTGAGAGGGGGTAATGTGAGAGGGGGTAATGTGAGAGGGGGTAATGTGAGAGTGAGAGGGGGGTAATGTGAGAGTGAGAGGGGGGTAATGTGAGAGTGAGAGGGTGGTAATGTGAGAGTGAGAGTGGGGTAATGTGAGAGTGAGAGGGGGTAATGTGAGAGGGGGTAATGTGAGAGGGGGTAATGTGAGAGTGAGAGGTGGGTAATGTGAGAGTGAGAGGTGGGTAATGTGATAGTGAGAGGGGGTAATGTGAGAGTGGGGGGGTAATGTGAGAGTGGGGGGGCTAATGTGAGAGTGAGGGGGTAATGTGAGAAGGAGGGGGTGATTGTGAGTGGGGGGAAGCTGAGGGTGGTGATGCTGAGGGTGGTGGGGGTTGATGCTGAGGGTGGTGGGGGGTAATGCTGAGGGTGGTGGGGGGTAATGCTGAGGGTGGTGAGGGGTGATGCTGAGGGTGGTGATGCTGAGGGTGGTGGGGGGTGAGGCTGAGGGGGGTGAGGGGGTGATGCTGAAGGTGGTGAGGGGAGTGATGCTGAGGGGTGGTGAGGCTGAGGGTGGTGGGGGTGAGGCTGAGGGTGGGCAGGGGTGAAGCTGAGGGTGGTGGGGGGTGAAGCTGAGGGTAGTGGGGGGTGATGGTGACGGTGGTGGGGGTGAGGCTGAGGGTGGTGAGGGGTGATGGTGGGGAGGGGTGATGGTGAGGGTGGTGAGGGGTGATGGTGGTGGGGGGGTGATGGTGGTGGGGGTGAAGCTGAGGGTGGTGGGGGGTGAGGCTGAGGGTGGTGATGGTGGTGGGGAAGGAGGCTGAGGGTGGTGGGGGGTGATGGTGGTGGGTGGTGAGGCTGAGGGTGGTGAGGCTAAAGGTGGGGAGATGGTGGTGGGGGTGGGGTGATGGTGGTGGGGTGAAGCTGAGGGTGGTGCGGGGTGATGGTGATGGGGTGAGGCTGAGGGTGGTGGGGGTGATGGTGGTGGGGGTGAGGCTGAGGGTGGTGGGGGTGATGGTGGTGGGTGGTGAAGCTGAGGGTGGTGCGGGGTGATGGTGATGGGGGTGAGGCTGAGGGTGGTGGGGTGATGGGGGTGGGGGTGAGGCTGAGGGTGGTGGGGGTGATGGTGGTGGGGGTGAGGCTGAGGGTGGTGGGGGTGATGGTGGTGGGTGGTGAAGCTGAGGGTGGTGCGGGGTGATGGTGATGGGGGTGAGGCTGAGGGTGGTGGGGTGATGGGGGTGGGGGTGAGGCTGAGGGTGGTGGGGGTGATGGTGGTGGGTGGTGAAGCTGAGGGTGGTGGGGGTGATGGTGGTGGGGGTGATGGTGGTGGGGGTGAGGCTGAGGGTGGTGGGGGTGATGGTGGTGGAGGGTGAAGCTGAGGGTGGTGGGGGTGATGGTGAGGGTGGTGGGGGTGATGGTGGTGGGTGGTGAGGCTGAGGGTGGTGGGGGGGTGAGGCTGAGGGTGGTGGGGGGGTGAGGCTGAGGGTGGGGAGATGGTGGTGGGGGTGAGGGTAGGGAGATGGTGGTGGGGGTGAGGCTGAGGGTGTGGTGATGGTGCTGGGGTGAAGCTGAGGGTGGTGGGGGTGATGGTGGTGGGGGTGAGGCTGAGGGTGGTGGGGGTGAGGGTGGTGGGGGTGAGGCTGAGGGTGGTGGGGGTGATGGTGGTGGGTGGTGAAGCTGAGGGTGGTGGGGGTGATGGTGGTGGGGGTGAGGCTGATGGTGGTGGGGGTGAGGCTGAGGGTGGTGGGGGTGATGGTGGTGGGGGTGAGGCTGAGGGTGGTGGGGGGTGATGGTGGTGGGGGGTGAGGCTGAGGGTGGTGGGGGGTGAGGGTGGGGGTGAGGCTGAGCGTGGTGGGGTTGATGGTGGTAGAGGGTGAGGCTAAGGTTGGTGGGGGTGATGCTGAGGGTGGTGGGGGGTGAGGCTGAGGGGGGTGATGCTGAGGGGGGTGAGGGGGTGATTCTGAAGGTGGTGAGGGGAGTGATGCTGAGGGGTGGTGAAGCTGAGGGTGGGGTGAGGCTGAGGGTGGTGGGGGTGAGGCTGAGGGTGGGCAGGGGTGAAGCTGAGGGTGGTGGGGGGTGAAGCTGAGGGTGGTGGGTGTAGCTGAGGGTGGTGGGGGTGAGGCTGAGGGTGGTGAGGGGTGATGGTGGGGAGGGGTGATGGTGAGGGTGGTGAGGGGTGATGGTGGTGGGGGTGATGGTGGTGGGGGTGATGGTGGTGGGGGTGAGGCTGAGGGTGGTGGGGGTGATGGTGGTGGAGGGTGAAGCTGAGGGTGGTGGGGGTGATGGTGAGGGTGGTGGGGGTGATGGTGGTGGGTGGTGAGGCTGAGGGTGGTGGGGGGGTGAGGCTGAGGGTGGTGGGGGGGTGAGGCTGAGGGTGGGGAGATGGTGGTGGGGGTGAGGGTAGGGAGATGGTGGTGGGGGTGAGGCTGAGGGTGTGGTGATGGTGCTGGGGTGAAGCTGAGGGTGGTGGGGGTGATGGTGGTGGGGGTGAGGCTGAGGGTGGTGGGGGTGAGGGTGGTGGGGGTGAGGCTGAGGGTGGTGGGGGTGATGGTGGTGGGTGGTGAAGCTGAGGGTGGTGGGGGTGATGGTGGTGGGGGTGAGGCTGATGGTGGTGGGGGTGAGGCTGAGGGTGGTGGGGGTGATGGTGGTGGGGGTGAGGCTGAGGGTGGTGGGGGGTGATGGTGGTGGGGGGTGAGGCTGAGGGTGGTGGGGGGTGAGGGTGGGGGTGAGGCTGAGCGTGGTGGGGTTGATGGTGGTAGAGGGTGAGGCTAAGGTTGGTGGGGGTGATGCTGAGGGTGGTGGGGGGTGAGGCTGAGGGGGGTGATGCTGAGGGGGGTGAGGGGGTGATTCTGAAGGTGGTGAGGGGAGTGATGCTGAGGGGTGGTGAAGCTGAGGGTGGGGTGAGGCTGAGGGTGGTGGGGGTGAGGCTGAGGGTGGGCAGGGGTGAAGCTGAGGGTGGTGGGGGGTGAAGCTGAGGGTGGTGGGTGTAGCTGAGGGTGGTGGGGGTGAGGCTGAGGGTGGTGAGGGGTGATGGTGGGGAGGGGTGATGGTGAGGGTGGTGAGGGGTGATGGTGGTGGGGGGTGATGGTGGTGGGGGTGAAGCTGAGGGTGGTGGGGGGTGAGGCTGAGGGTGGTGGGGGGTGAGGCTGAGGGTGGTGATGGTGGTGGGGAAGGAGGCTGAGGGTGGTGATGGTGGTGGGGAAGGAGGCTGAGGGTGGTGGGGGGTGATGGTGACGGTGGTGGGGGGGTGAAGCTGATGGTGGGGGTGAGGCTGAGGGTGGTGGGGGTGATGGTGAGGGTGGTGGGGGTGATGGTGGTGGGTGGTGAGGCTGAGAGTGGTGGGGGGTGAGGCTGAGGGTGGTGGGGGTGAGGCTGAGGGTGGGGAGATGGTGGTGGGGGTGAGGGTGGGGAGATGGTGGTGGGGGTGAGGCTGGGGGTGGGGTGATGGTGGTGGGGTGAAGCTGAGGGTGGTGCGGGGTGATGGTGATGGGGGGTGAGGCTGAGGGTGGTGGGGTGATGGTGGTGGGGGTGAGGCTGAGGGTGGTGGGGGTGATGGTGGTGGGTGGTGAAGCTGAGGGTGGTGGGGGTGATGGTGGTGGGTGGTGAAGCTGAGGGTGGTGGGGGTGAGGCTGAAGGTGGTGGGGGTGATGGTGGTGGAGGGTGAAGCTGAGGGTGGTGGGGGTGATGGTGAGGGTGGTGGGGGGGTGAGGCTGAGGGTGGTGGGGGGTGAGGCTGAGGGTGGGGAGATGGTGGTGGGGGTGAGGGTAGGGAGATGGTGGTGGGGGTGAGGCTGAGGGTGAGGTGATGGTGGTGGGGTGAAGCTGAGGGTGGTGGGGTGATGGTGGTGGGGGTGAGGCTGAGGGTGGTGGGGTGATGGTGGTGGGGGTGAGGCTGAGGGTGGTGGGGGTGATGGTGGTGGGTGGTGAAGCTGAGGGTGGTGGGGGTGATGGTGGTGGGGGTGAGGCTGAGGGTGGTGGGGGTGAGGCTGAGGGTGGTGGGGGTGATTGTGGTGGGGGTGAGGCTGAGGGTGGTGGGGGTGATGGTGGTGGGTGGTGAAGCTGAGGGTGGTGGGGGTGATGGTGGTGAAGGGTGAGGCTGAGGGTGGTGGGGGTGATGGTGAGGGTGGGGGGTGAGGCTGAGGGTGGTGGGGTTGATGGTGGTGGAGGGTGAGGCTGAGGTTGGTGGGGGTGAGGCTGAGGTTGGTGGGGGTGAGGCTGAGGGTGGTGGGGGTGATGGTGGTGGGGGTGAGGCTGTGGGTGGTGGGGGTGATGGTGGTGAGGCTGAGGGTCGTGGGGGTGATGGTGGTTGGGGGTGAGTCTGAGGGTGGTAGGGGTGATGGTGGTTGGGGGTGAGGCTGATTAGAGAGCCGCCTATATATATATATTCCATGCCTATACCTAAACCTGATAATTTATAGCGCTTAGTTATCGAACAGAAACCAAAAATGGGTATTCATGTGAACTACTATAGAAATGCAGTGCTTCTGTACTTCTGTAGAAGTTTAACAGCCTCTATGGACTCCAAGCACCAAAACTCCTTCTTTACTTTGTGATTACATTAGAAATTCTTATCCAGCTCTATTAATTGACCATTAATCACACACAGGAGGCTGCTACAGGTCTAAAGCAAAAAAAAAACAACAAAACACTAATACACTCAATTGGAAGCAGTGAGTAAAGGAGTCTCTGTTTTAGAATAAAAGTAAGTATACATTTTATTAGTAGACATACATTAACAAAACAAGAAGAAACATTTATAAAAGTGGTAGACTGATGATGTTGTCAGTTGATTAAACTAGGCTATGCATAAAAGTATTGATTTGAACATCAAATAAGACAAATAAGTACCCCTGTACTATGTATAGGCTAAAGTAGGTAAATACTTGAATAGGGATATATATATATATTGATAAAAAAGGGAAAGCAATGTTTAGGTGATATTCCCCTTGCAAGATACATCAATCCCTAAAGAGGTGTCTCCACCTATAAGAACCCATGTAAGTGACTGGCCAAATTAAACAACAGTGAACTTTGCTCTTACACACTGGAATTTATTAGTGAGACTATATTCAAAGATTCACAATTTTTAATTAGATGGGGTGAGTATTATCTACCTCCAGCCTAAACCCGTAACTAAGGAGGTGTCTATTCTAAGGCAGGAAAAGGGAAAACTAGTATCTATGCTGTGGATACTAGCAGGCAATTAACAGAGCAAAAGATAAGAAGTTCTACATGAAATGCACTTTGCAATGAAGTAAGGTTAAAAAAAAAAAGTGTGTCACAGGTGGTGTATTGGAAAGTTGTGTGTCAAAGTCAAGGGAGGTATGGCTAAACCACTTCATTAAGCTAAAGTTGTTTTGCTGCTTAGAGTGTCACATTACGGGGGATTTTCTGTTATAAACTGCAGCAACAATTTTGAGTTTGTACTATTTTATTTACACAAAGCTTAAAAAATGTAAATTAATATTAATAATATATTAGGACATGCTTTGGTTGGAAAATGACTAATTAGAAAAGTGCTATGAAACAGGGCCAATAGATTTAAGGTGTTAAGAAATACAAAATTAAATAAGAATGATGCTGGGATTACTTATAGGTAGTGATGTACCGAACTGTTCGCTGGCGAATAGTTCCCGGCGAACATAGCGTGTTCGCTGCCGCGGGCGAACACATAGGCGGTTTGATCCGCCCCCTATTCATCATCATTGAGCAAACTTTGACCCTGTGCCTCACGGTCAGCAGACACATTCCAGCCAATCAGCAGCACACCCTCCCACTTCCCTCCCAGCATCCATTTTAGATTCATTCTGAAGCTGCATGCTTAGTGGTAGGAGGAAAAGTGTAGCTGCTGTTCATTAGATAGGGAAATTGATAGCTAGGCTAGGGTATTCAGTGTCCACTACAGTCCTGAAGGCCTCATCTGATCTCTGCTGTAAGAACAGCACCCCAAAAAGCCCTTTTTAGGGCTAGAACATCAGTCTGCTTTTTTTTCCTGTGTAATGTAATTGCAGTTGCCTGCCTGCCAGCTTCTGTGTCAGGCTCACAGTGCATACTGTGCCCATTTGCCCAGTGCCACCACTCATATCTGGTGTCACAATAGCTTAAGCTTGACATTTTAAAAGATGTTTTTTTCACTGTAATAGATTGAAGAGCAGTTAGTTGTCTGCCAGCTTCTGTGTCAGGCTCAGTGGAAACTGTGCCCATTTGCCCAGTGCCACCACTCATATCTGGTGTCACAATAGCTTAAGCTTGACATTTTAAAAGATGTTTTTTTCACTGTAATAGATTGAAGAGCAGTTAGTTGTCTGCCAGTTTCTGTATCAGGCTCAGTGGATACTGTGCCCATTTGCCCAGTGCCACCACTCATATCTGGTGTGACTATAGCGTGCCTTTAAAAACAAAAAAAGGGTTTCACTGTAAGCTAATAGCAGTCTGCAAGCGTCTGGGTGTCAGGCCTTCAGCGTGTGCTCTGCCAACCTCTGCAAGTGTAATTTGCCACTCATATCTTGTGTCTGTATAGCGTGCTTTTACAAAGAAAAAAAGGTTTTCAGTGTAAGCTAATAGCAGTCAGTGTCCTTAAAGTGGGTGTGTCAGGCCTTCAGCGTGTGCTCTGCAGACCCCTGCCAGTGTACTTTGCCAGTTGTCACTCATATCTGGTGTCTCTATAGCGTGCTTTTACAAAGAAAAAAAGTTTTTCAGTGTAAGCTAATAGCAGTCAGTGTCCTTAAAGCAGATGTGTCAGGCCTTCAGCGTGTGCTCTGCAGACCTCTGCCAGTGTACTTTGCCAGTTGCCACTCATATCTGGTGTCTCTATAGCTTGCTTTTACAAAGAAAAAAAGTTTTTCAGTGTAAGCTAATAGCAGTCAGTGTCCTTAAAGCGGGTGTGTCAGGCCTTCAGCGTGTGCTCTGCAGACCCCTGCCAGTGTACTTTGACAGTTGCCACTCATATCTGGTGTCTCTATAGCGTGCTTTTACAAAGAAAAAAAGTTTTTCAGTGTAAGCTAATAGCAGTCAGTGTCCTTAAAGCGGATGTCAGGCCTTCAGCGTGTGCTCTGCAGACCTCTGCCAGTGTACTTTGCCACTCATATCTGGTGTCACAATAGCGTGTATTTAAAACCAAAACACCTTTTTCACTGTTATAGATTGAATAGCAGTTAGTTGTCTCCAAGCGTCTGTGTGTCAGGCCTGCTCGTCTGCCCACAGTCAGGTGTCTGTCAAGGACATGTTTTAGCGTA
The DNA here is from genome assembly GCF_036172605.1 of Pelobates fuscus. Classification (NCBI taxonomy): domain Eukaryota; kingdom Metazoa; phylum Chordata; class Amphibia; order Anura; family Pelobatidae; genus Pelobates; species Pelobates fuscus. The sequence continues at coordinate 238,565,408 of NC_086322.1, forward strand.
AGAAGCCAATGTCAGAAAGTCACCCCCTTGCCGCCTGACAAGGGGCGACAGCTGGCTTGTCTGTACTATTAGCCCGCCAGCTTTTACCATACAAGCTGGTGGAGTCTGAGGCGTTCAAAAAATTTGTAGCTATTGGGACACCGCAGTGGAAGGTACCTGGCTGAAATTTCTTTTCACAAAAGGTAATCCCCAACCTGTACTCGATTGTGCAAAAGGAAGTAATGGCATGTCTGGCACACAGTGTTGGGGCAAGGGTCCATCTGACCACTGATACCTGGTCTGCAAAGCATGGTCAGGGCAGGTATATCACCTACACTGCGCATTGGGTAAACCTGCTGACGGCTGCCAAGCATGGAATGCATGGCTCTGCAAAGTTGGTGACACCGCCACGACTTGCAGGCAGGCCTGCTGCCACCTCCTCTACTCCTCCTACTCCATCCTCTTCCATAACCTCCTCGGCTGAGTCCTCTTCTGCTGCTGTGTCTTGCTCCACATCAACGGCACCCCCCAGCTCCCCAGGTACTATTCCACATCCCGGATACGGCAGTGTCACGCCGTCTTGTGTTTGACTTGCTTGAAAGCAGAGAGTCACATAAGCACTCCTGTCCGCCCTGAACGCACAGGTGGAAAAGTGGCTGACTCCGCAGCAACTGGAGATCGGCAAAGTGGTTTGTGACAACGGAACAAATTTGTTGGCAGCATTGAAGTTGGGCAAGTTGACACATGTGCCGTGCATGGCACGTGTGTAATCTGATCGTACAACGCTTTGTGCATAAGTACACAGGCTTACAGGACGTCCTTCTGATACCAGAGAAACTGACGGAAGCCAAGCACAGAGAAGTGGACACAGATTTCTTCAGGAAGGAAGAGATTCTTTATTCGATTCACCGACCGGGGTTCAGAGGGACTAATGTCACCAAAATACAACAAGATCTGAGCCCAGAACTGACTGTGTAAATGCATGATATAGACATATAGCTCCTCCTATAGTTAACTCTACCCACATATACTCTTTACCCAATCAGCTGAACAAAGCCTAACTTCCCTTACCGCTTAGACCACATGGCTCACCCAGAACAATGGAGGAGGGGAAGTGTTTTCAGTTTCTGCATTCCTGCACTTGCTCAGTACAGTGTTGATTGTATCTTAGCTACGTGTAACTGACTAACTGATACACCAACATTTACACATATGCCACGTGGAAATCTCGGCCTACTCAATTTAATTTCTACCGAGCTTCCACCACATTCCCCCCTTTGATGCTTCTGATATGTTTTTAAGGCCGTAAGGCCTGTATTTGTGGGAGGAGTTAAGCGTTCCATATAAACGCTGCTCCCCCCCCTTCCTACCTGCCGTACGCACGCTGTTCACTGGTCCCTCTCGATGACCTCGCACTTCCGGTTTACGGCCGCACGTCCCGCCAGGTCAGAGCTTCCCCCTCCGTTTGGGGAAACTCAGCCGAAGCACTTCAGCGCTGAATGAATGTCCAGTCGAACATCCGGGTCTCTCCTCCACTGCACTTCCAGTCCCGGCGTCCTCTTCGATCTCCCACTCACCGTTCTGCGCAATCGAACCGACAAAACATACGAATGTCAGGTAATCGGCAAAATAGCCGCGTTCAGGCTATTTTGCCGTTAGAATACTCATTCATATCGGACGGTTTCCCCTGCTTGTTCACACGTGCAAACACTCGAATGGACTAACAGGCGAACGCCGTTACAATGTTAGTCATTTGCAGACTGGTTTTCAGTGCTGTTTTCCGATGTGTAGTACGAGCATATGTGATTGTTTTTTTTGTCCTAGTACATTTCTTTCAGTTAACTCCTTGAGTGATTTTTCTGTTTAATACCATGGTATGTTATGACAGTGTTTACTCATGTACTTCTCTTGATGGAAACTTTAACATATAATATATACATACAGCTCTGTTGGTTGAATATATGGGTCAGTAATTCATATATGTGCAGCATTTCTTGGATTTTACAGTAATACCATAAGCTGAAGATTCAGCCTTGCATACATGTAACCTTTACGTTTTTTCTATTCATTCAATACAACTTTATTTGATTTGCTTTCTTTTACAGCGATCAATGCTTCCCAGCTGACAGCTGTTGCCTATTTCCTTCGCTTACGTTTGGACATAGTGCAATTGCTGTGTGGGTGGGAGAGCATTCCCTTTTGAATTTGCCTGTCCTGTTTTGGGTGTTTTTACATTGGCACTTCCATGTAACAATTCTCAATGTCTGACACCACACTGGATTATGCGTTCATAGGGATTAATTGTTATATTTTTAGTTCAGTTATTCTAAGGGTTAATCCATTTTCCATCACTAACTGGTGTAACGTTTCACTGTCTGGTAATATCGTTTGTCAATCGAGTCAATTCATGCATTTACTACACTTTGTGTTTAAGTTGGACAATGAAGACTACTGCTGTATGTAATGTATTACTCTCTGTCAACCATTTGGACAGTTTACAGTAACATATGGGGCATGGATTAAAATCCCCTCCTTTCATTTATTTACTACCACTCGGTTGTTACTCCATTAATTTATAATTAACTTACAGGGGTTGTTAACATACAATGTCGTTTACTCGCTTTGCCGCGTCAGGCCACGGTGTCACTCGACTTGTTTCACGTTATAATCAACGCACTATCTCGCAACCAACATCCTAAAACTCCTGTAACACCCTTCATTCCTTCACCATTTTCCCTCCATCTATACTACTATTTTAGGGTTGTCACCTTATAGGGGAATTTTAGTTAATGTCCTTAGTCTCTTTTGTATGCACAGGACCTTTGGTTATTATTCTATATGTAATATCACGGAATACTCAATAAATATTCCCTACTATCTTCTACTCGTATGACCACGGCGTTACCTTTTACATGTTCGGTATAATTTGATTCCGTTTAGAGGCCTGGATTGTAGGGTGTCCTTTCTTTTTTTTAACTACACCTTGATTTCAGGTTCATGACAGCATTCTATCGCCAATCAATTACTGGCTTGTTTTGTCTCCAGGTGTCATCATTAGACAATCTCTAGTTCGCTGTTGTCGCCTATTTCTTCAGGTTCAATTAAGTTTCGTCCACATTTCTAACAACTGCCTCGACAAGGCCACGTTGTTACACGATAGGGGATCGACCTATATTTTATACGCTCAAGCTCGCTAACGGTCTAACTCATGAACGCTTGACACTCACAGACAACACGATTCGTATGAGTCCGTCAATCAGGTTATATTTCAGCAGACTATTTGTTTTTGTATTTATTATCAATTGTGTCTGTATATTTATGCGAAACTATGTTTGTTGCAGGTACCACTTCCATATGGGATTTCAGCGTTTTCCTTAGCAATTTTGCAATTTTCTGTAACCATCAGTCTCACTGTTTTGGCCGCATCCAAACACCGGTGTGATACATTAAATTACATTGTTAAAACAGGTCTTCAAATGTTTTTTATTTATTGTGGTCTTACGTTCTAGGTTATTCCGTTGGTGTTTAAATCACGGTTGACTCAGACTGATCAGCTGACTGTACAATTTCCTGTCTCAATTACGATTACGTAAGCTCGCAAATATCAATGTTATAACTAAGGTTTTCTATTATTCAGCCGCTTCACCTTGAGGATAACCATTCTTTCACTGTTATTGGACTGCCTGTCCTAGTACGCCCAGCTTTGGCTAGGGTAGTAATTTATGTAATACCCTCGTTGGGGGACTGCTCTGTAAGTTATACTGTGCAGACAAGACTTTCAGGTAAATGTTTTCATACGTGTAATTGAAGGTGACAATCAAACGTTACATTATTTTCACAATTACTATTGTTGTCATCTGCTATCAATAGACAATTACTGGTTCGCTATTGTCGCCTGTTTCTAACAGGTATAAATGTGTTTTTGTTTACATTTCCTACAATTGTTACGCAATTGGCCGTTAGTCAATCGATTGTCACCTGTTTCCATCAGGTTTACTTTCGTTTTGTTTCCAAACAACTGCCTCTACTAGGCCACGTTGTTACACGATTGGGTTTTGGGGTACGGGGGCTTGATTCCTGCCTTGCCTCATCAGGCCACGGCTCCACTCGACAACTCTTCATTCGTACTTGCTACCCGTAACATTCGTTTTGTTACTCACTACCTTTCTAATTTCACCCTCCTCTCTCCGTCAGCTGCACAACACCTTCTTTCATCTCCTGTCAGGTTTATTTAGTTTTCATCACAAGAATCTATAGCACCCTCAGGGTCTATCGATACTGTTCTATCAGCTATATCTACATAGTACTTCGCTGTACGGCACGTTATTTTCCTTCCCTCGACTTCAGTGCCTTTCCTCTTTCCTCCTTCCTCCCCCTTCGTTTCCTCTGTCTCTGTCTGGGAATCTCCGGGTACCTATCATTATCCACAACTTGGGTTACCAAACACGTTACGTTACCCCCTTATCAAGCCCCCGTCTAGGGTCAGAGAACTGGCTATCTAGGGTTAGGAGCTGGCCTTAGCTGTACATCGTAGCTGGTCCCGCGAGGCCAACTCCCCAATCTCAACACGGAGATTTTCGCCCCTCGGCCCAAATCATAGTTAGTGCCTCGCATTCGCCCACCTATCGGGTTTATAGTTAGGGCCTCACCTGACACGGCCACACGTTTTTGGATCTTTACTGTCACCGAGAGGCCACCACCCCGCCACCACGCTAGTGGCTCGAGCCCCACGCCCAAATCATAGGTAGAGCCTCTCACCAGCCACTTGGCTACTAGCAGGGCCTCACTTGTCACGGGGTAGTGAGCTTTTCGCTTCGGCACTAGTTAGCCAGCCAGTTCTATTTTACTTAACCGTATTGTTGTTATTTGAGTTCATTGTTGTTGTCATGTTCTTTTTCAGGATGTCCTAAAAAGGCAACGTCGGACGAGGGATTGCAGCATTTTCGTGTCTATTAGGGCCGACTATCCAAGATTCGCTCAGTCTCGTACCTCACCCAACTCACATCTCTCAAGCATAATCCGCATTTTATCATCCCCTTTCGGTCACTCGGCTGTTGGGGCTCGACACAAGTTATCATCTAGAACATTATTCGTTGGCTCTAAGATACATATAACAGAATCATGACATTCTTCCAAGAATCAGTGGAGCGTGACTTCCACAGGCATACTGATCACCCTGTAGTCTTTTCTACATTTTTTGCCGCCTTTTATTCAAACCTTCATACGCACACGATCGCACTATTCCAAACTGACATACACGTTTCTGACAAGCCTTTCAAACCACACCCCGTTTTTTACACAAGATATCAAAAATAAATAGAGTTTATCGCTCTACACTAACGTACGTACACAGATGGGAATACCGGGCAGTATCAGACTCCCTAAAAAAACAGCATTCGCGCCACACAACCAGTTCTTAAATCTATGTGCCTGAAACCATACAAGGGTTCGGGAACCCTACAACTCCACGATCACAATTAATCAGACAGGTAAGTCATGTCTCCCCAAGGGGAATTTAAGAAGGCACAAACACTACACCGCGCCACGTCAAAATTCGAACCAGACAATCAAGACACGTGACCTACTAATCATTCCCTAACTACTTCTAAATACGATTCTACATTCACACTCCTGTCATTAGAGTAAGTAGGACCACTGGCTCCTCTTTTTCACATCCATTCGATAAGCACGACATCCAGTAGCAGTACGCCGGAACAAACAATTAGAGGCTCTAGGAATCGGCTATATTATAAAGGAACATTCCCAACGCATGCGTAGCAAGACAACGGATTTTATATAGTGCTATAAGTGTGTTTTTCTGGCATTTCCTTTTGCCCTCTTTTTCAGGCCTACCCTCTACGTCGGTTCCGGCACACCACACCGACTTAATTCCAATCACAAGGTATTTCACTATACGATATTAACCGACCACAAGTTTAAGGCCGTAAGGCCTGTATTTGTGGGAGGAGTTAAGCGTTCCATATAAACGCTACTCCCCCCCCTTCCTACCTGCCATACGCACGCTGTTCACCCCACCCACCTCTCCCTCTTATACAATTCATTCAGGGGGGCCCTCTTTTTCAGGCCTACCCGCTACGTCGGTTCCGGCACACCACACCGACTTAATTCCAATCACAAGGTATTTCACTATACGATATTAACCGACCACAAATATAATAATTCCAGATGCATCACTTAACCATAGTTTGCTTACACCTCAGGTTGCCATGAATCAGAACAGACCTCGTACGCATCTTAGCATCGTTACAAATTCCTTCAGCACTCCTCATCCTGAATATATTCTCTCTGGGCTAAGGGTTCATACTTGCAAACAGCCATTACATGCGCAGCTGTTTTCCTTTCTGTCGTGCTCTTTATGACACTCTGTATGGACCTAATTACCAATGGAACCAAACATGGTAGAAAGAGACACAACACTATAATCAACATGACTCCTGCTACCTATGTCTTGATCCCTCCAAGCTGCTCGTACCTACTTCCAAACCAACTACTAGAATTGTACCCGTTCCAGGCTTAAGTCGGTACATGCGTCAGTTTAGCCATGTGGCTTGTGAGATCAGCCACTGCCTGCCCTTCATCATCTATGTGCAGACAACAGTTGCTGAGATTGAACTTTCCACATACACCTCCTTCTATTTGCACTGGAAGTGAATGGAGGACTTTATCAACAGCCCAACTGGTTTACCTGGTAAGAAGGCTATGTGCTTTACAGAGGAATCCATAATTGCCTAATGGTAGAATGAGGCTTGAATCCCTGTATTAGAATACAATAACACTTCATGGGCATTCAGTTTGGCTGTTAACCAGTTCCCTCACATATTACATCCCTCCTATTGGCAATGAAGCGCGCTGAGGTAGCCAGTGCCACTCATTATCTTCCCAGCTACCTACATTCAAGGATGCTAGCTTCTTTTTATGATTCACATCATAAACCTTAACTCCCGAAGTCTCTCCTGTTTCAATTGGCAACAAGAAGAAGGGTGGTTTGAGCATACCTAATACACATGCCCCTTCCCAGTCCTGTGGTAACTCCGAATAGGCTTTCTTACCACAGATCCAGTACAAATTTGCTGGGTCTTTCCAACTAGATGTAGCAGATAGGTCAAACCACACATCCTTTAAATTGGTATAAATTGCAAACGGATTAGGTGGTTCTGAGACATTTGAAGCTGACCACCAAGTTGTATCTTTTGTACTACCATTATAAGCGTTTTGCCCTAGACAAGTCAATTCTCCTACAGATGTATTAAACATTATTCTTTTCCTTGCTATGCAAACATAACCTATAATGGAGGTCTTTAATCGCTACTCAGATTTACCTCTAACACTTACTTGATAATCAGTTTGAGAAGATATTAACTGTTCAACTGTCTCAGAACCGGAATACATTACCTCCTTTACTTCCCATGGCCATTGGTATCCCATGTTAGTACCTCCACACACATAGCAGTTGGTTACATTAAGACTAGTGATGTACCGAACTGTTCGCCGGCGAATAGTTCCAGGCGAATTTAGCGTGTTCGCGTTCGCCACGGCGGGCGATCATATGCGATGTGCGGTCCGCCCCCTATTAATTTACTAATACTAAGTAAAAATTACTTAGTATTAGTAAATTGTGCCCCTACTCACAATACCGCGAGTAGGGGCATGTCTATTAAACAGTGAGCAGCCTGTGGCTGCTCACTGTTAAAAAAAAAGAAAAAAAAAAGGGTGGGGGACCTAAAAATCACAATAAGAGGGGGACCTATTGTCCCCCCCCCCGGCCCCCACCCCTGAGCGGCGGGTGGGGGCCCTAAAATGAACAATAAGGGGGGGACCTATTGTCCCCCCCGGCCCCAACCCCTGAGCGGCGGGTGGGGGCCCTAAAATGAACAATAAGGAGGGGACCTATTGTCCCCCCCGGCCCCACCCCTGAGCGGCGGGTGGGGGCCCTACAAATAACAATTAGGGGGTGACCTATTGTCCCCCCCGGCCCCCACCCCTGAGTGGCGGGTGGGGGCCCTAGAAATTAACAATAAGGGGGGGACCTATTGTCCCCCCCCGGCCCCCACCCCTGAGCAGCGGGTGGGGGCCCTAAAAATAACAATTAGGGGGACCTATTGTCCCCCCCAGCCCCCACCCCTGAGCGGTGGGTGGGGGCCCTAAAATTAACAATAAGGGGGGGACCTATTGTCCCCCCCCCCCGGCTCCCACCCCTGAGCGGTGGGTGGGGGCCCTAAAATTAACAATAAGGGGGGGGACCTATTGTCCCCCCCCAGACCCCACCCCTGAGCGATGGGTGGGGGCCCTAAATACAAAGGGGGGGTGCCCTTGTTAACCCTTCCCCCCCAAAAAAATGATCTACCTACCCCCCTCACCCTAAAAATAATGAGGGGGGGGACCTTTAACTAAAACCCTGTAAAAAAAAATAGATAAAAACAACTTACCATTTGATGTTTTCTTTCTTCTACAATCTTCTTTTTTCAGCCCCAAAAAAGGCCAAATAAAAAAACATAATAACCGACGCAATAAAAAAAAATAAAAAATAACAAAAACCGACCGCACAAAAAAATAATCCATCTTCACCCATGGAGGGCTCTGCGCAGACTGAGCTCTGCAGGGCGGGGGAAGGCTTATAAAGCCTTGCCACGCCCTGCAATTAGGCTAAGAACACTCTGTCCTCCGCCCCCCGGCCCCCACCCCTGTGTGGCGGGTGGGGGCCATAATGATAATGAGGGGGGGGGCTACTGTCCCCCCCCCACGGCCCCCACCACTGGGCGGCAGGTGGGGGCCATAAAGTTGAGGGGGGGAACTACTGTCCTCCCCCTCTCCGGCCCCCACCCCTGGGCGGCGGGTGGGGGCCATATTGATAATGAGGGGGGGAGCTACTGTCCCCCCCGGCCCCCACCCCTGGGCGGCGGGTGGGGAGCAATAAAGATAATGAGGGGGGGGACCTACTGTCCTCCCCCTCTCCGGCCCCCACCCCTGAGCGGTGGGTGGGGGCCCTAAAAATAAACAATAAGGGGGAGACCTATTGTCCCCCCCCGGCCCCCACCCCTGAGCGGTGGGTGGGGGCCCTAAAATTAACAATAGGGGGGGACCTATTGTCCCCCCCGGCCCCCACCACTGAGCGGTGGGTGGGGGCCCTAAAATTAACAATAAGGGGGGGACATATTGTCCCCCCCGGCCCCCACCCCTGAGCAGTAGGTCTCCTCCCCCCCTTCAACCACTATTGTGGGTATTAAAATTCGCCTGCCTATTGAAGGCTATGGCGGTTCGCACGGTTCGCCGGTTCGCGAACATTTGCGGACGTTCGCGTCCGCCGTTCGCGAACCGAAAATTTTATGTTCGCGACATCACTAATTAAGACTACCAGCAATGCTTTCGGCTAGATCTATAAATACGTTTTTTGCATTATGGGGGATCTTATTTTCCACACTCATCTCCTCATAGAAGGACTGAAAGACCTGATGAGTCTGGGTTGCTACAGTATCGGTCTCTATTCATATAAATAATATTGTCCCAGGATCCAAACCTGTTCCATATATCTGGAACCCAAATAAGTTCCCAAACCTATCTATGAATCGTTCTGGGTCATTGATAAGTATATGGACTGCGTTACACTCCCTAGACTTACAATATGGCTTAGTAGGCAACTTAGTGACGATCATATCCTTATCTACTGTCTGTACACAGGTTGCCCACCCTACACAGGACCAATACGGACAATAATGATATCTTTATTTGGGCACTTTGGATCCATGTATTTGTACTTACTACTGGGGCAAATATATTTATTATTAGACCCATAAGTTCTTTCCCATTTAAGATCACCACATACATTCCACGGTTTCCTACCACCTGATATCGCCTTACATGCATCAAATAGCAGAACACCTGAAGAATGTACGGTTTCTAGTATGGTCTCATTTATTAGGGTCCCCTGTGAGTCTCCATTCCGAAGGGTCAACCAAATTGTACGGGGTTGATACTCTGGACTAAAACACCTAGGTTCTCCTGCTCTTAGATGGCATACACTATAATCTATACTCAAGTATCTACACTTAGATACATGTCCTTTACACTCATATTGTGAATGCCAAATAAGGGTCTGGGAAATATGATTGCCTGTTTTCATAGTCTTAATGCAAACCTCACAGCCTGGTGTGTCGGTACCTCTACCTTCCTGAATAATTAAAAAACACAAATATACACATTATCAAACACATCACTCCTGACATCTTTGTCCTGACTCTTCGACCGTGCGATGGCACCTCAGCTTCCAGGATGTGAGGGCTGCAGGGAATGGAGTCCTTCCTGATCCTCACTTTTCTTCACAGAGGTTTTTCCTCTGGCTTAACGTTGGTAGGAGGTCAGGCTTTATTGTGGCCGTCAAAACACCTACTTGTAGATCTTTTTTGATGTTCCCTTTTAACAATATTCTCTTCGCAAAAAACACTTTTAATCCAACTGGGTCACACACTTCAACCAGATCTTGCAAGGATTCTCTGGATCTATGGTAGCTTGTCAGGAATCTGCCGCTGTTTTTTTTTACCCTAGAGTGATGAATCCACGGAGTCACTTCTACAACCTTTACAACTGTTGGGGTAGATAAAAGAACATAGGGACCTCTCCACTTGGAACCTAATGGAACAGTGTTCCATTCTTTTATCCACACTTGATCCCCTGGATGGTAAGAATGAACAGGTGGATATATGTTCACAGGTAACCTATCTTGCACCTTCATCATAGTTTTACTCAACTCAGCCACCTACAGCCGAGTAATTCCATCATCAAACTGACATAAATCTCCTCCTAACTTACTGAGTATGGAAGGTGGATGCCCATACATAATTTTTCAGCAGTACCCCAGAAACAAAAGAAAGCATCTTTGAGGTCTAGGAAGGTATAGTAGGTTGCCCCACCTGGTATTAAAGCAAGCAGATTATAGGGGATGGGTACCACTGGGTGTATATTGACTACTGCATTATTAACTGCTTTTAGATCTTGTACAGGATGATGCTCATCTGATCCTGGCTTCTGAACAGGTAATAATGGAGTGTTCCAAGGGGAGGTACAGAATTTTAGGATGTCATACTTTACACACTTATCCACATAGGTTTGTATATTTTTCTTAGCCCTCTATAATATATGATACTAACTAAGGCTAACAGGATACGCTCCAAGCTTTAATTCAATGTGTATTGGTGGAATATTGCGAGCAAGTCCTGGAGGATTATTCTCTGTCCATATTCTTGAAATGTCAAATAAGGATTCATCACTCTTAGGGTCTGTATTTGTTATTATAGAGTAGAAGTGCCATTCTTCTTCCCTTTGCACCGATACTGATATTATGCCTGGTGATCTATTAAACTTCAGAGACGTTGAACCGTTGGGTTTAAAAGTTATCTGGGCTTGAAGCTTTGATAATAGATCTGGTCCTAGAAGCTGAACTGGACACTCCAGCATATATAGGAACTGGTGCTTAACAAAATGGCCTCCTAGAATACAAGTATGACTCCTGAGAATTGGTCTAGCAGCGCTTTTCCCAGTAGCTCCTATCATAGTTATAGTCTTCCTGAAGGAGGAGCAACTAGGTTAGTTACCACAGCGTACTCAGCACCAGTGTCAATCATGAAAGAGCTCCTCTTTCCCTCTATTGATACATCGACCATAGGCTGCACTCGGCTAAAGGGGGATGGAGCCCAGTCGGTATCAATAGTCTTCCTGTCACGTTCACATAGAGTTTGAAGGAGCTCAACTGCAGATTTCTGATTAATTAGATGTGAATGTGAGGAGTTGAGGAAATAAAGAGATGACAGTTCACCAGGAAGTTAACTGATACTGTGTCTTTAATATATTTGGTTGAAGAAACACAGGTACTGTATCTTTAAATGGTTCAAGTTTGTTGAGTGGATTCTTAGAATAATTTATACAAATGAATTGAAGCAATAATATGAAGGAAGCAATGTAGATTTAACTTGCAGAGATTCGTTTTAGCTTAATTGATAGAAAACATCTCATATGGAGGTAGAAAGGTAAATGATTAGGAATTACTCCTATAACGATAGGAGGATGTGTGAGCAGGCTGAGCTTGAGCTCAGTAGTCAGGGAAAGTTCGTATAATACAGCGAGGTAACTTAGCTTCCAGAGGAGTTGAAGTTGGTTCCAGAGTGCCTTCCGGAGAGGTTCCGTGGAGAGAGGTCGAGAGGAGTCAAGTGCTAGCCGTGGTCGAGGAAGGAGAAGGAGGTTAGTCGTTTACGAATCCGGTTCGGTACACAGGTAAGTTTGTAGAGAAAAGTTGCAGCCGGTTTAATTCCGCGGTACGCTGTTCATTAATCCAGCGTCTGTTGCCTGGCGCGGTCGCATTATGTAGCGCAATGAGACCGCGTCAGAGGGGGGGTGTGGCTACAGTCCGTCAACCCGGAAGAGACAGGCAGTGCAGGTAACGGCCATGACAGTATCCCCCCTGTAACGAGAACCCACCGGGTGCTATCCACGTGGTTTGGACGGATAACGTTTGTGGAATGCTGCACGCAGCCTATCAGCATGAATCACAGAGGAATCTTCCCATGAATCTTCATCAACTCCATAACCCTTCCATCTAATGAGGTACTGCAGAGAGCCACGATGGATCCTTGAATCAAGAATTTTATGGACCTCGTATTCCTCAGTACCATGTACCAAAATAGGATCAGGAGAAGTGATTACATTCCTTTGAAAAGGATCAGGATGATAGGGCTTGAGCAAGGACACATGAAAGACGGGGTGAAGCTTAAAAGTAGGTGGAAGCTTCAATTTCACAACATTAGAGTTTATGATAGACATTATTTGAAAAGGGCCAAGAAACAGGGAACTCAACTTCTTCGAGGGACGGTTGGTGGAGATGTTTTTTGAGGAGAGCCAGACAAAATCGCCAACTTTGTAAGAAGGGGAAGGTTGTCTTTTAGCATCAAAAAACTTCTTCTGGTTAGAAGATGCCACTTCAAGATTTTCATGTAATTGTCGAAATAAGGAGGACATATGAGAGATTTGATCCGAGACAGTGGGGTTAGATGAAGGAATGATTTGAGAAGGAAATGAGGAGGGATGAAATCCATAATTGGAGAAGAAGGGAGTCATTTTGCTACTTGAATGAACTGAGTTGTTATAAGCAAATTCGGCCATAGGTAACCACGTCATCCAATCATCCTGTAGGTGGAAACAATAACAACGTAAATACTGTTCCAGGCATTGGTTAACTCTTTCAGTTTGCCCGTTGGTTTGAGGATGATAAGCGGAAGATAGTTTACGTTGGATACGAAGGGAAGTATATAATGCATTCCAGAATTTGGAGGTAAACTGGGTTCCGCGGTCCGATATGATTTCATCTGGGAGTCCATGAAGTTTTACAATGTTATCGAGAAATGTTTTTGAAAGTTCCGATGATGAAGGTAACTTCTTCAAAGGAATGAAATGGGACATCTTTGTGAATCGGTCTACTACTACAAAAATGGTAGAATGGTGTTGAGAAGGGGGAAGTTCCACCAGGAAGTCCATAGAGATGGATTGCCAAGGTCTCTCTGGAACTGGTAGGTTCATCAACTGACCAAAGGGTTGATGATGGTCAGATTTGGATCTTTGACAGGTTGAACAGTTTTTCACGTAGGATTTGATGGTGCTGTCCTGACGCGGCCACCAATAATATCTTTTGGATAATTCGAGGGTCTTTTTAATACCTGGATGACCTGCCAGAGGAGAGTCATGAATGAATTCAAGTATTTTATTCCTAAACGGGGGAGGAATGTAAATTCTATCATGAAAATAATAGAGACCGTCCTTCAGTGATAATTTAGTTGATTTAGGAAGGTCAATAGCATCTGGATGAAGACCTTTTATGTCATCTATAAGGGATGTGACAATTCCGATGACTGTATGGGGTTTTCTACTTCAAGTTCTTGATGAATTCTGGAGAGGGCATCCGCCTTTTTGTTCCTTGCCCCAGGTCTAAAAACGATTTGAAAATTAAACCGGGAGAAGAAGAGGTTCCATCTTACTTGCCTAGCAGAGAGAGTTTTGTTGTAGTGAAGATATTCAAGGTTTTTATGGTCAGTATAAACTATTATAGGAGTTTGTGTTCCTTCCAGAAGATGTCTCCAGTTTTCTAAAGCTAATTTTCTGCTTAATAATTCTTTTTCTCCTATAGGGTAATTCTTTTCAGCCGGAGACATGGAACGGGAAAAGAAGGCAACAGGGTGAAGAGGATCTTGAGGAGTTTTGAGTTGGGAAAGGACAGCTCCGAGAGCAGTTTCTGAAGCATCTGTTTCAAGGACATATAGACATGTGGGATCAGGGAGTTGAAGGATAGGAGCAGTTGTAAACCTTCTTTTCAATTCATCGAAAGCCTTTTGGGCCTTTTCGTTCCAATTGAAAGCATGTTTTTTGCTGTTAAGTGAATTGAGTGAATGAGTTACATCAGAGTAATTTTTAATGAACTTCCTGTAGAAGTTAGCAAAGCCCAAGAACCGTTGTAATTCCTTTGCGTTAGAAGGAATGGGCCAGTTGAGGATACAACTGATTTTTGAGTTATGCATTCCAATTGAATGAGGAGTGATAACGTAACCTAAGAAGGTTATTTCGTTGACATTAAAGAGACATTTTTCTGGTTTAGCGTATAATTTATGAGTTCGAAGTCTGGATAACACCCATCTCACGTGTTATTTGTGTTCTTCAGGTGTATTGGAGTATATAAGAATGTCATCTAAGTAAATGATAACACAGACGTCCAGAAGATCCCTGAAGATGTCATTTATGAAATGTTGAAAGGTGGCAGGGGCATTGCAGAGGCCAAAAGGCATCACAAGATACTCGTAGAGACCATATCTAGTTCTGAAGGCAGTTTTCCATTCATCGTTGGCTTTGATTCTAACGAGATTGTATGCCCCACGGAGGTCAAGCTTAGTATAGATAGTGGCTGTTTTTAACCTTTCAATTAGCTCGTTTATCAGGGGAAGATGATAGCGATTTTTGACTGTTATCTTATTTAAAGCTCTGTAATCAATGATGGGACGGATGGTCTGCTCCTTATTCCTCACAAAAAACATACTGGAGGCAGCAGGTGAGCTGGAAGGTCTAATGAACCCCTTACGGAGGTTTTCCTCCAAGTATTCCTTGAGGATTTTTAATTCAGATTCAGAGAGAGGGTATATGTGCCCAAAAGGTATGGGGGCACCAGGTATGAGGTCGATAGGGCAGTCGTAGGGACGATGAGGTGGAAGTGTCTCAGCTTCCTTTTTACTGAATACATCAGAGAACTCTGAATAGCAAGAAGGTATAGATGGTTCTTCGATAGTTTGGAGGAGTGGAATATGTTGTAAGCACGTTTCCTTACAGTACACGGAGTTAAAAGCGAGAGAAAAGGGAGACCAGGTAATTTGAGGGTTGTGGTCCCTTAGCCAATTGATTCCTAGGATGACCGGATAAAGGGGAGAAGAGATAACATCGAAAATGAGGTATTCGGTATGAGTGTTAAGTGAAGTTGTTCGTATAGGAATAGTTTCTTTTGTGATAGGACCCGAGGCTATGAGGGAGCCATCAATTACTCTGACAGAGACAGAAGTGCTTTTACGGACACAAGGAATTTTATTTTTGATTACAAAGGATGAATCGATGAACACTCCGTTAGCCCCAGAGTCAACAATGGCTTCAGTCGTTATTCTTTCTTTGTCCCACTGTAATATGAGAGAAATGGAGAAAAATTGAGTGGATGATTTAGGAGGGAGTGCACTCAGTATAGAAGTGGTATGAGCATGCTTACCACTCCGTGGTCTTTTCAATAGAGGGCAGTCTGGGATTAAGTGGTCTTGTGAGGCACAGTACATGCAAAGGTTAAGTAGTCGTCTTCTGGATTTTTCTTCTAGTGTGAGAGGACTTCTTATAGTGCCAATTTCCATAGGTTCGTTAGGCAATGAAGGGTTTTCAGCTGGTTTTGGAGGAGCAGCTGGTTTCCTAATTGATGAACCTGAGAGAGCTCTTTCAGCCTTTCTTTCCCTAAGCCGTCTGTCAATACTGATAGTTGAATAAGAGCGTTTAATGTAGCAGGGAGTTCAGTTCGAGAAAGTTCATCTTTTACTCCTTCGGATAACCCAATTCGAAATTGGTTGCGCAGGGTTATATCGTTCCATTGAGTTTCTATTGCCCATCTCTTGAACTCAGCTATGTAATCCTCAACAGGTCTATGCTTTTGCTGGAGGGTTCGGATGGTTAGATCAGCTGTAGACTGTTTATTAGGATCTTCGTAAAGGAGAGACATAGCTTCAAAGAACTCGTCCAATGAGTCTAAGATGGGATCATCATTTTCCAAGAAGGAGTGGGCCCAGGCCATAGGTTCACCTCTTAGGAAGGAGATAACTGAACAAACCTTAGATCTTTCAGTGGGATAAGATCGGGGTTTTAGAGCAATCAACAGTTTGCAGGAGTTTAGGAACTCCCTGTATTTTGATCTATCTCCAGAAAACTTCTCCGGATTACAGACAGCAGGTTCACTGGCTGAGTGCATAACAGCATGAGGAGTGTGGGTTTGTAAGTCTCTGACATAAGTAAGAATCCGTTCATTTGTAACCTGGAGATCTTGCATGCCTTGAGTAAGGGTATCGACTCTTTGATTCAGCATCGTCAATTTTGAATCGAAATCTGCTGGATCCATTACAAGGCTGGATTAATCTGTCACGTTCACATAGAGTTTGAAGGAGCTCAACTGCAGATTTCTGATTAATTAAATGTGAATGTGAGGAGTTGAGGAAATAAAGAGATGACAGTTCACCAGGAAGTTAACTGATACTGTGTCTTTAATATATTTGGTTGAAGAAACACAGGTACTGTATCTTTAAATGGTTCAAGTTTGTTGAGTGGATTCTTAGAATAATTTATACAAATGAATTGAAGCAATAATATGAAGGAAGCAATGTAGATTTAACTTGCAGAGATTCGTTTTAGCTTAATTGATAGAAAACATCTCATATGGAGGTAGAAAGGTAAATGATTAGGAATTACTCCTATAACGATAGGAGGATGTGTGAGCAGGCTGAGCTTGAGCTCAGTAGTCAGGGAAAGTTCGTATAATACAGCGAGGTAACTTAGCTTCCAGAGGAGTTGAAGTTGGTTCCAGAGTGCCTTCCGGAGAGGTTCCGTGGAGAGAGGTCGAGAGGAGTCAAGTGCTAGCCGTGGTCGAGGAAGGAGAAGGAGGTTAGTCGTTTACGAATCCGGTTCGGTACACAGGTAAGTTTGTAGAGAAAAGTTGCAGCCGGTTTAATTCCGCGGTACGCTGTTCATTAATCCAGCATCTGTTGCCTGGCGCGGTCGCATTATGTAGCGCAATGAGACCGCGTCAGAGGGGGGGTGTGGCTACAGTCCGTCAACCCGGAAGAGACAGGCAGTGCAGGTAACGGCCATGACACTTCCATGACAGTGTCAGCCAGACCAACAAAATCTCTATCTTCTCTATCCCTTAATCTCTGGGTAGGGGAATAGTATCTACTTCCCTGAACACCTCCTCTGTTACTACTGTCATTCCCTCCAAGACTTTCTCTATAGCCACCTCTGTAACCATCTTGTAACCTTCTCTCTTGTCTTATCTATAACTTGCTTTATATTCCCTCTGTGGGCAGTCACTTTTCCAATATCCTTCCTCTCTACAATACGCCCAGTGATTCCTACTTCCTCCCTTACTCAGCCTATTCTCAACTCCTCTATTCACCTCCCTTCCCTGTCTCTCTACACTTATGATAGCTACAGCTAGCATATCCGCCTTCATCCTCATTTTACGTTCTTCCTCCTCCTTTGTTTCAATCTCCCTGTTCATATACACCTGACTTGCAATTTCCATTAACTGTGATATGGACATTCCTACAAATACCTTTAACGTTAGCAATTTTCTTTTGATATCACCTTGGGTCTGGCTGAGAAATGCTGAGTTGTTCATTCGAGAGTTCTCAGGGGCCTCTGGATTAAAAGGAGTATATAATCTATATGACTCCAGCAATCTCTGATAGAAAGCACTAGGTGACTCGTCGGCTTTCGTAAAGGAATTATGGGTCTTCCAATTAAACAGATCAGTCATGGTAAAAGGGACATAAACAAATACAGGGTCTGCCAACTGTAATTGACCATTAATATCAATGTGTGGTGGACCAGGGGTAAGCTGCAGTGGCATTTGTAAATGTCAAAGTTGGAGGGCACCGGTCATTTGTCAGGTTAGGGTGGGACTTAGATAGGGTTGTTTAGTCATAGGTTCCGGTCGGGGAGTGGTGAGGTAGGTGGAAATGGATAAATTAATTTTACTGGTCAGTAACTCGGTTAACAAAATGTTTCGGACAGGGCTAGGAGGAGCCTGACCAGTAACCAAAAATGGTAAAAGTGTATTCCAGCGTCCTATACCATTGACCATTTCATCCAGTTATATTTCAAAACTAATTTACTGTTACTAAAGGCACACAAGGCTCAGTAATTATAGTGTTATGTCAGTGGTTATGGTGTTTTCAGTGGTTATGGTATTATCAGTGGTTATGGTGTTTTCAGTGATTATGGTATTGACAGTGGTTATGGTGTTTTCAGTGGACTCGGTTACTGTTATTAAGAATTATCCTCACTATTTTGACTGCTAATAATAAAACTGAACAATAATAAAAAAACACTAAAATCCCCTTCCACCAAAAAGGGCCTCAGGGTACAAAGAACCAGTTGGGGGGGTAGGTAGACATACAGGTGGACATACCAGCTGCACCAGTTCTTGCTAAAGAATTTAGTTGAGGGATGGTCAGATGGGTCAGATTCCATTGGGGATGGACAAACCAGTTTTGGTAACCATCTAGTAACACAAACGGTTTAACAGTCAAAATATGGAAACTGGTCAAAGGAATTCAAGCATAATAGATACAGCCACATGTACACGCTGCACTAGATTTAAATCAAGACAGATTACCACAGAGGCCATTCTCTACTACATAAGGTAGTCAGGTGATTTGGAGCCAATTTAACCCCAAAATCACACACATTATATCCCTTTTTAAAGTTATTTAGCATACATTCTAAGGGATTATTAATTTTTGAATCCGACGCCCCCATACTTAGCAACGGAGCATCTAATTCAAAGAAACACAACAAACACACCTCCAACAGTCACACTCGTTTCCTTGGCAACAGCACCATGTGGCACAGTTACTAGGTCAAACTCATACAACAAAACACTCAGGGAATTCCCGTACACACACAGCTGTTACACCAGTCATTAAATAACTAATACTGTGCCCTTTGGCGAAACTATACAGTCACCCACGCTATAATTCCCTATATCTGAATTACCCGTCTATACCATACCCCAGTAACATCGTCTTTACAAACAGTAGTTATAGTACGGTTAGCATTGGTTAGAGTACAATTTAAAGTCACAGTTCAATTAGTAGTGGTTATGGTGTTAAACATACAACATAGACGACAGTTATTAGTAGTTATTTACAATATCAGTAGTTATTATACATGGTTATGGTACCGTGCGCTATAATACAGTTACACACTATTCACACTCTCGCTAGACGGCAGAGCACACGCTATCTGGCAAGATATACACTCTAGTACAACAATCTTTAACACATTTACAATTCCCAACTAATGTATTGGCCAGTACCTTGATGGACTACCTAAAACAATTTACATCCGTTTTGGTTAGCCACGCTGCCCAAGCACCACATATAGTGAACTAGAGGGCGGAATTTACACAGAACCCTCTTAGTCTATATACTCTATCAAAAATCTAGTAGGTTCCAAATTTACACGCCTTCCCACTTAGCCAAGATAGGTTGAGATCTAGCGGACCGAATTTACACAGACGCCGCTTAGTCTCCCGGTCCCTCCGACCTAGCGAACATAATATACACCCTAGAACGCTAGTCTAGACAAGACACCGGTGTCCGGCTTGGGCTATTTACACAGAACCCAGCCTGACTCCAAACCAAAATTAAACGGGCTGACTACATGGCGTTTAATTGAGCGGTGCGCCTTCGCTCCTTCCCTCTACTAAGGGGGCAGATTCCATACACAAATAACCCCTTATGGGCCTACCGCACAATCGATATCCAATACCCCTAGTGGGTCCACCGTCTAAAACAGTAGTCGTCTTACCTCCTCGTTCCTGAACCTTGGTTCACACTCATCGACGGGGGCACCCCAGCACTTACTACGTAGAGGCTGATGATCTCCTGGACAACAGACCAGTGGTGCCGAGACGAAAGGAGGTCCACGCAGAAGTTAAGGGGTGCAGCCGTAGGGAGCGTGGGCAAAGATAGACCGTCTCACGCCTCTGCTTCTTAGCCACCGTTAACGATGAGCTTCCCGGCCAATTGCACCAAATGATACCGGAGAAACTGACGGAAGCCAAGCACAGAGAAGTGGACACAGGTTTCTTCAGGAAGGAAGAGATTCTTTATTCGATTCACCGACCGGGGCTCAGAGGGACTAATGTCACCAACATACAACAAGATCTGAGCCCAGAACTGACTGTGTAAATGCATGATATAGACATATAGCTCCTCCTATAGTTAACTCTACCCACATATACTCTTTACCCAATCAGCTGAACAAAGCCTAACTTCCCTTACCTGTTAGACCACATGGCTCACCCAGAACAATGGAGGAGGGGAAGTGTTTTCAGTTTCTGCATCCCTGCACTTGCTCAGTACATTGTTGATTGTTTCTTAGCTACGTGTAACTGACTAACTGATACACCAACATTTACACATATGCCACGTGGAAATCTCGGCCTACTAAATTTAATTTCTACCGAGCTTCCACCACACTTCTTGTCTCTGTACTTAACTGCCAACAGCTCCTCTTGGCGCAGAGCTGAGGTCTCCCCCCTTCGTAGCCGGGTGCGTGCAAGTTGTCCTGGGAAACCTGTGCTGTTCTTTTTAATTGTGCCACAAGCTACTGTATCAAAACAGTACAGTAGCTTGAACAAAGGGACACTTGTATAAAAATTGTCAGTATACAAGTGGTACCCTTTGTTCATCAGGGGGAATATCAGGTCCCAGACAATCCTGACACTGGTTCCCATATGTTCTGGGCAACCTGGAGGGTCAAGGTGGCTATTCTTTCCCTCGTACACCAGAAGGGCCTGAGTATACCCAGTCTCGCTATCACAGAGCTTATACATCTTTACACCATACCTAGAGCGCTTGGAAGGAACATACTGTTTGAATCCCAGCCTTCCCTTATACTTCATCAGGGATTCATCCACGCATATATTCCTTCCAGGTGTATAAGCCTCTGCAAACCTGGCAGCAAAGTGGGTAATCAAGGGGCAGATTTTATACAGCCTATCAAACTGAGGATGCTCCCTAGGGGGACACAGGCTGTTTTCGCTGAAGTGCATGAAATGCAGAATCATTTTCTACCTCTTCCTCGACATACATTGGGAGTAAATGGGGGTAGAGCAGATGGGGCTACTCCTCCAGTAGGAGCGGATGGAGGGCTTCTTTATGATGCCCATCAGCATAGTCAATGCCCAGAATCTTTTAAATTCTGGCACAGTGTATATCTTTGCCAAAAAAGAGTCCGGATTTGTAGCTCAGAATTGATGGGCATATAAATTAGTTTGGGCGACAATGTTCCCCAATACAGGGATCCTTAGGACAGGTGTCAATCCATATCTGCCAAGTGACCCTATGTAGGGGGAGCAGTCTCTATTCTGCTCTGTGTCAGTGTGTATCAGGGATCCTTAGGACAGGTGTCAATCCATATCTGCCAAGTGACCCTATGTAGGGGGAAAAGTCTATATTCTGCTCTGTGTCAGTGTGTATCAGGGGCTTTGAGGACAGGTGTCAATCCATATCTGCCAAATGACCCTATGTAGGGGTAACAGTCTCTATTCTGCTCTGTGTCAGTGTGTGTCATGGTCTCTGAGGACAGGTGTCAATCCATACCTGCCAAGTGACCCTATGTAGGGGGAACAGTCCCTATTCTGCTTTGTGTCAGTGTGTATCATGGTCTCTGAGGACAGGTGTCAATCCATATATGCCAAGTGACCCTATGTAGGGGGAACAGTATCTATTCTGCTCTGTGTCAGTGTGTATCAGGGATCCTTAGGACAGGTGTCAATCCATATCTGTCAAGTGACCCTATGTAGGGGGAACAGTCCCTATTCTGCTCTGTGTGAGGAGGAGGAACGGGAAATGAGTAGCTCAGCATCCAACCTTGTGCAAATGGGGTCTTTCATGCTGTCGTGCCTGTTGAGGGACCCTCGTATAAAAAGGCTGAAGGAGAACGACCTGTGCTGGGTGTCCACGCTACTAGACCCCCGGTATAAGCAGACAGTGGCGGAAATGTTACCGAATTACAAGTCGGAAAGGATGCAGCATTTGCAAAATAAATTAAAAAGTATGCTTTACACAGCGTATAAGGGTGATGTCACAGCACAACGGGAATCTAACAGGGGAAGAGGTGAAAGTCATCCTCCTCCTCCCACGACCACGCCATATCTGCCAAGTGACCCTATGTAGGGGGAACAGTCTCTATTCTGCTCTGTGTCAGTGTGTATCATGGTCTCTGAGGACAGGTGTCAATCCATATCTGCCAAGTGACCCTATGTAGGGGTGACAGTCTCTATTCTGCTCTGTGTCAGTGTGTATCATGGTCTCTGAGGACAGGTGTCAATCCATATGTCAAGGTGTCAATCCATATGTCAAGGCGCCAATATGTCATATGTCAGGTGTCAATCCATATCCATTGTGATTTAGGAATGTTAGGTGATTTCTGCCCTTTATGGATTAAAACCAGACTCTGCATCAACTGTGTAATTTTCCATGGGAGTTTTGCCATGGATCCCCCTCCGGCATGCCACAGTCCAGGTGTTAGTCCCCTTGAAACAACTTTTCCATCACTTTTGTGGCCAGAAAGAGTCCCTGTGGGTTTTAAAATTCGCCTGCCCATTGAGGTCAATGGCGGTTCGCCCGGTTCGCGAACGTTTGCGGAAGTTCCCGTTCGCGAACCGAAAATTTTGTGTTCGCGACATCACTACTTTATAGGAACACTCAAAACAAATAAAGTACTTGAGCACCACAGCCTTTCATGATAGCCAGTCATATTTTGTGGCCGAAAACCCCCTGGCTGTCAGACAGTAAGAGAGGTTTTCTTTCACTTACCTTAGGTGTACAGAGTCAAAAGAAACAGCAGTAGTGCTAAGCTAGAGAGTGCTTGCCACCTCCCTTCTCAAGGAGTTGTACTACAGCTCATTGAGAGGCAGAGGATATATGTGATCGCACACATGTCTCCAGCACAGAGGCTTCTCAATGATCTAATATATATATATATATACCATGAATGATATTATATTATACTATGTTGTCACTTACTTGAAGTTTGGATTAACATTGACATGATGTGTCCTCTCGACTGTGCGAAAGTCACTTCCCCAGGCCACAGCTGCATCACAACCCTTGCAGTGCAGCAATACATCATCCGGATTGAACAAGTTCTTCAACTCAGTCTTTTTCTGGTTCTTTACTTTGCGTTCAATAAGAGATTGCTTCTGCAGTTCTTTAACCTATATTTGAATACCAAAACAAACACTTAAAAAATTAAACAAACTGTGTTTGAATAGTGAAAGCTTTCTATGAAGTATTAACCTCATAAAGCCATAGGCAACTGTCCAACTCCAAAACAAAAATAAAGCCTCAAGTTTTAACTATTAAAGACCCACTCCACTGCAAGTTAAATGAATAAAAACATAAAATTCACTATGTAGTAGATATACCCACAATGAAAACATATATGTCGAGGCGGAGCTTAGCGGTCAAAGCAGACGGTCGCAAGGTTGCGGGGCTCCCGACAATTGAGCCAACAACCCTATATACGAGCGAGCAAACACAACCCAAACCCGCTCCAGATACCCCTCGAGACCCACACCACCTCATTGGGTCGGAAAACTAAAAAAGCGAAAGCTGACAAACCCCGGCAGAGCATGGATATCGGGGCGTTATGGTGGCAAGCACAGGCCGCAACCGGAGCGCACATGGCGGCCATGCATGGCGGGTGCTCCGATTTTTCGGATGGGACCTCTGAGGAAGAGGATGGGTCCCCCCACAGCCCCAGACCGTACAGGTACAAGCGAAGGTAAAGGCACAACCGCCCGTGAAAGCCCCCACCCCAGTGACCATGGAGGCTATAGGGGAACTCATGGCAGACCACCACAGAAAAATAGCTGCAGACGTGGCCCTGCTTAGAGAGGATCTTAAACTCATCACAGTCAGGCTAGGAGCAGTGGAAGGCACTACCAATAGCCACACAACCCAGATTGCAGAACTACAAACGGTGATACTTAGCCTAAAGCAGCAAACCCTGCTCCACGAGCAACAACTCGCCTCCCAAGAGGATAAACTCCGCCGCAACAACCTAAAACTTAGGGGAGTCCTGGACTCCGTCCCAGAGGCGGAACTACCACATCTGGTCAGAAGACTCCTCACCACACTGGTGACCCCGAAAACGGCCAAAGCAATCACCCTCGATGGTATATTCCGCTTACTGAGGTCAGCGAGGGCCCCTCCAGCCGCCACAGGGGACCTCATAGTCCGGTTCCAGTCCCTCAGCGACAAGCAGGCAATATTGGCAGCTGTTAGAGGTCAACCAACACTCACCTTTGAGGGGATGTCTTTATCCTTCTTCTCTGATCTCTCAGGGGGGACATTGGCGTGGAGGAGATCCCTGGGCCCATTCACATCCCTCCTCCGACTACACCAACTCCGGTACCGCTGGGGACCAGGGCGCGCCCTTCAGATAGAACGTGGAGGCAGCACTCACATAGCAGGAGGCCACAGAGACATTAGGAATATTGAACCTCCCCACGACAGCGTTCGCCACAGAGACAGACGCAGCCGGCCCCACGCGTCCACTAGAGAGGATTGCGGCCGCCGCACCGGAGTTTGTCCCTCGGCGGCTCCCCGCTAACCCATATGCAGCAGCTACTACATGAACTGAGGCTCGGTAATGTTGGACTCACCTCAGGGCATACCATCCCCCCAGCGTCGACCACTCGCATATGACTTTACAAATGTTTAAGATAACAACATTTAACGTGTTGATCCCGCATTAAGGATATGGTTAATTATTTATTTATTTATTTATATTTTTTTTCTCCCTCCTTTTCTTCTCTGTTTTACTTGATTTGTTGTTGCATGATAGTCTAGACAGGAGCAGCACACCCCACCCACACACCCCCCATGACCAGGTACTGCGGCTGTATGGACAGCATTACTAGTGTAACACGCACCACTCTAACGACGGACACGTCCAGGACACACTCCGCAATGCAACTAATCTATTTTAAAATTGTTCAGAGATGCCCGACCTATTTTTCTTGACTAACCTCACTTGGCCAAGCCTGGTTACACCATGACCACACATAGGTTGACACACGTTGCGCAAACTATAATTCACCGCTTACGGGCTTCTTAAACAGTACCGAGTATACAATAGGCCCGTCTACCCAGCGGCATACTGCATTAATCTTGGTTTAGCAATGACTTGACATATTATCCTGTGCACTGTTTTACTGGTATTGTTTCTTATGTAGCCGGCATGTAACCTGATACAACGTCCTAGCTATTTTGACGTGGCTAATTTCGCTTTCTTAAGCCCTTATTGTAGATCACTTACAGTGATTATCTCATCTACTCTCACTCAGGTAATATAACCATGTACTATAATACCTCCCTCCCAGTGATAAAACCACCTTAATATAGCCAATAACTAACTCCCCCAGCTGCTTTTACTAGATATTAAGTTATAGTCAATCGACAATACTCAAAATTAGCCTATGTAAACATCATAATGTGCAAATGATTAGGCACTATGCCACTATGCTCAGACCCTGTACTTACCATCACTTACGCTCGCTTTTACAACGTGCACTGTAAGGAGTAACATGTTATTGACCATCTGAATAACAAGGCACACAGCATAAGGTTATTATGGTGTATTTTTCTTTTCTTTTAATAATTTCCTTAAACTTTCATAGCGCAGTTTTTCGTTTATTAAGCTATATCAGCAAGCTTTACGGCAAACACGCGTCATACACGTCTGCGTATGCCTTGGATACGCAGACGTGTAACTGTACCTGTTTTTTTACCTTTAAGACAGAGTTGCTAGGCCGAAGTCCATATAAGTATGTAATTCTTTTTCTAATAACGCCTTACTTAAAGTCAAATTTCACTTTATGTCAATTACTGGAGCTTGCATCAATATGTTACTTACTCAAAAGTTGTACTGTTATCTATAGTGAAACCTGTTTCTTTAGCTTACAAAAGTGCAAATGTCCCACGTGTCATGATACTGTACACAAATGTTTGACTACTGGGCAATTGCCGGCCTTTTGAGTTTTACTTCACTGAGCTAAACAGCCAGAGGGGGGTTAACACGGTTATGTTTATTAAAAAAAAAAAATCATATTGATATCTGTACTTTTTGTAACATTTAAAAAAGAGGATGCACTCTTCACACATAATGCACTTCACCTGGTTCTCCGTGTTCACACCAAACCAACTTTCACTTTGTTGAAGGAGGCATGGAACACCCTAACTTCCTGAAGTGGTTAATTACTCAAAAAACAAACAAAAAAAAAAACATTGAACCAAAATACCCACTACTAAAATAGCCCATATAGTGGGAGAACACAGGGAGTGGGGTGGGAGGGTAATAGGGCCACAGGAGATTAGCCAAGAATTTGCCCAATTTTAATCTAAAGTTTACAATTTAAGACTAGACGCCCACACACACTCTGTCTGATCAAGAGATCGAGTCATACAGTTATCTGTGGTAGACCCAGAGGCATAGCGTGGGGGATACAAGGGGGGCTGGCCGCACCGGGCGCAACATCTGGGGGGGCGCCTTGCAGCTAACAGACATGCCGGCGGGCTGCTAGGCTGGGTGGGCGGCATTGGTGGGCGGCCGGCGAGGGAGCACTTCCTCTGAGCTGTCTGCTCAGCTCCCTCGCACGCCGCAGAGTGAGGCTGGGAGCTGGAATATGACGTCATATTCCGGCTCCCAGCCTCACGCTGCGACACGCGAGGGAGCTGAGCAGAAAGCTCAGGGGAAGTGCTCCCTCGCCAGCCTGCCGCCCGCCAATGCCGCCCGCCCAGCAGCCACTGGACCACCAGGGAGGAAGAGAACCCCCTCCCCCCCCCCAGCATTTCCAAAGGTAAGGATGCTGGGGGGCTTACATTTAAAAAAAATATGTGTTAAAATGTGAGTGTGTGTGTATGTATGTCTGTTAGTGTGTGTGTGTATGTATGTCTGTTAGTGTGTGTGTGTGTGTCTGTTAGTGTGTGTATGTGTCTGTTAGTGTGTGTGTGTCTGTTAGTGTGTGTGTGTGTTTCTGTTAGTGTGTGTATGTGTCTGTTAGTGTGTGTGTGTGTCTGTTAGAGTGTGTGTGTCTGTTAGTGTGTGTGTGTGTGTGTGTGTCTGTTAGTGTGTGTGTGTGTCTGTTAGTGTGTGTGTGTCTGTTAGTGTATATGTGTCTGTTAGTGTGTGTGTGTGTGTGTGTCTGTTAGTGTGTGTGTGTCTAAAAATCCACAGGTTAGGGGGCGCAAATTACTTGCCTTGCCCCGGGTGCTGACAACCCACGCTACACAACTGGGTAGACCTCCCCAAACTGAACTCTGACCAATGATATATTTTACTTCAACTTTTTTCACTAACAGAAATCAAAGCTGCCATAAAACAGCTGCACTAACCTGTATTATAAATAAATGTGCAGAAATCTTTCCTCTTCGTCTCCTATTGGCACCATTCTGAAACTGGATATATCCCCAGACATGTAAAAACTACCATCTAATTATCTATCCAAACGAATATGATGATCAGACTGGGTTTGTTCTGGGAAGACAGGGGCTAGACAACCCCCGCAAACTTTCAATAGCAACGGAACAGATTATGGGGACTATCGGAGGAGGTCTATTGCCAACCCAAGCGTTCGACTGTTTGGATTGGCCTTTCCTGAAAAAATAACTAATTCCAAAGAACCCCTACTAAAAGAGGAAAAATGGAAATGAGCAAGTCCCTAAAAAAAAAAAATAAGGAAAGTTTATTCAAAATTGGACAAAACATTTTATTAAAATCAGGAGCATTCAAGGACTCAATCAGGAAAAAATAATAATAAACCCATCACCTAACAGAAGAAAATTTATACATATTGAGTCTCCTAATTAGATTTCAGTCTATGGAGTGAATATAGGGAGGACATATGTTTAAAATCCCACAAAGAAAATGGCCTGGCAATATAAACCACAATTGATCCGTAGAAAAATAACAAAAATGATTGTTACAAAAAAATGCTACTAAACTAGTATAGATACTCACTGGGGGTCAAAATATTTGTCTGTCTTGAAATAATGATACTTGAGGTAAGTATATATCAATCGAGTCTCTGTAACACTTACAGTAGTAGTGATTAGGTATAATACATTTGACTACATAAAACCAGGAGATTTGGGGGAAAGGGGAAAACAAACAAAAAAAAACACAACTAACTAATGAAAAAAGAAAAACATTTATTTGTAAAGGGTAACTTATGTCTAGTGTTAAAAGGATATATTGCAAAGCATATAGCCTCCTAATACCACAAGCAGGATCTCCGAAATAAGGAGATCTAAGAGTGCTACCATGACTTAACCAACTTTTTACCTTGCATTTCTTAAGGCTTTCCTATCAATGATTAAAAAGAGTCAAAAGGTAGCTTTGCAATTACATATCCCAAAAAGTCGGATTTTATTAAAGACACGGAGGCTCATATTATGCATAACTCTTTCTTTATTTCCTCAGCAGCAAAGATAGAGGAATATAAATATTATCAAATTGAAAGAAAAAACTGTATAGGTACACAGGCAACCAATAACATAACAGAGGAAGTGGCTATATAATGCCTGTGTCTCCCACAATGCTTCCTCAGACAGCTAAGTATCCTGTTTATGCTCTCTCACTCATTGCATTTTACTTGTGATTTTTCATTGTAATTCTTGTTATTTTGCTTATTTTTTTTACCTATTACTGTATTTAATTGTCTTGGTACTTTACTGTACTGTACTCTCTTTCCCCTCCCACCCGACCCTGTCTGTGTTCCCAGCGCTACCCTCTGCCGCACGGTCCTTTTTCTGCCTCGCGGCCGAGGCTGGGTGCGCCCCTGTCCCTCTCGCGGGCTGCCCATGCGGGTGGGTGCACGCGCCCCTTCCCCCGCCGGGAGCCTGTCCGCAAGCAAACTCTGCCGCGTGTGGCGGCCATTTTGGGCGGTACTTTGCATTGCCCATCAGCCTGCCGTGCGGTCGGTCTCTGTTCCTCTGGGTTCCCCCTGCTACACCAACGATCAGGTCCCTTTTCTGTTTGTTTTGCTGTGGGTTACTCAACCCTGTTGTTTAGTGCTCCTTTTCTCAGTGTCACTTAGTGCTGCTTTCCTATGGTGATTGCTGCCATTATGCAGGATAGGGAAGATGGGCCTACTGACCCCTCTGGGGATTTTCAAGTGGATAACCCTGAGAGTGCTATGGCCTCTCAGGAATTCCAAGCCTTATTAGAGGCCACTATGGCTTCCTCCATACAAAAGGGTATTGCCTCAGCAATGGGGGCTGTTTCATCTTCCTTTTCCCAGTCACTACACTCTATGATTTTGCCTTCCATGGCTACCCCTGCCCCCCTGGGTGTGGGTTCCCCTTCCCCTACCTAGACTGTGCCGGGTGCCCGTAAGGCGAAGGCGAAGTCTCGACATATCGGCTCCCACTCCTCGATGCAGGTTTTACCTGCCATGGACAAAAAAAAGTATAGGATCAGCGCTGAGTGATCTAGAGGGAAATAAACAAGTAGAGAGCTGCAACCTATGGGTATGAGGTTCCCTCCAACGTCCTCAGAAAAGAAATAGCAAAAAAACACAATAATAGGTCGCGCTATATAGGAAATATTACAATAAATAGATAAAAATATATAATTTACTCACATATGATAAAAAGACAAACAGAGAGTAAAATAGATATGTGCATAATAGTCCCAATATGTAATAAACTTCTTGTGGGTTCCAATAGGCTAATAGCGACTTGATAGTGTAGTCAATGAGAGGCTGGATCTTCTATAGCTTAGGAAATCTTGACTCAATGGCGGACATGTGAATGAAAGAAACAGAAAGACTCCAATAGTGCAAACTGTGTTTGAGTAGATGGAATAAAGTGTATGTTAGGGAGGTGTTTCACTCACCTATTCAAGAGCATGTACTTGCTCAAGTGTGATTAGCATTCAGTGGCGTTGGCCCCCCACTGTCGGGATATAGGTGCAGATAATTCCTCGATATGAAAGAAAAATAGAAACCAAATATAGTGCTCACTGTATTCATAAAAGTAAGTCTGAAAAGTAGAGGGCGTACTCACATTTGGATGAGCAGGATATACTGCTCAATATGATGGCGTGGGTGGTATAGTCCCCACCTAGGATTCTTTGGATGATTGTCTGCTCCAAAAATGACGTATGACCAGGTTAAAACAATATAAATAAATAAATAGGAATAATAAAATAGAAAAAAGGTATATGGCAAATAAATGGTAAAAAAGCCAATATTCCTTTATTAATACAATAAAAATATATATAAAAATAGCCAAAAAGCGTTTCGCCACACAGGGCTTTATCAACTGGCAATAATAAAAGTTAACCTGGTACAGAGAAGCTTATAGAAACTTAGGGGATACATGGTTATTCAAATGTTGGCGCCAAAATGACGTCATCAATACAGTGAGAATAATACAAAGATGTTAAAAAAACATAAATATAACAAGAACATAGTTTAGTAATTAAAAGGGTGACTGAAAGCTTTATAAATAGCTTAAAAACGAGTGTTATTATTGATGCATGAAAGTAAAATAGATAGTCATGTGATCGCGAGCTGCCGCGATCACATGGTACATCCCAGTGCTTATTGGGAAATGTAGTGTGACGGTGAGCGTTCCGGGAGACCGGAAGGGGAAGAAAAAATGTAAAGCACGTGACCGCGATCACTCGCGGTCACGTGGTGTGGTATAGGGTTATTGGGAAATGAAGTATCTGGACGGAGGCCGGCCTCAGAGGGCACGCCTCCGTCCAATGACGGCCGGTGGGCGTGCGTGACACGTGAGTGCGATCACGCGTGATCACGTGTCCTGGTGCAGAGCATCTTGGGAAACGTAGTGCCTAAAAGGGCACGCCCCCATATGGAAAAAACGGCAAATAACAGTCAAAGTTAATAAAACTATGGTAAACTATGGAATAAGTGTGTAAATATGTAGAGATACACAATACAATTATAGAATATGTAAAGATAAATAGGGGTGTAGAGCAAAAAGGGTTGGTAGAGATATAGAACAGGAAAGTAAGTTAATAAGCAGTGCATCCTATATTAAGTGCATAAAAAACGTAATTAGTATATGGGATATATCTGAAAATATAGCGAAATAGAAAATGATGGACAATATAAAACATACAGAGGTATTGAAAAATATATAATGACAGATATAAAAAAATTATTATTATGAAAAAATGATTATAAAAAATGATTATAAAAAATTAAAAAGATCGAATTCAGCATTAAGTCCTTCTGGAGCGAGAGTTTTCAGTTGGAAAACCCAATACATTTCCCTTTTTCCTAAAATGTTTGTAATGTCTCCACCTCTCCAAGGAAGGGTAACCTGTTCAATCCCAATAACTTTTAAAAGTGTCGGGTCTTTATTATGACTTATGAAATGTTTGGAAACTGAATGATTATCGTAGCCTTTCTTGATATTACGGCAGTGTTCTGCCAATCTTACTTTAAGGCATCTTTTGGTCATGCCCACGTACTGTAGTCCACATGGGCATTCCAAAAGATATATTACACCTTTAGTGTTACATCCAATAAAGTCTTTAATGGGGTAGGAGATTTTGGTTTTGGTGGAAGAAAAATGGGTAGATTTGGAATTTGCAGTACTTTTTGTAGTTCTACACACAATACATTTATTGCACTTAAAAAACCCTTTAGGCCTGGATAAAAAGTGTTATTTTTGGTGTACGTTTTGTTTAGTGTAATTTTTGGTTAGGATTGATCTAAAATTGGGGGCTCCTCTAAATATAACATTAGGTCTGTCTGGAACTTGATCCTTTAAAAGATCGTCTTGTTTTAAAATGTGCCAGTGTTTGTTTATGATTTTTTTTTTTAAATTGTATTCTTATTATTAAAATCTAAGATAATAGGGAGTTTTGTAGGGTCTGCGTTTTTAGCTTTGTATTTTAAAAGCTCTGTTCTTTCCTTCTCTTTTACCACCTCTAAAGCTTTATTTAATTTACCTGCTTCATAGTTTTTTCTAAAAACATATTTTTTAGTGAGGTAGATTGGTCATCAAAATCGGCCGTTGATGAGCAATTTCGGTGGAGGCGGAGAAATTGGCTTTTTGGAATGCCGTCCAACCAAGGTTTATGATGGCAGCTGGTTTGGTCTATTATTGTATTGGTGCAAACCTCTTTAAAAAAAGTTTTGGTTTGAATGCGCCCATCTTGAATAAAAATATTTAAATCTAAAAATTAACTGACACATTGCTAAATTCTGATGATAAAACAATACCCCTATCATTGATATTTAAATGATCACATGACTATCTATTTTACTTTCATGCATCAATAATAACACTCGTTTTTAAGCTATTTATAAAGCTTTCAGTCACCCTTTTAATTACTAAACTATGTTCTTGTTATATTTATGTTTTTTATGTTTTTTAACATCTTTGTATTATTCTCACTGTATTGATGACGTCATTTTGGCGCCAACATTTGAATAACCATGTATCCCCTAAGTTTATATAAGCTTCTCTGTACCAGGTTAAATTTTATTATTGCCAGTTGATAAAGCCCTGTGTGGCGAAACGCGTTTTGGCTATTTTTATATATATTTTTATTGTATTAATAAAGGAATATTGGCTTTTTTACCATTTATTTGCCATATACCTTTTTTTCTATTTTATTATTCCTATTTATTTATTTATATTGTTTTAACCTGGTCATACGTCATTTTTGGAGCAGACAATCATCCAAAGAATCCTAGGTGGGGACTATACCACCCACGCCATCATATTGAGCAGTATATCCTGCTCATCCAAATGTGAGTACGCCCTCTACTTTTCAGACTTACTTTTATGAATACAGTGAGCACTATATTTGGTTTCTATTTTTCTTTCATATCGAGGAATTATCTGCACCTATATCCCGACAGTGGGGGCCAACGCCACTGAATGCTAATCACACTTGAGCAAGTACATGCTCTTGAATAGGTGAGTGAAACACCTCCCTAACATACACTTTATTCCATCTACTCAAACACAGTTTGCACTATTGGAGTCTTTCTGTTTCTTTCATTCACATGTCCGCCATTGAGTCAAGATTTCCTAAGCTATAGAAGATCCAGCCTCTCATTGACTACACTATCAAGTCGCTATTAGCCTATTGGAACCCACAAGAAGTTCATTACATATTGGGACTATTATGCACATATCTATTTTTACTCTCTGTTTGTCTTTTTATCATATGTGAGTAAATTATATATTTTTATCTATTTATTGTAATATTTCCTATATAGCGCGACCTATTATTGTGTTTTTTTACCTGCCATGACTGACTCGCCTCTGGCGGTCGCAGATAGCGCGCCCCCCACACGCACAAGAGCCCCTGGCCGGGCTAAAAAGTCTAGATTATGGAAACAGGCTAGAGCCCTGGATGATGGGTCGGATACCGACCGGAGTGTGGAAGATGATTCCGATGTTATGGAGTACGACTCCTTTATTGAGGGTGAGTCGGGCGAGGACTTACCCACTACGGGTATCACCCCTTCTGGGTCCTCTGCCAACCCCCGAGGGAAGGTGCCAGGCCCCGCTGGGGATAGTAAAGCGCTTTTTGACCCACAGGGTAACCCCCTGTTCGACCCGGACAACCTCCGTCACCCGCGGTCTGCTGAATGGGTCCCTCTGGACCATATCGCCCAATATGTGGCTAAACGGATACGCACACCTCTCTCCAAAGAAGGCCGCAATAAGTTGCGCGCCGAGTGCCCGAGGCCTTCCCTCCCTGGCGCTGCCTGTAAGACCCCGGACATTGATCCCCAGATTGCCCAATTTCTAAATAAGTCGGGCTGGAAGCTTGATCACTCACTGAAGGGATGCCAGGACAAAATCCTAGATATGCTGGCCCCCCTGTCAAAGCTGTATGAGCTTCTTGACGCCGCTAGAACTGGGGACTCTGTTTTGGACGTCGATGTGGCCATTGGGTGGGTCCAGCGGGCTATCTGCCTTCTAGGAAACGCTAATACGGCTATGTCTTCTGAGAGACGCAAAGCGATTCTCCTAAAGATAGACCCTAAATTGGCCGCTATGACCGTGGCGGAGCCTGATTCGTCTGATGAGGGGATGTTGTTTGGCCAACGTCCTCAGAAAAGAAATAGCAAAAAAACACAATAATAGGTCGCGCTATATAGGAAATATTACAATAAATAGATAAAAATATATAATTTACTCACATATGATAAAAAGACAAACAGAGAGTAAAATAGATATGTGCATAATAGTCCCAATATGTAATAAACTTCTTGTGGGTTCCAATAGGCTAATAGCGACTTGATAGTGTAGTCAATGAGAGGCTGGATCTTCTATAGCTTAGGAAATCTTGACTCAATGGCGGACATGTGAATGAAAGAAACAGAAAGACTCCAATAGTGCAAACTGTGTTTGAGTAGATGGAATAAAGTGTATGTTAGGGAGGTGTTTCACTCACCTATTCAAGAGCATGTACTTGCTCAAGTGTGATTAGCATTCAGTGGCGTTGGCCCCCCACTGTCGGGATATAGGTGCAGATAATTCCTCGATATGAAAGAAAAATAGAAACCAAATATAGTGCTCACTGTATTCATAAAAGTAAGTCTGAAAAGTAGAGGGCGTACTCACATTTGGATGAGCAGGATATACTGCTCAATATGATGGCGTGGGTGGTATAGTCCCCACCTAGGATTCTTTGGATGATTGTCTGCTCCAAAAATGACGTATGACCAGGTTAAAACAATATAAATAAATAAATAGGAATAATAAAATAGAAAAAAGGTATATGGCAAATAAATGGTAAAAAAGCCAATATTCCTTTATTAATACAATAAAAATATATATAAAAATAGCCAAAAAGCGTTTCGCCACACAGGGCTTTATCAACTGGCAATAATAAAAGTTAACCTGGTACAGAGAAGCTTATAGAAACTTAGGGGATACATGGTTATTCAAATGTTGGCGCCAAAATGACGTCATCAATACAGTGAGAATAATACAAAGATGTTAAAAAAACAAAAATATAACAAAAACATAGTTTAGTAATTAAAAGGGTGACTGAAAGCTTTATAAATAGCTTAAAAACGAGTGTTATTATTGATGCATGAAAGTAAAATAGATAGTCATGTGATCGCGAGCTGCCGCGATCACATGGTACATCCCAGTGCTTATTGGGAAATGTAGTGTGACGGTGAGCGTTCCGGGAGACCGGAAGGGGAAGAAAAAATGTAAAGCACGTGACCGCGATCACTCGCGGTCACGTGGTGTGGTATAGGGTTATTGGGAAATGAAGTATCTGGACGGAGGCCGGCCTCAGAGGGCACGCCTCCGTCCAATGACGGCCGGTGGGCGTGCGTGACACGTGAGTGCGATCACGCGTGATCACGTGTCCTGGTGCAGAGCATCTTGGGAAACGTAGTGCCTAAAAGGGCACGCCCCCATATGGAAAAAACGGCAAATAACAGTCAAAGTTAATAAAACTATGGTAAACTATGGAATAAGTGTGTAAATATGTAGAGATACACAATACAATTATAGAATATGTAAAGATAAATAGGGGTGTAGAGCAAAAAGGGTTGGTAGAGATATAGAACAGGAAAGTAAGTTAATAAGCAGTGCATCCTATATTAAGTGCATAAAAAACGTAATTAGTATATGGGATATATCTGAAAATATAGCGAAATAGAAAATGATGGACAATATAAAACATACAGAGGTATTGAAAAATATATAATGACAGATATAAAAAAATTATTATTATGAAAAAATGATTATAAAAAATGATTATAAAAAATTAAAAAGATCGAATTCAGCATTAAGTCCTTCTGGAGCGAGAGTTTTCAGTTGGAAAACCCAATACATTTCCCTTTTTCCTAAAATGTTTGTAATGTCTCCACCTCTCCAAGGAAGGGTAACCTGTTCAATCCCAATAACTTTTAAAAGTGTCGGGTCTTTATTATGACTTATGAAATGTTTGGAAACTGAATGATTATCGTAGCCTTTCTTGATATTACGGCAGTGTTCTGCCAATCTTACTTTAAGGCATCTTTTGGTCATGCCCACGTACTGTAGTCCACATGGGCATTCCAAAAGATATATTACACCTTTAGTGTTACATCCAATAAAGTCTTTAATGGGGTAGGAGATTTTGGTTTTGGTGGAAGAAAAATGGGTAGATTTGGAATTTGCAGTACTTTTTGTAGTTCTACACACAATACATTTATTGCACTTAAAAAACCCTTTAGGCCTGGATAAAAAGTGTTATTTTTGGTGTACGTTTTGTTTAGTGTAATTTTTGGTTAGGATTGATCTAAAATTGGGGGCTCCTCTAAATATAACATTAGGTCTGTCTGGAACTTGATCCTTTAAAAGATCGTCTTGTTTTAAAATGTGCCAGTGTTTGTTTATGATTTTTTTTTTAAATTGTATTCTTATTATTAAAATCTAAGATAATAGGGAGTTTTGTAGGGTCTGCTTTTTTAGCTTTGTATTTTAAAAGCTCTGTTCTTTCCTTCTCTTTTACCACCTCTAAAGCTTTATTTAATTTACCTGCTTCATAGTTTTTTCTAAAAACATATTTTTTAGTGAGGTAGATTGGTCATCAAAATCGGCCGTTGATGAGCAATTTCGGTGGAGGCGGAGAAATTGGCTTTTTGGAATGCCGTCCAACCAAGGTTTATGATGGCAGCTGGTTTGGTCTATTATTGTATTGGTGCAAACCTCTTTAAAAAAAGTTTTGGTTTGAATGCGCCCATCTTGAATAAAAATATTTAAATCTAAAAATTAACTGACACATTGCTAAATTCTGATGATAAAACAATACCCCTATCATTGATATTTAAATGATCACATGACTATCTATTTTACTTTCATGCATCAATAATAACACTCGTTTTTAAGCTATTTATAAAGCTTTCAGTCACCCTTTTAATTACTAAACTATGTTCTTGTTATATTTATGTTTTTTATGTTTTTTAACATCTTTGTATTATTCTCACTGTATTGATGACGTCATTTTGGCGCCAACATTTGAATAACCATGTATCCCCTAAGTTTATATAAGCTTCTCTGTACCAGGTTAAATTTTATTATTGCCAGTTGATAAAGCCCTGTGTGGCGAAACGCGTTTTGGCTATTTTTATATATATTTTTATTGTATTAATAAAGGAATATTGGCTTTTTTACCATTTATTTGCCATATACCTTTTTTTCTATTTTATTATTCCTATTTATTTATTTATATTGTTTTAACCTGGTCATACGTCATTTTTGGAGCAGACAATCATCCAAAGAATCCTAGGTGGGGACTATACCACCCACGCCATCATATTGAGCAGTATATCCTGCTCATCCAAATGTGAGTACGCCCTCTACTTTTCAGACTTACTTTTATGAATACAGTGAGCACTATATTTGGTTTCTATTTTTCTTTCATATCGAGGAATTATCTGCACCTATATCCCGACAGTGGGGGCCAACGCCACTGAATGCTAATCACACTTGAGCAAGTACATGCTCTTGAATAGGTGAGTGAAACACCTCCCTAACATACACTTTATTCCATCTACTCAAACACAGTTTGCACTTTTGGAGTCTTTCTGTTTCTTTCATTCACATGTCCGCCATTGAGTCAAGATTTCCTAAGCTATAGAAGATCCAGCCTCTCATTGACTACACTATCAAGTCGCTATTAGCCTATTGGAACCCACAAGAAGTTCATTACATATTGGGACTATTATGCACATATCTATTTTTACTCTCTGTTTGTCTTTTTATCATATGTGAGTAAATTATATATTTTTATCTATTTATTGTAATATTTCCTATATAGCGCGACCTATTATTGTGTTTTTTTACCTGCCATGACTGACTCGCCTCTGGCGGTCGCAGATAGCGCGCCCCCCACACGCACAAGAGCCCCTGGCCGGGCTAAAAAGTCTAGATTATGGAAACAGGCTAGAGCCCTGGATGATGGGTCGGATACCGACCGGAGTGTGGAAGATGATTCCGATGTTATGGAGTACGACTCCTTTATTGAGGGTGAGTCGGGCGAGGACTTACCCACTACGGGTATCACCCCTTCTGGGTCCTCTGCCAACCCCCGAGGGAAGGTGCCAGGCCCCGCTGGGGATAGTAAAGCGCTTTTTGACCCACAGGGTAACCCCCTGTTCGACCCGGACAACCTCCGTCACCCGCGGTCTGCTGAATGGGTCCCTCTGGACCATATCGCCCAATATGTGGCTAAACGGATACGCACACCTCTCTCCAAAGAAGGCCGCAATAAGTTGCGCGCCGAGTGCCCGAGGCCTTCCCTCCCTGGCGCTGCCTGTAAGACCCCGGACATTGATCCCCAGATTGCCCAATTTCTAAATAAGTCGGGCTGGAAGCTTGATCACTCACTGAAGGGATGCCAGGACAAAATCCTAGATATGCTGGCCCCCCTGTCAAAGCTGTATGAGCTTCTTGACGCCGCTAGAACTGGGGACTCTGTTTTGGACGTCGATGTGGCCATTGGGTGGGTCCAGCGGGCTATCTGCCTTCTAGGAAACGCTAATACGGCTATGTCTTCTGAGAGACGCAAAGCGATTCTCCTAAAGATAGACCCTAAATTGGCCGCTATGACCGTGGCGGAGCCTGATTCGTCTGATGAGGGGATGTTGTTTGGCACATCCTTTGTGAAGGACATGGGATCTTATGTCAAGACCTTTACGGCAATTGACAAGGCGCAAGCAAACATGAAGCGCGTGTTCGCTCCCAAGGTTTTCGGAGGGGCCGGGCGTAGCAGGCTCGTTCCGTGCCACCAGAGGTTCCTTTTTTCCCTCCCAAGGTTTCCAAGATCCGAGAATGCCTCCCTTCTTTCCGGCAAGAGGGAGATCGTGGGGCTCCAGATACCCCCGTGGAGGCGCTTTCGGGCAGACGCCCTTACGGTGAGTACCCTTTCTTCCCCTCTCGCTCAAGTTCGGGTAGCGGGGAGGATGGCTTTATCCTACCTAAGGTGGGCAGATATAACCTCCGATGCTTGGGTTCTGCAATGCATAAAGGGTTATCACCTAGTTTGTTTCGCACCTCCGTTCGGGTCACTCATACAAGTCACGGATATGTTTGGACGAGGAATCCAGGGATGAGCTGGTGTGGTGGCTGGCGCACATGGAAGCCTGGAACGGAATTTTCGGTTCCATTCCGGATGTGGTCATAGAATCCGATACCAGCTTGCACGGCTGGGGTGCTCGTTGTGGCGACGTTTCCACAGGAGGCAGATGGTCCGACACGCAGAAGTCGTTGCACATCAACTGCCTAGAACTCCTGGCGGGGGCTTTTGCGATTCGCAGCCTTACCCGTGGGCAGGCAAACTGTTGCGTTCTCCTCAAGTTGGACAACGTATCGGCGGTCCGCTACATAAATCACCTGGGAGGAACCAAATCCAGGATATTGGCTCTCTTGGCAAAAGATTTTTGGCAGTTCTGCCTTTTCAGCAACGTTTCGGTGACGGCAGAACATATTCCGGGTCTGGACAATTTGGGAGCGGATTGGAATTCCAGACATTTAAGAGACTCGGGAGACTGGCACTTGCACGCCTCGGTCTTCCGAAGCCTGGCCAGTTTGTGGGGACGATTCGAGATGGACCTGTCCGCCTCTCGCCTGAACACTCAATTACCGAAGTTCTACAGTTGGAGACCGGACCCGGCGGCGGTGGTGACAGACGCCTTTCTTCAGGAATGGTCGCCGGGCCGACTGTATGCCTTTCCTCCATTCAACATGATTGCTCGCACAATCTCGAAATTGGTTCGTCACGATTGTTGTCTGGCTCTGATCACCCCTCTGTGGAGATCCCGACCATGGTTCCCTCGACTGATGGAGTTGTCAATAGACTTCCCACGTCTGTTACCGAACTTCCAGGACCTCCTTCTGGATCCGGATGGGAACTCGCACGAACTGGTGTTACGACTTCAGTTGCCCCTGGTAGCGTGGTTCCTTTCAGGGGACGCTGGGTTGTCCCAGATGTTCCACAGACAACTCTCTTGCTCCTCTATAATGCCTGGGCTCCGGGCACACTATCAGCTTACCGTGCTGCATGGAAGTCTTGGTCTGGTTGGTGCATGGAACGGGCAATAGATCCCATATCTGCCCCTCTCCATTTGATCCTGGAGTTCCTCACGTTCCTGTTCGATTCGGGCAAGGCGTACAGAAGATCAATCTTTTCCGCTTGGCTATCTCTGCCGGACACGGCGGTTTGGTCGGTTTACCCGTCGGCAGGCATCCTTTTGTATGTGGCCTTCTTAAGGGTATTCGCCTCGCCCATCCGCCTCGGTCGCGTTTTTTGGCCTTTTGGGTCGTCAACGTTATGTTGCAGTTCCTGTCGGCTTGGTACCCTAACCAAGAATTGACTCTCAAGCAGTTGTCCTCCAAGCTGGTTATGATACTTTGTTTGATCTCTTGTAAGAGGGTCTCCGATGTCAGGGCCCTTGACTGGGGTGCCATTGTGTTTACTCCTGAAGGTGTTGCTTTCAACATATCTAGGAGGACTAAGACGGCATCCAAATCCTTTGTGTATCCCAGATTCTCGGGATGCCCAGCACTCTGTCCAGTGGATTGTCTGAAGGCTTACCTGGATGCTACACAGACGTTTTGTTCGTCTGATCGACATCCTCTCTTCATCTCCTTTAAGGCACCTCATCGGCCGGTTTCGACACCGACCCTGGCACGTTGGATTTGTTGGCTTTTATCCCTGGCGGGTATAGACACATCTATCTTTACACCTCATTCTGTACGAGGTGCCATGGCCTCGAAGGCATCTACAGTAGGTTGCCGTCTAGAGGACATCATGCGCACAGCAGATTGGTCTCGTGAGTCGACCTTCCGGGACTTCAATTTCAAACCAATTGAACACATCGCATCTCAAGTGGTGGCAAAGCTTTGAACTTGCATAATATGAGCCTCCGTGTCTTTAATAAAATTCCCAGATTTTACTAGTAACATGACGTAAAGTCATGATTTTATTAAAGACACGGAGGCGAGTATTATTCCCTCCCACCCTCCTGATGTGGGGTCTGCGAGTGAGATGCACTTTGGACTCTTCAGGTATGTTGCATATTGGTCCATTTTTGGTGATTACTTACGTATGCTGTGTATGTTTGTTTTATACTAATTATATTTTTTGTATTTTCAGATTTCGGTTCTGTTTCTATGAATGACCAACAGTTTTGACTGGTAAGCACACAGTTTTGAGTTTGGTTATTACCATATTTCTCTCTCTCTTTTAGCTTGAAGTTATTGGAGTGCTTCTGTTTCCTGTTCTGGCCGAGTGGGATATCGTTCGTCTTACCTGGTCTTCGGTTTTCGCAAGAAAGAGGGGGATTGTGGGAGACACAGGCAGTATATAGCCACTTCCTCTGTTATGTTATGGTTGCCTGTGTACCTATACAGTTTTTTCTTTCAATTTGATAATATTTATGTTCCTCTATCTTTGCTGCTGAGGAAATAAAGAAAGAGTTATGCATAATACTCGCCTCCGTGTCTTTAATAAAATCATGACTTTACGTCATGTTACTAGTAAAATCTGGGAACTTTAGCTAGAGACTCCTACAGACAGGTCACTACTCGCATACCGCAACATTTTTTCAAACTAAGCTACCCAATGCGCGTTTTGACACCTGTGTGAGACGAAGTTGGTATGTGAGTGGCTCTCCTGGACGGAACGCATACTATCCTTTACAATGACGATGTTACCCAAACTGCAGTACCTCTTTCGCACTCTCCCGATAACACTGTCCCCATCCTATTTTAAGTCTATAAATTCCAACCTGGCGAGATTTGTTTGGGCTGGTGGAAGGCCTAGACTGGTGAGGAAACTGATGCAGGCACCTGTGTGATCCAGAGGTCTATCGGTTCCAAATGTCCAAACATACTACCAGGCTACTGTGCTGTCAGTTATCACTGCCCATCTTCTAAGCCTAACTACCCCTCAATGGGTAATTCTGGAATCAAGGTTCCTAAAACCACATACATTTCCCAATATCCTATGGACACTGAAACAATGCAGAACAAATGTGTGTTCCATGCCCTCCACTGTTTGATTATTCCTACAATTTTGGGACAGATTTAGGCATAAACTCGGCAGCACCACAGGACTGTCGTTAGCTCCTCCAATTTTTGCTTTGCTGCATTGTATACCAACTTTTAACTCGAAGCCATGGTATGACCTATATCACCTCTTCCGACAGACCATTCTTATGGATTTCCCAACCTTAGTGTCCAAATATGCCCTTCCTGCAACCTCACACTACTCCTACCTGCAACTTAAATCCTTTTTAACACAGCCCTAGACTTTGAATGAGCCACATGTGGCTGTTACACCGGGGTTGATGGTACGGGAACAAATGTGCATAAATGGTAAAACTCCATCTTGTAAGCCAATCTCCATGTGTTATAAGTTACTGTCTGACCACATAGCTTTCCCGGCATCCAAACCAGCCCAACAATGGGCACTAGACCTCCAATGCAAGTTCTTCCCAAAACAATGGACTCCATAATTAACACCCACAGAACAACACAGAAAGATTCTTTACCGCTGGTACATCGACCCACATAAAACAACACAGAAAGATTCTTTACTGCTGGTACATTCTCCCCACTACATCTTCCAAATGTTGCAGATGCGACGTAGAAGAGGGCTTCATCACAGGTGGTGTGCAAAGAAGAGGTTGGATTGTTGACTTGGGGAAAAAAAGCTATTTGGAAAGATGCTATGGGTAGGAAACCAGCGTTATTGGATCCTACTGAATATGGGGAGCTACAAATTGTTTGTCCAGTACAAGTAGTATCTACATAAATGTAATGGCTTAATACTAGTGACAACCTTGAACTTAAAGAGATTATACAGAATTATCCAGATTTATGGACACAAGGTAAAAATGAACGTGGGAGGTTTAGAAACATGTTGATTGACATTCAAGGTGTGGATCCTCTACCACAGAGGCAGTATCGATTACCCCCAGATTCAATTGATTCTATTGCATGTGTCATTATTGATTTGGAACAGAGAGGGGTGATTAGTAGTGATGTCCCGAACGGTTCGCTGGCGAATAGTTCCTGGCGAACATAGCTTGTTGCGTTCGCCAATGATGGCGAACATATGCGATGTTCGGTCCGCCCCGTATTCGTCATCATTGAGTAAACTTTGACCCTGTACCTCACAGTCAGCAGAGACGTTCCAGCCAATCAGCAGCAGACCATCCCTCCCAGACCCTCCCACCTCCTGGACAGCATCCATTTTACATTCATTGTGAAGCTGCATTCTTAGTGAGAGTAGGGACAGTGTAGCTGCTGCTGATTTGATAGGGAAATCGATAGCTAGATAGTATTCAGTGTCCATTCATCTGATCTCTGCTGTAAGGACAGCACCCCAAAAAGCCCTTTTTAGGGCTAGAACATCAGTCTGCTTTTTTTTCTGTGTAATGTAATTGCAGATGCCTGCCTGCCAGCCTGTGTCAGGCTCACAGCGTATACTGTGCCCACTTGCCCAGTGCCACCACTCACTCACTGGTTTTACAATAGCTTGCATTTAAAAAAAAAAAACAATTTTGACTGTAATATAATAGCAGTCAGTTTCCTTCACACGTGTGCGTTTCAGGGCCAGCCCAGTGCCACCCCTCACTCACTGGTGTCACAATAGCTTGCATTTAAAAAAAAAACTAAAAACTTTTTTGACTGTAATATAATAGCAGTCAGTTTCCTTCACGAGTGTGTGTTTCAGGGCCTGCCCAGTGCCACCACTCACTGGTGTCACAATAGCTTGCATTTAAAAAAACAACTTTTTGGACTGTAATATAATAGCAGTCAGTTTCCTTCACCAGTGTGCGTTTCAGGGCCTACCCAGTGCCACCACTCACTCACTGGTGTCACAATAGATTGCATTAAAAAAAAAAAAAAATGTTGGGCGTGGCCGGACCGTTGATGAGCCTAGACGTGTCTCGGTAGAGCTCCACTATAATCGCACCTATTGCTGACAAAAGCGACCTAATTTGCCTTGAAATACCCCCAACAGGGTTCCCCAATATGGAGAAGAGGATACCTAAAAAGCAGGGGAAAAAAGTCGTGGACTCGGGGGGCTCTGTCCTAGACCACTTCGCCACACAGAGGCATGGTCGGACAGGAAGCCAAGATGGCGACGGGGGATCCCCGCGCACACCGCCTCGAGCCGATAAGGAGGCCCCATCCACGGACCAAGATACAGTGCTGGCCAAGCTGGCTGAAGTCAGGGCTTTCCTAGCGGGTGAGATAGCTAAATCAACTGCTGTCCTCCAAGTGGATATAGGGGCCCTGGGTGAGCGCACTGCAATTCTTGAGGAGCGTATGGAGATCACCACACAAGCCCATAATGATGTGATCGAGCGGGTGAATCGGGTGACAACCCATATGGTGGAAACTGACCTGGCGCTAGAAGACATGGCAAACAGGTCACGGAGGAATAACCTCCGCCTCCGGGGCCTCCCCGAGGAGAAAGAGGAAAACTTGCGGGAGATCCTGCTTTCCGTCCTCCAGCCTCTCCTTCCTGATATCCCAGAAGAGCAGTGGCACATGGAGAGGGTGCATAGGGCCCTGAGAACCCA
Organism: Pelobates fuscus; assembly: GCF_036172605.1. Taxonomy (NCBI): domain Eukaryota; kingdom Metazoa; phylum Chordata; class Amphibia; order Anura; family Pelobatidae; genus Pelobates; species Pelobates fuscus. The sequence goes on from NC_086322.1 coordinate 238,610,355, forward strand.
GAAGGTGGACGTTAAAACCCCGCGAGACGTGATCGCTTGATTTCTTTATTTTGACACCAAGGAAGCCTTAATGAAAAAAAGCCATGATGGACCGATACGGCACGAAGGAGCCGTGATTTCCCTGTATCACGATCTGGCACCATCCACGCTTCAACGTTGGAGGGAGTGGCGGCCGATAACGGAGGCCCTAAGAGGAGCTGGCCTGAAATATGCCTGGGGTTTTCCATTCAAATTAATGGTGTTCCGAGGAGACCGGGCGCATATATTGACACCGGGAGGCGACCCCCAACGTTTCTTCAGGAACCTTGGGGTACAACCACCCCCCCGGGCTTCCGGATATCTCACTGTACCCAGATGATCTTCCGCAGTTGCAGACCAAGTGGAGTGAAGCAGGGGTGAGGGGCCATCGCTGATGCGCAGAGGGAATCTTATTATTCTGCCACCATACACGACCGTTTACAGCCTTCTGCGACAGTCTACAGGGGGTTGTCTATATTGCGTCCCCTTTGGGTGGGGGCTGAGGCCAGGGGATCCCTGTGGGACATGGCAATGTCCACCTTATGTTTTTCATGTGGTTGGGGAGCGGGGGTAGAGTCCCGATCTGGGCCTGAAGCCATTTAGTTATAGTTATATTTTTCTTTTCAGTTTTTTCCCTAAGTTTTTCTTATGTGGCTATTCATAGAGGAAGCAGTATCTTCTGTGGGGTAGGGGAGATAACTTCAATTCCTTTGTGTCTCTGTCGACTGGATTGGGAGCGGTCAGGGATGCGGGTTTACCAGGACCTGGGACTTTTGCTCCACTACAGCACGCCGGGAGGTAGAGGCTTGGGAGAATCTGCTCCCTATGACGGCTGTCATTGTCTTACTTTGACGTATATTTTTGAAGCAACACGACAGCTACGACCCAGCTCCGCCTGTCTTAAATGCCCCAATATTGAGAGACTCATGGGGCGAAAGTATTCTTTTGATCGGGGAACCAATAGTGTTTCTGGGGTGAGATTGGCCCTGCTGGTGACTCAATGGTATTGACCCTTTGCGCCCCCCCTTCTCCTTCCTCTCCCCCCTCTTCTCCTTCCTCTCCCTCCCCCCCATGACTCCCCCTCCCAGAACTCATAAGTTGATCCCCCCCCCCAAAAAAAAGAAAAAAATAATTATTACATATGTAAATTATATATTTGTGCCACATGAGGGACCCTTCGCCCCTTCTCCCCCACCCCGCATCTCTCTAACTTCCTAGCAGGATGGTGATTTTAGTGATACTTGCCAGCCCGGAGTATCTACTTTCTCTATGTTGCACTGCAGTTACATATTCTTTAACCCCTTAACCCCTTAAGGACCAAACTGGAATAAAAGGGAATCTTGACATGTCACACATGTCATGTGTCCTTAAGGGGTTAAGGACCAAACTTCTGGAATAAAAGGGAATCATGACATGTCACACAAGGTAATTTAGAGGTCAATTTAAACCTTAAAGGGCGCGTAGGAAACGGAGCTCAGGGATCCTTGTTTCCTTCTTACGTTGATCGTGATGGGAGATGAGGGAACATGCTACCCACAAGACTCTGGCTACTGGTGAGTCCAGTGTTTCCTTACATCTGAATGGATTCGGATGCCGTGGTTCTTTTCTTTCCTCTTTCTTTCTCTCTTTTCCCTTTCTTCATGGTGCGAATCTGGGGGGCGGTGGGGGTAGGGGGGACGGGGGGACCCCAGGGGGGTCACCGGAGATATAGGCGGGCAGGGCATTAAACAATATAGGAAACCAGGTACCATAAAGCGGGGATGACCACGTCACACAATGACACTTAAAATCACTACATTAAACGTAAAGGGCCTTAATGCCCCTAGGAAGCGTTGTTTTTTGTTCAAAGAACTAAAGCGACTACACACAGATATAGCATATATTCAGGAAACCCACTTGCCTAAACAGGCTAAGTTCGGTCTGAAGGACCATGTCTTCAAGGGATCATGTGAGGCCAGATCGCACCGTAAACGCAACGGCGTAGCCATTCTTATTAGAATAATGTTGCCCTTTTCGGAAGACAGCCCAAGATGCGGACCCAGAGGTTTGATACCTTATAGTCTCGGGCATCCTGCACATACTGTCCATCTGATTAATATATATGCACCGAATCAGCCGGATCCTGCGTTTTGGAAGGCACTCCGGGAGAAAATTGCGGCACTACCACACGGTATGATTTTTGTTGGAGGGGACTTAATGCGACCCCATGCCTGGCTGTTGATAGGAGCACACGGGACGGAACACCAAGGTCCCAGGGGCGAGGGGGTCAGGATCGATTATTTAAAGAGTTTCTAGCAGAAACTGGTTTAGTGGATGTGTGGCGAGCACACCACCCTGGAGACAAGGACTATTCATGCTATTCGGCACCGCATGGTACGTATTCCAGGATCGACCTCTTCTTGGCCAACGCGTCGGGCGTGCCCAGGATAGTATGGTTGATGATTGGAAATATCTCATGGTCAGACCACGCTGATGTGTCCATTACATTGGGTAATCTGTGCGTGGCCTCTCCATGGACTTGGAGATTAAACACATCTCTATTGCAAGACCCTGTACTGAGAGAACAGATTCGGTCGGAAATACTGGAATATTTTGCCACAAATAACACCCCGGACGTCAACGCGAGCACGATATGGGCGGCTCACAAAGCAGTGATAAGGGGGTCCCTTATCAAGCTGGCTACCAGATGGAAGAAACTGAAACATTCTCAATTGGAAGCTCTCTTGGGACAGCTGAGGACCCTTGAACTGAAACACCAAATGGCCCCTGATAATGCAACCTATGGGAGATTGGAAACAGTGAGGAGGAATATTCTGACTTTGCTACTAGACAATGCAGCTAGGTCCATGGTTTGGTCAAAACTGACTTTTTACGAAAAGTCCAATAAAATGGACTCACTCCTCGCCAGGACATTGCGACCTAGACAGGAACGATCTCATATCACAGCCATCAGACACCCAGACGGCACGACGAAATCGAGGCCTGACAAGATCATAAGGGTATTTGAGGAATTCTACAAACAATTGTACAATCATACTCCCGATAAGCATGCGTCTGATGAAAATGAAGAGGAACATATACTCGAATATCTCAGTAGACTCGGGATGACTAAACTCAGGAGAGAGGCGGTGAGTATCCTAGCGGCGGATATTTCCGAAGATGAAGTATATAGAGCCATATCAAGCTTGAGAGGCAACAAAGCACCAGGACCTGATGGATTTGATGGCACGTACTATAAGATTTTCAAGGAGGAACTCGCGCCTCAATTAATCAGACATTTCGGCAACCTAAGACAGGGAGGATGGTTGGACCCGGACATGGCCCTAGCTATTATCATTTTGATACCCAAGCCCGACAAGGATCCACTCCTACCAGAAAACTACAGACCCATATCACTGATTAACCATGATCTAAAGATCTTAGCGAAGATCCAAGCTGATAGATTGAGTCCGTTGCTGACCTCACTTATACATGCAGACCAGGTGGGTTTCATTCAGGGCAGACAACTGTTTGAAAACACCAGGAGGAACATAGATCTGATCTGGAAACAGGCGACCTCAGAGACACCCACGTTAGTAGTTTCCATCGATGCAGAAAAGGCCTTCGACAGGGTGCGGTGGCAATTTCTGTTTACGGTGTTGAAACTCCTGGGTTTCCCAGACGAATTTATAACAATTATGGAAGCGATGTATCATGAAGTGCGGGCACAGGTGCAGATTACAGGAGCCACATTGACACAATTTCGGCTATTTAACGGAACCAGACAGGGGTGCCCACTCTCTCCCCTCCTATTTGTGCTGGCATTGGAACCCTTCATGCAAGCTACAAGACAACATCCTGGGATTAGGGGAGTGCGAGTGGGGGGTTGCGAATTCACCGTTTCGGCATACGCCAATGATGTCCTCCTCACCATCACGAACCCCTTGGACTCTATGGCGGCACTGCAGGACGTAATAAAGGAGTATGGAGCAGCATCTGGATATAAAGCTAACATGCAAAAGTCCAGTGTACTGGCGATTTATATGCGAGAGACATAAGTCGCGTACGATAGACCTTCCGACTTAGGGTAGAAATAGACACCTTGAAGTACTTGGGTATCCATCTCACTGCTGATCCTCTATGCCTGTACTCCACTAACTATGGTCCATTGATTAAAATCTTGACGGGTGATTTAGAAAAGTGGACGGATAAACCCATCTCTTGGATAGGACGGATTCACTCTGTCAAAATGAATATCCTCCCACGTATCCTGTTCTTATTCCAAGCCTTGCCTATATGCGTTACTAGAAATCAACTGTCACCGTTACAAAGATCAATCGGTGACTTCATTTAGCAGAACAAGAGGCACAGAATATCTAGACAGGTTCTCTACAGACGAAAAGATAGAGGGGGATTGGGCCTGCCAAACTTCTACTTCTACTCCCTCGCGGCCCAACTGACGCAGGTGGCGATGTGGCACTCCCCACTGGAAGAGACAAGATGGGTTGAAATAGAATCTACGATGGTGGGATGGGACGTCCCCCAGTTCACTATGTGGGTCCCGAGGGAACATAGGCCTACGATACGAGTGACTTGCCTGTCCATACTCAACTCACTTCACATATGGGATGAGAACAAACTTAAATATGGATTAGCAGCATCCCCCTCCCCCCTGACCCCGATACTTCGGAACAGGGAATTTCAACCTGGCATGGCCCCTAGAGATTTTAGGAACTTGGAAAGAATAGGACTGCAACAGATCCACCAACTGTACCATAATGGGCACCTCGTCCAATTTGACGAACTCCAACAAGATTCCCACTTAACTTATCTTCAGATCCGGGATTTCGCCGGGAAACCACACATAAAGGTAGCTGCTCAGGAAAGGCTGACTTTTTATGAGAATATATGCCTGGCCGGAGTGGTCCCCAGGGGCATGATAACACTCATGTATGCCCAACTTAGCACAGAGAAGAAAGAATGGGGGAGGTTGACTTATACCGACCAGTGGGAGACGGATCTCGGGGAAGTTTTAGAAGGGGTGGTGTTACAAATCGTTATTTGTAACTGGCCCTTTAAATGAAAAATTGCCCTGCTTCCCTGGATTGTGGAGAAGCCTATTTGCCAGCCTCCTGCCTCATGACTATGGCCCCTGGAAGATTGTGCCCCTGAAAATGTATTAACTTTTATTGGTGTGTATGGCCCTTTAAGCACCGTCTGGGGACATATTGTGACTTTGCTGAACAATGCCCCTTTAAGACTATGTCCCCAGACCTGTAAAATAACTTGACCCTGGCTCTCTCCCACTTGGTTCAGTAAATAGGGCTTACTGAACCAAGTACCACACAGGCGGACCACCCAGAAGTTAAAGTGTGCAGGCAATTTACCTCCCAGGCTGTGAGGTTACTGCAGGTTAATTGCCGAGCGCTGGGTGGCCGCCATTCGGCAGCCGAACACGTGGCGGCGGCCATTTTGGTCAGCGGTGTATGTTAAAGATTCTGTGGAACTAAAATCGGCTACACATTCTGCCGAACACCGCTGACCCTTACCTTCTCCCATACGGAACTTGCAGCTCCAGAGACTAAGTCCCGTTCGACTTAGTCGTTTTTTTCGCATGAAATTGACCGACCGCACAGCCCAAATCTATGGAACTGTTTTGGGCAGGAAATTGTGCTTGCGGTCGGTCATAAAGGACTTCCAGCTAACTTTTGATCCACTGGAGGGATTTGGCTGATTTTTGGAAGTGTTTATGTTTGATGTATGCTGAGTCTGAATATGCAACCTTTATTGAAATTGGATGTATGGTTTTAAAGTTACAGTGTGTGTGTGTAAAAACTGTATTTTTATTGTATGTAATAATTGGTTTAACTGTTTATCTGAGGGGAGGGAATGTGTGGGTTGCACCAGATGTGTGATTGGTGATTTTATGCCTCCCCCTGGGAGTGTCCTATTTGCATGTAACCTCAATAAAAGCCAGGCTGGGTGTTCCAGCATCTCAGACCTCTTCTAACCCTCTAACTTGTAGCCTCGACTCATGTTTGTAGGGGACAGCTATAATCACTACAGGGATTGCTATGCTCGTCATACTCCCTTAGCGGTTGAGCTCTTGTAAGAGCTCTTGTTCCTGATCCTGCTTCGCTCTACAGAAGGAAGAGGTTCGCCTATTGGAACCTGGAGCCTGGTCGTAGGTCCAGGGCGCAGAGCAGACGGCGAGATACCAGCCCAGCAGCGGTGGTTCGTGGAGTCGCAGTGCTTATGGTGGCTACGGTGCTGATGGTCCTTTGGTAAGCGCTAGGAGCATCCTTTTCTACGGTCCAACTTCCAGCCAGCCTGGAGGCAACCGTAACAGGTGGAATGGCAAGAAATCTGGGAAGCGAATAAGAATTCCTCTAACTGTGTCACACTCCAGGAACAGACGTGGAAAACCATGTTCCGGTGGTATACCACTCCCATAAAACTGTATAAAATGCGCAAGCTGGATACAGATGACTGTTGGAGGGGCCGTTTCAGGGCCTGCCCAGTGCCACCACTCACTCACTGGTGTCACAATAGCTTGCATTTAAAAAAAAAAAAAAAAAAACTTTTTTGACTGTAATATAATAGCATCCAGTTTCCTTCACGAGTGTGCGTTTCAGGGCCTGCCCAGTGCCACCACTCACTCACTGGTGTCACAATAGCTTGCATTTAAAAAAAACTAAACTTTTTTGACTGTAATATAAAAGCAGTCAGTTTCCTTCACATGTGTGCATTTCAGGGCCTGCCCAGTGCCGCCACTCACTCACTGGTGTCACAATAGCTTGCATTTAAAAAAAACTAAACTTTTTTGACTGTAATATAATAGCATCCAGTTTCCTTCACGAGTGTGCGTTTCAGGGCCTGCCCAGTGCCACCACTCACTCACTGGTGTCACAATAGCTTGCATTTAAAAAAAACTAAACTTTTTTGACTGTAATATAAAAGCAGTCAGTTTCCTTCACATGTGTGCATTTCAGGGCCTGCCCAGTGCCGCCACTCACTCACTGGTGTCACAATAGCTTGCATTTAAAAAAAACTAAACTTTTTTGACTGTAATATAATAGCATCCAGTTTCCTTCACGAGTGTGGGTTTCAGGACCTGCCCAGTGCCACCACTCACTCACTGGTTTCACAATAGCTTGCATTTAAAAAAACAAAAACTTTTTTGACTGTTATATAATAGCATCCAGTTTCCTTCACTAGTGTGCGTTTCAGGGCCTGCCCTGTGCCACCACTCACTCACTGGTGTCACAATAGCTTGCATTTTAAAAAAACAAAACTTTTTTGACTGTAATATAATAGCAGTCAGTTTCCTTCACACGTGTGCGTTTCAGGGCCTGCCCAGTGCCACCACTCACTCACTGGTGTTGTTACCGAGTAAACTAGCAGAAGCCAAACACAGAGAAATGGATGCAGGACTTCAGGAAGTAAGAAGTATTTATTAACATACCGATCAGGCCTCAGATGAACTCAGAAAATATCTGACAGACCAACACATTGTGTACATTCCTTATATAGCACTATAACTCCTCCCATTAATATCTACAACAAAATGTAGACACAATACAAAAGGCTATAGAAGATTATTTCAGAGAAAACAATAATCCTGAGACCTCACTATCTACGCTCTGGTGTGCGTTTAAATGTACAATCAGGGGAAGCTTTATAAAAATGGGCACAGAGGAAAAAAAAAGAAACTTACAAAACTTGGCACAACTTTATATAGATCATGATAGATTGGAAAAACAGAATAAAAAAAAAATATCGTTTGAAATAAGTAAAGAATTAAAAAAAATAAACTAGAGCATTAATAATATATTGATAAATAAATCTAACCTTGCGTTAGAACGTTTAAGAAGAAACTGGTATTATAAAGGGAATAAAGCGGATAAACTACTAACAAATAGATTAAAAAAGGAAAAAACTAAAAAAATTATTTCTAAAATAAAAATAAATGGAGAAGAAGTAGTCCTGTCGCCAGAGAAGATCGGTAACGCATTTCAAAAATATTACGCAGAACTATATAATCTACCCGGGGGAAATAATGCCGATGATATTTCCAAATTCATTACAGAACTCAAACTCCCGCGTATAACAGAGGCCCAACTGGAAGTATTAAATGAACCTGTCTTACAAAATGAAGTAGAATCTGCAATTAAAAAATTAAAATCAAAAAAAGCACCAGGTCCCGACGGGTTCAGTAACTGCTTTTATAGAACCTTTAGGGGTAATATAATAGAACCTCTTACCAAACTATTTAATGACTTTATGACATACGGAAATATTCCCAGTGAATTGTTAAAAGCCCACATAGTTCCAATTCCAAAGCCTGGAAAAAATTTGGAATTAGTAATAAATTATAGACCTATTTCATTACTTAACAGTGATATTAAAATCTACTCTTCTGTTTTAGCAGACAGGTTATCTAATGTAATAACTAGTATTATTCATCAAGATCAGGTGGGCTTCATATCCAGTAGAGCCCCAACTTCTAATATTAGGAGATTGATAGATGTGGCAGATTTGGCAACCAGATATAAGATCCCCCTCCTTGCCCTGTCACTAGATGCCGAAAAGGCCTTTGACAGGGTAAGGTGGGAGTTTCTGGAGACAGCCCTGTCTGGCTTCGGATTTCAAGGTAATATCACCAGGGCTATCATGGCTTTATATACAACTCCAACGGCCAGGGTAGTGGGAAGCGGATTTTCTTCCGAATGGTTCCAGTTAACAAATGGAACTAGACAGGGTTGTCCCCTGTCCCCTCTATTATATCTGATTAGTCTTGAACCATTAGCACACAAAATCAGAGCGGATGACTCTATAAAAGGAATAGAACTAGAGAACGAATCACTAAAGCTTACAATGTATGCAGACGATGTGGTACTTACTCTGAGAAATCCCGTGAAATCCATGGAAAAGGTCATGGACTCCATAGAGGAATATTCATTCTATTCAGGATATAAATTAAATTTAAGCAAGTCTACAGCACTCTCATTCAATCTCACGTTGAATATTAAACAAAAGTTATTTGACAAATTCGGATTTAATTGTGAAAAAAAAACCATGGAAGTTTTGGGCATAGAAATTACTAATGAACCAAATAATATGATGGAACAAAATTTTTTAAGGCTAATGAAAGATACAGCTAAAACCCTGAATAATTGGAAGGGAATTGAAGTATCATGGTGGGGGAGAATAAATATTATAAAATTCTATATATACCCAAAGTGGGTGTATCTCTTTCGCATGCTACCCCTTTACTGCTCTGAAAGTTGGCTATCTTTAGCACAATCAATCATTAACAAATTTATTTGGGGTCAAAAACGTCCTAGATTAAGCAGAAACCATTCAAAATTAAAGATAAAAGCGGGTGGACTGGGAATCCCACAATTAAATCATACCTGGAGAGTATGTAACATCGCACATGCAATAATAACCCAATCCGATGTAGCAAAAGAACAAATTTGGGTTAAAATGGAACAGAGCCTACTTAATGATGAAATAAAGGAGGATATATACCCTCTTTTTTGGAAGACAGACCATAGAAAAAACCTTAGACAAGGTAATTATGATAAGGGCTTGATCCTAAACAATTTAATCCCCATATGGTACAAATTAAGAAAAGATCTAGACTTACAAGACAAACTGCTTACTAGCATTGATTTTAGACAGTTACAAAAAAATATAATGGATCTAAACATCCAGAGCTGGATCAATGCAGGAGTCAACAAAATCAACAACATAATAGATAATGGCAAGATAAAAGATTTTAATACTTTAACTGACGAATATAAGTTACAAGCCAAAGAGATATTTACCTATATGAGAATAAAGGGGTATCTTAATGAGCACTTAATAAAAAATTACTCAGCGAAACATTTAATACTGGAACAATTATTAAAAGACCATACTATTATTAAAAAGGTAGTCTCAAAGTGTTTTAAGTTAATCGAAACTGACCCGGAAGAAATTATTGGCCTAGTGATATCAAAATGGGAGAAGGAAATAGACAATAACATAAGTTACGAGGACTGGATAAAAGCACTGAATTTGACCATAAAGAATGTACACTGTCTGAACTTAGTGGAACTCCAATATAAAATCATGAATAGATGGTATTTAACGCCAGATAAACTTGCTAAAATGTACCCGGATGCATCGGATAAATGCTGGCGCTGCGGGGAACATAAGGCAGGAATGCTACATATATGGTGGGAATGTGGTGAGATAAAAAGTTTTTGGGATATTGTAACTAAGAATATTGAATCATGGACAGGAATTAAGGTCGATAAGAAACCACAGTTTTTTCTGTTACAACTACATATGTCTCAGAATCTAGACCAATATGTTGTCCTGATAATCCATACACTGTTAGCAGTCAAAATATCAATTGCTAGGAAATGGAAAGCTAGAGAAATCCCAATATGGGAGGAAGTAAAATCACAATTAATCTATCAGTTGAAAATGGAGATAGGGATAGTTAAAGAACCAAGTACTCTGAAAAATTGGCTAGATATCATACAGGAAAATTAGTTCATAGAACCCTGCTTACATTTGATACAAAGATAGCTAGATGCTATAATAGGAATGTAAAATTACTTAAGTAAAATCTAATCTGACTCAAGGTAGACCCCAGTCTGGACTTTTTGTTTATTTTTGTTATTGTATAGTTAATGATTTGTATGTCTGATATGTATACACTTGAATTTTTTTATCACGTAAATGCAATATGAGAAAATGGAAATGCATAAAAGGCTGTATATGTTTTATATAATAAGAAAAAAAATAAAATATTAAACAAGTAAAAAAAAAATAATATCTACACCCACATATAACTTTAACCAATCAATGAGCAGAATATAGACTTGTACATCTGGTCAAACCACATGGCTCATTCAAGACAAAGGAAATAAGTGCAATTTTAGTTCCTGCATTCCTGCACATGCTCAGTACATTGATGACAGTATCCTAGCTACGTGCAGCTAACTAACTGACACAACACACATATGCCACATGGAAATCTTGGCCTACTAAATTTACATTCACTGAAATTCCACCACATTCCCCTCTTTGATGCCTCTGATATAACATTATTCCAGATGCACCACCAATCACAGTTTTACCGACATCTCTCAAGTAGCCACTGAACCAGAGTAGACCTTGTAAGTATCTTAAAACTCCTTCAACATTCCTCATCCTGAATATATTCTCTTTGGGCTAGAGGATCATATCTATAGACAGCCATTACATGAGCCGCTGTCTTTCTCTCTATAGTACTCTCTATAATACTACGTAAAGATCTGACCACTAATGGAATTAGGGAGGGTAGAAAGAGACATAAGAATAAGACATAAGAACACTACCCCTCCTACTAACGCCTTAATTCCTCCAAGCTGCTCATACCAACTTACAAACCAACTACTAGGATTATACCCATTCCAGACCTGAGTCGGTACATGCGTCAGTTTAACCATGTGACTGGTAAGTTCAGCCACTGTCTGTAATCTTATAATACGGTTGAGCATATATGTTGGGGTTCCATATCTATAAGTGCCATCTTCTGCCCAAGTAACAGGTCCATAGTAATTAATAATACGTTGAGGAGGCCACTCATCATCTTCCCAACTACCTATATTCAAGGATGTTCGCTTCTTTTTATGATTTACATCATAAACCTTAACTCCCAAGGTCTCTCCTGTCTCAATTGGCAACAAGAAGAACGATGGCTTGAGCATACCTAATACACATGGCCCTTCCCAATCTTGTGGTAACTCACAGATCCAGTATAAATTTGCTGGGGCTTTCCAACTAGATGTAGCAGATAAGTCAAACCATACCTCCTTTAAATGAGTGTAATTGGCAAACGGATTAGTAGGCTCCGAGACATTTGAAGCTGATCACCAAGTAGTATTTTTAGTATTAACATTATAGGCTTTTTGTCCCAAGCAAGTTAGCTCACCTACAGACGTGTTATACATTGTCCCTTTCCTGGCTATACAAACATGACCTATAATGGAGGTTTATAACCGCCATTCCGATTTACTTCTAGTACTTAGTTGATGATCAGACTGAAAAGGTATCTGTTGTTCATATGTCTCAGAGCCAGGGTACCATATTTCCTTTGCCTCCCATGGCCACTGGTCTCCCATATTAGTACCTCCACACACATAGCAATTAGTTACATTAAGACTACCCGCAATACTCCCAGCCAAATCAATAAATAGGTTCTTAACATTATGGGGAATTTATCCTCAACACTCATCTCCTCATAAAAGGAATTGAAAACCTGATGAGTTTGAGTTGCCACTGTCTCAGTTTCAAGACCTACATATATTATTGTTCCTGGATCTACTCCTGTGCCATGTATTTGGAACCCAAAAATATTTCCAAATTTGTCAATAAAATGCTGGGGATTAGAAATGGTACTATGCACAGGGTTACACTCCATAGTTTTACAGTATGGTGTGGTAGGCAACCTTTGGATAATCATATCTTGATCCACTGTTTTTCCCCAGGTTTCCCACCCTACACAAGACCAATAGGGACAAAAATTCTAATCTCCATTTGGGCAATCAGGATCAGTAGATCTTTTACTGGGACATAAGTATTTATCATTAAACCCATATGTTCGTTCCCATTTAAGATTACCACATACATTCCAAGGTTTTCTACTACCAGAAATCGCCTTACATGCATCAAATAGCAGAATGCCCATAGAATGTATGGTATTTATCACAGTCCTATTTATCAAACTTCCCTGGGAATTACTATTCCTAATTACCAAACAAATTGTACAGGGTTGGAATTGAGGATCGAAACCTTTAGACTCTCCTGATATTGGCTTGCACACACTATAATCAATATCCAAATATCTACATTTCAGATAGAGATCCCTTACATTTATACTGTGAGTGCCAGATGAGAGTTTGGGATATTTGGTTACCTGTTTTAGTAGTCTTAATGCAACTATCGCAATTCAGTATGTCTGTACTCTTACCCTCCTGAAAAATCACACAAATACCTAAACACACAATATAACACATCATTTCAAAATTCCTCATTTTTCTTCGACCGTGCGATGGCACCTCAGCCTCCCGTTTGTGAGGGCTGCAAGGATGTTGTTCTTCTGATCCTCACTTTCCTTCACAGAGATCCCTTCGAGACACTCTGGCTATGACACGTAGGCAGGTGGTCAGGCTTTATTATGGCCGTCAAAACACCTACTTGTTGATATATGTTGTTATTCTTAATGTCTCAATATCTCCTGCACGCTTCAACCGGATCTTGCAAGGATTCTCACGATCTGGAGTAGCTTGTCAAGAATCTGCCGCGGGTTTAACCTGGAGTGATGAATCCACGGAGTCACCTTTGCCACCTTTACAGCTGTTGGGGTAGATAAAAGAACAACATACAAAGGCTAACAGGATACACCCCGAGCTTTAACTCAACATATATCGGTGGGATATTACGGGCAAGTCCTAGAGGATTATTTTCTGCCCATATTCCTGAAATGTCAAATAAAGATTCATCACTCTTAGGGTTTACACTTGTCACTATGGAGTAGAAGCGCCATTCTTCTTCCCTTGGCACCGATATCGCCATTATGCCTGGTAATCCATTAAACTTCGGAGATGTTGATCCATTAGGTAAAAAGGTTATCTGGGCTTGAAGCTTCGATAATAGATCTCGTCCTAGAAGTGGAATCGGACACTCTGGCATATATAGGAACTGGTGCTTCACCAAACGGCCTCCCAGAATACAAGTGCGACTCTTAAGAACCGGTCTAGCTGTGCCTATCACAGTTATAGTTTTCTCAGAAGGAGGAGCTACCAACTTAGTCACCACGGAATGTTCAGCACCAGTGTCAATCATGAAAGAACTTCTCTTTCCCGCTATTGCTACATCGACCATAGGCTCCGCTTGACCAAGGGGGATGGAGCCCGGTCGATATCAATAGTCTTCCATGATACTGTCAGCCAGACCCACAAAATCTCTATCCTCTCTTTCTCTAGTTCTCTGCGTGGATGGATAGTATCTGTCTCCTTGAACACTTCCTGTACTATTCCCACCATTCCCTCTAAAACTTCCTCTTCCTCTATAACTACCACTATAACCTCCTCGTACCCTTCTCTCTCCTTTTCTATCACCTTCATACTGCTCTCTCTGTGGACACTCACTCTTCCAATGTCCCTCCTTTCTACAATACGCACATTGATTCCTACTTAAAGGTCCTTTGCTCAGCCTATTCTCGTCTCCTCTATTCACTTCCCTTCCCTTCCCTGTCTTTCTACACTTGAGATAGCTACCACTAGCATATCTGCCTTTTTCCTCATTTTACGTTCTTCCTCCCGCTTTACCTCAGTCTCCCTATTCATATATATACTTTATTTGCAATCTTCATTAGCTGTGATATGGACATCCCTCTAATGTCTGTAATTTCCTTTTAATATCACCTTGGGCCTGGCTGACAAATGCTGAATTAATCATCCTAGAATTCTCAGGAGCCTCTGGATTAAAAGGTGTATACAACCTATATGACTCCAATAATCTCTCATAAAAGGTACTAGGTGAATCATCAACCTTTTGCAACACCTCAGCCGTCTTTGACATATTAATTGCCTTCTTCCCTTCTGCCTTCATGCCAGCAATTATGGCTTCCCGATAAGCCCTTAGTTGAGGCATGTCAGCACCATTCACGTTCCAATTTGGATCGACATTTGGATAATGGGCTGCAGCCCACGCAACTGGATTGGCATGATTTTGAATACGTGCCGTTTCCTCAAGCGCTTTAATAGCCGCTTGATTAATCCGGGTCCTTTCCTCACAATTAAATAAAGTTAATAATATTTGCTGGCAATCAGCCCAGGTGGGATTAAGTGTTTGTATGATTGAGGCAACCAAATCTGTCAACTGGAGGTTTGTCAGTATCTGAAGAGTTATGAGTCTTCCAGTTAAATAAATCAGTTGTAGTGAAGGGGACATATACAAACACTGGATCTGTCCGTTGTATTTGGCCATTCTCATCCATGTGTGTTGGGCCTGGTGTAAGTCGGAGGGGCATTTGGTAATGTCGGGGTTGGAGGGCACCAGTCATCTGTCGGGTTAATATGGGACTTCGGCGAGACTGTTTTATAATAAGTTCCGGTCTAGGGGTAGTAAGGTAGGTGGAAGGGGGTGAGCTAATTCTACTAGTCAGCATTTGGCAGATGGAAAAAAAATAAATACAATTTTTAAACAAAAACCTACCAGTAGGTGTCACCAAAGGGTAAGTAATTGTATCAAAACAAACTTTATGGTTTTAATAATAAAACTCAACTTTTAATATATTTATACATAAAATAAAACCTTATAGCAATCCTACTGTCTATTGTATGTCAGTATAGAGTAAAAGATGATTATACGTCATTAATATTTTAAACAATGTAAATCAATGTACCTCCCGAAGATAGCCAGTAGGTGGCCCTAGAGTGCCTCCTAAAGTCTACTGAAGCAGATAAACTTTAATTATGTGCTTATTTTATTATTGCTTATTTTTTCAAATTTATATTTTATTGTTTTCTTCAGCAAGCATAGCATGGGATACAAAACGAAGAAAGGGAAGTTAAACGGGGGATTACATAAACTTACAGCTCTTTTGTGAACATATTAGCATTGTCATTTGAACAAAGGCGGACACTTCGAGGTAGCTACTACATTGATACAACATGGTTTAGCAGTTCCATCGTTCGTGTGATTAAATCATAGTTCTGCGTTGCGTGCCATCACTTTGTGGATTGATCGAGTTAGAGCTGTATTATGAGTCAGGGTAGAGGGTGTAGAAGGGGTGGGGAGGGTGGGGGGATGGTAGAGACAGTAGGTCCTCAGGGGGGGGGGTGAGAGTACGTGAAGAATACTCTGCGCTTAGTTTTCCATTCGTTGCGCGATTACCGTTCGTCGGTTAGCGTGGTTTTAATTTACCTGGGGCAAGCCGGGGGACTTGGGGAGATGTTTGGTTGTGTCTCTGCTAAGTGTCATCTTGGGCATCGGGTTCAGAGTGCCCACTCGTGTCGCGTGGCTCCCCTTCCCATTGACCCCATCCCGTGTCAAATGCCAATCTCTTTTGTGGAGACATAATTGCCATTCTCTCGTATGTCTTGTATTGGGAGAGTCTACTCTGGAGTTGGGTCAGAGATGGGCAGGTCTGGGATTTCCAGTTTTGCGTCAGTAGATTTCTTGCTGCCAATATAGTGAGGGCTGTGATTTGTTTTTGTGTGATGGAGAGGTTGTCAGGGAGTATTAGCAGGAGACAGGAGATTTTTGTTAGGTGGAATTTGGGGATCTGCAGTTGGTCTAGTGTTGTTGACACTGCGGTCCAAAGAGGCCGGATATCACTACATGACCACCACAGGTGCTCCAGAGTACCCACCTTGTCATTACACCTCCAGCAAGTGTGCGATGTGGCGGGGTATATGCGATGGAGCCTCTGGGGGGTCATGTACCAGCGGTATAGAAGTTTTCTGTGGGCTTCAATGTGCGTATAGCACTTTGTCCATTTGGAGAGGCCATTGAGGGCTCGGAGCCACTCTGGGTCTGTCAATGTTATCCCACAGTCCATCTCCCAGTGGTTTTTTTGGGGATGTGATGTGGTGGGGTAGAGTTCTTGCCACGCTTTGTAGCTCAGTGTGAGTGTTTTGGGTTTCGTGGGTGCTGTCCAGCACCTACTCAGAAGTATGGAGGGGACAATCTTGGTTATGTTTGGTGAGGTATGCAGTGGGGACATGTGTGCTTGTAGTGCACTTTTGATTTGTAAATAGGAGAATATTGCTTTGTTAGGGAGTTGCCACTGTTGCTGGAGGGTTGGAAACGCGATAATGCCCTTAGTGTCTAAAAGCTGTGACAGTGTTGTGAGTCCTGCTGTGTTCCACATTTTTAGGGGGATGCTGGGTACTATAGCTCGTAAGACGGAGAGTGGGGATTTGGGATGTAGTACGTCCTTGTAGCCTACCTTGTCCATGAATGCATCCCATGTGGATATTGTAATTTGCGTGGTCGGGAACAGGTCAGTGCGTTTTGCCCTAAATTTCCTCGGTATCCATAGGTGTTCTATTAGGGATGTATCTGTGAATTGTGCCCTCTCCATGTCTACCCATTGGAGCGTACCTGGGTGCGCATGTAGGAGCACGCCTGCAGAAAGCATCGCGGCTTTATGGTATAATTGGAGGTTAGGGAGTCCCACTCCTCCAAGTCGTGGTGCTGTTTGGAGGAGCCCCAATGATACCCTCGGTTTTTTCCCGTTCCATATGTAGGTGCCACACAGTTTTTGTAGGGCTTTACAGAATTGGGGGGTAATCCCTAGTGGTATCATACGAAAGATGTACAGGATGCGTGGGAGGATCATCATCTTGTACGTGTTAATTCTCCCTAACCATGAGATATTAGTGTTTTTCCATCTGCCCATTTCTACCTTGCATAATGTCAGTAGGGGTTTATAATTCAAATGTGAGGTAGCAGAGATTGTGGCGGCTATTTTGACTCCTAAGTACGTGATTGAAGTTGACTTCCAATCAAACTGGTGGGAAGTCTGTAGCGAGGTCAGCAGAGGTTTGGGTAGATTTATTGGTAATGCTTGGGTTTTGTCTTGGTTGAGGCGGTAGTAGGATATATCTCCGAAGTGATGGAGGAGGTCTAACAGTGGGGTGAGGGAGCGGCTCGGGTCCGACAGTGCTATGAATATGTCGTCGGCGAACAGGGCTAAGCTGTACGGTGTATTGTGGATATCGACTCCTATTATGTCGGGGTGAGACCGGATCTTCTGGGCTAGGGGCTCTAGTGCGAGTATATATAGAAGGGGAGACAAAGGACACCCTTGTCGGGTACCATTTGTGATGGGGAAAGCGGTGGATAGGAAACCCCCGTGCGAGACTTTCGCTGCTGGGCGGTGGTACAGGGCCATAATGCTAGTGACAATAGGCGCTGGGAAGTTAAAGTGTGTTAGGACTTTAGCCATGTAGGTCCAGTTGAGGCGATCAAAGGCCTTCTCCGCGTCTAATGCGAGAAGGAGGCCAGGCGACTTTCTGGACTCTAACGTCGAGATCATATTCAGAATTTTTCTGGTATTGTCAGAACCCTGTCTGCCCTGGACGAACCCTGATTGGTCATTATGAATTATTTTATGGAGGAGGGGGGCTAGTCGATTGCTGATCAGTTTTGCATACAATTTGGCATCCCCATTGAGGAGGGAGATGGGTCGATAGTTTTTGCAATGTGTGGGAGGTTTGCCGGGTTTGGGGAGAGTGGAGATATGTGCCAAGAGCATTTCGTCAGGGAGCGCCCCTTTAGTGGCGCATTCATTGACTAATTGGAGGAGTAGTGGTGCTATGGTGGGAGAAAATGTTTTATAATATTCATTTGTGAGGCCATCAGGGCCTGGTGATTTGTGAGCTGGGAGTCGAGAAATCGCTTTTGTGATTTCGTCCAAGGAGAAGGGTCGTGTCAGGGGTATAAGGTCTTCTTCTGTCAGTTTAGGCAGGTGGAGTGAGGATAAGAAACCATCTATTGCGTCTGGTGTCGGCTTAGCGACCGTAGGGTCTTGTTTCAAGTTATATAACTCACTATAGTATTTGGCGAACTGATCTACAATAGTCTGGGGGTTTGTTACTTTCGAACCCTTAGAATCATGGAGGAAGGCGATCCTGGAGGCGACAGTTCTTTTCTTTAGCTGCGACGCTAAAATAGCCCCAGCTTTGTTGCCACTCATAAAAAAATTGTGTTTAAGCTTCCTAAGTGTGTATGTTGTTTTGGCTAGTTCGATAGTGTTTAGCTTATTATGGAGGGCCAGAAGTTCTGATTTAGTGGTGGGATTTGGGTCTCTTTTGTTATGGTGAGTTAGGGTGCGGATATTTTCTAAGAGGTTGGTGTATTCAACCATTCTCCGTTTTTTAGCGTGGCTAGCATGTTTTATAAAACTGCCTCTTATGACCGCTTTATGTGCTAACCAGATATTTTCAATTGAGGATTCATCGGTTTTGTTTTCTTTGATATAGTGTTGTAGATCTTGAGTTATTTGGGACACCACTGATGGGTCTGCTAAGAGGGACTCATTGAGTCTCCAGGAGCCTGAGCCTCTGCTGGGGAACGTCTCGTTAATGCTGAGTGTGATGGGGGCATGGTCCGACCATGTCATTACTCCGATTGTGGCTCCCTCTATCCGGGCCATTGACATAGAGGGAATAAGGAATCTGTCTATCCGGGAATAGCTGTTGTGGGCTGCCGTGTAGCAAGTGTGGTCTATGTCCGTTGGGTGTAGGATACGCCACGGGTCTACCATGCGTGCTGCGGCTAGTGTGGAACATATCTTTGTTGTAAGTGCGTGCCTGTGTTTGAGTGTGCAACTCTTGACCTGGCTTGTTGATGAGGAATCCAGGGTACTATCTAATAAAAAGTTTGTGTCGCCTCCAATGATCACCTCCCCGTGTTTATACATATCAATTAACGCTAACATTCTTAGCAAAAATTCATTTTGGTTACCGTTAGGGCTATACACATTAACGAGAGTATAGGGAGCATTGTTCAACATACACTGTATAATTAGATAACGACCTTTCTTGTCACTAATCTTCCTAACCAAGGAGAACACCACATCTTTGCCAATCACTATGGAAACTCCCCTTTTTTGGCCGAGTAGCATGAGTGGAAATCGTGTGGGTACCACCTGGAAGTGAATTTGGGTCTGGAGCCCCATTTAAAATGGGTCTCTTGGAAAAATGCCACTTGGGCTCCACTTCTCCTCGCCTCTTGAATGGCCAGGCGTCGTTTGTTCGGGGAGTTAAGCCCTTTAGCATTGAGGGACATTATTTTAATCACCATTTAATCGGTGTTTGGCGCGCTGCGCCGGTGGTTCGTAAGGTGTAACCGAGTCTGTCGACCGCTCTTTCAGGCCAAACTGAGGGGTACTCGAGTATTTTGTAACCGTGATAGGTCCGGGCGGTGTGCAATAATGGGCAGGAGTTAGATTATGTCTGCACGATACTCTCAATGGGGGGGTGGGATAGGAGTGGAAAGCAGAACAGGGGATTGAACTATATACATCATTCCGAAAGTCACATTCAGGTGACATGTGGTTGCCAAAGGCAACGGAGAGGAAAGGCTACTAAGGCCTTGGGGGTGTACCACACGAGGTGTGACACTAAGGTCTCAATGCGCTTGAGATCTACAAGAACGTAGAGCATGGTGCTTCCGGGTGTTACTCACCCGTAGCGGCTAGGCTTATGGCCTACAGTTAAACCCTGGTAGGGTGACATAGGTGAACAATATTATCACATAAACATAACACATAAACGGTATAACCTGTATTCAAAGTCCTTAACAAAGGGCGACCTGGCAGTAGGCTGGTAGTCTCAGGTCGGAGCCTCTCCGGGGTCAGTGCAAGCTTGGGAGGCTCTAGACACTCGTGACCAGTCCTTCTGTAGTGCCTTAGGTGGTTGGACTGAGGCTCGGTTTTTCTTAGGGCTGGTGGATAGGAAGGGCACGTCCCAATCTTGCAGTGCTTTTTTACCGTCTTCAGGAGTCATGATGGGCCTGTCGATGCCATTCCTCTTAACAAGTAGTTTTGTGGGGAAGCCCCATTTGTAGGGAATATTCGCGCTCCTCAGCGCTTCTGTTATTGGTGCAAACGTGCGCCTTTTGGTCATAGTCGCTGCGGAGAGGTCCGTAAATAGTTTAATGTCTCTGTATTGTTCTGGCCACTTGTTCGTGATCCTAGAGGTCTGCATAATCCTGTCTTTGACAGTGAAGTGGTGCACTCTGGTGATTGTGTCTCTAGCAGTATCAGGTGGAAGATGCTTAGGTTTGGGGAGCCTGTGGGTTCTGTCGAGTATGAGGTCAAACTCCGACAGCGATGGGATCAGGATTTTAAACAGGTCTTTAACATACCTGGATAGGTCTTGTTGAGTTACCGTCTCAGGTATACCCCTTATACGGATGTTATTCCGCCTGCTTCTGTCTTCTTGGTCGGCCATTTTGTCTTCCAGAAACTTAAGCTTGCGTTCGAGTTCTGTGTAGGCCTCAGCCATCACATTGTGTGCATCTACCAATTATTCCGTCTTGTCCTCCAGAGAGGCAGTGCGTTCTCCAATGCTGTGGATGTCAGCCTTGATGTCTGCAGTCATTTTTTGAATGTCAGCTTTGAAGGAAGATTGCAGCTCCTGCATGATTAGCCTGATTGAGGCATTGGTCGCTGGGCTGTCAGGTGCAGGTGGATATTCCCTTGTGTCAGAGCCCTGGGTAGGAGAGTGCCGACCGTCGGCGCCATCTTGGATTTTCGGCTCCGCGGTTTGGGGCCGTTCCAGGTGTAAATTTAAGGTTTTCTGCTTAAATTTTTTGGAGGTCATTGCTGCTGGGTGTTCACCTGTGGCTGGGTGTATTTGTTTGCTCGTTTTCACGGGTTTAACTCGCTGTTACTGCCGGTTTATTGCCGCTGATCGGGAGAGCTCCGTTTCTGCACGTCCGCTCACATGTGCAGTCAGGCCACGCCCCCCTATTATTGCTTATTTTAATCAGTGTTCACCCTGATATCTATGCTTGAATAGAGCTTTAGTTCTATGGTAAATTAAACATCTCAGTTTGTATTTTAGTAAAGGGGATATTTTGAACAAAGCTGGGAGGGGCCCATCCAGTAACTAAAAAAAGGATAAAAGTGTACTCTAGCATCTTATACCATTGATCTTTTCTTACAGTTGTATTTTACACTGTGTTCAATAGTTTTAGTGCTATTTCAATGATGGTACAATGTCATTGCTGAGAATTATCTGATCCTCAGTTACTGTTATTAAGAATTCTCCTCACAATGTAACTGTTAATAATATTCAATACTAAAATACACTCCTACCAAAAGGAAGTCAGTTTAAATTTACAAAAAAATCAGTGGGGGTTGGTACAGAAGAGTTTAAAACAAAAGAACAGATTGGTATGTGGGTAGACGGGGACAATAGAGCAGGGGGAATGCAAATACTAGCTATACCAGTTTTAGCTTGGGAGGAAGAGTGGAAGAATGGCTACTCTGGCTCTGGAGGATGAATAGGGGGTTGGTAATCAGATGCAAGGGGGGAAGGTGTCCAAACTAGGTGAAATTAAGAGCTTAGTGGACAAACAGGTTCTGGCTACCATGGACTCCATTGTTCCTCATGGCAAAGTTTAATTCACCAAGGCAGTTTTTCAACAATCTGTATACAGAAACTACTGTGTAGCCCCAGCATATTATTTATAACAATGTAAACCTGCTGTATTAAATCTGGATCAAGGATCCACAGGAACACTGGTTACCAGTACAGGCCTTCCTCTGCTACACAGAGTATTTTAATCTTTTGTCATCATACACAACAAGGGATCAACAATCTTTGAGTCAGAAGCACCCATACTGGCAACGGAGTAAAACACACTTCCAACAGTCACACTCGTTTCCCTGGCAACAGTACCATGTGGCACAGTTGCTAAGTCAAACATACACATGATAACACGCGGAGAATTCTCATACATACAGTGATATCACAACGTCTCACTCACAAAGATTTACCAAACACTAGATACTTATCTCTGTAACTATAAATCGTCTCTACAATTATCCGTTCTATAAATCAACTTTTAACTAACCAACTATATCACATTCTAGTAATCTCATCTTTACATGTCAGTGTTTATAATACAGTTTTAAAGTCACAGATCAGTTAGTAACAGTTATGGTATTATACATATAACATAAAACAGCAATTGTTAGTCATTTTTACACAATGTCAGTGGTTATGGTACATGTCAGTGGTTATGGTACCGTGCGCTATTTTACAGTTATACACACAATTTGCACTCCCACTAGACGGCAGAGCTCAAGCTTTCTAGCAGGACATACAATTTAACCAATTCACTACAATATATTTAACAAACATTTACAATAATCCCAACTATTCTAACTGGTCAGCACCTTGAGAGCTTTTGATCTATTTGTACACCAGAGATTTGATAAGTCTTCGCTGCCCAGACACCACATAGAGGGCAGAATTTACACCAGTACCCTTTTAGTCTATATACGCTATCAATAATCTAGTGGCTGGATTTACAACAGAGCACACTTAGTTAAGATAGGGTGAAAGCTAGCAAACTATAATATACAACAGAGTCTGCTTAGTTTCGCCGATCTCCCCGACCTAGCAACCAAAATTTACACCTAGCAGGAAATCGGTGTCCGACATGAGCTATTTACATTAAAAACTCAGTCTGACTATACCACCTATATTAGACGGGCTGACTACAGAGCGTCTAATGTCCAGATAATCAGTGCGCCTTTGCTTCTTCCTTCCCGAGGGAAGGGGCAGATTCCAATAACCGGTTCCAAATATAAAACCCCTTGTGGGTCTACCGCTCGAACGGTGTCAGTCTTACCTGTTAGTTCCTGGCCCTGGGTTCACATTCAATCGACGGGGCACCCCGGTACTCACTGCGCAGAGGCCGATGATCTCCTGGACAAAAGGGCAGTGGCGCCGAGACAAAAGGAGATCCACGCAGAGGTCCAGGGGTGCTGCCGTGGAGAACGCTGGTAAAAAGCTTTACCGTCTTAAATCTCTGCGCCAGCTTCCGTGCGATTAGAAGTTCCCGGCTCAATGCACCAATTATGTTACCAAGTAAACTAGCAGAAGCCAAACACAGAGAAATGGATGCAGGAAGTATGTATTAACACACCGATCAGGCCTCAGATGAACTCCTGTTCCAAAAATATCTGAGAGACCAACACATGGTATACATTCCTTATATAGCACTATAACTCCTCCCATTAATAGCTACACCCAATCTCTGCGCCAGCTTCCATGCGATTAGAAGTTCCCGGCTCAATGCACCAATTATGTTACTGAGTAAACTAGCAGAAGCCAAACACAGAGAAATGGATGCAGGAAGTATGTATTAACACACCGATCAGGCCTCAGATGAACTTCTGTTCCAAAAATATCTGAGAGACCAACACATGATATACATTCCTTATATAGCACTATAACTCCTCCCATTAATAGCTACACCCAATCTCTGCGCCAGCTTCCGTGCGATTAGAAGTTCCCGGCTCAATGCACCAATTATGTTACCGAGTAAACTAGCAGAAGCCAAACACAGAGAAATGGATGCAGGAAGTATGTATTAACACACCGATCAGGCCTCAGATGAACTCCTGTTCCAAAAATATCCGAGAGACCAACACATGGTATACATTCCTTATATAGCACTATAGCTCCTCCCATTAATAGCTACACCCACATATACCTTTAACCAATCAATGAGCAGAATATAGACTTGTACATCTAGTCAAACCACATGGCTCATCCAAGACAAAGGAAATAAGTGCAATTTCAGTTCCTGCATTCCTGCACATGCTCAGTACATTGATGACAGTATCCTAGCTAAGTGTAGCTAACTAACTGACACAACACACATATGCCACATGGAAATCTTGGCCTACTAAATTTACATTCACTGAAATTCCACCACAGTGTCACAATAGCTTGCATTTAAAAAAAAAAAACACAAAACATTTTTGACTGTAATATAATAGCAGTCAGTTTCCTTCACACGTGTGCGTTTCAGGGCCTGCCCAGTGCCACCACTCACTCACTGGTGTCACAATAGCTTGCATTTAAAAAAAACAAATATTTTTTGACTGTAATATAATAGCATTCAGTTTCCTTCATGAGTGTGCATTTCAGGGCCTGCCCAGTGCCACCACTCACTTACTGGTGTCACAATAGCTTGCATTTAAAAAAAAAAAACAACTTTTTTGACTGTAATATAATAGCAGTCAGTTTCCTTCACGCGTGTGCATTTCAGGGCCTGCCAGGGCACAGTGTCACACCAGAGCAACTCACATCTGGTGTAACAGAAGTGTACATTTAAAAAAATAATACAATTTTGACTGTAATAGATCGAATAGCAGTTAGTTGTCTGCAAGCGTGTGTGTCAGGCCTACAGCGTCTACTCTGCGAACTTCTGCCAGTGCACAGTGCCACTCATATCTGTTGTCACAGTAGCTTGCACGCATAGTACCAATAATCGAAAAAAAAATGACAGGCAGAGGCAGGCCACCCCACAGGGGCCGTCATGGTCATGGTGCTGTGATTCCCTTTGGCCCTAGAATAATGCCCAGTGTTCAGAGGCCATGTACCCTGAACTCGAAAAGTTCTGAGGACATAGTTGACTGGCTAACACAGGACACCCAATCTTCTACAGCTTCCGCTCGGAACCTTGACGCACCATCTTCCTCCAGCTTAGCTTTGGGCACCTCTCAAGTTACCACTCGCCACCAACACTAGCACCACAGCCACTTCACTTGGTATGTCAGAGGAGTTATTTACACATCAGTTGGTAGAAATGAGTGATGCACAAACCTTATTGCCAGAGGATGTAGATAACAGGGATATGTCTCAGTCAGGCAGCATTACTTACATGGACGTACGGTGTGATGATCATGATGTTGTACCCGCTGCTGCTTCCTTTGCTGAGTTGTCAGATACAAGTGAAGCGGTTGATGATGACGATGCGTCCAACACCCACCTAGGTACAACTGCTTTGCGAAGGCACATGATCGCACATCACAAATGCCTATGGGATCAACACATGAGTACAAGCAGCACACAAACTCAAAGCCGCCATCCTCCTCCTGGTCCAGCATCTTCAGCCAAGTCAACCACTGCTGTCCTCCTTGCCCCCTCTCAACCATCCGCCACTCCGTCTCTCGCCTTGAGCAGTTCCTGCTCATCTGCCCACAGTCAGGTGTCTGTCAAGGACATGTTTGAGCGTAAGAAGCCAATGTCAGAAAGTCACCCCCTTGCCCGGCGTCTGACAGCTGGCTTGACTGGTGGAGTCTGAGGCGTTTCAAAAATTTGTAGCTATTGGGACACCGCAGTGGAAGGTACCCAGACGAAATTTCTTTGCACAAAAGGCAATCCCCAACCTGTACTCGATTGTGCAAAAGGAAGTAATGGCATGTCTGGCACACAGTGTTGGGGCAAGGGTCCATCTGACCACTGATACCTGGTCTGCAAAGCATGGTCAGGGCAGGAGGTATATCACCTACACTGCGCATTGGGTAAACCTGCTGACGGCTGCCAAGCATGGAATGCGTGGCTCTGCAGAGGAGTTGGTGACACCGCCACGAATTGCAGGCAGGCCTGCTGCCACCTCCTCTACTCCTCTTACTCCATCCTCTTCCATAACCTCCTTGGCTGAGTCCTCTTCTGCTGCTGCGTCTTGCTCCACATCAACGGCACCCCCCCAGCTCCCCAGGTACTATTCCACATCCCGGATACGGCAGTGTCACGCCGTCTTATGTTTGACTTGCTTGAAAGCAGAGAGTCACACCGGACAAGCACTTCTGTCCGCCCTGAACGCACAGGTGGAAAAGTGGCTGACTGCGCAGCAACTGGAGATCGGCAAAGTGGTTTGTGACAACGGAACAAATTTGTTGGCGGCATTGAAGTTGGGCAAGTTGACACATGTGCCGTGCATGGCACGTGTGTAATCTGATCGTACAACGCTTTGTGCATAAGTACACAGGCTTACAGGACGTCCTGAAGCAGGCCAGGAAGGTGTGTGGCCATTTCAGGCGTTCCTACACGGCCATGGCGCACTTTGCCGATATCCAGCAGCGAAACAACATGCCAGTGACGCGCTTGATTTGCGACAGCCCGACACGTTGGAATTCAACACTCCTAATGTTCGACCGCCTGCTCCAACAAGAAAAAGCCGTTAATGAATATTTGTATGACCGGGGTGCCAGGACAGCCTCTGGGGAGCTGGGAATTTTTTTTGCCACGTTACTGGACGCTCATGCGCAATGCCTGTAGGCTCATGCGTCCTTTTGAGGAGGTGACAAACCTAGTCAGTCGCACCGAGGGCACCATCACCATCATACCATTTGTTTTCATCCTGGAGCGTGCCCTGCGAAGAGTGCTGGATCAGGCCGTAGATGAGCGTGAAGAGGAAGAGGAAGAGTTGTGGTCACCATCACCACCAGAAACAGCCTTATCAGCATCGCTTGCTGGACCTGCGGCAACGCTGGAAGAGGATTGTGAGGAAGAGGAGTCAGAGGAGGAATGTGGCTTTGAGGAGGAGGAGGAAGACCAACCACAACAGGCATCCCAGGGTGCTCGTTGTCACCTATCTGGTACCCGTGGTGTTGTACGTGGCTGGGGGGAAGAACATACCTTCAATGACATCAGTGAGGAGGAGGAACAGGAAATGAGTAGCTCGGCATCCAACCTTGTGCAAATGGGGTCTTTCATGCTGTCGTGCCTGTTGAGGGACCCTCGTATAAAAAGGCTGAAGGAGAACGACCTGTACTGGGTGTCCACGCTACTAGACCCCCGGTATAAGCAGAAAGTGGCTGAAATGTTACCAAATTACAAGTCGGAAAGGATGCAGCATTTGCAAAATAAATTAAAAAGTATGCTTTACACAGCGTATAAGGGTGATGTCACCGCACAACGGGAATCTAACAGGGGAAGAGGTGAAAGTATTCCTCCTCCTCCCACGACCACGCCGGCAAGGACAGGACACTTTACAGACGTGTTGTTGATGGAGGACATGCAGAGCTTTTTAAGTCCTACGCATCGCCACAGCCCTTCGGGATCCACCCTCAGAGAACGACTCGACCGACAGGTAGCAGACTCGCCTTAACTGCAGATATTGACACTCTGAGGAGCGATGAACCCCTTCACTACTGGGTGTGCAGGCTTGACTTGTGGCCTGAGCTATCCCAATTTGCGATAGAACTTCTGGTCTGCCCCGCTTCAAGTGTCCTGTCAGAAAGGACCTTCAGTGCAGCAGGAGGTATCGTCACTGAGAAGAGAAGTCGCCTAGGTCAAAAAAGTCTAGATTACCTCACCTTTATTAAGATGAATGAGGGATGGATCCCGAAGGGACTGACAGTGGGCAATACATTAGACTAAAAAAGACCTGATGAGGGGGGCGGAGCCTAACCGCAGAGGGAAGCAGTCGCACTAAACCGGAGCTCCGAGACCCACAAGGGAAAAACGAAGAAAAAACCCAAACGGCATACCCCCCCAAAGCAAAACTAAGACCCCCTACGTGTCCCCACCGATATTGGACGAAAAACAAAGAAAATTACCGCAGAAAAACACACCACCGGACTCACAATTGGAGACATGTGGAGGCAAGCGCGTGGCGCCAGCGGGCCCAACATGGCGGCTCTCCACGGAGGCTGTTCAGACTTCTCCGATGACATGTCGGGAGAAGATTACTCATCTGCCTCAGCACCGAGAATACCCTCACAGCCCGATAGACCCGCACCGGACTCCACCCCGGTAACTACACTAATCCTGAAACAACTACTTGCAGACCTACAGACTAGCCTGCAGAAAGACATCATGGTGCTGAGAGGCGACCTGAGGGGTCTGACAACTCGCATAGACACCCTCGAAAACGCCTCCACAAATAACTCCCGAGATATTGGAGAGCTCCAAAAGATCGTGAGTGACCTGCAGCTACAACAACGGAACACGGCACACCACATGGCGGAACAGGAGGACGCCAGGAGGCGCAACAACCTTAAGCTGAGGGGGATATCTGAGGCGATACCTGATGCGGCATTACCACAGCTCATTAAACGCCTACTCACGAGTATATTGCCGCCTACCCAAGCCAACAGGATTAGGCCTGAGCACCTCTTTAGGGTCCCCATCCCGCCCAAAGCGCCAAACACAGCCACCAGGGATGTGATTGTAACCTTCCGTACCAGACAAGACAAGACAGCAACCCTCATTGCCCTGCGGGGAAAAACGCCGCTCCAATTTGAGGACATGTCACTGCACTTTTTTGCGGACCTCTCAAGCGACACCCTGGCGTGGCGGCGATCCCTTAGACCGCTCACCACACTCCTGCGACAACACGACCTCCGATATCGATGGCGGCCCAACCACATACTAGCTGTTCACCAGGGGACGAACTCCCACCAGATTCGAGACATAAGCGAAGCAACACAGCTGCTGCAGGCCCTGGGCTTACCACGAGAATCTCTTCCACCGTTGAACCAGCAGAACGCATCGCCCCCACACCACTCCTGGGACCCGTCTCGAATAACCCCTTTTGTGCCACAGGTACTAACACCCGACCCCTATGTTACGGTCACCACATGAACGATGACTGGAAGATATTCCCCAAACCGGGATGCAGTGACTGCTACCACATGGATAAGCAGACCGCCTAACATAGGCCCTATTATTGCCTACTGACTTTTTAGCATGTTTTTTCTTTTGATTCCTTCTTATGAACACTCAGTTATATTGTTTAGCCAGGTTACTACTGGGAATGTTGTGCGCTATATATGTGTCCGAAT
The DNA here is from genome assembly GCF_036172605.1 of Pelobates fuscus. NCBI lineage: Eukaryota > Metazoa > Chordata > Amphibia > Anura > Pelobatidae > Pelobates > Pelobates fuscus. Next base: position 238,639,729 of record NC_086322.1, read on the forward strand.
TATGTCCGGCCTATGTTCCCGAACAGTTTATTGGTGGTTTTTTTTTTTTCTTATAACAGAGTCTACAATTCATGTTTAACTCACTTTATACTAACGTGTCTCACAAAGGCCTAAGCAACCATTTTAAGCGCAGCACACTCCCTTGCATTCATGTTTTAAAACAAAGTGTAAGACTACCTCGAAGACCATATATTGGCCTGGTATATTGGCCTAATATAGCTTAATTTTCTTACAGCAGAGTCCACAACTTATGTTTCACTCACTTTGCACTAATGCGTCTCACAATTACCTAAGCATCCATTTTGCCCTCATGTTTTAAAATAAAATGTATGACTACCTCGAAGACCCAGCGTGATGCCAACCATATATTAGCTTAATCGCATGTATTGCCTAGCGGGTCATCCCGCATTTAACTGTTATACAAACAAGCCTATTCATACGCTACCTAGTCTCCATAATATCCACAGTAAAGTACTAACCATCTTGTTATTCATGTATTGCCTAGCGGGTCATCCCATATCCAACTGTTATATAGCAAAGTCTATTCATTTAAAGTGGACTTCCAAAACTAGACATGTTTTGCTCTCCACTTAAACTATAGTGGTGCCCTGTCCAACACGTTAAAACGCCCCAGATGGCCAAGCCCACCGCTTAACTTGATGTCCATGTGTGCCTAGCAGCCTCACTATGTTTAGGTTAATATCTTTCAATAACTACCCTTGCACCGGCCCTGCCCATGGGGAGAAGTGGCCTGAGGTCCAGGAGTGTTCCCTTTAATTGTCATGGCAACACATGGCTACGGGCAGCGCCACCTGGAGATTATTTCATACTCTGAGGCGATCTCTACGTCCCACACGAGGGCATGAGGCCCATATTAGTAATCCTGTAAGACCAGGGTTTCTGTGGTTAATATATGCCGTATGTCTTACTGTTATAATCTGTTATTACTACAAATAACGAGGTACTACTAATCGTTACCACTCTACCAAACTATGCCTATATATATTGTATCTTGAACTCTTCATTGCATGTAAAGTTATTCCTATTACTTTAACATTCATATCATAATTACTTCTCTTTACTGTGCAGCCAGATGCTGCTCTGTTTTAAACAGGTTCATGCAATCTCTACCATAGCATAGGTAACCCTGCAAGGTTAAGCATCCAGTAACTTTAATCTACTCTATTTTATTTCATACACCTGTACTCTGATGAATCCACTGTTTAGTTAAGCATGTTAAATACAAAAATTGTGCAAAATATCATGCCACTGTTTAACTTGTATGAAAACTGAAATACGCTGTTGTGGCGCTTATGGAAATATTGTAACCACCTGCACAACCAAAATAAAGAATTTATAAAAAAAAAAAAAAAAGACCTGATGAGATGAGCTGCCTTGGGCTAAAAATGGTCCACACGCTGCTGTATTTTAGCTCTGAATGCCGGTTGACTTGCGTGACTTATCCGCCACCGACTAGGGTTCAAGCCGCAATGTTTTAGGGCAGTGCTCCCCAACCTTTTTATCACCGCGGACCGGTAAACGTTTGATAATTTTTCCGTGGCCCGCTTGTTTTGATTTAATAATTTGAATTTCATTGTATTTAAACATGCCTTCAAAATAAAATACAGCTACACCAAAAAATGAATATAAAGTGATTTATTTTATTTAACTCACTAGAATGCCAAATCAATGAGAACCCTGAGCTTGTTTCTTTGCAACGAGACAGTTCCATCTGGGGTAATAGGAGACAATGACACCCGCAGTTTATTCCGCTGTTTTGGTTTGGTTGCTGTCACTGCAGAAAACCCCGCTTCACACATAGGTTGTCGGAAATGGCAACAGGGATTTAAGTGCTGTGGTGGCAATCTCATGGTATTCTGCCATGATTTTAATCCAGAACACCGGCAGCGTCGAACGTAGTTTTAAGGCCACCGTCATTTGCAATCTCCAGCAGTTGTTCTTCTTCTTGCATAGACATGCTAGAATCGCCTGATTTGTTGCAAATGGGTCGCGGATCCATTCCTTACCAGTTCGTGGGTCTTTTGTGGTTGGGAAGTTGCGCTCAAACTCTTTTAAAAGCAAAGACAGGTGATCGTGCACCAACTGGCAGAATGAATGTTCAAGCTCAGTCTCGCCTAAAATCCCTGCTAATGTCTGAAACATGTCCAAAATGCCTCTGTTCACGCGCCGTCCCCACAACTCCAGTTTGGCTTTAAATGCAGCTACTTTGTCTGACAACTTGAAAACAGTTGTCATTTTCCCCTGAAGGCCCAGATTGAGTTCATTGAGCAGGCTGAATATGTCACACAGGTAAGCCAGTTTTGCAACCCATATCTTGTCACTGAAATGTGCTGCCAGCGGTGACTTCTTTTCTGAGAGAAATCTTTGCAATGGCTCTCGTAATTCAAATACTCTGGTTAGCGATTTTCCTCTGGATAACCATCTTATTTCTGTGTATAAGAGAAGGCATCTGTACTCTGCGTCCATCTCCTCACAAAGCTGCTCAAACAGGCGCGAGTTAAGTGTGTGTGCTTTGATGTGGTTAATAATTTTAACGACATCCATCAATACGCTGTTAAATTCCGGTGACATTTTTCGGCTTGCCAGCCTTTCCCTGTGAATGAGACAATGCGTAGATTCACTCTCAGGTGCAACCTCCTTAATCCGAGCAGTTAAACCAGACAGTCGTCCGGTCATGGCAGTAGCTCCGTCTGTGCATATGCTGACACAAAAGGACCATTTCAGTTTTCCTGATATATAACCATCCAGTGACTTGAACAGTTCTGCTCCTGTGGTGTTGGTTGGCAAAGATAGTGCACATAACAAATCCTCATGTACATCCTCCTGATATAGATATCGCACATAAACAAGTAGTAGTGCCTTGTTGTCGATATCTGTAGATTCGTCAACCTGTAGTGCACACCACGGTGATGTATTAATCCTCTCCAACAATTGTGCCTCAATGTCTTTGGCTATTTCCTCAATGTGCCTAGTCACAGTCCTAGCTGACAAAGGCACATGTGCTACCTTTTCCACAGCAGCCTCTCCTAGAAGTTCACGGCAAATGTCTTTAGTGGAGGGCAAGATCAATTCTTCACCGATAGTAAATGGCTTTTTAGCCTTAGCAATGCGGTTAGCCACCAAATATGATGCTCTCAGTGCATTCTCCCTTATTGATGTGGTGGCCCTCATAAATTTCTTCTGTGCTTCGTGCTCCCGTTTTTTTCTTTCAAAATACTCCAGGGGCTTGTCTTTTATGCCAGGGTGCTTGGCGGTCAAGTGGCGAAGCAGTTTTGAAGGTTTCATTAGAGAGCTTCTCGCCGAAAACTATGCAGAGCGGTTTTGGTGCGTGGGAATCACCTGTCCCGATAAATCCATATTTCAAATAGGACTCATGGTATTGTCTGTTAAAAGTTGCATGTTTCATTGATGTTGAAGGCTCTTCTTCTGTCTGTTCACTGGGCCTTTTTTTCTTCCCAAGGAAACTTTCTAACGATGTCTGTTTCATACTCATTTTTGCTAATTTGTGGGTTAAAGCAGACACAATAACACTGTGACGGAACCATCCGTCTGTCTGGTACTTTAGTGGATTCGACTATTTTAGGCCATAAAGGACTGATTTGTGATGTTATAAAGCATGTTTTACCGTTCCAGCCTGTTTTCAAGCCGTTCACCTCATTTCGCACGAACTCCATGTCTAACATATGGGTGGCCGCCATTTTGGGACTTTTGCACGTGTTCGCGGCCATCTTGCGTGCGAACAGCGGTGTTTGCCTGTGAACGCGTGGAACTAAAACCGGATACCCAAACAGGCGAACACCGCTGAGACCTCCATACACCCAGAAGTTCGTGTTGGAACTACCGAACGACGAGCCATTCGGTAGTTACTTGCAATCGGCTATGGGGAATCCAGCGAACTCGGAGATAGTTGTGGATGATGAGGATTTTGTATGATTTTAACCGGCGAACGGAGACCGACTGCAGGGCCAAAACTTATGGAACTCTTTTCGGCTAGAAGATCCGTGCAGTCGGTCAAAACTTCAATCATCCATAACTCCCGAACCCCTTAACCGAATGGGCTGAGATTTGGACAGAGTGTTCCCCTAACCAAGACCTTTCAAGCGGTGCTGGACTTAAAGGTGTACCCCCTAGTTTTGGGGTACATCCATAACTGGGGTAAATTATTGTACAGTATAATTGTGTTATGTGATTATCTGAGGGGAGGAGAGGTGGGGGTGTTACCCTGTGTATAATTGGTTATTTTCATCCTCCCCCTGGGAGTGCCCTGTGTGTGCCTTTTCCTAATAAAAAGCAGGCTGGATGTTCCAGTCCTCAGATCTTGTTTTGACCCTCAACACGGAGCAACAGTCTCGTTATTGGGGGGATTCTTATTTACGCTTAAGGACTATTATTGGGAATCTATGCCGTTTGGTGGATATCGTTATTCGAGAGATCATTACTTCCCCTGGTTATGGTTCGTGGATTATACAGTATACGAACAAGGACTTGATACGGTGAGAGGGGAAGGTGGACTAAATGGTGACTTACTTATTAAGACAAAAAGGTGTCTTAACAATTGGTGGCAAGCGACGGGATGAATCCCACAACACAGAAGGAAAGAAATGCAGTATGAACAGTTAAGACGTGCTACTCTTAAGGACATAATAGAACGCCAAGGTCGATCAGCAAGCAATTTAAAGAAACGAGAAATTATTGCTTTGCTAAGGGAAATGGATGCAACACAGGGAACGGAGAGCGCTAATGTGCCCAGCAGTTTGGATTTAACACCCGAGGAAATACAATTTAACCGGGCAGTGCAAATAAGGCTGCCACACTTTGGCCCCAACCCCTCAGCAGACATTGTGGAACGTGTGCAAGCCGCAGTAGCAGCACACCAAGCGCTCCAAGGAAGAGGAGCTGCAGCAGCAGAGGTACCCAATAACGATTCCGGAAGGAAAAAGGTACCATTTGCTGCATTTAAAAATTTTATTGAAAATGAAGGAGAGATCGATGGGTTCCTGGCCGATTTTGAGAGGCAGTGTGCCCTCCATCAGGTACCCACCGACCAATGGGTCACCATCCTCTCTGGGAAATTATCCGGCCAGGCTAGTGACGCATTTCGGGCCATCCCAGAGGAGGAGATCACCAGCTACCGGGCAGTGAAGGATGCGCTCCTAGCCAGGTATGCGGTGACCCCAGAAGTTTACAGACGGCGCTTCAGGGAAACCAACAAGCAAAGTGGCGATTCTTATGTGGAATGGGCCTGCAGAGTTCACCGTACTGCAGCCCACTGGATGGCAGGATGCCAAGCAGTATCGGGGGAAGAGGTGCTGCAGGTATTCTTACTGGAACACTGCTTCGAGAAATTGCCTACCGGGGTCCGGGAGTGGGTCCGAGATAGAAAACCCTCTACCCTACCCGAGGCGGCCCGGTTGGCAGACGAATATACTGATGCTCGCAAACTGGACAGTACCGTTGTTAAAGTTCCGACCAGAGTAGAATACCGACCAGCAGCCCCTCCGATTCCAACAACCTACCAACCCCCAGTGCATCGCAGCCCAATAGTACCACCGTCCAATAATTATGTGCAGCCATCCAAATTTAATGCCAGGGATTATTCCCAACCCATCCGGTGCTTTCTGTGCAAACAGTTGGGACACAAGCGCCCGGAGTGTCCACTGAACCACGCTAACCAAGCTCAGTCCTGGAGGAGATCAGCCAACCCGAATCAGCGACCACCACAGCCTGCTGCTCACTGTGTAGAGCAGGAGGAATTCTGGGGTATCTTGCACGAAGCCGACCCGGTGCAAGCCGCCCATCAGGACAATCGCCAGCAACACCGGCAGACTGTGAAACTAAATGGCCGAGTGGTAAATGGACTTAGAGACACAGGAGCCACCATGACACTGCTCCAAAAGAACTTGGTCTCAGAACACCAGCACACCGGAGACACAGTGGCCGTGAGGGTAGCAGGGGGAGCCGTATTCCGGTTACCTGTTGCCCGTGTTCACCTGGACTGGGGAGTGGGCGCTAGACACGTGGATGTTGGGGTTATGAAAGACTTGCCCGCTGATGTGCTTCTTGGGAATGATTTGGCCCCTTTGGTTTCGGCCTATGCTCCAATGGGCCCCTTGGACGTTAACCCAGTGACTACTCGCTCTCAGACCCGTGCCTCTGGAACCAGCCCACCTGCCGAGGAGGCCCAGGTAAGACCCTTTTCCCCGACTGACACCTTAGCTCAGACCCCCTTACGTTGGGATTCCCCAGAGGAGTTTGGGAGGGAAACCCGGGCAGATCCTACCTTACAAAAGTACAGGGACAGAGCAGATGCTGGAGAGGAAGGGATAGACGGGGAGCGGTATAAGTGGGTGGGGGACAGGCTATACAGAATCCCGAAACCTTCCCAGAAGAAGATAACCCCTCCGAAGAATCACCAGCTGGTGGTGCCCGCGAAATACCGGCAGGAGCTTCTGCGGATAGGGCACGATGTCCCTTTAGCAGGACATCTAGGGTCTCGTCGCACAGCCTATAGGATCTCCCAGAATTTCTTTTGGCCCAACTTCAACCAGGCTGTACGGATATATTGCAGTACTTGTGACACATGTCAACGGGTAGGAAAGCGGGGGGACCACCCTAAGGCTAAACTATCAGCGATGCCTATTATAGGGGAGCCCTTTTCCCGCATAGCTGTTGACATTGTGGGTCCACTGGCCAGGGCTAGTCCATCAGGCAAGAAGTATATTCTTACTGTAGTGGACTATGCCACTCGCTATCCAGAGGCAGTAGCGCTGTCTAACATAGAGGCAGAGACGATTGCTGATGCCCTGGTTAGGATTTTTACCCGGGTTGGGTTCCCTAAAGAGATCCTCTCCGACCAGGGAACCCAATTTACCGCGGTGCTCACCCAGCAGCTGTGGAAAGTATGTGGCATTAAACCCTTGCTTAGCTCGCCTTACCATCCACAGACTAACGGTCTCTGCGAGCGTTTTAACGGTACCCTCAAACAGATGCTGAGGACCTTTACGGACACTTGCAGGGACTGGGAGAGATTCTTGCCGTACCTTCTGTTTTCATACCGGGAGGTGCCCCAGGAATCTACTGGGTTCTCCCCTTTTGAGTTACTGTATGGGAGACGGGTCCGCGGACCCCTAGATCTCATCCGGGGACACTGGGAAGGGGAGACTGAGCAAGAAGGGACCCCCATAGTGCCATACGTTCTGGAACTTCGGGACCGCATGGAGAAACTGTCCCTGATGGTAAGGGAGAATCTCCGGGCGGCCCAGGGGAAACAGAAGAGATGGTACGATCAGGGTGCCCGACAGCGAGCCTTCCAGGTGGGGCAAAAAGTATTAGTGCTCAAACCTGTGAAGGCCAACAAGATGCAAGCCTCTTGGCAAGGCCCGTACAGAATAGTGGCACAGATCTGCGATACTACCTATTTGATAGCCAGCTGTTCAGACGAAAGGGTCCAGAGATCCTTTCATGTGAACATGCTGAAAGAGTATCAAGAACGACCTGAGAACATTGCAGCCGTATGTGCCCCAGCTACAGATGACCCTGAGAATTTGCCTCTCCCTGATCTATTAGAAAGGGACCCCCAGACTGACCTCACCTCCCTCGTACAGTTAGGAGACAGGTTAAACCCCACAGAAAGGATCCAAGCGAAACAGTTGTTATGGGAGAAGCAAGCAACTTTCTCCCAGGAGCCAGGTTACACCCACCTCGCTATACACAAGGTAGAAACCCCTGGACAGACCCCCTTACGACAGCCGCCTTACCGTATCCCTGAAGCAGTCCGAGATGGAATGCGGAAGGAGATACAGGAGATGACCCAGCTTGGGGTCATCGAACCCTCTGACAGCCCTTGGGCTTCGCCTGTAGTCCTAGTACCTAAGAAAGATGGGACCACCCGGTTCTGTGTGGACTACAGGCGACTCAACGAGCGGACTACCACTGACGCCTACCCAATGCCCCGGGTAGACGAATTATTGGATCGTATTGCCAGGGGACGTAATCTGACCACCATAGACCTATGTAAGGGCTACTGGCAGATTCCCCTGGCCGAGGATGCTATCCCCAAGTCGGCCTTCGTCACCCCATTTGGCCTGTACCAATTTAGGGTCATGCCTTTTGGGATGAAGAATGCCCCGGCTACTTTCCAACGGATGGTGGATAGACTCCTGGATGGCTTCCAAGAATTTGCCTGTGCATACTTGGACGACATAGCGATCTATAGTGGGTCCTGGGAGGAACACCTGGTACACATAGGGGTGGTACTGGATAAGATCCGGGCCGCTGGCCTGACATTGAAGCCAGAAAAGTGCCATGTAGGTATGGCAGAGGTACAGTACCTGGGTCACCGAGTGGGATGTGGGAACCAGAGACCAGAGCCCGCCAAAGTAGAAGCGGTGGCTAACTGGCCCACGCCCACTACTAAGACCCAGGTATTGGCCTTCTTAGGGACAGCAGGGTACTACCGACGTTTCATTCCTGACTACAGCTCTATTGCTAAGACCCTGACAGATCTGACGAAAAAGAATTTGCCCAAGCAGGTCCTGTGGTCCCCGGCTTGTGAAGCTGCGTTCCAGGCACTGAAACAAGCTCTCGTGAATGCCCCTATCTTGGCTGCCCCAGTCCCTAACAAACGCTTTCTCGTTCACACAGATGCTTCCATGTATGGACTGGGGGCTGTGTTAAGCCAAGTTGGGGAAGATGGAGGAGAGCATCCTGTCGCATATAGCCGAAAATTACTACCCCGAGAAGTGAGTTATGCGGCAGTTGAAAAAGAATGTTTAGCCCTAGTCTGGGCATTGAAAAAGTTAAGTCCCTACTTGTATGGGCAAGAATTTTCCCTTGTAACAGATCATAACCCCCTCGTTTGGCTTAACCGGGTCTCAGGCGACAATGGGAGACTGCTGAGATGGAGCTTGGCATTACAACCTTACAACTTTACTATTAGCTACAGACCCGGTAAGCTGAACGGAAATGCGGATGGCTTATCACGACAGACCGACATATCCACCACCTCGTAGTCCGGACATCCCCAAGTTGATCCGCCACAGGGTCAAGCCGGGTCTGCCGGAGTGTTCCACAAGGGGGGAGCCGTGTGACGGAAACATCCGTCTGTCTGGTACTTTAGTGGATTCGACTATTTTAGGCCATCCGTCTAAAGGACTGATTTGTGATGTCATAAAGCATGTTTTACCGTTCCAGCCTGTTTTCAAGCCGTTCACCTCATTTCGCACGAACTCCATGTCTAACATATGGGTGGCCGCCATTTTGGGACTTTTGCACGTGTTCGCGGCCATCTTGCGTGCGAACAGCGGTGTTTGCCTGTGAACGCGTGGAACTAAAACCGGATACCCAAACAGGCGAACACCGCTGAGACCTCCATACACCCAGAAGTTCGTGTTGGAACTACCGAACGACGAGCCATTCGGTAGTTACTTGTAATCGGCTATGGGGAATCCAGCGAACTCGGAGATAGTTGTGGATGATGAGGATTTCGTATGATTTTAACCGGCGAACGGAGACCGACTGCAGGGCCAAAACTTATGGAACTCTTTTCGGCTAGAAGATCCGTGCAGTCGGTCAAAACTTCAATCATCCATAACTCCCGAACCCCTTAACCGAATGGGCTGAGATTTGGACAGAGTGTTCCCCTAACCAAGACCTTTCAAGCGGTGCTGGACTTAAAGGTGTACCCCCTAGTTTTGGGGTACATCCATAACTGGGGTAAATTATTGTACAGTATAATTGTGTTATGTGATTATCTGAGGGGAGGAGAGGTGGGGGTGTTACCCTGTGTATAATTGGTTATTTTCATCCTCCCCCTGGGAGTGCCCTGTGTGTGCCTTTTCCTAATAAAAAGCAGGCTGGATGTTCCAGTCCTCAGATCTTGTTTTGACCCTCAACACGGAGCTTCAGTCTCGTTATTGGGGGGATTCTTATTTACGCTTAAGGACTATTATTGGGAATCTATGCCGTTTGGTGGATATCGTTATTCGAGAGATCATTACTTCCCCTGGTTATGGTTCGTGGATTATACAGTATACGAACAAGGACTTGATACGGTGAGAGGGGAAGGTGGACTAAATGGTGACTTACTTATTAAGACAAAAAGGTGTCTTAACAAACACGTCAGTACACACATGAGTACCGGTGAACAGATAGAAGAGCTATAAGAGTGATACCTTCTCTTTCTCTTCACTCCACTGCTGCTTGCAGCTCCAGACGTCACCTAAATCCGAATGTAAATCCAAAAACTATCAGCGCAAAAATGTGATCAGTGTTATAAATGTATGACCAGTGTATCAAAAAACATATAAATATTAATATAAAGTGAAAAAATCAGATAAAGTGCACAAATCCGGCAGCATACACTTAACTGTGCTCACACCTCACAATCGGAAACAATAAAAACATAAAATAGTGTTGCGCCAGATAAAATAACTGTGAAATATATATAAATCACAAAAGAGGACTGTGCCCCCTTTCAATGCAGAGATGTATGATGCAAGAACCACTAGGTAGGGGACATGAAATACACACTGTGATTCCCTTCACCCACCACTGTCACCCACTTCCTCTATGCACTTACCTCACGGCAGCTTCTCTTCAGTCCCCGCGTCTCCGACCTCGAGTCCTCAGTCCTCCCGCGGCTCCTCCTCATCGGCCAATGGCGTGGGGTTTGCCTTTCGGCCAATCAGGAAGCGGGAGGACCCGCTCCCTGATTGGCCAGGAGGAGGATCAGTGTAACAATAGCGAATTTTCATTCGCTATTGTCACACAATGGGCGGGCTCGGGAGGGCACAATGCTCTGCGCCTCGGCCGCCACAGTGAAATTAAAGTTCCTTGGGCGGCCCGGTACCGTTTGATCCACGGACCGGTACCGGTCAGTGGCCCGGGGGTTGGGAAACACTGTTTTAGGGCACTATCTGCCTGGGAAACAAACATCAATTTTTCTGGCCGCTGCTACAGCAGCGGCTGCAACGATACCTAATTTTTCAGGCATGTGTACATGCCTAATTTTTCAGGCCTCTGGTGCTGCACTGTGGCTTCAAAAACCAAACCCCAAAAAAGGCACATAACAGGGATTAAACTGATAAGAATAGTACTACTTAACACACCTTATAATAACGCAGAGAGAGGCAACGCAGAGAGAGGAGTCTGAAGAAGAGGAGTCAGAGGAGGAAGGTGGCTTTGACGAGGTGGAAGACCAAACACAGCAGGCATCCCAGGGGGGCTTGTTGTCACCTTTTGGGGACCCTTGGTGTTGTACGTGGCTGGGTGGAGGCCTTCAATTACATCAGTGAGGACAAGGAACGGGGCATGGTTAGCTTGGTATCCAACCTTGTGCAAATGGGGAGTTTGCGGTTGTGCAAATGGACTGTTTGCGGTTGTTTGCGGTGCGTTAAACGGGGAGCTTGGTCTGTCACTGTGAAGCGGGCGTAAACCTTACACTACCTGATCGATACATCATCATACAGTAGGTCCCCCCTCATTATTTGTATGGCCCCCACCCACTGCTCACGGGTGGGGGCGGGCGGGAGAACAGTAGGTCCCCCCCATTGTGATTTATGGCCCCCACCCACCGTGCAGGGGTGGGGGCCGGGGGGGAGGACAGTAGGTCTCCCCTTATCCTTATTTACTGAATATTCCCCTGTATAACAATGTTTGGCATTTAGTGAATATTCCCTATTCTGCTCTGTGTCAGTGTGTATCAGGGTCTCTGAGGACAGGTGTCAATCCATATCTGCCAAGTGACCCTATGTAGGGGGAACAGTCCCTATTCTGCTCTGTGTCAGTGTGTATCAGGGATCCTTAGGATAGGTGTCAATCCATATCTGCCAAGTGACCCTATGTAGGGGGAACAGTCCCTATTCTGCTCTGTGTCAGTGTGTATCAGGGTCTCTGAGGACAGGTGTCAATCCATATGTCAAGGTGTCAATATGTCTTATGTCATGTGTCAATCCATATCCATTGTGATTTAGGAATGTTAGGTGATTTATGCCCTTTATGGATTAAAACCAGACTCTGCATCAACTGTGTAATTTTCCATGGGAGTTTTGCCATGGATCCCCCTCTGGCATGCCACAGTCCAGGTGTTAGTCCCCTTGAAACAACTTTTCCATCACTATTGTGGCCAGAAAGAGCCCCTGTGTGTTTTAAAATTCGCCTGCCCATTGAAGTCTTTCGCGGTTCGCCCGGTTCGCGAACATTTGCGGAAGTTCGCGTTCGGCGTTCGCGAACTGAAAATTTTGTGTTCGCGACATCACTAGTTCTGACCACAGTGAGGGGGTTTCACATAGAGTCGGTCGACACCACGTGTCATATTCCTCCCTCTCACCCTATTGTACTTTCAGGGACAGACCCTGCCCTAATAGACGAGGAGCTATCGGCTCTCCACACGAAGGGGGCGATAGAACGGGCCCCAATGTCCCCCACAGGGGTTCTCAGCAACATCTTCCTTGTAGAAAAGTAAGGTGTGCCCAGTTATCAACCTCTGGGCCCTGAACACTCTAGTGCGCTACCGCCACTTCAAGATGGAGGGCATTCATCTCCTGCGGGACTTACTCCTTCAGGGAGACTGGATGGCAAAATTAGACCTCAAGGACGTATACTTGACGGTCCCAGTGACCGAGGCATCCAGGGACTTACCATGCTTCCTCTGGAATGGCGACACTTAGCACTTCACATGCCTCCCTTTCGGGCTCTCGTCAGCTCCGTGGTGCTTCACCAAATTGATGCGCCCTGCCATGGCTTGGTTGCGCAGTCAAGGAGTAAGACTGATAGTCTATTTGGACGACATCCTCCTCATGGCACAGGACCGCTCGGTCCTCCTGAAACACCTACAGGGGACGATCTCCTATCTCTCCTGGGTTTCCTCTTCAATCGGGAAACATCCTGCCTGACCCCTTCCCGACGCATGGAGTTCCTCGGGTTCACAGTAGACTCAGAAGCGGAATCTCTCAGCCTCCCTCTGGCCAAAATACGCTCCATCCGCAAAGAACTACGCCGTGCCCTAGCGCGCCCCCAGCTGTCGCTGCGTCATTTGGCACGGATCATCGGCCTATTGGCCTCCTCAATCCAGGCGGTGTTTCCTGCCCCTCTCCATTATCATTCCCTCCAGCGTCTGAAAATTGCACATCTTCGCAACTGGGCATCATATGCAGACATGGTTTCCCTGGATTCAGAAACCCGAGACGAGCTGACCTGGTGCATCCACAACCTATGCACTTGGAATGGCAAGGCCATCTTTGGTTCCCAACCGGAATTCATAGTGGATTCAGATGCAAGTCTCCATGGTTGGGGTGCCCACTGCAACGGTGTGACTACCGGGGACACTGGTCGGAGACCGAATCCCATCTTCATATCAATGCCTTGGAGCTCCTGGCCGGCTCCTTTGTGATCCGGAGCTTCGCGAACGGGACCGCCAGTGCATGCATCCGACTGTGCATGGACAACATCTCAGCAGTTCGCTATGTCAATGACATGGGCGGCACGCATTCGGCTATTCTGGCCTGCTTGGCGAAGGACTTCTGAGCCTATTGTTTGGCCAGGAATCTGATCATCCAGGTGGAATACCTTCCCGGTCTCCACAACACCCATGCGACTTGGAGCTCACGCTATCTGTCAGACGGCAGCGATTTAAATTGGATGTAGAAGTGTTCTCCACTATCTCGTCTCACTGGGGACCTTTTGCCATCGACCTCTCCGCCTCCCGGCTCAACGCCCAACTACCTCAGTTCTACAGCTGGCACCCAGACCCAGCCGCGGAGGCAGTGGACGCCTTCCTACAAGACTGGATCGGCTCACCCCCTTTACGCCTTCCCTCCATTTGCCATGATTCCTCGGGTGATACTCCAAGTACGACACCAGATGGCCGACTTGGTCCTACTGACCCCATTCTGGGGGACCCAGTCGTGGTTCCCACAGCTCCTGGAACTGGCGATAGATGTACCCACACTTCTGCCACCCTGCCAGGATCTTCTGCTGGACCCATTGGGCCAACGACACCCCCTTCTACTGGAGGGTCGTTGCTGTTACTCACGTGGAGGATTTCCTGGGTCCCTGGGATATCCAAAGAGATTCGGATGCAACTCGATGCCTCCTGGCTGACGCATGGGCCCCCGGCACTAGACGATCATATGGGACCGCTTGGAGAGCTTGGACTGGCTGGTGCCTGGATCGGGACTTGGATTCCGTTTCGGCACCTGTGACAGCGATACTCCAATTCCTCACTTCCTTATTCGAGGCTGGTCGGGCGTTCGCCTGTAACCTGTATAGATCAGCCATCTCTTCAGCTCACCAGGGTTTTGACGGCTGTCCTGTGGGCCAACACCCCTTGGTGTGCCGCTTACTTTGGGGTTCACGTCTGTTGCGTCCCCCCAGATCTCGATATTCAGCTACATGGGACGTTTCCTGCGTCTTGTCACTGTTTACTTCCTGGCCTCCTAATGCGGACCTCACCCTGCGACAACTGTTGGCCATATTGGTTTCCCCATTCTGCCTCATTTTGTGCAAACGGGTCTCAGATGTACGGGCCCTGGACTACGATGCTATGCATTCACTCTGGATGGAGTGACATTTAACATCTCCAGACGCACTAAGACGGCTATATGTTCGGTCTCATATCCGAGTTTTCCAACTACCCCGGCGCTATGTCCTGTGACCTGTTTGAGGGAGTACGAACTTCGGACAAGTGCCCATCGTTCGGCCGCGTTCCCTCAGCTCTTTCTCGCGATTCGTCAACCCTTCGCACCGGTGTCCAGCACTACCTTGGCTCGTTGGGTGAAATGGGTGATGTCACTGCCCGGTGTGGATATATCCATCTTTAGCGCTCACTCTGCACGAGGGGCATTTGCCACGTCTATGGTGTCTTGGGGAGCACGCCTGGAACACCTGATGAGGATGGCGGACTGGTCCCGCAAATCCACCTTCAGCAAAGTTTACTTTTGGCCTTCAACACATGTTTTCTCTTCAGTTATTGATCAGCTTTAAACTTGCAATATGAGCCTCCGTGTCTTGACATAAAATTACATGATTTTGCTATTTCATGACGAAAAGTCATGATTTTATGAAAGACACGGAGGCGAGTATTGTCCCACCCTTTTATTTTTCTATCATTGTGTTTTTCCCCCCTCTTGTGTTATATCTCAGGTTGGTAAGTATTGCACTGAGTTTAACATGGTATTGCCTTTTTATGTGCATCCGTACTGTTAATGTTATGTTGACCTGGTGGTGGTTCTCTTGTCAGACATTAGGGGCACTATGTGGTTTCAGTATATCAATATATTATGGCTTGGCATGAGCAATTGGTTTTAGTACCAATTTAACGGTTGGGCTCCTTTTTTTTATGTTTTCACAGGTTGATTCTGCGCTGTTGGTGCTGTATAAAGATCCTCACTTCTTCCCAAGACTTCACCACGTTGGCTGGAAATCTATGGATGGTGCTGTGACGGACTCCCTGTTGTTGACGCTTAGCCATTTGTTGATGGTTTAGTCCCAGTTCACAGATGGTTCCTGATAAGTATCCGGCTGGATTTCAGGATGGTTTGGTCTGCTGAGGTTCTGGACTGTTCATCGGTTGCTGTTTGCTGGTTTGGTGTCGCCAAGAAAGAGGAATTGTGTGGGGAGGTGCTGACTATTATACTGGGACTTGGTATGGGAGTGGTTTATCACTATGGTTACCATTTTTTCTTACTGTTTGTATTCTTTGCTGCTATTGGTGGATAGTAAAGAAAGTGTTAAGCAATACTCACCTCCGTGTCTTTCATAAAATCATGACTTTTCGTCATGAAATAGCAAAATCATGTAATTAATGGCAGTGGTCAGACTGGACAGAGTTTCAGCTTGGCCATTGGCAAGAGGGCCCTGTGTGCCTCTAATGAAGTTGACCTGTCTTGGCTGAGGAGAGAAGTTTACTTTGGATTTATTTAAATGTTTTTTTATATTTTTTTATATTAATTTTTATTTATGTCCCATAAATAGTTATAATTTTATACTTATCTTAATCCTGTTGCACGGAGCACTTTTATTTCCTGGTCCTGAAAGGGGAGTGTCACCCCAAACGTTTGACATAAAATTATTATTTATGCTTTTGGTTTAACAATATCACACTATATATACTTTTTGACTTTTATGACATCGTCCTTACATGTGGTAAATGAAGGACACATGTCCATTTACCCTGTAGCGCAGTACTCTCACTCAGTAAGTTTAGGTGGAGTGTCATATCACCTAAACACTGAATTTTTTTGTATTTGTCTTTTAGTACTTTTTGGGTTATTTGGAGTGCCCTTTTGAGTATTTAACAGCAGCTTAAAATGAACATATCTGTAAGCGCCTAGTAATCAAATGTTTTGTAATACATTAAGAGAAAGCTGCTTGGCCCCCCCAGCTGCCCCTTTTGCCCTGCTGCCGCATTAAAGGAGGCCATTTTTTTTTAACATTGTTGTTTAAAGAGGCCCACTTCATCAGAGGCACACTTGCCAATGGCCAAGCTGACACTCTGGCCAGTCTGACCACTGCCATTAATTGCATTTCTGATGACCAGTCACGGATCGTCCCAAATTGAGATCGTACTCTCTGACTTTTTTTTGTTCTTTGCCTTTGGTTTTCTGCCCCGGAGACTAGTCACATATCCACTAATATAGGTAACACTATATGGTCAATAGTAAAAAACAGATCTGTTGCCCAGAGCAAAAATCCACAAGTTGCAGCGGGGCAACAGCGCTGAGGTGCGCTGAAGCTGCACGTCCCTGAACAATAACCACTAATAGAACCAAAACAGGAAACACCTGAAGGGTACTAAGGCACTTCAGGAGAGGAAGGCAAGGAATATAAAAGCAACCTTTATTGTATAATATGAGGTACAAATCATTTAAATCACAAAAATTAAAAAAATACCTGAGGTGAAAAAAGTCACAGACTGACAAACAATGAAGGGTAAATTAGGTTCAAAGAGATCAGTGGTACCTGGTGAATACGTACGGAGATTGCTATGTGTTAGAAAACAATTCTAATAGGAGCTAAGGCTCCTGGTGATTGACAGAAAGGAGAGAGCAGTGGCAAAGTAAGAAAGCCCCTCCCCCCTTAACTGTCTAACAACAAAAAGAGAAAAAAAAGGGGGAAGCCTTGGTGCAACTCCATCTGTCCTTCTTGACAGCACAGGATTGATTACCTCTTCTTACCACAGGAATATCTCACACTCCTACAAGATGTGGACAGGTAATGATGGCCAGACCACTCCCAGACATCTGTTCAGATTTGTCAAATGGATATGGAGGCTCAATGATTCAGCTTTACTAGACCAAAATATTCTCTGAGATGTTAATACAACACTTTCTCAATATTTATATGTATATATATATATATATATATATATATATATATATATATATATAACGGAAGATTCAAAGATAGCACTCCAGGGACTTGATAAAATGTAACTTTTATTTTACTCACTAAAACATCAAAGGTGTCAACGTTTCAGCTTGATCCCCTCAAGCTTTCGTCAGGACATACTGTGCAGACAAATAAACCCACATATATACCATACAGATAACGATAACTCACCACACTTGTGAAGCCTCTGACTCCATGGTCATCACCATGGTGACATATATCAACAATAATAAAAGTGCAACCATACACATAGATCGTGCAATTAAAAAATATTCAATTAGACTATTTTACGCTAGGGGAATCAATTACTTAAACATTAGTCACACTGGCAGCATTGAATAGTAACTACTGCAATGAATATCCTTCATAATGTATAAACTGGACTCATAGAAAGCAGGGCTGAAAACCAACAGGAATACTAGAGACTCTGAGAAAGTTCAGACAAAACTAATCAAAAAACATATTTAAACATCATTATAAGGGCATATGTCCCACTGGAATTCACTCCACAGAAGATTGCTAGGATAGGGGTAGATCGCCTAACTGATTCCAAAATAGACTTCACAATTAAACTCACTGGAGATTGGCCAGTTACTAGATAATAATAACTACTAATGATCTCAAAATTGATCACAATGGCCACATAGAACGGTAACTGATGCACTATATTCGATTTCTTAGTATATACAACGGACTCCAACAAAGCCAATACGAGATAACAAGATAATCTAACAAAAGGGTGACACACCAATGCATGAGCACCTGTATCACCAGAGTTAACAAAATCAAAGTTGTTTAAGATAGGGGTGGATCACCTAAGTGGTTCCAAATAGACTACCCAATTAAACTAATACTGACTAGTGTAGTTACTAGAAATAAACTAGATACTCCTTATATGAAATACTAAACAGAGCTGCAACTGTCTCATATAGTAAAAACCCATACATTTCAAACCTCTGTATCATCATCATAATGAGTTACAATTCTGAGGCACATGGAAACTATTAAGATTTTTCAAAGTAATGAAGGTCCTGTGCCAGTGCCACCATGGACAAAAGGGAGGATTGCCTATCCCCCAGGGTGGGCATCCACATCCCGCCCCATATTCGTGACATATTCCAGGATCAACATAGTTATGAGAGAAAACATGGTTATGAGAGAAACATAGGTATGTATGCCTATCCCACAGGGTGGGCATCACATACCCCATCTCCAAAAAAGATTAATTGGATAGCACAGAAAATGAAAAATTATAAAAATGCAGTCAAGGTATATTTCTCATTCAGACCCTCAGGGTATACTGTTCTCAGAGTTCTGATCCAATATAGTTCACGTTGTAGTAACATTTTCTTGCGGTCCCCTCCCCTCCTGGGTGGAGGTACATGGTCGATTGCCATGAGTTTCAGAGTCGGTAGAGTGTGGCCTCTCTCCAAGAAATGTTTGGCCACCGGTAAGTCTGATTTCTGATCCCTATACGCCACTCGTATGTTGGATCTATGATTGCGAATACGTTCGCGCAAGGGCAGGTCCGTCTTGCCAATATAAGTAAGTCCACAGGGACAAGTAAGCCTGTATATTACATAATCAGTGGTGCAGGTTAGCCGATGCCTAATGATGTACTTTTTTCCTGTATGAGGATGAGCAAAGAATTTTCCCGATAACATGTGTCCGCAAGTGACACAACCTAAGCACTTATAACAGCCCAGATTTATAGAGCCTTGTTTCTGCTCGTAACAGTGTATAGGATCTGTCTTAACTAACAAGTCTTTCAGATTTCGATTTCTCCTATAACACATCATAGGTGATTGGCGAAATGGTTCTGGTAAAGAAGTGTCGTTCCTCAAAATTCTCCAATTTCTATCAATCATCCGTTTGAATTTTGGAGATGCTGTAGTGTAAGTGGTTGGAAAAACCAGTCTCCTTGTTGATACAGTGTTTGACTCGACTTGTGTTGAGTAGCACCTATCTAAGGCTTTATGGAGTGTCTGTTCACTGTAACCCCGTTGGTGAAACTTATCCCACATTAGTTTCAATTGTTCCTCCGCTTTACTGGGATCTGAGTTGTTCCTCATCACCCTCAAAAATTGTGAATATGGTAAGGATTGTTTGAGGGCATTGGGATGGAAACTATTCGCCTGAAGCTTATACACTATCATACCCCACTCAGGGGGAGTCCAAGCCATGGAACGGATTCTTTCATCTTCAGACAAATACAGGGGCCCCCCAATCGAATACGTTATGCAAATTCTGGAATTGGTTCTGACTCAGAACTATTTTCGTTTTGAATTTGATTGGTTCAGGCAGTCAGCAGGAACATCTATGGGAGCGGCCATGGCTCCAATGTATGCGAATGGATTCATGTTTGAATTTGAAACTCAATATATATTGGAGCCATTTAAAGATATTATTTTACTATACGGTCGCTACATCGATGACATTTTCATGATCATCAAGGGAGACAACAGCACTGCAGAATCTATGGTCCAATATATCAATTCTTGTACACCGAATGTAGAACTCACTATGACAGCAGACCCGCTTTCAGTGGATTTTCTGGATGTACGGATCATTAGAGAAGGTACCAAGTTAGCATATACACTCTACTCCAAGACTACGGACCGCAACACTTTACTTCAGGCGAATAGTTTCCATCCCAATGCCCTCAAACAATCCTTACCATATTCACAATTTTTGAGGGTGATGAGGAACAACTCAGATCCCAGTAAAGCGGAGGAACAATTTAAACTAATGTGGGATAAGTTTCACCAACGGGGTTACAGTGAACAGACACTCCATAAAGCCTTAGATAGGTGCTACTCAACACAAGTCGAGTCAAACACTGTATCAACAAGGAGACTGGTTTTTCCAACCACTTACACTACAGCATCTCCAAAATTCAAACGGATGATTGATAGAAATTGGAGAATTTTGAGGAACGACACTTCTTTACCAGAACCATTTCGCCAATCACCTATGATGTGTTATAGGAGAAATCGAAATCTGAAAGACTTGTTAGTTAAGACAGATCCTATACACTGTTACGAGCAGAAACAAGGCTCTATAAATCTGGGCTGTTATAAGTGCTTAGGTTGTGTCACTTGCGGACACATGTTATCGGGAAAATTCTTTGCTCATCCTCATACAGGAAAAAAGTACATCATTAGGCATCGGCTAACCTGCACCACTGATTATGTAATATACAGGCTTACTTGTCCCTGTGGACTTACTTATATTGGCAAGACGGACCTGCCCTTGCGCGAACGTATTCGCAATCATAGATCCAACATACGAGTGGCGTATAGGGATCAGAAATCAGACTTACCGGTGGCCAAACATTTCTTGGAGAGAGGCCACACTCTACCGACTCTGAAACTCATGGCAATCGACCATGTACCTCCACCCAGGAGGGGAGGGGACCGCAAGAAAATGTTACTACAACGTGAACTATATTGGATCAGAACTCTGAGAACAGTATACCCTGAGGGTCTGAATGAGAAATATACCTTGACTGCATTTTTATAATTTTTCATTTTCTGTGCTATCCAATTAATCTTTTTTGGAGATGGGGTATGTGATGCCCACCCTGTGGGATAGGCATACATACCTATGTTTCTCTCATAACCATGTTTTCTCTCATAACTATGTTGATCCTGGAATATGTCACGAATATGGGGCGGGATGTGGATGCCCACCCTGGGGGATAGGCAATCCTCCCTTTTGTCCATGGTGGCACTGGCACAGGACCTTCATTACTTTGAAAAATCTTAATAGTTTCCATGTGCCTCAGAATTGTAACTCATTATGATGATGATACAGAGGTTTGAAATGTATGGGTTTTTACTATATGAGACAGTTGCAGCTCTGTTTAGTATTTCATATAAGGAGTATCTAGTTTATTTCTAGTAACTACACTAGTCAGTATTAGTTTAATTGGGTAGTCTATTTGGAACCACTTAGGTGATCCACCCCTATCTTAAACAACTTTGATTTTGTTAACTCTGGTGATACAGGTGCTCATGCATTGGTGTGTCACCCTTTTGTTAGATTATCTTGTTATCTCGTATTGGCTTTGTTGGAGTCCGTTGTATATACTAAGAAATCGAATATAGTGCATCAGTTACCGTTCTATGTGGCCATTGTGATCAATTTTGAGATCATTAGTAGTTATTATTATCTAGTAACTGGCCAATCTCCAGTGAGTTTAATTGTGAAGTCTATTTTGGAATCAGTTAGGCGATCTACCCCTATCCTAGCAATCTTCTGTGGAGTGAATTCCAGTGGGACATATGCCCTTATAATGATGTTTAAATATGTTTTTTGATTAGTTTTGTCTGAACTTTCTCAGAGTCTCTAGTATTCCTGTTGGTTTTCAGCCCTGCTTTCTATGAGTCCAGTTTATACATTATGAAGGATATTCATTGCAGTAGTTACTATTCAATGCTGCCAGTGTGACTAATGTTTAAGTAATTGATTCCCCTAGCGTAAAATAGTCTAATTGAATATTTTTTAATTGCACGATCTATGTGTATGGTTGCACTTTTATTATTGTTGATATATGTCACCATGGTGATGACCATGGAGTCAGAGGCTTCACAAGTGTGGTGAGTTATCGTTATCTGTATGGTATATATGTGGGTTTATTTGTCTGCACAGTATGTCCTGACGAAAGCTTGAGGGGATCAAGCTGAAACGTTGACACCTTTGATGTTTTAGTGAGTAAAATAAAAGTTACATTTTATCAAGTCCCTGGAGTGCTATCTTTGAATCTTCCGTTGTATTTTGGCTGACAAGCACCGGGCATTGGACTACGGATCAGGTGGAGTGCAAGATTATTTGGTTTTTTTATATATATATATATATATATATATATATTATATATATATATGTAAGAAAATCCAAATAGATGGCTGCACAGTTTAAAAGTCCAAAGTTTAATGAAAAAACGATTAAAACATCAAAAGATCAACGTTTCAGTCTTGTCAGACTTTCATCAGGATCATAAATTTACTATGACATACCTCTTGTTTTATATACATCATAACATTAATCCAATTAAGCAAATTAGTATATTAAGAAAATAGCTTACCCTAAGTGTAAACCGCCGTGTTGCCGGCGTCCCTCAGTGCTCAGTGCGCATGTTCAAACAAACTCCGCCACCTCTAGTGACGTCATCGCGTGATGATGTGTGCCATTCGTTGCCATAGCGACGCGTGTAACTAATGCGTCGCTATGGATACAAGAAAACAGAACGGACATTAAGATAACTTTGCAGTTTGGAATGTGCACCACTAAACCAATGTCTATGAATGTGGATATCACATAATAGATGAAATGCTGTGCTGTTGTGTGTGCTCAGCCACATAATATAACTGGCTGAAAATATTAAGTAATAGTCTGATAGGAATAATTGTGACTATGTGTCAAAGTTGTAAAGTGTATAATATAACTATGTGAAGAATTATCAACATAATTTACTATTAAGAGACTAGAAAGTCGAAATGCAAAAGTTCCCTTGTTAAAGTACCATACAAATATTAAAGTGCATAGCGTGTGTCAAAAGTGCCAATGTAGGGGGCGGAGCTAGCAGCCATACTGAGAAGTCGCACATGTCTAGAGCTCTGAGAGAAAATCGCATAATTAAGGCGAAAACAGCGAAAAAAACTAATTTTTTTACAGCTATCAGGGCTGCTACCTGTTCCTGGATGGTCATGGGACGGCGAACTAAAAAAACGAAACCGGACAGACCCCCATCCACCGCGGACATTGGAGAACTCCTGCGGAGGCCTCAAAACTGCCAGAGGCCCAATATGGCGCCACAGCTAGAAGGCCTATATCACTCTTTCAGTGAGGCCACAGAGTCTGAAGACGACGACTACGGCGCTGGGGCGATGAGCAGAACGACTCTCCCACCCAAGAACCCTAGCCTGACAGAAGAGAAACTTAAAGACATGCTGGGTGAACTACGCCGCAATATAGCGACCGACATAGGAGCTTGCAAAACGCGGAGCTCAATACCGCCGCACAAGAATCCCGACTGATAACAGTGGAGCAACAAATCTCTGCACTGCTAAAGACACAAAGACAGCAACAAGATAACCTGGCAGCGCTGGAGGACAGGAGGCGCTGGAAGAACCTTAAAATCCGAGGCCTACCTGATGCGGTAGAGACCGCAGAGCTGCCGCACTTAATCCGCAGGCTGCTCACCACGCTCTTCACGGCCAAACAGGCCAAAGGGATGCCACTGGACAGCTGCTTTCGCATCTCCAGACCACACACTGGCACCCCAGAAGGGGGAAATGATGTAATCATACGATTCCAACACGGGCGAGACCGCCAGATGCTCATGTCGGCCGTGCGCAACAAGTCACCCTTCTACTTCGAGGGTCACTCTTTAACCTTTTACCCAGACCTCTCAAAGGCTACTATGGACTGGAGAAGGTCTATGCGACCCCTGACTGCAGAACTCTTGGCACATAACATACCCTACCGCTGGAGCGCACCCAAAGCTCTAATTATACCCAGAGACACGGGTCATCTAAAACTACATGAAGCTACCGAAATACCTGAAATCTTGCAGCAGCTCGCATTGGGAGGGCAGACTCCGGCCACAGCAGAACCTAACAAGCCGAAGGCGACTTCAACTTGGAACCCTGCGACAGCGCAACCTTTTGTACCGGCAGCCCAGAGGGGAGAGAAAGCATCTACTTCAATACTGTGAACTCTCTGACATCGTCCACATTATGGACTTAAACCTCTCTCAGTAATGTTTCACTTTTGTGTTTCTACTTTTATGTTTAACCCCTTAAGACCGCAGCCAAATGTACAAGTTGTGAACCAAAAAAAATGTAAACAAACCACAGATTTTGACTATATGTCTGTTCAACAATAATTTACCTCTTTCATATTAAATGCACCCACACTTATTATATATCATTTTGTTCAGGGGAAACAGGGCTTTCATTTAACATCCAATATTTAGGTATGGAACATAACGTAATATGAATAAAATATAAAAAAATGAGAGAAAATATGATTTTTTTTTAAATGTTCTTAGTTCTATGTGACATTCTAACTGTGAATGTCATAATACTGTTTGCTTTTACTGCAATAAAATACACATATTTGTATTCAGCGATGTCTCACGTGTAAAACAGTACCCCCTATGTACAGGTTTTATGGTGTTTTGGGAAGTTACAGGGTCAAATATAGCATGTTACACTTTTCAGTTTTTTCACATTGAAATTTGCCAGTTTGGTTATGTTGCCTTTGAGACTGTATGGTAGCCCAGGAATGAAAATTACCCCCATGATGGCATACCATTTGCAAAAGTAGACAACCCAAGGTATTGCAAATGGGGTATGTCCAGTCTTTTTTAGTAGCCACTTGGTCACAAACACTAGCCAAAGTTAACGTTAATATTTGTTTGTGTGTGAAAAATGCAAAAAACTAATTTGAAAGCCAATTTTGGCCAGTGTTTGTGACTAAGTGGCTACTAAAAAAGACTGAACATACCCCATTTGCAATACCTTGGGTTGTCTACTTTTGCAAATGGTATGCCATTATGGAGGTAATTCTTATTTCTGGGCTACTATACGGTCTCAAAGCCAACGTAACCAATCTGGCGAATTTCATTGTGAAAAAACTGAAACGCAAGCCTTATATTTGACTCTGTAACTTTTGAAAACACCATAAAACCTGTACATGAGGGGTACTGTTATACTCAGGAGACTTTGCTGAACACAAATATTTGTGTTTCAAAACAGTAAAAAGTATGACAGCAAAAATATCGTCAGTGTAAGTGCCGTTTGTGTGCGAAAAAGGCAATAAATTTCACTTTCCCTGAAGATATCATTGTTGTAATAAATTTTACGGTTTTGAAACACAAATATTTGTATTCAGCGATGTCTCCCGAGTAAAACAGTACCCCCCTTGTACAGGTTTTATAGTGTCTTGGAAAGTTATAGGGTTAAATATAGTGCTAGCAAATTAAATTCCCTATACTTTCGGCCTGGGTTGTTAGGCAGGTCCCCCTAATTGTAATTAATTAGGATACCTAATTATGTAAAATTATTACATAAATATATATGTAAAATTATTATATATACATGTGTGTGTATATATATATATGTATATATATGTATATAATTTTTTTACTATTATTTTTATTTATATATAGGTATACATATAGTGATGTATACGTATATACTTGGGTATATTATTTCGTTCTACGTGTATTTTGATATCTATATATATCTATCTATCTATCTATATATATATATCTATATAGATAGATATATATATATATTATCAAAATACAGTTAGAACGAAATTACACACATATATATTTTTAATTATTTATTTTTTTACGTATTTACATATTTTTTTATTATAATATATATATATATATATATATATATATATATATAATTATGTATATATTTAATCAATATCCTTCTACGTGTATTTTGATATTAATATATATATATATATATATAATTATATATATATATAAATATTAAAATACACTTAGTGTATGTGTAAATGTGTGCGTATATATATATATATTATATATAGATCATATATATAATATATATATAAATGATGTAAGTGTATTTTATTTTTAACTCTAATTTTTTTTTTTTTTTTACATTAAGGGGTTAATAGGGGAGGAGAGGGGCAGAGACAGTGTCAGCCAGTGATTTTACATCACTGGCTGACACACAGGATCAGTGATCACAGTGACAGGCTGTCACTGTGATCACCTCCTGCAGATCGCGGTAATTGGCCACAGGGGGAGTGCCTGGGTGGCCAGGCATGCCCCCCACCGCGATCTGCAGGGGGATCCTGCCTGCAGTTACTATGTGTCAGCCAATAGGCTGACACATAGTAACCTCTGATCGCAGTGACAGACTGTCACTGCGATCAGATCGCAGGGAGAGGCTGTCTCTGCATTCAGATCGCAGAGACAGCCTCTCCCTGCGATCATACTCTGCAGATCGCGGTCACTGACCGCAGGGGGACTGCCTGGGGGGCCAGGCATGTCCCCCGACCGCGATCTGCTGCAGAGAATTCCGCCGGCTCCATGTGTCAGCCGATTTTAAAATCGGCTGACACATGGTAAATACCGATCGCAGTGACAGCCTGTCACTGCGATCGGAAGCTGCAGACCGCGGTCCCCAGGCACAGGGGGGCATGCCTGGGGGGCCAGACATGCCCCCCGACCGCGATCTGCAGCGGCCATGTTCCGCCGGCCACGTGGGGCTGAAGACCGCCCAGGACGTACTATGCCGTCCTGCGGCGTTTAGAGCCACCAAAATAAGGACGGCATAGTACGTCCTGCGGTCTTAAGGGGTTAAATGTTATCCACTACTTCAAGAATACTTGCTTGCCCTCTTCAATGATGTGTGGGCGCACCGCACTAGTTTTTGTTTACTTGTTCTCCCCCCCCCAGCCCCCTGTACAATCCCTAGAAATATCGTCCGGCATACCTGTTTCTGGTATATATGCAGGGGGACGTAAGCCACTCCAACACGCTTCTGGTTCCCTAACCCGGACCCATCTAATGACCAGAGCGGCAACTGTTGCACCCTGACTCTTAGGCACTCAGAGTACACTTACCCCACACCGCATGAGCAGATGCTGCACGTTAGTTAGCCTACGGTTTCCTACACTTATTACTATTTACAACATGTACTACTATTATTAACGTTCTCTATATACTATATACTAAAAAATGTGCTGTTTTACTGATGCCTACAATTGTATACCTTTTGTCTGACAGAAAATATTTGATCTAGCTGTTGTGGCTAAACGAGATTGTATGTACCATCAATGCACACGAAAAATAAAGAATTTTAAAAAAAAAGTGCCAATGTAATAATTAAAGTCACATGTGACCAATAAAGTGCATAAACATATAGAACATTTGCTTGTATATTATTGACGCTAAATAAAAAAATGTTTTTTTAAAAGACAAATCACATATACTATAGATAAAACACATTAGCATAGTATTTTCATATTCATTAATCATGATGAGACACACTAACTTTGTGAGCCTTAAATATAGTATAGTGTAGTAGCAAATAGCTAAGCATTGCTGATACTTATAATTCTAACATATTACCTATAATTACTATATTGGCTGCCACAATGGTGGCCAGTGTCTTCAAAATGTATTAACTGAACATAAAAACGAAAATTAAAAAATAATGGTCCTAGCTGGAGAAATACACCCAATGCTCATTGGGTACACTTACAGTAACTGAACAGCATACTGGGTACTGAAACTTAAATACATAGGGTATCCTAGTCTTCTAATGTACAAAAACTACTTAGTAGTGTTAAAACTATATAGTGGAAGACAACTCAATACAATAGATGGTAATCATGTCCTAGGGCAAACCCAACGATATTCATAAAAAGGAATGAAAATAAATATGTTCATTTAAGCCTTTTGGAGAGACTGTGTCCAATTCGTAAATCCAGAAAGTTTCTCTGTTCAAGAGGGCTTTACCTCGATCCCCTGCCCTGTTGGACAGTGGGATATGGTCAATTGCCACAAACTTCAACGCGGATAGCGGATGTTTAAATTCCCAAAAAATTTTGGCTACTGATTTATCGGTAGATCCATCTGTGTACGCCAATCTAATACTGGACCTGTGTCCCCTAATTCTCTCACACAATGCGGTTTCAGTCTTGCCAACGTACACTAGGCCACATCGACATGTCAACGACATGTATACGACATAAGTTGTTTTACATGTGTGGTCATCTTAATGGAGTACTGCTTATTTCAATCATTTCTAAAGGGATCCCTTAGATAGAATATACTACAAAACATGGGTTGGATTGCATCTCTGAATTTTTACCCACTTCAAAACTTTAAATATTTGCTTAATATGAGCTAGGCATTCAAGCTTTGTCTTTTGGATTTTGCCTTTTTTTTCTCTTAATTATTTAAGCTTTTAGGAGCATTAAATATGTATTTTTCTTAAGGAATTTTAGCTTGCTTGTTTTTTATTCAGAATAAAGGATTTGTATTACTTAAAGGACCACTATAGGCACCCAGACCACTTCAGCTTAATGAAGTGGTCTGGGTGCCAGGTCCAGCTAGGTTTAACCCTTTTTGCAGTAAACATAGCAGTTTACATATGGGTTAATCCAGCCTCTAGTGGCTGTCTCATTGACAGCCGCTAGAGGCGCTTCCGAGATTCTCACTGTGATTTTCACAGTGGGAAGACGCCAGCGTCCATAGGAAAGCATTGATAATGCTTTCCTATGGACTGGCTGAATGTGCGCGCGGCTCTTGACGCGCATGCGCATTCAGCCGATGACGGAGTAAGAGGGAGGAGAGTCCCAGCGCCGAGGGATTAACCCCTTCCTCCCCCCTCAGCGCCACGGGAGTTGGACCCTAAGGGTGGGGGCACCCTCAGGGCACTATAGTGCCAGGAAAACGAGTATGTTTTCCTGGCACTATAGTGGTCCTTCAAAGTTATATGCTCTTTAGGACATATAGAAATATATATCAAAATGACGTTAACAGCCATTAACATAATGACTTGCCCCAAAATTTCATCTGACCAGGTCAGAAGGTTAACAGATAAGGAATGACATATAACCCCATGATATACGCACACACAGAAGATACCTAAAAGATACACGTGGACACAGAGACTCACCCAAGAAGATAGGACACAAAACAAGAGACGGACAAGAAGACATCTTGAAACAATCTTAATAATATCATCCAGAACATCCAAACATGGTATACAACAATGGGTAGTCCCCACTGTGTACCGAGGGTTACTGCTACAACATGCACATGATGCACCTACATCTGGACATCGTGGTGACAAGATCACATATGAGATATTGCGTGATTATTAGAGTTGAGCGGACACCTGGATGTTAGGGTTCGCTGAGTTCGGCCGAACTTCGTCAAAAGTTCGAGTTCGGGCTCGAACTTGAGCCCGAACCCCATTGAAGTCAATGGGGACCGGAACTTTTGGGCACTAAAATGCCTCTAAAAAAGTCCTGGAAAGGGCTAGAGGGCGTAAAAGTAAGACAAATGGGAGTAAGAGTAGTACAAGTGCCCTGCAAACAAATGGGGATAGGGAAATCACTTAAAATAACCTAAAAATTAAAAAATACAGCTTAGCCATAAAATAGTACTAGATGGTATCTTTGATTTTAGCTTTGGAAGAACATAAAAATCTAAAGCATGGCTGTCAGGAGGATCACCAGAATTATCCACTTGAGAGAGGGTTGGAGTGCAGGGTATTCTCTTTCATTGTTCAAACTGAGCTCAACTCCTGATGTATGGAGAAAAGGCCTTCACAAGCCTCTGCTATTGTGTACATAGTTTATACTAAGTGACCCATAGGTTGAGGAGGCAGTGACCATGGCGGTGTAGGTGGAAGCAGCGGTGGAGGAGGAGGAGGTAGCCAACACTGTTTTTTATTTGTTTTTGTTTTTTAATTGGGGTTGCTCCCAAAATATTTGGGACATATAAAAAAAAGAAACATTTGCGGCCTGCGGTACATTTCTTGCAGTCCAATAATGCAATCAGGTTTTTAAAACTGTCCGTCTCCACCAGACGGAATGACAGCATTTCAAAGGCCAGGAATTTTGAAATGCTGGCATTTAGGGCCAGGAATCGCGGGTGGGTACTTCCTCTTTCTCTCCAGTGTTTGGGAGATGGACAGCTGAACGCTTCCATGAGACAGTGTGGAGATGCTGGACAATTGTGTACCTGGCCTATGCTGGTGCAGGAACCCACCCTCCAAGCCACTTGTGAATGGCTAGCCTGATAACCGTGGTAATGACCCCTCTTCCTCCTGTGCCACATCCTCTTCCATCATCGCCTGAAGCGTTTTTTCAAGGAGACATAGAAGCGGGATAGTAAGGCTGAGAACGGCGTCATCGGCACTGGCCATGTTGGTGGAGTACTCAAAACAGCACAACATGGCACACAGGTCTCGCATGGAGGCCCACTCATTGGTGGTGAAGTGGTGCTGTTCCGCAGAGCGACTGACCCATCCGTGCTGCAGCTGAAACTCCACTATCGCCTGCTGCTGCTCGCACAGTCTCTCCAGCATATGCAAGAAGGAGTTCCACCTTGTGGGCACGTCGCATATGAGGCAGTGAGCGGGAAGGCTGAAGTTACGCTGCAGCACAGACAGGCGAGCAGCAGCAGGGTGAGAACGCCGAAAGCGCGCACAGACGGCCCACACTTTCTGCAGCAGCTATGATATATATGGGTAGTTGTTACAAATCGTTATTTGTAACTGGCCCTTTAAATGGAACATTGCCCTGCTTCCCTGGATTGTGGAGGAGCCTAATGGCCAGCCTCCTGCCTCATGACTATGGCCCCTGGAAGATTGTGCCCCTGAAAATGTATTAACTTTTATTGGTGTGTATGGCCCTTTAAGAACCGTCTGGGGACATATTGTGACTTTGGTGAACAATGCCCCTTTAAGACTATGTCCCCAGACCTGTAAAATAACTTGTTCCTGGCTTTCCCCCACTTGGTTCAGTAAATAGGGCTTTCTGAACCAGGTACCACACAGGCGGACCACCCAGAAGCTAAAGTGTGCAGGCAATTTACCTCCCAGGCTGTGAGGTTACTGCCGGTTAATTGCACGTGGCGGCGGCCATCTTGGTTTACTCGAATGCGGTCAGCGGTGTATGCTAAAGATTCTGTGGAACTAAAAGCGGCTACACATTTTGCCGAACACCGCTGACCCTTACCTTCTCCCATACGGAACTTGCAGCTCCGTTCGAAATGGGACTTAGTCGTTTTTTCGGCATGAAATTGACCGACCGCACAGCCCAAATCTATGGAACTGTTTTGGGCAGGAAATTGTGCTTGAGGTCGGTCATAAAGGACTTCCAGCTAACTTTTGATCCACTGGAGGGATTTGGCTGATTTTTGGAAGGGTTTATGTTTGATGTATGCTGAAATTGGTTTACTTTATTGAAATTGGATGTATGGTTTTAAAGTTACAGTGTGTGTGTAAAAACTGTATTTTTATTGTATGTAATAATTGGTTTAACTGTTTATCTGAGGGGAGGGAATGTGTGGGTTGCACCAGATGTGTGATTGGTGATTTTATGCCTCCCCCTGGGAGTGTCCTATTTGCATGTAACCTCAATAAAAGCCAGGCTGGGTGTTCCAGCATCTCAGACCTCTTCTAACCCTCTAACTTGCAGCCTCGACTCATGTGTGTAGGGGACAGCTATAATCACTACAGGGATTGCTATGCTCTTCATACTCCCTTAGCTACTGAGCTCTTGTAAGAGCTCTGGTTCCTGATCCTGCTTCGACACTACAAAAGGAAGAGGTTCGCCTATTGGAACCTGGAGCCTGGTCGTAGGTCCAGGGCGCAGAGCAGACGGCGAGATACCAGCCCAGCAGCGGTGGTTCGTGGAGTTCGCAGTGCTTATGGTGGCTACGGTGCTGATGGTCCTTTGGTGAGCGCTAGGAGCATCCTCTCCTACGGTCCAACTTCCAGCCAGCCTGGAGGCAACCGTAACAGTAGTTTTTCAGGAATTTCTGCACCACCAAATTCAGACCATGCGCCAGGCAAGGGATGTGCTTCAAACTGGATAGGCGCAGAGCTGCTACGAGATTTCGCCCATTATCGCACACCACCAGTCTAGGCTTGAGGCTCAGTGGCAACAACCACTCATCAGTCTATTGTTCCATGCCTGTCCACAGCTCCTGCGCGGTGTGGGGTTTTCCCCCCCAAACATTTTAAAACAGCCTGCTGTCATTTCCCCCTGGCTGTGCTGCAGTTAGTGGTGAAGGTGTTACGCTGACCAGATGAGGAGGTGGTAGAGGAGGAGGAAGCGGAGTAGGAGGAGGAGGCAACAGGAGGCAACGCTGTGTACCCAAATAAAGATTGTCAAATGTTGTATCCTGGAACTGTGTCCCATCTGGTTACTGGGGAAATGGGTCTGACCTATTCTAATCAAAGGGGATAACCATCGGTTACCCAGGTCCTGCTTCAATTGGTGGCAAGCGGCGGGATCCCATGTCCCTGCCAACAGACCCATGGACTACAGTGCTCTAAAGCGACCTACACTGCAGGACTTGTGTGGAGCCAGAGGAATAACGCCTGGTGGGCGTAACAAGGCCAAATTGACTGCTGCGCTCCTTGAGGACGACCAGGCATGCAGTGAGGCAACGAATCCCAGCCAGGGGCCGGAGATGAGGAGGAAGTGTGCAAGGACGTGGAACGGCGCCTCGCATATTACTGAGAGCCACCCTCAGAGGATATCGTCAGCAGGACCTTTTTGGCGGTGCAAGCCTATGTCCTTGTTAATAGACAGAGGGCGACCTCCATGAACCCAGATGAAGGAAGAAGGAAGCAGAGGGCGCCAGGAAGCACAACCACCCTGGCCCACAAGCTACCATACAATGCCTTCAAAGAGTTCAAGGAAGCAGAAGAAGGCATCGATGACTTTTTACAAGACTTTGAGCACCAGTGCCTACTCCAAGACGTGGACTCCAGCGACTGGGTCACCATTCTGGCCAGCAAACTAGTGGGGAAGGCAGCAGATATTTACCGGGCTGTACCAGAAGAGCAGATCATAGACTATCCCTTTATTACACAAATCCTCCTGACCCGGTATGTGGTCACCCCCGAGCAATACCGCCGAAAGTTTAGGGAGACCCGGAAAGGGGAGAAGGACTTCCATGCGGAGTGGGCATGCTGCATCGCAAGGGCTACCCAGAACTGGCTCAACTCCCATCAAGCCAAGTTCCCGGAGGAGATCACTCAGCTCGTCATGCTACAGCACTTTTTCAATGGGCTCCCCAACGACACGGCTGGTGAGAGACAGCAGGCGTTGCCCCAGCTGCGTTGGTGACCTCTTCCTCCTCCTCTGCCTTGTGCTTCCACTGAGCCCCCGGTATCAGATGGGAATGCTCTCAGCAGCGCGTCTACCAGTGTGCGCTTGTAGTCGCGCATCTTCCGATCACGCTCCAGTGAAGGAATTAATGATGGCACATTGTCCTTGTAATGGGGATCCAGCAGGGTGACCACCCAGTAATCGTTGCGCAGGCACCTTGGTGACTCTAGATAACCTCTGGCCGATCGCACATCCCCGTGACGGCGACAACGCATTCGGATGTCTGCCTTATCAACTTTATATGGTACTTTCTGCGCCTACCATGGTGACCGGGGGTAACGGGGAATCAAGGTTCGATTCCGAAGAGGAAGCCTGAGAAATGGCTACCACATCCAAGGAAGGCAGCAGGCGCGCAAATGACCCACTCCCGACACGGAGAGGTAGTGACGACAAATAACAATACAGGACTCTTTCGAGGCTCTGTAATTGGAATGATTCCAATTTAAATCCTTTAACGAGGATCTATTGGAGGGCAAGGCTGGTGCAGAGTGACTGACCCATCCGTGCTGCAGCTGAAACTCCACTATCGCCTGCTACTGCTCACACAGTCTCTCCAGCATGTGCAAGGTGGAGTTCCACCTTGTGGTCACTTCGCATATGAGGCGGTGAGCGGGAAGGCAGGAGTTATGCTGCAGCCGAGCATGAACCAGCAGAGTGAGAACGCCGAACGCACGCACAGCCGCTACAGTGGAACTGCGAATGGCTCATTAAATCAGTTATGGTTCCTTTGATCGCTCCATGTGTTACTTGGATAACTGTGGTAATTCTAGAGTGACCTATGTAGTAAATTCAAATCAAAGTTCCAGTGCAAAAATAAATTCTCGCCCATCTTCTGTGGGTTATTGCATTTTTAAGATGTAGACTTATTGTATCACACTAGCCATGTTTAGGTAGAATGTCTGACACGTTGTTTTGGTGTTTGGTTTTTAACTTTGTAGTTGTGTCTTTACACAATATAGAAATGTGTATTAATGCTTCTGTATATGAAGCGATTACAATAACACTTATTTTTCACTTTTTAAAAAAAAATCAGGCTAAACTAAAATTGGTAATTAACAATGTGACATCTGAAAAGCACATGAAGGGATGCTGTATGATTTAAAAAAACAAAAACACACTACATGAAGGTCCTGTTCACTAGAGTGTGTAGTCATGAATGTAACCAGGAAAACTTTTTTTTACAGCCACTGGTTGGCCCATACATATTTTAAAACCTGTTTACTTTTGATATAGCATGACTTGTAGTCTTGTTTTTAACTTGCTTAAAATACATATTTTTGTATGACACGTAGTGTGTTTTTTCATTGATTATTGAATTTTAATGGTCTAAGATAATTAACATATCAACAGGCAAACGTAACCCGAATGATTTGTCTCAGTCTTGCCTTCTATACTGCCTGCACCATAGGCAACAATTATTTGTCTTTATTTGTCTTTAGATGGTTCTATTTGACTCTCAGATATGAAGTGCAGGTCCCAAATGTACGATTTAGAAACCAAAGAAATGTGAATTAGTCAAACTGCAATGTCACAGCAGTATTTGACGGTTCTATTTGACTCTCAGATATGAAGTGCACGCCACAAATCTACTTTTTAGCACCCAAGAAATGTGAATTAGTCAAACTGCAATGTCACAGCAGTATTTGATGGTTATATTTGACTCTCAGATATGAAGTGCAGGCCCCAAATGTACGATTTAGCACCAAAGAAATGTGAATTAGTCAAACTGCAATGTCACAGCAGTATTTGACGGTTCTGTTTGACTCTCAGATATGAAGTGCAGGCCCCAAATGTACGATTTAGCACCAAAGAAATGTGAATTAGTCAAACTGCAATGTCACAGCAGTATTTGATGGTTATATTTGACTCTTAGATATAAAGTGCAGGCCTCAAATGTACTATTTAGCACCAATGAAATGTGAATTAGTCATACTGCAATGTCACAGCAGTATTTGACGGTGCTATTTGACACTCAGATATAAAGTGTACGCCACAAATGTACTTTTTAGCACCAAAAAAAACTTGAATTAGTCAAACTGAAATGTCACAGCAGTATTTGACGGTTCTATTTGACTCTCAGATATGAAGTGCAGGCCCCAAATGTACTATTTAGCACCAAATAAATGTGAATTAGTCAAACTGCAATGTCACAGCAGTATTTGACGGTTCTATCTGGCTCTCAGATATGAAGTGCAGGCCCCAAATGCACTATTTAGCACCTAAAAAATGTGAATGTTTAAAACTGCGCTGTTACCAAAGTATTTGACGGTTCTATTTGACTCTCAGATATGAAGTTCGCCCCACAAATGTACTTTTTAGCATTAAAAAAACTGTGAATTAGTCAAACTGCAATGTCAAAGCAGTATTTGACGGTTATATTTGACTCTCAGATATGAAGTGCAGGCCCCAAATGTACTGTTTAGCACCAAAGAAATGTGAATTAGTCAAACTGCAACGTCACAGCAGTATTTGGCGGTTCTATTTGACTCTCAGATATGAAGTGCAGGCCCCAAATGTACTATTTAGCATCAATAAAATGAGAATTAGTCAAACTGCAATGTCACAGCAGTATTTGACGGTTCTATTTGACTCTCAGATATGAAGTGCAGGCCCCAAAATGTACTATTTAGCACCAAAGAAATGTGAATTAGTCAAACTGCAATGTCACAGCAGTATTTGACGGTTCTATTTGACTCTCAGATATGAAGTGCACGCCACAAATGTACTATTTAGCACCAAAGAAATGTGAATTAGTCAAACTGCAATGTCACAGCAGTATTTGACGGTTCTATCTGGCGCTCAGATATGAAGTGCAGGCCCCAAATGCACTATTTAGCACCTAAAAAAATTGAATGTTTAAAACTGCGCTGTTACCAAAGTATTTGACAGTTCTATTTGACTCTCAGATATGAAGTGCGCCCCACAAATGTACTTTTTAGCATTAAAAAAACTGTGAATTAGTCAAACTGCAACGTCACAGCAGTATTTGACGGTTCTATTTGACTCTCAGATATGAAGTGTACCCCACAAATGTACTTTTTAGCACAAAGAAAATGTGAATTAGTCAAACCGCAATGTAACAGCAGTATTTGACGGTTCTATTTGAATCTCAGATATGAAGTGCAGGCCCCAAATGTATTGTTTAGCACCAAAGAAATGTGAATAAGTAAAACTGCAACGTCACAGCAGTATTTGACGGTTCCATTTGACTCTCAGATATGAAGTGCAGGCCCCAAATGTACTATTTAGCATCAAATAAATGTGAATTAGTCAAACTGCAATGTCACAGCAGTATTTGACGGTTCTATCTGGCGCTCAGATATGAAGTGCAGGCCCCAAATGCACTATTTAGCACCTAAAAAAATTGAATGTTTAAAACTGCGCTGTTACCAAAGTATTTGACAGTTCTATTTGACTCTCAGATATGAAGTGCGCCCCACAAATGTACTTTTTAGCATTAAAAAAACTGCGAATTAGTCAAACTGCAACGTCACAGCAGTATTTGACGGTTCTATTTGACTCTCAGATATGAAGTGTACCCCACAAATGTACTTTTTAGCACAAAGAAAATGTGAATTAGTCAAACCGCAATGTAACAGCAGTATTTGACGGTTCTATTTGAATCTCAGATATGAAGTGCAGGCCCCAAATGTATTGTTTAGCACCAAAGAAATGTGAATAAGTAAAACTGCAACGTCACAGCAGTATTTGACGGTTCCATTTGACTCTCAGATATGAAGTGCAGGCCCCAAATGTACAATTTAGCATCAAATAAATGTGAATTAGTCAAACTGCAATGTCACAGCAGTATTTGACGGTTCTATTTGGCTCTCAGATATGAAGTGCAGGCCCCAAAATTTACTATTTGGCACCAAAGAAATGTGAATTAGTCAAACTGCAATGTCACAGCAGTATTTGACGGTTCTATTTGACTCTCCGATATGAAGTGCACATCACAAATGTACTTTTAAGCACCAAAAAATGTGAATTAGTCAAACTGCAATGTCACAGCAGTATTTGACGGTTGTATTTGATTCTCAGATATGAAGTGCAGGCCCCAAATATACTATTTAGCACCTAAATAAATTGAATGTTTAAAACTGCGCTGTAACCACATTATTTGACGGTTCTATTTGACTCTCGGATATAAAGTGCACCACAGGCGACAAATGTTCTATTTAGCACCCGGAAAAATGCCTTTTTAAAACTGCTATGTCACAGCAGTATTTGACGGTTCTATTTGACACTCAGATATGAAGTGCACGCCACAAATGTACTTTTTAGCACCTAAAAATTTTTAATGTTTAAAACTGCGCTGTAACCACAATGTTTGACAGTTTTATTTGACTCTCAGATATGAAGTGCAGGCCCCAAATGTACTATTTAGCACCAAAGAAATGTGAATTAGTCAAACTGCAATGTCACAGCAGTATTTGACGGTTCTATTTGACTCTCAGATATGAAGTGCACGCCACAAATGTACTTTTTAGCATCAAAAAACATTTGAATTAGTCAAACTGCAATGTCACAGCAGTATTTGATGGTTCTGTTTGACTCTCAGATATGAAGTGCAGGCCCCAAATGAACTATTTAGCACCAAAGAAATGTGAATTAGTGGGGGGCGGGGCCTGAGCTTCATGGCGGCTGGACCTGCCTCGTGTGAGCTCCGAGCCCAATCTTCATTCCGAGCCGGAATAATTGCACTCCAGCCAGCCAGGACTCGCAAAAACGTTTAACCTGATCGCACTTACCTCAGAAGCCAGCCGTGGTGCCCCGGGTCTAGCGCCCACGGGTGCACAGAGCGTCCTCAGAGGGTGCCGGGAGTGAGGCCTAGCAGTATCGCCAGATGGGTGAGGCGGCCGATCCCCCGCTCTGCGCGACCTAGTGCCCTCCTAAGCCTGTAATAGAGCCCTGTTTCCCCCCCCCCGGACCGGCGGGGGTCATCCCGGTCCACCCTAGCCTGCACCTGAAACCAAGCGACACACGCTAATTTGCCCTAACTAGCCGAGCTGTCGGAGCATATATAAAATGGCCGCCCAGCAACAGCCAAAAAGAGGGACCACAGACGGCCACCCACACTCTCACCCCCTGGAGACTTTGGACAGACTCTGCTTAAGCTTCTGCGAGACTCTTCATAACAGGGGTTTGTCCTACCTTCAAGCGGCTACGGTGGTTGCCTCGTGGATTCATCCGGCGACACGGAATCCCGCTACAAGCCTTCAGGGTGGCCAGCCTACCAAACAAGAGCCGACAACCGAGACGGAGGACAATGGTCCCGAGCAACCTGGGCGCATACACCCAATCCCACCCACGCAGGTATGAGACCGCCGGGCAACCCCACAGGCCCAGCAACGCAACCAAACATGGCATCTCAGACCAGCAAGACACTCGGTTCCTATCCGGGGCTACAGCAAAACACCACGCCACAGCACAAAAGAACATGGGGAAGAACTCCCCAAATCAAGATATAAAAACACCTGCCCAGCTCCCAGACCACTGTTGCCCACTACACAGGCCAGGTCATGAGACACTGCAACTGATCATGCCCGACTCGGATGAGGACTGGTCTCTGCCGCAGACCTGCAAGTGGACGAAAGGCGACACCAGGCTAGGCCAAGGAATGGACTACCTGCTAAAACACGCTAGTGGCATCGGATGAAGGTTTGCAGATGCCTCCATTTCAGTCACCGACCTGGTCAAAAACAAAAAAAAGCAGGACTTGAGGTGCACTCACACTACATCATCAGCTGTACTCCCAGCGGTCCCAACGTTATATTTAATCTAATCTAAATTGTTTTATCTGTTTGATAAGCCAGTTTCCACACACACATGTTTATGCTAGATAAGCTGGGCAGGATTAGCACTCTTTTGCAGCTCTCACACACGTTGTAATACTACTATATGGTCTAGTGTTGCTGACAGCCTATTAGAAGATTTGAACAGACCCACACGGGTCCTCTAACGTATAGCCTAACCTCACTCTGTTACATGATTGTTTGCTGCTCCGGCATCCAAAGCAATATGTATTAGATCAGCCACATAGACAGTTCTGAACACCATCAAATGTTTAACTAACTCAGTAAATGTTAACGCAATCATAGGTTCATAACCATGTAAAAGCGCAGTCTTATTAATTATCAATGTTAAGTTACGGTTATCCTTCTAAAAATGTGCCGAGTTTCATACTGCTCCTACTGTTATGCTGGAAAAACAGCTTGAGGACTGCTATTGGGGCACCACGAGCTTGTATGTCTTTATTAATATGCACAACAAAAATAAAGAATTAAAAAAAAAAAAAAAAAAAAAAAAAAGAAATGTGAATTAGTCAAACTGCAATGTCACAGCAGTATTTGACGGTTATATTTGACTCCCAGATATGAAGTGCAGGCCACAAATCTACTTTTTAGCACCCAAGAAATGTGAATTAGTCAAACTACAATGTCACAGCAGTACTTGGCGGTTCTATTTGACTCTCAGATATAAAGTGCACCACAGACTGCATATGTACTATTTAGCACCAAAAAAATTTAATTAGTCAAACTGCAATGTCACAGCAGTATTTGACAGTTCTATTTGACCCTCATATATGAAATGCATGCCCCAAATTTACTATTTAGCATCTAAACAATTTGAATGTTTAAAAATGCGCTGTAACCACAGTATTTCACGGTTTTATTTGACTCTCAGATATGAAGTGCAGGCCCCAAATGTACTATTTAGCACCAAAGAAATGTGAATTAGTCAAACTGCTATGTCACAGCAGTATTTGACGGTTCTATTTGACTCTCATATATGAAGTGCATTCCCCAAACGTACTATTTAGCACCAAAGAAATGTGAAAAAGTCAAACTGCAATGTCACAGCACTATTTGACGATTCTATTTGACTCTCAGATATGAAGTGCATGCCACAAATGTACTTTTTAGCATCAAAAAACATTTGAATTAGTCAAACTGCAATGTCACAGCATTATTTGACAGTTCTATTTGACTCTCAGTTATGAAGTGCACG
The DNA here is from genome assembly GCF_036172605.1 of Pelobates fuscus. NCBI lineage: Eukaryota > Metazoa > Chordata > Amphibia > Anura > Pelobatidae > Pelobates > Pelobates fuscus. The sequence continues at coordinate 238,680,067 of NC_086322.1, forward strand.
CCACAAATGTACTTTAAAGCACCAAATAAATGTGAATTAGTCAAACTGCAATGTCACAGCAGTATTTGACGGTTGTATTTGATTCTCAGATATGAAGTGCAGGCCCCAAATATACTATTTAGCACCTAAATACATTGAATGTTTAAAACTGCGCTGTAACCACAGTATTTGATGGTTCTATTTGACTCTCAGATATGAAGTGCACGCCAGAAATGTACTTTTTAGCACAAAAAAAAAAATGTGAATTAGTCAAACTGCAATGTCACAGCAGTAATTGACGGTTCTATTTAAATCTCAGATATGAAGTGCACACCACAAATGTACTTTTTAGCACCAAATAAATGTGAATTAGTCAAACTGCAATGTCACAGCAGTACTTGACGGTTCAATTTGACTCTCAGATATGAAGTGCACCCCCCAAATTTACTTTTTGCACCAAAGAAATGTGAATTTTTCAATGTGCGATGAAACCACAATATTTGACAGTTCTATTTGACTCTCAGACATGAAGTGCACCGCAGGCAGCAAATGTACTATTTAGCACAAAAAAGTGTGATTTTTCAAACCAACAATGTAACAGTAGTATTTAAGGGTTTTATTGGACTGCAAGAAATGCACCGCAGGCCGCAAATGTACTATTTAGCACAAAAAAGTGTGATTTTTTAAACCAACAATGTAATAGTAGTATTTAAGGGTTTTATTAGACTGCACGAAATGCAGTACGCAAATGTACTATTTAGCACCAGAAAAATTGCAGTATATAAAAATGCCTAGATGTTGCACACTGAGCTACCAGAACAGGATTAAAGTAACATGCCTGGCACACATGCAGTTGCAAGTGCACTGCACTCTAAATACTACAAACATGTAGTATAGCATCCACTAAAATAATCGCTGTAGTTTGAACATTAAACACCAGAATTATTTCCTAATCTGTCCCTCACAGCTGTAGTATCCTCTCCCTACACTAATACGAGCTCATGTGACGTGCGGCGCTACGTGACTCCAGCTTATATATAGAGGCTGGGTCACATGCTGCACTGGCCAATCACAGCCATGCCATTAGTAGGCGTGGCTGTGATGGCTTCTAAGGGCACACGAGTCAAACGCTTGTTGATTGACTGCCCTGCAGCCTTTCAAAACGCGCTATTAAATCGCTGAACAACGAACTCCAACCCAAACATACACTGAAATGTCCGTGTTCGGGTCCGTGGTCTGGGGTCCAAAAACCGTAATGTTCGGTAAGAACCCAAACTTTGCAGTTCTGATAATGAATATTGGCCACACATGTTACTTGGAAGCAGCCCACATTACTTGGAAGCAGACTCTATTAAGTAGACTCTTTCAAGTAGGAGTTAGAAAACCAGGAGTTACTCTGAGTGCTTTGTATACTGTGGAGAGTGGTTTGTATTTTATTTTTGTTTAATTGGTTCAGTTGGTAAAGTTTTTCTCTCTCTTTTGTGCTGCTGCTTGATTGATTTTGGGGAGTGTTCATTAATTGCACCTGTGTGGGATTTGTATCCCCATAAAGGCACACCCCTAACTCACTGAGCTTGCTCACATTAGTTGGAAGCACTCTATTAAAGGGACTCTCCAGGGAGGTGATTTTACTCACCTCGTTCCAGCGCCGGGAGCCTCGTGAAGCCGCGCCCCCTATTTCGTCAAAGTGACGAAATAGGCGGGCGCGAGCAGGGAGCAATCAGACGCTTCCATTTGGTTTCGCCACACATGCGCACATACTTAAGAGGGCGGCATTCATGCAGCCCTCTGAAGTGCTGCGCAGCAGCGAGCCGAGCTGAGTGACAGCTCAGCTCGCGGTCTTTGCCCGCCCCCTCCTCCGCTGACAGGCTGGAGAGAGAAGGCGCGCACACAGTGCCTTCTCTCTCCTGAACACGTCAGACGTATTTTAATACGTCTGACGTGTACAGGGCCTTTTTAGGGCCCTGCGTGATAGGAAGTCCCTCTAGTGGCCATCAGAGTGACGGCCACTGGAGGTATTCCTATCAATCAATGTAAACACTGTATTTTCTCTGAAAATACAGTGTTTACATTAGATTGCCTGCAGGGAGCTATAGATAATACCTGAACAACTACATTAAGCTGTAGTTGTTCAGGTGACTATAGTGTCCCTTTAAGTAGACTCTTTCAAGTAGGAGTTAGAAAACCAGGAGTTACTCTGAGTGCTTTGTATACTGTGGAGAGTGGTTTGTATTTTATTTTTGTTTAATTGGTTCAGTTGGTAAAGTTTTTCTCCCTCTTTTGTGCTGCTGCTTGATTGATTGGGGGGGAGTGTTCATTAATTGCACCTGTGTGGGATTTGTATCCCCATAAAGGCACACCCCTAACTCACTGAGCTTGCTCACATTACTTGGAAGCAGACTCTTTCAAGTAGGAGTTAAAACTAACTAGGGGTTTAAACTATCAAGGTAATTTTTTTATTTTTTTTATTTATATATTTTTATTTTATTTTTTATTGTTCTGTATCTGGGGAAATGAGTGTTGGCGAGATTGCTGGTTTAACCCAATGCACATCTTGTTGCATGTATGGATGCCTGGATGTACCCGTCCAGGGTCCATACCTCTGTGATGGTTGTGTGCGAGTGGCTTCTCTGGAAGCTCAGATTGGAGATCTCAAGAAGCAAATCGCAACTTTGAGGGAGATTGACAATCTTGAGATGAGTCTGCTGCTCACTGAGCAGAGTTTAGTGAGGACAGGTAGTGGAGAGGGAGGAGATAAGACAGATGGTGAACAGGCATGTAGCTGGGTGACAGCGGGGTGAGGAATCAGGGGGGAGGGAAGAGGAAAGGGCTAGCTAGTCCTGATTTGGTGCAACCTAGCAGATTTGCCTGTTTGAGGGAAGATGTTGGGAGCATCAGCTCAGGAGTAGCTGTATTAGAGGAAGCTGTTACTTCTAACAGCCAAGGTAACAGCCCCTCTAGTACGGGTGGGGATCAAAATGTAAGGAAGGTAAGATAGGTTGTGGTGGTAGGGGACTCTATCATTAGGAGTAGTGATGTACCGAACTGTCCGTGGCGAAATTAGCGTGTTCGCGTTCGCCGCGGCGGGCGGACACATGCGCAGTTCGATCCGCCCCCTATTCGTCATCATTGGGCAAACTTTGACCCTGTGCCTCTCGGTCAGCAGACACATTCCAGCCAATCAGCAGCACTCCCTCCCTTCCACACCCTCCAACCTCCCTCCCAGCATCCATTTTCGATTCATTTGGAAGATGCATGCTTAGTGAGAGGAGGGAAAGTTTAGCTGCTGCTGATTAAATAGGGAAATTGATAGCTAGGTTAGGGTATTCAGTGCCCACTACAATCCTGAAGTACTCATCTGATCTCTGCTGTAAGGACAGCACCCCAAAAAGCCCTTTTTAGGGCTATAACATCAGGCTGCTTTTTTTTTTTTTCCTGTGTAATGTAATTGCAGGTGCCTGCCTGCCAGCTTCTGTGTGAGGTTCACATTGGATACTGTGCCTACTTGCCCAGTGCCACCACTCATATCTGTTTAAACAATAGGTTAAGCTTTACATTTAAAATAAATATTTTTTTTTCACTGTAATATAAGAGCAGTTGCCTGCCTGCCAGCTTCTGTGTGAGGTTCACATTGGATACTGTGCCCACTTGCCCAGTGCCACCACTCATATCTGTTTTAACAATTGGTTAAGCTGAAGATTTAAAATAAATAAAAAAATTTCACTGTAATAGAAGAGCAGTTGCCTGCCTGCCAGCTTCTGTGTCAGGTTGGATGCCTTGCCCATTTGCACAGTCAGTGCCACCACTCATATCTGTTTTAACAATTGGTTAAGCTTTAGATTTTAAATAAATCATTTTTTTTCACTGTAATAGAAGAGCAGTTGCCTGCCTGCCAGCTTCTGTGTGAGGTTCACATTGGATACTGTGCCCACTTGCCCAGTGCCACCACTCATATCTGTTTTAACAATTGGTTAAGCTTTAGATTTAAAATAAATATTTTTTTTTCACTGTAATAGAAGAGCAGTTGCCTGCCTGCCAGCTTCTGTGTCAGGTTGGATGCCTTGCCCATTTGCACAGTCAGTGCCATCACTCATATCTGTTTTAACAATTGGTTAAGCTTTAGATTTTAAATAAATCATTTTTTTCACTGTAATAGAAGAGCAGTTGCCTGCCTGCCAGCTTCTGTGTGAGGTTCACATTGGATACTGTGCCCACTTGCCCAGTGCCACCACTCATATCTGTTTTAACAATTGGTTAAGCTTTAGATTTAAAATAAATATATTTTTTTTCACTGTAATAGAAGAGCAGTTGCCTGCCTGCCAGCTTCTGTGTCAGGTTGGATGCCTTGCCCATTTGCACAGTCAGTGCCACCACTCATATCTGTTTTAACAATAGCTTAAGCTTTAGATTTTAAAGAAATCATTTTTTTTCACTGTAATAGAAGATCAGTTAGTTGTCTGCAAGCGTCTGGGTGTCAGGCCTACTTCAGCGTGTGCTCTGCAGACCTGTGCCAGCGTGCTTTGACAGTTGCCAATCATATCTGGTGTCTCTTTAGCGTGCTTTTACAAAGAAAAAAGGTTTCCAGTGTAAGCTAATAGCAGACAGTCAGTGTCCTTCAAGCGGCTCTGTCAGGCCTTCCTTCAGCGTGTGCCCTGCACAACCCTGCCAGCGTACTTTGACAGTTGCCCATCATATCTGGTGTCTCTATAGCGTGCTTTTACAACCAAAATTTTGTTTCCACTGTAATAGAAGAGCAGTTGCCTGCCTGCCAGCTTCTGTGTGAGGTTCACATTGGATACTGTGCCTACTTGCCCAGTGCCACCACTCATATCTGTTTTAACAATTGGTTAAGCTTTACATTTAAAATAAAAAAAAATTTTCACTGTAATAGAAGAGCAGTTAGTTGTCTGCAAGCGTCTGGGTGTCAGGCCTACTTCAGCGTGTGCTCTGCAGACCTGTGCCAGCGTGCTTTGACAGTTGCCACTCATATCTGGTGTCTCTATAGCGTGCTTTTACAACCAAAATGTTGTTTCCACTGTAATAGAAGAGCAGTTGCCTGCCTGCCAGCTTCCGTGTGAGGTTCACATTGGATACTGTGCCTACTTGCCCAGTGCCACCACTCATATCTGTTTTAACAATTGGTTAAGCTTTACATTTAAAATAAATATTTTTTTTTCACTGTAATAGAAGAGCAGTTGCCTGCCTGCCAGCTTCTGTGTGAGGTTCACATTGGATACTGTGCCTACTTGCCCAGTGCCACCACTCATTTCTGTTTTAACAATTGGTTAAGCTTTACATTTAAAATAAATATTTTTTTTCACTGTAATAGAAGAGCAGTTGCCTGCCTACCAGCTTCTGTGTGAGGTTCACATTGGATACTGTGCCTACTTGCCCAGTGCCACCACTCATATCTGTTTTAACAATTGGTTAAGCTTTACATTTAAAATAAATATTTTTTTTTTTCACTGTAATAGAAGAGCAGTTGCCTGCCTGCCAGCTTCTGTGTGAGGTTCACATTGGATACTGTGCCTACTTGCCTAGTGCCACCACTCATATCTGTTTTAACAATTGGTTAAGCTTTACATTTAAAATTAATATTTTTTTTCACTGTAATAGAAGAGCAGTTAGTTGTCTGCAAGCGTCTGGGTGTCAGGCCTACTTCAGCGTGTGCTCTGCAGACCTGTGCCAGCGTGCTTTGACAGTTGCCACTCATATCTGGTGTCTCTATAGCGTGCTTTTACAACCAAAATTTTGTTTCCACTGTAATAGAAGAGCAGTTGCCTGCCTGCCAGCTTCCGTGTGAGGTTCACATTGGATACTGTGCCTACTTGCCCAGTGCCACCACTCATATCTGTTTTAACAATTGGTTAAGCTTTACATTTAAAATAAATAATTTGTTTTCACTGTAATAGAAGAGCAGTTGCCTGCCTGCCAGCTTCTGTGTCAGGTTGGATGCCTTGCCCATTTGCACAGTCAGTGCCACCACTCATATCTGTTTTAACAATAGCTTAAGCTTTAGATTTTAAAGAAATCATTTTTTTTCACTGTAATAGAAGATCAGTTAGTTGTCTGCAAGCGTCTGGGTGTCAGGCCTACTTCAGCGTGTGCTCTGTAGAACTGTTCCAGCGTGCTTTGACAGTTGCCAATCATATTTGGTGTCTCTATAGCGTGCTTTTAAAACCAAAATTTGTTTTTCACTGTTATAGATTGAATAGCAGTTACTTGTCTTCAAGCGGGTGTCTCAGGCCTACAGTGTGTGCTCTGCAGAACTGTTCCAGTGCACATTGCCAATCATATCTGGTGTCTCTATAGCGTGCTTTTAAAACCAAAATTTGTTTTTCACTGTTATAGATTGAATAGCAGTTACTTGTCTTCAAGCGGGTGTCTCAGGCCTACAGTGTGTGCTCTGCAGAACTGTTCCAGTGCACATTGCCAATCATATCTGGTGTCTCTATAGCGTGCTTTTAAAACCAAAATTTATTTTTCACTGTTATAGATTGAATAGCAGTTACTTGTCTTCAAGCGGGTGTCTCAGGCCTACAGTGTGTGCTCTGCAGAACTGTTACAGTTCACATTGCCAATCATATCTGGTCTCACAGTAGCTTGCACGCATAGTACCACTAATCCCCAAAAAAATGACAGGCAGAGGCAGGCCACCCCGCAGGGGCCGTCGTGGTGCTGTGATTCCCTTTTGCCCTAGAATAATGCCCAGTTTTCAGAAGCCACGTACCCTGAACTTGAAAAGTTCTGAGGACTTAGTTGACTGTCTAACACAGGACACCCAATCTTGTACAGCCTCCGCTCGGAACCTTGACGTACCATCCTCCTCCAGCTTAGCTTCAGGCACCTCTCACGATAGCACTCACCCGCCTGCCGCCACCACCAAAACTAGCACCACAGCCGCTTTACTTGGTATGTCAGAGGAGTTATTCACACACCCGTTTGAAGAAATGAGTGATGCGCAACCATTATTGCTAGAGGATGTAGATAACAGGGATATGTCTCAGGCAGCATTAAACACATGGAGGTACGGTGTGATGATGATGATGTTGTACCCGCTGCTGCTTCCTTTTCTGAGTTGTCAGATACAAGCGAAGCGGTTGATGATGACGATGCGTCCATGGATGTCACGTGGGTGCCCGCTCGGCAAGAAGAAGAACAGGGCGAAAGTTCAGATGGGGAGACAGAGAGGAGAAGGAGACGAGTTGGAAGCAGGGGGGGGTCGTCGCAAGGAGCTAGTGGCACAGTCAGACAGCATGCATCGGCACCCGGGGTCAGCCCGACAGCACGCCAATCAACGCATGCTGTGTCCACCACCAGAATGCCGTCATTGCAGAGCTCAGCAGAGTGGCATTTTTTTTGTGTGTCTGCCTCTGACAACAGCGATGCCATTTGCAACCTGTGCCAAAGGAAACTGAGTCGTGGGAGGTCCAACACCCACCTAGGTACAACTGCTTTGCGTAGGCACATGATCTCACATCACAAACGCCTATGGGATCAACACATGAGTACAAGCAGCACGCCTACTCTAAGCCGCCATCCTCCTCCTGGTCCAGCATCTTCAGCCACGTCAACCACTGCTGTCCTTCTTGCCCCCTCTCAACCATCTGCCACTCCGTCTCCCGCCTTGAGCAGTTCCCGCTCATCTGCCCACAGTCATGTGTCTGTCAAGGACATGTTTGAGCGTAAGAAGCCAATGTCACCAAGTCACCCCCTTGCCCAGCGTCTGACAGCTGGCTTGTCTGAACTATTAGCCCGCCAGCTTTTACCATACAATCTGGTTGAGTCTGAGGCGTTCAAAAAATTTGTACCTATTGGGACACCGCAGTGGAAGTACCCGGCCGGAATTTCTTTTCACAAAAGGCAATCCCCAACTTGTACTCGATTGTGCAAAAGGAAGTCATGGCATGTCTGGCACACAGTGTTGGGGCAAGGGTCCATCTGACCACTGATACCTGGTCTGCAAAGCATGGTCAGGGCAGGTATATCACCTACCCTGCACATTGGGTAAACCTGCTGACGGCTGACAAGCAAGGAATGCGTGGCATTGCAGAGGAGTTGGTGACACCGCCACGAATTGCAGGCAGTCCTGCTGCCACCTCCTTTACTCCTCCTACTCCATCCTCTTCCATAACCTCCTCGGCTGAGTCCTCTTGTGCCGCTGCTTCTTGCTCCACATCAACGACACTCCCCCAGCTCCCCAGGTACTATTCCACATCCCGGATACGGCAGTGTCACTCCGTCTTGGGTTTGACTTGCTTGAAAGCAGAGAGTCACACCGGACAAGCACTCCTGTCCGCCCTGAACGCACAGGTGGAAAAGTGGCTGACTCCGCAGCAACTGGATATCGGCAAAGTGGTGTGTGACAACGGAAAAAATTTGATAGCGGCATTGAAGTTGGGCAAGTTGACACATGTGCCGTGCATGGCACATGTGTGTAATCTGATCGTACAACGCTTTGTGCATAAGTACACAGGCTTACAGGACGTCCTGAAGCAGGCAAGGAAGGTGTGTGGCCATTTCAGGCGTTCCTACATGGCCATGGCTCACTTTGCCGATATCCAGCGGCGAAACAACATGCCAGTGAGGCACTTGATTTGCGACAGCCCTACACGTTGGAATTCAACACTCCTAATGTTCGACCGCCTGCTCCAACAAGAAAAAGCTGTTAATGAATATTTGTATGACCGGGGTGCTAGGACAGCCTCTGGGGAGCTGGGAATTTTTTTGCCACGTTACTGGACGCTCATGCGCAATGCCTGTAGGCTCATGCGTCCTTTTTTTTTCCTTTTTTCAACATATATTACAATTTTTAGTATACAAATGTAAAAACATATCCCATGCTTTACCCATTTTACAGTACAACTGTACACATGCAACATAAAAGAAATCACTGAAATTCAACAACACAAAGCTTACATGGGCTTTGAGGTGTTTGCCAAAATGCATGTATTTGTAGCCCAGATATAACAGTGGCTATAATTAACCTATGTAAACTTGTCACATCTGGCACACTTATACATTACTAAACACAGAATAGTAGTGAACTAAAAAACAAATTAAAAAATTCTGGTATTTGAAGAATATATTCAAATCATTCGTTTTCTGCCTACATTTTGTCATTCAGTTTTCAATTCAGTACAAATAGATGTTCAGTGAATAAACAGCTTAATATGGGGTTGTTGCTTGCTAAAAACAGACAGTTATGCTTTCTTCAGAAAACAATTATTGAACTTTTGAAACTCCCATAGAAAGTATGGCTTTCAACTTACTGAGACAAATTAAAATTTCAGCTTTGATGTTCAGCACATTACATGTATTTTTTTCAATATTTCGCTAAAACATAACAGTTAAAAAAAAACAAAAAATGTAAATATAACAAAACTACAACATTTATGAAAAAGGTTGAGGTCCTGCAGTAAAATGTTGATCAGATAAGAAGTTAGGTGGTATTATTTGTGAAAGCGGGTAAGAGAAGAGATTGGCTGGGTCAATGGACAATGGATTTACTGCATGAGTAGGGGGCAACATACCATGCCAGCCAGGGTAGGCTGCTTCTGGATACAATGGAAAAGATGGATATGGGAGACCTGCTGGAACAGTATTTGGCACATGGAGAGGTGGCATAATATTAGCACCCTGACTCTCTCCTATAATTACAGAGAATTCTCCTGGGAACTGAAGGCCATTGCTCAAATTTTGGAGCATATTCATGATCTCAGGCATGCCAACTTCCTCTCCTGTATCCTCAGAATTCTGATTCCACTGCTCAAAATTTGGGAAACCTGGAGGAGGGAGCCCTTGCTCGGCCATTTGTCTCTCCTCTCGTTCAACATCTGCTAATATGTCAGAGAAAATATCATCTGGGATATCCAAACCTTCTTTATGTTTCTTGGAAGATTTTTTGGGATAAGCTGTCCAGGAAGGATGGCTTGGAAGAAGCAAGATCAGAAGCAGAATAGGATGGTTGTCTTCCAAACCTGGACCTCCCAAAGGACGCAATCTTTGAGGGATGGGTTGGCCGGCAGGTAGAGGCACTAGGAACGCCTCCATGCCATGACTTCTGATGATTGCATATCTCAGCTTCCGATTAAGATAAGAATACAGCCGAGCATATGAAACTGCATCACTTGACATTCTTTGATTCAGTCGGATCACACACATGTCCTTGGTGCACTCTGGCCAGATACGATCCACATATTCCCAAACAGACTCTTGCAAAATGCATCCTTCGGATGTTAACACTTTTGGTAAATCCTGGCAAAGATGACTGCTATAACCAGACTCTGGCGTGGCTGTAACTTTAAACTGTTTTATAGAGAACATGTGAAGGAATCCCTTCCACACACGTGAGTCTGCTGGATCTGTGAGTCTAGTATCTGGATCATACAATTTCTTGTTCTTCTTTTCAATGCATGAAGAATGTTGATTGCCATTAGTTATATGGTGTTTCCATATTTTCTCTGTTTTCTTGGTAATTACCCATTGGCTTAAGTCAGCATCACCTGGGGGGTTTATCAGCCCTTTGCATATAAGGCAGTCCTGATCTAAAAGGTGGCTCTTGTGTTGGGATGTTGTGTCCCTTTTCTCTGAGATGCAATCCTGCTGAGAATCCTGAGGCTGCCACACAGAATCAGACAGATCCTCTAGGGTCAAGTTCTGATCGGGCACGGTATCAATTTCAATTAACCCCTTGTGTGTCAGCTTTGTCATCTGAATCTGGTATGGCTGTCTTTCCTCTTTCTCGATTAGTTCCAGTGCATGTTTTCTCTTTTGAATTCTCCAGTTGGCCAGCTCCTGTGCAGCCATTTACGTTGCACTCATTAGAACCAAACACTGTGGGGTGATTTCACCAAGGACAACACGACGGAACAGGATCTGATTTTTAGGGTCCTTCAAATTGAAAAGGAGGATCCGGTATTTATTCTTATATCTGCTGTCAGTACACAGGAAAAGTTTAAATATTTCTTGTTCTACGTTCTCTGCAACTCCACGCACCGACTCATCCAATACGTGAAGATCTGGGGTTTCTCTGACTCTCCTCAGTAGTGTATCAAACAGAGTCTGCACTGTGGTAACACGGACATCTTCAGGACATAACTCAACTATTTGCAGATAGGCAGTCTGCAGCTTCTCTTTTTCACCTGTTCTCTTCTTTCTCTTATGCGTATTCTTGTCTATATGCAGGTGGTCTCTTGCCTTTCTTTTAACCAATTCGTTCCTTCCATATGGTTTCAAAAGATCTCTGGCATCATTACTTTCAATGCAAATAACGTCATCATAGTTAGTCTCCTCATTATTCACCGGGAAGAGAGTGTTTGCACTGACTACCCACAGCATGCTCTTGCCATTGCCTACTCCACCTTCAACGACAGGGTGCAAGTCCCAAGGAGAAGGATCATTCACTTTATTATCTGTCTTTATTTCACAAGTAGTGCCTGGAACATCCTCATGGGTCACTAGATGTAAATCTGGACTAATGTCAACCACAGGGTCTGGAAAATCATCAATTTGAAATTTTTCGAATAATCCCAGTGGGCTGCCACATTCTTCCTCCTCTGATGGTATTAAAGTTTGCAGAGATTCACTATGGGGTGGTGTCAAGCATTTTGGAGAACAATTAAGCATTTCCATCCCAATACGTTTCAGATGTCCTATCAGCTCTTCCACCCTATGCGATACTATGGGCAGGCTACCCGTGACGTCATTACTCACGGCCCTATTTCACGCGGACACTCTGTGTCAGTGTGTATCATGGTCTCTGTGGACAGGGAACAGTCTCTATTCTGCTCTGTGTCAGTGTGTATCAGGGGTTTTGAGGACAGGTGTCAATCCATATCTGCCAAGTTACCCTATGTAGGGGGAACAGTCCCTATTCTGCTCTGTGTCAGTGTGTATCAGGGGTTTTGAGGACAGGTGTCAATCCATATCTGCCAAGTGACCCTATGTAGGGGGAACAGTCCCTATTCTGCTCTGTGTCAGTGTGTATCAGGGATTTGACTATCTTTATTCAGATTGAAAAATTACAATTCCAGGAAAAATTTAACAAACATTTACAAGAACATGTTATGCACATCATAGAAACAACGTAAACCTCTTTAAAGCCACAAACTTAAGACAAAAAATACGTACACACAATGTGTAAGGGTTTGAAAGAATATTCTGAATCCTTACACGTTTACTTTATCGTTTGTTTGATTTTTGTGAACCATATATAAACTACAAGCAGCGTGAAAACTATAAAAACTCAAGTGGCCATGCTGATCAAATTAAATAGTATGCTTTACACAGCGTATAAGGGTGATGTCACAGCACAACGGGAATCTAACAGGGGAAGAGGTGAAAGTCATCCTCCCCCTCCCACGACCCCGCCATATCTGCCAAGTGACCCTATGTAGGGGTAACAGTCTCTATTCTGCTCTGTGTCAGTGTGTATCATGGTCTCTGTGGACAGGGAACAGTCTCTATTCTGCTCTGTGTCAGTGTGTATCAGGGGTTTTGAGGACAGGTGTCAATCCATATCTGCCAAGTGACCCTATGTAGGGGGAACAGTCCCTATTCTGCTCTGTGTCAGTGTGTATCAGGGGTTTTGAGGACCGGTGTCAATCCATATCTGCCAAGTGACCCTATGTAGGGGGAACAGTCCCTATTCTGCTCTGTGTCAGTGCGTATCAGGGGTTTTGAGGACAGGTGTCAATCCATATCTGCCAAGTGACCCTATGTAGGAGGAACAGTCCCTATTCTGCTCCGTGTCAGTGTGTATCAGGGGTTTTGAGGACAGGTGTCAATCCATATCTGCCAAGTGACCCTATGTAGGGGGAACAGTCTCTATTCTGCTCCGTGTCAGTGTGTATCAGGGGTTTTGAGGACAGGTGTCAATCCATATCTGCCAAGTGACCCTATGTAGGAGGAACAGTCCCTATTCTGCTCTGTGTCAGTGTGTATCAGGGGCTTTGAGGACAGGTGTCAATCCATACCTGCCAAGTGACCCTATGTAGGGGGAATAGTCTCTATTCTGCTCTGTGTCAGTGTGTATCAGGGCTGGGCTTTGAGGACAGGTGTCAATGTTTGGTGATTTCTGCCCTTTATGGATTAAAAGCAGACTCTGCATCAACTGTGCAATTTTCCATGGGAGTTTTGACATGGATCCCCCTCTGGCATGCCACAGTCCAGGTGTTAGTCCCCTTGAAACAACTTTTCCATCACTATTGTGGCCAGAAAGAGTCCCTGTTGTTTTTAAAATTCGCCTGCCCATTGAAGTCAATGGCGGTTCGCAAGGTTCGCCGGTTCGTGAACATTTGCGGAAGTTCGCGTTCGCCGTTCGCGAACCGAAAATTTCGGGTTCGCGACAACACTAATTAGGAGAGCAGATAGGGCAATCTGCCGCTCTGATCGGCTCAACCTGACAGTTTGCTGTCTCCCGGGTGCTCGGGTCCGGCATGTTGCTGACAGAGTGGATGGATTATTGGGAGGGGCTGGGGATGACCCAGCGGTCATGGTCCATGTTGGTACCAATAACAAAGTAAGAGGAAGATGGAAGGTCCTAAAGAATGATTTCAGGGAATTAGGTAGCAAACTCAAGAAAAGGACCTCCAAGGTGGTATTCTCTGAGATATTACCTGTGCCACGTGCTACAGTGGAAAGGCAGCGTCTGAAGTCTTGGTGCAGGAAGGAGGGTTTAGGGTTTTTAGAGCACTGGGCTGACTTTGAGATTGGGTACAACCTATATAGTAGTGATGGATTGCACCTAAACGCAAGAGGGTCTGCAGTGCTGGGGGATAGGATGGCTAGAAGGTTGGAGGAGATTTTAAACTAGTAGTAGGGGGGGGAGGGTCATAGCAATCTACAAAATGGAGATAGGACAGAAAGGAGATGGGCTTTAGCACAGTATAAGGGGGGTAGAGACGGGGGAGGGGCAAGCTCAGAAAAGAGAAGCTATGTAATGTTGGTAATTCACAAAATATACAAGAGACGCATGATATTAAATGTATGCTTACTAATGCAAGGAGCCTAAATAACAAAATGGGGGAACTAGAGGCATTAGCATACACTAAACAATATGATATAATAGGCATAACTGAAACATGGTGGGATGAGACACATGACAGGGCAGTTAACTTAAATGGGTACATGTTATTTAGGAAGGATAGGAAAAACAAGAAGGGTGGTGGGGTATGTTTGTATGTCAACCATGATTTAAAGCCAAATCTTAAGCAAATTGAATGCGATGAGGAAAATGTGGAAGCTTTATGGGTAAATATCTGCTTGGGGGAAAAGAAGGGAAACCAACTATTGATTGTGATATGTTATAAACCACCTAATGTTAATATTGACGAGGAACAACAGCTGTTTGAGCAAATTGAGAAAGCTGCAAATCTGGGTAACACTTTAATTATTGGAGATTTTAATTACCCGGACATAAATTGGGACATAGTAGCTCAGCAAAGGGAATTCGGTTTTTACACTTGTTAACCTCCCTGGCGGTATGATTATGTCAGGAATTTTGTACCAAAAGCGGTACCATTTTTTTGCATTTGAATTACCCGCCCAGTTCCGCCTCCATGTCAGGCATGTCAATCAAATTGTAATTAATCAAATCACATAATTACGTTAAAAGATTATTTAAATATACATGTAGAATTTTAATATATATGCATTTATAGGTATTTAAATTCTACGTGTATACTAATGTAATTTTTTATGTAATTATATGTATTTATCTCTATATATATATATTTGCGGTTATTTGTATTTTATATATATATAGATATATATAGAATGTCATTCTAAGTGTATTTTGTTACCGATATATATATATTAATAACAAAATACAGTTAGAATGAAATTACATATGCATATATAATTTATTACATTTTGTTTCAATATTTTATTTATTTATTTTATTATTTTAATTATTTATTATTTTAATTATACATATTTATATATAATATATATATATATATATGTACATCTATTATATATATAATATATATACATATTATATATATGTAACGTCATTCTAAGTGTATTTTAATATTAATATATACTTATATTAATATTAAAATACACTTTGTATGACGTTACATATATATAATATGTATATATATATAATATATATACATATTGTATATATATAAAAATATATTTAATTTATTTTTACACTTGTCTTTTATTTATTTTTTTATACTTCCCACCAGCAGGGGGACTGTCTGATATTTCAAACAGTCCCCCTGCTGGCAGATCCACAGCCAGCTATAGAGGGCCATGTGATCGCTCTTTGAGAGCGATCACATGGCCCACGGGGGCCTGACTTGCCGTGGGAGGGCTGCCTGGGCTGTGAGGCAGTCCTCCCGAAGCAGATCGCGGCGGAGGTAAGTAAATCTTATCTACCCCGAGCGTGACTCGGGGTTACCGCTTCTGGCAGCGAAAATTAACCCCGAGTCACGCTCGGGAATACCGCTAGGGAGGTTAAATGACACCTTCATGTCACAACTTGTACAAGCACCAACTAGAATGGATGCTTGTCTGGACCTGGTTTTAACAAACAACGTTGATCTTTTGACCAACATTCAAGTAGGTGAGCACTTGGGAAATAGTGATCACAATATAGTGTCCTTTGAAATAAACTCTAAAAAACAAAAGCACATGGGGTATACTAAAACATATAAATTTAAAAAGGCCGATTTCAATAAGTTAAGGGAAGCTTTACAATATATTGACTTGCATAAAATCTTTAGTGAAAAGAACACTGAGGATACATGGATCATCTTCCAACAAATCTTAGAAAGGTACATTTCTCAGTATGTACCATTGGGAAATAAATATAAAAGAAACAAATTAAAACCAATGTGGCTTAGTAGAGAAGTAAAACAAGAGATTAAAAATAAGAAAAGGGCATTTAAATCATTTAAATCGGACAAATCAGATGCATCCTATAAAAGATATAAGAAAGCAAATAATGTGTGCAAAAAGGCAATTAAACTTGCTAAACTTCAAAATGAAAAAAATGATAGCCAAAGAGAGCAAAACCAACCCCAAAGCATTTTTTAAGTACATAAATTCTAAAAAACCCAAAAATGAAAGTATAGGTACACTAAAAACTGAAACGGGGGTGTTAGTTAATGAAGACCAAGAAAAGGCAGGAATTTTAAATAACTATTTCTCCTCCGTATATATTAAGGAAGAACCCATGGCAATAGATGTGCAAATGATTGCTACTAAAAACTTGCAGAATAATTGTACTTGGTTAACTCAAGACAAGGTGCTGCAGCAACTAAAGAAAGTTAATATAAACAAAGCTCCAGGGCCTGATGGTATCCATCCACGTGTACTTAAGATACGAAGTGTAGAAATAAGTGAACCTCTGTTTTTAATCTTTCAAGATTCTTTTCTTTCAGGAAGTGTTCCGGAGGATTGGAGGAAGGCAGATGTGGTTCCTATATTCAAAAAGGGTTCAAAATCCTTGCCTGGAAATTATAGACCTGTGAGCTTAACTTCTGTGGCTGGTAAAATATTTGAAAGGTTATTAAGGGATAATATTGAAGAATTCCTTAAGAAGAATATGGTTATCAGCAAAAATCAGCACGGTTTTATGAAGCACAGGTCATGTCAAACTAACTTGATTGCGTTCTACGAAGAAGTAAGTAGAAGTATAGATCAGGGTGCTGCAGTGGATGTGAACTGAGCCTCAAGCCCGAAACCTCGTAGCAGCTCTGGGCCAACCCGGTTTGACCCACATCCCTTGCCTGGCGCATCGTCTGAATTTGGTGGTGCAGAAATTCCTGAAAAACTACCCATATATATCAGAGCTGCAGCAGAAAGTGTGTGCCGTCTGTGCGCGCTTTCGGCGTTCTCACCCTGCTGCTGTTCTCCTGTCTGCTCTGCAGTGTAACTTCGCCCTTCCTGCTCACCACATCATATGCGACGTGCCCACAAGGTGGAACTCCCCCTTGCACATGCTGGAGAGACTGTGCGAGCAGCAGCAGGCGATAGTGGTGTTTCAGCTGCAACATGCACGGGTCAGTCACTCTGCGGAACAGCACCACTTCACCACCAAGGAGTGGGCCTCCATGCAAGACCTGTGTGCCGTGTTGCGCTGTTTCGAGTACTCCACCAACATGGCCAGTGCCAATGACTCCATTCTCATCCTTACTATCCCGCTTCTATGTCTCCTTGATAAAACGCTCTGGGCGTTGATGGAAGAGGATGTGGCACAGGAGGAAGAGGAGGAGGAAGGGGGGTCATTTCCACGGTTATCAGGCCAGTCATTCACAAGTGGCTCGGAGGCTGGGTTCCTGCACCAGCATAGGCCAGGTACACAATTGTCCAGCATCTCCACACTGTCCCATGGAGACATTAGCTGTCCATCTCCCAAACACTGGAGAGAGAGAGAAAGTACCCCCCTAGTCACCCGCGATCCCTGGCCCAGAATGCCAGCATTTCAAAATTCCTGGCCTTTGAAATGCTGTCATTCCGTCTGGTGGAGATGGACAGTTTTAAAAACCTGATGGCGTTATTGGACTGCAAGAAATGCACCACAGGCCGCAAATGTTTCTTTTTTTATGTGTCCCAATATTTTGGGGGCTACCACAATTAAAAAAATGTATATATTTATAATATATATATATAAAAACCAGTGTTGGCTACCTCCTCCACCGATGCTTCCACCTACACCGCCACGGTCACAGCCTCCTCAACCTATGGGTCACTTAGTATAAACACTGTACACAATAGCAGAGGCTTGTGAAGGCCTTTTCTCCATACATCAGGAGTTGAGCTCAGTTTTACCAATGAAAGAGAATACCCTGCACTACAACCCTCTCTCAAATGGATAATTCTGGTGATCCTCCTGACAGCCATGCTTTAGATTTTGATTTATGTTCTTCCAAAGCTAAAATCAAAGATTCCATCTAGTGCCATTTTATGGCTCAGCTGTATTTTTCATTTTGATATATTTTATGTTATTTTAAGTGATTTCCCTATCCACATTTGTTTGCAGGGCACTTGTTCTACTCTTACCCCCATGTTGCTTCCTTTTGCAGCCCTCTAGCCCTTTCCAGGACTTTTTTAGAGGCATTTTTGTGCCCAAAAGTTCAGGTCCCCATTGATGTCAATGGGATTCGGGGGCAAGTTTGGGGTCAAGTTCGATCCCAAACCCGGACTTTTTTTCAAAGTTCGGCCCAACCCACCGGACCCGAAAATCCAGGTGTCAACTCTAATTAAGAGCAAATACAGGATGTACATGTGTAAGACATTTATCATGGTATTTCTTCCCCCAAGACATCTCCCCCAATAAATGTTGTGGTTTTTTTTTTTTTTTTTTTAACAACCAGGTAAAACCCAATACAATGAGACAAGAAGGAGAAGACAGGATCTGAAGTGTTATCTTTTCTTTCTGTAACACTAAACTCTCCTGAAAAGCCGCTACCAAAGAATCATTCTTCCAAACCACCTCTGAAGCCAGGGTCCTGAACTCTATGGCATAGTCAGCCACGCATCTGGATTCCGGTTATATCCTCATCAGGGATTTACCTGCAGAACTAACCTGGCCTGGCAAATCAAGAGTTCGCCTAAAAGCGGAGAGGAACTCGGCATAGGTGTAACAATAGAGCTATATAGCAGCTCGACTACCAGATAGGATTAGCCCAGGCCAAGACTCTATCAGATAGATGATTGATTGAAAAATATATTTTCGATCTCTCAGTAGGATAACATAGTCTGGGTGTCATAAAACATTGCAGTTGCGGGATAGCAATGTTTACCTTATTGGGTTTAAATGTCTTTAGTGGCAGTCACTTAGACAGCCACTAGAGGCACTTCCTCCAAAATAGCAGAGATGGTCTGATTGGCGCAGCAAGGTGTTGTGTGGGAACAGCAATACAGAGAAAAGGTAAGTAAAACTATTTCATTTCCTTTAGACCGGAAGGGGTGTGGGCACCTGAGCTTGTAACAGGGCACTATAGCATTAGGAATACACAATTGTATTCCTAAAGCCATAGTGTTCATTTAAGTAAATATGTGCAATACAAGCTCTGTGTATGAGTTGCTGTTAAGTCACAGCTTCAGTATATGTGACTGATATAATATCTGTATATGAGACGCAGATAAAACACAGCCCAACTGTTATCTTAGTATTTTATCCTATGTACTGGTGTGGAGGTACCTCACTGTATACAACATATATAGTCTATGTACAATGTACTGTTAAGACATGGCCTATATGCAACTAATATTCTCTGTGTATGAGATGCTGTTAAAACACCACTTCAGTATATGTGATTAATATAATCTCCGATGGGGAATTAGTGATTGAGATGCCTGGTAAGGTGGTGGGTGTATTATACCTGTACTTGATCTGTGAGGAAAAGAGCTAACCCACAAGTAAATGGCGCCATGATCAGGAAAAGAAAATGATGGTAAGTGTTAAACAATGTTCCTTAATTGTGCATAAAGAGAGCTGAAGGAACAATTTAGAATGTTTCCATACCTTCTGCTCATATTCTCTTTCTGTCATGTTTTGCACATGCTTTATAGCCCGTTTCATTAGATCTTCTAGAGACTCATTGGTAATTTCCCTGCGCATCTCTTTGCTCCCTTTCTTGGCCAAAAATGAATAACAGCTTTCTTCAGCACGTGCTCTGCCCCTGGCCTGTAAGCAAACACAAGGATAAATATTACCATCAACTTGATGGTGACCGCATTTTCCAAACCAAAATTAGATAAATAAATGTATAGTTTAAATGATAGCGTCTAGTGTTAGATCTCTAAAACTCATTCAAAATAGATAACCATTACAGATTGAACAAGTTAAATATCAGTGCATTTTCTACAGCCTAGTAAACTTACAGGTGCCAGGGCGCTGCGCCCTCTCATGGGGCTCCTGACCTCCTGTATCTACATGTCTTTGGTGAACTTGCGGGTCATATTTCCCCGAAGTGTCACAGGTAAATTTGAGCTTCCCTACTTATACACTAGCATTAGATTCTTGTACATACTTTTCTGAGAGGATAGCATTACACTGGACGTATAGGGGTTAATGTTCTACACAGATAATCTTTGACTATTACAATACAAGGAGTCCAGTTCACACAGAATTGTCTCTGGTAACATTTTACCAGGCAATAGGTAATCGCACCCCATTACTGATGTGACACTTCGGGGAAATATGCCCTGCAAGTTCAACACAGACATGTACAGTCAGGAGCCCGATGAGGGGGCAGAGTGCCCCGGTACCTGTAAGTTTGGCTCACTAGGCTTTGTTCACAGCATACTTGTATTTCTTTGTGTTACGATCAGTGCCGGCAATGAAGGGGTCAGAGCTACATCAGGTCCTCTCTGAGGACTCCCACAAGGGGAGGAGTATACAAGACAGTTAGCTTATCATTGGAGAGAGTAGAAGGGGGAGTGGAATAAGTAAGCCAAGCCAATGTTGCAGACTTGGCTGCTGATTGACTTACCGAGCCGGAACCTTTGGGATATGACTCCTGTTTAAATTGAGCAGAAATTCAGTTCTCCTTGATACACGTGTCGGGCAACATGCCAAGTTCTTGCTTTTACTAATTCACTGTGCATTATTATGCACCTTTTTGTTTTAGTATGATTTAATATACTTTATTTCTTTTTTCTATCCTGAACCTATCCTGTCTAGCTAGCTTTGTAGGTAGAGAGGGTCTCTTTTACTAACTCTCATTTTACCTTGTGTATTGAAGTGTTTCACTCTCGTAACACTGTACCAGGCGAGACACTACATGTTTTTTTAACTGTGAGCTGTAAGTCTAATTTACAACTAGTGGGTGACAGACCGCCTGGCACCCCGACTGGTGCCTCCGCCAATCACTGCTTCCTAGTGCTCACCGAGTACTTCCAAGCACTCCACCAGACACCATAACCACCATAGTCCCCACAGCCAGCGTTACAACTTGGTTGTGGTCTCGCTGTCCTCCACCCACCCTGGACCCAAGACCAGGATCCAGTTTCCAGTGGGCAGACCCCTACTCCAGAGAGTATAGCAGGATAGCTCTTACAAAAACTAGTGATTATAATCCAAAGGAGTATAGAAATCCCCAGAGTGAATATAGCTGTTCCCTTCACACATGAGACAAGGCTCTATGTTGAGGGTGAAGAGGAACTTGTTTAATGGGAGCCACATGCAGCCTTATATGCAACTCCTCATGCAAGGGGTTTCTGGATACATATTCCAGGGTCATTCCCCTATGGGCCTGAGAGGAGACTACAGCAAAACACACACACACACACACAATTACATTGGCTCTCAGGTCCAGGACACTCCCACACAAAACAGGTTAACTTTACTAAACTCAATTATCTCCAGGCACAGAAAACATACATTTTACAATATCCCGAAAGTACCCCCCAAAACAAATGGAAACCCCACAAAAGTCCTCTGATAGTCCTCTGATAGCCCCGAT
Source organism: Pelobates fuscus (assembly GCF_036172605.1). NCBI lineage: Eukaryota > Metazoa > Chordata > Amphibia > Anura > Pelobatidae > Pelobates > Pelobates fuscus. The sequence continues at coordinate 238,701,474 of NC_086322.1, forward strand.
CTGGGGGACCAACATATCCAAAAATCACCCAAATCGTTTCAGGGGTTAGGTATTTCCATGGAATTCATAGTTTTGACCGACTGTTCATATGGTTCTATGCCCAAAACAGTTCCAGGGAATTAGGGCTAATGGTTGGTCTCTCTTTCTGGAGTACAAAAGTACCTAAACCACCTACTTTTGTAAAGGGCCCATAGTCTTTTGGCAAGAGCCTTACCAGAAGGCCCCTACAAGAGCCCGTGGCGAGATTACTGTAACGGATCACCTGGCACCCCGACTGGGTACCTCCGTTGAAGGATGCTCCTAGCACTTCCTGAGGTCTCCAAGCACTGCAGCAGACACCACAACCACCGAACCGAAGAAGCATACGAATGCTCTCAAGCATATGAATGCTGTAAACAGCTGAACAGGAAAAGCATACAATCAGCTTACACTCCTGGCAATCGGCATACAATCCAATTCCACCAATAACGAGACGACACTTCGTTTTGAGGTCAAGCAGAACTGACTGTACTGGCACATACAGCCTCTTTTATTCACAATCTACACACATAGTACTTCCCACAGGGTTTTACAGAACAACCAATCAATCCGTACAATACACACAGACAATCCCACACAAAATCCTTCCCTCTGGCTGTGATATGATTACTAGACACAATGGGTAATAGAATTATCACAGGCAGAGAAATACAGGTTTATAAAACACATCACAGGGACCCCAAAACATGCAATAACCCCAAAAAGTGAACCACATATCCAAAATTCACCCAGATCCGTTCAGTAGTTTGGAAGATACAGTTTAATGCAGATTCCGCAGAACATATACAGGCTATATGAAAAATAATTACTGTATAATGTGTCCCTTGTTGTATAGTTTAAAACTACTGCACAATGTCTTTGTGCACCAAATACCGGCGAGATGGCACCGTGTAGAAAAGTCCAAACAGTGTCTGTGAGTTAAAATGGCCGCCACCCATTGTTCTCACCATATGCTTCATCCATTATTCTCACCATTTGCCTCTGATACATGAAATGGTGGCCACCCAGTAACTCAACAGTATGTCCCCAGATGGTTCTTAAAGGGCCAGCAGCAGCATAATAAAATACAATATGCCCAAATACTGTATTTAAAGGGCCAAATCTCCCAGGGGCCATAGTCAGCAGGCAGGAGGCGGGCAAACAGGCTTCTCCAATGCCCAGTGGCGAGGTTGGTTTCGCCACAATTACTTTCGCCACAATACCATTGTCCCCCCATGGCTTGTTTGGACCATAATTACAGTATACCTGTCCACTTGGGGCAGGGCCGGTGCAAGAATTTCTGCTGCCCTAGGCAAAGATCCATTTTGCCACCCCCTCATGTCACTCACTCACTGACAGACATACGCTCACTCACTGACAGATACACACACACACACTCACTGACAGACACACAGGCAGACCCTCACTGACAGCAAATACTCACTGACAGACACACACTCACTGACATACATACACTTACTCATGGACACACACAGACATACACTCACTGACAGACACACACACTGACAGTCAAACACTTGCACAGGGAGAAACTCACTGACAGACACACACACAGGTAGACACTCACTGACATACATACACTCACTCACTGACAGTCAAACACACACACACACACACTCACTGAAAAACAGACTTACACAATTTAATTTTTTGAGGCCCACCCAGCCTCCCTACTTCCCTGGGGTCCAGTGTGGGGCAGCTCCTCACTTCTCCAGCACAATGTTTAGTATGCCGGGGCCGGAATGATGTCATATTCCAGCTCCCGGCATCACAGAGGATGTGCGAGGAGTGGGGAGCTGCAAGAAGAGCCTACCTCGCCACCCACACTGCCGCCACCTTCCTTCTCTCCTCAGGTATTCACCCTGATGGCAGGTGCCTGCTCTGCCATACTGAAGGACAGCTTTGGGGGTGCCCTGAGGTGCCACCTTCTGGGGCCCCTATGACAGGGCTCCTTTTGGTGTCCAAAGGATCGACCCAGAAGCTGGAGGGCGGCTCAAGAGCCGCTCGCCAAGCGCTGCGGCCCAGGACAGGGGGAGCCCACCAGGAAATATCCCGGTGGGCACCCCCAGCAGGCTGGCGCCCTAGGCAAATGCCTAGGCTCTGTGTCCACTATACACATGGATCTAATATCTACACAGGTTGCTCCTATTGGAGTGAATTATCACTCCTATCTGAGCTCAGTACCCTCTAGACAGGTTTAATAATACATATGAGCTTCTATACTATATAGTCTTTTTTTTGCCTAATTGAAAGTTTAGGCTATAGATAGATTATTATACATAATAGGCACATAACTATAATTTTCAGGATTATTGTAGTTATTATATTATTATTATTTATAAAATACCAACAAGTTCCGTAGCGCTGTATAAAGGGTGGACTAACAGACACGTATTTGTAACCAGATGAGTTGAACACACAGGAACAGAGGGAGTGAGGGCCCTGCTCAATGAGTGTGGTAATGTGACAGAAAAGGCAAGGGTAGGGTAGAAATTATGAGGGCCATGCTTGAGGGAGTGGGGTAATGTGACACAAAAGGCAAGGGTAGGGTAGAAATTATGACAGTTGCAGGAGCGGAATCAGGGTGCATGGAGGGAAAGCTGTTCACAGTTTAATTGATTTACTTTCCTAAAGAAGTAAGTGTGGCGAAATTAACCTTGCCACTTGTGCCTGGAGAGGACTACTTGTCAGCCTCTTGCCATGTGATTATGGTCCCTGGGAGGTTTGGCCCTTTAAATACAAGATTTGGGCATAATGGATTTGTGTTGTGCTGCTGCTGGCCCTTTAAGAACCATCTGGGGACATACTGTGACTTTTGTGAACAATGCCCCTTTAAGACAATGGCCCTTGGAAGATATTGCCTGTTAAAGACTATTTTAGCAGATTGGATTTTAAAATACTTTTATTGGAGCAGTTCTGCAGCTTTAAATTGGCACTTCGGATGCAGCCGAAGTAGTCAAAGTGGCCGCCATTCGACAAATGAACACATGGCGGCGGCCATCTTTGTTCATTCGAACGAGGTCAGCGGTATGTTTAGCCAAATCCATGGAACTGAAATCGGCTACACATTTCAACGAACACCGCTGACCCTTACCTTCTCCTACACTCCATTTTCAGCTGCAGAGATTAAGTCCCGTTTGAACTCACTGCTATACTAAGCTAAATGCATGAACGGCCCTGTTGGTGCATTCGGTGCATTTTTCTGTGTAAAAAAGACCCACTGCACAGCCCAAATCTAGGGAACTGTTTTGGGCAGGAAAATGTGCTTGCGGTCGGTCATAAAGGACTTGCAGCTAACTTTTTATGTATTGGGGGGATTTGTATGATTTTTGGTTATGTTTATATTTAAAATATGCTGATTCTGAATATGAACGTTTTATTAGACATGTGCAATTAGTTTCGGTGCAAATTAAAATTCAGCCAAATTTCGGGTAATTCGGACATTTGGGTGCTTCCGAATGTCCGAATAGTTGAATTGCCGAAGTGCCGAATTGCTCAAGTCCCGAAGTGCTGAAATTACCGAATTTCCAAAGTGTTGTAGTGCCGAATTGCTGAAGTGCCAAAGTTCCGAAGTTGCCGAAGTTCCGAAGTTGCCGAAGTTCCGAGGTGTCAAAGTGCCGAAGTTCAGAAGCACAGTATTGCCTAAGTACGAATATACTTACCCAGTGAAAGAAGAAGAATGTTACACTGTATACAATTTCAAATAAAAAGTATACAAACATAGCCAGGATTCAGCTGTAAGCATTTGCAACACTTACAACAATCAAGTAACATACATTCATATAAAATGTAAGTTACTTGGCCAGTCAATGTAATGACAGGAATGAATAAGTAGATAAATCCCTAATTCCTACGGTATTAGGGAGCTATCTACTAAAAGGCTGAAAGACCTAAATTGGTCTTTCATCCAAATTTACTAATACTAAGTAAAGATTACTTAGTATTAGTAAATTATGCCCCTACTCGCGGGTAGGGGCATGTCTATTAAAGAAAAGAGGATGGCTATAGAACTAGAAAAATCCAGTCCTGGAGCCAAAAAGAAAGGACTAAGTGGGCAACACATAAAGGGCCTAACCCAGCGCAATAGATAATAGAAAAAATCCCAAAGGTCAAGGTGTTTCGAGAGGAGAGCAAAAATCCATCTACCAAGACACACTCGACTGAGGGTGTGCCCACATAAGGGGTACTAGCTCCCTTGGTGTACAAAGTAAGGAAAATAATAAATCTTTATTAGAAAAACGTACAGAGACTATATAAAATACATGGGGTATAGGAGTGGGGATTGGCCCATGAGACTGTACTGACAGTATGGGGGACAAGAGGGTAGATACAGGAAAAATCGCTGTAAAAAATACTGCACCTAGACACCTAGAAGCTAGTTTCTCAAACTAGCATATGGTAATAGAGTGTCTACATAGATATACATAGCACCTGACCGCAGATAAACCCTATAGTGCCAGAGTGTCTGCATAAAATATTGCCAAACTGCTATTCTGGGAGGGATACCCAATAAACAGAGTGTCCTTCCCTGGAGTATATGGTGAGCCGTAATCCTATTATATAAATAATAGTTAAATCAAGCAGAAAAGGCTGACTGCACTAGTGAGATAAAATGGGATCGAAGGTATGATATAAGGGGAAGGGAAAGTGAAATCATAATAGAAATGAAAAAATACCCCCTTATATAGAGATACCCAGATAACTCAATTCATCTAGATAGTAGTCAGCCCCAAAGTTCAAGAGTAGTGAGGTGCTTGTAAAAAGATAGATGCAGACAAAGTAGCAGAGACAATCTGTTGCTAGTTGTTAGTAAAGTGCTATTGTCCCAAAATAGTGGTTTAGGAGGGGATACAAAGTTGCAGTAGTATTAAGCTGCTAATTTTAGAGCAGTGGTTCCTTTAGAACGTAGATCCAGAGACAAAAAGCTACCCTGTCTCTCAGATACAAAGGATGTCTCCCATCCAGCCGGACCCAAACACCCACACGTACCCAACCCCATGCGATATAAGTTAAAATTAAAATCAACCTCAGCCTAAGTCTAGCGTGTAATTGCAAAGTAAAGTACCTAACTAGGCTAAGCGTCTTACTCGACGCGCGTTTCGGCGCTATGTGTCGCCTTTTTCAAGAGCGGTGAGGGGATCCCGTCACCGCCGGAATTTTAAAGGGACTAGTGCCCGCCCCTCCCGTGACGTCATGGCCAATCGCATGAGGCCGTGTCACGGGAGGGGGAGGAGTCAAGGGCTGCTCGAGCCGGCAGCAATGTCGGCTAGGGGACAGATGATAATTCCGTCAGATATGTGGGATTGTGGTCCCTCAATTAGAATATGTATGCCCGAATAGTGAGTTATCTTAGGGGGGCAGATCCTTGAATAATAAATAAAGCCTCAGTATAGTGGATAGTTAGAGAGCAGAATCTACTCTCTTGATGTCATTCTTATTGCAGAATGACAAAAAGTATACATATCATGTTTGAAGTAATAAAAGGTATATATACAGTTTTGAAATAAATTAAACCAAAAGGAGTTAAAACTGTATGAAGACAGTACCAAATATTAGTGTAACTTAAAGGTGAAACATACCAAATATTAGTGTAACTTGAAGGTTGAGACATACACACATATGGCAGACATAAGAGATGTGAAAATTATTATAGAAAGGGAGAAAAAGAAAACCCCTCATTTAGACCCTTAGGACTCAGGGTCTTCAATCGGTAGATCCAGAAACATTCCCTTTGCCTGAGGAATTTATCATATTTGCCTCGTCTAGGATTCTTTTTTACCAGTTCTAGGCCACAGAAGCGTAACCCCTTAGGGTCGCTATTGTGGTATTCGCGAAGGTGTCTGGAGATAGGGGTTTCCGCTGAATATTTACTGGATCTGATGTGTTCTTGTACACGTTTCTTAAAGGGGCGGAATGTTTTACCTACATATTTTTTGTTACATTCACACGTAAGTAAATATACAACCCCTGATGTGTTGCAGTTAAAGAAAGAAGTTATGGTAAAGGCCTCTTTCTCCAAACTGTATTGACTCTATTTTAGAGTATTTTTTCATAAATTTACATGAGATGCACCTCCCACAACTATAGGTTCCAGTTAGAGGAGTCTGGAGCCATGTTGTAGGGGGGGGGGGAGGTTCCGGTTTTGAGGTAACTTGGGGCCAAGAGGTCTTGTAGATTTTTGCCTCTATGAGCCGTAATGGAGACATTGGGGGCCAGTACTTCTCGAAGGTGCTGGTCGCTAGTTAGCAATGGCCAAAAGCGTCTGAGGGAACTTTTAATATTTTCCCAACCTGCATCATAGGTGGCAATTAGGCGTATATTTTTCTTAGAGTTCTCTGCTGGTTTGGGGGTGTCCCCGCTCAGCAAGACATTGTGATCTGAGTCAAGTGCTCTCTGGTACGCACGTTTGAGGCACCTGTTGGGATAGCTTTTTGCCTCAACCCCTTAAGGACACATCACATGTGTGACATGTCATGATTCCCTTTTATTCCAGAAGTTTGGTCCTTAAGGGGTTAAAGTGACCTCTTAGTTCTTTAGCCTTGATCTTGAATTCGTCAATAGTACTACAGTTGCGTCTAACCCTAAGGTATTGCCCTGTAGGGATGCCTTTTTTAAGACGAGTCGGGTGGAAACTATCCCATATCAGAAGGTTGTTGGTTGCCGAGGGTTTGCGGTAAAGAGTGGTGTGTATTTTGTTTTCAGTTGCAACCTTCTACTGCCTGCCCAAAGTACACAAAAGTATGACCTTACCTCCAGGCCGCCCGATTGTCTCGGGCATAGAAAATTTGACACAGAATGGTAGTATATATTGACAAAATTCTAAGACCATTCGTTGAAAGACTTCCTTCTTACCTACAGGATACAAAACAGACCCTTGCTCTCTTAGCAAATCTTGAGGTACCTCCCCTGGCGAAACTATGCAGCTTGGACATCGAAGCCCTGTATTCATCCATTCCCCACTCTAATGGCATTTGCCATATACGCCACTACCTAGAACAACGAGGTGAGGCTGCCACAACACATACTACACTGTGTTTGGAGCTTCTTGAATACATTCTCACACATAACTATTTCACATTCCAAAACAAGTACTACCATCAAATCAGGGGGACTGCGGTCAGGGGCGTATTAGCCGCGAGGCAAACAAGGCATTTGCCTTGGGCGGCATTTTCCAGGGGGCGGCTTTTTTTGCCCAAATGCCCAAGGCAAATGTCTTGTTAGCCTTGCGGCTAACAGACATGCCGGCGGGCTGCTGGGCGATCGTGCGGCACTGCCTGGTGGGCGGGCGGGCGGCCGGCGAGGGAGCACTTCCCCTGAGCTGTCTGCTCAGCTCCCTCGCCAGCCGCAGAGTGAGGCTGGGAGGCAGAGCCGGAATATGACGTCATATTCAGGCTCCCAGCCTCACTCTGAGGCGCGCGAGGGAGCTGAGCAGACAGCTCAGGGGAAGTGCTCCCTCGCCGGCCGGCCGCCCGCCCAATCGCCCAGCAGCCACTGGACCACCAGGGAGGAAGAGACACCCCCCCTCCCCAGCATTCCCAAAGGTAAGGAGGCTGGGGGGGGGGGGTGTTAAATAAAAAAAAATGTGTTAAAAATAAATTTAAAAAAATGTGTTAAAAATAAATAAAAAATGTGTTAATGTGGGTGAGTGTGTGTCTGTGTCTGTTAGTGTGTGTGTCTGTGTCTGTTAGTGTGTGTCTGTTAGTGTGTGTCTGTTAGTGTGTGTGTCTGTTAGTGTGTGTCTGTTAGTGTGTCTGTGTCTGTTAGTGTGTCTGTGTCTGTTAGTGTGTCTGTGTCTGTTAGTGTGTGTGTCTGTGTCTGTTAGTGTGTGTCTGTGTCTGTTAGAGTGTGTGTCTGTGTCTGTTAGTGTGTGTGTCTGTTAGTGTGTGTGTGTGTGTGTGTGTGTGTGTGTCTGACTGTGTGTGTCTGTTAGTGTGTGTGTCTGTTAGTGTGTGTTTGCCTGTGAGTGTGTGTGTATGTTAGTGAGTGTGTGTGTCTGCTAGTTTGTGTCTGCTAGTGAGTGAGTGTGTGTCTGTTAGTGTGTGTCTGTTAGTGAGTGTGTTTGTCTGTTACTGAGTGTGAGTGTGTATGTTAGTGTGTGTGTGTTTCTGTTAGCGAGTGTGTGTTTCTGTTAGCTAGTGTATGCGTATCTGTCAGTGAATGTGTGTGTGTGTATTTAGAATGCGGGGCGGGGGGAAAGGTTGGGTGGGGGTGGCGCGGGGGGAGGGGGGGCGCCTGAGTTTTGTCCTGCCTAGGGCAGCACAAAACCAGGATACACCACTGACTGTGGTGGGGACAGCTTGTGCCCCATCGTACGCCAACCTCCATCTAGGTTGGTGGGAGGAGCATTTATCCCAACATTCAGAAATTTCTCAATACCTTCCCCTGATTCACCTTTGGCGTCGCTACATCGATTACATGTTTATAGTGTGGCTGGGGAACCCACACGAGTTCAGCGAGTTTGTCCGTATCCTAAACATTAATGCTGAAAATCTTAGATTCACAAATGAATTTGGGGGTCAAAGTCTAAATTTTCTGGATTTAACGATCTCTATAACAACTGAAAACAAAATACACACCACTCTTTACCGCAAACCCTCCGCAACCAACAACCTTCTGAGATGGGATAGTTTCCACCCGACACCTCTTAAAAAAGGCATCCCTACGGGGCAATACCTTAGGGTTAGACACAACTGTAGTACTATTGACGAATTCAAGATCAAGGCTAAAGAACTAAGAGGTCACTTTAACCCCTTAAGGACCAAACTTCTGGAATAAAAGGGAATCATGACATGTCACACATGTCATGTGTCCTTAAGGGGTTAAGGCAAAAGGCTATCCCAACAGGTGCCTCAAACGTGCGTACCAGAGAGCACTTGACTCAGATCGCAATGTCTTGCTGAGCGGGGACACCCCCAAACCAGCAGAGGACTCTAAGAAAAATATACGCCTAATTGCCACCTATGATGCAGGTTGGGAAAATATTAAAAGTTCCCTCAGACGCTTTTGGCCATTGCTAACAAGCGACCAGCACCTTCAAGAAGTACTGGCCCCCAATGTCTCCATTACGGCTCGTAGAGGCAAAAATCGACGAGACCTCTTGGCCCCAAGTCACCTCAAAACCGGAACCCCCCCCCCCCCCCCTACAACATGGCTCCAGACTCCTCTAACTGGAACCTATAGACAGTTTGGAGAAAGAGGCCTTTACCATAACTTCTTTCTTTAACTGCAACACATCAGGGGTTGTATATTTACTTACGTGTGAATGTAACAAAAAATATGTAGGTAAAACATTCCGCCCCTTTAAGAAACGTGTACAAGAACACATCAGATCCAGTAAATATTCAGCGGAAACCCCTATCTCCAGGCACCTTCACGAATACCACAATAGCGACCCTAAGGGGTTACGCTTCTGTGGCCTAGAACTGGTAAAAAAAGAATCCTAGACGAGGCAATTATGATAAATTCCTCAGGCAAAGGGAATGTTTCTGGATCTACCGATTGAAGACCCTGAGTCCTAAGGGTCTAAATGAGGGGTTTTCTTTTTCTCACTTTCTATAATAATTTTCACATCTCTTATGTCTGCCATATGTGTGTATGTCTCAACCAATATTTGGTACTGTCTTCATACAGTTTTAACTCCTTTTGGTTTAATTTATTTCAAAACTGTATATATACCTTTTATTACTTCAAACATGATATGTATACTTTTTGTCATTCTGCAATAAGAATGACATCAAGAGAGTAGACTCTGCTCTCTAACTATCCACTATACTGAGGCTTTATTTATTATTCAAGGATCTGCCCCCCTAAGATAACTCACTATTCGGGCATACATATTCTAATTGAGGGACCACAATCCAACATATCTGATGGAATTCTCATCTGTCCCCTAGCCGACATTGCTGCCGGCTCGAGCAGCCCTTGACTCCCCCCCCTCCCGTGACGCGGCCTCATGCAATTGGCCATGACGTCACGGGAGGGGCGGGCACTAGTCCCTTTAAAATTCCGGCGGTGACGGGATCCCCTCACCGCTCTTGAAAAAGGCGCCACATAACTTATATCGCATGGGGTTGGGTACGTGTGGGTGTTTGGTTCCGGCTGGATGGGAGACATCCTTTGTATCTGAGAGACAGGGGTAGCTTTTTGTCTCTGGATCTACGTTCTGAGGAACCACTGCTCTAAAATTAGCAGCTTAATACTACTGCAACTTTGTATCCCCTCCTAAACCACTATTTTGGGACAATAGCACTTTACTAAAAACTAGCAACAGATTGTCTCTGCTACTTTGTCTGCATCTATCTTTTTACAAGCACCTCACTACTCTTGAACTTTGGGGCTGACTACTATCTAGATGAATTGAGTTATCTGGGTATCTCTATATAAGGGGGTATTTTTTCATTTCTATTATGATTTCACTTTCCCTTCCCCTTATATTATACCTTTGATCCCATTTTATCTCACTAGTGCAGTCAGCCTTTTCTGCTTGATTTAACTATTATTTATATAATAGGATTACGGCTCACCATATACTCCAGGGAAGGACACCCTTTTTATTGGGTATCCCTCCCAGAATAGCAGTTTGGCAATATTTTATGCAGACACTCTGGCACTATAGGGTTTATCTGCGGTCAGGTGCTATATATATCTATGTAGACACTTTATTACCATATGCTAGTTTGAGAAACTAGCTTCTAGGTGTCTAGGTGCAGTATTTTTTACAGCAATTTTTCCTGTATCTACCCTGTTGTCCCCCATACTGTCAGTACAGTCTCATGGGCCAATCCCCACTCCTGTACCCCATGTATTTTATATAGTCTCTGTATGTTTTTCTAATAAAGATTTATTATTTTCCTTACTTTGTACACCAAGGGAGCTAGTAACCCTTATGTGGGCACACCTTCAGTCGAGTGTGTCTTGGTAGATGGATTTTTGCTCTCCTCTCCAAACACCTTGACCTTTGGGATTTTTTCTATTATCAGCATGTCTATTAAACAGGCTGCTCACTGTTAAAAAAAAATAAAAAAAGGGTCCCCCCTGCCTGAGCGGATGGGGGCCCTAAAGTAAAAAAAGGTGGGGGTACCTATTGTCCTCCCCACCGGCCCCCACCCCTGAGCGGCGGGTGGGGGCCCTAAGGTAAAAAAGGGGGGAGGACCTATTGTCCTCCCCACCGGCCCCCACCCCTGAGCGGTGGGTGGGGGTCCTAAATAAAAATTTGGGGGGGAGGGGACCTAATGTCCTCCCCCTGGCCCCCACTCCTGAGCGGTGGGTGGGGGCCCTAAACAAGAATAAGGGGGGACCTAATGTTCTCCCCCTGTCCTCTACCCCTGAGCGGTAGGTGGGGGCCCTAAATACAAATTGGGGGGGCCTAATGTCCTCCCCCCTGGCCCCACCCCTGAGCGGTGGGTGGGGGCCCTAAATACAAATGGGGGGACCTAATGTCCTCCACCCTGGTCCCCACCCCTGAGTGGTGGGTGGGGGCCCTAAACACAATTTGGGGGGACCTAGTGTCCTACCCCCTGGCCCCCACCCCTGAGTGGTGGGTGGGGGCCCTAAACACAAATTGGGGGGACCTAATGTCCTACCCCGTGGCCCCCACCCCTGAGCGGCGGATGGGGGCCCTAAATACATATTTAAACCCCTCCCCCCGTGACTAGGGGTCAAAAAAACCCTAGTCACCCCCTCCCCAGAAAAATAAACTCCTACCTACCCCCCTCACCCTAAAAATAATGAGGGGGGACTAAATACCTGTAAAAAATAAATAAAAATAAACTTACCATTCGATTCTTTCTTTCTTCTAAAATCTTCTTTTTTCAGCCCCAAAAAAGGACAAATAAAAAACCATTATAACCGCCGCAATTTAAAAAAAAAAATCCATCTTCACATCCACAATCCAGCTAGGGCTCTGCGTAGACTGAGCTCTGCAGGCCGGGTTTAAGCCATCCAATCAGAATGCTCTGACAGGTAAATGAAGAGACTGACAGGTAAGTCTCTACATTTACCTGTCACAGCACTCTGATTGGTTGGTTTGAAATCACCAGAGTGCTCTGTGTCATTTTACAAAGCATGGGAAAGTTCTTTGGAATTTCCCCATGCTGTGCAATTTGACTCATAACACTCTGATTGGTGGATTAAGTAACCAATCAGAGAGTTATGAGTCAAATTACACAGCGTGGGAAAATTCCAAAGAACTTTTCCACGCTGTGTAAAATGACACAGAACACTCTGATTGGTGGATTTCAAACCAACCAATCAGAGTGCTGTGACAGGGAAATGTAGAGACTTACCTGTCAGTCTCTTCATTTACCTGTCAGAGCACTCTGATAGGATGGTTTAAATCCACCAATCAGAGTGCCCTGAGCCTAATGGCAGGGCGGGCAAGGCTTTATAAAGCTCAGTCTGCGCGGAGCCCTCGCAGGGTGAAGATGGATTATTATTTTTTTGCGCTCGTGTTTTTTTATTGCGTCGGTTATTATGGATATTCATTTGGTCTCTTTTGGGGCTGAAAAAAGAAGATTTTAGAAGAAAGAAAACATCGAATGGTAAGTTTATTTTTATGTTTACAGGTACTTAGTTAAATGCCCCCCCTCATTATTTTTAGGGTGAGGGGGGTAGGTAGGAGTTTATTTTTTGGGGGAGGGGGTGACTAGGGGTTTGGGGACCCCTAGTCACCTGGGGGGATGGGGGTTAACTTTTTATTTACGGCCCCCACCCACCGCTCAGGGGTGGGGGCCAGAGGGGAGGACATTAGGTCCCCCCCCTTATTCTTGTTTAGGGCCCCCACCCGCCGCTCAGGGGTGGGGGCCAGAGGGAGGACAATAGGTCCCCCCATTTATATTTAGGGCCCCCACCTGCCGCTCAAGGGTGGGGCCAGGGGGGAGGACATTAGGTCCCCCCATTTGTATTTAGGACCCTGCCTGCCACTCAGGGGTGGGGGCCAGGGGGAGGACAATAGGCCCCCCTTATTTTTGTTTAGGGCCCCCACCCACTGCTCAGAGGTGGGGGCCAGGGGAGAGGACAATAGGTCCCCCCAAGTTTGTATTTAGTGCCCCCACCCACCACTCAGGGGGGAGGACCACCCAGGGGGGAGGACATTAGGTCCCCCCAATTTGTATTAAGGGCCCCCACCCACCACTCAGGGGTGGGGGCCAGGGGGGAGGACAATAGGTCACCCCCTTCAGTGGCATACATACCAGGGTCGCAGGGGTCGCGGGTGCGACCGGGCCCGGTCCACCAGGGGGCCCGGCCGCCCCTGCGACCCAGTATGTACGCACTGGGCCAGCCTCTTCTCCTGGGGGGCCCAGGAAACTGGCCACCTCCGGGCCCCCCGAGGCTGGCCCTGCTTACACCCGGCGGGCAGGCAGGCTGGCCGGTGCGCGAGGGAGCACTCTCCCCTGAGTGCTTCCTCTTCAGCTCCCTCGCTCACCACACTGATACCGGAGCCGGAAGATGACATCATCTTCCGGCTCCTGTATCAGTACGCAGCGCGCGAGGGAGCTGAAGAGGAAGCACTCAGGGGAGAGTGCTCCCTCGCGCGCCCACCAGCCTGACTGCCCGCCGGGTGATCAGTGTCTTAGAATCACGGAAGCTCCTCTAGCGGCTGTCAGTGAGACAGCCGCTAGAGGCTGGATTAACCCTCAGTGAAACATAGCAGTTTCTCTGAAACTGCAATGCTTTTAGTTGCAGGGTTAAAACTAGAGGGACCTGCCACCCAGACCACTTCATTGAGCTGATGTAATCTGGGTGTCTGTAGTGGTCATTTAACCCCTTAAGGACACATGACATGTGTGGCATGGCATGATTCCCTTTTATTACAGAAGTTTGGTCCTTAAGGGGTTAAGTGTGTGTGCATCTGCATGCACTGGTGTACATACCGCGGTCGCAGGGGTCGCAACCCTGCAACCCCTGCCACCAGGTGCCCGCCGCCATGTGTTGCGGCCCCGGCCTGCGCAGAGTAAGCTTGCGGGGGGGGCCCACGGATCAATTTTTGCACCGGGGCCCCATAGGTCATGTGTACGCCACTGCCCCCCTTATTCTTGCTTAGGGCCCCCACCCACTGCTCAGGGGCGGGGACAGGGGTGAGGACATTAGGTCCCCCCATTTGTATTTAGGGCCCCCACCCATAGCTCAGGGGTGGGGGCCAGGTGGAGGACATTAGGTCCCCCCCTTATTCTTGTTAAGGGCCCCCACCCACCGCTCAGGGGTGGGGGCAAGGGGGAGGACAATAGGTCCCCCCAGTTTGTATTTAGTGCCCCCACCCACCACTCAGGGGTGGGGGCCAGGGGGGACATTAGGTCCCCCCCGATTTGTATTCAGGGACCCCACCCACCACTCAGGGGTGGGGGCCAGGGGGGAGGACATTAGGTCCCCCCCAATTTTTATTTAGGGCCCCCACCGCCGCTATGGGGTGGGGGCCGGTGGGGAGGACAATAGTTTCTCCCCCCTTTTTTTACTTTAGGGCCCCCACCCGCTCAGGGAGGGGGGGACCTTTTTTAACTGTGAGCAGCCACAGGCTGCCCAGTGTTTCATAGACATGCCCCTACTCGCGGTATTGCGAGTAGGGGCACAGTTTACTAATACTAAGTAATTTTTACTTAGTATTAGTAAATATGGCTGAAAGACCAATTTAGGTATTTCAGCCTTTTGGTAGATAACTCCCTAATACCGTGGGAATTAGGGAGTTATCTACCAAGCGGCTGCAACAAAAGTCCCGAAATGCCGGAGTTCCGAAGTTGCCGAAGTTCCGAAGTTGCCGAAGTTCCGAAGTTGCCGAAGTTCCGAAGTTGCCGAAGTTCTGAAGTTGCTGAAGTTCCGAAGTTTCCGTAGTGCCGAAGTTCTGAAGTGTCTAAGATCCGAAGTGCCGAAGTTCTGAAGTGGTCAAGTGCCGAATTGCCGAAGTCCAGAATTGTTGAATTGTTAAAAAAAACAAAAAACTTTTATGACTGTAATATAATAGCAGTCAGTTTCCTTCACGAGTGTGTGTTTCAGGGCTTGCCCAGTGCCACCACTCACTCACTGGTGTCACAATAGCTTGCATTTAAAAAACCCAAAACGTTTTGACTGTTATATAATAGCAGTCAGTTTCCTTCACACGTGTGCATTTCAGGGCCTGCCAAGTGCCACCACTCACTCACTGGTGTCACAATAGCTTGCATTTAAAAAAAACGAAACTTTTTTGATTGTAATATAATAGCAGTCAGTTTCCTTCACGCGTGTGTATTTCAGGGCCTGCCAGGGCACAGTGTCACACCAGTGCAACTCCTATCTGGTGTCACAGTAGTGTACATTTAAAAAAAGAAAAAAAATGTGACTGTAATAGATCAAATAGCAGTTAGTTGTCTGCAAGCGTGTGTGTCAGGCCTACAGCGTCTACTCTGCCAACTTCTGCCAGTGCACAGTGCCACTCATATCTGTTGTCACAGTAGCTTGCATGCATAGTACCACTAATTGAAAAAAAATGACAGGCAGAGGCAGGCCACCCCGCAGGGGCCATCGTGGTCGTGTTGCTGTGATTCCCTTTGGCCCTAGAATAATGCCCAGTGTTCAGAGGCCACATACCCTGAACTCGAAAAGTTCTGAGGACATAGTTGACTGGCTAACACAGGACACCGATCTTCTACAGCTTCCACTCGGAACCTTGACGCACCATCCTCCTCCAGCTTAGCTTCGGGCACCTCTCAAGTTACCACTCGCCCGCCTGCCGCCACCACCAACACCAGCACCACAGCCGCTTCACTTGGTATGTCAGTGGAGTTATTTACACATCAGTTGGTAGAAATGAGTGATGCGCAAGCATTATTGCCAGAGGATGTAGATAACAGGGATATGTCTCAGTCAGGAAGCATTACATACATGGACGTACGGTGTGATGATGAGGATGTTGTACCCACTGCTGCTTCCTTTGCTGAGTTGTCAGATACAAGTGAAGCGGTTGATGATGACGATGCGTCCGTGGATGTCCCGTGGTTGCCCGCTAGAAGAGAAGAAGAACAGAGGGAAAGTTCAGATGGGGAGAGGAGGAGGAGGAGACGAGTTGGAAGCAGGGGGAGGTCGTCGCAAGGAGCTAGTGGCACAGTCAGACAGCATGCATCGGCACCCGGGGTCAGCCAGACAGCACGCCAATCAACGCATGCTGTTGCCACTACCAGAATGCCGTCATTGCAGAGCTCAGCAGTGTGGCATTTTTTTGTGTGTCTGCCTCTGATAACAGCGATGCCATTTGCAACCTGTGCCAAAAGAAACTGAGTCGTAGGAAGTCCAACACCCACCTAGGTACAAATGCTTTGCAAAGGCACATGATCGCACATCACAAACGCCTATGGGATCAACACATGAGTACAAGCAGCACACAAACTCAAAGCCGCCATCCTCCTACTGGTCCAGCATCTTCAGCCACGTCAACCACTGCTGTCCTCCTTGCCCCCTCTCAACCATCCGCCACTCCGTCTCTCGCCTTGAGCAGTTCCTGCTCATCTGCCCACAGTCAGGTGTCTGTCAAGGACATGTTTGAGAGTAAGAAGCCAATGTCACAAAGTCACCCCCTTGCCCGGCGTCTGACAGCTTGCTTGACTGAACTCTTAGCCCGCCAGCTTATCTGGTGTCACAGTAGTGTACATTTAAAAAAAAAAAAAAAAAAAATTGACTGTAATAGATCGAATAGCAGTTAGTTGTCTGCAAGCGTGTGTGTCAGGCCTACAGCGTCTACTCTGCCAACTTCTGCCAGTGCACAGTGCCACTCATATCTGTTGTCACAGTAGCTTGCATGCATAGTACCACTAATCGAAAAAAAAATGACAGGCAGAGGCAGGCCACCCCGCAGGGGCCATCGTGGTCGTGGTGCTGTGATTCCCTTTGGCCCTAGAATAATGCCCAGTGTTCAGAGGCCACATACCCTGAACTCGAAAAGTTCTGAGGACATAGTTGACTGGCTAACACAGGACACCGATCTTCTACAGCTTCCGCTCGGAACCTTGACGCACCATCCTCCTCCAGCTTAGCTTCGGGCACCTCTCAAGTTACCACTCGCCCGCCTGCCGCCACAACCAACACCAGCACCACAGCCGCTTCACTTGGTATGTCAGTGGAGTTATTTACACATCAGTTGGTAGAAATGAGTGATGCGCAAGCATTATTGCTAGAGGATGTAGATAACAGGGATATGTCTCAGTCAGGCAGCATTACACACATGGACGTACGGTGTGATGATGATGATGTTGTACCCACTGCTGCTTCCTTTGCTGATTTGTCAGATACAAGTGAAGCGGTTGATGATGACGATGCGTCCGTGGATGTCCCGTGGGTGCCCGCTAGAAGAGAAGAAGAACAGAGGGAAAGTTCAGATGGGGAGAGGAGGAGGAGGAGACGAGTTGGAAGCAGGGGGAGGTCGTCGCAAGGAGCTAGTGGCACAGTCATACAGCATGCATCGGCACCCGGGGTCAGCCAGACAGCACGCCAATCAACGCATGCTGTTGCCACTACCAGAATGCCGTCATTGCAGAGCTCAGCAGTGTGGCATTTTTTTGTGTGTCTGCCTCTGATAACAGCGATGCCATTTGCAACCTGTGCCAAAAGAAACTGAGTCGTAGGAAGTCCAACACCCACCTAGGTACAAATGCTTTGCAAAGGCACATGATCGCACATCACAAATGCCTATGGGATCAACACATGAGTACAAGCAGCACACAAACTCAAAGCCGCCATCCTCCTCCTGGTCCAGCATCTTCAGCCAAGTCAACAACTGCTGTCCTCCTTGCCCCCTCTCAACCATCCGCCACTCCGTCTCTCGCCTTGAGCAGTTCCTGCTCATCTGCCCACAGTCAGGTGTCTGTCAAGGACATGTTTGAGAGTAAGAAGCCAATGTCACAAAGTCACCCCCTTGCCCGGTGTCTGACAGCTGGCTTGACTGAACTCTTAGCCCGCCAGCTTTTACCATACAAGCTGGTGGAGTCTGAGGCGTTCCCAAAATTTGTAGCTATTGGGACACCGCAGTGGAAGGTACCCAGACGAAATTTCTTTGCACAAAAGGCAATCCCCAACCTGTACTCGATTGTGCAAAAGGAAGTAATGGCATGTCTGGCACACAGTGCAAGGGTCCATCTGACCACTGATACCTGGTTTGCACAGCATGGTCAGGGCAGGTATATCACCTACACTGTGCATTGGGTAAACCTGCTGATGGCTGCCAAGCATGGAATGCGTGGCTCTGCAGAGGAGTTGTGACACCGCCACGACTTGCAGGCAGGCCTGCTGCCACCTCCTCTACTCCTCCTACTCCATCCTCTTCCATAACCTCCTCAGCTGAATCCTCTTCTGCTGCTGCGTCTTGCTCCACATCAACGGCACCCCCCCAGCTCCCCAGGTACTATTCCACATCCCGGATACGGCAGTGTCACGCTGTCTTGGGGTTGACTTGCCTGAAAGCAGAGAGTCACAACGGACCAGCACTCCTGTCCGCCCTGAACACACATCGGCAAAGTGGTTTGTGACAATGGAACAAATTTGTTGGCGGCCTTGCATTTGGGCAAGTTGACACATGTGCCGTGCATGGCACATGTGTGTAATCTGATCGTACACTGCTTTGTGCATAAGTACCCAGGTTTACAGGACGTCCTGAAGCAGGCCAGGAAGGTGTGTGGTCATTTCAGGCGTTCCTACACGGCCATGGCGCACTTTTCAGATATCCAGCGGCAAAAAATATGCCAGTGAGGCGCGACACGTTGGAATTCAAAACTCCTAAAGTTCGACCGCCTGCTCCAACAGTAAAAAGCCGTTAACGAGTATTTGTATGACCGGGGTGCTAGGACAGCCTGTGCGGAGCTAGAAATTTTTTTGCCACGTTGCTGGACGCTCATGCGCAATGCCTGTAGGCTCATTCGTCCTTTTGAGGAGGTGACAAACCTAGTCAGTCGCACCGAAGGCACCATCAGCAACATCATACCATTTATTTTCTTCCTGGAGCGTGCCCTGCGAAGAGTGCTGGATCAGGCCGTAGATGAGCGTGAAGAGGAAGAGTTGTGGTCACCATCACCACCAGAAACAGCCTTATCAGCATCGCTTGCTGGACCTGCGGCAACGCTGGAAGAGGATTGTGAGGAAGAGGAGTCAGAGGAGGAATGGGGCTTCGAGGAGGAGGAGGAAGACCAACCACAACAGGCATCCCAGGGTGCTCGTTGTCACCTATCTGGTACCCATTGTGTTGTACGTGGCTGGGGGGAAGAATATACCTTCAGTGAGATCACTGAGGACGAGGAACGGGACATGAGTAGCTCGGCATCCAACCTTGTGCAAATGGGGTCTTTCATGCTGTCGTGCCTGTTGAGGGACCCTCGTATAAAAAGGCTGAAGGAGAACGACCTGTACTGGGTGTCCACGTTACTAGACCCCCGGTATAAGCAGAAAGTTACTGAAATGTTACGGAATTACGGCAAGTCGGAAAGGATGCAGCAGTTCCAAAATCATTTAAAAAGTATGCTTTACACAGCGTATAAGGGTGATGTCACAGCACAATGGGAATCTAACAGGGGAAGAGGTGAAAGTAATCCTCCTCCTCCCACGACCACGCCGGCAAGGACAGGACGCTTTAAAGACGTGTTGTTGATGGAGGACATGCAGAGCTTTTTAAGTCCTACGCATCGCCACAGCCCTTCGGGATCCACCCTCAGAGAACGACTCGACCGACAGGTAGCAGACTACCTCGCCTTAACTGCAGATATCGACACTCTGAGGAGCGATCTGTAGAATGGGCCTGCAGGGTTCACCGTACTGCAGCCCACTGGATGGCAGGATGCCAAGCAGTAACTGGGGAGGAGGTGCTGCAGGTATTTTTACTGGAACATTGCTTCGATAGATTGCCTGCCGGGGTCCGGGAGTGGGTCAGAGATAGAAAACCCTCTACCCTACCTGAGGCGGCCCGGTTGGCAGACGAATATACCGATGCTCGCAAATTGGACAGTACAGTTACCAAGGTCCCTGCCAGAGTGGAATACCGACCAGCAGCCACTCCGACTCCAACCGCCTACCAACCCCCAGTGCATCGCACCCCAGCGGTACCACCGACCAATAATTATATGCAGCCATCCAAGTTTAATGCCTGGGATTATTCACAACCCATCAGGTGCTTTCTGTGCAAACAGTTGGGGCACAAACGTCCGGAGTGTCCACTGAACAGCGCCAATCAAGCTCAGTCCTGGAGGAGACCAGCCAACGGGAATCAGCGTCCACCACAGCCTGCTGCTCACTGTGTAGAGCAGGAGGAATTCTGGGGCATCCTGCACGAAGCCGTGCAAGCAGCCCATCAGGACAATCGCCAGCAACACCGGCAGACTGTGAAACTGAATGGCCGAGTGGTAAATGGACTTAGAGACACAGGAGCCACAATGACACTGCTCCAAAAGAACTTAGTCTCAGAGCACCAGCACACAGGAGACACAGTGGCAGTGAGGGTAGCAGGGGGAGCCGTATTCCGTTTACCTGTTGCCCGTGTTCACTTGGATTGGGGAGTGGGCGCTAGACAAGTAGGTGTTGGAGTTATGAAAGACTTGCCCGCTGATGTTCTTCTTGGGAATGATTTGGCCCCTTTGGTTTCGGCCTATGCCCCGATGGGCCCCCTGGACGTTAACCCAGTGACTACCCGTGCTCAGACCCGTGCCTCTGGAACCAGCCCACCTGCTGAGGAGACCCAGGTAAGACCCTTGTCCCCGACTGGTACCTTAGATCAGGCCCCCTTAAGCTGGGATTCCCCAGAGAAGTTTGGGAGGGAAACCTGGGCAGATCCGACCCTCCAAAAGTACAGGGATAGAGCAGATGCTGGAGAGGAAGGAATAGACAGGGAACGGTATAAGTGGGTGGGGGACAGGTTATACAGAATCCCGAAACCTTCCCAAAAGAGTATAGCCCCTCCGCCAAATCGACAGCTGGTGGTACCTGCAAAATACCGGCAGGAGATTCTGCGGATAGGGCACGATGTCCCGTTAGCAGGACATCTAGGGTCCCGCCGCACAGCCTATAGGATCTCACAGAATTTCTTTTGGCCCAACTTTAACCAGGCTGTGCGGATGTATTGCAGTACTTGTGACACATGTCAACGGGTAGGAAAGCGGGGGGACCACCCTAAGGCTAAGTTATCATCGATGCCTATTATAGGGGAGCCCTTTTCCCGCATAGCTGTTGACATTGTGGGTCCACTGGCCAGGGCTAGTCCATCAGGTAAGAAATATATTCTTACTGTGGTGGACTATGCCACTCGCTATCCAGAGGGTCGGGTTCCCTAAGGAGATCCTCTCCGACCAGGGAACCCAATTTACCGCTGTGCTCACCCAGCATCTGTGGAAAGTGCGTGGCATTAAACCCTTACTTAGCTCACCTTACCATCCACAGACTAACGGTTTCTGCGAGCGTTTTAACGGTACCCTCAAACAGATGCTGAGGACCTTTACAGACACTTGCAGGGACTGGGAGAGATTCCTGCCTCACCTGTTTTCGTACCGGGAGGTGCCCCAGGAATCTACTGGGTTCTCCCCCTTTGAGTTACTGTATGGGAGACGGGTCCGCGGACCCCTAGATCTCATCCGGGACCACTGGGAGGGGGAGGGGGAGCAGGAGGGGACCCCCATAGTGCCATATGTTCTGGAACTCCGGGACCGCATGGAGAAACTGTCCCTGATCATAAGGGAGAATCTCCGGGCGGCCCAGGGGAGACAGAAAAGATGGTACGATCAGGGTGCCCGACAGCGAGCCTTCCAGGTTGGGCAAAAGGTATTGGTGCTCAAACCTGTGAAGGCCAACAAGATGCAAGCATCTTGGCAAGGCCCGTACAAGATAGTAGTGCAGATCTGCGATACTACCTATTTGATAGCCAGCTGTTCAGACGAAAGGGTCCAGAGATCCTTTCATGTGAACATGCTGAAAGAGTACCAAGAACGATCTGAGAATATTGCAGCAGTATGTGCCCCAGCTACAGATGACCCTGAGAATTTGCCTCTTCCCGATCTGTTAGAAAGGGACCCCCAGACTGACCTCACCTCCCTCGTACAGCTAGGAGACAGGTTAAACCCCACAGAAAGGGTACAAGTGAAACAATTGTTGTGGGAGAAGCAGGCGACCTTCTCCCAGGAGCCAGGTTACACCCATCTCGCTGTACACAAGGTAGAGACCCCTGGACAGACCCCTTCACGACAACCGCCCTACCGTATCCCTGAAGCAGTCCGAGACGGAATGCGGAAGGAGATACAGGAGATGACCCAGCTCGGGGTCATCGAACCCTCCGACAGCCCTTGGGCTTCGCCTGTAGTCCTGGTACCCAAGAAGGATGGGACCACCCAGTTCTGTGTGGACTACAGGCGACTCAACGAGCGGACCACCACTGACGCCTACCCGATGCCCCGGGTAGACGAATTACTAGATCGTATTGCCAGGGGACGTTACCTGACCACCATAGACCTATGTAAGGGCTACTGGCAGATTCCCCTGGTCAAGGATGCTATCCCCAAGTCAGCATTCGTCACCCCATTTCGCCTGTACCAATTTAAGGTCATGCCTTTTGGGATGAAGAATGCCCCGGCTACCTTCCAACGGATGGTGGATAGACTCCTGGATGGCTTCCAAGAATTTGCCTGTGCATACTTGGACGACATAGCGATCTACAGTGGGTCCTGGGAGGAACACCTGGTACACATAGGGGTGGTACTGGATAAGATTTGGGCCGCTGGCCTGACATTGAAGCCAGAGAAGTGCCATCTAGGTATGGCAGAAGTACAGTACCTGGGTCACCGAGTGGGATGTGGGAGCCAGAGACCAGAGCCAGCCAAAGTGGAAGCAGTGGCTAACTGTCCCACACCCACTACTAAGACCCAGGTATTGGCCTTCTTGGGGACAGCAGGGTAGTGATGTAATAATGCCTTTATAAGGGTCTGCGCACCCACTTTTTAAGCTAAGCCATTACATTTTCCGAAGTTCTTTCATTAACCTGAACCCTGTGTCTCAGTGTGAATTTACTTCTGCGTGCACGCAACTTTATTATTTTAATTTGGACAAGAACAGATAGTCATACAAACTTATTGGTTTGCATAAAATAATCTATTACAACATCACCCTTATACGCTGTGTAAAGCATACTTTTTAATTTATTTTGCAAATGCTGCATCCTTTCCGACTTGTAATTCGGTAACATTTCCGCCACTTTCTGCTTATACCGGGGGTCTAGTAGCATGGACACCCAGCACAGGTCGTTCTCCTTCAGCCTTTTTATACGAGGGTCCCTCAACAGGCAGGACAGCATGAAAGACCCCATTTGCACAAGGTTGGATGCCGAGCTACTCATTTCCCGTTCCTCCTCCTCACACAGAGCAGAATAGGGACTGTTCCACCTACATAGGGCCACTTGGCAGATATGGATTGACACCTGTCCTAAGGATCCCTGATACACACTGACACAGAGCAGAATAGATACTGTTCCCCCTACATAGGGTCACTTGGCAGATATGGATTGACACCTGTCCTCAGAGACCATGATACACACTGACACAAAGCAGAATAGGGACTGTTCCCCCTACATAGGGTCACTTGACAGATATGGATTGACACCTGTCCTCAAAGCCCCTGATACACACTGACACAGAGCAGAATAGAGACTGTTCCCCCTACATAGGGTCACTTGGCAGATATGGATTGACACCTATTGATACCGGAGAAACTGACGGAAGCGAAGCACAGAGAGATGGACACAGGTTTCTTCAGGAAGGAAGAGATTCTTTATTGGATCACCGATCGGGACTCAGAGGGACTAGCGTCACCAAAATACAACAAGTTCTGAGCCCCGGACAATAGTGCAGGCTCCTTATATAGGCACATAACTCCTCCCATATTAAGCTCCACCC
Source organism: Pelobates fuscus (assembly GCF_036172605.1). NCBI lineage: Eukaryota > Metazoa > Chordata > Amphibia > Anura > Pelobatidae > Pelobates > Pelobates fuscus. The sequence continues at coordinate 238,725,383 of NC_086322.1, forward strand.
GCACATTCTCTTGACCAATCAATACAAATAAGAATTAACTTCCTGCTTGACCGCATGGCTTGTCCAGCACAATGGAGGAGGGGAATACTACATCCTGTATTCTTGCACATGCTACGTACACTACTGATCGTATCTTGCCTCGTGCAACCAACTGATCGATACGTCAGCATATGCACGTACACATGCCACGTGGTAATCTCGGCCTACTAAATTTATTTTTACCGAGATTCCACCACATTCCCCCCTTTGATGCCTCTTGATATTTCACAATTACTTGAGGCATTACTTAACCTTAGTTTGCATACACCGCAAGTTACCCTGAACCAGACCAGACTTAACTTATGATGTGAATCTTCAACACTCATCTTCCTGCATTGGTTCTCCCTGATCTAGAGCCTCATATTTATAAATTGCCATTATCTGTGCAGCAGCCTTCCTCTCTGCTATATTTTCTATCAGGCTTTGCACAGACCTAACTACTAAGGGTATAAGACACGGCAGGAGTAGACACAACATTAAAATCAGTAGGACTCCAACTACCACTGCCTTAAGCCCTCCAAACCACTCATACCAGCTACCAAACCAACTACTTGGATTATACCCTTTCCATACCTGAGTAGGCACATGCGCTAGTTTAACCATATGGCTAGTAAGCTCAGCTATTGCTTGCCCTTCGTCATCTATTTGAAGACAGCAATTGCTCAGGTTAAACTTCCCACATACACCTCCCTCTACTGCCAAAAGGTAATCCAAGGCTAATCTATTTTGGTAGACTGCTGTCCTCATCCTGGTATTATGCTTCGCTAGAAGATTGAGCGCTTGTGATGTCTCGTTAGTAATAATCTCAACCACCGCCTGTAATCTTATAATACGGTTGAGCATATAAATAGGGGTTCTATAACCAAAGGTACCATCTTCTGCCCACGTGGCTGGCCCATAATAATCTATAATACGCTGGGGAGGCCATTCATTATCTTCCCAGGCACCTATCTCTATGGGTCCCCTTTTCTTCCTATGATTCACATCATATACTTTAACACCTAAAGTCTCACCTGTTTCAATCGGTAACAAGAAGAAGGATGGTTTGAGCATACCCAACACACATGCCCCTTCCCAGTCCTGTGGCAACTCCGAATAGGCTTTCTTACCACAGATCCAGTACAAATTTGCTGGGGCTCTCCAGGTAGATGTGATGGATAAATCAAACCACACATCCTTTAAATTGGCGTATCTAGCAAACGGGTTAGATGGTTCTGAGACATTTGAAGCCGACCACCAAGTTGTATTCTTTGTATCATCATCATAAGCTTTTTGCCCTAGACAAGTTAATTCTCCTACAGAAGTATTATACATTATTCCTTTCCTTGCTATGCAAACATAACCTATGATGGAGGTCTTTAATCTCCACTCAGATTTACCTCTAACGCTCATATGATAATCGGCTTGTGTAGATATTAGTTGGTCAACTGCCTCAGAACCGGACATTACCTCCTTTGCTTCCCAAGGCCATTGGTCTCCCATGTTAGTACCTCCACACACATAGCAGTTGGTAACATTAAGACTACCGGCAATACTTTCGGCTAAATCAATGAACAGGTTTTTAGCATTATGGGGGATCTTATTATCTATGCTCATCTCTTCATAAAAGGAATAGTATACTTGATGAGTTTGGGAGGATACCGTATCAGTCTCTATCCCTATAAACAATACTGTCCCAGGATCTAAACCCGTCCCGTATATTTGAAACCCAAATAAATTGCCATACTTGTCTAAGAACTTGTCTGGGTTATTTATAAGTATATGGACTGGATTGCATTCCATAGACTTACAATATGGGCTGGTAGTCAACTTAGTCACTATCATGTCTTTGTCTACTGTCTGTCCCCAAGTTGCCCACCCCACACAAGACCAATATGGGCAAAAGTTATAGTCTCTATTTGGGCATCTAGGACTCACATATTTATTTTTACTACTGGGACAAATATATTTATCATTAGACCCATACGTCCTCTCCCATCTAAGATCCCCACATACATTCCACGGCTTTCTACCACTTGATATCGCCTTACACGCATCAAACAGCAGAACACCCGAAGAATGTACGGATTCTAACACCGTCTTATTAATTAGGGTCCCCTGAGGATCTCCATGTCAGGGTACCTGAGGCCTCTACCTCTAAGGGAGGTAGAGACTTGGTGGTTTATCCGTCCAGGCGAGCTGTTTCCTCCGTTCCTCGCGGTTCATCCAGCCACTTAAACACCGGCCGCGAGGAATCCACGTCCTTTTCTAGCAGGACGCTCAATACGTGACGTCTTGACGCTATCACGAGCGACCTGTCACTCAAGTGTCCGATATCCAATCGGCACTTGTCAGAGGCGTGCTTACCATCCGGAGCCAGGGTATTTAAGCTTACTTCTCGCTTCTGCTCATTGCCCTGTCGTGGTTCTAGCTTGTCTAGTCACTCAGTGCTCTGGTATTCTAGTTTGCTCTATTTGGTTTTGACTCGGCTTGTTGTACTTCCCTGCTTCTCTGTTCTCCCTTGACCCGGCTTGTCCCTCGCTTATCTGTCTTCCCGTTCCCTCGACCTCGGCTTGTCTCTGACTATTCTCTATTACTCTCGGTACGTTAGTCCGGCCATTCTAAGGCCCGGTATACGTACCTTTCCACTCTTTGTACTCTGCGTGTTGGATCCCTGTCCCGATCCTGACATTACGACAGGGCCAATGGATCCTGCAGGTACAAACAGTCAGCTTGGTTCTTCTGATCCCAGGTTTGACGCCATGGAGCATAGGATGGATCAGATGGCTTTAGCACTACAGGCACTTTTGTCTCGTGCTAGTAACCCACCTGAGGAGACACGTACTCCTTCTATTTCTCCTGCAGTCTCAGGTCTAGAGGTAGCCACTGTAGGTGCTTCTTCCCGTATTACCCCACCAGTACGTTATGGCGGGTCACCGGAGAAGTGCCGTGGTTTTCTGAACCAGATTAACATCCATTTCGAATTACAACCCCGCTCTTATCCTACAGATAGAGCGAAGGTTGGATTTGTTATTACTTTACTCATTGAGAAAGCTCTGAGATGGGCCAATCCTTTATGGGAGAATGATAATCCACTAGTCTATAATTATAATGCCTTTGTAGCTGCGTTTAGAAGAACTTTTGACCCTCCTGGTAGAAAGGTCAATGCAGCTAGATTACTGTTGCGCCTTAGACAGGACAATCGAACACTTGTGGACTATGCACTAGAGTTCAGGTCCTTGGCGGCAGAAGTTAAGTGGAACGAACAGGCTTATATAGATGTGTTTCTGAATGGGTTATCAGATGTAATTCTTGACGAGGTCGCTACTAGAGAACTACCTGAGAATTTGGAGGATTTAATTTCTTTTATATCTCGTATTGATGAACGCATAAGAGAGAGGCAGAACACTCGAGATAGGACCCGTAGACCCTCCTTTAAACTAGCGCCTACCTTTCAAAATTCTGAGTTCGAGGACTTACGTATTTCTGAACCTATGCAGATAGGCAGTACTCATCTCACAGAGAGAGAGAGACAGTACAGAAGAAGGGAGGGTTTATGTATGTATTGTGGAGTCAGAGGACATTTACGCCTAAATTGTCCTAATCGTTCGGGAAACGCTCGCACCTAAGTTTCTCTAGAGGACAGGCCTTGGGTGTTTCTACTTTGTCCTCTATTCACAACTACAAAGAGTTCAGGCTTCTGTTACCCGTTTCTTTGAGGTGGGAGAAGGGAGTAGTAAAGACTATGGCACTAATCGATTCTGGAGCTGCTGAGAGCTTTATAGATCAGGGTTTTGTTGCCAAGCATACTATCCCATCCCAGTTAAAAGAGACACCACTGGCTGTTGAGGCCATCGATGGTAGACCGTTACTTGAGCCTGTTATTTTCCATGAGACCATACCGATTAACTTAACTGTTGGCATCCTACATAAAGAGGATATATCCTTAATGCTCATTTCTTCTCCGTCTATTCCCATAGTCCTGGGGTACTCCTGGTTGAGGAGACACAACCCTATTATTAATTGGGAGTCAGGGGAGATAGTTTCGTGGGGAAAGAATTGTCAAGAAAAATGCTTGCGGAAGGTCTTACCTCTCGGATTAACTAACACGTCGACTACCTCTGACAATCCTACAGAGACACAAATTCCGCCTCAGTATCTAGATTTAAAGGCAGTATTTGACAAAAAGAAAGCCGATACCTTACCCCCACACAGGTCCTTTGATTGCAAAATTAACCTCCTCCCTGGTACCATGCCTCCCAGAGGTCATGTATACCCATTATCTACTAAAGAGAACTCAGTTCTAGAGGAGTATATTCACGAGAATTTAGACAAGGGATTCATCAGGAGGTCCTCCTCCCCTGCCGGGGCTGGATTTTTTTTTGTTAAAAAGAAAGATGGTTCTTTGAGACCTTGTATTGATTATCGAGGCTTGAATAAGATAACCATTAAAAATGCCTACCCGATTCCCTTGATCACCGAACTCTTCGATCGTTTGAAGGGCTCTACAATTTTCACCAAGTTAGACCTCAGAGGGGCATATAACTTGGTGAGAATCCAGCAGGGACATGAGTGGATGACGGCATTCAATACTCGATATGGTCACTATGAATATACTGTTATGCCTTTTGGGTTATGCAATGCGCCAGCTGTATTCCAGGATCTGATAAATGAGGTTCTTAGGGAATTTCAGCAAGATTGCGTCATTGTATACCTAGATGATATACTCATTCATTCTAGTGAGATTGAGACTCATCACAAGCAAGTCAGGAGGGTTTTGCACAAGCTTCTCCAGCATGGCTTGTACTGCAAGTTGGAGAAATGTAGCTTTGATCAAACCCAGGTAACCTTTCTCGGCTATGTGATCTCTGGGGAGGGATTTAAGATGGATCCGGATAAGCTCCAATCCATTCTAGAGTGGCCTTTACCCAAAGGTCTTAAAGCCGTACAGAGATTTATTGGTTTTTCTAATTATTATAGGCGCTTTATTAAGGGCTATTCTTCCATTATCGCACCTATCACTAATATGACCAAACAGGGGGCTGATACTAAGAATTGGACTACTGAAGCTCTCCTTGCGTTCAAAACTCTCAAGGAGCTTTTCGCTTCCGCTCCAATTTTAGTTCACCCCGACACTTCTCTGCCTTTTCTACTTGAGGTAGACGCATCAGAGACTGGTTTAGGTGCTGTCCTATCTCAAAGGTTGGGGGTTGATAAACCATTACATCCATGTGGATTTTTCTCTAAAAAATTGACCGGTACTGAAAGCAGATATGACATTGGTGACAGAGAATTACTAGCGGTTATCAAGGCTTTGAAAGAGTGGAGACATTTATTGGAAGGTACATTACATCCTGTTACCATTCTAACTGACCACAAAAATTTGTCTTATATCGGAGAGGCTAAGCGGTTGTCCTCCAGGCAGGCTCGTTGGTCGTTGTTTCTTACCCATTTCAATTACGTTCTGACTTACAGACCTGGGTCAAAGAATTCTAAAGCCGATGCGCTATCTCGCCAATATGAGCCCTCTGCTTCAGTTGAACCACTTATGTCCTCCATTGTACCCAAATGCAATATTATTGCTAATACCAGTCTCAAAATTCATTCTCCGCTACTTGACCAGATCTTGAAGTCACAACATCTAGCTCCCGGAAACACTCCTGAGGGAAGAAACTTTGTTCCTCCTGAACTTCAACTGGAGCTCTTACAATGTTTTCACGAAAGTAAAATAGCTGGTCATCCTGGTATTCGCAAGACATACTCTTTGATATCCAAGGATTTCTGGTGGTCTTCACTTCGAAAAGATATTGAGGAGTTCGTCGCAGCTTGTGAAACTTGTGCCAAGACTAAACTACCTCATGCATCTCCATGTGGCCTGTTACACCCCTTGGACATTCCTGAGAAACCTTGGTCCTGTTTGTCCATAGACTTTATCGTTGATTTGCCTGCTTCCAAGAGACAGACTGTTATTCTCACGGTGGTGGATAGATTTACTAAGATGGCTCATTTCGTGCCATTACCTAAACTTCCGTCTTCTCCTGAATTGGCGGAGATTTTTGCAAGAGAGGTTTTTCGCCTACATGGGATTCCTTCGGAGATTGTTTCTGATAGAGGCTCTCAATTTGTCTCACGTTTCTGGAGATCCTTTTGTTCTCAAATGGGCATCAAATTGAACTTCTCCTCGGCCTATCACCCTCAGTCTAACGGAGCTGCTGAACGTACCAATCAAAAGATCGAACAGTATCTGCGTTGCTTTGTTTCCGAACACCAGGACGATTGGGTCGGTCTGATTCCTTGGGCGGAGTTCGCACACAATAACCTTGTTTGCGATTCAACTCGCTCTAGCCCTTTCTTCATGAACTATGGCTTTCATCCTTCGATTTTTCCTTCGGTTTCCTCTTCTCAGGGGATACCGTCGGTTGATGATCATGTCGCCAACCTGAAGAAATTATGGGATCAGACTCGGCAAATTCTGTTACATAGTTCCTCGTTGTTCAAAAAACACGCTGACAAGCATAGAAGAGCGGCTCCTGTTTTTGTTCCTGGGGATAGGGTATGGTTAAGTACTAAGAATATTCGACTAAAAGTTCCATCTATGAAATTTGCTCCCCGCTACATAGGTCCTTACAGGGTTCTCACTCGTATCAATCCGGTTGCGTATCGCCTTGCTCTGCCACCTGCCTTACGCATTCCTAACTCTTTTCATGTCTCCTTGTTGAAACCTCTTATTTGCAACAAATTCTCCTCTAAGGTCTCCTCGCCTCGTCCTGTTCAGGTGGAGGGTCGGGAGGAGTACGAGGTCAGCTCCATCGTTGATTCCAGAATTTCAAGGGGAAAATTGCAATATCTGGTCAACTGGAGGGGATATGGTCCTGAGGAGAGGAGTTGGGTACCTCAGGAGGACGTTCATGCTTCTCGCCTTCGCAGAGCATTTCACCTCCGCTTCCCATCTCGCCCCGGTTCCTTCCGCCCGGTGGGCGTATCTGAGAGGGGGGGTACTGTCAGGGTACCTGAGGCCTCTACCTCTAAGGGAGGTAGAGACTTGGTGGTTTATCCGTCCAGGCGAGCTGTTTCCTCCGTTCCTCGCGGTTCATCCAGCCACTTAAACACCGGCCGCGAGGAATCCACGTCCTTTTCTAGCAGGACGCTCAATACGTGACGTCTTGACGCTATCACGAGCGACCTGTCACTCAAGTGTCCGATATCCAATCGGCACTTGTCAGAGGCGTGCTTACCATCCGGAGCCAGGGTATTTAAGCTTACTTCTCGCTTCTGCTCATTGCCCTGTCGTGGTTCTAGCTTGTCTAGTCACTCAGTGCTCTGGTATTCTAGTTTGCTCTATTTGGTTTTGACTCGGCTTGTTGTACTTCCCTGCTTCTCTGTTCTCCCTTGACCCGGCTTGTCCCTCGCTTATCTGTCTTCCCGTTCCCTCGACCTCGGCTTGTCTCTGACTATTCTCTATTACTCTCGGTACGTTAGTCCGGCCATTCTAAGGCCCGGTATACGTACCTTTCCACTCTTTGTACTCTGCGTGTTGGATCCCTGTCCCGATCCTGACACTCCATTCCTGAGAGTCAACCAAATTGTACGAGGTTGATACTCCGGACTGAAGCACTTAGGTTCTCCTATTCCTAAATGGCACACACTATATTCTATATTTAGGTATCTACATCTCGATACATCTCCTTTACACTCGTATTGTGAATGCCAAATTAGGGTTTGGGAAATATGGTTACCTGTTCTTGTAGTCTTAATGCATACCTCACAGCTAGGAGTGTCGGTACCTCTACCTTCCTGAATATAAAAATACACATAAATAAACATTATCATCAACACATCTTTCGCCGTCATCCTCAGTCTTCGTCCGTGCGAAGGCACCTCAGCTTCCAGGATGTAAGGGCTGCAGGGAATGGAGTTCTGCTCGTCTTCACAGGAGTCCCTTCGAGACTTTCCCTGGCTTATATACTATACGTCGGTGGGCGGACAGGCTTTATTATGGCCTTCTCACTCACGCACCAAATCCCTAAAATAATAAAATTTTGTAATCCACACAAGTTCCTCGTTACTCCGACTGAGTCGTGCGTTTTAACCGGATCTTGCAGGGATTCTCTGGATCTGCTGTAACTTGCCAAGAATCGACTGCTGCTGGTTTAACCCTGGAGTGATGTATCCACGGAGTCACTTCGGCTACTTTTATTGCTGTAGGGGTAGACAAAAGAACAACATAAGGACCTCTCCACTTGGGCCCTAACGGTACATTATTCCACTCTTTAATCCACACTTGGTCTCCTGGATGGTAACTATGAACAGGGGGATAAATATTCACAGGTAATCTATCTTGTACCCATTTCTGTACCTCCTCCATAGTCTTACCCAACTCTACAACCTGCTGCCGGGTAATTCCTTCTCCCAACTGACTCAAGTCCCCCCTTAAGTTACCAAGGAGAGAGGCCCATCCTTCTGGTAGGGGTACTGCGGATTCGCAATAGAGCTATGGGTAAGAGAACGTTCCACTTAAGTTGGGTTTCCTGACACATTTTAGCCAACTGATTCTTAATAGTTCTATTCATTCTCTCTACCTTACCAGAACTCTGGGGTCTATATGCCGTATGAAGCCTCCACTTTATACCAAGCATATGAGTCAGTTGTTGTAGGCACTGATGAACAAAAGCTGGACCATTGTCCGATCCTATAGAACAGGGTAGTCCATATCGGGGTATTATTTCTCGTAGCAGGAATCTCACAACTTCTCCTGCTTTCTCCGTACGAGTAGGACATGCTTCTACCCAGCCTGAATAGGTGCACACAATTACCAGCAGGTAACGATGTCCACCCGATTTAGGCATCACTGTAAAGTCAATTTGTAAATCGGACATGGGGAGTCCCCCCATAAACTGGACTCCTGGTGGCTTTACTGGTCCTTGTCTTGCATTATTTTTAGCACACGTTACACATCTTCGTACAATGGCCTGAGTCAAGTTGGACAATCTTGATATGTAGAAATGTTTTCTGAGAGATTCTTCTGTGCTGTCTCTCCCAGAATGTGTCCCGTTGTGATAATTTTGGACAATTTCTACCGCTAGTGATGCTGGTATGACTATTCTTCCATCTTCTAGCTGATACCACTTGTTCTCCAAATACTTTCCTGGTTCAGTCTTTAACCACTCCTCTTCTTGAGCTATATAAACTGGAGTCCATTGAGACAGTGGAGTTGGTATAAGAGCAGCTATATGCCCCACATATTCCTGTCTTCCTGATTCAGTGGCACGCTTAGCTGCACTATCTGCCATCCGATTTCCTTTGGTTACATCACCATCTCCTCTCAGATGCGCTCGACAATGTATGATACCGACTTCTTTCGGCTCCCACACTGCTTCCAATAGTTGTAGGATTTCAGCTGCGTACTTGATTTCTTTGCCTTCTGAATTCAATAGTCCTCTTTCTTTATACAAAGCTCCGTGGGCATGGGTGGTTAAAAACGCATACTTGGAGTCCGTGTAGATGTTCACTCTTAAACCTTCAGCCAATTGTAACGCTCGTGTCAGTGCTATCAATTCTGCCTTTTGTGCTGATGTTCCTTTCGCCAGTGGCCGAGCTTCTATCACCTTGTCTATTGTTGTTACTGCATATCCTGCATAGCGGATCCCTTCTTTCACATAACTACTGCCGTCGGTATAATATTGAACATCGGGGTTCTAGATGGGAAAATCACGAAGATCTGGTCTACTTGAGAATACTTCATCCATTACTTCCAAACAATCATGTTGACTTTCAGTAGGTTGTGGCAAAAGGGTAGCTGGATTTAAGGTGTTTACAGTCTCTAAATGCACTCTTGGGTTTTCACACAACATTGCTTGATACTTAGTCATACGGCTGTTACTAAACCAATGATTTCCTTTGTAATCCAACAACGTCTGTACTGCATGTGGGACTCGTACATAAAGTTCTTGACCCAGAGTGAGTTTATCGGCTTCAGCTACTAGCAGGGCGGCTGCAGCTACGGCTCTTAGACAAGGTGGAAGTCTGCTGGCCACTGCATCCAGTTGCTTAGACATATAGGCAACAGGTCTTTGCCATGATCCCAAGTACTGTGTCAATACTCCCACAGCCATTCTTCTTTGCTCATGTACATACAGGTAGAATGGTCGTGTGTGATCAGGTAGACCTAATGCTGGGGCACTCATCAAAGCCTTCTTCACATCTTCAAATGCCGTTTGCTGTTCTTGAGTCCATAAGAAGGGGTCGTGCTCTGTACCTTTGATAGCTGCATACAGAGGTTTTGCCAGTATCGCGTAGCTGGGAATCCATATCCTACAGAAGCCTGCTGCCCCCAAGAATTCTCGCACTTGTCTTCTATTCTTGGGTATCGGTATTTGGCACACAGCTTCTTTTCTCTCTGGCCCCATAATTCTTTGACCTTCAGAGATATGGAATCCCAGATATTTGACAGTTGGCAAACACAACTGAGCCTTCTTTCTAGACACCTTGTATCCTGCCTTCCAGAGAATGTGTAGTAGATCGTGCGTTGCTTGCTGACAGATTTCTTTTGTAACTGCTGCTATCAACAAGTCATCTACATACTGTAACAATACACACTCTCCTGGGATGGACTCGAAATCCAGTAGATCTTGACTTAGAGCTGAACCAAATAGGGTAGGTGAATTTTTAAACCCTTGGGGCAGTCTTGTCCAGGTCATTTGGCGTTTTGAGCCCGTTACAGCGTTCTCCCATTGGAAAGCGAAAATACATTGACTTTCTGCGGCAATTCGGAGGCAAAAGAAGGCATCTTTGAGGTCTAAGACTGTAAAGTAAGTAGCCCCGCCCGGAATTAAAGCAAGCAGGTTATATGGATTGGGTACAACTGGATGTATACTAACAACCGCATCATTGACTGCTCTCAAGTCCTGCACAGGTCGATACTCATCTGTGCCGGGCTTTTGAACAGGCAGCAATGGGGTGTTCCAGGGGGAAGTACAGAATTTTAGGATACCATACCGTATGAACTTATCCAGATAAGATTGGATGTTCTTCTTTGCCTTCTGTGGGATGTGGTATTGTCTTAGGCTTACTGGATAAACCCCAAGTTTTAGTTCAATTTTAATAGGTGGAATATTGCGGGCCAGTCCTGGTGGGTTGTTCTCTGCCCAAACTCCTGGTATGTTGAATAAGGACTCATCACTCCTAGGGTTTTGGCTAGTCAACGCTGTATAAAGTCGCCACTCTTCTTCCTTTGGTACGGATAATGTCATAATACCTGAAGGTCCATTAAACTTTAAGGATGTTGTTCCATTTGGTAGGAACGTAATCTGCGCTTGTAATTTAGATAGCATATCACGTCCCAGCAATTGGACTGGACATTCAGGCATATAAAGGAATTGATGTTTTACTACGTGGCCTCCCAATGTACAGAGTCGACTTTTAAGAACCGGTTTTTCAGCACTTCTTCCAGTTGCTCCTATTACAGTAATAGTCCTTCCAGATGGAGGAGCAACTAGATTAGTCACCACTGAATGTTCAGCACCAGTGTCGATCATGAACGCACTCCTTTTTCCCCCTATTGATACATCGACCATAGGCTCCGCTCGACCAAGGGGGATGGAGCCCGGTCGGTATCAATAGTCCTCCATGACCGTGTCAGCCAATCCTACAAAGTCCCTGCCTTCTCTATCGCGTCACCTTTGCGCTGCTGGGAAATACCTATCTTCCCTAACACTTCCTCTGTTCCCATTGCTCCCTCTATTACCATTACTCCCTCCGGGGCCTCCTCTACCTCTCGCTCTGCCTCTAAAGTTTCCGTAACCTGCCCTGGGTTGGTCTCTCTCGTACTGCTCTCTTTGTGGACATTCGTTCCTCCAATGCCCTTCTTCCTTGCAATACGCGCACTGATTCCTACTCAAAGGCTCCCTACTCCATCTACTATCGCCTCTATCTGGGCCCCGTCTATCTACGCCTGCGATCGCTACCGCTAGCATATCTGCCTTTTTACGCATCTTGCGCTCTTCCTCTTTCTTACATTCTGTTTCCCTATTCATATACACCTTATTCGCTACCTCCATTAGTTGGGTGATGGACATACCTGCAAACCCTTCTAACTTCTGTAGCTTGCGCTTAATATCTCCGTAAGCTTGGCTGACAAAGGCGGAGTTCACCATTCGGGAATTATCTGCGTCTTCCGGATTAAAGGGGGTATACAAGCGGTATGCCTCCAATAATCGGTCATAAAAGACACTGGGCGCTTCATCACTTTTCTGAATCACCTCGACTGTCTTCGACATATTAATGGCTTTTTTTCCTCCAGCTTTCATGCCAGCAATTATAGCGTCTCTATAGGCTCTGAGTTGAACCATATCAGCACCATTTACATTCCAATCGGGATCGGTGTTGGGATAATGTGTTGCGGCCCATGCTGATGGATTGGCTTGATTCAATGTACGGGCTTCATCCTCTAGCGCTTTAATGGCCGCTTGATTAATTCTTGTCCTTTCCTCATTGTTAAACAAAGTCATTAATAACTGCTGGCAATCAGCCCATGTCGGGTTATGTGTCTGTACTATTGAGGTGAACAGATCAGTCATAGCTTGTGGTTTCTCAGTATACGAGGAATTGTGGGTCTTCCAATTTAAGAGATCGGTTGTCGTGAACGGGACATATACGAAGACTGGGTCAGCATGTGCCATTTGACCTGCGGCATCGATATAAGCTGACCCGGGATTCAGACGAAGAGGCATCTGATAATGTTTTAACTGTTGGGTACCAGTCAGTTGTCGGGTTAGTATGGGGCTACGTAGAGGGGCGTCAGTTAGAGGTTCCAGTCGGGGAGAAATAGGGCATGAGGATGTGGGAGCTTGGTTTTGGGAAAAGGTAGTAAATAAAACACTTCGAGCCGAGCTAGAAGAAGCTTGACCGGAAGTCTGAAGTGGCGCCAAATCAGGATATTCGGATCTAATGGGGATTGGCTCTGGTTCCGGAAGGGGAGATTTAGTACGAGAGGGGGTGGATTCTGTACTGGAGGAGGAAGCGGAAGTGGATGAGGGCAATGAGGGAAGGGTTGCAGGACTTCCTGCATTTGCGTCACTTCCTCTTAACGGAAAGTAAGGGGGCGGCAAAGGGATCTCGGACTCAGGGGGCGTGTCCAAAATGGGCCTAACACCAGTCCTAGTGGACAAACAAGTCCTAGCTACCATGAGGCGACATTGCTCCTCGTGGCATGTCTGAATCCATTTTGGCGAGTCATTTACGGCCTGTCTCCAACAATCAATATAAGGAAACTGCCCGTAAAGTTCAGGCCTACCCGATACAGCCACGTGTAAGCGCTGTACCAGAGTTGGATCCAAACTGCCACGTGGCGGCCATGCCGCAACCAAAGTAGGCCACTCCCTAGTACACAAAGTGACCAAACGTACAGGAGACAACCCCAAAATCACAAGTTTTGAATCCCTTTTTAAAATTCTTCACCATACAACCTAAGGGATCCGGAATCGTTGACTGCGACGCGCCCATACTTATCAATGGAACGTCGTTGACAACGAATACTATGCACACGTACTATTCAACAATCACACCCGTTTCCTCTGGCAACAGCACCATGTGGTACAGTTACCAAGTGAAACATATACAATAACACAATAAACACTCAGGGAATTCCCGTACACACACAGCTGTTACACCAGTCACTAGATAATCAATATTATGCCCTTTGGCGAAACTATACAGTCACCCACGCTATAATTCTCTATATACGAATTACCCGTCTATAACACACCCCAGTAACATAGTCTTTTACAAATAGCGGTTACAGTACGGTTAGCATAGGTCAAAGCACAAGTTAAGGTCACAATACAATTATTAGTGGTTATGGTGTTAAACATGCAATGGACGACAATGATTAGTACTTATATACAGTGTCAGTAAATATACAAGGTTATGGTACCGTGCACTATAATACAGCAACACACTATTAACACTCTCGCTAGACGGCTGAGCTCGCGCTATCTAACAAGATATACACTTTACTAAACAATCTTTAACACATTTACAGTTCCCAACTAAACTATTGGCCAGTACCTTGAATGGACTACCTAAAACTATGTACACCCGTTTTGGTTAGCCACACTGCCCAAGCACCATATATAGCGAGCAAGAGGACCGAATTTACACAGGCGCCTCTTAGTCGATTACTATCAAAAATCTAGTGGGTTCCAAATTTACACGCCTTCCCACTTAGCCAAGATAGGTTGAGAGCTAGCGAACCGAATTTACACAGGCGCCGCTTAGTCTCTCGGTCCCTCCGACCTAGCGAACTTAATATACACCCTAGAACGCTAGTCTAGACAAGACACCGGTGTCCGGCTAGGGCTATTTACACAGGACCCCGCCTGACTAACCAAATCAAACGGTCTGACTAAAGAGCGTTCGATTGAGCGGTGCGCCTTCGCTCCTTCCCTCCGACAGAGGGGGCAGATTCCATACACAAATAACCCCTTATGGGCCTACCGCACAATCGGTATACCCCTAGTGGGTCTGCCATCTAAAACAGCAGTTGTCTTACCTCGTTCCTGAACCTGAGTTCACACTCATCGACGGGGACACCCCAGCACTTCTTCCGTAGAGGCCGATGATCTCCTGGACAACAGACCAGTGGCGCCGAGACGAAGGGAGGTCCACGCAGAAGTTCAGGGGTGCAGCCGTAGAGAACGTGGGCAAAGATAGACCGTCTCACGCCTCTGCCTCTCAGCTACCGTTGAACGATGAGCTTCCCGGCCAATGCACCAAATGATACCGGAGAAACTGACGGAAGCGAAGCACAGAGAGATGGACACAGGTTTCTTCAGGAAGGAAGAGATTCTTTATTGGATCACCGATCGGGACTCAGAGGGACTAGCGTCACCAAAATACAACAAGTTCTGAGCCCCGGACAATAGTGCAGGCTCCTTATATAGGCACATAACTCCTCCCATATTAAGCTCCACCCGCACATTCTCTTGACCAATCAATACAAATAAGAATTAACTTCCTGCTTGACCGCATGGCTTGTCCAGCACAATGGAGGAGGGGAATACTACATCCTGTATTCTTGCACATGCTCCGTACACTACTGATCGTATCTTGCCTCGTGCAACCAACTGATCGATACGTCAGCATATGCACGTACACATGCCACGTGGTAATCTCGGCCTACTAAATTTATTTTTACCGAGATTCCACCACACTATCCTAAGGATCCCTGATACACACTGACACAGAGCAGAATATAGACTGTTCCCCCTACATAGGGTCACTTGGAAGATATGGCGTGGTCGTGGGAGGAGGAGGATGACTTCCACCTCTTCCCCTGTTAGATTCCCGTTGTGCTGTGACATCACCCTTATACGCTGTGTAAAGCATACTTTTTAATTTATTTTGCAAATGCTGCATCCTTTCCGACTTGTAATTCGGTAGCATTTCCGCCACTGTCTGCTTATACCGGGGGTCTAGTAGCGTGGACACCCAGTACAGGTCGTTCTCCTTCAGCCTTTTTATACGAGGGTCCCTCAACAGGCACGACAGCATGAAAGACCCCATTTGCACAAGCTTGGATGCCAAGCTACTTATTTCCCGTTCCTCCTCCTCAGTGATGTCAATGAAGGTATGTTCTTCCCCCCAGCCACGTACAACACCACAGGTACCAGATAGGTGACAACGAGCACCCTGGGATGCCTGTTGTGGTTGGTCTTCCTTCTCCTCCTCAAAGCCCCATTCCTCCTCTGACTCCTCTTCCTCACAATCCTCTTCCAGCGTTGCCGCAGGTCCAGCAAGCGATGCTGATAAGGCTTTTTCTGGTGGTGATGGTGACCACAACTCTTCCTCTTCACGCTCATCTACGGCCTGATCCAGCACTCTTCGCAGGGCACGCTCCAGGAAGAAAACAAATGGTATGATGTCACTGATGGTGCCTTCGGTGCGACTGACTAGGTTTGTCACCTCTTCAAAAGGACGCATGAGCCTACAGGCATTGAGCATGAGCGTCCAGTAACGTGGCAAAAAAATTCCCAGCTCCCCAGAGGCTGTCCTAGCACCCCGGTCATACAAATATGAATTAACTTATTTTTCTTGTTGGAGCAGGCGGTCGAACATTAGGAGTGTTGAATTCCAACGTGTCGGGCTTTCGCAAATCAAGCGCCTCACTGGCATGTTGTTTCGCCGCTGGATATCGGCAAAGTGTGCCATGGCCGTGTAGGAACGCCTGAAATGGCCACACACCTTCCTGGCCTGCTGCAGGATGTCCTGTAAGCCTGTGTACTTATGCACAAAGCATTGTACGATCAGATTACACACATGTGCCGTGCACGGCACATGTGTCAACTTGCCCAACTTCAATGTCGCCAACAAATTTTTTTCCGTTGTCACAAACCACTTTGCTGATATCCAGTTGCTGCAGAGTCAGCCACTTTTCCACTTGTGCGTTCAGGGCGGACAGGAGTGCTTGTCCGGTGTGACTCTCTGCTTTCAAGCAAGTCAAACCCAAGACGGCGTGACACTGCCGTATCTGGGATGTGGAATAGTACCTGGGGAGCTGGGGGGGGTGCCGTTGATGTGGAGCAAGACGCAGCAGCAGAAGAGGACTCAGCCGAGGAGGTTATGGAAGAGGATGGAGTAGGAGGAGTAGAGGAGGTGGCAGCAGGCCTGCCTGCAAGTCGTGGCGGTGTCACCAACTCCTCTGCAGAGCCATGCATTCCATGCTTGGCAGCCGTCAGCAGGTTTACCCAATGTGCAGTGTAGGTGATATACCTGCCCTGCCCATGCTTTACAGACCAGGTATCAGTGGTCAGATGGACCCTTGCCCCAACACTGTGTGCCAGACATGCCATTACTTCCTTTTGCACAATCGAGTACAGGTTGGGGATTGCCTTTTGTGAAAAGAAATTTCGGCCGGGTACCTTCCACTGCGGTGTCCCAATAGCTCAGACTCCACCAGCTTGTATGGTAGAAGCTGGTGGGCTAATAGTTTGGACAAGCCAGCTGTCAGATGCTGGGCAAGGGGGTGACTTTCTGACATTGGCTTCTTACGCTCAAGCATGTCCTTGACAGACACATGACTGTGGGCAGATGAGCAGGTACTGCTCAAGGCGGATGACGGAGTGGCAGATGGTTGAGAGGGGGCAAGGAGGACAGCAGTGGTTGACGTGGCTGAAGATGCTGGACCAGGAGGAAGATGGCGGCTTAGAGTTTGCGTGCTGCTTGTACTCATGTGTTGATCACATAGGCGTTTGTGATGTGCGATCATGTGCCTACACAAAGCAGTTGTACCTAGGTGGGTGCTGTCGGGCTGACCCCGGGTGCCGATGCATGCTGTCTGACTGTGCCACTAGCTCCCCCTGCTTCCAACTCGTCTCCTCCTCCTCTCTGTTTCCCCATCTGAACTTTCGTCCTGTTCTTCTTCTTGCCGAGCGGGCACCCACGTGACATCCATGTACGCATTGTCATCATCAACCGCTTCACTTGTATCTGACAACTCAGCAAAGGAAGCAGCAGCGGGTACAACATCATCATCATCACACCGTACGTCCATGTGTGTAATGCTGCCTGCCTGAGACATATCCCTGTTATCTACATCCTCTGGCAATAATGGTTGTGCATCACTCATTTCTTCAAACAGATGTGTGAATAACTCCTCTGACATACCAAGTGAAGCGGCTGTGGTGCTAGTTTTGGTGGTGGCGGCAGGCGGGTAAGTGGTATCTTGAGAGGTGCCCGAAGCTAAGCTGGAGGAGGACGGTGCGTCAAGGTTCCGAGCGGAAGCTGTAGAAGATTGGGTGTCCTGTGTTAGCCAGTCAACTATGTCCTCAGAACTATTCAAGTTCAGGGTACTTGGCCTCTGAAAACTGGGCATTATTCTAGGGCCAAAGGGAATCAAAGCATCACGACCACGATGGCCCCTCGGGGTGGCCTGCCTCTGCCTGTCATTTTTTTTTTGGATTAGTGGTACTATGCGTGCAAGCTACTGTGAGACCAGATATGAGTGGCACTGTGCAGTGGCAGAGGTTGGCAGAGTACACGCTGTAGGCCTGACACACCCGCTTGAAGACAACTAACTGCTATTCAATCTATAACAGTGAAAAACGTTTTTGGTTTTGAAAACAGGAGTAGTCCCAGAAGATTGGAAGTTAGCGAATGTTGTGCCCATTCACAAGAAAGGTAATAAGGAGGAGTCGGGCAACTATAGGCCAGTAAGCCTTACTTCAGTAGTGGGGAAAGTGATGGAAACCATGTTAAAGGATAGGATTGTTGAACATCTAAAAACACATGGATTTCAAGATCAGAGACAACATGGGTTTACTTCAGGGAGATCATGCCAAACTAATCTTATTGATTTTTTTGATTGGGTAACTAAAATTATAGATCAGGGTGGTGCAGTAGACATTGCTTACCTAGATTTCAGTAAGGCTTTTGACACTGTTGCACATAGAAGGCTTATCAATAAACTGCAATCTTTGAGTTTGGATTCCAATATTGTTGAATGGGTAAGGCAGTGGCTGAGTGACAGGCAACAGAGGGTTGTAGTCAATGGAGTATATTCGAAGCTTGGGCTTGTCACCAGTGGGGTACCTCAGGGATCTGTACTTGGACCCATTCTCTTTAATATTTTTATTAGTGATATTGCAGAAGGTCTTGATGGTAAGGTGTGTCTTTTTGCGGATGATACTAAGATATGTAACAGGGTTGATGTTCCAGGAGGGATAAGCCAAATGGCAAATGATTTAGGTAAACTAGAAAAATGGTCAGAGTTGTGGCAACTGACATTTAATGTGGATAAGTGCAAGATAATGCATCTTGGACGTAAAAACCCAAGGGCAGAGTACAGAATATTTGATAGAGTCCTAACCTCAACATCTGAGGAAAGGGATTTAGGGGTGATTATTTCTGAGGACTTAAAGGTAGGCAGACAATGTAATAGAGCATTAGAAAATACAAGAAATACCTAAACCTATAAAACAAAAGAAAATGCGCTCATAGGGGATTAACGTCAAAACATAAATTGCCCCTTAATAATAGGTCTCACTCACAGAATTGAAGTGGTTTTCAGGCACATCAAATATGTGGATCTTCACGTCTTTCTCACAGTAAGAATGATGAGTGTATCATGAAAAAGATAAAAAAAAAATGGCATAGTATAGCACTGTCTTAAAGTAAAAAATTAGCTTTTAATGTTTGCACTTACAATGTAAAAGGTATAAAAAGGCCCATCAGTACAAATCTGTTTGTCCCATCGCTGTAGAGTATGGTAACCCTCAAAGAATTATCCAGCAGGAAAAAACAGGTACACAATAAAATAAAATAAATAAATAAAATACAGTGACAAATAAACAGCTCACTCTACGCATTTCGTCTGTCCTCCAGACTTCCTCAGGAGTGATGAGATGCTTCAAATATTCTGTGGACTCCATCTTCTTTTTATAGGACTTCCCGCCGGTTTTTCGGATCAATTTCCTCTCTCAGCTGATTCCGATCAGCTGTATTTTGAAAGGTCCGTTTTCACTCTCCATATATGGAGTTCCGGAAAACGTCAGTGGAACGCATATGCGTTCCACCAACCCGGAAATGTCCTCCTTCTTGTCGGCCATGCGGAAGTCCCACATGTATCACTGGAACGCAAATGCGTTCCACTTCATTCATCGCAGATCCCGCAGGAACCACAAAGTCCCCGGAGTGGAGAGCATATATGAACACATGAAATGAAATAAAATAATACAAAATCAGAGTGTATCTCAATGACTATCTCCCTATACATTCTCTGGACAATGTCATATCATAAATCAAATGCCAATACATATAAGGATCGGAGTGGAACGCAAGATACAGGGTATGAGCCTATATGTTGCGTCCACATACCGTCCCCAATGTGCAGACATATCCCACATATATCATAATACATGATGAATATACCATAAATGACTATGTGGGCAAAAAGCTAACAAAACGAATAACATCGAAAACCCATGAGATGATAAAGAGTAACAAAAAAAGGGGGGAAGGGATGTGCTAGAATAAGAGGGTAAGCAAAGAGAAGGATTCTGGATCAAAAAATAAATGTAAATATACAAATGTATGGAAAGTATAAAATAAAATAAAGTAAAATGAAATAATAGAATTAAATAATAAAATGAATAATAACAAAAATAATAATAAACTATTATAAAAAAAATATATTTTTTTATAGTAGTTCATTATTATTTTTGTTATTATTCATTTTATTATTTAATTCTATCATTTCATTTTACTTTATTTTATTTTATACTTTCCATACATTTGTATATTTACATTTATTTTTTGATCCAGAATCCTTCTCTTTGCTTACCCTCTTATTCTAGCACATCTTTTCCCCCCTTTTTAAGTTACTCTTTATCATCTCATGGGTTTTCGATGTTATTCGTTTTGTTAGCTTTTTGCCCACATAGTCATTTATGGTATATTCATCATGTATTATGATATATGTGGGATATGTCTGCACATTGGGGACGGTATGTGGACGCAACATATAGGCTCATACCCTGTATCTTGCGTTCCACTCCGATCCTTATATGTATTGGCATTTGATTTATGATATGACATTGTCCAGAGAATGTATAGGGAGATAGTCATTGATATACACTCTGATTTTGTATTATTTTATTTCATTTCATGTGTTCATATATGCTCTCCACTCCGGGGACTTTGTGGTTCCTGCGGGATCTGCGATGAATGAAGTGGAACGCATTTGCGTTCCAGTGATACATATGGGACTTCTGCATGGCCGACAAGAAGGAGGACATTTCCGGGTTGGTGGAACACATATGCGTTCCACTGACGTTTTCCGGAACTCCATATATGGAGAGTGAAAACGGACCTTTCAAAATACAGCTGATCGGAATCAGCTGAGAGAGGAAATTGATCCGAAAAACCGGCGGGAAGCCCTATAAAAAGAAGATGGAGTCCACAGAATATTTGAAGCATCTCATCACTCCTGAGGAAGTCTGGAGGACAGACGAAACGCGTAGAGTGAGCTGTTTATTTGTCACTGTATTTTATTTATTTATTTTATTTTATTGTGTACCTGTTTTTTCCTGCTGGATATTTCTTTGAGGGTTACCATACTCTACAGCGATGGGACAAACAGATTTGTACTGATGGGCCTTTTTATACCTTTTACATTGTAAGTGCAAACATTAAAAGCTAATTTTTTACTTTAAGACAGTGCTATACTATGCCATTTTTTTTATCTTTTTCATGATACACTCATCATTCTTACTGTGAGAAAGACGTGAAGATCCACACATTTGATGTGCCTGAAAACCACTTCAATTCTGTGAGTGAGACCTATTATTAAGGGGCAATTTATGTTTTGACGTTAATCCCCTATGAGCGCATTTTCTTTTGTTTTATAGGTTTAGGTATTTCTTGTATTTTCTAAAGTTGTTTTGAGGATTGAGAGGAATCCTTTTGCTATACCTACACCTAACGAAAGGGAAGTAATTATTACATTTATTTTGTATACTGCACCTGGGTGGTCTAAAACCTATATTTCTGTAATGTAATAGAGCAGCAGGAAATGCTAGCAGAATGCTTGGTTGTATAGGGAGAGGTATTAGCAGTAGAAAGAGGGAAGTGCTCATGCTATTGTACAGAACACTGGTGAGACCTCACTTGGAGTACTGTACACAGTACTGGAGACCATATCTTCAGAAGGATATTGATACCTTAGAGAGAGTTCAAAGAAGGGCTACTAAACTGGTTCATGGATTGCAGGATAAAACTTACCAGGAAAGGTTAAAGGATCTTAACATGTATAGCATGGAGGAAAGACGAGACAGGGGGGATATGATAGAAACATTTAAATACATAAAGGGAATCAACACAGTAAAGGAGGAGACTATATTTAAAAGAAGAAAAACTACCACAACCAGAGGACATAGTCTTAAATTAGAGGGACAAAGGTTTAAAAATAATATCAGGAAGTATTACTTTACTGAGAGGGTAGTGAATGCATGGAATAGCCTTCCAGCTGAAGTGGTAGAGGTTAACACAGTAAAGGAGTTTAAGCATGCGTGGGATAGGCATAAGGCTATCCTAACTATAAGATAATGCCAGGGACTAATGAAAGTATTTCGAAAACTGGGCAGACTAGATGGGCCGAATGGTTCTTATCTGCCGTCACATTCTATGTTTCTATGTTTCTATGTTAAATGCACGCTATTGTGACACCAGATATGAGTGGAAATGTGCACTGGCAGAGGTCTGCAGAGTACACGCTGTAGGCCTGACACCCGCTTGAAGACAACTAACTGCTGTTCAATCTATAACAGTGAAAAAAGTATTTTGGTTTTAAATGCACGCTTTTGTGACACCAGATATGAGTGGCAATGTGCACTGGCAGAGGTCTGCAGAGTACACGCTGTAGGCCTGACACACCCGCTTGAAGACAACTAACTGCTATTCAATCTATAACAGTGAGAAAGGTTTTTGGGTTTTAAATGCACGCTATTGTGACACCAGATATGAGTGGCAATGTGCACTGGCAGAGGTCTGCAGAGTGCACGCTGTAGGCCTGACACACCCGCTTGAAGACAACTAACTGCTATTCAATCTATAACAGTGAATTTTTTATTTTTTTTTAAATGTCAAGCTTGAGCTATTGTGACACCAGCTATGAGTGGTGGCACTGGGCAAGTGGGCACAGTATCCACTGTGAGCCTGACACAGAAGCTGGCAGGCAGGCAACTGCTATTCAATCTATTACAGTGGAAAAACTGTTTTCTTTTTAAAAGCACGCTATTGTCACACCTGGTATGAGTGGCAAAGTGGACTGGCTGAGTTTGGCAGAGTACACGCTGAAGGCCTGACACCCAGACGCTTACAGACAACTAACTGCTATTAGCTTACATTGAAAAACTTTTTTTCTTTGTAAAGGCATGCTATAGAGACACCATATATGAGTGGCAAAGTACACTTGCAGAGGTTGGCAGAGCACACGCTGAAGGCCTGGCAGCCGCTTGAAGGACACTGACTGCTATTAGCTTACAGTGAAAAACTTTTTTTCTTTGTAAAAGCACGCTATACAGACACCAGATATGAGTGGCAAAGTACACTTGCAGAGGTTGGCAGAGTACACGCTGAAGGCCTGACACCCAGACACTTGCAGACAACTAACTGCTATTCAATCTATTACAGTGAAAAAAAAAATATTTTTAAATATCAAGCTTAAGCTATTGTGATACCAGATACGAGTCGTGGCACTGGGCATGTGGGCACAGTATCCACTGTGAGCCTGACACAGAAGCTTGCAGACAACTAACTGCTATTCAATCTCTTGCAGTGAAATACAAATTTTTCTTTTTAAATGTCAAGCTTAAGCTATTGTGACACCAGATATGAGTGGCGGCACTGGGCAAATGGGCACAGTATCCACTGTGAGCCTGACACAGAAGCTGGCAGGCAGGCAACTGCAATTACATTACACAGAAAAAAAAAAGCAGACTGATGTTCTAGCCCTAAAAATGGCTTTTTGGGGTGCTGTCCTTACAGCAGAGATCAGATGATTCCTTCAGGACTATAGTGGACACTGAATACCGTAGCCTAGCTATCAATTTCCCTATCTAATGAGCAGCAGCTATACTTTCCCTCCTCTCTCTAAGAATGCAGCTTCAGAATGAATCTAAAATGGATGCTGGGAGGGAGGGTCTGGAAGGGAGGGTCTGCTACTAATTTGCTGGAATGTGTCTGCTGACCGTGAGGCACAGGGTCAAAGTTTGCTCAATGATGACAAATAGGGGGCGGATCGAACCGCGCATGTGTTCGCCCGCGGCGGCGAACGCGAACACGCTATGTTCGCCGGGAACTATTTGCCAGCGAACAGTTCGGTACATCACTACCCACTTCCTCACATCTCACACTCCTACATGTAGCATATAGCCAATCATGCTTTATCCATCCCACACTCATACATGTGCCCCTGTCCGCTAAGCTGCGCACTCTCCCTGGGGCCTTGTATGTACGTAGTGGGCATTGGATAGCATTCCCTTCATCCCCCATAAAACCATAGCTTACCCCTTCAAATAACGACAGACAACTTCTTGGAGAAAACAGGCCACAGCATTTATTAACGCAACCAAATACTGTATAACTCCTTTTAACATATAACGAAATAATAATTATCATAAATTAACATAAACAATTTGCATAAAGTCATAGTAACCAAAGAAACCGTCCTTGCCAATCTAACTTCCCCAAGGCTCTCACCTCCCCCACCTCGGCATAATAAAAACATCTTCAATTTCAGGGCTCCCCACCCACTCGGTGGGGCCCAACCATAATGCTCCCCACTGGGCGACTTACAACCCAGTGGGGACACGTCCAAAATGGTACCTCCTCCAGGTTCACCATAAGAGACAGGGGGAGGATGAGACCCGGCCATTATCCCCCTTTTTCATCTAATCTACCAAACCATCCCTTATTTGGCAAGGACACACCCCTGCCACAACCCCGCTGTTTCAAGCCTAAAATCAGCGGGGGACCCCAAACAAACCAACCATGGCCTGTTCCACCGTCTTTCGAATGGTCAGATTAAAACGGTCAAGCCCGACCCCAGACAAATCAACCCCATCTGGCCGCAACCAATCTGCCGCCTCCTTCTCAAAACCTGATGAAATGGGCATCCCCCAAAACCCCTATAACGAACCGTGAAACCCAACGGATGAACCCTTCGCGGCAGCATTCCAACGCACTCCAGATGTATGCTTGCCGCCAACAGTTCCTCGTCTAGTGCTCAATCATCCGCCACGAGAAGGAAAAAGCATCAACAGAGCAAAACAGCGTCCCGCACACCGGATCAAATATCCTAGAGTCCCACCTTCCTATCCTCCGCACATCCCGATTCAGCATACCCAGCCGAGAGGCCTCCGTCGCAGCGCCAATGCGGAAAGAATGACCGCCAAACAAATTGAAATGGGAGAGGAAGTTCCCCTCCTGGTATACCACGATCGGGCCAGCCAGGTACGGCCGCACAGCGGACTCCCTGATCGCCCAGACCAGACAGGCGTCCAATCCTGGGACCGCTGCCAGAGGGACCCACCTGCCCCTGCAAAGGATGTCGGTCTTGTATGGACGAGTCTTGAAGGACACCAGGTCCTGACCATCCCGGACATCCGCAAACAGAATCCTCCCCTACCGGCTGACCAGTTCGGACCCACCAATACCCCAATCCTCATGGCCCCAAAGAAATGAAGAACGACGAGGCATACCTCCGGGAGCACCTGGCACAATTGTGCCCATAGGGCCCCCAAAACCGTCCTCTTTCGATCCACAGAAACCGACCCCTGCACGGGCCATACACCGCATGCCATACCAGAAAGCCCGTGGCGACAGCCACCCAACCCTGGGACTTAAACAGAAAACCAAACTGGACATGCACAAGGACACCCCGGAGGACGACATATCTGCCGAAACCCAACGCTCCTGCCATTCCACCCATACCCTGGAGTACTGCGGCCCAAGAGGAACCGGACCTACACGACACATGAAGACACGGGCACCGGAGCACCAGACGCTGGAGCAGGGGAAGTGCCAAAAGAGAAAAGGGGGGGCGAGAGCTGGCTAATCACCTGGACAACCCCGAGGTTGGCATGGTGAATAACGACCCGACGGTCCTGTAGCTCCCAACCCCACAAATTCAATGCCACCACAATGGAAAAGCTCCAGGAAGGCAAGATTCCTGGTCAAGTCAGAGGCGGACCACGCCGCCGGCCATGTCAGTACACCAACGCGATCCCAGAATCGCCCCAACCAGACAGTCAGCCGCGTCCGTATAGAGGGGCAAGTCCGAACTGGACACCTCCGGCGCCTGCCAAGATGACCTTCCAATATACTCTGTCAGGAAGAAAACCCAGACCTCCAGAGCTGGATAAAATACTGCGGTCCCGGTAGTAGCGGCCACCAGGCGCCTGCAGTACAATTGCCCCATGGGCCTGACCGGCAGTGGAAGATCATCCTCCCTAATAGAGACTGCAGCTTGCACAGCTGCATCCTCCTAACACCCCTGGCCATCGCCACACCCTCTCAACCTTATCCCGCGGCAGCCAGCACTCCATGGCCACAGAGTCAATGTCGATACCCAAGGAGCTAAGTCACGTCACTGGGCCCTACTGTCTTATCATGCTCCAAGAGGACCCCAAAGTTCAACCGAGTCGAGCAAGAGTCGACAAGTCAGCGAAGGCCCACAGACAAAAGCCATCAAGGTAACGCAGCAACAAGCCAATCCTTGCCTCCTGCCGCACCACCCACTCCAGGAAAGTGCTGACACACTCATCGTAAAAGCAGGATATGAACAACCCATCGGGAAGCACGTATCCACATAATACCGACCACAAGCCCACCACCCAGGAGTTGATGACAATCCATATGAACTGGCAATAAGCGAAACGTGGCTCCGACATCGGCCTTCGTTAGCAAAGCCCCAGGGCCCCGACCATGCGTACCGCAGCATCGAAGGATGCCTAGGACGCCCGACATCTTTCACCAATACCCCTTGAGGGCAGGGCAAACGATGAACAGAAGAAAATCCCCTGCCTCCCACTTGGGCACCAGGCCCAAGGGGGACCTGCAACATGGGGAGCGTTGGGGCCTCAACTGACCCCGCGAACCACCCCAAAGCTACCTCCCGCAGGAGCTTATCCAGTACCATCTGCGGGAAGTCGAGCACAGACTTAGAAACAGAACATAGAATGTGACAGCAGATAAGGACCATGCGGCCCATCCAGTCAGCCCAATTTTCCAACCACTGACATTAGTCCCTGGCCTTATCTTATAGGTAGGACAGCCCTACGCATATCCCACACCCACTTAGACTCCTCTACTACTTCAGCCGAAAGGCTAGTCCACGCATCCACTACCCTTCCATTAATGTAATACATCCGGGTATGATTGTGAAACCTTCGCCCCTCTAATTTAAGACTATGTATTCTTATTGCGGAAGTTTTACTTCTGTTAAACATAGTCTCCTCCCTACTGTATTGATTCCCTTTAAGTATTTAAATTGTCTATCATATATCCCGTCTCGACTTTCACCAATCTATACATACAAAGTTCATTTAACCTTTCCGTCAAGGTCCACACCGCCCCAAAGCCGGGCGCTCCGAGAAAGGGATCCCGAAGCCTCGGGTGACCCCCTCCAGCAGGTGCCCCATTGTCTGCCAATCCCAGTAGTGGTTGAGCCATGGGCGCATCGCGCTTACGAGCACTGGCGACGCCGCCCTGCGCCCCCACGTCCCTTTTTTTTTTTTTCGTACTTACCCCTCTTGAAACAGCAGGAGGCAGAGTGAGCCCCCACCACGATGGGAGAATTTGAGCTTAAAACAGCATGACCCACCCAACTTACATCGGCCGACGTTCAACTCCCTGCAACAACCTGGCCATTGCTGCGAGGCCGCTGGGGCGGAACCGCCCCCCAAGGAAAGGAGGACAAACCCCCTTTACGCACTGCCGGGCGGGTTACGATGGAGAGCCAGGGGCCGAAGTCCATCTGATCCCACGCTACAGAGGGCAAAACTGCGAGGCGCTGATGAAATGTTTTTCATTGTGCCACCAACCCAGGCCACCATAAGTATGACATGCAGCCCAAGTGGTGTCCTGGTAATAAAACACCGCTCCCCAAAATAGTGAACCCCAAACCCAATTTATTAGGAATTCACCATAACGGAACTATACATCATTGCCGCCCGAGCCCTCCTCCCCCCCCTTCTGCCCCAAAGGAAGAGCATCCCCCCCAAGGGCCAAAGGGGAATATCTTGTGCGAGTGCGCAGGGGAGAGCGCAGCCCCCAATGAGGAAGAGGCCCTACTCCCCTCCAAATGCCGCGCTGAGGACCGAGCGCACTGCTCTACCAGCATGCAAACCTTTCATTCGACGAAACACGGCTATCCGGGCCGTTCGCCAGACGAATGCAGGCTCCCCAGGTAGACCACCCACTCACAAGTCATGTGGCACCAATTAACCGATTGCAACAATGTTGCAATCGGTAATTAAAGGCTCTCCTAGGTGGCCGTCGTTCGGCTACCGACCATGCGGCGATCGGCCATCTTGGATCCTTTGTCTCTGCAGCGGTGTTCGGTCGTCGAGAGCCTGGAACTGAAAACGGCTACTCAATGATCCGAACACCGCTGGACTTCCAGAGCGTTCGGGAGTTCCGCGTTCGTCACATTCTGTTCCCCATCGATGTTCGGTAGTTTCAAACCGAACTCGATGGTTTAATGTATTTTGTGCGGCGTTCGGTTAGTTTAGCTGGGATCTGAGCGGTATTCTCACTAAATGTGCCCGCCGACCCCAGCTATCTACCGAACGGTCATTCGTCTAAAAGCGAGTAAAATTGTATAAAATATGGATTTCTGTGTAAATTGCCAGTTTTGCTGCACGAGGGGATAATCCACGTAATCGTCCATTTTAGTGGGAGTATCCCTCTCGTGCAGCAATGCCTGTTGGGATAATCCTGCTGCCTGATGGGAGAAATCCCCTGTAATAGCTGTAAGAAAACCCCTTGCAAGGGGAACTGCATAAATATGGAAGTCTGTGAATAAAGCGAGTTAGTTGACTCCCAAACTGTGTTTCGTCCGGTTATTGGGAGGATTGGGAATATTGCCGTGCTTTCTACTCTGACTGTGGATGACCTAAGATACCAACGGAGATCGTGGACTAATATACTGCATTCCGTTACAATTGGTGGCAAGCGACGGGATCCGAACCTTACAGCCGAAAAGCAGTGTTCGTGTAAACTGAAACTACCGAACAAGGAAAGCAAGGGCAATTCGTATGGAGATTGATTATACCATACTGAAACGACAGACTTTAAAGGAACTACTGGAAGCCAGGGGTAAGATAGCCAGCAACAAATCTAAAGCTGTGCTGATCGCTGAACTGATGGAGGGAGACAGAGCCCGCAGCACTACACCTCCACCAGCCATGGAAGAGACCCCATACCAGAGAGAGCTGAGAACCAGGATGGAGTTCCTACCACAGCCAGTACCCATGGAAATAATGACCGTGCTGATGTCAGATGTGCATGATTATCTGATGGCAAACCGCACACCGGAGACACCGCCTAGGGCAGAGTCTGTTACTGCCTCCATATACGGACAGGTAAAACCCAAAGTCCCACATCACGCATTTAAAGTGTTTTGTGAAGAAAAGGACGAGATCGACGGGTATTTACAGGATTTCGAGAGGCTGTGTGATTTGCACGACTTGGAACCCGCAGTATGGGTACCTCTACTGGCAGGCAAATTATCGGGTAGGGCCGCTGAAGACTACCGCGCTGTGCCCCGAGAGGACAGCAAGGATTACCCTAAAGTAAAGAGGGCGATCTTGGAGAGGTATGCCATTACCCCAGAGGCATACCGGCGCAAGTTCAGGGGCTTGCGCAAACCTGAGAAAGATTCCCATGCAGAGTGGGCACATAAGCTGGACCAAGCATCACAAGGCTTGATACAAGCCAGCAACGCTACCAATATGGAAGAATTGCGGCAGTTAATGCTGCTGGAGCAATTCTTTAATGGCTTGTCCCCAGAAGCACAAGAATGGGTGAGGGATCGGAAACCACTCACCCTACCCGAAGCCGCTAGATTGGCGGATCAGCATTTTGATGCCAGGAGGCATCACGGACTCCAAAGTAAGACTCTCCCTCGGATTACCGGGCCACCCAATAATTTTTCTCCTACCGGCCCCACAGTACCCCTGTCCAGGCCAGCACTAAACAATCCACCACCCCCCTCTCGATACAATGGCCGGGCTAACATTCAATGTCACACCTGCAAGCAGTGGGGACATATTTCTCGTGAGTGTACGCAAAACCGGAGCCGACAGGCGTGGAACCAGGTGCGACAAAACTTAACACCAAGGGCTGCTGCGCTATCAGGTAGCACCAGCCACCCAAGAAATGCTGAGCGCTCAAACCGAGGAACCTCTAGGAGTACTCCACGAGCCACCGACAACCGACAACATCAGCAGCTAGTGACCCTGGAGGGGAAGGAGGTACAAGGGCTCCGAGATTCGGGAGCCACTCTAACTTTGGTTGCACCGCATTTGGTACCAGGTGCAACTCACACTGGCAGATCAGTGGCAGTACGGGTGGCAGGGGGAGCAGTATACCGGCTACCCACTGCCAAGGTACATTTGGATTGGGGTGTGGGAGAGGGGACTGTGGAAGTGGGACTTATGCAAAATTTACCCGCAGATGTGGTACTGGGGAATGACTTGGGTCAGATGACTTCCGCTTTTATACCCCAGGCTCCATACCAGGAGGCCCATCCCGTAACTACACGTCAGCAGGCTCGCACCACGGCTACACCGATACACTCTGAGGCTCAGGTAAGAGACCATGACCCCCACCCGACTCCCATGTCTTGGGATACCCCGACTACCTTTGTGACCGAAGTACAGACAGACCCCACCTTACAAGTATATAGGGACCGGGCACACGCAGACCAGGCAGGGCTAGAGGGGGAGCGATACACGTGGGAGAAAGGGTTATTATACCGTGTCACGGCAAAAGACGTGGGGGGGTCTGTCACCTTGACCAACAAGCAGTTAGTGGTACCGCAGAAATATAGGCAGGAGCTGCTTAGAATCGCTCATGATATTCCCTTGTCAGGACACCTAGGGATGACCCGCACCCGATATCGCTTAACGCATGCTTTTTTCTGGCCCGGAATTTCTCAGGACGTGCGACAGTATTGCACCTCCTGCGACGTCTGCCAGCGAGTAGGTAAACGGGGGGATCGCCACAAGGCCAAGCTATGTCCCCTACCCATTATTGCCGAGCCCTTCAGCAGGGTAGCTGTAGACATAGTAGGGCCCCTGCCAAAACCCAGTCCCTCTGGCAAAAAGTAAATTTTAACCGTAGTGGACTACGCCACCAGGTACCCCGAGGCTGTGGCCCTCACTAACATTCATGCTGAGACCGTAGCTGAAGCCTTGATGAAAGTGTTTTCCAGGGTAGGGTTTCCCCAAGAAATAATATCGGACCGGGGCACCCAATTTACTGCCGAGGTCACCCAACATATGTGGAAGGTATGTGGCATTAAGCCAATCGTCAATTCTGCCTACCACCCCCAGTCCAATGGGCTATGTGAGAGGTTCAACGGGACGCTGAAGCAGATGCTTCGGACGTTCGGGGAAACCCACAAAGACTGGGAGAGGTTCCTGCCTCACCTACTCTTTGCGTATAGAGAGGTCCCCCAGGAGTCGACCGGATTCTCCCCGTTTGAACTACTGTTTGGAAGGAGGGTGCGAGGACCCTTGAACTTGATTAGGGAACACTGGGAGGGAGAGAGTACTACTAACGAAACCCCTATCGTATCATACGTACTGGAGTTCAGAGACCGTCTGGAGGCGCTAACTCAGGCTGTGCACACCAACCTCCAGGCGGCCCAGCAACGCCAGCGACGCTGGTACGATAGAGGAGCCAGAGACCGCAGCTTTCAGGTGGGGCAGAAGGTTTTAATTTTAAAACCCGTCCACACAGACAAGCTGCAGGCCATCTGGCAAGGCCCATACCAGGTAGTAGAGCAGCGATGCGACACTACCTATGTCATTGGCCCCTGCTCAGGGGTAGGGAAGAGACGCATGCTCCACGTGAACATGCTCAAACCCTACCATGAGAGGATAGAGGACGTGACGGCGATATGTGCCTCCACCTTAGAAGATCAGGAGAACCTGCCCCTACCTGACTTACTGGAACCGGAAGAGCCGATAGAGCCCTCCCGGGGAGTTCAGCTGGGGGAGCGGCTAATCCCTCACGAGCGTGCCCAGGTACAAGCGCTGATTGTGGCAATTTACCTGGGTACACTCCACTAGCCACCCACCGAGTCGAAACCCTGGGACAGCTACCTATGCGACAGGCTCCATATAGGGTTCCGGAATCAGTCCGGACCCATATGAAGGCAGAATTGGACGAAATGTTACAGCTAGGGGTTATCGAACCCTCAGATAGCCCCTGGGCATCGCCGGTAGTCCTGGTGCCTAAAAAGGACGGCACCACCCGATTCTGCATCGACTACCGGAGGCTAAATGACAAAACGGTGTCTGATGCCTACCCGATGCCTCGGATAGACGAGCTGCTAGATAAGATGGCACGGGGTCAGTATCTCACTACCATTGACTTGTGTAAAGGATACTGGCAAATTCCTCTAGCCGATGACGCCATTCCCAAGTCGGCGTTTGTCACTCCGTTTGGCCTGTACCAGTTCAAGGTCATGCCCTTCGGAATGAAAAACGCTCCGGCTACCTTTCAGCGGATGGTAGATCGGCTACTGGACGGCTTTCAGGAGTATGCCTGTGCCTACTTAGATGACATAGCCATCTTTAGCCAGACCTGGGAAGACCACCTATGCCATATAGGGGCGATTCTAGACCGTATTGGGGAAGCCGGGTTAACTTTAAAGCCCAGTAAGTGCCACATAGGGATGGCCGAAGTGCAGTATCTGGGACACCGAGTAGGGTGTGGGCAGCAGAGACCCGAGCCAGCCAAGATTGAGGCCGTAGCCAAGTGGCCCACCCCAAGGACTAAAACTCAAGTGCTAGCGTTCCTAGGGACTGCCGGATATTATAGAAAATTTGTTCCCGACTACAGCACCCTGGCCAAACCCCTGACGGACCTGACCAAAAAGAACCTTCCCCGACTGGTTGTCTGGGCCCCAGAGTGTGAGCAGGCATTCCAACAACTCAAGACGGCTCTGACTAATGCTCCTGTATTAACTGCTCCTGATCCAACTAAAAGATTTCTTGTCCACACAGACGCTTCGATGTTTGGATTGGGGGCAGTGCTGAGCCAAGTGGGAGCAGATGGCGGAGAGCATCCCGTAGCCTACTTAAGCCGAAAGTTGTTGCACCGTGAAGTGAGCTACGCCGCCATTGAGAAAGAATGCCTGGCCGTGGTGTGGGCCCTTAAAAAGTTACAGCCGTATTTGTATGGACAACCTTTTTCATTACTCACAGATCACAACCCGTTGGTGTGGCTGAACCGTGTGTCTGGGGACAATGCCAGGCTGCTGCGCTGGAGTTTGGCGCTGCAGCCCTTTGACTTCACCATCCATTACCGCCCAGGAAAACAAAACGGTAACGCCGACGGGTTATCCAGACAAACTGAACTCGAGAAGTGATCTGTGAGTACTCTCCCGGACATCCCCAAGCCGATCCGTTGGGATCAGACTGTGTATGCCGGCTTGGTTCTGGGGGAGCATTGTGGCAAACCTAGCCACTTCTGGACTATATTTATTAAAGGTTGTCCGTAGGCTGAAGGTGTACTGTATATCTTAAACTGTGTATTTGATGTATTATGGCCGTTCGCATGCTGGCAGCCGTACGCTACCAGCATGCAAACCTTTCATTCGACAAAACACGGCTATCCGGGCCGTTCGCCAGACGAATGCGGGCTCCCCAGGTAGACCACCCACTCACAAGTCGTGTGGCACCAATTAACCGATTGCAACAATGTTGCAATCGGTAATTAAAGGCTCTCCTAGGTGGCCGTCGTTCGGCTACCGACCATGCGGCGGTCGGCCATCTTGGATCCTTTGTCTCTGCAGCAGTGTTCGGTCGTCGAGAGCCTGGAACTGAAAACGGCTACTCAATGATCCGAACACCGCTGGACTTCCAGAGCGTTCGGGAGTTCCGCGTTCGTCACATTCTGTTCCCCATCGATGTTCGGTAGTTTCAAACCGAACTCGATGGTTTAATGTATTTTGTGCGGCGTTCGGTTAGTTTAGCTGGGATCTGAGCGGTATTCTCACTAAATGTGCCCGC
This sequence comes from Pelobates fuscus, assembly GCF_036172605.1. Classification (NCBI taxonomy): domain Eukaryota; kingdom Metazoa; phylum Chordata; class Amphibia; order Anura; family Pelobatidae; genus Pelobates; species Pelobates fuscus. Next base: position 238,759,201 of record NC_086322.1, read on the forward strand.
CGACCCCAGCTATCTACCGAACGGTCATTCGTCTAAAAGCGAGTAAAATTGTATAAAATATGGATTTCTGTGTAAATTGCCAGTTTTGCTGCATGAGGGGATAATCCACTTAATCGTCCATTTTAGTGGGAGTATCCCTCTCGTGCAGCAATGCCTGTTGGGATAATCCTGCTGCCTGATGGGAGAAATCCCCTGTAATAGCTGTAAGGAAACCCCTTGCAAGGGGAACTGCATAAATATGGAAGTCTGTGAATAAAGCGAGTTAGTTGACTCCCAAACTGTGTTTCGTCCAGTTATTGGGAGGATTGGGAATATTACCGTGCTTTCTACTCTGACTGTGGATTACCTAAGATACCAACGGAGATCGTGGACTAATATACTGCATTCCATTACAGCCATATAAGGATGACCCCCTTGGATTATACATACTGAGGCTTTCACGTCTCCCATACTCGGGATACGTCCCGACATTGCAGACCACTCATCCCGGTCTTACTGAGGGTGTCCTCATTCTCAGATCACTCAATTCTGAGTGACCCCAGTAATACACGAAGGCCCAGTGAGTGTCAATAAGTGTACTGTTGTACGATCCTGTCTCCCACAGACCGAAAGGGTGTGAACCAACATGTCGAACTTCCCTCAATATCCCCGACCGATTTTCAGGTGAGGATTAAGGCCGCCATGGCAGCTTTGGGGGTAAAAATCCTCGCCAATATGGCAACAGGGCGGGTGCAACGGCACCACCACCAATGGAAGCTAGACATGCCGACAATGTTAGGTCACACACCTTATCATCTAAACACCATTGGAAGGGCTCCAACGCGCCTTCTCCAAAGGGGAACGGGAACACCCCGTTTTAGCAGAGCCACCTCTCAGAACGTCCTGTCCATTAATCATCTCAGGCTCCATCATCAGGGCACGAGGACTTCATTCCTCCCCTGTAACGGACCGTTTCACTTACAAGAGGATAAAACCCAGTTTAGGCGATAATCCCCTTTACAGATGCACAGGCAGCTACTGCAAACACCATTCTCCCGACTGGAACCACACGAACACTGGAACAGCTTTACAAGAAAAGCAGACATCGGCTTACACTCTTGGCAGTCAGCATACAATCCCATTCCCCCAAAGACCGAGACGACACATCGCTTTGAGGGTTAAGCAAGAACTCTGGACTGGGACACCCAGTCTGGCTTTTATTACAAACAAGTACATACAGGACACTCCCAGGGGGAGGATGAATTTAACCAATCACATGGATGTACCTCCCACACATTTCCTCCCCTTAGAGTAGCACTTAACATAATTATACCGTACACCCTTTTCCCCAATTCCTGGATGTACCCCAAATACATATGCTACACCTCCAAAACAGGTATCCCCTGATAGCCCTTATTCAGGGGGACAACATATCCAAGAACCAGGTCATTCGGATGAATGGTTCGGGAGATATGAGGTTCCAAAGATTTGACCGACCGCATGGGTAAAGTATCCGAAAACAGTTCCATGCATTTTGGCCCTGCGGTCGGTCACAAACAAGGGAATGAAAACAGACGAATTGCCTGTGTTATAGAGCCTGGAGAGGGTTTGAATGAATTCCCTTGTTTGTGGGGTTCTTTCTACCGAACGGCGGGTCATTCGGTAGTTTCCATCCGAATTTCTGGAAGTATGGAGGTCTCAGCGGTGTTTGCCTAGTCAAGTGTCCGATTTTAGTTCCAGACACTCGACGGCAAAACACCGCTGTTCGGTAGTTTACGATGGCCGCCGCCACGTGTTCGGCTCCCGAATGGCGGCCACCCAGAGGACACAGACCACACTACACTGATTGCCAATTACCCGTTTGCAACATTGTTGCAAACGGTAATTGGAGGCACACTTAGTCCTGGGTGGTCTGGTTGTTCGGTAGTTTCCTCAATACAATGAATGGAGTGATTCTACCGAACAATCAGATGAATGCTGTACATATATATAACCCAGGTTAACTGCATACAAAAATACATACATGACATTAAAGTATTAAAGGCAAGATTACTGTACTACGCTCCACAGTCTTAAAGGTACAGTAGTCCCAAAAGTCCCAATATGTCCATCGCTGCTTTTAAAGGGCCAGTAGCAGCAATATGAATTATTACAGGCCCAAATATAGTGTTTCTAGAGCAATATGTCCAGGGGCCGTAGTCGCAGGGCAGGAGGCTAGCAGCCAGGCCTCTCCAGTTCACAGTGGCGAAGCTGGTTTCGCCACATCCCCCTTCTCTGGAGATCATGAAAGAATGGAGAGCAGAAGAGTCTCCATCTGAAGAGGTAAAGTGACAAGACCCGCCTAGCAAGAAAGGCTTTTCTTTGGCACACTGGACACTCTTGTTTTGACTCAAGCACCATCCGACACCCAGGGCCATCAGAATGGGGTTTACTGGAGCACCGGGCACAGTTTGCCCACTTCTGGCTCAGGAGGCCTATGGGAAAAGAAGTCCGAGACAAGCTCAGGGTGGAATGCCCACGCCCTCTATTACCGAACAAGATAGTCCTCACCGTGGAGTTCGGTATCACTGGTGATATTTATGTCCCGATCAGGCCAGGGTCCATGTAAAGGTGTAGGACAAGGACTCAAAACGAGTTAGGATGAAATACTGGACATGATCCGCCCCGGAAAAAAAAAATTCTATACTTTGTGGACCTGACCCCCACCCAAGACTCACCTCTAGAAGCTCACGATGTGAGGGGATGGGTGCAAGGGGCAATATGTAGGTTAGGGAACGCAAGGCAAACAGGTGCACAGAATGGAGCAAAGCAGCCCGATTAAAGATGGATCTTAAAAATACAAATACAGAGTCTGAGTGTGTAAACCAAAGAATACCAAGTAACTCAAAACCCCCCGTGTGTAGTGATGTCCCGAATGGTTCGCTGGCGAATAGTTCCAGGCGAACATCGCTTGTTCACGTTCGCCCTGGCGGGCGAACATATGCGATGTTCGGTCCGCCCCCTATTCGTCATCATTGAGTAAACTTTGACCCTGTACCTCACAGTCAGCAGACACATTCCAGCCAATCAGCAACAGACCCTCCCTCCCAGACCCTCCCACCTCCTGGACAGCATCCATTTTAGATTCATTCGGAAGCTGCATTCATTTTTTTTATATTATTATTTTATTTTTTATTTTTTTTAAATTCTAAATGCAAAACATTGTTATACAGGGGAATATTCACTAAATACCAAACATTGTTATACAGGGGAATATTCACTAAATACCAAACATTGTTATACAGGGGAATATTCACTAAATGCCAAACATTGTTATATAGGGGAATATTCACTAAATGCCAAACATTGTTATACAGGGGAATATTCACTAAATACCAAACATTGTTATATAGGGGAATATTCACTAAATGCCAAACTTTGTTATACAGGGGAATATTCACTAAATGCCAAACATTGTTATGAAGGGGAATATTCACTAAATGCCAGACATTGTCATACAGGGGAATATTCACTAAATACCAAACATTCTTATTTAGGGGAATATTCACTAAATGCCAAACATTATTATACAGTGGAATATTCACTAAATACCAAACATTGTTATACAGGGGAATATTCACTAAATGCCAAACATTGTTATACAGGGGAATATTCACTAAATGCCAAACATTGTTATACAGGGGAATATTCACTAAATGCCAAACATTGTTATACAGGGGAATATTCAAAAAATGCCAAACATTGTTATACAGGGGAATATTCACTAAATGCCAAACATTGTTATACAGGGGAATATTCACTAAATGCCAAACATTGTTATACAGGGGAATATTCACTAAATGCCAAACATTGTTATACAGGGGGATATTCACTAAATACCAAACATTGTTATATAGGGGAATATTCACTAAATGCCAAACATTGTTATACAGGGGAATATTCACTAAATACCAAACATTGTTATATAGGGGAATATTTACTAAATGCCAAACATTGTTATACAGGGGAATATTCACTAAATACCAAACATTGTTATATAGGGGAATATTTACTAAATGCCAAACATTGTTATAAAGGGGAATATTCACTAAATACCAAACATTGTTATACAGGGGGGGGGGGGGTATATTCACTAAATGCCAAACATTGTTATACAGGGGAATATTCACTAAATACCAAACATTGTTATACAGGGGAATATTCACTAAATACCAAACATTGTTATATAGGGGAATATTTACTAAATGCCAAACATTGTTATACAGGGGAATATTCACTAAATACCAAACATTGTTATACAGGGGGGGGGTATATTCACTAAATGCCAAACATTGTTATACAGGGGAATATTCACTAAATACCAAACATTGTTATATAGGGGAATATTCACTAAATACCAAACATTGTTATATAGGGGAATATTTACTAAATGCCAAACGTTGTTATACAGGGGAATATTCACTAAATACCAAACATTGTTATATAGGGGAATATTCACTAAATACCAAACATTGTTATACAGGGGAATATTCACTAAATACCAAACATTGTTATACAGGGGAATATTCACTAAATACCAAACATTGTTATACAGGGGGGGGGGGGTATTCACTAAATGCCAAACATTGTTATACAGGGGAATATTCACTAAATATCAAACATTGTTATACAGGGGGGGGGGGATATTCACTAAATGCCAAACTTTTTATACAGGGGAATATTCACTAAATACCAAACATTGTTATGCAGAGGGGGGAATATTCACTAAATGCCAAACATTGTTATACAGGGGAATATTCACTAAATACCAAACATTCTTATTTAGGGGAATATTCACTAAATGCCAAACATTATTATACAGTGGAATATTCACTAAATGCCAAACATTGTTATACAGGGGAATATTCACTAAATGCCAAACATTGTTATACAGGGGAATATTCACTAAATGCCAAACATTGTTATACAGGGGAATATTCACTAAATGCCAAACATTGTTATACAGGGGAATATTCACTAAATGCCAAACATTGTTATACAGGGGAATATTCACTAAATGCCAAACATTGTTATACAGGGGAATATTCACTAAATGCCAAATATTGTTATACAGGGGGATATTCACTAAATACCAAACATTGTTATACAGGGGGATATATAGGGAAATATTCACTAAATATCAAACATTGTTATACAGGGGAATATTCACTAAATACCAAACATTGTTATACAGGGGAATATTCACTAAATACCAAACATTGTTATATAGGGGAATATTTACTAAATGCCAAACATTGTTATACAGGGGAATATTCACTAAATACCAAACATTGTTATACAGGGGGGGGGGGGGGGGTATATTCACTAAATGACAAACATTGTTATACAGGGGAATATTCACTAAATACCAAACATTGTTATATAGGGGAATATTCACTAAATACCAAACATTGTTATATAGGGGAATATTTACTAAATGCCAAACGTTGTTATACAGGGGAATATTCACTAAATACCAAACATTGTTATATAGGGGAATATTCACTAAATACCAAACATTGTTATACAGGGGAATATTCACTAAATACCAAACATTGTTATACGGGGGGGGGGGGGTATTCACTAAATGCCAAACATTGTTATACAGGGGACTATTCACTAAATACCAAACATTGTTATACAGGGGAATATTCACTAAATACCAAACATTGATATACAGGGGAATATTCACTAAATGCCAAACATTGTTATACAGGGGAATATTCACTAAATACCAAACATTGTTATACAGGGGAATATTCACTAAATACCAAACATTGTTATACGGGGGGGGGGGGGGGAGGATATTCACTAAATGCCAAACATTGTTATATAGGGGAATATTCACTAAATGCCAAACATTGTTATACAGGGGAATATTCACTAAATACCAAACATTGTTATATAGGGGAATATTCACTAAATGCCAAACTTTGTTATACAGGGGAATATTCACTAAATGCCAAACATTGTTATGAAGGGGAATATTCACTAAATGCCAGACATTGTTATACAGGGGAATATATAGGGGAATATTCAATAAATACCAAACATTGTTATGCAGAGGGGGGAATATTCACTAAATGACAAACATTGTTATACAGGGGAATATTCACTAAATACCAAACATTGTTATTTAGGGGAATATTCACTAAATGCCAAACATTGTTATACAGTGGAATATTCACTAAATACCAAACATTGTTTTACAGGGGAATATTCACTAAATGCCAAACATTGTTATACAGTGGAATATTCACTAAATACCAAACATTGTTTTACAGGGGAATATTCACTAAATGCCAAACATTGTTATACAGGGGAATATTCACTAAATGCCAAACATTGTTATACAGGGGAATATTCACTAAATGCCAAACATTGTTATACAGGGGAATATTCACTAAATGCCAAACATTGTTATACAGGGGGATATTCACTAAATACCAAACATTGTTATATAGGGGAATATTCACTAAATGCCAAACATTGTTATACAGGGGAATATATAGGGAAATATTCACTAAATATCAAACATTGTTATACAGGGGAATATTCACTAAATACCAAACATTGTTATACAGGGGAATATTCACTAAATACCAAACATTGTTATACAGGGGAATATTCACTAAATACCAAACATTGTTATACGGTGGGGGGGGGGGGGATATTCACTAAATGCCAAACATTGTTATACAGGGGAATATTCACTAAATATCAAACATTGTTATTTAGGGGACTATTCACTAAATACCAAACATTGTTATACAGGGGGAATATTCACTAAATATCAAACATTGATATACAGGGGAATATTCACTAAATGCCAAACATTGTTATACAGGGGAATATTCACTAAATACCAAACATTGTTATACAGGGGGGGGGGGAATATTCACTAAATGCCAAACATTTTATACAGGGGAATATTCACTAAATACCAAACATTGTTATTTAGGGGAATATTCACTAAATGCCAAATATTGTTATACAGGGGAATATTCACTAAATACCAAACATTGTTATACAGGGGAATATTCACTAAATGCCAAACGTTGTTATACAGGGGAATATTCACTAAAGGCCAAACATTGTTATACAGGGGAATATTCACTAAATGCCAAACATTGTTATACGGGGGAATATTCACTAAATGCCAAACATTGTTATATAGGGGAATATTCACTAAATGCCAAACATTGTTATACAGGGGAATATTCAATAAATGCCAAACATTGTTATATAGGGGAATATTCTCTAAATGCCAAACATTGTTATACAGGGGAATATTCACTAAATACCAAACCTTGTTATACAGGGGAATATTCACTAAATACCAAACATTGTTATACGGGGGGGGGGGGGGGGGTATTTTCACTAAATGCCAAACATTGTTATACAGGGGAATATTCACTAAATACCAAACATTGTTATACAGGGGAATATTCACTAAATACCAAACATTGTTATATAGGGGAATATTCACTAAATGCCAAAATTGTCATACAGGGGAATATTCACTAAATACCAAACCTTGTTATACAGGGGAATATTCACTAAATACCAAACATTGTTATACGGGGGGGGGGGGGGGGTATTTTCACTAAATGCCAAACATTGTTATACAGGGGAATATTCACTAAATACCAAACATTGTTATACAGGGGAATATTCACTAAATACCAAACATTGTTATACAGGGGAATATTCACTAAATACCAAACATTGTTATACAGGGGAATATTCACTAAATACCAAACATTGTAATACGGGGGGGGGGGTATTTTCACTAAATGCCAAACATTGTTATACAGGGGAATATTCACTAAATACCAAATATTGTTATATAGGGGAATATTCACTAAATGCCAAAATTGTCATACAGGGGAATATTCACTAAATACCAAACCTTGTTATACAGGGGAATATTCACTAAATACCAAACATTGTTATACGGGGGGGGGGGGGGTATTTTCACTAAATGCCAAACATTGTTATACAGGGGAATATTCACTAAATACCAAACATTGTTATATAGGGGAATATTCACTAAATACCAAACATTGTTATATAGGGGAATATTTACTAAATGCCAAACGTTGTTATACAGGGGAATATTCACTAAATACCAAACATTGTTATATAGGGGAATATTCACTAAATACCAAACATTGTTATACAGGGGAATATTCACTAAATACCAAACATTGTTATACGGGGGGGGGGGGGGGTATTCACTAAATGCCAAACATTGTTATACAGGGGACTATTCACTAAATACCAAACATTGTTATACAGGGGAATATTCACTAAATACCAAACATTGATATACAGGGGAATATTCACTAAATGCCAAACATTGTTATACAGGGGAATATTCACTAAATACCAAACCTTGTTATACAGGGGAATATTCACTAAATACCAAACATTGTTATACGGGGGGGGGGGGTATTTTCACTAAATGCCAAACATTGTTATACAGGGGAATATTCACTAAATACCAAACATTGTTATACAGGGGAATATTCACTAAATACCAAACATTGTTATATAGGGGAATATTCACTAAATGCCAAACTTTGTTATACAGGGGAATATTCACTAAATGCCAAATATTGTTATACAGGGGGATATTCACTAAATACCAAACATTGTTATACAGGGGGATATATAGGGAAATATTCACTAAATATCAAACATTGTTATACAGGGGAATATTCACTAAATACCAAACATTGTTATACAGGGGAATATTCACTAAATACCAAACATTGTTATATAGGGGAATATTTACTAAATGCCAAACATTGTTTTACAGGGGAATATTCACTAAATATCAAACATTGTTATACAGGGGGGGGGGGTATATTCACTAAATGACAAACATTGTTATACAGGGGAATATTCACTAAATACCAAACATTGTTATATAGGGGAATATTTACTAAATGCCAAACGTTGTTATACAGGGGAATATTCACTAAATACCAAACATTGTTATATAGGGGAATATTCACTAAATACCAAACATTGTTATACAGGGGAATATTCACTAAATACCAAACATTGTTATACGGGGGGGGGGGGGGGGTATTCACTAAATGCCAAACATTGTTATACAGGGGACTATTCACTAAATACCAAACATTGTTATACAGGGGAATATTCACTAAATACCAAACATTGATATACAGGGGAATATTCACTAAATGCCAAACATTGTTATACAGGGGAATATTCACTAAATACCAAACATTGTTATACAGGGGAATATTCACTAAATACCAAACATTGTTATACGGGGGGGGGGGGGGGAGGATATTCACTAAATGCCAAACATTGTTATATAGGGGAATATTCACTAAATGCCAAACATTGTTATACAGGGGAATATTCACTAAATACCAAACATTGTTATATAGGGGAATATTCACTAAATGCCAAACTTTGTTATACAGGGGAATATTCACTAAATGCCAAACATTGTTATGAAGGGGAATATTCACTAAATGCCAGACATTGTTATACAGGGGAATATATAGGGGAATATTCAATAAATACCAAACATTGTTATGCAGAGGGGGGAATATTCACTAAATGACAAACATTGTTATACAGGGGAATATTCACTAAATACCAAACATTGTTATTTAGGGGAATATTCACTAAATGCCAAACATTGTTATACAGTGGAATATTCACTAAATACCAAACATTGTTTTACAGGGGAATATTCACTAAATGCCAAACATTGTTATACAGGGGAATATTCACTAAATGCCAAACATTGTTATACAGGGGAATATTCACTAAATGCCAAACATTGTTATACAGGGGAATATTCACTAAATGCCAAACATTGTTATACAGGGGAATATTCACTAAATGCCAAACATTGTTATACAGGGGGATATTCACTAAATACCAAACATTGTTATATAGGGGAATATTCACTAAATGCCAAACATTGTTATACAGGGGAATATATAGGGGAATATTCACTAAATACCAAACATTGTTATACAGGGGAATATTCACTAAATACCAAACATTGTTATACAGGGGAATATTCACTAAATACCAAACATTGTTATACAGGGGGGGGGGGGGATATTCACTAAATGCCAAACATTTTATACAGGGGAATATTCACTAAATACCAAACATTGTTATTTAGGGGAATATTCACTAAATGCCAAATATTGTTATACAGGGGAATATTCACTAAATACCAAACATTGTTATACAGGGGAATATTCACTAAATGCCAAACGTTGTTATACAGGGGAATATTCACTAAAGGCCAAACATTGTTATACAGGGGAATATTCACTAAATGCCAAACATTGTTATACGGGGGAATATTCACTAAATGCCAAACATTGTTATACAGGGGAATATTCACTAAATGCCAAACATTGTTATACGGGGGAATATTCACTAAATGCCAAACATTGTTATATAGGGGAATATTCACTAAATGCCAAACATTGTTATACAGGGGAATATTCAATAAATGCCAAACATTGTTATATAGGGGAATATTCTCTAAATGCCAAACATTGTTATACAGGGGAATATTCACTAAATACCAAACCTTGTTATACAGGGGAATATTCACTAAATACCAAACATTGTTATACGGGGGGGGGGTATTTTCACTAAATGCCAAACATTGTTATACAGGGGAATATTCACTAAATACCAAACATTGTTATACAGGGGAATATTCACTAAATACCAAACATTGTTATATAGGGGAATATTCACTAAATGCCAAAATTGTCATACAGGGGAATATTCACTAAATACCAAACCTTGTTATACAGGGGAATATTCACTAAATACCAAACATTGTTATACGGGGGGGGGGGGGGGGTATTTTCACTAAATGCCAAACATTGTTATACAGGGGAGTATTCACTAAATACCAAACATTGTTATACAGGGGAATATTCACTAAATACCAAACATTGTTATACAGGGGAATATTCACTAAATACAAAACATTGTTATACAGGGGAATATTCACTAAATACCAAACATTGTAATATGGGGGGGGGAGGGGGTATTTTCACTAAATGCCAAACATTGTTATACAGGGGAATATTCACTAAATACCAAACATTGTTATACAGGGGAATATTCACTAAATACCAAACATTGTTATACAGGGGGGGAATATTCACTTAATGTCAAACATTGTTATACAGGGGAATATTCACTAAATACCAAACATTGTTATACAGGGGAATATTCACTAAATACCAAACATTGTTATACAGGGGGGGTATTTTCACTAAATGCCAAACATTGTTATACAGGGGAATATTCACTAAATACCAAACATTGTTATACAGGGGAATATTCACTAAATGCCAAAATTGTCATACAGGGGAATATATAGGGGAATAATTACTAAATGCCAAACATTGTTATACAGGGGAATATTCACTAAATACCAAACATTGTTATACAGGGGAATATTCACTAAATACCAAACATTGTAATACGGGGGGGGGGGGGGTATTTTCACTAAATGCCAAACATTGTTATACAGGGGAATATTCACTAAATACCAAACATTGTTATACAGGGGAATATTCACTAAATACCAAACATTGTTATATAGGGGAATATTCACTAAATGCCAAAATTGTCATACAGGGGAATACATAGGGGAATAATTACTAAATGCCAAACATTGTTATACAGGGGAATATTCACTAAATACCAAACATTGTTATACAGGGGAATATTCACTAAATACCAAACATTGTAATACGGGGGGGGGGGGGGGGATATTCACTAAATGCCAAACATTGTTATACAGGGGAATATTCACTAAATACCAAACATTGTTATATAGGGGAATATTCACTAAATGCCAAACTTTGTTATACAGGGGAATATTCACTAAATGCCAAACATTGTTATGAAGGGGAATATTCACTAAATGCCAGACATTGTTATACAGGGGAATATATAGGGGAATATTCAATAAATACCAAACATTGTTATGCAGAGGGGGGAATATTCACTAAATGACAAACATTGTTATACAGGGGAATATTCACTAAATACCAAACATTGTTATTTAGGGGAATATTCACTAAATGCCAAACATTGTTATACAGTGGAATATTCACTAAATACCAAACATTGTTTTACAGGGGAATATTCACTAAATGCCAAACATTGTTATACAGGGGAATATTCACTAAATGCCAAACATTGTTATACAGGGGAATATTCACTAAATGCCAAACATTGTTATACAGGGGAATATTCACTAAATGCCAAACATTGTTATACAGGGGGATATTCACTAAATACCAAACATTGTTATATAGGGGAATATTCACTAAATGCCAAACATTGTTATACAGGGGAATATATAGGGAAATATTCACTAAATATCAAACATTGTTATACAGGGGAATATTCACTAAATACCAAACATTGTTATACAGGGGAATATTCACTAAATACCAAACATTGTTATACAGGGGAATATTCACTAAATACCAAACATTGTTATACGGTGGGGGGGGGGATATTCACTAAATGCCAAACATTGTTATACAGGGGAATATTCACTAAATATCAAACATTGTTATTTAGGGGACTATTCACTAAATACCAAACATTGTTATACAGGGGGAATATTCACTAAATATAAAACATTGATATACAGGGGAATATTCACTAAATGCCAAACATTGTTATACAGGGGAATATTCACTAAATACCAAACATTGTTATACAGGGGGGGGGGGAATATTCACTAAATGCCAAACATTTTATACAGGGGAATATTCACTAAATACCAAACATTGTTATTTAGGGGAATATTCACTAAATGCCAAATATTGTTATACAGGGGAATATTCACTAAATACCAAACATTGTTATACAGGGGAATATTCACTAAATGCCAAACGTTGTTATACAGGGGAATATTCACTAAAGGCCAAACATTGTTATACAGGGGAATATTCACTAAATGCCAAACATTGTTATACGGGGGAATATTCACTAAATGCCAAACATTGTTATATAGGGGAATATTCACTAAATGCCAAACATTGTTATACAGGGGAATATTCAATAAATGCCAAACATTGTTATATAGGGGAATATTCTCTAAATGCCAAACATTGTTATACAGGGGAATATTCACTAAATACCAAACCTTGTTATACAGGGGAATATTCACTAAATACCAAACATTGTTATACGGGGGGGGGGGGGGGGGTATTTTCACTAAATGCCAAACATTGTTATACAGGGGAATATTCACTAAATACCAAACATTGTTATACAGGGGAATATTCACTAAATACCAAACATTGTTATATAGGGGAATATTCACTAAATGCCAAAATTGTCATACAGGGGAATATTCACTAAATACCAAACCTTGTTATACAGGGGAATATTCACTAAATACCAAACATTGTTATACGGGGGGGGGGGGGGGGGGTATTTTCACTAAATGCCAAACATTGTTATACAGGGGAATATTCACTAAATACCAAACATTGTTATACAGGGGAATATTCACTAAATACCAAACATTGTAATACGGGGGGGGGGGGGGGGTATTTTCACTAAATGCCAAACATTGTTATACAGGGGAATATTCACTAAATACCAAATATTGTTATATAGGGGAATATTCACTAAATGCCAAAATTGTCATACAGGGGAATATTCACTAAATACCAAACCTTGTTATACAGGGGAATATTCACTAAATACCAAACATTGTTATACGGGGGGGGGGGGGGGGGGTATTTTCACTAAATGCCAAACATTGTTATACAGGGGAATATTCACTAAATACCAAACATTGTTATATAGGGGAATATTCACTAAATACCAAACATTGTTATATAGGGGAATATTTACTAAATGCCAAACGTTGTTATACAGGGGAATATTCACTAAATACCAAACATTGTTATATAGGGGAATATTCACTAAATACCAAACATTGTTATACAGGGGAATATTCACTAAATACCAAACATTGTTATACGGGGGGGGGGGGGTATTCACTAAATGCCAAACATTGTTATACAGGGGACTATTCACTAAATACCAAACATTGTTATACAGGGGAATATTCACTAAATACCAAACATTGATATACAGGGGAATATTCACTAAATGCCAAACATTGTTATACAGGGGAATATTCACTAAATACCAAACCTTGTTATACAGGGGAATATTCACTAAATACCAAACATTGTTATACGGGGGGGGGGGGGGGGTATTTTCACTAAATGCCAAACATTGTTATACAGGGGAATATTCACTAAATACCAAACATTGTTATACAGGGGAATATTCACTAAATACCAAACATTGTTATATAGGGGAATATTCACTAAATGCCAAACTTTGTTATACAGGGGAATATTCACTAAATGCCAAATATTGTTATACAGGGGGATATTCACTAAATACCAAACATTGTTATACAGGGGGATATATAGGGAAATATTCACTAAATATCAAACATTGTTATACAGGGGAATATTCACTAAATACCAAACATTGTTATACAGGGGAATATTCACTAAATACCAAACATTGTTATATAGGGGAATATTTACTAAATGCCAAACATTGTTTTACAGGGGAATATTCACTAAATACCAAACATTGTTATACAGGGGGGGGGGGGGGGGGGGTATATTCACTAAATGACAAACATTGTTATACAGGGGAATATTCACTAAATACCAAACATTGTTATATAGGGGAATATTTACTAAATGCCAAACGTTGTTATACAGGGGAATATTCACTAAATACCAAACATTGTTATATAGGGGAATATTCACTAAATACCAAACATTGTTATACAGGGGAATATTCACTAAATACCAAACATTGTTATACGGGGGGGGGGGGGGGGGTATTCACTAAATGCCAAACATTGTTATACAGGGGACTATTCACTAAATACCAAACATTGTTATACAGGGGAATATTCACTAAATACCAAACATTGATATACAGGGGAATATTCACTAAATGCCAAACATTGTTATACAGGGGAATATTCACTAAATACCAAACATTGTTATACAGGGGAATATTCACTAAATACCAAACATTGTTATACGGGGGGGGGGGGGGGGGGGGAGGATATTCACTAAATGCCAAACATTGTTATATAGGGGAATATTCACTAAATGCCAAACATTGTTATACAGGGGAATATTCACTAAATACCAAACATTGTTATATAGGGGAATATTCACTAAATGCCAAACTTTGTCATACAGGGGAATATTCACTAAATACCAAACCTTGTTATACAGGGGAATATTCACTAAATACCAAACATTGTTATACGGGGGGGGGGGGGGGGGTATTTTCACTAAATGCCAAACATTGTTATACAGGGGAGTATTCACTAAATACCAAACATTGTTATACAGGGGAATATTCACTAAATACCAAACATTGTTATACAGGGGAATATTCACTAAATACAAAACATTGTTATACAGGGGAATATTCACTAAATACCAAACATTGTAATATGGGGGGGGGGGGGGTATTTTCACTAAATGCCAAACATTGTTATACAGGGGAATATTCACTAAATACCAAACATTGTTATACAGGGGAATATTCACTAAATACCAAACATTGTTATACAGGGGGGGAATATTCACTTAATGTCAAACATTGTTATACAGGGGAATATTCACTAAATACCAAACATTGTTATACAGGGGAATATTCACTAAATACCAAACATTGTTATACAGGGGGGGTATTTTCACTAAATGCCAAACATTGTTATACAGGGGAATATTCACTAAATACCAAACATTGTTATACAGGGGAATATTCACTAAATGCCAAAATTGTCATACAGGGGAATATATAGGGGAATAATTACTAAATGCCAAACATTGTTATACAGGGGAATATTCACTAAATACCAAACATTGTTATACAGGGGAATATTCACTAAATACCAAACATTGTAATACGGGGGGGGGGGGTATTTTCACTAAATGCCAAACATTGTTATACAGGGGAATATTCACTAAATACCAAACATTGTTATACAGGGGAATATTCACTAAATACCAAACATTGTTATATAGGGGAATATTCACTAAATGCCAAAATTGTCATACAGGGGAATACATAGGGGAATAATTACTAAATGCCAAACATTGTTATACAGGGGAATATTCACTAAATACCAAACATTGTTATACAGGGGAATATTCACTAAATACCAAACATTGTAATACGGGGGGGGGGGGGGGATATTCACTAAATGCCAAACATTGTTATACAGGGGAATATTCACTAAATACCAAACATTGTTATATAGGGGAATATTCACTAAATGCCAAACTTTGTTATACAGGGGAATATTCACTAAATGCCAAACATTGTTATGAAGGGGAATATTCACTAAATGCCAGACATTGTTATACAGGGGAATATATAGGGGAATATTCAATAAATACCAAACATTGTTATGCAGAGGGGGGAATATTCACTAAATGACAAACATTGTTATACAGGGGAATATTCACTAAATACCAAACATTGTTATTTAGGGGAATATTCACTAAATGCCAAACATTGTTATACAGTGGAATATTCACTAAATACCAAACATTGTTTTACAGGGGAATATTCACTAAATGCCAAACATTGTTATACAGGGGAATATTCACTAAATGCCAAACATTGTTATACAGGGGAATATTCACTAAATGCCAAACATTGTTATACAGGGGAATATTCACTAAATGCCAAACATTGTTATACAGGGGGATATTCACTAAATACCAAACATTGTTATATAGGGGAATATTCACTAAATGCCAAACATTGTTATACAGGGGAATATATAGGGAAATATTCACTAAATATCAAACATTGTTATACAGGGGAATATTCACTAAATACCAAACATTGTTATACAGGGGAATATTCACTAAATACCAAACATTGTTATACAGGGGAATATTCACTAAATACCAAACATTGTTATACGGTGGGGGGGGGATATTCACTAAATGCCAAACATTGTTATACAGGGGAATATTCACTAAATATCAAACATTGTTATTTAGGGGACTATTCACTAAATACCAAACATTGTTATACAGGGGGAATATTCACTAAATATAAAACATTGATATACAGGGGAATATTCACTAAATGCCAAACATTGTTATACAGGGGAATATTCACTAAATACCAAACATTGTTATACAGGGGGGGGGGGGGAATATTCACTAAATGCCAAACATTTTATACAGGGGAATATTCACTAAATACCAAACATTGTTATTTAGGGGAATATTCACTAAATGCCAAATATTGTTATACAGGGGAATATTCACTAAATACCAAACATTGTTATACAGGGGAATATTCACTAAATGCCAAACGTTGTTATACAGGGGAATATTCACTAAAGGCCAAACATTGTTATACAGGGGAATATTCACTAAATGCCAAACATTGTTATACGGGGGAATATTCACTAAATGCCAAACATTGTTATATAGGGGAATATTCACTAAATGCCAAACATTGTTATACAGGGGAATATTCAATAAATGCCAAACATTGTTATATAGGGGAATATTCTCTAAATGCCAAACATTGTTATACAGGGGAATATTCACTAAATACCAAACCTTGTTATACAGGGGAATATTCACTAAATACCAAACATTGTTATACGGGGGGGGGGGGGGGGTATTTTCACTAAATGCCAAACATTGTTATACAGGGGAATATTCACTAAATACCAAACATTGTTATACAGGGGAATATTCACTAAATACCAAACATTGTTATATAGGGGAATATTCACTAAATGCCAAAATTGTCATACAGGGGAATATTCACTAAATACCAAACCTTGTTATACAGGGGAATATTCACTAAATACCAAACATTGTTATACGGGGGGGGGGGGGGGTATTTTCACTAAATGCCAAACATTGTTATACAGGGGAATATTCACTAAATACCAAACATTGTTATACAGGGGAATATTCACTAAATACCAAACATTGTAATACGGGGGGGGGTATTTTCACTAAATGCCAAACATTGTTATACAGGGGAATATTCACTAAATACCAAATATTGTTATATAGGGGAATATTCACTAAATGCCAAAATTGTCATACAGGGGAATATTCACTAAATACCAAACCTTGTTATACAGGGGAATATTCACTAAATACCAAACATTGTTATACGGGGGGGGGGGGGGGGTATTTTCACTAAATGCCAAACATTGTTATACAGGGGAATATTCACTAAATACCAAACATTGTTATATAGGGGAATATTCACTAAATACCAAACATTGTTATATAGGGGAATATTTACTAAATGCCAAACGTTGTTATACAGGGGAATATTCACTAAATACCAAACATTGTTATATAGGGGAATATTCACTAAATACCAAACATTGTTATACAGGGGAATATTCACTAAATACCAAACATTGTTATACGGGGGGGGGGGGGGGTATTCACTAAATGCCAAACATTGTTATACAGGGGACTATTCACTAAATACCAAACATTGTTATACAGGGGAATATTCACTAAATACCAAACATTGATATACAGGGGAATATTCACTAAATGCCAAACATTGTTATACAGGGGAATATTCACTAAATACCAAACCTTGTTATACAGGGGAATATTCACTAAATACCAAACATTGTTATACGGGGGGGGGGGGGGGGTATTTTCACTAAATGCCAAACATTGTTATACAGGGGAATATTCACTAAATACCAAACATTGTTATACAGGGGAATATTCACTAAATACCAAACATTGTTATATAGGGGAATATTCACTAAATGCCAAACTTTGTTATACAGGGGAATATTCACTAAATGCCAAATATTGTTATACAGGGGGATATTCACTAAATACCAAACATTGTTATACAGGGGGATATATAGGGAAATATTCACTAAATATCAAACATTGTTATACAGGGGAATATTCACTAAATACCAAACATTGTTATACAGGGGAATATTCACTAAATACCAAACATTGTTATATAGGGGAATATTTACTAAATGCCAAACATTGTTTTACAGGGGAATATTCACTAAATACCAAACATTGTTATACAGGGGGGGGGGGGGGGTATATTCACTAAATGACAAACATTGTTATACAGGGGAATATTCACTAAATACCAAACATTGTTATATAGGGGAATATTTACTAAATGCCAAACGTTGTTATACAGGGGAATATTCACTAAATACCAAACATTGTTATATAGGGGAATATTCACTAAATACCAAACATTGTTATACAGGGGAATATTCACTAAATACCAAACATTGTTATACGGGGGGGGGGGGGGGGTATTCACTAAATGCCAAACATTGTTATACAGGGGACTATTCACTAAATACCAAACATTGTTATACAGGGGAATATTCACTAAATACCAAACATTGATATACAGGGGAATATTCACTAAATGCCAAACATTGTTATACAGGGGAATATTCACTAAATACCAAACATTGTTATACAGGGGAATATTCACTAAATACCAAACATTGTTATACGGGGGGGGGGGGGGGGAGGATATTCACTAAATGCCAAACATTGTTATATAGGGGAATATTCACTAAATGCCAAACATTGTTATACAGGGGAATATTCACTAAATACCAAACATTGTTATATAGGGGAATATTCACTAAATGCCAAACTTTGTTATACAGGGGAATATTCACTAAATGCCAAACATTGTTATGAAGGGGAATATTCACTAAATGCCAGACATTGTTATACAGGGGAATATATAGGGGAATATTCAATAAATACCAAACATTGTTATGCAGAGGGGGGAATATTCACTAAATGACAAACATTGTTATACAGGGGAATATTCACTAAATACCAAACATTGTTATTTAGGGGAATATTCACTAAATGCCAAACATTGTTATACAGTGGAATATTCACTAAATACCAAACATTGTTTTACAGGGGAATATTCACTAAATGCCAAACATTGTTATACAGGGGAATATTCACTAAATGCCAAACATTGTTATACAGGGGAATATTCACTAAATGCCAAACATTGTTATACAGGGGAATATTCACTAAATGCCAAACATTGTTATACAGGGGAATATTCACTAAATGCCAAACATTGTTATACAGGGGGATATTCACTAAATACCAAACATTGTTATATAGGGGAATATTCACTAAATGCCAAACATTGTTATACAGGGGAATATATAGGGAAATATTCACTAAATATCAAACATTGTTATACAGGGGAATATTCACTAAATACCAAACATTGTTATACAGGGGAATATTCACTAAATACCAAACATTGTTATACAGGGGGGGGGGGGGGATATTCACTAAATGCCAAACATTTTATACAGGGGAATATTCACTAAATACCAAACATTGTTATTTAGGGGAATATTCACTAAATGCCAAATATTGTTATACAGGGGAATATTCACTAAATACCAAACATTGTTATACAGGGGAATATTCACTAAATGCCAAACGTTGTTATACAGGGGAATATTCACTAAAGGCCAAACATTGTTATACAGGGGAATATTCACTAAATGCCAAACATTGTTATACGGGGGAATATTCACTAAATGCCAAACATTGTTATATAGGGGAATATTCACTAAATGCCAAACATTGTTATACAGGGGAATATTCAATAAATGCCAAACATTGTTATATAGGGGAATATTCTCTAAATGCCAAACATTGTTATACAGGGGAATATTCACTAAATACCAAACCTTGTTATACAGGGGAATATTCACTAAATACCAAACATTGTTATACGGGGGGGGGGGTATTTTCACTAAATGCCAAACATTGTTATACAGGGGAATATTCACTAAATACCAAACATTGTTATACAGGGGAATATTCACTAAATACCAAACATTGTTATATAGGGGAATATTCACTAAATGCCAAAATTGTCATACAGGGGAATATTCACTAAATACCAAACCTTGTTATACAGGGGAATATTCACTAAATACCAAACATTGTTATACGGGGGGGGGGGGGGGGGGGTATTTTCACTAAATGCCAAACATTGTTATACAGGGGAATATTCACTAAATACCAAACATTGTTATACAGGGGAATATTCACTAAATACCAAACATTGTTATACAGGGGAATATTCACTAAATACAAAACATTGTTATACAGGGGGATATTCACTAAATACCAAACATTGTAATATGGGGGGGGGGGGGGGTATTTTCACTAAATGCCAAACATTGTTATACAGGGGAATATTCACTAAATACCAAACATTGTTATACAGGGGAATATTCACTAAATACCAAACATTGTTATACAGGGGGGGAATATTCACTTAATGTCAAACATTGTTATACAGGGGAATATTCACTAAATACCAAACATTGTTATACAGGGGAATATTCACTAAATACCAAACATTGTTATACAGGGGGGGTATTTTCACTAAATGCCAAACATTGTTATACAGGGGAATATTCACTAAATACCAAACATTGTTATACAGGGGAATATTCACTAAATACCAAACATTGTTATACAGGGGAATATATAGGGGAATAATTACTAAATGCCAAACATTGTTATACAGGGGAATATTCACTAAATACCAAACATTGTTATACAGGGGAATATTCACTAAATACCAAACATTGTAATACGGGGGGGGGGGGGGGGTATTTTCACTAAATGCCAAACATTGTTATACAGGGGAATATTCACTAAATACCAAACATTGTTATACAGGGGAATATTCACTAAATACCAAACATTGTTATATAGGGGAATATTCACTAAATGCCAAAATTGTCATACAGGGGAATACATAGGGGAATAATTACTAAATGCCAAACATTGTTATACAGGGGAATATTCACTAAATACCAAACATTGTTATACAGGGGAATATTCACTAAATACCAAACATTGTAATACGGGGGGGGGGGGGGGGGGGGATATTCACTAAATGCCAAACATTGTTATACAGGGGAATATTAGCTAAATACCAAAAATTGTTATACAGGGGAATATATAGGGAAATATTCACTAAATACCAAACATTGTTATACAGGGGAATATTCACTAAATACCAAACATTGTTATACAGGGTAATTTTCACTAAATACCAAACATTGTTATACAGGGGGGGAATATTCACTAAATGCCAAACATTGTTATACAGGGGAATATTTATTAAATACCAAACATTGTTATATAGGGGAATATTCACTAAATACCAAACATTGTTATACAGTGGGGGAATATTCACTAAATGCCAAACATTGTTATACAGGGGAATATTCACTAAATGCCAAACATTGTTATACAGGGGAATATTCACTAAATACCAAACATTGTTATACAGGGGGGGAATATTCACTTAATGTCAAACATTGTTATACAGTGGAATATTCACTAAATGCCAAACATTGTTATACAGGGGAATATTCACTAAATACCAAACATTGTTATACAGGGGAATATTTACTAAATACCAAACATTGTTATATAAGGGAATATTCTCTAAATACCAAACATTGTTATATAGGGGAATATTCACTAAATACCAAATATTGTTATATATGGGAATATTAACTAAATGCCAAACATTATTATACAGGGGAATATTCACTAAATACCAAACATTGTTATACAGGGGAAAATTCACTAAATACCAAACATTGTTATATAGGGCCATAAAAATAATGAGGTGGGGACCTACTGTCCTCCCCCCTCGGCCCCCACCCCTGCGCGGTGTGTGGGGGCCATGAAAATAATGAGGGGGGACCTACTGTCCTCCCCCCTGGCCCACACCCCTGTGCGGTGGGTGGGTGCCATAAAAATAATGAGGTGGGGACCTACTGTCCTCCCCCCCCCGGCCCCCACCCCTGTGTGGTGTGTGGGGGCCATAAAAATAATGAAGGGGGGGACCTACTGTCTTCCCCCTGGCCCCCACTCCTGCGTGGTGGGTGGGGGCCATAAATCACAATGGGGGGACCTACTGTCCTCCCCCCACCCCCACACAGTGGGTGGGGGCTATAAAAATAATGAGGGGGGACCTACTGTCCTCCCCCCTGGCTCCCACCCCTGCGCGGTGGGTGAGGGCCATAAAAATAATGACGGGGGGGACCTACTGTCCTCCCCCACGCCCCACCCCTGCGCTGTGTGTGGGGGCCATAAAAATAATGAGGGGGGGATCTACTGTCCTCCCCCCGAGCCCCCACCCCTGCGCGGTGGGTGGGGGCCATGAATCAAAATGGGGTGGACCTACTGTCCTCCCCCCTGCCCCCACCCCTGCACGGTGGGTGGGGGCTATAACAATAATGAGGGGGACCTACTGTCCCCCACGGCCCCCACCCCTGAGTGGTGGGTGGGGACCCTAAATAAAATCCCCCCCCAATCAAAGGTGACAAGGGGTCCCCAAGCCCCTAGTCACCCACCCCCCACCCCAAAAAAAGTTCCCCCCTACCTACCCCCCTCACCCTAAACAATAGCGAGGGGGGGATAAAATAACTAACCTGTAAAGAAAAATTCAACTTTCCATTTGACGTCTTCTTTTTTCTAAAATCTTAATTTTTCAGCCCCCAAAAAGGCCAAATAAAAAGCCATCATATCCGTCGAATTTAAAATAAGATAAAAAAAAAAAAGAGCGAAAAAAAAAATCCCGACGAAAAAGAAAAAAACGGACGCTAAAAAAATTAATCCATTTTCACCCATGGAGGGCTCCGCGCAGAATGAGCTCCGCAGGGCGGGGGAAGGCTTATAAAGCCTTGCCACACCCTGCAATTAGGCTAAGAACTTTCCCACGCTGTGTAAAATGACACAAAGCACTCTGATTGGATGGATTTCAAGCCCACCAATCAGAGTGCTCTTTGTCATTTTACACAGTGTGGGAAAATTCCAAAGAACTTCCACACACTGTGTAAAATGACACAGAGCACTGTGATTGGATGGCTTGAAATCCATCCAATCACAGTGCTCTATGTCATTTTACACAGCGTGGGAAAATTCCAAAGAACTTTCCCACGCTGTGTAAAATGACACAGAGCACTGTGATTGGATGGTTTTCAAGCCATCCAATCACAGTGCTCTGTGTCATTTTACACAGCGTGGGAAAATTCCAAAGAACTTTCCCACGCTGTGTAAAATGACAAAGAGCACTCTGATTGGCTTAAACCCACCAATCAGAGTGTTCTTAGCCTAATTGCAGGGCGTGGCAAGGCTTTATAAGCCTTGCCCCGCCCTGCGTAGCTCAGTCTGCGTGAAGCCCTCCATGGGTGAAAATTGATTATTTTTTTGCGCTCGGGTTTTTTCTTTTTCATCAGGTTTTTTTCTTTGAGCTCGGGTTTTTTATTTTATTTTAAGTTCGTCGGGTATGATGGCTTTTTATTTGGCCTTTTTTGGGGCTGAAAAATGAAGATTTTAGAAAAAAGAAGACGTCAAACGGTAAGTTTAATTTTTTTTTACAGGTTAGTTATTTTATTCCCCCCTCACTATTTTTAGGGTGAGGGGGGTAGGTAGGGAATGAGAGGGGGGGGGGTGACTTGGGACCCCTAGTCACCTTGATTGGGGGGGATTTTCATTTAGGGCCCCCACCCGCCACTCAGGGGTGGGGGCCGGGGGGGAGGATGGTAGGTCCCCTCCCACCATTATTATCTAGGGCCCCCACCCACTGCGCAAGGGTGGGGGCTGGGGGGAGGACAGTAGGCCCCCCTCTTTATTTAGGGCCCCCACCCACCGCTCAGGGGTGGGGGCCGGGGGGGAGGACAGAAGGTCCCCCCAACCATTATTATCTAGGGCCCCCACCCACTGCTCAGGGGTGGGGGCCGGGGGCGAACAGTAGGTCCCGCCCTCTTTATTTAGAGCCCCCACCCACCGCTCAGGGGTGGGGGCTGGGGGGGGGCAGTAGGTCCCTCCCTTATTGTTTTTTTAGGGCCCCCACCCACCGCTCAGGGGTGGGGGGCGGGGGGAGGATGGTAGTTCCCCCGCTATCTTAATTTAGGGCCCCCACCCACCGCTCAGGGGTGGGGACCAGGGGGTTAGGACAGTAAGTCCCCCCTTATTGTTATTTAGTAGGTCCCCCCCTTATTTTACGTGCTTTAAAGCAAGTTATTCCAAACAATTTAGGAATGTTAGGTGATTTATGCCCTTTATGGATTAAAACCAGACTCTGCATCAACTGTAATTTTCCATAGGATATTTGCCATGGATCCCCCTCCGGCATGCCACAGTCCAGGTGTTAGTCCCCTTGAAACAACTTTTCCATCACTATTGTGGCCAGAAAGATTCCCTGTGGGTTTTAAAATGTGCCTGCCTATTGAAGTCTATGGCGGTTTGCCGGGTTCGCCCATTCGCGAACATTTGTGGAAGTTTGCGTTCGCCGTTCGCGAACTGAAAATTTTATGTTCGCGACATCACTACCCATGTGGTAACCTCTCTATCCACACTAAAATCAAACAGAAATATATACATGCACAGTGGGTGGAGTATCTTGGTTCAAGGTAAAAGATGATGGTTAAAAAACAGATGGGATAACTGTGAAGACAAAATAGTAGACAAGCATCTAGTGCAATATCATACAGTACAGAGATAATACAGTGCATGTTCCGTGATTAAGTACTCATAAGGAGAGAGCCAAAGAATTATGGCTCAGTCTGGACACCTGTGGGATAGTTGGAAGGGGTCCTACTCCCTTTAGATGTGTAGATTATTCTTTGTTGGTACCAAAAGAAATTTCCACACAAAAATATGTGTGAGGACTATACTTCCTTTAATAAACAGGTATAAACAAATACAATACAAGACAAATAAAGTGCACAGTAAAAAGCAAGATTTTGGCTTACAAAAAACACTTTAAGTGGTAAAGTCAAAAAATCCACTATGGGATATAGCAATAGCAAGACGCGTTCCTCAGTTGCTAATATTACCTTTCGCTGGTAGTCTTTTATACCCCTTTGTAGCTGTTGTATTCACCTGTTCCGGGTTGGTCTCCTTCGCGCGGTGTTTCCATTTCCGGCTGCATACTGATGACGTATTTCCGGTTTGCGGTTTCCTGATACAATCGTTGTTGGAACGCATATGCGTTCCACTTGTTCAAAAAGCTTTATTGTCCATATTGTCCATAAGTATAAATAGTTCGCCAATTTTCAATTTATGCACCCAGGCAAATACAAAATGGAATAAAAAGACAGGGGATGGTTTAGAGAGGCAAAATTCTATTGAAATATTCCCAATAGGGATAATAGAAAAATAATTTAAGTAAATGAAAGAAACATACATAGGAAATGGTGTATAAAAACACCCAAATAAGAGAACATAGAACATAGGTGAAAAGAGAAATATATACATGGTAATGTTTCTAAAAAATGAAAATTGATCCTTATATATAATAATTTAAAAAATCTTGCATTTTACAAGATACAAAATGCATCTAAAAAATATATATATAGCTAATGTAAATTAAAAATAGCATAAAAAGAAGTGTAAAAATTAAGTATAAAAAATACTGGACAATATCATGTGTATATACTAGAGAAAATTGAAAAAACCTCTAGGGGTCAGAAGATTGGGAAGAAAATTCCAAACCCAACTTCCGTGCCCCAAGAGAGACGGTCACCTAGACTGGGTAATAGGGCATAACCCTGTAATTGCAAACATGAAAAGAGGAGATTACCCAACCCGGGTGTCCTATAATAAGGCAACCGGATGGGTAGGAACCCAGTCCAATCTTGAGCTAAAACGTAGCAAAAACAAAAAAACTTTATTAAGGTCTATTAAAAGACTGGGTGAGGGTCGTAATGGACAGAGTCCTATAGGGAGAATGATAGCTGCATAGATAACCAGCTTACAATAGACTGATTCTATTAGGCAAGCCTCTTACTTGTAGGTCGAGGCAGTATGCTAAGCCATGCAACAATCCGGGAAACAAAACAGCAGTGGGGACAGGAGGGAGGAGAGAGAGAAAATAATAGTGAAATAAATGATCTCACTCGCCAATCCCTTAAAGTCCTGTGCTAGCCCTTATTCTCCTGAATAACACCTTCGTGGGTGTTCTATTCTAAGACTCAACTAAGTCCATACAGTTATCGCCCCAGTTAAATAACTAAACAAACATGAGTGCAGAAGAAAGGTGCTGAAGTGCTCAAGTGAGTGAAGGCTGACTGAAGGGTTCAGTCAGCCTTCACTCACTTGAGCACTTCGGCACCTTTCTTCTGCACTCATGTTTGTTTAGTTATTTAACTGGGGCGATAACTGTATGGACTTAGTTGAGTCTTAGAATAGAACACCCACGAAGGTGTTATTCAGGAGAATAAGGGCTAGCACAGGACTTTAAGGGATTGGCGAGTGAGATCATTTATTTCACTATTATTTTCTCTCTCTCCTCCCTCCTGTCCCCACTGCTGTTTTGTTTCCCGGATTGTTGCATGGCTTAGCATACTGCCTCGACCTACAAGTAAGAGGCTTGCCTAATAGAATCAGTCTATTGTAAGCTGGTTATCTATGCAGCTATCATTCTCCCTATAGGACTCTGTCCATTACGACCCTCACCCAGTCTTTTAATAGACCTTAATAAAGTTTTTTTGTTTTTGCTACGTTTTAGCTCAAGATTGGACTGGGTTCCTACCCATCCGGTTGCCTTATTATAGGACACCCGGGTTGGGTAATCTCCTCTTTTCATGTGTATATACTACATATTTCCAAATAGAAAGACAAATATAGTGGAATTTATGTTTTAAGAAAATGACATATTTCAAGAGTATTGAAGAGCATAAGAGTATTGAAATTAAATATAAACTTAATTTCTTCTTTCCCTAGCTTGTTTATATAGTTTCCTCCCCTCCAATCCTTTTTGACTAATTTTATTGCACAGAAGAACAAACCTGTAGGGTCTTGATTATGAGAGATTTTAAAATGTTGAGAGACAGTGTGGCGAAACCGACCTCACCACGTGTCCTTGGAGGGGGCTGATTGCCCGCCTCTTGCCTTTGGACTATGGACCAGACTTTATGGGAATGTGATACCCCAGATAGCCATACCATGGAGCCTATTCATATAATGAAAGACTATGGGAAAGACTTTAGCTCCATGGCAATTGTACTGTGTGAGTAGGATCTGCGCGCTATTTGGTAGTTTTGTGCGTGCAGATCCCAGCTATCTGGGGATAGGTGAAATGTCTGTGTGTTATGTGTAAATGTGACTTTATGTATTTTAAAGTGTTTTATGTTGTCTTGCAACCATGTGGTTAATGGAGTCTGCCTTTAGTCCTGGGTAATTGGATTACTTCTCCAATTAACTCCAGGGCAGAAGGGAGGAAACCAGGGTGCATTGTGGGGATGTTTTTCTGCCAGCCAGAAAGGAACAAAAGATACTTTTAGTAACTTTTGAACCCCTGGTCGGATTCATGCCATTTTTTTAATATGTTGTTCCCCTGAATGGATTGATTGTGGATATGTATTTTTATGTGAATGTGATGTATGGTTTTAAAGTTATGAAAGTTGTGTAAAAGTATATTTTACACTGTATGTATAATGGGATTATGTGTCACACTAAGGGGAGGGGATGTGTGGGAGGTAACATCTATGTCATTGGTTCTTTTATGCCTCCCCCTGGGAGTGGCCTGTATGTGTGAGTTGGAAATAAAAGCCAGGCTGGATGAGCCAGTCCAGAGTTCCTGTTTTACCCTCAAAGTGATGTGTCGTCTCATTATTGGGGGAAGGATTTATTGTATGCTGTTCCAGTTGACTGCTAGGAGTACAAGCCTATTCGTATGGTTCCTATTCAATGGTCTACAGCATTCATACGCTTGGGAGAATTTAAAGGTTTCTCGGATTCGGTGATTATGGTGTCTGCCAGAGTGCTTGGAGTCCTCAGGAAGCACTAGGAGCATCCATTAACGGAGGTACCAAGTTGGGGTGCCAGGCGATCCGTTACATTGGTGGCAAGCGGTGGGATGGCGTCCTAGTGTGAGGTAAAGCAGCTCAGAGACACTGTTTGGATTTACAAATTGAGGGCAACGCTAGCAGTCGTGCAGCGCCCCTGGGAGCAGACAAGTATGGAAGGTTCTGGCTCTGGAGATGATTGGCTGGCCGAGGTGAGGCAGCGAGTGGCCGAGTATGGGGATGATATACCCATGGAGACACGCCGGGTGATCTGGAACCAGGTCATGGCTGAGCGAAACACAAGGCTGGACCGAGAATTCCGGTTGTCAAAAGAGAGGAAGTATGCTCAGCAGCAGGAGCGGTACAGCAGCCGAGTAGAGGCTGCATCCGAGGAGGTTAGCCGTCTTTCCCTGAGGCGGCGGGAGGAACCCGAAGTGGGGGTCCTCATAGACTGGTCCTGTGAGGAACCACAACAGGCAGGTAGAGATGGGACCAAGGTCTCTCCACCGGGCCCTTACTCACAAATGTTGCAGGGCCTCACCGATTGGTCCTGGGAAGACCCACAGATGGCAGGTGGAGATGGGACTGCGGTCTCTCTACCGGCCCTACAGGGATGCTGGGCAGTCGGCCCAGATCCCCAGCAGCAGTGTGCGTTACAGGGAGCTGAAGGTGCCGTTCTTGCTCCCCAGCGGCAGTCTACGGTGCAGGGAGAGGAGCCTGTTATCCCCTCTCCCCAGCGGCTGAAGGTGTGTAAGGGAGAGGAGTTTGTTATTCCCTCTCCCCAACGGCAGCGCAGCTCACCAAGGGGAGACAGTAAGCCCCTCACCAGCGCAGATGGGACCGTGGTCTCTGCGCCCTGCCTACAGGGAGTACAGAGGGTCAGCCCTGCTCCCCAGCGGCTGAAAGTGTGTAAGGGAGAGGAGTTTGTTACCCCCTCTCCCCAGCGGCAGCTTAGCACACCAAGGGGAGACAGTAAGCCCCACACCAGCGCAGATGGGACCGTGGTCTCTGCGCCCAAGTTACAGGGAGCTGAAGGGGCCGTCCTCCCTCCCCAGCGGCAGTGTGATTTGTTGGGGATTGGGAGCCCAGTCTCCATTCCCCAGCGGCAGAGTATCCAGCAGGGAATGGAGAGCCCAGCCCCCTTTTCCCCACAGCAGGACTCTGTGCTGGGAGGAGAGACAGTCGGTCTCCCTCCGCAGAGACGGGAAGTATGCATGGGAGAGGAGATTGTTACCACCTCTCCCCAGCGGCGGATCATTAATGTACAGGGAATAGAGAGCCCAGTCTCCATTCCCCAGCGGCAGAGTGTTCTAATGGGAGAGGAGCTGGTTACCACCTCTCCCCAGCGGCAGCTTAATGTACCAGGGGGAGACTGTAAGCCCCACACCTGTGCAGATGGGACCGTGGTCTCTGCACTTCCAGCACAGGGGGTAGGGACGGTCGGTCCTGCCCCCCCACAACAGGGCTGTTTAGCCAAAGGGGAGACAGTCTGTCTCCAGCAGCAGAGCGGTGTATTTAAAGGGGAGACAGTCGGTCTCCAGCAACCAGGCTCCAACCAGACTACTCCCGTGGTAGTGCTGGCAACAGGACAGAGTACCGCTGGTCTCTGCCCCCTCAGCAACCTACCAAGGCAGCCTACCAGTCCCCCACACAGCCGTGGTGAGGCACCTGAACCTGGACAAGATTCTCCCTCACCCAGGTGTAGTAACTGTTTATTGTGGGTGGGCTGCTCTGCTGTTTCTGTCTTGTGGGTGGGCTGCTGGACTAACAAGGGCACTGACCGGCAGGAGGTCAAGTACCCTGTTAGTCTGGGGGGTAAAGGGGAGAAGTGTGGCGAAACCGACCTCACCACGTGTCCTTGGAGGGGGCTGATTGCCCGCCTCTTGCCTTTGGACTATGGACCAGACTTTATGGGAATGTGATACCCCAGATAGCCATACCATGGAGCCTATTCATATAATGAAAGACTATGGGAAAGACTTTAGCTCCATGGCAATTGTACTGTGTGAGTAGGATCTGCGCGCTATTTGGTAGTTTTGTGCGTGCAGATCCCAGCTATCTGGGGATAGGTGAAATGTCTGTGTGTTATGTGTAAATGTGACTTTATGTATTTTAAAGTGTTTTATGTTGTCTTGCAACCATGTGGTTAATGGAGTCTGCCTTTAGTCCTGGGTAATTGGATTACTTCTCCAATTAACTCCAGGGCAGAAGGGAGGAAACCAGGGTGCATTGTGGGGATGTTTTTCTGCCAGCCAGAAAGGAACAAAAGATACTTTTAGTAACTTTTGAACCCCTGGTCGGATTCATGCCATTTTTTAATATGTTGTTCCCCTGAATGGATTGATTGTGGATATGTATTTTTATGTGAATGTGATGTATGGTTTTAAAGTTATGAAAGTTGTGTAAAAGTATATTTTACACTGTATGTATAATGGGATTATGTGTCACACTAAGGGGAGGGGATGTGTGGGAGGTAACATCTATGTCATTGGTTCTTTTATGCCTCCCCCTGGGAGTGGCCTGTATGTGTGAGTTGGAAATAAAAGCCAGGCTGGATGAGCCAGTCCAGAGTTCCTGTTTTACCCTCAAAGTGATGTGTCGTCTCATTATTGGGGGAAGGATTTATTGTATGCTGTTCCAGTTGACTGCTAGGAGTACAAGCCTATTCGTATGGTTCCTATTCAATGGTCTACAGCATTCATACGCTTGGGAGAATTTAAAGGTTTCTCGGATTCGGTGATTATGGTGTCTGCCAGAGTGCTTGGAGTCCTCAGGAAGCACTAGGAGCATCCATTAACGGAGGTACCAAGTTGGGGTGCCAGGCGATCCGTTACAGACAGAATGTGTCTCTAAGCCTTTTTTAATATTGCGAATGTGTTCTGCAATTCTTACATGTAGGGACCGTATGGTTCTCCCTATGTAGAGAAGATTACAAGGACATTTTAGAGCATAGATAATTCCTTTAGAGTGACATGTAAGATGGTCTCTTATCTTATATGGTTGCCCTATTAATTCACTTATATCTACACGATGTCTTTTTCTGCTCTTTGTAACTCTACATGGTAGACAATCTCCACAGCCATAAAAACCTATAAGATTATTAATCAAATGATCTGATTTTACAGTTTCTAAATTATTTTGAACTAAAATATTTTTTAAATTATTGGTTCCTCTGTATATTATTTTTGGTTTTGGAGGCAGGATGTCTTTTAGAATGGGGTCATCTCTTAAAATATGCCAATGTTTAGGTATGGCTCGTTGAATTTTTTTTCGTACTCCCATTATATTTACTGATAAATGGAATTTCATTGTAGTTTTGAGAAATGTTTTTAGGTTTATACTTCAGAAGTTGATTCCTTTCTAGAAGTTTAACCTCTTCCATGCTTTTCTTTAAATTTCTTTCATCATAACCTTTCTCTATGAACTGGTTCATTATATATTCAGCTTGCTTTATATATTATTCTTCATCTTTGCAGTTCCTCCTTATTCTCTTAAACTGTCCTTTCGGGGCATTTGTGAGCCAGGGAGTATGGTGACAGCTAGTCCGATTGATATAGCTGTTTGTGTCTACTGGCTTAAAATAATTCCAAGTAAAAATGGTAGATTCTTTTATATAAATATTCAGATCTAAAAAGTTAATATCTGTATTGCTTACATTACTAGTCAATTTGATGCCCCAATTGTTGGTATTGAGAAACTGGAGGAAATGTGTCAGTTCACAACTACTTCCTGTCCAGATGAAGAATATGTCATCTATATATCTGCGGTAGGACAACAAGTTCGCCATCCAGCCATGGCCACTGGAAATAAACTGCTCTTCCCAGTATGCCATAAATAGATTGGCATAGCTGGGGGCAAATTTGGTGCCCATCGTAATACCGCAGATCTGTAGAAAAACTTGGTCTTGGAACCAAAAAAAAATATTAGTTAAAATGAGAAAAAATCCTTCTAAAATGAACTCTATTTGTTCTTTCTTAAAAGACGATTTCTCTAAAAAATATTTAGCTGCTTCAAGTCCTTTCTTATGTGGGATAATACTATATAGTGAACTGACGTCACATGTGACTAAAAGATACCCTTCCTGACATTCAGTTTGCTCTAGTATTTGAAGCATGTGGATGGTATCTTTGAGGTAGTATGGATTTTTAACCACTAGAGGTTGCAGCATAACATCTATATATTCTGATATTCGGGTAGACACGAATCAATACCTGATATTATCGGCCTACCTGGTGGGTTGTATCGGGCTTTATGCACCGTAGGTAGGTGATAAAACACTGGTACTTTAGGGTGGGCAATAGACAAGTACTTGGCTTCCTTTTCATTTATAATTTCTAATGCTTTTCCATTGGAAATGTATTCATCAAATTTTTTTCTGTGTCTCTCCCATAGGATAAGATGTTAGTCGTTGATACGTCAGTGGATGCAAGAGATTTTTTTCTGCTTCTTTTATATAATTGTCTTTGTCGAAAATAACGATTCCTCCCCCCTTATCTGCTGGTTTAATTATGGTATCTTTATCCTTTCTCATCTCTTTTAGTATTTTTTGTTCCCTACGGGATAGATTCTGCTGATAGCTATTGTTTTTTTTTATTTTGTTTAGCTCCTTCATGACTACAATTTCAAAAGCCCTCATTTGATCGGAGATCATATGTTTGGGGAAGAAGGTAGACTTTTCTTTAAGATCTGTATGTATATAATTCTCATTTTGTATAGGTATCAGAGATTCGTCTTTTCCATAAAAAAAAATTTTTTGAGATAATTTCCTAATAAAATGATTAAGATCAATAAAAAAAAATCTAATTTGTTAAAATCTGATGTGGGTGCAAATTCAAGACCCTTCTTAAAAAATTATTTTTGTTCTGTGGAGAGATCTTTTTGTGTTAAATTAAAAATTCCTTCTACATTTGTCTCCTGTTCCGTTTCTCCCTGTATGCTTGTTCTTCTTCTTCTTCTTCTTCTTCTTCTTCTTCTTCTTCTTCTTCTTCTTCTATGGGCCTCTGTCTCTTCCCGGGAGACTCTTAGGGAAGTGTCTTCTGGGACCACTGCAGTCTGTTGATGGTTGGGTCCTTCCGAAAAAACGAAGAAGATGGTATATCCGTTGGGAGTGAATCAGATCTTTGTCGTGTGTGATGTTTTTCGACTGCAGTTGTTAATTCTAAATTTTAAAATCTTAATTCTTGGTATTCTTTGGTTTACACAATCAGACTCTGTATTTGTATTTTTAACTTTGATTGTATCCTCTCACTGAGTCGAGTGTTGTTTAATTTAAAATGGCATTTCTTGATAATAGGAATTATCGGATCAACAATATAGATATGTGTTTTATAGGAGGGAAAGACACAGACCCAGACACAGGACTATAGTAATGTAGACAAAAGTAAATATAATTTAGAAATCAAAGAAATGAAAACCAAATGGTGACCTCAAACAAATATGTGAATGAATTACACCTAGAGGTCTTAGATTCACAAAGGATCCAACCTCTGATAGAGATGATCCACATTTCATGACAGGTTGGAATCAGATGTTGGATGGCTTTTCTTTCAGCCTCATGGGCTATATCGTAGCTAGGAGAGAAGAGAGCCTGCCAAAACTAAATTAGGACATCATAAAGTGGAAAGACAACCTTAGTGAAAATAATAGTCCAGAAATTTTTAACAATGTAGTTAAAGAGATTAAAATGAAAGTAGACAGAATAGAAGACACCATCATAGAAATAAAAAAAAATAAAAAAATATCTGTCAACGATTACAAAAAAGGTAATGTGAGAAGACAAAATAAAGGTGGAAGAACACGAGAAAGAAGTCCCTATAGAAACAAGAAAGATAGGTTGGGGCGAAATTCCCACTCTAATACACATACACCTCAACGTGAGAATAGGATGAGGGATTATAGAGAAAGACCAACACCAAAACATAAAAATACCTATTGGGAATGAAATACCCAAGGGCCAAGAAACTATACATACAAAAATGACGTAAGAAGTTATAGTTCAGTGGTTAAAGATGGAATACTAAGAGAATGTACAACAAATGACAGAGGAAAAATAACAGAAAATAGGAGAGGAAGAGATTTAGAATTAACAACTTCAGTCGAAAAACATCACACACAACAAAGATCTGTTTAACTCCCAACGGATATACCATCTTCTTCGTTTTTTCGGAAGGACCCAACCATCAACAGACTGCAGTGGTCCCAGAAGACACTTCCCCAAGAGTCTCCCGGGAAGAGACAGAGGCCCAAAGAAGAAGAAGAAGAATAAGAAGAACAAACATACAGGGAGAAATGGAACAGCGGACGGATGTAGAAGGAATTTCTAATTTAACACAAAAAGATCTCTCCACAGAACAAAAATACATTTTTAAGAAGGGTCCTAAATTTGCACCCACATCAGATTTTAAAAAAATGTGATTTTTTTATTGATCTTAATCATTTGATTAGGAAATTATCTCAAAAAAATTTTTTTATGGAAAAGACGAATCTCTGATACCTATACAAAATGAGAATTATATACATACAGATCTTAAAGAAAAGTCTACCTTCTTCCCCAAACATATGATCTCCGATCAAATGAAGGCTTTTGAAATTGTAGTCATAAAGGAGGTAAACAAAATTAAAAAAAAAAACAATAGCTATCAGCAGAATCTATCCCGTAGGGAACAAAAACTACTAAAAGAGATGAGAAAGGATAAAGATACCGTAATTAAACCAGCAGATAAGGGGGGAGGAATCGTTATTTTCGACAGACAATTGTATAAAAGAAGCAGAAAAAATTATCTTGGATCCACTGACGTATCAACGACTAACATCTAATCCTATGGGAGAGACACAGAAAAAATTTGATGAATACATTTCCTAAGGAAAAGCATTAGAAATTATAAATGAAAAGGAAGCCAAGTACTTGTCTATTGCCCACCCTAAAGTACCAGTGTTTTATCACCTACCTACGGTGCATAAAGCCCGATACAACCCACCAGGTAGGCCGATAATATCAGGTATTGATTCGGTATCTACCCGAATATCAGAATATTTAAATGTTCTGCTGCAACCTCTAGTGGTTAAAAATCCCTACTAACTCAAAGATACCATCCACATGCTTCAAATACTAGAGCAAACTGAATGTCAGGAAGGGTATCTTTTAGTCACATGTGACGTCAGTTCACTATATAGTATTATCCCACATAAGAAAGGACTTGAAGCAGCTAAATATGTTTTAGAGAAATCGTCTTTTAAGAAAGAACAAATACATTTTAGAAGGAATTTTACTAATTTTAACTAATATTTTTTTTTGGTTCCAAGACCAAGTTTTTCTACAGATCTGTGGTACTAAGATGGGCACCAAGTTTGCCCCCAGCTATGCCAATCTATTTATGGCATACTGGGAAGAGCAGTTCATTTCCAGTGGCCATGGCTGGACGGCGAACTTGGTGTCCTACCGCAGATATATAGATGACATATTCTTCATCTGGACAGTAAGTAGTTGCGAACTGACACATTTCCTCCAGTTTCTCAATACCAACGATTGGGGCATCAAATTGACTAGTAATGTAAGCAATACAGATATTAACTTTTTAGATCTGAATATTTATATAAAATAATCTACCATTTCTACTAGGAATTATTTTAAGCCAGTAGACACAAACAGCTATATCAATCGGACTAGCTGTCACCATACTCCCTGGCTCACAAATGCTCTGAAAGGACAGTTTAAGAGAATAAGGAGGAACTGCAAAGATGAAGAATAATATATAAAGCAAGCTGAATATATAATGAACCAGTTCATAGAGAAAGGTTATGATGAAAGAAATTTAAAGAAACGCATGGAAGAGGTTAAACTTCTAGAAAGGAATCAACTTCTGAAGTATAAACCTAAAAACATTTCTCAAAACTACAATGAAATTCCATTTATCAGTAAATATAATGGGAGTACGCAAAAAAATTCAACGAGCCATACCTAAACATTGGCATATTTTAAGAGATGACCCCATTCTAAAAGACATCCTGCCTCCAAAACCAAAAATAATATACAGAGGAACCAATAATGTAAAAAATATTTTAGTTAAAAATAATTTAGAAACTGTAAAATCAGATCATTTGATTAATAATCTTATAGGTTTTTATGGCTGTGGAGATTGTCTACCATGTAGAGTTACAAAGAGCAGAAAAAGACATTGTGTAGATATAAGTGAATTAATAGGACAACCATATAAGATAAGAGACCATCTTACATGTCACTCTAAAGGAATTATCTATGCTCTAAAATGTCCTTGTAATCTTCTCTACATAGGGAGAACCATACGGCCCCTAAATGTAAGAATTGCAGAACACGTTCGCAATATTAAAAAAGGCTTAGAGACACATTCTGTCTCTCAACATTTTAAAATCTATCATAATCAAGACCCTACAGGTTTGTTCTTCTGTGCAATAAAATTAGTCAAAAAGGATTGGAGGGGAGGAAACTATATAAACAAGCTAGGGAAAGAAGAAATTAAGTTTATATTTAATTTCAATATTCTTATGCCGAATGGTCTCAATTCTGACATTGAAATATGTCATTTTCTTAAAACATAAATTCCACTATATTTGTCTTTCTATTTGGAAATATGTAGTATATACATGATATTGGGCAGTATTTTTTATGCTTATTTTTTATACTTCTTTTTATACTATATTTAATTTACATTAGCTATATATATTTTTAGATGCATTTTTTATCTTGTAAAATGCAATATTTTTTAAATTATTATCTATAAGGATCAATTTTCAATTTTTAGAAACATAACCATGTATATATTTCTCTTTTCACCTATGTTCTATGTTCTCTTATTTGGGTGTTTTTATACACCATTTCCTATGTATGTTTCTTTCATTTACTTAAATAATTTTTCTATTATCCCTATTGGGAATATTTCCATAGAATTTTGCCTCTCTAAACCATCCCCTGTCTTTTTATTCCATTTTGTATTTGCCTGGGTGCATAAATTGAAAATTGGCGAACTATTTATACTTATGGACAATATGGACAATAAAGCTTTTTGAACAAGTGGAACGCATATGCGTTCCAACAACGGTTGAATCAGGAAACTGTGAACCAGAAATACGTCATCAGTATGTAGCCGGAAATGGAAACACCGCGCGAAGGAGACCAACACGGAACAGGTGAATACAACAGCTACAAAGGGGTATAAAAGACTACCAGCGAAAGGTAATATTTTTTTTTTTTTTTTTTTATTCTTTATTTTTGTTGTGCAGGTGGTTACAGAGCATTGTCATGCGCCACAATACATACACAATGCGCGTACATTTACATAGAAATACATATAGGTTAAACAGTGGCATGATAAACTTGCACACATTTTTTTCGGTGAAACATGCTAAACTAGGCAGTTTTGTTTAAACGATAGCCATCTATTTGATAAACGAATGTGTTTGCGTTAACCTGACAGCGTTGGGTCTCAGCGTTACACATAAAAAAGAGTACAGTGATCTAGTATAAACTTTTGTGTCGTTCTGCGGTGTTGTGTTAGGATGATTATTGTATTAGATAATGACTGATGCGTTTCAGAGGGTTGTCTAGTTTTAATATTTGCATTAGCAGTGTGTGTTTGAGTGAGACATGTGTAGGGCATGGTAGGCAATTGCAAGATTGGCGATGCTTTATGTATTGATATTGACGGCGTTTCTTAAGTATTGTGTGTCAGGGTAAGGCTTTTCGAGCTAGCAGGTTGAAGCTTGAGCTAGTCTGGCTAGTCCTGGGTATGCAGGAGCTGACCTACTATGCGTAATATGTGAAGCGTTAAATGGTAGGAACACATCTCTATCATTTTTCCTTAAACAATATGCAGTTATTTGCGCAATAAACATACTAATTTGTTTTCGTGCATATATCTTTGCATGGGTGAGAAGAAGGCGTTTGCTCTCATTTTTAGGTTACTGCATTGTGGTACAAATTCTATAAGTCGGGTCAATCAATAGAGCCAGACTACAGTGAAGCGTATGTAGATTGAAGTATGTCTGTGACTGTATGCTGACATTCGTGTCCAACTTTAAGACAACTGTAACTATGTTAGGTCACATTGGAGGCGCGACTAGTCTATGGCAGTGAGTAGAGAAGGTACAATATAGTCAGCAGTATCTAGCAGGAAATGATTGCATCTGCAAACGAGCTGTGCCCACTGTGAGTGCCCCCCAGTGCCGAGGGCAGCTGGGCTAGCCCATCAAGCAAAAGGAGCCCAGTGGCCCGTGCTTGGCAGTTAAGGGGAGCAGGTATGTTGAACGAGTAAGCTAACTTGTATGGTGCTTTGAGTCCTACATGTTAAGAATGTTGAAATTAGGCTAAAATAAAACTTAGATATAAGATATAAACATAAACAGAGGGACGTATCGCAAATATTAACATGTAGTCCGCTGCTTTGTGACATGTGGGTAGCTATGGTGCCCTCTGTGGGCAGGGGGGCATCGTAGGCAGTTTGTCAAGTCCTGTAGAGTCCCGTAATACCTTTGCCTCTGCCCGTGCCACTCCTGTTCAACCCTCCGGCTTGCAATTTGCAGATCAGAGGGGCTTCAGTGGTCGGCCTGGATACAGTCAGCCAATTCCTGAGTCTGGAAGTGTGGGTTCGCGGGGGTCCACCAGGTGAGCCCTGGGTGAAGGTAGGGCTGGTGTCTCACTGAGATTCTGTCTCCATCTGTTCGCGGGAAAGCCCTCCACCTGTTTCGCTTGCTGGCATTTAATCCTGCCATGGCCCGGTCAGAAGCACAGCGGGCCTCGCTAATTCCGCCGTGTGGGGTTGCGCTCTGTTGGTCGGTGGTTGTCGGGGCCCCCGTGCGGTGAGCATGCCGTGCTTGCTGGCGGGTCCCGCTCTGGGGTGTGGGAGCGCGGGTGCTGTTGCCCGAGGCATCCCGCCATTGCTGGCGTCGGTGCTTGCGGGGTCGGTTGGCCTCCTTGAAGGCCTGCAGTGGAAGTCCAAAATGGCGTTGACGGGTCACGGGACGGATCCTTGAGGCCACCATTCTAGCTGCTTGAGGGCAGGGTACTCCCCTGTCACACAGTGCTGTGAAGAAGCTCGCGCTGAGTCGGTCTAGGGTGGTCAGGGGGTGAGAGTGCAAGTGGCCAGCTCCTGTAGGCCGCAGGTTGTGTTTCGGGCTGCGGTCTCTGGCAGGCTGCGGCAAGGCAGCTATCGGTTCAGTGGTGCACCCCCAAAATGGGTAGTGCACCCTGGTGTGGCTATGGGCTGTGTAGTGCCGATTTAGCCTTAAATCTTGCCCGTCCGACAGGAGCTCTGTCCCCACACGTCTGTTCAGCTTGGCGGTCAGACTCCGCCCCCCCCCGCGAAAGGTAATATTAGCAACTGAGGAAGCCTAGGATTTAGGCGAAACGCGTCTTGCTATTGCTTTATCCCATAGTGGATTTATTGACTATGGGATAAAAGTGTTTTTTGCAAGCCAAAATCTTGCTTTTTACTGTGCACTTTATTTGTCTTGTATTTTATTTGTTCATACCTGTTTATTAAAGGAAGTATAGTCCCCACACATATTTTTGTGTGGACATTTCTTTTGGGACCAACAAAGAATAATCTACACATCTTCCAACTATCCCATAGGCGTCCAGACTGAGCCATAATTCTCTGGCTCTCTCCTTGTGAGTACTTAATCACGGAACTTGCACTTTATTATCTCTGTACTGTATGATATTGCACTAGGTGCTTGTCTACTATTTTGTCTTCACAGTTATCCTATCTGGTTTTTAACCATCATCTTTTACCTTGAACCAAGATACTCCACCCACTGTATATGTGTATATTTCTGTTTGATTAAAGATGGATTTTAAACTATTAAAGTTAGGGATGAAAGAGCGAGGACCTCAGGCGGACAGACTATTATTTAGAGAACTATTTATCTCAGAAACGTTTTGGTAGTAAGGAAGAATACAGAAGACTATCGACCAGTCATCAACCTACGCCAACCCAATGGTTTTGGGGCGTAACGACACCTCGAGAAGGAAGGTATCCATCTCTTAGGGGATCTACAACTCGAAAGGGGTTCGCAAGGTTGGATTTGAAGGGCACTTACCTACTGGTTCACATGGTGCCTCATGAAGTTTCTGAAGCCGGTCACGGCGCACTGAAGAGCAAAGGGTATCCGCTGTCGCATACCTAGATGACTTACTGACCTTTTGCAAATCTAATTCCTGACTACGTTTACAGACGAGATTTATGTTTACAGTTTCGGGAATTGTTGGGATTCATAGTGAACAGAGAGGAGTCGGTTCGATCCCAGTTCCGAGTGATTCAATTCCTCTACTTCGGAATAGATTCCACCTTGGGCGGATTACACCTTCCCGTATCATTGATAGTGACGATTCGTAAGGAAATTCGATGGGTACGGCGTAAAGGCACCATAACCGACTCTATTTCCCAGGACTGCTTCACTACCGGGCCAGACAGCGGCTGAAAGCTCACTACCCGAGATCCGGACACACCTATGAAATTGGGATCAGAATAGTGAAGACTTCGATAGTACTCATTACCGCAGTAAAGGAGTCAAGCGTGGCACCCAGAATGGTTGTCCTTAATTGGGATCATCCTCTGCTCCTTCAGTTTTAACTTGCCTTCGGGCAGATCCAAAAGGAGAACATCATCCATTGATAACGCAGGAGCATCTGGAGTTGGTGGATTGGTGTCTTTCAGGGGAGACTGGTACGTCAAGGGACTATCGCAACCAACTAGAGACCTATAATGGACTCATGGACACCAGGTAATCCCTGAAATAACTTATCCGCATGGAACACCTGGAGTCGCTGGTGTATGGGAAGGGACTGCGATCCCTTTATTACCTCTATCTCCTCGATGCTGAATATCTATCATACCTTTTCGGTACGGGCCAATCAGAACGATCGGACCGCTCCATTAATGGGATACGTTTCGAGATTTTGATGACGCATAGTACGATTCACAACACTCCGGTCGATCAGGAGCCTTTGATATGCTGCTTTCTGAGGGGTATCAAACTGTCCAGAACCATGCGTCAAAGTATCACTGTTGTGGGACTTTGATTTGGTTCTTTTGGAACTAGCCAGATAACACGGACCTATCCCTCCGTCAGCCATCAGACATAGTCACGTTACTTTTAGGTCTTTTCGTCGGGTATCAGATGTACTGGAGTTCGACGTAGACGGTCTTTTTGGTATCACCGGAAAGAATGATTTCTACGGTGTCTCGTAGAACTATATCTTATCTGCGTCCGTATCTTACCCTGTTCCCGGCGGTTTCCCAACCTCTGTGCAGTTAAAGCGGTACTTGGTTACATGGAGATCACGACAACACTTAGATTGTCACATTCAGGACATCTGCTGGTCTTATACCAACCATACAAGCCAGTTACCATGAGCACTCTGTCTAGATGGGTTCATTGGTTGTTATCGCTAGCGGGGGTGGAGACGTGTTTTGGGTACTCATTCGGTACGAGGCGCGGCTGCTTCTCAGGCCTTCACGGGGGGCCTCTATATTTTACAGTGACGAATTGGACACGGGTAGACTACTTCCGTATATTTATTTAGTCAAACCACACACTCATCCTTCTCGCTCATACCACAGCTTTAAAAATGCAAAATATGAAGCCTCCTGTCATGTGATAAAATTGTAGATTATGCTAACGTAGTGTACCTATAATCTTAATTTTAATAATGACAGGAGGTGAATATTTTCCCTCCCTGTTTCCCTCCCTATACTCTGGAAAGTTCTAATATTCTGGTTTGTCATTTTCTCAGTGTAATTATAAGGTTTTGGTATTTCAGTATATTTATGGGATGCTTATCTGGTTGACATGTGTTAGATCCATGTTGATTATTAAGTATACTATGGTTTAATGTTTCAGTATATTAACTTAATATAAATATAGATACGTATAGTACTGGATTTAATGTGGACAACAGTTGGTTTCCATCACCTTTCACGTATTTCTGTTCTTTTCAGCGTAATCATTATAGATGGATTCGACAAGATAAAGCTGGAAGGTTTCAAGTTTCGTTTCAAGTTATGTGCTCCACGTTACTCAGGACTGTTATTTGAATTCCCTGACGTTACAATAGACTGTTTTTCGCATCAAAGAAAGAGGAAGTCATGTGTCTGTCAGGGTTTTATATATGGATGTGATTGGTTTAAAGTTTTTTTCTGATTGACTTGTGCTGCTGGAGGCATAAAGTAAAGAAAGTTATGCGAAATATTCGCCTCCTGTCATTATTAAATTTAAGATTATAGGTACACTACGTTAGCATAATCTACAATTTTACTTAGGTTTAGTTTTTGTTTTTGAGGACCAAGTAAACTCCAGGTAGCAATACTTTGATATTGCATTTATTTTGTTTTTTCCACAAGGTTATTTTTCCTCCACCAAACTTTACAGTTGACACAATGAAGTCAGACAGGTTCTGCTAGTAACCTCGTAGCCCAGAAGTGCCCATCAGACTGGCAAACAGAGAAGAGTAATTTGTCACTCCATCGAACACGATTGCTCCAGAGCGTAGTGGCAGCATGCTTTACACCAAACTATCCAATGCTAGGTACTTGATGATGTGAGGCTTACATGTAGCTGCTTGGCCAAGGAAAACCAATCAATTTAGCTGCTGCGCCGTGCTCCTTAGCAATCAGAAATCATGTTCTGTGACTTTATGTGGTCTTATACATTGCTCTTGTTCTTAAATGCTTCCCACTTTCTAATAATACCACTTACAGTTGACTGTGGAATACCTAGCATGGATTAAACTTCACCAATTGACTTATTGCAAAGGTGGCATCCTATCACAGCATCTTTTTTTTTTTTTTTTTTTACAAACTGTGGTAATTGCAGACTGCATGGCTAGGTGCTTGATTTTATATGCATTTGGCAATTAGTCTGATTGAAACACCTAAATTCAATAATTAAGAGGTGAGTCCCAATACTATTGTCTGTATAATGTATCTCTCAACCACCCCAGATCCAAAGGGTCCATCCCAATTTCAGGGCCCTGTCCTGCCATTGTGGTTTAGCTCCCTGGTGTCCCACATCTGGGAACATGCTTGTACTATGCAAAAAGCAGTCAGGGCAATTAAGCTTATGCACAGGGCACTTTACAAGCACTCTATGCATGTGCTGCCATAAATGAGGCTGGCCAGATAGCGGTCAGTCAGCCTGGTATGTTTTCACAAGTTTATTCTTTGGCCAGCACATCCCCTTTCCAAATGGGATTGCTCTTTTGAGGCAAGTGGTTTCACTGTCAAACAATCATATACCTAAAAAATGCATTCAGTAGGTGGAACACACGTCTGTTGGTTCTACAGAAAAAACAAAAACAAAGCGCTA
Organism: Pelobates fuscus; assembly: GCF_036172605.1. Classification (NCBI taxonomy): domain Eukaryota; kingdom Metazoa; phylum Chordata; class Amphibia; order Anura; family Pelobatidae; genus Pelobates; species Pelobates fuscus. The sequence goes on from NC_086322.1 coordinate 238,803,566, forward strand.
TATTGCCAATATAAAGAATACAAAGTATGTGCCTGGCTAGCCACCAGGCAGTATCAGTATTCAACTTGTCCCACCCATATGATCTGCCATATGAACTAATGCCAGTGCTGCACACTGTGTTTACATTAAAAAGCCTGCAAGGACAGGCTATAGACACCGGAACCACTTCATTAAGCTGCAGTGGCTCTGCCTTTAATGTGAGGTTAATTAGAGATTAGTGTCACTAATAATATACTAGATTGCCTACTTACAACCAGATGAAGATGGTGATGGGCACTGGCTGCAGTTTGGCTCCACTGGTCTGGTGTAGAACCGGATCTCTGGAGGCTGTTTGTAACTGCGGTCACAAAATTCAATTTTCTGGGAGATCAGGAAGCAGCTCCATTTTTTGAGGCCCCTTACACAGCTCAAGGTCTGGGCCCCAGGGCCTGACGGTGAGTATGCCCATTAGGCCCACCCATAATCCACCTATATGTTCCACCCATTAAATTCACTCACAGGGAGTGTAGTGTGTATGGGATGTGTTATGTGTTAATGTAGATGATCTAATGTGTGTGCTTATGGAATGTAGTGTATAGGCATACCAGTTTGTGTGTAGTGGAAGCAGTGTGTGTTTGTGTATAAGGGACATATTGTGTGTTTCTGGTTGTGTGTAAGGGATCCATTGTGTGGATCTGTGTTTGTATGCATAAGGGATGCAAGGTGTGTGTCTGTAAGTGTGTGCATTGAGTGTGTGTAAGAAATGCATTGTGTTTCTGTGTGTATGTAAGAGAAGCAGTGTGTGTGTGTGTGTGTGTTTGCATGTGTGTGTGTAAGGGATGCATTATGTGTTTCTGTGAATTTATAGGGATGCATTGTGTGTGTGCGCGTAGTGTGAAAGAGCTCTCCCTTCTGTCCCTTAAGAGCTCTTCCCTGCCCCTTAGTGGTCTCTCCTCTCCCCACCACCCTCCCCTAGGGGTGTCTTCTCACACCCACCCACCCTCCCTGTGTTCTCCTCACCTCCCCTTCTCCTCATCTCCCCTTCTCCTCCCCCCTCTCCTGTGTTCTCCTCAACTCCCTCCTGTGTCTTCTCACCTCCCCCGTGTTCTCCTTACCTCCCCTTATCCTCACCCCCTCTCCCTGTGTTCTTCTCACTCCACTATCCCTGTGTTCTTCTCACTCCCCCCCTCCATGTGTTCTTCTCACCTCCCCCTCTCCTCACCCGCCCTCTCTGTGTTCTTCTTACTCCCCCTCCCCCTTTTTCTTACTGCCCCTCCTCCTCCCCCTCCCCCTTTCTTCTTACTCCCCCCTTTCTACTTACTCCCCCACCCCTCTTCTTCTTACTCCCCCTCCACTTGCCTTCTTCTTACTCCCCCTCCCCTTGTTTTCTTCTTACTCCCCCACCATCCCTCTTCTTCTTATGCCCCCTCCCCTTCTTCTTACTTCCCCTCCCCCTTTCTTCTTACTCCCCCTCCCCTCTTTCTTCTTACTCCCCCCTCCCCTCTTCTTCTTACTCCCCACACCCCTCTTCTTCTTACTCCCCACACCCCTCTTCTTCTTACTCCCCCTCCCCCTCCACTTGTCTTCTTCTTACTCCCCCCTCCCCTTGTTTTCTTCTTACTCCCCCACCTTCCCTCTTCGTCTACCCCTTCCCCCAGTTCTTATTTCCCCCTCAGTTCTTCTTATCCCCCCTCCCCCTTCTTCTTACTTCCCCTCACCCTAGTTCTTCTTACTCCCCCCACCCCTCTTATTCTTACTCCCCCTCCCCTTTTTCTTACTGCCCCTCCCCCTTTCTTCTTACTCCCCCCTTTCTACTTACTCCCCCACCCCTCTTCTTCTTACTCCCCCCTCCACTTGCCTTCTTCTTACTCCCCCTCCCCTTGTTTTCTTTTTACTCCCCCACCTTCCCTCTTCGTCTCCCCCCCCAGTTCTTCTTATCCCCCTCCCCTCGTTCTTCTTATCCCCCCATTCTCCTCCTAACCTCCCCTTCCCTGTAGCGTGGCCGAGCTCCTCTCCGGTCCGCGGTACAGGAGTTTCTGTTTCCTGTACACGGCCGGACTGACAGGAAGTGCACACTGAGTGTGCACTTCCTGTCAGTCCGGCCGGGACCGCGGCCCGGAGAGGAGCTCGGCCACGCTACAGGGGAGGGGAGGTGAGGCAGTGCGGCAGCCGCCTGAGCGCTCTCTACAGAGCGCTCAGGCGGCTGCAGCATTTAAAGGGCCAGCAATGGGGGCGCAGGGTGCCCCCTCCTATATGGTGCCCTAGGCAGCTGCCTAGTTTGCCTTATAGGAAGCGCCAGCCTTGATTGTGCTTTTTCTATTGAATTCAATAAAGCTTATTTTTACCAGAGAATGATCGCTCATTCCATCATTGCTGCAGGCTATACAGAGATCAGTTGGAAGAAGGATTGGGGACATTCCAATTAAGAGTCCCTCTGCACTACCCATGAGAGCAATATACATAGATTGGGCTCCATGTTTGTGAGTACTTGCAATCTACATTACTTTGTATTCTTTATAGTGGTAATATTGCAATATGTTTTGTTTCTTTCTGTAGAACCAATAGACGTGTGTTCCACCTACTGTATGTATTTTTTAAGTATTCTTTAGAGTGGTATAAGGGGTGGTTTGTAGCAGTTATTGCTAACAGATACATTCATACATTGTGTATCTTACTTCTCACAATCCTATACCTGCCCACTGCCATTCCCATTTCATACCTCCCAATGTTGAAAGAAATGGGACAATGTCATGAATATTTAGTTCACTTCATAGTCTACTGCTATGTTAAAGTATTTATTTAGCATAAAAAAAAATTAAGTAAGTCGTAATTATGTTCACTGCAGTTTAATAAAAGCACATTACTGTGAGTTTTGTTTCTGTGGGACTAGCCTACCTATGCATTTATCCAGTAGCACCCCCCCCCCCCCCCCCCAATTATTTTACTCTATAGGGTTAGGTTTTAAAGATTTTGATTTTGGATATTTTTTTTTTACTCTCACTGGTAATTTAAAATAAATACACATAATGGCAAGCATGGTATATATTTTACATTTCAGGAATATATAGCAATATTGCTTTTTTTTTAGTAACACTCATCCAAGCATACCTGAATCATAGCAGTTTCATTGGTCATCAAGCCATAGCGCACAACAATATTGCACTGGGGAATATCAAGTCCTTCCTCAGCAACACTGGTGGAGATAATGAGGTTCAGATGCCCCTTACGGAAGCTTTGAATTACCTCTTGTTGCTTATTCTATAAAAAAGATAGAGGAGTGATATTGTAAGGCTATATGAGACCTTTCCTTTAAAATGTTTACATTGCTACAGAATAAAACAGTACTTGCAGACACCATCAAAGGGCCCTTGAATGATCTTGTTAGAGTAAGACTAATGCCAGTTTAAAATCCAGGGTTACATTTTCAGCAGGACTAAATTTGACTTTTGTTCTTCTTAAAGTTGAGTTGGTTGATAAACATAGTGGATGACAAGAAAAGGCTAGCTAAATAATTCTACAATTTAAATAATAGCATTCATTATGATAATAAACCATTTGAATAAAGAACAATTTATACGCACAAGAATTAGGTGAAATGGCGCTAAGCAAAATGCACACATAAAATCCCAGTGCGTCTAAAAACCAAACCCGTGTTTTAGTCACCTAAAAACACTTACATATGCAATTTTAGACCAAAGAAAAGGAGGTTCTGCGCACACTTTGGATATTTGATGTGCTCTGTAAAATAAACAACTTTCATAGGGCAATATATAAAATCCCAATATTCTTAGAGCAAATAAATAGAAGCACTCACACTTTAGAGAGCCATATCAGTCGGCTCTCTACTTTAAAGGCACATCAAATGATCTTTGTAAAGTGATCTGTGCAGATAGGTCCCACCAGAAACGGACATCAAATTTCGTCTGGATACAGTCAGGAACCAGGATAAGTTGATAATCAAATATTTTATTCACAATTAAAATAATAAATTAGCACAACGCGTTTCGACCACTCTCTTGGTCTTCCTCAGGTGCAATACCTTTACATTGAAAGTTTCTACTTTTATATTACATATTTAATTAAAACATTCCAAACATATGTGTATAAAATCAAATTCCCACCCTTCATGCCCATATAAGGAGATTCCGGTGCAAGTGGACATCAAATTTCGTCTGGATACAGTCAGGAACCAGGATAAGTTGATAATCAAATATTTTATTCACAATTAAAATAATAAATTAGCACAGCGCGTTTCGACCACTCTCTTGGTCTTCCTCAGGTGCAATACCATTACATCGAAAGTTTCTAAGCTTGCACCGGAATCTCCTTATATGGGCATGGAGGGTGGGAATTTGATTTTATACACATATGTTTGGAATGTTTTAATTAAATATGTAATATAAAAGTAGAAACTTTCGATGTAATGGTATTGCACCTGAGGAAGACCAAGAGAGTGGTCGAAACGTGTTGTGCTAATTTATTATTTTAATTGTGAATAAAATATTTGATTATCAACTTATCCTGGTTTCTGACTGTATCCAGATGAAATTTGATGTCCGCTTCTGGTGGGACCTATCTGCACAGATCACTTTACAAAGATCATTTGATGTGCCTTTAAAGTAGAGAGCCGACTGATATGGCTCTCTAAAGTGTGAGTGCTTCTTTTTATTTGCTCTAAGAATATTGGGATTTTATATATTGCCCTATGAAAGTTGTTTATTTTACAGAGCACATCAAATATCCAAAGTGTGCGCAGAACCTCCTTTTCTTTTGTCTAAAAGAACAATTTATGAATACTGGACATTGACTTAAGCACCTCTTCTTTCTTTGCTGTTCCACTGGATCAGGTCAGAGTATTTTTTCTATACTATTTTTGTGTTAATTTGATATTTATAGATGAATTAAGGAGCACACCCATAAAGTACATGGGGCGGGACTGCTGCCTAACTGTGAATTGTCATTTTTCTATGTGTGAATGTGCCCTCCTGGAATATATGTTCCCCTTTGTGATTTTCCCCTTTCTGTAATTTCGACCTTAAATATTAACGGGTCAGAGGCCCAAGAAGCGTTACCGAGCACTGATAAGGCCAAGCTCTGTACCTTCGAAGTACTTGGGCTTAGTCCTTTCTCAAGACCATCTTGGGAAAATTCAAGAATGAAGGAAATCCACCTTCTTATTATTTGACCAGTATTTGAAAGTCTCCCATACACAAGGATAATAATTTAGGTTGGAATGTAACATTTTTCTTTGATGGCCCATGTCCCCTGTCTCCACGTTGTACCTTAATGGGCTCACTAACCATGTAGGTTTGCAGTTGTGATTATAGCGCACCAATTTGGTTCCTCTAATGGGAATCCCTGAAGAAAGATTTTTCTTTCTTGTCCACCAATCCAGATGTAATTTCATAAATCGTAGATTTACAATGTGCTGTTCCCAGTTGGATCTTGTTTTGGTGAACTGTCTCGTGAGTGGGCAAATGCTCACATTTGATGGCGTTTGGCACTTTGGAAAGGTGTTCTCTTCACAAATTAATCTCGGTTTTCACTGTACAGGGCAGATGGCAGACAGCGTGTATGGCATCATGTGGGTGCGTGGTTTGCCGATGTCAACTTTGTGGATCGAGTGGCCCATGGTGGCGGTGGGGTTATGGTATTATTTATATGGGTAGGGGTATGTTATGGACAACGAACACAGGTGCATTTTATTGATAGCATTTTGAATCCACATAGATTTTAGATTGGCCTCTTATTGTGGCCAGCCTAAGGCACACCTGTGCAATAATCATGCTATGTAATCAGCTTTTTGATTTGCCACACCTGTGAGGTGAATTTATTATCTCGGCATAGGAGAAGTGCTCACTAACACAGATTTAGACAGATTTGTGAATATTTGAGAGAAATAGGCCTTTTGTGTACATAGAAAAAGTCTTAGATTTTTGAGTTCAGCTCATGAAAAATGGGGGCAAAAACAAAAGTGTTGCGTTTATAATTTTGTTCAGTGTAGTTAGTTACATAGTTGCATAGGCTGAAAAGATGTGTCCATCAAGTTCAGCCTTTCTCATATTTGTTTTTTGCTGTCGATCTGGAAGAAGGCAAAAACCCCAGTTTGAAGCATTTCCAATTTTGCAGCAAACTAGGGAAAAAAAATCACTCTTGACCCCAGAATGGTAGTCAGATTAATTCTTAGATCAAGAAGCATTTACCCTACATTGAAAAATTATATCCTTGAATATTCTGTTTTTTCAAGTATGTCTCTAGTTGCTGTTTAAACATCTGTACGGACTCTGATAAAACCACTTCTTCAGGCAGAGAATTCCATATCCGTGTTCTTACGGTAAAAAAAAAAAAAAACTTTCCTTTGCCTTAGACTAAATCTTCTTTCTTCCAGTATAAACATATGACCTCATGTCCTATGTAAAGTCCTGTTTGTGAATAGATCTTCACACAATGGTTTGTATTTGCCACAAATATATTTGTATAATGTTATCATATCCAGTCTGATGCAACTTTTTTCTAAACTAAAGAGGTTTACATTGTTCCATTCCATTCCATTCCATTACAAATGTTCCATTCCTTTTATAATTTTTGCAGCCCTCCTCTGCACTCGTTTGATGTGTTGTAATCCTTCTTTAGAACAGATGCCCAAAATTGCACAGCATATTCAAGATGTGGTCTTACCAGCGATTTGTAAAGAGGCGAAATTATATTCTCATCCCAAGAATTAATGCCCTTTTTCATGCATGACAATACCTTACTGGCCTTGGCCACTGCTGATTGACATTGCACATTGTTGCATAGTTTGTTGTCTATAACAATTTCCAAGTCCTTTTCGTGTGTTGTTATCCCTAATAATAGATAGAGTCCTAACCTCAACATCTGAGGAAAGGGATTTAGGGGTGATTATTTCTGATGACTTAAATGTAGGCAGACAATGTAATAGAGCAAATGTAAAGGGAATCAACACAGTAAAGGAGGAGACTATATTTAAAAGAAGAAAAACTACCACAACAAGAGGACATAGTCTTAAATTAGAGGTAAACACAATACAAAAAAGAAAGTGAATGGCGCTTACACAGTAAAATAAAAGCACAGTACTGGAGTGAAAGAGGTGTTCCCCAACACCCTAAAGTCAAAATGTAAGAAAGGTATTAGAAGCAACAAGTGCCAAAATACACACCCTGTGTATAAAAATATAAAATAATACTTATACATGTACAGATATATGTGGGGGATGTCCCATGTAGTCAGTACCTACAATAATAAAAAAGGTACATAGTATAGACTGTACATACAAAGAGAGAAATATGGAGGTAATTGGATACACTCACGGATTTCAGAGCCGTACCAGGCTCTGTATTTAGTGCCCAAGGGTGCCTCAAAAGGCTTTGCTGGAGAATCCTGGATGATATCCCCCAGAGGTAGAAGAAATAGCAGCAGAGTGATGATAAAAATAGTAGATTTATTATAAATGGAAATTAAAATAGTAACTGTGCAGGTCCCATATGGTGACTCACAGAATCACAGTCATGCAGACGCGTTTCAACTCAGTCCGAATTTTCATCAGTGCATAAAATCATCCAGTTGCTGTTCCGTTTTAAATTCTCCGTTATTCTGATTGCCGGTCACATGGGCGGAAGTTCGGGTGGCCGGCGTCTGACATCACTTCCGGTATTTTGGCGCTCATTTTCCAGCTTAGTTGTGTTTAGTGCATTTGCCCATTTGAGGCTGGAAACACCATCTTGTAAATGGGCATCTAGTATAGTTCTTAGCATGCTCACATGGAAAGGGACTTATGTTATCGAAAGTGACATAATTATATACACAAAATAGCGGTAATAATGCAATGGTATGCATAAAAGAAAGGGCATTATAAATACATAATGTGCAATATCAGTATGAAACTAATTAGTACATTTGTCCAACTAGGGCAAAGGGACATCTGTCATATCTTAAAAAGTGCATACATATAGACAGTGATTACTAAAATACAATAAAATAAAATAAAATAAAATAAAATAGGATAAAAAATGGACAATATTAAAGCAGCAGCAATATAATAATATATACAAAAAAAGAGAGAAAATATATGTATATATTAAACAGCATATAGGTGCATAATACAAAATAATCCCATCTAGGTGGTATAGATGTAGCCCATATAGAATAAGATTGGTGGGTGGAAAAGAACTAAAAAAAAGGAAAAGAATTGTAAAAAAATCTCTATAAAAATCTATAAAAAATGAGCCAACTCAAAATCTAAATTTAAACCGTAGGGGGATAGGGTATTTAATTCAAAAATCCACCTACTTTCAATTTTACAAAGTTCTTTAAAATTATCTTCACCCCTCCAATCTTTTTTCTTTTGGGCAATGGCAAAAAAAAAGACATATGAAGGGTCACTATTGTGGCATTGTGAAAAATGTGCAGAGACACTATGTTTGGCATACCCCCTCTGTATGTTGCCCAAGTGTTCCAGTATGCGGGTTTTTAAAGTCCTCGTAGTCATTCCCACATACTGGAGTCCACAAGGGCACCAGAGGAGGTATATCACATTACTAGAGTGGCAAGTAAGAATAGAATTAATCTTATACTCCTTTTTAGATATATTGGAGATGAATTTAGTTTGTGTATCTTTCTTGAATTTTGTTCTTTTACAGGCTGTGCACATTTTGCATGGATAAAAGCCATGTTTTTGGTTAAAAACATTGGTATTAGCGGTATGTGTTTTTATGTGGTTTTTGACCAGTAGCGTTTGTAAATTTTTAGTACCCTTATTTACAATTTTTGTTTTTTCACCAATGATGTTATTAAGACCCTCATCGGTTCTCAGGATATGCCAGTACTTCTGAACAATAGATTTTATATGTTTAGCGTCACCACTATAATCTAAAATTAAAGGAGGTTCCTCTGTTTGTTTGGTTACTTGTTTATCCTTATATTCTAATAGGGACTCTCTATTTAGTTGACTGGTTTCCTGAATTTGATGATCCAAAATGCTTGGATCGTATTTCTTTTCAACGAAAAATTTTTTTCAAACGTCCCGCCTGTTCCTCATATTCTTTAATGTCACTGCAATTTTTAAAAATCCGGTTAAATTGGCTCTTGGGCACATTGCGCAACCACGGATCGTATTGACAACTCGTGGTGTCAATGTACCCATTGACATCCACTGGTTTGAAATAGGTTCTGGTGGAAATATGATTGTGTGAGATATAAATATCCAAATCTAAAAACTGGACCGATGTTTGACTGATTTGACTAGTCAGAACAATGTTGTTATGATTGTTATTAAGACCCTCCAAGAATAGATCCAAGGACATTCTGGACCCCTTCCATATAAAGAAGATGTCGTCGATATATCTGCGATAGAGGACCAGACCCGCTCCCATGATGTCCCGAGCTGGGAGGAAGGTACCCTCCCAGTGAGACATAAAAAGATTAGCATAACTGTGAGCGAATCTGGTCCCCATCGCAGTACCGACTAACTGTAAAAAAAAAGGAACCATCGAACCAAAAAAAATTGTTGGTAAGGATTAAATGGATACTATCTATAATAAAATCAATCTGGCTCTCAACAAACTTATTACTATGTGTCAAAAAATGCTTGACAGCCGTACAACCCAACTCATGAGAAATGATAGTATATAAACTGGTCACATCACATGTGACCAGATAATAATCCTCTTCCCATTGGATATTCTGTAAGGTCTTTATTAACTGTGTGGAGTCCCTGAGATAGGATGGTTGTGATATCACCAAAGGTTGAAGTTGTTTATCTACATATTCAGATAACCTACTTAGTAGGGAGCCTATCCCGGATACTATAGGCCTTCCAGGAGGTTTCTTTGTGTCCTTATGGATTTTTGGGAGGATATAGAGGACTGGTATACGGCATACCGAGACATTTAAATATTTATATTCATGTTTGTTGAGAATCCCATCTTCCATACCCTTACTTAATAATGATGTATATTTCTTTCTTATTTCTGGAGTAGGATCCGCTTTAAGTTTGGTATAGGTGGAGGCATCGCCGAGCTGTCTGTATACTTCCTCCATGTAGTCCGCAACATTCAGCACAACGATGCCCCCACCCTTGTCTGCTGGCTTAATAACGATATTATGATCTTGTTGAAGATTAGTGATGTACCGAACTGTCCGCCGGCGAACAGTTTCCGGCGAAATTAGCGTGTTCGCGTTCGCCGCGGCGGGCGGACACATGCGGAGTTCGATCCGCCCCCTATTCGTCATCATTGGGCAAACTTTGACCCTGTGCCTCTCGGTCAGCAGACACATTCCAGCCAATCAGCAGCACTCCCTCCCTTCGACACCCTCCAACCTCCCTCCCAGCATCCATTTTCGATTCATTCTGAAGCTGCATGCTTAGTGAGAGGAGGGAAAGTTTAGCTGCTGCTGATTAGATAGGGAAATTGATAGCTAGGCTAGGGTATTCAGTGTCCACTACAATCCTGAAGGACTCATCTGATCTCTGCTGTAAGGACAGCACCCCAAAAAGCCCTTTTTAGGGCTATAACATCAGGCTGCTTTTTTTTTCCCTGTGTAATGTAATTGCAGGTGCCTACCTGCCAGCTTCTGTGTGAGGTTCACATTGGATACTGTGCCTACTTGCCCAGTGCCACCACTCATATCTGTTTTAACAATTGGTTAAGCTTTAGATTTTAAATGAATCATTTTTTTCACTGTAATAGAAGAGCAGTTGCCTGCCTGCCAGCTTCTGTGTGAGGTTCACATTGGATACTGTGCCCACTTGCCCAGTGCCACCACTCATATCTGTTTTAACAATTGGTTAAGCTTTAGATTTAAAATAAATAATTTTTTTCACTGTAATAGAAGAGCAGTTGCCTGCCTGCCAGCTTCTGTGTCAGGTTGGATGCCTTGCCCATTTGCAAAGTCAGTGCCACCACTCATATCTGTTTTAACAATTGGTTAAGCTTTAGATTTTAAATAAATCATTTTTTTCACTGTAATAGAAGAGCAGTTAGTTGTCTGCAAGCGTCTGGGTGTCAGGCCTACTTCAGCGTGTGCTCTGCAGACCTGTGCCAGCGTGCTTTTACAGTTGCCAATCATATCTGGTGTCTCTTTAGCGTGCTTTTACAAAGAAAAAAGGTTTCCAGTGTAAGCTAATAGCAGCCAGTCAGTGTCCTTCAAGCGGCTCTGTCAGGCCTTCCTTCAGCGTGTGCCCTGCACAACCCTGCCAGCGTACTTTGACAGTTGCCACTCATATCTGGTGTCTCTATAGCGTGCTTTTACAACCAAAATTTTGTTTCCACTGTAATAGAAGAGCAGTTGCCTGCCTGCCAGCTTCTGTGTGAGGTTCACATTGGATACTGTGCCTACTTGCCCAGTGCTACCACTCATATCTGTTTTAACAATTGGTTAAGCTTTACATTTAAAATAAATATTTTTTTTCACTGTAATAGAAGATCAGTTAGTTGTCTGCAAGCGTCTGGGTGTCAGGCCTACTTCAGCGTGTGCTCTGCAGACCTGTGCCAGCGTGCTTTGACAGTTGCCAATCATAACTGGTGTCTCTTTAGCGTGCTTTTACAAAGAAAAAAGGTTTCCAGTGTAAGCTAATAGCAGACAGTCAGTGTCCTTCAAGCGTCTCTGTCAGGCCTTCCTTCAGCGTGTGCCCTGCACAACCCTGCCAGCATACTTTGACAGTTGCCACTCATATCTGGTGTCTCTATAGCGTGCTTTTACAACCAAAATTTTGTTTCCACTGTAATAGAAGAGCAGTTGCCTGCCTGCCAGCTTCTGTGTGAGGTTCACATTGGATACTGTGCCTACTTGCCCAGTGCTACCACTCATATCTGTTTTAACAATTGGTTAAGCTTTACATTTAAAATAAATATTTATTTTTCACTGTAATAGAAGAGCAGTTAGTTGTCTGCAAGCGTCTGGGTGTCAGGCCTACTTCAGCGTGTGCTCTGCAGACCTGTGCCAGCGTGCTTTGACAGTTGCCACTCATATCTGGTGTCTCTATAGCGTGCTTTTACAACCAATATTTTGTTTCCACTGTAATAGAAGAGCAGTTGCCTGCCTGCCAGCTTCTGTGTGAGGTTCAAATTGGATACTGTGCCTACTTGCCCAGTGCCACCACTCATATCTGTTTTAACAATTGGTTAAGCTTTACATTTAAAATAAATATTTTTTTTTCACTGTAATAGAAGAGCAGTTGCCTGCCTGCCAGCTTCTGTGTCAGGTTGGATGCCTTGCCCATTTGCACAGTCAGTGCCACCACTCATATCTGTTTTAACAATAGCTTAAGCTTTAGATTTTAAAGAAATCCTTTTTTTTCACTGTAATAGAAGAGCAGTTAGTTGTCTGCAAGCGTCTGGGTGTCAGGCCTACTTCAGCGTGTGCTCTGCAGACCTGTGCCAGCGTGCTTTGACAGTTGCCACTCATATCTGGTGTCTCTATAGCGTGCTTTTACAACCAATATTTTGTTTCCACTGTAATAGAAGAGCAGTTGCCTGCCTGCCAGCTTCTGTGTGAGGTTCAAATTGGATACTGTGCCTACTTGCCCAGTGCCACCACTCATATCTGTTTTAACAATTGGTTAAGCTTTACATTTAAAATAAATATTTTTTTTTTCACTGTAATAGAAGAGCAGTTAGTTGTCTGCAAGCGTCTGGGTGTCAGGCCTACTTCAGCGTGTGCTCTGCAGACCTGTGCCAGCGTGCTTTGACAGTTGCCAATCATATCTGGTGTCTCTTTAGCGTGCTTTTACAAAGAAAAAAGGTTTCCAGTGTAAGCTAATAGCAGACAGTCAGTGTCCTTCAAGCGGCTCTGTCAGGCCTTCCTTCAGCGTGTGCCCTGCACAACCCTGCCAGCGTACTTTGACAGTTGCCACTCATATCTGGTGTCTCTATAGCGTGCTTTTACAACCAAAATTTTGTTTCCACTGTAATAGAAGAGCAGTTGCCTGCCTGCCAGCTTCTGTGTGAGGTTCACATTGGATACTGTGCCTACTTACCCAGTGCCACCACTCATATCTGTTTTAACAATTGGTTAAGCTTTACATTTAAAATAAATAATTTTTTTTCACTGTAATAGAAGAGCAGTTGCCTGCCTGCCAGCTTCTGTGTCAGGTTGGATGCCTTGCACATTTGCACAGTCAGTGCCACCACTCATATCTGTTTTAACAATAGCTTAAGCTTTAGATTTTAAAGAAATCCTTTTTTTTCACTGTAATAGAAGATCAGTTAGTTGTCTGCAAGCGTCTGGGTGTCAGGCCTACTTCAGCGTGTGCTCTGCAGACCTGTGCCAGCGTGCTTTGACAGTTGCCAATCATATCTGGTGTCTCTTTAGCGTGCTTTTACAAAGAAAAAAGGTTACCAGTGTAAGCTAATAGCAGCCAGTCAGTGTCCTTCAAGCGGCTCTGTCAGGCCTTCCTTCAGCGTGTGCCCTGCACAACCCTGCCAGCGTACTTTGACAGTTGCCACTCATATCTGGTGTCTCTATAGCGTGCTTTTACAACCAAAATTTTGTTTCCACTGTAATAGAAGAGCAGTTGTCTGCCTGCCAGCTTCTGCGTGAGGTTCACATTGGATACTGTGCCTACTTACCCAGTGCCACCACTCATATCTGTTTTAACAATTGGTTAAGCTTTACATTTAAAATAAATAATTTTTTTTCACTGTAATAGAAGAGCAGTTGCCTGCTTGCCAGCTTCTGTGTCAGGTTGGATGCCTTGCCCATTTGCACAGTCAGTTCCAGCACTCATATCTGTTTTAACAATAGCGTAAGCTTTAGATTTTAAAGAAATCCTTTTTTTTCACTGTAATAGAAGAGCAGTTAGTTGTCTGCAAGCGTCTGGGTGTCAGGCCTACTTCAACGTGTGCTCTGCAGACCTGTGCCAGCGTGCTTTGACAGTTGCCATTTATATCTGGTGTCTCTATAGCGTGCTTTTACAACCAATATTTTGTTTCCACTGTAATAGAAGAGCAGTTGCCTGCCTGCCAGCTTCTGTGTGAGGTTCAAATTGGATACTGTGCCTACTTGCCCAGTGCCACCACTCATATCTGTTTTAACAATTGGTTAAGCTTTACATTTAAAATAAATATTTTTTTTCACTGTAATAGAAGAGCAGTTAGTTGTCTGCAAGCGTCTGGGTGTCAGGCCTACTTCAGCGTGTGCTCTGCAGACCTGTGCCAGCGTGCTTTGACAGTTGCCACTCATATCTGGTGTCTCTATAGCGTGCTTTTACAACCAAAATTTTGTTTCCACCGTAATAGAAGAGCAGTTGCCTGCCTGCCAGCTTCTGTGTGAGGTTCACATTGGATACTGTGCCTACTTACCCAGTGCCACCACTCATATCTGTTTTAACAATTGGTTAAGCTTTACATTTAAAATAAATATTTTTTTTTTCACTGTAATAGAAGAGCAGTTGCCTGCCTGCCAGCTTCTGTGTCAGGTTGGATGCCTTGCCCATTTGCACAGTCAGTGCCACCACTCATATCTGTTTTAACAATAGCTTAAGCTTTAGATTTTAAAGAAATCCTTTTTTTTCACTGTAATAGAAGATCAGTTAGTTGTCTGCAAGCGTCTGGGTGTCAGGCCTACTTCAGCGTGTGCTCTGCAGACCTGTGCCAGCGTGCTTTGACAGTTGCCAATCATATCTGGTGTCTCTTTAGCGTGCTTTTACAAAGAAAAAAGGTTACCAGTGTAAGCTAATAGCAGCCAGTAAGTGTCCTTCAAGCAGCTCTGTCAGGCCTTCCTGGCACAACCCTGCCAGCGTACTTTGACAGTTGCCACTCATATCTGGTGTCTCTATAGCGTGCTTTTACAACCAAAATTTTGTTTCCACTGTAATAGAAGAGCAGTTGCCTGCCTGCCAGCTTCTGCGTGAGGTTCACATTGGATACTGTGCCTACTTGCCCAGTGCCACCACTCATATCTGTTTTAACAATTGGTTAAGCTTTAAAATTAAAATAAATATTTTTTTTCACTGTAAGAGAAGAGCAGTTGCCTGCCTGCCAGCTTCTGTGTGAGGTTCACATTGGTTACTGTGCCTACTTACCCAGTGCCACCACTCATATCTGTTTTAACAATTGGTTCAGCTTTACATTTAAAATAAATAATTTTTTTTCACTGTAATAGAAGAGCAGTTGCCTGCCTGCCAGCTTCTGTGTCAGGTTGGATGCCTTGCCCATTTGCACAGTCAGTGCCACCACTCATATCTGTTTTAACAATAGCTTAAGCTTTAGATTTTAAAGAAATCCTTTTTTTTCACTGTAATAGAAGAGCAGTTAGTTGTCTGCAAGCGTCTGGGTGTCAGGCCTACTTCAGCGTGTGCTCTGCAGACCTGTGCCAGCGTGCTTTGACAGTTGGCACTCATATCTGGTGTCTCTATAGCGTGCTTTTACAACCAATATTTTGTTTCCACTGTAATAGAAGAGCAGTTGCCTGCCTGCCAGCTTCTGTGTGAGGTTCAAATTGGATACTGTGCCTACTTGCCCAGTGCCACCACTCATATCTGTTTTAACATTTGGTTAAGCTTTACATTTAAAATAAATATTTTTTTTTCACTGTAATAGAAGAGCAGTTAGTTGTCTGCAAGCGTCTGGGTGTCAGGCCTACTTCAGCGTGTGCTCTGCAGACCTGTGCCAGCGTGCTTTGACAGTTGCCACTCATATCTGGTGTCTCTAAAGCGTGCTTTTACAACCAAAATTTTGTTTCCACTGTAATAGAAGAGCAGTTGCCTGCCTGCCAGCTTCTGTGTGAGGTTCACATTGGATACTGTGCCTACTTGCCCAGTGCCACCACTCATATCTGTTTTAACAATTGGTTAAGCTTTACATTTAAAATAAATAATTTTTTTTTCACTGTAATAGAAGAGCAGTTAGTTGTCTGCAAGCGTCTGGGTGTCAGGCCTACTTCAGCGTGTGCTCTGCAGACCTGTGCCAGCGTGCTTTGACAGTTGCCACTCATATCTGGTGTCTCTATAGCGTGCTTTTACAACCAAAATTTTGTTTCCACTGTAATAGAAGAGCAGTTGCCTGCCTGCCAGCTTCTGTGTGAGGTTCACATTGGATACTGTGCCTACTTGCCCAGTGCCACCACTCATATCTGTTTTAACAATTGGTTAAGCTTTACAATTAAAATAAATATTTTTTTTCACTGTAATAGAAGAGCAGTTGCCTGCCTGCCAGCTTCTGTGTGAGGTTCACATTGGTTACTGTGCCTACTTACCCAGTGCCACCACTCATATCTGTTTTAACAATTGGTTCAGCTTTACATTTAAAATAAATAATTTTTTTTCACTGTAATAGAAGAGCAGTTGCCTGCCTGCCAGCTTCTGTGTCAGGTTGGATGCCTTGCCCATTTGCACAGTCAGTGCCACCACTCATATCTGTTTTAACAATAGCTTAAGCTTTAGATTTTAAAGAAATCCTTTTTTTTCACTGTAATAGAAGAGCAGTTAGTTGTCTGCAAGCGTCTGGGTGTCAGGCCTACTTCAGCGTGTGCTCTGCAGACCTGTGCCAGCGTGCTTTGACAGTTGGCACTCATATCTGGTGTCTCTATAGCGTGCTTTTACAACCAATATTTTGTTTCCACTGTAATAGAAGAGCAGTTGCCTGCCTGCCAGCTTCTGTGTGAGGTTCAAATTGGATACTGTGCCTACTTGCCCAGTGCCACCACTCATATCTGTTTTAACAATTGGTTAAGCTTTACATTTAAAATAAATATATTTTTTTCACTGTAATAGAAGAGCAGTTAGTTGTCTGCAAGCGTCTGGGTGTCAGGCCTACTTCAGCGTGTGCTCTGCAGACCTGTGCCAGCGTGCTTTGACAGTTGCCACTCATATCTGGTGTCTCTATAGCGTGCTTTTACAACCAAAATTTTGTTTCCACTGTAATAGAAGAGCAGTTGCCTGCCTGCCAGCTTCTGTGTGAGGTTCACATTGGATACTGTGCCTACTTGCCCAGTGCCACCACTCATATCTGTTTTAACAATTGGTTAAGCTTTACAATTAAAATAAATATTTTTTTTCACTGTAATAGAAGAGCAGTTGCCTGCCTGCCAGCTTCTGTGTGAGGTTCACATTGGTTACTGTGCCTACTTACCCAGTGCCACCACTCATATCTGTTTTAACAATTGGTTCAGCTTTACATTTAAAATAAATAATTTTTTTTCACTGTAATAGAAGAGCAGTTGCCTGCCTGCCAGCTTCTGTGTCAGGTTGGATGCCTTGCCCATTTGCACAGTCAGTGCCACCACTCATATCTGTTTTAACAATAGCTTAAGCTTTAGATTTTAAAGAAATCCTTTTTTTTTCACTGTAATAGAAGAGCAGTTAGTTGTCTGCAAGCGTCTGGGTGTCAGGCCTACTTCAGCGTGTGCTCTGCAGACCTGTGCCAGCGTGCTTTGACAGTTGGCACTCATATCTGGTGTCTCTATAGCGTGCTTTTACAACCAATATTTTGTTTCCACTGTAATAGAAGAGCAGTTGCCTGCCTGCCAGCTTCTGTGTGAGGTTCAAATTGGATACTGTGCCTACTTGCCCAGTGCCACCACTCATATCTGTTTTAACATTTGGTTAAGCTTTACATTTAAAATAAATATTTTTTTTTCACTGTAATAGAAGAGCAGTTAGTTGTCTGCAAGCGTCTGGGTGTCAGGCCTACTTCAGCGTGTGCTCTGCAGACCTGTGCCAGCGTGCTTTGACAGTTGCCACTCATATCTGGTGTCTCTAAAGCGTGCTTTTACAACCAAAATTTTGTTTCCACTGTAATAGAAGAGCAGTTGCCTGCCTGCCAGCTTCTGTGTGAGGTTCACATTGGATACTGTGCCTACTTGCCCAGTGCCACCACTCATATCTGTTTTAACAATTGGTTAAGCTTTACATTTAAAATAAATATATTTTTTTCACTGTAATAGAAGAGCAGTTAGTTGTCTGCAAGCGTCTGGGTGTCAGGCCTACTTCAGCGTGTGCTCTGCAGACCTGTGCCAGCGTGCTTTGACAGTTGCCACTCATATCTGGTGTCTCTATAGCGTGCTTTTACAACCAAAATTTTGTTTCCACTGTAATAGAAGAGCAGTTGCCTGCCTGCCAGCTTCTGTGTGAGGTTCACATTGGATACTGTGCCTACTTGCCCAGTGCCACCACTCATATCTGTTTTAACAATTGGTTAAGCTTTACAATTAAAATAAATATTTTTTTTCACTGTAATAGAAGAGCAGTTGCCTGCCTGCCAGCTTCTGTGTGAGGTTCACATTGGATACTGTGCCCACTTGCCCAGTGCCACCACTCATATCTGTTTTAACAATAGCTTAAGCTTTAGATTTTAAAGAAATCATTTGTTTTCACTGTAATAGAAGATCAGTTAGTTGTCTGCAAGCGTCTGGGTGTCAGGCCTACTTCAGCGTGTGCTCTGCAGACCTGTGCCAGCGTGCTTTGACAGTTGCCACTCATATCTGGTGTCTCTATAGCGTGCTTTTACAACCAAAATTTTGTTTCCACTGTAATAGAAGAGCAGTTGCCTGCCTGCCAGCTTCTGTGTGAGGTTCACATTGGATACTGTGCCCACTTGCCCAGTGCCACCACTCATATCTGTTTTAACAATAGCTTAAGCTTTAGATTTTAAAGAAATCATTTGTTTTCACTGTAATAGAAGATCAGTTAGTTGTCTGCAAGCGTCTGGGTGTCAGGCCTACTTCAGTGTGTGCTCTGCAGACCTGTGCCAGCGTGCTTTGACAGTTGCCAATCATATCTGGTGTCTCTTTAGCGTGCTTTTACAAAGAAAAAAGGTTTCCAGTGTAAGCTAATAGCAGACAGTCAGTGTCCTTCAAGCGTCTCTGTCAGGCCTTCCTTCAGCGTGTGCCCTGCACAACCCTGCCAGCATACTTTGACAGTTGCCACTCATATCTGGTGTCTCTATAGCGTGCTTTTACAACCAAAATTTTGTTTCCACTGTAATAGAAGAGCAGTTGCCTGCCTGCCAGCTTCTGTGTGAGGTTCAAATTGGATACTGTGCCTACTTGCCCAGTGCCACCACTCATATCTGTTTTAACAATTGGTTAAGCTTTACATTTAAAATAAATATTTTTTTTTCACTGTAATAGAAGAGCAGTTAGTTGTCTGCAAGCGTCTGGGTGTCAGGCCTACTTCAGCGTGTGCTCTGCAGACCTGTGCCAGCGTGCTTTGACAGTTGCCACTCATATCTGGTGTCTCTATAGCGTGCTTTTACAACCAAAATTTTGTTTCCACTGTAATAGAAGAGCAGTTGCCTGCCTGCCAGCTTCTGTGTGAGGTTCACATTGGATACTGTGCCTACTTGCCCAGTGCCACCACTCATATCTGTTTTAACAATTGGTTAAGC
This sequence comes from Pelobates fuscus, assembly GCF_036172605.1. NCBI lineage: Eukaryota > Metazoa > Chordata > Amphibia > Anura > Pelobatidae > Pelobates > Pelobates fuscus. Next base: position 238,822,888 of record NC_086322.1, read on the forward strand.
TTTACATTTAAAATAAAAAAAATGTTTCACTGTAATAGAAGAGCAGTTGCCTGCCTGCCAGCTTCTGTGTGAGGTTCACATTGGATACTGTGCCTACTTACCCAGTGCCACCACTCATATCTGTTTTAACAATTGGTTAAGCTTTACATTTAAAATAAATAAAAAAAATTCACTGTAATAGAAGAGCAGTTGCCTGCCTGCCAGCTTCTGTGTCAGGTTGGATGCCTTGCCCATTTGCACAGTCAGTGCCACCACTCATATCTGTTTTAACAATAGCTTAAGCTTTAGATTTTAAAGAAATCATTTTTTTTCACTGTAATAGAAGATCAGTTAGTTGTCTGCAAGCGTCTGGGTGTCAGGCCTACTTCAGCGTGTGCTCTGCAGACCTGTGCCAGCGTGCTTTGACAGTTGCCACTCATATCGGGTGTCTCTATAGCGTGCTTTTACAACCAAAATTTTGTTTCCACTGTAATAGAAGAGCAGTTGCCTGCCTGCCAGCTTCTGCGTGAGGTTCACATTGGATACTGTGCCTACTTGCCCAGTGCCACCACTCATATCTGTTTTAACAATTGGTTAAGCTTTACAATTAAAATAAATATTTTTTTTCACTGTAATAGAAGAGCAGTTGCCTGCCTGCCAGCTTCTGTGTGAGGTTCACATTGGATACTGTGCCTACTTACCCAGTGCCACCACTCATATCTGTTTTAACAATTGGTTAAGCTTTACATTTAAAATAAATATTTTTTTTTTTCACTGTAATAGAAGAGCAGTTGCCTGCCTGCCAGCTTCTGTGTCAGGTTGGATGCCTTGCCCATTTGCACAGTCAGTGCCACCACTCATATCTGTTTTAACAATAGCTTAAGCTTTAGATTTTAAAGAAATCCTTTTTTTTCACTGTAATAGAAGAGCAGTTAGTTGTCTGCAAGCGTCTGGGTGTCAGGCCTACTTCAGCGTGTGCTCTGCAGACCTGTGCCAGCGTGCTTTGACAGTTGCCATTTATATCTGGTGTCTCTATAGCGTGCTTTTACAACCAATATTTTGTTTCCACTGTAATAGAAGAGCAGTTGCCTGCCTGCCAGCTTCTGTGTGAGGTTCAAATTGGATACTGTGCCTACTTGCCCAGTGCCACCACTCATATCTGTTTTAACAATTGGTTAAGCTTTACATTTAAAATAAATATTTTTTTTCACTGTAATAGAAGAGCAGTTAGTTGTCTGCAAGCGTCTGGGTGTCAGGCCTACTTCAGCGTGTGCTCTGCAGACCTGTGCCAGCGTGCTTTGACAGTTGCCACTCATATCTGGTGTCTCTATAGCGTGCTTTTACAACCAAAATTTTGTTTCCACCGTAATAGAAGAGCAGTTGCCTGCCTGCCAGCTTCTGTGTGAGGTTCACATTGGATACTGTGCCTACTTACCCAGTGCCACCACTCATATCTGTTTTAACAATTGGTTAAGCTTTACATTTAAAATAAATATTTTTTTTTTCACTGTAATAGAAGAGCAGTTGCCTGCCTGCCAGCTTCTGTGTCAGGTTGGATGCCTTGCCCATTTGCACAGTCAGTGCCACCACTCATATCTGTTTTAACAATAGCTTAAGCTTTAGATTTTAAAGAAATCCTTTTTTTTCACTGTAATAGAAGATCAGTTAGTTGTCTGCAAGCGTCTGGGTGTCAGGCCTACTTCAGCGTGTGCTCTGCAGACCTGTGCCAGCGTGCTTTGACAGTTGCCAATCATATCTGGTGTCTCTTTAGCGTGCTTTTACAAAGAAAAAAGGTTACCAGTGTAAGCTAATAGCAGCCAGTAAGTGTCCTTCAAGCAGCTCTGTCAGGCCTTCCTTCAGCGTGTGCCCTGCACAACCCTGCCAGCGTACTTTGACAGTTGCCACTCATATCTGGTGTCTCTATAGCGTGCTTTTACAACCAAAATTTTGTTTCCACTGTAATAGAAGAGCAGTTGCCTGCCTGCCAGCTTCTGCGTGAGGTTCACATTGGATACTGTGCCTACTTGCCCAGTGCCACCACTCATATCTGTTTTAACAATTGGTTAAGCTTTAAAATTAAAATAAATATTTTTTTTCACTGTAATAGAAGAGCAGTTGCCTGCCTGCCAGCTTCTGTGTGAGGTTCACATTGGTTACTGTGCCTACTTACCCAGTGCCACCACTCATATCTGTTTTAACAATTGGTTCAGCTTTACATTTAAAATAAATAATTTTTTTTCACTGTAATAGAAGAGCAGTTGCCTGCCTGCCAGCTTCTGTGTCAGGTTGGATGCCTTGCCCATTTGCACAGTCAGTGCCACCACTCATATCTGTTTTAACAATAGCTTAAGCTTTAGATTTTAAAGAAATCCTTTTTTTTCACTGTAATAGAAGAGCAGTTAGTTGTCTGCAAGCGTCTGGGTGTCAGGCCTACTTCAGCGTGTGCTCTGCAGACCTGTGCCAGCGTGCTTTGACAGTTGGCACTCATATCTGGTGTCTCTATAGCGTGCTTTTACAACCAATATTTTGTTTCCACTGTAATAGAAGAGCAGTTGCCTGCCTGCCAGCTTCTGTGTGAGGTTCAAATTGGATACTGTGCCTACTTGCCCAGTGCCACCACTCATATCTGTTTTAACATTTGGTTAAGCTTTACATTTAAAATAAATATTTTTTTTTTACTGTAATAGAAGAGCAGTTAGTTGTCTGCAAGCGTCTGGGTGTCAGGCCTACTTCAGCGTGTGCTCTGCAGACCTGTGCCAGCGTGCTTTGACAGTTGCCACTCATATCTGGTGTCTCTAAAGCGTGCTTTTACAACCAAAATTTTGTTTCCACTGTAATAGAAGAGCAGTTGCCTGCCTGCCAGCTTCTGTGTGAGGTTCACATTGGATACTGTGCCTACTTGCCCAGTGCCACCACTCATATCTGTTTTAACAATTGGTTAAGCTTTACATTTAAAATAAATAATTTTTTTTTCACTGTAATAGAAGAGCAGTTAGTTGTCTGCAAGCGTCTGGGTGTCAGGCCTACTTCAGCGTGTGCTCTGCAGACCTGTGCCAGCGTGCTTTGACAGTTGCCACTCATATCTGGTGTCTCTATAGCGTGCTTTTACAACCAAAATTTTGTTTCCACTGTAATAGAAGAGCAGTTGCCTGCCTGCCAGCTTCTGTGTGAGGTTCACATTGGATACTGTGCCTACTTGCCCAGTGCCACCACTCATATCTGTTTTAACAATTGGTTAAGCTTTACAATTAAAATAAATATTTTTTTTCACTGTAATAGAAGAGCAGTTGCCTGCCTGCCAGCTTCTGTGTGAGGTTCACATTGGTTACTGTGCCTACTTACCCAGTGCCACCACTCATATCTGTTTTAACAATTGGTTCAGCTTTACATTTAAAATAAATAAATTTTTTTCACTGTAATAGAAGAGCAGTTGCCTGCCTGCCAGCTTCTGTGTCAGGTTGGATGCCTTGCCCATTTGCACAGTCAGTGCCACCACTCATATCTGTTTTAACAATAGCTTAAGCTTTAGATTTTAAAGAAATCCTTTTTTTTCACTGTAATAGAAGAGCAGTTAGTTGTCTGCAAGCGTCTGGGTGTCAGGCCTACTTCAGCGTGTGCTCTGCAGACCTGTGCCAGCGTGCTTTGACAGTTGGCACTCATATCTGGTGTCTCTATAGCGTGCTTTTACAACCAATATTTTGTTTCCACTGTAATAGAAGAGCAGTTGCCTGCCTGCCAGCTTCTGTGTGAGGTTCAAATTGGATACTGTGCCTACTTGCCCAGTGCCACCACTCATATCTGTTTTAACAATTGGTTAAGCTTTACATTTAAAATAAATATATTTTTTTCACTGTAATAGAAGAGCAGTTAGTTGTCTGCAAGCGTCTGGGTGTCAGGCCTACTTCAGCGTGTGCTCTGCAGACCTGTGCCAGCGTGCTTTGACAGTTGCCACTCATATCTGGTGTCTCTATAGCGTGCTTTTACAACCAAAATTTTGTTTCCACTGTAATAGAAGAGCAGTTGCCTGCCTGCCAGCTTCTGTGTGAGGTTCACATTGGATACTGTGCCTACTTGCCCAGTGCCACCACTCATATCTGTTTTAACAATTGGTTAAGCTTTACAATTAAAATAAATATTTTTTTTCACTGTAATAGAAGAGCAGTTGCCTGCCTGCCAGCTTCTGTGTGAGGTTCACATTGGTTACTGTGCCTACTTACCCAGTGCCACCACTCATATCTGTTTTAACAATTGGTTCAGCTTTACATTTAAAATAAATAATTTTTTTTCACTGTAATAGAAGAGCAGTTGCCTGCCTGCCAGCTTCTGTGTCAGGTTGGATGCCTTGCCCATTTGCACAGTCAGTGCCACCACTCATATCTGTTTTAACAATAGCTTAAGCTTTAGATTTTAAAGAAATCCTTTTTTTTCACTGTAATAGAAGAGCAGTTAGTTGTCTGCAAGCGTCTGGGTGTCAGGCCTACTTCAGCGTGTGCTCTGCAGACCTGTGCCAGCGTGCTTTGACAGTTGGCACTCATATCTGGTGTCTCTATAGCGTGCTTTTACAACCAATATTTTGTTTCCACTGTAATAGAAGAGCAGTTGCCTGCCTGCCAGCTTCTGTGTGAGGTTCAAATTGGATACTGTGCCTACTTGCCCAGTGCCACCACTCATATCTGTTTTAACATTTGGTTAAGCTTTACATTTAAAATAAATATTTTTTTTTCACTGTAATAGAAGAGCAGTTAGTTGTCTGCAAGCGTCTGGGTGTCAGGCCTACTTCAGCGTGTGCTCTGCAGACCTGTGCCAGCGTGCTTTGACAGTTGCCACTCATATCTGGTGTCTCTAAAGCGTGCTTTTACAACCAAAATTTTGTTTCCACTGTAATAGAAGAGCAGTTGCCTGCCTGCCAGCTTCTGTGTGAGGTTCACATTGGATACTGTGCCTACTTGCCCAGTGCCACCACTCATATCTGTTTTAACAATTGGTTAAGCTTTACATTTAAAATAAATATATTTTTTTCACTGTAATAGAAGAGCAGTTAGTTGTCTGCAAGCGTCTGGGTGTCAGGCCTACTTCAGCGTGTGATCTGCAGACCTGTGCCAGCGTGCTTTGACAGTTGCCACTCATATCTGGTGTCTCTATAGCGTGCTTTTACAACCAAAATTTTGTTTCCACTGTAATAGAAGAGCAGTTGCCTGCCTGCCAGCTTCTGTGTGAGGTTCACATTGGATACTGTGCCTACTTGCCCAGTGCCACCACTCATATCTGTTTTAACAATTGGTTAAGCTTTACAATTAAAATAAATATTTTTTTTCACTGTAATAGAAGAGCAGTTGCCTGCCTGCCAGCTTCTGTGTGAGGTTCACATTGGATACTGTGCCCACTTGCCCAGTGCCACCACTCATATCTGTTTTAACAATAGCTTAAGCTTTAGATTTTAAAGAAATCATTTGTTTTCACTGTAATAGAAGATCAGTTAGTTGTCTGCAAGCGTCTGGGTGTCAGGCCTACTTCAGTGTGTGCTCTGCAGACCTGTGCCAGCGTGCTTTGACAGTTGCCAATCATATCTGGTGTCTCTTTAGCGTGCTTTTACAAAGAAAAAAGGTTTCCAGTGTAAGCTAATAGCAGACAGTCAGTGTCCTTCAAGCGTCTCTGTCAGGCCTTCCTTCAGCGTGTGCCCTGCACAACCCTGCCAGCATACTTTGACAGTTGCCACTCATATCTGGTGTCTCTATAGCGTGCTTTTACAACCAAAATTTTGTTTCCACTGTAATAGAAGAGCAGTTGCCTGCCTGCCAGCTTCTGTGTGAGGTTCAAATTGGATACTGTGCCTACTTGCCCAGTGCCACCACTCATATCTGTTTTAACAATTGGTTAAGCTTTACATTTAAAATAAATATTTTTTTTTCACTGTAATAGAAGAGCAGTTAGTTGTCTGCAAGCGTCTGGGTGTCAGGCCTACTTCAGCGTGTGCTCTGCAGACCTGTGCCAGCGTGCTTTGACAGTTGCCACTCATATCTGGTGTCTCTATAGCGTGCTTTTACAACCAGAATTTTGTTTCCACTGTAATAGAAGAGCAGTTGCCTGCCTGCCAGCTTCTGTGTGAGGTTCACATTGGATACTGTGCCTACTTGCCCAGTGCCACCACTCATATCTGTTTTAACAATTGGTTAAGCTTTACATTTAAAATAAAAAAAATGTTTCACTGTAATAGAAGAGCAGTTGCCTGCCTGCCAGCTTCTGTGTGAGGTTCACATTGGATACTGTGCCTACTTACCCAGTGCCACCACTCATATCTGTTTTAACAATTGGTTAAGCTTTACATTTAAAATAAATAAAAAAAATTCACTGTAATAGAAGAGCAGTTGCCTGCCTGCCAGCTTCTGTGTCAGGTTGGATGCCTTGCCCATTTGCACAGTCAGTGCCACCACTCATATCTGTTTTAACAATAGCTTAAGCTTTAGATTTTAAAGAAATCCTTTTTTTTTCACTGTAATAGAAGATCAGTTAGTTGTCTGCAAGCGTCTGGGTGTCAGGCCTACTTCAGCGTGTGCTCTGTAGACCTGTTCCAGCGTGCTTTGACAGTTGCCACTCATATTTGGTGTCTCTATAGCGTGCTTTTAAAACCAAAATTTGTTTTTCACTGTTATAGATTGAATAGCAGTTACTTGTCTTCAAGCGGGTGTCTCAGGCCTACAGTGTGTGCTCTGCAGAACTGTTCCAGTGCACATTGCCAATCATATCTGGTGTCTCTATAGCGTGCTTTTAAAACCAAAATTTGTTTTTCACTGTTATAGATTGAATAGCAGTTACTTGTCTTCAAGCGGCTCTGTCAGTCCTTCCTTCAGCGTGTGCTCTGCAGAACTGTTCCAGTGCACATTGCCAATCATATCTGGTGTCTCTATAGCGTGCTTTTAAAACCAAAATTTATTTTTCACTGTTATAGATTGAATAGCAGTTACTTGTCTTCAAGCGGGTGTCTCAGGCCTACAGTGTGTGCTCTCCAGAACTGTTACAGTTCACATTGCCAATCATATCTGGTCTCACAGTAGCTTGCACGCATAGTACCACTAATCCCCAAAAAAATGACAGGCAGAGGCAGGCCACCCCGCAGGGGCCGTCGTGGTCGTGGTGCTGTGATTCCCTTTTGCCCTAGAATAATGCCCAGTTTTCAGAAGCCACGTACCCTGAACTTGAAAAGTTCTGAGGACTTAGTTGACTGGCTAACACAGGACACCCAATCTTGTACAGCCTCCGCTCGGAACCTTGACGCACCATCCTCCTCCAGCTTAGCTTCAGGCACCTCTCAAGATAGCACTCACCCGCCTGCCGCCACCACCAAAACTAGCACCACAGCCGCTTTACTTGGTATGTCAGAGGAGTTATTCACACACCCGTTTGAAGAAATGAGTGATGCGCAACCATTATTGCTAGAGGATGTAGATAACAGGGATATGTCTCAGGCAGGCAGCATCAAACACATGGAGGTACGGTGTGATGATGATGATGTTGTACCCGCTGCTGCTTCCTTTTCTGAGTTGTCAGATACAAGCGAAGCGGTTGATGATGACGATGCGTCCATGGATGTCAAGTGGGTGCCCGCTCGGCAAGAAGAAGAACAGGGCGAAAGTTCAGATGGGGAGACAGAGAGGAGGAGGAGACGAGTTGGAAGCAGGGGGGGTCGTCGCAAGGAGCTAGTGGCACAGTCAGACAGCATGCATCGGCACCCGGGGTCAGCCCGACAGCACGCCAATCAACGCATGCTGTGTCCACCACCAGAATTCCGTCATTGCAGAGCTCAGCAGTGTGGCATTTTTTTTGTGTGTCTGCCTCTGACAACAGCGATGCCATTTGCAACCTGTGCCAAAGGAAACTGAGTCGTGGGAGGTCCAACACCCACCTAGGTACAACTGCTTTGCGTAGGCACATGATCTCACATCACAAACGCCTATGGGATCAACACATGAGTACAAGCAGCACACCTACTCTAAGCCGCCATCCTCCTCTTGGTCCAGCATCTTCAGCCACGTCAACCACTGCTGTCCTTCTTGCCCCCTCTCAACCATCCGCCACTCCGTCTCCCGCCTTGAGCAGTTCCCGCTCATCTGCCCACAGTCATGTGTCTGTCAAGGACATGTTTGAGCGTAAGAAGCCAATGTCACCAAGTCACCCCCTTGCCCAGCGTCTGACAGCTGGCTTGTCCGAACTATTAGCCCGCCAGCTTTTACCATACAATCTGGTTGAGTCTGAGGCATTAAAAAAATTTGTAGCTATTGGGACACCGCAGTGGAAGGTACCCGGCCGGAATTTCTTTTCACAAAAGGCAATCCCCAACTGGTACTCGATTGTGCAAAAGGAAGTCATGGCATGTCTGGCACACAGTGTTGGGGCAAGGGTCCATCTGACCACTGATACCTGGTCTGCAAAGCATGGTCAGGGCAGGTATATCACCTACACTGCGCATTGGGTAAACCTGCTGACGGCTGACAAGCAAGGAATGCGTGGCATTGCAGAGGAGTTGGTGACACCGCCACAAATTGCAGGCAGTCCTGCTGCCACCTCCTCTACTCCTCCTACTCCATCCTCTTCCATAGCCTCCTCGGCTGAGTCCTCTTGTGCCGCTGCTTCTTGCTCCACATCAACGGCACCACCCCAGCTCCCCAGGTACTATTCCACATCCTGGATACGGCAGTGTCACGCCGTCTTGGGTTTGACTTGCTTGAAAGCAGAGAGTCACACCGGACAAGCACTCCTGTCCGCCCTGAACGCACAGGTGGAAAAGTGGCTGACTCCACAGCAACTGGATATCGGCAAAGTTGTGTGTGACAACGGAAAAAAATTGATAGCGGCATTGAAGTTGGGCAAGTTGACACATGTGCCGTGCATGGCACATGTGTGTAATCTGATCGTACAACGCTTTGTGCATAAGTACACAGGTTTACAGGACGTCCTGAAGCAGGCCAGGAAGGTGTGTGGCCATTTCAGGCGTTCCTACACGGCCATGGCTCACTTTGCCGATATCCAGCGGCGAAACAACATGCCAGTGAGGTGCTTGATTTGCGACAGCCCTACACGTTGGAATTCAACACTCCTAATGTTCGACCGCCTGCTCCAACAAGAAAAAGCTGTTAATGAATATTTGTATGACCGGGGTGCTAGGACAGCCTCTGGGGAGCTGGGAATTTTTTTGCCACGTTACTGGACGCTCATGCGCAATGCCTGTAGGCTCATGCGTCCTTTTGAGGAGGTGACAAACCTAGTCAGTCGCAACGAAGGCACCATCAGTGACATCATACCATTTGTTTTCTTCATGGAGCGTGCCCTGCGAAGAGTGCTGGATCAGGCTGTAGATGAGCGTGAAGAGGAAGAGGAAGAGTTGTGGTCACCATTACCACCAGAAACAGCCTTATCAGCATCGCTTGCTGGACCTGCGGCAACGCTGGAAGAGGATTGTGAGGAAGAGGAGTCAGAGGAGGATTGTAGCTTTGAGGAGGAGGAGGAGGAGCAAGACCAAACACAACAGGCATCCCAGGGTGCTCGTTGTCACCTATCTGGTACCCGTGATGTTGTACGTGGCTGGGGGGAAGAACATACCTTCAATGACATCAGTGAGGAGGAGGAACAGGAAATGAGTAGCTCGGCATCCAACCTTGTGCAAATGGGGTCTTTCATGCTGTCCTGCATGTTGAGGGACCCTCGTATAAAAAGGCTGAAGGAGAACGAGCTGTACTGGGTGTCCACGCTACTAGACCACCGGTATAAGCAGAAAGTGGCGGAAATGTTACCGAATTACAACAAGTCGGAAAGGATGCAGCATTTGCAAAATAAATTAAAAAGTATGCTTTACACAGCATATAAGGGTGATGTCACAGCACAACGGGAATCTAACAGGGGGAGAGGTGGAAGTCATCCTCCTCCTCCTCCTCCCACGACCACGCCGGCAAGGACAGGACGCTTTAAAGACGTGTTGTTGATGGAGGACATGCGGACCTTTTTAAGTCCTATGCATCGCCACAGCCCTTCGGGATCCACCCTCAGAGAGCGACTCGACCGACAGGTAGCAGACTACCTCGCCTTAACTGCAGATATCGACACTCTGAGGAGCGATGAACCCCTTGACTACTGGGTGTGCAGGCTTGACCTGTGGCCTGAGCTATCCCAATTTGCGATAGAACTTCTGGCCTGCCCCGCTTCAAGTGTCCTGTCAGAAAGGACCTTCAGTGCAGCAGGAGGTATTGTCACTGAGAAGAGAAGTCGCCTAGGTCAAAAAAGTCTAGATTATCTCACCTTTATTAAGATGAATGAGGGATGGATCCCGAAGGGACTGACACTGGGCGATACATTCGCTTAAAAAAGGCCTGATGAGATGAGCTGCCTTGGGCTAAAAATGGTCCACACGCTGCTGTATTTTAGCTCTGAATGACGTTTGACTTGCGTGACTTATCCGCCACCAACTAGGGTTCAAGCCGCCATGTTTTAGGGCACTTTCTGCCTGTGAAACAAACATCAATTTTTCTGGCCGCTGCTACAGCTGCGGCTGCAACAATACCAAATTTTTCAGGCATGTGTACATGCCTAATTTTTAGGCCCACTGGTGCAGCACTGTGGCTTCAAAAACCAAACCAAAAGTTAAAATCCTCCAAGATGGCACCAATATACCAGTGGTCTAAGCATCTTCCCACCTTGGCCTAAAAATGGGAGGTGATTCAACAATTAAAAATCTCTGCCATTTACACGTCCACTGATAGGAGACGCGGAAGGTATTAAACTGATATGAACAATACTCCACTCCTATCAGTAGGTCCGTCCCATTGTGATTTATGCCCCCCACCCACCGCGCAGGGATGGGGGCCGGGGGGGAGGAAAGTAGGTCCCCCCATTGTGACTTATGCCCCCCACCCACCGCGCAGGGGTGGGGGCCGAGGGGGGGGGGGGAAATTAGGTCACCCCATTGTGATTTATGGCCCCCACCCACCGCGCAAGGGTTGGGGAGGACAGTAGCTCCCCCCAGTGTGTATCAGGGGCTTTGAGGACAGGTGTCAATCCATACCTGCCAAGTGACCCTATGTAGGGTGAACAGTCTCTATTCTGCTCTGTGTCAGTGTGTATCATGGTCTCTGTGGACGGGGAACAGTCTCTATTCTGCTCTGTGTCAGTGTGTATCATGGTCTCTGTGGACAGGGAACAGTCCCTATTCTGCTCTGTGTCAGTGTGTATCATGGTCTCTGTGGACGGGGAACAGTCTCTATTCTGCTCTGTGTCAGTGTGTATCATGGACTCTGTGGACAGGGAACAGTCCCTATTCTGCTCTGTGTCAGTGTGTATCAGGGGTTTTGAGGACAGGTGTCAATCCATATCTGCCAAGTGACCCTATGTAGGGGTAACAGTCCCTATTCTGCTCTGTGTCAGTGTGTATCATGGTCTCTGTGGACAGGGAACAGTCTCTATTCTGCTCTGTGTCAGTGTGTATCAGGGGTTTTGAGGATAGGTGTCAATCCATATCTGCCAAGTGACCCTATGTAGGGGGAACAGTCCCTATTCTGCTCTGTGTCAGTGTGTATCAGGGGTTTTGAGGACAGGTGTCAATCCATATCTGCCAAGTGACCCTATGTAGGGGTAACAGTCCCTATTCTGCTCTGTGTCAGTGTGTATCAGGGGTTTTGAGGACAGGTGTCAATCCATATCTGCCAAGTGACCCTATGTAGGGGTAACAGTCCCTATTCTGCTCTGTGTCAGTGTTACGGACCGTTTCAGCATATGAGGGGTTAAAATCCGTTTAGGCGATAATCCCCTTTTCTCAGAAAGGCACAGCTACTGCAGAACATCAGAACTCACAAACTGGATATAGGTGAATAAGGTAGCACTCCAGCTGGAACCTCACAAATAGCTGCTAGCAGATGAATAGGAAAAGCAGACATCAGCTTACACTCCTAGCAGTCAAATCTCCAACAGCATACAGTGAATCCCCCCAAGAACGAGACAAGGCTCCGTGTTGAAGGTCAAGCAGTGGTCTGAGGTGCTGGGCACCCAGCCTGGTTTTTATTACATGAGTACACATACAGGCCACACCCAGGGGGAGGCATAAAATAACCAATCACATACATGGTTCAGCCCACACATCCCCTCCCCTCAGATAACATTAAACCCAATTATCCGGTACACTTTTTCAGCCAAGTTCTGGATGTACCCCAAAACCCGGGGGTACACCTTTAAATCCAGCATCGCTGGATAGCCCTTATTCAGGGGGGAAACATATCCAAAATTCAAGTCATTCGGATGAACAGTTCGGCAGATATGGGTTTCCAAAGATTTGACCGACCGCATGGGTAAAGTGTCCGAAAACAGTTCCATGCATTTTGGCCCTGCGGTCGGTCACAAACAAGGGAATGAAAACAGACGAATTGCCTGTGTTATAGAGCCTGGAGAGGGTTTGAATGAATTCCCTTGTTTGTGGGGTTCTTTCTACCGAACGGCGGGTCATTCGGTAGTGTCCATACGAATTTCTGGAAGTATGGAGGTCTCAGCGGTGTTTGCCTAGTCAAGTGTCCGATTTTAGTTCCAGACACTCGACGGCAAAACACCGCTGTTCGGTAGTTTAAGATGGCCGCTGCCACGTGTTTGTTTCCCGAATGGCGGCCACCCAGAGGACAAAGAATACATTACATGGATTGCCAATTACCCGTTTGCAACATTGTTGCAAACTGTAATTGGAGGCACACTTATTCCTGGGTGGTCTGGTTGTTCGGTAGTTTCACTCAATATAATGAATGGAGTGATTCTACCGAACAATCAGGTGAATGCTGCATACATATCACCCAGGTTAAACTTAACACATGAATACATATACAATATTACAGGCAGTACACTAGAATATGCTTCACAGTCTTAAAGGGACAGTAGTCCCAAAAGTCCCAATCTGTTCATAGATGATTTTAAAGGGCCAGTAGCAGCCATATACATTATTACATGCCCAAATATAGTTTTTATAGAGCAATATGTCCAGGGGCCGTAGTCGCAGGGCAGGAGGCGGGCAACCAGGCTCCTCCAAAACAATGTGGCGAGATTGGTTTCGTCACATCTCTCCCCCTTTCCAAAAAGACTAACAGGGTATCTGACCTCCTGCCGGTCAGTGCCCTTGTTAGTCCAGCAACCCACCCATAAAGCAAAAAAAAACAGTACAGCCCACCCACAATAAATAGTTACTACACCTGGGTAGAGGAGAAGTTTGTCCATGTCCAGGTGCCTCACCACGGCTGTGTAGGGGACTGGTAGGCTGCCTTGGTGGGTTGCTGAGTGGGCAGAGACCAGCGGTACTCTGTCCTGGTGCCAGCACTACCACCGGAGTAGTCTGGTTGGAGCCTGGTTGCTGGAGACGGACTGTCTCCCCCTTCGTTGCATAGCTCTGCTGCTGAGTGGGGAGACCGGTTGTCTCCCCCTTGGATACACAGCTCTGTCGTGGGGGGGTAGGACCGACCGTCCCTACCCCCTGTGTGGTGAGTGCAGAGACCACGGTCCCATCTGCACCGGTGGGGGGTTTACAGTCTCCCCCTGGTATATTAAGCTGCCGCTGGGGAGAGGGGGTAACAGGCTCCTCTCCCACTAGAACACTCTGCCGCTGGGGAAAGGAGACTGGGCTCTCTATTCCCTGCACATTACGGATCCGCTGCTGGGGAGAGGTGGTAGCAAGCTCCTCTCCCATACATACTTTCCACCTTTGTGGAGGGAGACCGACTGTCTCTCCTCCCAATACAGTGTCCTGCTGCTGGGGAAAGGAGACTGGGCTCTCTATTCCCTGCTGGACACTCTGCCGCTGGGGAAAGGAGACTGGGCTCTCTATTCCCTGCATATCAATGATCCGCCGCTGGGGAGAGGTGGTAGCAAGCTCCTCTCCCATACATACTTCCATCATCTGTGGAGGGAGACCGACTGTCTCTTCTCCCAATACAGTGTCCTGCTGCTGGGGAAAGGAGACTGGGCTCTCTATTCCCTGCTGGACACTCTGCCGCTGGGGAAAGGAGACTGTGCTCTCTATTCCCAAAAAATCACGCTGCTGCTGGGGGGTAGGACCAACTACCTCTGCCCCCTGTAACTCAGCCTGCCGCTGGGGAGGGAAGACGCTGCTCTCCTCTCCCTGCACTTCACACTGCCTTCCCGGCATATCACTCTGCTGCTGGGGGGTAGGACCAACTACCTCTGCCCCCTGTAACTCAGCCTGCCGCTGGGGAGGGAGGACGCTGCTCTCCTCTCCCTGCACTTCACACTGCCTTCCCGGCATATCACTCTGCTGCTGGGGGGTAGGACCAACTACCTCTGCCCCCTGTAACTCAGCCTGCCGCTGGGGAATGGAGACTGGGCTCCCAATTCCCTGCAGGACCGGTGGAGAGACCTCGGTCCCATCTCTACCGGCCACCTGGGGTTCTTCCCAGTAAATCTCTACAATATCTTCCCAGCGGAAGGGGTCTGGATCTGGGTCTGTCACCTTACTGTCCTGCTGAGCCTTCCCAATGAAGTGGAAGAGATCTTGGTAGTTTTGCTCCAGTTCCCACTCCAGGGTTGCTAGGTGAGCCAGGTCTTGCTCTACCTCATGGGGGTCATCCCACTCATGCCTAGCCTCCCTCTCATAGAAAATGTCCTGCAGTCTGGTTTGCGCAGGGCTCCCGAAGCCAGGCTCTGCAAAGGACTCCCATAACAAGCCAGGACCATCAAACTCCTCTCCCTCTAGCTTGTCATGTTCGGCTGTCCAGGGTATATACTGTGCCATATACCACCAGAGCGCCTGGTAGGCATCCTCCAGCCATAGCTCCTGCCATACCCGGTGCTCTAGTTCCTTCACCCATTCCTCCAGGGGCTGCTCTCCCAGGAAGGGCATCCGCAGGGCCACTTGCTTCTGCAACCGCTGCTCTTCACTGGGGAGACTCTCACCCCGCTGGTATTGTACATTATCCAGGGCCTGGTACCAGATGCCTTTCCTTATTGCATCCCGGTCATCCATGTCACCCTTATTGTACTCCACTGCTGGTTCCATCCTGGTGCTGTCAGGGTCGCTGTACTCAGACATGCGTTGTCCTCAAATTGTAAATCCAAAGAAATGGTGTTCTGTAGCTGTCCTTCTGGCTGTAGGAACGATCCCGCCGCTTGCCACCAATTGTTACGGACCGTTTCAGCATATGAGGGGTTAAAATCCGTTTAGGCGATAATCCCCTTTTCTCAGAAAGGCACAGCTACTGCAGAACATCAGAACTCACGAACTGGATATAGGTGAATAAGGTAGCACTCCAGCTGGAACCTCACAAATAGCTGCTAGCAGATGAATAGGAAAAGCAGACATCAGCTTACACTCCTAGCAGTCAAATCTCCAACAGCATACAGTGAATCCCCCCAAGAACGAGACAAGGCTCCGTGTTGAAGGTCAAGCAGTGGTCTGAGGTGCTGGGCACCCAGCCTGGTTTTTATTACATGAGTACACATACAGGCCACACCCAGGGGGAGGCATAAAATAACCAATCACATACATGGTTCAGCCCACACATCCCCTCCCCTCAGATAACATTAAACCCAATTATCCGGTACACTTTTTCAGCCAAGTTCTGGATGTACCCCAAAACCCGGGGGTACACCTTTAAATCCAGCATCGCTGGATAGCCCTTATTCAGGGGGGAAACATATCCAAAATTCAAGTCATTCGGATGAACAGTTCGGCAGATATGGGTTTCCAAAGATTTGACCGACCGCATGGGTAAAGTGTCCGAAAACAGTTCCATGCATTTTGGCCCTGCGGTCGGTCACAAACAAGGGAATGAAAACAGACGAATTGCCTGTGTTATAGAGCCTGGAGAGGGTTTGAATGAATTCCCTTGTTTGTGGGGTTCTTTCTACCGAACGGCGGGTCATTCGGTAGTTTCCATACGAATTTCTGGAAGTATGGAGGTCTCAGCGGTGTTTGCCTAGTCAAGTGTCCGATTTTAGTTCCAGACACTCGACGGCAAAACACCGCTGTTCGGTAGTTTAAGATGGCCGCCGCCACGTGTTTGTTTCCCGAATGGCGGCCACCCAGAGGACAAAGAATACATTACATGGATTGCCAATTACCCGTTTGCAACATTGTTGCAAACTGTAATTGGAGGCACACTTATTCCTGGGTGGTCTGGTTGTTCGGTAGTTTCACTCAATATAATGAATGGAGTGATTCTACCGAACAATCAGGTGAATGCTGCATACATATCACCCAGGTTAAACTTAACACATGAATACATATACAATATTACAGGCAGTACACTAGAATATGCTTCACAGTCTTAAAGGGACAGTAGTCCCAAAAGTCCCAATCTGTTCATAGATGATTTTAAAGGGCCAGTAGCAGCCATATACATTATTACATGCCCAAACATAGTTTTTATAGAGCAATATGTCCAGGGGCCGTAGTCGCAGGGCAGGAGGCGGGCAACCAGGCTCCTCCAAAACAATGTGGCGAGATTGGTTTCGTCACAGTCAGTGTGTATCATGGTCTCTGTGGACAGGGAACAGTCCCTATTCTGCTCTGTGTCAGTGTGTATCAGGGGTTTTGAGGACAGGTGTCAATCCATATCTGCCAAGTGACCCTATGTAGGGGGAACAGTCTCTATTCTGCTCTGTGTCAGTGTGTATCAGTGCTGGGCTTTGAGGACAGGTGTCAATGTTAGGTGATTTCTGCCCTTTATGGATTAAAAGCAGACTCTGCATCAACTGTGCAATTTTCCATGGGAGTTTTGCCATGGATCCCCCTCTGGCATGCCACAGTCCAGGTGTTATTCCCTTTGAAACAACTTTTCCATCACTATTGTGGCCAGAAAGAGTCCCTGTTGTTTTTAAAATTTGCCTGCCCATTGAAGTCAACGGCGGTTTGCGCGGTTCGCCGGTTCGCGAACATTTGCGGAAGTTCGCGTTCGCCGTTCGCGAACCGAAAATTTCGGGTTCGCGACAACACTATTGAAGATCTCTCAAAGCTTTAGTTTGGGAATAATTTAGATTATTTCTTTTCTTTTTAGATATTTGTCTTACATCATTAGTAACCAATTTCTCAAAAACTTTCATTTCGCCACTAATGTGATTTTTGGGAAAAAACTGGGATTTGTCTTTTAGATTTGTATGTATAAAATTGTCACTGTTGGTATCTCTTAATTCGTTGGTAGGGAATTTTTTAAAATGTTTCTTTAAGCAAAGTTTCCGAATGAATTTGTGGATGTCTATGAAAGTATTAAAAGGTTTATTGGTACTAGTTGGTGCGAATTTTAGGCCCTTATCAAGGACTTCTAATTCTTTATTCGTTAATACTTTATTTGAAAGGTTAAAAATACCTAATGATGTTTTTTCCCTCTTTTTTTCAAAGTCCAAAGATCTTCCTGCTCGGCATCCCCTTCTCCCTGATCCCACGGTCTTTTGGACCTTTGCGGGCGGGGGGGTTGATCCTGTACTAAAAAAGAATGGGATGAATGGTGGGCATGGGGTTTAATTTTACTTTTAATCGTATGATAATTTGTTGTATCATCTGTTAAAGATCTATATCTACTTCCATAGTTAGGGGTATATTGCTGGTTTCGCTTAAAAAGCTGTGTCCTATTTGCACCACTAGTTTTAGGAGAATCTCTAAAGGCTGGTTTATTAACCTCCTTGCGATAGGATTTATGGTATGTGTTTACATTTGTTTTTTGGTTATCTACATTGAAGTTCCTGATGTATCCACTAGATTTAAATCCAGGGTTGGAATTCCTGGAGTGGTTTCCTTGGAGTGTGATCAGGCAGACCTAATGCTGGGGCACTCATCAAAGCCTTCTTCACATCTTCAAATGCCGTTTGCTGTTCTTGAGTCCATAGGAAGGGGTCGTGCTCTGTACCTTTAATAGCTGCATACAGAGGTTTTGCCAGTATCGCGTAACTGGGAATCCATATCCTACAGAAGCCTGCTGCCCCCAATAATTCTCGCACTTGTCTTCTATTCTTGGGTATCGGTATTTGGCACACAGCTTCTTTTCTCTCTGGCCCCATAATTCTTTCACCTTCAGAGATATGGAATCCCAGATATTTGACAGTTGGCAAACACAACTGAGCCTTCTTTCTAGACACCTTGTATCCTGCCTTCCAGAGAATGTGGAGTAGATCGTGTGTTGCTTGCTGACATATTTCCTTTGTAACTGCTGCTATCAACAAGTCGTCTACATATTGTAATAGTACACACTCTCCTGGGATGGACTCGAAATCCAGTAGATCTTGACTTAGAGCTGAACCAAATAGGGTAGGTGAATTTTTAAACCCTTGGGGCAGTCTTGTCCAGGTCATTTGGCGTTTCGAGCCCGTTACAGCGTTTTCCCATTGGAAAGCGAAGATACATTGGCTTTCTGTGGCAATTCGGAGGCAAAAGAAGGCATCTTTGAGGTCTAAGACTGTAAAATAAGTAGCCCCGCCCGGAATTAAAGCAAGCAGGTTATACGGATTGGGCACAACTGGATGTATACTAACAACCGCATCATTGACTGCTCTCAAGTCCTGCACAGGTCGATACTCATCTGTGCCGGGCTTTTGAACAGGCAGCAATGGGGTGTTCCAGGGGGAAGTACAGAATTTTAGGATACCATACCGTATGAACTTATCCAGATAAGATTGAATGTTCTTCTTAGCCTTCTGTGGGATGTGATATTGTCGTAGGCTCACTGGATAAACCCCAAGTTTTAGTTCGATTTTAATAGGTGGAATATTGCGGGCCAGTTCTGGTGGGTTGTTCTCTGCCCAAACTCCTGGTATGTTGAATAAGGATTCATCACTCCTAGGGTTTTGGCTAGTCAACGCTGTATAAAGTCGCCACTCTTCTTCCTTTGGTACGGATAATGTCATAATACCTGAAGGTCCATTAAACTTTAAGGATGTTGTTCCGTTTGGTAGGAACGTAATCTGCGCTTGTAATTTGGAAAGCAAATCACGTCCCAACAATTGGACTGGACATTCAGGCATGTAAAGGAATTGATGTTTTACTACGTGGCCTCCCAATGTACAGAGTCGACTTTTAAGAACCGGTTTTGCAGCACTTCTTCCAGTTGCTCCTATTACGGTAATAGTTCTTCCAGATGGAGGAGCAACTAGGTTAGTCACCACCGAATGTTCAGCACCAGTGTCGATCATGAATGCACTCCTTTTTCCCCCTATTGACACATCGACCATAGGCTCCGCTCGACCAAGAGGGATGGAGCCCGGTCGGTATCAATAGTCCTCCATGACCGTGTCAGCCAATCCTACGAAGTCCCTACCTTCTCTATCGCGGGACCTTTGCGCTGCGGGATAGTACCTATCCTCTCTTACACTTCCTCTGTTTCCATTACTTCCTCTTTTACCATTACTCCCTCCGGGGCCTCCTCTACCTCTCGCTCTGCCTCTAAAGTTTCCATAACCTGCCCTGGGTGGGTCTCTCTCGTACTGCTCTCTTTGCGGACACTCGCTTCTCCAATGCCCTTCTTCCCTGCAATACGCGCACTGATTCCTACTCAGGGGCTCCCTATTCCACCTACTATCGCCTCTATCTGGGCCCCGTCTATCTACGCCTGCGATCGCTACCGCTAGCATATCAGCCTTTTTACGCATCTTGCGCTCTTCCTCTTTCTTACTTTCTGATTCCCTATTCATGTACACCTTATTTGCTACCTCCATTAGTTGGGTGATGGACATTCCTGCAAACCCTTCTAACTTCTGTAGCTTGCGCTTAATACTCCGTAAGCTTGGCTGACAAAGGCAGAGTTTACCATTCGGGAATTATCAGCGTCTTCCGGATTAAAGGGGGTATACAAGCGGTATGCCTCCAATAATCGGTCATAAAAGACACTGGGCGCTTCATCACTTTTCTGAATCACCTCAACTGTCTTCGACATATTAATGGCTTTCTTCCCTCCGGCTTTCATGCCAGCAATTATAGCGTCTCTATAGGCTTTTAGTTGAAGCATGTCTGCGCCATTAACGTTCCATTCGGGATCGGTATTAGGATAATGCGTTGCGGGCCATGCTGCTGGATTGGCTTGATTTAAAGTACGGGCTTCATCCTCTAGTGCTTTAATGGCCGCTTGGTTAATCCTAGTCCTTTCCTCATTATTGAACAATGTCATTAATAACTGCTGGCAATCAGCCCATGTCGGATTATGTGTCTGAACTATCGAGGTGAACAGATCAGTCATAGCTTGTGGTTTCTCAGTGTACGAGGAATTGTGGGTCTTCCAATTCAAGAGATCGGTAGTCGTGAACGGGACATATACGAAGACTGGGTCAGCATATACCATTTGACCTGCGGCATCGAGATAGGCTGACCCAGGATTCAAACGAAGAGGCATCTGATAATGTTTGGGTTGTTGGGTACCGGTCAGTTGTCGGGTTAGTATAGGGCTACGTGGAGGGGCGTCGGTTATGGGTTCCGGTCGGGGGGTAGTAAGACGTGGGGATGTAGAGGCTCTATTGTGGGGAAGGCCGGTGAATAAAATATTCCGAGCCGAGCTAGAAGAAGCTTGACCGGAAACTTGAAGTGGCGCCAAATCAGGATAATGGGATCTAACGGGGGTTGGTTCCGGAAGGGGAGGTTTAGTACGGCGGGGGGTGGATTCTGAACTGGAGGAGGAAGCGGAAGCGGATGGGGACAATGGGGGAAGGGGTGTAGAACTTCCTGTACTTGTATCACTTCCTTCTACAGGTGTGAGGAAGGCTGAACTTGATGGACGCAAGTCTCTTTTCAGCTATCTAACTATGTAACTATGTAACTATGTACAGGGAAGTAAGGGGGCGGCATAGGGATCTCGGACTCAGGGGGTGTGTCCAAAATGGGCCTAACTGTAGTCCTAGTGGACAAACAAGTTCTGGCCACCATGAGGCGACATTGCTCCTCGTGGCATATCCGAATCCATCTTGGCGAGTCGTTTACGGCCTGTCTCCAACAATCAATATATGGAAACTGTCCGTAAAGTTCAGGCCTACCTGATACAGCCACGTGTACACGCTGTACCAGAGTTGGATCCAAACTGCCACGTGGCGGCCATGCCGCAACCAAAGTAGGCCACTCCCTAGTGCACAAAGTGACCAAACGTACAGGGGACATTTTAACCCCAAAATCACATGTTGTAAATCCCTTTTTAAAATTCTTTACCATACAACCTAAGGGATCCAAAATCGTCGACTCCGACGCGCCCATACTTATCAATGGAGCGTCGTTGACAACGAATACTATGCACACGTTCTATTCAACAGTCACACCCGTTTCTTCCGGCAACAGCACCACGTGGTACAGTTACCAAGTGAAACGTACACAATAACACAATGAACACTCAGGGAATTCCCGTACACACACAGCTGTTACCCCAGTCACTAAGTAATCGATATTATGCCCTTTGGCGAAACTATACAGTCACCCACGCTATAATTCTCTATATATGAATTACCCGTCTATAACACACCCCAGTAACATCGTCTTTTACAAACAGCGGTTACAGTACGGTTAGCATAGGTCAAAGCACAATTTAAGGTCACAATACAATTATTAGTGGTTATGGTGTTAAACATGCAATAGACGCCAATGATTAGTACTTATATACAGTGTCAGTAAATATACAGGGTTATGGTACCGTGCACTATAATACAGCAACACACTATTAACACTCTCGCTAGACGGCTGAGCTCGCGCTATCTAACAAGATATACACTTTACTAACAATCTTTAACACATATACAATCCCAACTAAACTATTGGCCAGTACCTTGATGGACTACCTAAAACTATCTACATCCGTTTTGGTTAGCCACACTGCCCAAGCACCACATATAGCGAACTAGAGGGGGGAATTTACAACAGAACCCTTTTAGTCTTTCTACTCTATCAATAGTCTAGTGGGTTCCAAATTTACACTCCTTCCCACTTAGCCAAGATAGGTTGAGATCTAGCAAACGATAATGTACATCAGAGTCTGCTTAGTCTCCCGGTCCCTCCGACCTAGCGAACGAATTGTACACCCTAGAACGCTAGTCTAGACAAGACACCGGTGTCCGGCTAGGGCTATTTACACAGAACCCCGCCTGACTCCAAACCAAATCAAACGGTCTTACTAAAGAGCGTTCGATTGAGCGGTGCGCCTTCGCTCCTTCCCTCCGACAGAGGGGGCAGATTCCATACACAGATTTAAACCCCTTATGGGGCTACCGCACAATCGGTATACCCCTAGTGGGTCCGCCGTCTCACTCATCGACGGGGACACCCCAGCACTTCTTACGTAGAGGCCGATGATCTCCTGGACAACAGACCAGTGGCGCCGAGACGAAGGGAGGTCCACGCAGAAGTTCAGGGGTGCAGCCGTAGAGAACGTGGGCTAAGATAGACCGTCTCACGCCTCTGCCTCTCAGCTACCGTTGAATGATGAGCTTCCCGGCCAATGCACCAAATGATACAGGAGAAACTGACGGAAGCCAAGCACAGAGAGATGGACACAGGTTTCTTCAGGAAGGAAGAGATTCTTTATTTGGTTCACCGATCGGGACTCAGAGGGACTAATGTCACCAAAATACAGCAAGTTCTGAGCCCCGGACAATAGTGCAGGCTCCTTATATAGGCATATAACTCCTCCCATAATAAGCTCCACCCGCACATTCTCTTGACCAATCAATACAAATAAGAATTAACTTCCTGCTTGACCGCATGGCCTGTCCAGCACAATGGAGGAGGGGAATACTACATCCTGTATTCTTGCACATGCTCCGTACACTACTGATCGTATCTTGCCTCGTGCAACCAACTGATCGATACGTCAGCATATGCACGTACACATGCCACGTGGTAATCTCGGCCTACTAAATTTATTTTTACCGAGATTCCACCACATCACTACACAAAGTGGGGCAAACTCTCTGGAGTAGTAACGAATTCGATTTTAATCTTCATGTTCATCTTCCCCTCTCCCTTCCCGATCCCCTCCCCCTCTCCATGATGTTATACCATAAATGGGTCTCGTTAAAGGGAGGGAAAAAGAGAAGGAAAAAAAATACACCTTTTTCTTCCATTGACTTTATAGATTATGTTAATCCTACATAACAATAAATCATGTTTTCGATTGGAACCTTATTCGACTTATAGTGGATTTTGTCCTTATTTAGCCTAGTAGTGTCTTAATGTGTTGCATTACAATAATATTCACATGGCCATACTTTATTAGAGTTGAGCGAACCCGAACTGTAAAGTTTGGGTTCGTACTGAATATTGGGATTTTTTGACCCTGGACCCGAACACAGACATTTCAGTGAACGTTTTGGTTCGAGTTCGGTGTTTGGCTATCTAATGGCGCGTTTTGAAAAGCTGCAGGGCAGCCAATCCACAAGCGTTTGACTCGTGTGCCCTTAGAAGCCATCACAGCCATGCCTACTAATGGCATGGCTGTGATTGGCCAGTGCAGCATGTGACCCAGCCTCTATATAAGCTGGAGTGACATAGCGCCGCACGTCACATGAGCTGTTATTAGTGTAAGGAGAGGATGCTGCAGCTGTGAGGGACAGATTAGTAAAGAATTCTGCAAACTACAGCAATTATTTTTGTGGACTATACTACATTTTTGTACCCTGCCCTGAGCCCAGTGCCACAGAGAAAACATCAATCAGTCTGTTTGTTAATGTGCCAGCACATTACTTTAATCCTGTTATGGTAGCTCAGTGGGCAACATCTAGGCTTTTTTAAATACTTCTGTGAGCTCAGTGGGCAACATCTAGGCATTTATAAATACTGCTGTGAGCTCAGTGGGCAACATCTAGGCATTTTTAAATACTGTAGTTACATTGCAGTTTTAAAATTCCAATTTTTGGGGGGGGCTGAATAGTACATTTGGTGTGTGCACTTCATAACTGAGAGTCAAATAGAACCATCAAATACTGTGGTTCAGGGCCGGACTGGGAACAGAAAGCAGCCCTGGAAAAAAATAATTCCAGCCCTCTAATTCATTGTGTCACATAGTATGCTTGTATTGTTTATATGTACCGTATATACTCGTGTATAAGCCGACCCGAATATAAGCCGAGGCCCCTAATTTTACCCCAAAAAACTTGGAAAACTTATTGACTCGAGTATAAGACTAGGGTGGGAAATGCAGCAGCTACTGGTAAATTTATAAATAAAATTAGATCCTAAAAAAATTATATTAATTGAATATTTATTTACAGTGTGTGTATATAATGAATGCAGTGTGTGTGTGTATGACTGCAGTGTGTGTGTGTATGACTGCAGTGTGTGTATGACTGCAGTGTGTGTGTGTATGAGTTCAGTGTGTATGTATGAATGCAGTGTGTGTGTGTATGAGTGCAGTGTGTGTGTATGAATGCGTGTGTATGAGTGCAGTGTGTATGACTGCAGTGTGTGTATGACTGCAGTGTGTGTATGACTGCAGTGTGTATGTATGAGTGCAGTGTGTATGTATGAGTGCAGTGTGTATGTATGAATGCAGTGTGTGTGTATGAGTGCAGTGTGTGTGTATGAGTGCAGTGTGTATGAGTGAGTGCAGTGTGTGTATGAGTGCAGTGTGTGTGTATGAGTGCAGTGTGTGTATGAGTGCAGTGTGTGTGTATGAATGCAGTGTGTGTGTGTATGAGTGCAGTGTGTATGAATGCAGTGTGTGTGTGTATGAGTACAGTGTGTGTGTGTGTGTGAATGCAGTGTGTGTGTGTGTGTATGAGCGCAGTGTGTGTGTGTGTGTGTGATGCAGAGTGTGATGCAGAGCCTTGGTGGGGGGTGGGCATTTTTAATATTTTTTATTATTATTATTTTAATATTTTTTTTGTTATAATATTATTTATTTATTTTTATTATTCATTTTTTTTTTCGTCCCCCCTCCCTGCTTGATACATGGCAGGGAGGGGGGCTCTCCTTCTCTGGTGGTCCAGTGGCATTGGCAGTTCAGTGGAGGGGGAGGGGGCTGGCAGAGAGCACTTA
Source organism: Pelobates fuscus (assembly GCF_036172605.1). Classification (NCBI taxonomy): domain Eukaryota; kingdom Metazoa; phylum Chordata; class Amphibia; order Anura; family Pelobatidae; genus Pelobates; species Pelobates fuscus. The sequence goes on from NC_086322.1 coordinate 238,847,825, forward strand.
CCTCTCCTGCAGCTCCTGTCAGCTCCCTCCTCCTCCGCGCCGGTCCGTGCAGCTCTTCTGTCAGCTCACACTGTAAGTCTCGCAACTAACATGCTCACTGACAAACACAAGCACACTACAAGCTCACTGACACACACAAGCTCACTACAAGCTCACTCACACACAAGCACACTACGAGCTCACTGACACACACACTGACAAGCACACTGATACACACAAGCTTACTACAAGCTCACTGATACACACTACAAGCTCACTGATAAACACATGCACACTACAAGCTCACTGATAGCCACATGCACACTACAAGCTCACTGATAGCCACAAGCACACTACAAGCTCACTGATAAACACATGCACACTACAAGCTCACTGATAAACACATGCACCCTACAAGCTCACTGATAGCCACATGCATACTACAAGCTCACTGATAGCCACAAGCACACTACAAGCTCACTGATAGCCACAAGCACACTACAAGCTCACTGATAGCCACAAGCACACTACAAGCTCACTGATACACACTACAAGCTCACTGATAGCCACACGCACACTACAAGCTCACTGATACACACTACAAGCTCACTGATACACACATGCACACTACAAGCTCACAGAGAGCCACAAGCTTACTACAAGCTCACTGATACACACATGCACACTACAAGCTCACTGATACACACTACAAGCTCACTGATAGTCACATGCACACTGACAAACAGTTGCACACTACAGACATGCTCTCCCTCTCACACGCTCTCTCTCTCCCACACACTCTCTCACACACTCTCTCTCTCTCACACACACTATCTCTCTCTCTCTCACACACTCTCTCTCTCTCTCACACACACTCTCTCTCACACACACTCTCTCTCTCTCACACACACTCTCTCTCACACACTCTCTCTCTCACACACACACACTCTCTCTCTCATACACACACTCTCTCACACACACACTCTTTCTCTCACACACTCTCTCACACACACTCTCTCACACACTCTCTCTCTCACACACACACACACTCTCTCTCACACACTCTCTCTCTCTCACACACACACACTCTCTCTCTCACACACTCTCTCTCACACACACACACTCTCTCTCACACACACACACTCTCTCTCACACACTCTCTCTCTCACACACACACTCTCTCTCTCACACACTCTCTCTCACACACACACACACACTCTCTCTCACACACTCTCTCTCTCTCACACACACACTCTCTCTCACACACTCTCTCTCTCTCACACACACACACACACACACACACTCTCTCTCTCACACACACACACTCTCTCTCTCTCACACACACACACTCTCTCTCTCACACACACTCTCTCTCTCTCTCTCACACTCTCTCTCTCTCTCTCTCTCTCTCTCTCTCTCTCTCTCTCTCTCTCTCACACACACACACACTCTCTCTCTCTGTTTCAGTATCAATCTTACATTTACCTGTCCCTGGCAGTGTGGATTCTAAGTTCAGTGTGAGGATCCTTCATGAGGTGCTTCCTCTTCCTGTGTGAAAGTTTACCAGGCTGAGGCTGGTGGGCGGAGCTCCAATGCAGGGGCTGGATCCTTACCAGACTGGCCATGCAGAGGAGCTGGCAATGTGAGAGAGACTCTCTCTCCTCCCTGCTGCAGCTGGCTGCCACCTCTGACTGTGTAGCAGCCACCTCGGTAATTGTCTGCCCCAGCCTCCAAACAAAACCTCACAGGAGGGAAACATGTGTCAAATGCTGCACTGCCGGCCCCAAGTCCACCGGCCCACCGGGAGGCGGTGGTCACACAGAGGCATCAGCACAGCATAAGAGGGAGCAGGGTGCAAAAGCGGAGCGGCCGTCCCCTAGACAGTACACCTGCTACTGCCCACCGCACCCAGGGACCGAGCACACCAAAGCCAGCTCCAAGGAGTTCCCTGACGTGGCAGTTCTTCACACAATGTGCTGACGACAAGACATGAGTGGTTTGCATGCTGTGCAATCAGAGCCTGAAGCGAGGCATAAACATGCTTAACCTGAGCACAACCTGCATGACCAGGTCTCAGGCTTCTCCTGCTTCCTCTTCTGCTGCTGTCTCGACCTATTCCTCCACATCTTCCTCCAACCCGCAAACAGAGGATGTGGCAGCAATGCCACCACGTCTGACACCATCCCCAAGCATCTCCACACTGTCCCATGGAAGCGTGGCCCTGAATGCCAGCAGTCCCTGGCCCTGAATGCCAGCATTTCAAAATTTGTGGCCTTTGAAATGCTGTCATGCCGTCTGGTGGAGACGGACAGTTTTAAAAACCTGATGGCGGTGGTTCCCAGCTGCCACTACTTTTCCAGGCAAGCCTTCCCTTACCTGCACAACCAAGTGGCGGACAAAATCAGGTGTGCACTGTGCAACGCCATCTGTGGCAAGGTCCACATAACCACTGATACGTGGACCAGTAAGCACAGGCAGGGACGCTATATCTCCCTAACTGCACTTTGAACAAATGAAGTGGTGGCTGGGCATGAGGCGGATAGCAGTTGGGCGCCACCGAGAGCATTTCTCTTTGCCTCCTGTTGCCTCCTCCTACTCCACTTCCTCCTCCTCTTCCTCTAACACCTCCTCATCCGGTCAGCGTAACACCTTCACCACCAACTTCAGCACAGCCAGGGGGAAACGACAGCAGGTTGTTTTAAAATGCATACCGCGCATGGTCTGAATTTGGTGGTGCAGAAATTCAGGAAAAACTACCCAGATATATCAGAGCTGCTGCAGAACGTGCGGGCCGTCTGTGCACGCTTTCGGCATTCTCACCCTGCTGCTATCTGCCTGTCTGCGCTGCAGCGTAATTTCAACCGGCGAACCGGCATTGACTTCAATGGGCAGGCGAATTTTAAAACCCACAGGGACTCTTTCTGGCCACAAAAGTGATGGAAAAGTTGTTTCAAGGGGACTAACACCTGGACTGTGGCATGCCGGAGTGGGATCCATGGCAAAACTCCCATGGAAAATTACATAGTTGATGCAGAGTCTGGTTTTAATCCATAAAGGGCAGAAATCACCTAACATTCCTAAATTGTTTGGAATAACGTGCTTTAAAACATCAGGTATGATGTTGTATCGATCAGGTAGTGTAAGGGTTAGGCACAGTGACAGACCAAACTCCCCGTTTAACGCACCGCAAACAACCGCAAACAGTCCATTTGCACAACCGCAAACTCCCCATTTGCACATGTTTTAGTGCAAACTAGTCTAACTACTAATATAGTTGAAACATGCTACTTTTATTCATGCCAGACAACCATGCAGGCCAGACTAACAAACATGCCAGGGCCAATCATAGTTAACCACCTCAGATAGTAACATGGCTCCCTCTATATACAGAGTAACATGGCTCCCTCTATATACAGTGTAAACATGGCTCCTCTCTATATACAGAGTAACATGGCTCCCCTCTATATACAGTGTAAACATGGCTCCTCTCTATATACAGAGTAACATGGCTTCCCTCTATATACCGTGTAAACATGGCTCCCTCTATATACAGAATAACATGGCTCCCTCTATATACAGAATAACATGGCTCCCTCTATATACAGAGTAACATGGCTTCCCTCTATATTCCCTCTATATATCCCCTCTATATACCGTGTAAACATGGCCCCTCTCTATACACAGAGTAACATGTTTACACTATATACAGTGTAAACATGGCTCCTCTCTATATACAGAGTAACATGGCTCCCCTCTATAAAGGGGCGTACCTGGAGCATTTGGCACCCGGGGCGGATCCTTTATTTGGCACATCCCCTCCCCAACTTTGAAATGTAAAAAACAACTGCAATTTTTTTTAAATGTATGTGTATGCAGTGTGTGTATAGTGTATGAAGTGTATGCAGTGTGTGTATAGTGTGTGCAGTGTGTGTATAGAGTGTGCAGTGTGTCTATAGTGTATGCAGTGTGTGTATAGTGTGTGTGTATAGTGTGTGCATAGTGTATGCAGTGTGTGTATAGTGTGTGCATAGTGTATGCAGTGTGTGTATAGTGTGTGTGTATAGTGTGTATGCAGTGTGTGTAGTGCATGTAGTGTATGTAGTGTGTATAGTGTGTGCAGTGTGTATGCAGTGTGTGTAGTGTCTGTATATTGTGTGCAGTGTGTGTAGTGTGTGTGTATAGTGTGTGCATAGTGTATGCAGTGTGTGCATAGTGTGTGCAGTGTGTGTATAGTGTGTATGCAGTGTGTGTATAGTGTGTGCAGTGTGTATAGTGTGTGTATAGTGTGTGTAGAATATGTATGCAGTGTGTGTATATGGTGTATGCAGTGTGTGTATAGTGTGTGCAGTGTGTGTATAGTGTATGCAGTGTGTGCAGTGTGTATGCAGTGTGTGTATAGTGTGTATAGTGTGTGCAGTGTGTGTATAGAGTGTGCAGTGTGTGTATAGTGTGTGTGTGTATAGTGTGTATGCAGTGTGTGTAGTGAATGTAGTGTGTGCAGTGTGTATAGTGTGTGCAGTGTGTATAATGTGTGTAGTGTGTGCATATTGTGTGCAGTGTGTATGTAGTGTGTGTAGTGTGTGTGTGTATAGTGTGTACATAGTGTATGCAGTGTGTGCACAGTGTGTACAGTGTATGTATAGTGTGTACAGTGTGTGTGTATAGTGTGTGTATAGTGTGTGTAGTGTGTGTATAGTGTGTGTAGTGTGTGTATAGTGTGTATGCAGTGTGTGTATATAGTGTGTATGCAGTGTGTGTATAGTGTGTGTATAGTGTGTATGCAGTGTGTGTAGTGCATATAGTGTGTGCAGTGTGTATAGTGTGTATGTAGTGTGTATGCAGTGTGTGTAGTGTGTGTATAGTGTGTGCATAGTGTATGTAGTGTGTGCATAGTGTGTACAGTGTGTGTGTAGTGTGTGTATAGTGTGTGCAGTGTGTGTATAGTGTGCGCAGTGTGTATAGTGTGTATATAATGTGTATGCAGTGTGTGTATAGTGTGTATGCAGTGTGTGCATGGCGTATGCAATGTGTATAGTGTGTGCAGTGTGTGTATAGAGTGTGCAGTGTGTGCATAGTGTATGCAGTGTGTGTATAGTGTGTATGCAGTGTGTGTAGTGCATGTAGTGTGTGCAGTGTGTGTATAGTGTGTGCAGTGTGTGTATAGTGTGTGCAGTGTGTATAGTGTGTGCAGTGTGTATGCAGTGTGTGTAGTGTGTGCATATTGTGTGCAGTGTATATGCAGTGTGTGTAGTGTATGTATAGTGTGTATGCAGTGTGTGTATAGTGTGTACAGTGTGTATAGTGTGTATATAGTGTGTGTAGAGTGCGCATGCAGTGTGTGTATAGGGTGTATGCAGTGTGTGTATAGTGTGTGCAGTGTGTGTATACTGTGTGCAGTGTGTGCAGTGTGTATACAGTGTGTGTATAGTGTGTATAGTGTGTGCAGTGTGTGTAGAGTGTGTGCAGTGTGTGTATAGAGTGTGCAGTGTGTGTATAGTGTGTGTGTATAGTGGGTATGCAGTGCGTGTAGTGAATGTAGTGTGTGCAGTGTGTGTAGTGTGTGCATATTGTGTGCAGTGTGTATGTAGTGTGTGTAGTGTGTGTAGTGTGTGTGTATAGTGTGTGCATAGTGTATGCAGTGTGTGCACAGTGTGTACAGTGTATGTATAGTGTGTACAGTGTGTGTGTATAGTGTGTGTATAGTGTGTGTAGTGTGTGTATAGTGTGTGCAGTGTGTGTATAGTGTGTATGCAGTGTGTGTATATAGTGTGTATGCAGTGTGTGTATAGTGTGTGTGTATAGTGTGTATGCAGTGTGTGTAGTGCATATAGTGTGTGCAGTGTGTGCAGTGTGTATAGTGTGTATAGTGTGTGCATAGTGTATGCAGTGTGTGTGCATAGTGTATGCAGTGTGTGTGCAGTGTGTGTATAGTGTGTGCAGTGTGTGGGGGCCCTAAATGAAAATCCCCCCTACCCCATCAAAGGTGACTAGGGGTCCCCAAGCCCCTAGTCACACATCCAAATAAAAAGCCCCTACCTACCCCCCTCACCCTAAAAAATAGTGAGGGGGGAATAAAATTACTACCCTGTAAAGTAAAATTCAACTTACTATTCAAAGTCTTCTTTTTTCTAAAATCTTCATTTTTCAGCCCCAAAAAAGGCCAAATAAAAAGCCATCATACCCGTCGAACTTAAAAATAAAATAAAAAACCCGAGAGCAAAAAAAAATAATTAATCCATCTTGTCCAGGAGGTGGGAGGGTCTGCTAGGGAGGGTGTGCTGCTGATTGGCTGGAATGTGTCTGCTGACCGTGAGGCACAGGGTCAAAGTTTACTCAATGATGACGAATAGGGGGCGGATCGAACCGCGCATGTGTTCGCCTGCCGTGGCGAACGCGAACACGCTATGTTCGCCAGGAACTATTCGCCAGCGAACCGTTCGGTACATAACTAATACTCGACTACAAGCGCACGCTGGTAGACGCGCTGCTGAGGGCATTCCCAACTGACAACGGGGGCTCAGTGGAAGCACCATTCAACTTCTGGGTCTCCAAATTGGGCACATGGCCTGAGCTTGCCCTTTATGACTTGGAGGTGCTGGCCTGCCCTGCAGCCAGTGTATTGTCTGAACATGTGTTTAGAATGGCAGGGGGTGTTATCACAGACAAGCGCAGCCGCCTGTCCACAGCCAACGTGGACAAGCTCCCGTTTATTAAAATGAACCAGGCATGAATCCCACCAGACTTGTCTGTACCTTGTGCAGAATAGACATTTATACCGGCCTCACCCAGCCATTGTTATACAGAGTGCACTTATTCTTTGCTTTCTTTTTTTATTTATCCCAATATTTTGTGGGGCTACCTCAATTCAAATAAAAAACAGTGTTGGCTACCTCCTTCACCGCTGCTTCCACCCACACCGCCACGATCATTGCCTCCTTAAGCTCCTACTCCACATCCACCTCCTCCTCCTAGTTCAAGATTATTATTTTTAATTTTTAGGTATTTTATGTTATTTTAAGTTATTTCCTTATCCACATTTGTTTGCAGGGCACTTGTCCTACTCTTACCCCCATTTTACTTCTTTTTGCAGCCCTCTAGCCCTTTCCAGGACTTTTTTAGAACCATTTTTGAGCCCAAATGTTTGGGTCCCCATTGACTTCAATGGGGTTCGGGGTCAAGTTTGGGTCAAGTTGGATCCCGAACTCGAACTTTTTGCCGAAGTTCGGCCGAACCCGCCGAACCCGCCGAACCCGAACATTCAGGTGTCCGCTCAACTCTATACTTTAGATTTCCTGTGCTGAAAGAAGTGTCTTTACTTTCTTGTGATAATTTATCTAATATGTGACCACATAGTGAATCTTCCTGGTAACACATTACCTTATTTACTTTTAATATTTAATTACAAATTCCATTCTATATTTTCTGTTGTGCCACCTTTACCACATCACCCCTTTTTCACCTTTACAAATGTATTAATCGTAAGTGTTATGGCATTAGTGAGTCCACTCTACTTGTAACTAGTGATGTACCGAACGGTTCGCTGGCGAATAGTTCCCGGCGAACATAGCGTGTTCGCGTTCGCCACGGCGGGCGAACATATGCGCGGTTCGATCCGCCCCCTATTCATCATCATTGAGTAAACTTTGACCCTGTGCCTCACAGTCAGCAGACACATTCCAGCCAATCAGCAGCACACCCTCCCTAGCACAAACTCCCACCTCCTGGACAGCATTAATTTTAGATCCATTGTGAAGCTGCATTCTTAGTGAGAGTAGGGAAAGTGTAGCTGCTGTTGATTTGATAAGGAAATGGATAGCTAGGTTAGTGTATACAGTGTCCACTACAGTCCTGAAGGACTCATCTGATCTCTGCTGTAAGGACAGTACCCCAAAAAGCCCTTTTTAGGGCTAGAACATGTAACGGATCTCCTGGCACCCCGACTGAGTACCTCCGTTAATGGATGCTCCTAGTGCTTCCTGAGGACTCCAAGCACTCTGGCAGACACCACAATCACCGAATCCGAGAAACCGTTAAATTCTCCCAAGCATATGAATGCTGTAGACCATTGAATAGGAACCATACGAATAGGCTTGTACTCCTAGCAGTCAACTGGAACAGCATGCAATAAATCCTTCCCCCAATAATGAGACGACACATTACTTTGAGGGTAAAATAGGAACTCTGGACTGGCTCATCCAGCCTGGCTTTTATTACAATAATCCACATACAGTCCACACCCAGAGGGAGGCATAAAATACCCAATCACATACATGGTTCAGCCCACACATCCCCTCCCCTCAGATAACATTAACCCCAATTATCCGGTACACTTTTTCAGCCAAGTTCTGGATGTACCCCAAAACCCGGGGGTACACCTTTAAATCCAGCATCGCTGGATAGCCCTTATTCAGGGGGACAACATATCCAAAATTCAAGTCATTCAGATGAATGGTTCGGGAGATATGGGGTTCCAAAGATTTGACCGACCACATGGGTAAAGTATCCGAAAACAGTTCCATGCATTTTGGCCCTGCGGTCGGTCACAGACAAGGGAATGAAAACAGACGAATTGCCTGTGTTATAGAGCCTGGAGAGGGTTTGAATGAATTCCCTTGTTTGTGGGGTTCTTTCTACTGAACGGCGGGTCATTCGGTAGTTTCTATACGAATTTCTGGAAGTATGGAGGTCTCAGCGGTGTTTGCCTAGTCAAGTGTCCGATTTTAGTTCCAGACACTCGACGGCAAAACACCGCTGTTCGGTAGTTTAAGATGGCCGCCGCCACGTGTTTGTTTCCCGAATGGCGGCCACCCAGAGGACAAAGAATACATTACACTGATTGCCAATTACCCATTTGCAACATTGTTGCAAACTGTAATTGGAGGCACACTTATTCCTGGGTGGTCTGGTTGTTCGGTAGTTTCACTCAATATAATAAATGGAGTGATTCTACCGAACAATCAGATGAATGCTGCATACATATCCCAGGTTAAACTTAACACACAAATACACATATAATATTACAGGCAGTACACTAGAATATGTATCACAGTCTTAAAGGGACAGTAGTCCCAAAAGTCCCAATATGTCCATAGATGCTGTTAAAAGGGCCAGTAGCAGCAATATACAGTACAATATGCCCCAAATAACCCAGGGGCCATAGTCAGTAGGTAGGAGGCTAGCAAACAGGCTTCTCCAGGGCCCAGTGGCGAGGTTGGTTTCGCCACAGAACATCAGTCTGTTTTTTTTTCTGTTTTTTTTTTCTGTGTAATGTAATTGCAGTTGCCTGCCTGCCAGCTTCTGTGTCAGGCTCACAGTGGATACTGTGCCCACTTGCCCAGTGCCACCACTCACTCACTGGTGTCACAATAGCTTGCATTTAAAAAAAATGTTTTTCACTGTAATAGATTGAATAGCAGTTAGTTGTCTGCAAGCGTGTGTGTCAGGCTTGCAGCGTATACTGTGCCCACTTGCCCAGTGACACCACTCACTCACTGGTGTCACAATAGCTTGCATTTAATAAAAAATGTTTTTCACTGTAATAGATTGAATAGCAGTTAGTTGTCTGCAAGCGTGTGTGTCAGGCTTGCAGCGTATACTGTGCCCACTTGCCCAGTGCCACCACTCACTCACTGGTGTCACAATAGCTTGCATTTAAAAATTTTTTTTTAAAAATTCACTGTAATAGATTGAATAGCAGTTAGTTGTCTGCAAGCGTCTGTGTGTCAGGCCTATAGTGTGTACTCTGCCAACCTTTGCCAGTGCACATTGCCACTCATATCTGGTGTCACAATAGCGTGCATTTAAAACCAAAACACTTTTTTCACTGTTATAGATTGAATAGCAGTTAGTTGTCTCCAAGCGGGTGTGTCAGGCCTACAACGTGTACTCTGCCAACCTTTGCCAGTTCACAGTGCCACTCATATCTGGTGTCACAATAGCGTGCATTTAAAAACCAAAAAACTTTTTTCACTGTTATACTAACAGTTAGCAGTTAGTTGTCTCCAAGCGGGTGTGTCAGGCCTACAGAGTGTACTCTGCCAACCTTTGCCAGTGCACATTGGCACTCATATCTGGTGTCACAATAGCGTGCATTTAAAACCAAAAAACTTTTTTCACTGTTATAGATTGAATAGCAGTTAGTTGTCTGCAAGCGTCTGTGTGTCAGGCCTACAACGTGTACTCTGCCAACCTTTGCCAGTTCACAGTGCCACTCTTATCTGGTGTCACAATAGCGTGCATTTAAAAACCAAAAAACTTTTTTCACTGTTATAGATTGAATAGAAGTTAGTTGTCTGCAAGCGTCTGTGTGTCAGGCCAACAACGTGTACTCTGCCAACCTTTGCCAGTTCACAGTGCCACTCATATCTGGTGTCACAAAAGCGTGCATTTAAAAACCAAAAAACTTTTTTCACTCTTATAGATTGAATAGCAGTTAGTTGTCTCCAAGCGGGTGTGTCAGGCCTACAGCGTGTACTCTGCCAACCTTTGCCAGTGCACATTGCCACTCTTATCTGGTGTCGCATAGCGTGCATTTAAAAAACAAAAAACTTTTTTCACTGTTATAGATTGAATAGCAGTTAGTTGTCTTCAAGCGGGTGTGTCAGGCCTACAGCGTGTACTCTGCCAACCTCGGCCAGTGCACAGTGCCACTCATATCTGGTGTCACAGTAGCTTGCACTCATAGTACCACTAATCCAAAAAAAAATGACAGTCAGAGGCAGGCCACCCCGCAGGGGCCGTCGTGGTTGTGGTGCTGTGATTCCCTTTTGCCCTACAATAATGCCCAGTTTTAAGAGGCCACGTACCCTGAACTTGAAAAGTTCTGAGGACATAGTTGACTGGCTAACACAGGACACCCAATCTTCTACAGCTTCCACTTGGAACCTTAAAGCAACATCCTCCTCCAGCTTAGCTTCAGGCACCTCTCAAGATACCACACACCCACCTGCCGCCACCCCCAACACTAGCACCACAGCTGCTTCACTTGGTATGTCAGAGGAGTTATTTACACATCCGTTTGAAGAAATGAGTGATGCACAACCATTATTGACAGAAGATGTAGATAACAGGGATATGTCTCAGTCAGGCAGCATTACACACATGGACGTACGGTGTGATGATGATGATGTTGTACCCGTTGCTGCTTCCTTTGCTGAGTTGTCAGATACAAGTGAAGCGGTTGATGATGACGATGCGTCCATGGATGTCACGTGGGTGCCCGCTCGGCAAGAAGAAGAACAGGGCTAAAGTTCAGATGGGGAGACAGAGAGGAGGAGGAGACGAGTTGGAAGCAGGGGGAGGTCGTCACAAGGAGCTAGTGGCACAGTCAGACAGCATGCATCGGCACCCGGGGTCAGCCCGACAGCACGCCAATCAACGCATGCTGTGTCCACCACCAGAATGCCGTCATTGCAGAGCTCAGCAGTGTGGAATTTTTTTTGTGTGTCTGCCTCTGAAAACAGCGATGCCATTTGCAACCAGTGCCAAAATAAACTGAGTCGTGGGAAGTCCAACACCCACCTAGGTACAACTGCTTTGCGTAGGCACATGATCGCACATCACAAACGCCTATGGGATCAACACATGAGTACAAGCAGCACACAAACGCAAAGCCGCCATCCTCCTCCTGGTCCAGCATCTTCAGCCACTTAAACCACTGCTGTCCTCCTTGCCCCCTCTCAACCATCTGCCACTCCGTCTCTCGCCTTGAGCAGTTCCTGCTCATCTGCCTACAGTCAAGGGCATGTTTGAGAGTAAGAAGCCAATGTCACCCCCTTGCCCTGCATCTGACAGCTGGCTTGTCTGTACTATTAGCCCGCCAGCTTTTACCATACAAGCTGGTGGAGTCTGAGGCGTTCAAAAAATGTGTAGCTATTGGGACACCGCAGTGGAAGGTACCCGGACGAAATTTCTTTGCACAAAAGGCAATCCCCAACCTGTACTCGATTGTGCAAAAGGAAGTAATGGCATTTCTGGCACACAGTGTTGGGCAAGGGTCCATCTGACCACTGATACCTGGTCGGCAAAGCATGGCAGGTATATCACCTACACTGTGCATTGGGTAAACCTGCTGACGGCTGCCAAGCATGGAATGCGTGGCTCTGCAGAGGAGTTGGTGACACCGCCACGACTTGCAGGCAGGCCTGCTGCCACCTCCTTTACTCCTCCTACTCCATCCTCTTACATAACCTCCTCGGCTGAATCCTCTTCTACTGCTGCGTCTTGCTCCACATCAACGGCACCCCCCCAGTTTCCCAGGTACTATTCCACATCCCGGATACGGCAGTGTCACGCCGTCTTGGGTTTGACTTGCTTGAAAGCAGAGAGTCACACCGGACAAGCACTCCTGTCCGCCCTGAACGCACAGGTGGAAAAGTGGCTGACTCCGCAGCAGCTGGAGATCGGCAAAGTGGTTTGTGACAACGGAACACATTTGTTGGCGGCATTGAAGTTGGGCAAGTTGACACATGTGCCGTGCATGGCACATGTGTGTAATCTGATCGTACAACGCTTTGTGCATAAGTACACAGGCTTACAGGACGTCCTGAAGCAGGCAAGGTGTGTGGCCATTTCAGGCGTTCATACATGGCCATGGCGCACTTTGCAGATATCCAGCGGCGAAACAACATGCCAGTGAGGCGCTTGATTTGTGACAGCCCGACACGTTGGAATTCAACACTCCTAATGTTTCGACCACCTGCTCCAACAAGAAAAAGCCGTTAATGAATATTTGTATGACCGGGGTGGTATGACAGCCTCTGGGGAGCTGGGGATTTTTTTTGCAACGTTACTGGACGCTCATGCGCAATGCTTGTAGGCTCATGCGTCCTTTTGAGGAGGTGAAAAACCTAGTCAGTCGCACCGAAGGCACCATCAGCGACATCATACCATTTGTTTTCTTCCTGGAGCGTGCCCTGCGAAGAGTGCTGGATCAGGCCGTAGATGAGCGTGAAGAGGAAGAGTTGTGGTCACCATCACCACCAGAAAAAGCCTTATCAGCATCGCTTGCTGGACCTGCGGCAACGCTGGAAGAGGATTGTGAGGAAGAGGAGTCAGAGGAGGAATGAGGCTTTGAGGAGGAGGAGGAAGACCAACCACAACAGGCATCCCAGGGTGCTCGTTGTCACCTATCTGGTACCCGTGGTGTTGTACGTGGCTGGGGGGGAAGAACATACCTTCATTGACATCACTGAGGAGGAGAAACGGGAAATAAGTAGCTCGGCATCCAACCTTGTGCAAATGGGGTCTTTCATGCTGTCGTGCCTGTTGAGGGACCCTCGTATAAAAAGGCTGAAGGAGAACGACCTGTACTGGGTGTCCACGCTACTAGACCCCTGGTATAAGCAGAAAGTGGCCGAAATGTTACCAAATTACAACAAGTCGGAAAGGATGCAGCATTTGCAAAATAAATTAAAAAGTATGCTTTACACAGCGTATAAGGGTGATGTCACAGCACAACGGGAATCTAACAGGGGATGAGGTGAAAGTAATCCTCCTCCTCCCACGACCATGCCGGCAAGGACAGGACGCTTTACAGACGTGTTGTTGATAGAGGACATGCAGAGCTTTTTAAGTCCTACGCATCGCCACAGCCCTTCGGGATCCACCCTCAGAGAACGACTCGACCGACAGGTAGCAGACTACCTCGCCTTAACTGCAGATATTGACACTCTGAGGAGCGATGAACCCCTTGACTACTGGGTGTGCAGGCTTGACCTGTGGCCTGAGCTTTCCCTATTTGCGATAGAACTTCTGGCCTGCCCCGCTTCAAGTGTCCTGTCAGAAAGGACCTTCAGTGCAGCAGAAGGTATTGTCATTGAGAAGAGAAGTCACCTAGGTCAAAAAAGTCTAGATTACCTCACCTTTATTAAGATGAATGAGGGATGGATCCCGAAGGGACTGACAGTAGGCGATACATTAGACTAAAAAAGACCTGATGAGATGAGCTGCCTTGGGCTAAAAATGGTCCACACGCTGCTGTATTTTAGCTCTGAATGCCGGTTGACTTGCGTGACTTATCCGCCACCAACTAGGGTTCAAGCCGCAATGTTTTAGGGCAGTGCTCCCCAACCTTTTTATCGCCGCGGACCAGTAAACGTTTGATAATTTTTCCGTGGCCCGCTTGTTTTGATTTAATAATTTTCATTTAATTGTATTTAAACATGCCTTCAAAATAAAATACTCCAAGAAGAAAAAACTCACAGGAACTCCAATTTTCAAGCCAAGGCAGATTTATTGTGACAGAATGCAACGCTCCAGCTTGAAAAAGACCTTTCCGGTCGAAACGTTGCGTTGCATTCTGTCACAATAAATCTGCCTGCGGCTTGAAAATTTGAGTACCTGTGAGTTTTTTCTTCTTGGATTATTGTACTGGGATTGCTGGTCCTGCTCTGGAGCACCCTTGGCCGTTGGGATTGAGTGCGGTTCTCACCACTTACTCTGTTCAAAATAAAATACAGCTACACTAAAAAATGAATATAAAGTGATTTATTTTATTTAACTCTCTAGAATGCCAAATCAATGAGAACCCTGAGCTTGTTTCTTTGCAACGAGACAGTTCCATCTGGGGGTAATAGGAGACAGTGACACCCGAAGTGTGTTGCTTGTGTCCAGTTTATTCCGCTGTTTTGTTTTGGTTCCTGTCACTGCAGAAAACCCCGCTTCACACAGATAGGTTGTCGGAAATGGCAATAGGGATTTAAGTGCTGTGGTGGCAATCTCAGGGTATTCTGCCATGACTTTAATCCAGAACACTGGCAGAGTTGTTGTCTCAAACGTAGTTTTAAGGCCACCGTCATTTGCAATCTCCAGCAGTTGTTCTTCTTGCATAGACATGCTAGATTCGCCTGATTTCTTGGCAAATGGGTCGCGGATCCATTCCTTACCAGTTCGTGGACCTTTTGTGGTTGGGAAGTAGCGCTCAAACTCTTTTAAAAGCAAAGACAGGTGATCGTGCACCAACTGGCAGAATGAATGTTCAAGCTCAGTCTCGCCTAAAATCCCCGCTAATGTCTGAAACATGTCCAAAATGCCTCTGTTCACGCGCCGTCCCCACAACTCCAGTTTGGCTTTAAATGCAGCTACTTTGTCTGACAACTTGAAAACAGTTGTCATTTTCCCCTGAAGGCCCAGATTGAGTTCATTGAGCAGGCTGAATATGTCACACAGGTAAGTCAGTTTTGCAACCCATACCTTGTCACTGAAATGTGCTGCCAGCGGTGACTTCTTTTCTGCCGAAATCTTTGCAATGGCTCTCGTAATTCAAATACTCTGGTTAGCGATTTTCCTCTGGATAACCATCTTATTTCTGTGTATAAGAGAAGGCATCTGTACTCTGCGTCCATCTCCTCACAAAGCTGCTCAAACAGGCGCGAGTTAAGTGTGTGTGCTTTGATGTGGTTAATAACTTTAACGACATCCATCAATACGCTGTTAAATTCCGGTGACATTTTTCGGCTTGCCAGCCTTTCCCTGTGAATGAGACAATGCGTAGATTCACTCTCAGGTGCAACCTCCTTAATCCGAGCAGTTAAACCAGACAGTCGTCCGGTCATGGCAGTAGCTCCGTCTGTGCATATGCTGACACAAAAGGACCATTTCAGTTTTCCTGATATATAACCATCCAGTGACTTGAACAGTTCTGCTCCTGTGGTGTTGGTTGGCAAAGATAGTGCACATAACAAATCCTCATGTACATCCTCCTGATATAGATATCGCACATAAACAAGTAGTAGTGCCTTGTTGTTGATATCTGTAGCTTCGTCAACCTGTAGTGCACACCACGGTGATGTATTAATCCTCTCCAACAATTGTGCCTCAATGTCTTTGGCTATTTCCTCAATGCGCCTAGTCACAGTGCTAGCTGACAAAGGCACATGTGCTACCTTTTCCACAGCAGTGGAGGGCAAGATCAATTCTTCACCGATAGTAAATGGCTTTTTAGCCTTAGCAATGCGGTTAGCCACCAAATATGATGCTCTCAGTGCATTCTCCCTTATTGATGTGGTGGGCCTCATAAATTTCTTCTGTGCTTCGTGCTCCCGCTTTTTTCTTTCAAAATACTCCAGGGGCTTGTCTTTTATGCTAGGCTGCTTGGCGGTCAAGTGGCGAAGCAGTTTTGAAGGTTTCATTACCTCATTAGAGAGCTCCTCGCCACAAACTATGCAGAGCGGTTTTGGTGCGTGGGAATCACCTGTCCCAATAAATACATATTTCAAATAGGACTCATGGTATTGTCTGTTAAAAGTTGCCTATTTCTTTGATGTTGAAGGCTCTTCCTCTGTCTGTTCACTGGGCCTTTTTTCTTCCCAAGGAAACTTTCTAACGATGTCTGTTTCATACTCATTTTTGCTAATTTGTGGGTTAAAGCAGACACAATAACACGTCAGTACACACATGAGTACAGGTGAACATATAGAAGAGCTAGAAGAGTTATAGCTTCTCTTTCTCTTCACTCCACTGCTGCTTGCAGCCGCTCAGCTCCAGACGTCACCTAAATCCGAATGTAAATCCAAAAACTATCAGCGCAAAAATGTGATCAGTGTTATAAATATATGACCAGTGTATCAAAAAAACATATAAATATTAATATAAAGTGAAAAAATCAGATAAAGTGCTCAAATCCCGCTCAAATCTGTGCTCACACCTCACAATCGGAAACAATAAAAACATAAAATAGTGTTGCGCCAGATAAAATAACTGTGAAATATATATAAATCACAAAAGATGACTGTGCCCCCTTTCAATGCAGAGATGTATGATGCAAGAACCACTAGGTAGGGGACATGAAAATACACACTGTGATTCCCTTCACCCACCACTGTCACCCACTTCCTCTGTGCACTTACCTCACGGCAGCTTCTCTTCAGTCCCCGCGTCGCCGACCTCGAGTCCTCAGTCCTCCCGCGGCGCCTCCTCCTCGGCCAATGGCGTGGGGTTTGCCTTTCGGCCAATCAGGAAGCGGGAGGACCCGCTCCCTGATTGGCCAGGAGGAGGATCAGTGTAACAATAGCGAATTTTCATTCGCTATTGTCACACAATGGGTGGGCTCGGGAGGGCGCAATGCTCTGCGCCTCGGCCACCACAGTGAAATTAAAGTTCCTCGGGTGGCCCGGTACCGTTTGATCCACGGACCGGTACCGGTCCGCGGCCCGGGGGTTGGGGAACACTGTTTTAGGGCACTTTCTGCCTGGGAAACAAACATCAATTTTACAGGCCGCTGCTACAGCAGCGGCTGCAACAATACCTAATTTTTCAGGCATGTGTACATAACAGGGATTAAACTGATACGAATAGTACTACTTAACACACCTTATAATAACGCAGAGAGAGGCAACGCAGAGAGAGGAGTCTGAAGAAGAGGAGTCAGAGGAGGAAGGTGGCTTTGAGGATGTGGAAGACCAAACACAGCAGGCATCCCAGGGGGCTTGTTGTCACCTTTCGGGGACCCTTGGTGTTGTACGTGGCTGGGTGGAGAAAGAGACCTTCAATCACATCAGTGAGGACAAGGAACGGGACATGGCTAGCTTGGTATCCAACCTTGTGCAAATGGGGAGTTTGTGGTTGTGCAAATGGACTGTTTGCGGTTGTTTGCAGTGCGTCAAATGGGGAGTTTGGTCTGTCACTGTGAAGCGGGCGTAACCCTTACACTACCTGATCGATACAACATCATACAGTAGTTTCCCCCCCTCATTATTTTTATGGCCCCCACCCACCGCTCACGGGTGGGGGCGGGCGGGAGGACAGTAGGTCCCCCCCATTGTGATTCATGGCCCCCACCCACCGTGCAGGGGTGGGGGCCGGGGGGAGGACAGTATGTCCCCCCTTAGCCTTATTTACTGAATATTCCCCTGTATAACAATGTTTGGCATTTAGTGAATATTCCCTATTCTGCTCTGTGTCAGTGTGTATCAGGGTCTCTGAGGACAGGTGTCAATCAATATCTGCCAAGTGACCCTATGTAGGGGGAACAGTCCCTATTACCTTCAAAAATTACACTTATTTTTAGTGGATATAAGCATCTACAGTTGCACGAAAAAGTATGTGAACCCTTTGGTATGATATGGATTTCTGCACAAATTCATCCCCGCTAATGTCTGAAACATGTCCAAAATGCCTCTGTTCACGCGCCGTCCCTACAACTCCAGTTTGGTCATAAAATGTGATCTGATCATCATCTAAGTCACAACAATAGACAATCAGTCTGCTTAAACTAAAAACACACACAGAATGAAATGTTGCCATGTTTTTATTGAACACACCATGTAAACATTCACAGTGCAGGTGGAAAAAGTATGTAAACCCCTAGACTAATGACATCTCCAAGAGCTAATTGGAGTGAGATGTCAGCCAACTGGAGTCCAATCAATGAGATGAGATTGGAGGTGTTGGTTACAGCTGCCCTGCCCTATAAAAAAACACACCAGTGTTTGCTTTTCACAAGAAGCATTGCCTGATGTGAACGATGCCTCGCACAAAAGAGCTCTCAGAAGACCTACGATTAAGAATTGTTGACTTGCATAAAGCTGGAAAGGTTTATAAAAGCATCTCCAAAAGCCTTGCTGTTCATCAGTCCATGGTAAGACAAATTGTCTAAAAATTTAGAAAGTTCAGCACTGCTGCTACTCTCCCTAGGAGTGGCCGTCCTGTAAAGATGACTGCAAGAGCACAGCGCAGACTGCTCAATGAGGTGAAGAAGAATCCTAGAGTGTCAGCTAAAGACTTACAAAAGTCACTGGCAAATGCTAACATCCCTGTTAGCGAATCTTCAATATGTGAAACACTAAACAAGAATGGATTTCATGGGAGGATACCACAGAGGAAGCCACTGCTGTCCAAACAAAACATTGCTGCACATTTACAGTTTGCAAAAGAGCACCTGGATGTTCCACAGCAGTACTGGCAAAATATTCTGTGGACAGATGAAACCAAAGTTGAGTTGTTTGGAAGAAACACACAACACTATGTGTGGTGAAAAAGAGGCACAGCACACCAACATCAAAACCTCATCCCAACTGTGAAATATGGTGGTGGTTTGGGGCTGCTTTGCTGCGTCAGGGCCTGGACGAATTGCTATCATCAAAGGAAAAATGAATACCCAAGTTTATGAAGACATTTTCCAGGAGAACTTAAGGCCATCTGTCTACCAGCTGAAGCTCAACAGAAGATGGGTGTTGCAACAGGACAATGACCCAAAGCATAGAAGTAAATCAACAACAGAATGGCTTAAACAGAAGAAAATACGCCTTCTGAAGTGGCCCAGTCAGAGTCCTGACCTCAACCCGATTGAGATGCTGTGGCATGACCTCAAGAAAGTGATTCACACCAGACATCCCAAGAATATTGCTGAACTGAAACAGTTCTGTAAAGAGGAATGGTCAAGAATTATTCCTGACCATTGTGCATGTCTGATCTGCAACTACAGGAAACGTTTGGTTGAAGTTTTTGCTGCCAAAGGTGGTTCAACCAGTTATTAATTCTGCTAATTAAAAGATTTGTGCTATGGCACAAAAACATTTTTGGGGGGTTTCCATGATGTTGGTACACAATGTCAAAGGGTTCCAAGGAAAAAAATAATTGGGAACCCCTGCCCTACAAGCTTTATTCTTAAAGGTATCCTTTTTCTCAGGTTTGCCCCATGCAAAATTTGTTAGATTTCTCTTTATACTTTTGTGGTGGAGAATCCTGAGTTTAGCTGGGGCTGAAAACACATTAACATCAGATCAGCAGCATGAAGAAGACTCGGTGCGATCAGCACTTAGAGTGTCCATCAGTGGAGACTGGGCAGCACACTTCTAGCCCTGTAAACAAATCATAACTCCATAGTGCTGCAGATGCTTGGAGGCAACAGTTGAAGGCAGGAGGGACCTTTTATACCTACAGCCTGATTCTTTACTGCTCTGATCCGGCTACTCATAAGTGATGCTGCCATGATTAACCAGGATTTGAAAATTATGCTAGCTTTAGTGTACCTATAATCTTAATATTAATAATGACAGGAGGAGAACATTGTCCATCCCTTGCCCTCCTTTCTGTCGCTCTTTGACTTTCTCACAGGCTCGTTAAGTCATGTTCATTTGTGTTCTGGTGTTTTTTTTTCCTTATGATTGTCACATCATTGTTTGTTATATTTCTTATTTTATATCTTACATGCTTAATTTAGTGGATTTGTGCTGTAATGATAATGTTTTATGTTCATGATTATTTTCATCGCTGATTAATCTTTTAATGTTTTTTGTTTCCTTTAAATTTGCAGCAGTGGGCATTTTGTCATTGGATACTGTTACTGCTCTTGGTCGTACAGTCCAGGTTTTCTTGTTTAGCATGTAAATCTTTGGGAGTTCATTTGTTTGAATGTATTTATTAAGAAAGAAAGAACCTGTAAGACAGGAACAGTGTAGTGTGTCCAGAGAATATCCTAAAGTAGGGGTTAACCCTAAATAGTGAACTGACAAAAAAAGAAAAAATGAGGGTACCCTAGGACAACAAAGTCCCGGGTGCCCGGGTAGGATATCTCAGTGTGAACTAATACTGTTAAAAAGTCATAATTTTATTAAACATACTAGACACCAACAAAATAAGAAAAAAAGTGTAACTCCAAGCTATGGGGACAGCAAAAATAGGTATGATGCTAGGAAGCAACCCCCAAGCACAAAAGGGAGACTTAACAAATTATGTTGCTTGTAACCAGAATTGTTACTAAAGGTAATGAAACCTGGGGTAGAAGTATGCTATATAGAGTTACAAATACATTCATAACCCTCAGTGGTACACTCCCTTAGAACATGTAAAAGTATCTAAGAATCCCATAGGTAACCTTAGTATAAAGAGTCACAGGATAAGGTCTATAGGTCTATCAGTGATTGAAAGTCTTACTGCTGCACTTCTCTATACTGGTCAGCTTTGCTTATAGACTACATAACACAGAGTAGCCACCTAATGATCCTTACTCAAACTAAGGTCCCTGAGTGCCGGTCAATGTCCTACCTAGTTTGCATAAAGCACAGTACCATTAACGCTGAAAATTCCCCATAGATAAATACACCCCAATCAAGTGGATACACATAAAATAAAGTGAGCTAAAAACCCATCCTCTGCCTAACGCGTTTCGGCGCTTAAACTAGCGCCTTTCTCAAAGGCTATCAATGAGGGTGTATTTATCTATGGGGAATTTTCAGCGTTAATGGTACTGTGCTTTATGCAAACTAGGTAGGACATTGACCGGCACTCAGGGACCTTAGTTTGAGTAAGGATCATTAGGTGGCTACTCTGTGTTATGTAGTCTATAAGCAAAGCTGACCAGTATAGAGAAGTGCAGCAGTAAGACTTGCAAGCACTGATAGACCTATAGACCTTATCCTGTGACTCTTTATACTAAGGTTACCTATGGGATTCTTAGATACTTTTACATGTTCTAAGGGAGTGTACCACTGAGGGTTATGAATGTATTTGTAACTCTATATAGCATACTTCTACCCCAGGTTTCATTACCTTTAGTAACAATTCTGGTTACAAGCAACATAATTTGTTAAGTCTCCCTTTTGTGCTTGGGGGTTGCTTCCTAGCATCATACCTATTTTTGCTGTCCCCATAGCTTGGAGTTACACTTTTTTTCTTATTTTGTTGGTGTCTAGTATGTTTAATAAAATTATGACTTTTTAACAGTATTAGTTCACACTGAGATATCCTACCCGGGTACCCGGGACTTTGTTGTCCTAGGGTACCCTCATTTTTTCTTTTTTTGAATGTATTTATTGCCTCCTGTTTATTCATTCTGGCATCAAGAAAGAGGAGGTGATTAAGTCAATGTATAGTATTTATAAGCTGCTCTTGTTTCTGATTGTTGCTATATTAGTAGTCTGGGACATAAGCCGTAAGGTAAGCAAGTACATAAGAATTTAACAGTCGGTTGTGGTGTGCCGGTACCGATGTATAGGGTAGGCCTTTAATTTAAAAAAGGGCCTACCTGTGAATAGTGATAAAGGGGTGAGGTGGGATGGATGTACCCAGCGATACCGGTTCTGATTAGGAGGGGGCCTGAGCTTTTTTTATAGCCGGGTAACCCCTCCCACAATTACAGGCCATGCCTTCCTATTCGTAGTCGGGGACATAAGCTGTAAGGTAAGCAAGTACATAAGAATTTAACAGTTGGTTGAGGTGTGCCGGAAACAATGTATGGGTGAGGCCTGTAATAAAAGAGAGCAAAAGGGTTGGAGTAAACAAATAACTTTATTGAGCATGAGTTACATCGCTAGACCTTTAAATGCTGATCTTAATTCTTGTTCTGGTTGTGGAATGTAAGTGGCGTATACAGAAGATTTCCACTGCCCTGATCTTTTAATTATATGAGCTGGGACGTTGTGGCTTGAAGCCGCCAAAGCCTGCAGAGAGTCCTGTGGGGTCAAAACCGAGTCTGATGAACAGAGTTTTGATGTAGTGTATGAATTTTGCTGTGGTTAAGGGGTTACCGTGTAATGAAAGTAGTGGAGTATTAGGACCGAGACCTGCCAGGGTAGCAAGATATGTATCAAATAATGTGACGGGGCACCATAGATTACCGGTGGGATAATAGCAGACTTTGGTAGGTGGACCTAGCTGATTTGTTTTGGTGTGATCCATGATGAGTATGTAGTGGTCTGTATGTCTTTGGAGGTTCGTAATTTTGAGGTGCTGGTGACGACCTGTGATACTATTGGTGGTGAAGTCATTTGGTCGTAGGAAACGGTAAAAGGCTAGATAAATTGCTGTTTTGATAACCAGATTAGTGTTGGTTTCCAATGGCTTAGAGTTCAGGATATCGGAGAGTGCGTGGTACTTGGGACCGTCTATAGGAAGTCTGGAAGAGGTAGTGGGTATATCTAATTGTTGTATGCCTTTCAACATATGTTTAATGGGATAAGAAGACATAAAGGGATTTGAGCTAGGGTAGGCACTAATGATGTGGTGTTGAATACCTGAGAGATAGAGTTTTATAGTGTTTAATGGTAATTTAAGGTTAAGGTGGCAAAAGGAGATAAATGCAATGATAGAGTCTAGTGAATGAGTGTCGCTTATCTGATAATCTGTTGTGAATTTGGTATATAGGGTAAATGCTCGAGATATGCACGGGATGTGTTAGTGGAGAGGGCTGCGCCGGCTAGGTATCTGCTGTGTGACAGCAGTCTCTCTAGTCCAGGATGAGGTCTTGGAATGAGGGGGTGCTGACCGGTCTGGTGTTGGCTGTGGGATGGCTCCTGAAGAAGACCTGTAAGTTAAATCGAGACAATGTGTCAGCGCCTGTATTGGTGCTTCCTGGGATATGTATGCATGTGATGTGGAATTGGTGTGTCACTGCTAACCAAGTTAACCTTTTGATTAATTTCATTATGGTGAGTGAGGAAGATCTGCCCTTGTTTATCATGTCACAGGCTGCTTTCCCTCGCCATAGGTGTCCCCATAGGAGGCTGCAACAATTGGATAGATTTCAATTAGGGCTGATGTAGTATTAAATGAGGGCAAACCAAGGGTTTCTACTGGCCAGGAATCTCTAAACTAGTCATTGCTGAAGATGGCCGCAAACCCTGTGTGAGCTGCGGCATCGGTCCAAATGACCGGTGAGGAATCTGATAGGGGTGTAAGAAACATGGCTTTCCCATTCCAATGAGACAGGAACCACAGCCACATACATGACCGGCGTGAGCATCTAGCGATAAGGAGCTGGTATCAGTATTGAGTAGAGGGAGAAGGCACAACAATCTATGATGATGAATTCCCGGCCTTGAGGAATGATTTTCATGGCGAAGTTCAACGTGCCCAGTAAGGATTGTAGGTCTGACCTGGTACAGGTGTCCTTAACCAGAAAATATTCCACCGTCTCTATAATTTGCTGCACCTTCTCCCCTGGTAAACTAGCCTGTTAAGTAACAGTGTCCAGGTGAATACCCAGGAAAGTAAGATTGGTGGTAGGGCCTATCATTTTATTTTGGGACAGTGGTACCCCCAATGCTGCAAATAGGGCCAGGGTCTTCTGGAGACTGACTGGACATGACTGAGGTGGTTCTATAGTAAGGAAGTCGTCCAAATAATGCAGAACCGAGGGGCAATGAGTGACGTTAAGAAGTAGCCAACATAGTGTGTTGGCCAATATGTCAAAAATTTTGGGCTGCTTTTGGCTCGAAAAGTAAGCCGAGTAGCAAAATAGTATTTGTTCTCCCACCTGATGCCGTGCACGTGCCACAGGGATGGGTGAATAGGGAGAAGCTTGAAAGCGTTAGTAATATCGGTTTTACCCAACCAAGCTCCTACCCCTGCCCTAAGAATGGCCTGAATGGCATCATCCACTGTGGTGTATTGCAGGGAGAACTCTTCTTCTATTAATGAATTAACACTGGGGGTTGATACAGAATGTTGTAAATAATTCTCTTTTATTGTTGAACTTCCCAGTGGCTATACCTATAGGGTTGGTACGCCAACTGGAAAACGGAGGGTGAGAGAAAGGGCCCAAGATAAACCTGTTGGTTAACTCTTTTATGCGTAGTAAATCAGTGGTGACCGGGTCAAGGAGGGCTGACTGTAGGTTGGGACATTAACGAGGCCCGTGTGATAACCGTCAGTGAAGCCTTGGATCAGGAAGTCAACTAGGTGATGGGAAGGGTGTGCCTGGAGGTAGAATGTCAGGTTGTCGATGCTAACTTCGGTTAGTCTTAGTATTGACTTCGCTTCCCTGTGTATGTACTGTGTATCGTGTGGAGTGGAGTCCTGCCGTGACATGGATGGTTGCTTTGAGGTGGTTTTGTATGTGTGATAAGGATACTAGGATCAGGTCAGGTATATCTTCTCGTGTGTGTGCCCTCGTGTCTGGGTTGTTGGTCCTCCTTGTCTCGATGGCTGGGAATCCTTTAGTCTTACGGTATGGTATGTGCGTTGTGTTATCGCCCATGTATGTCTGTTTGTTTTAGTATGTTCTAGAGGTGGTGTGTGCTTACACCT
The DNA here is from genome assembly GCF_036172605.1 of Pelobates fuscus. Taxonomy (NCBI): domain Eukaryota; kingdom Metazoa; phylum Chordata; class Amphibia; order Anura; family Pelobatidae; genus Pelobates; species Pelobates fuscus. The sequence goes on from NC_086322.1 coordinate 238,872,770, forward strand.
TTGTCGACCGTCTCCCTTAATCTCCCTCATGTGCACCCGCTGATCTAGTAGTAGATCGTAGTCGAGTCTTGTGAGACGGTTAGTGGGCTTAGTCCCCAGTCTCTGATCGGTCATGTGGTGGTTTTACCTGTGATGGTCTCGTCATCTGGCGGGTATTCCAAGCAGATAATTGTGAGTGCCTATGTCTCATGTGTTGCATTTTTTTTTTATTGAAAAGTTGTCAAGGTTTTCATAACATACCATGCGAATAGGTTGGTGGAAATGCGCAGGTCTCTGACCTGCTGTACAATATTTGGTCATGTGAGATGCGTAGATTTCCGAGATAAGGGCATAGAATGAGATACGCAGATCTCCAGGCAGCCCAGTCGGATGACCCATAGCATGAAAACATAAAAAACATTAAAGGGACACTATAGTCACCTGAACAACTACAGCTTAATGTAGTTGTTCAGGTATTATCTATAGCTCCCTGCAGGCAATCTATTGTAAACACTGTATTTTCAGAGAAAATACAGTGTTTACATTGATTGATAGGAATACCTCCAGTGGCCATCACTTAGACGGCCATTAGAGGGACTTCCTATCACGCAGGGCCCTAAAAAGGCCCTGTACACGTCAGACGTATTAAAATACGTCTGACGTGTTCAGGACAGAGAAGGCACTGTGTGAGCGCCTTCTCTCTCCAGCCTGTCAGCGGAGGAGGGGAGCGGGCAAAGACCGCGAGCTGAGCTGTCACTCAGCTCAGCTCACGTCCGCGCACACCGCGCGCATGCGCGGTAGTGCGCTCAGGACTTCAGAGGGCGGCATGAATGCCGCCCTCTGAAGTGTGTGCGCATGTGCGGCGATTGCTCCCTGCTCGCGCCCGCCTATTTCGTAATTTTGACGAAATAGGGGGCGCGGCTTCTCGAGGCTCCCGGCGCTGGAACCAGGTAAGTAAAATCTCTTCCCTGGAGAGTCCCTTTAAGGAAACTAATGCAGAGAGGAAAGGAAGAAAAGTACAAAACAGTCTGTTCTAATACAGTAGTGCTGGCCTGTTTAACATATCGAGTTTGTTAGATTTTAGCTGTCAGGCGGTCCCTAATCATGTCTGCAGTTGTTTCCTGGAGTTCAGGTGACGGAAACAGTAGTGTGCGGGCACTTTGGTCTGTCTTATGTTGGTGTGTGTGTGTGTCCGTGTGGTTGGGTCGAGACCGTGTCTGTTCGGTTGCGGAGGGTATTGACTTCGCTTCCCTGTGTATGTACTGTGTATCGTGTGGAGTGGAGTCCTGCCGTGACATGGATGGTTGCTTTGAGGTGGTTTTGTATGTGTGATAAGGATACTAGGATCAGGTCAGGTATATCTTCTCGTGTGTGTGCCCTCGTGTCTGGGTTGTTGGTCCTCCTTGTCTCGATGGCTGGGAATCCTTTAGTCTTACGGTATGGTATGTGCGTTGTGTTATCGCCCATGTATGTCTGTTTGTTTTAGTATGTTCTAGAGGTGGTGTGTGCTTACACCTTTGTCGACCGTCTCCCTTAATCTCCCTCATGTGCACCCGCTGATCTAGTAGTAGATCGTAGTCGAGTCTTGTGAGACGGTTAGTGGGCTTAGTCCCCAGTCTCTGATCGGTCATGTGGTGGTTTTACCTGTGATGGTCTCGTCATCTGGCGGGCATGTGTGGCCCCTATTGTCCCTCCGCCCCAGCCCCGCCGGCACATTGGTTGGAGACTTCGGTCTCCCGTCTCCCGGCGACATGCCCTACCCACGGCCCCCATCGCTCCACATATTTTTACCTTTGTCCCATGAGGGATGCCCTCACCTTCTCTGCTGAGCGAATCTCCTCTACTCTATCGTACCATTGGGTTAACGTTGGTGGCTGTGTCTGTTTCCACATTGCGGGTATGAGCGCTTTGGCTAAGTCTAGCATGTGTCGCAGTATGGATTTTTGGTATTGTGAGATTGGTCGTGGCGTTGAGTGTAGTAAGTATTGTTCTACATTGAGGGGGAATGGTTCTCGGAGGATCTCTGTGATTTTTGTGCTGATCTGGTTCCACAACGTCTGTATGATTGAGCAATTCCACCAGATGTGGCTTAGGGTACCCTCCTCTTCTCCACACCTCCAGCATGTGGCTGGGACACTGGGAAATATCTTATGTATACATGCTGGAGTCTTGTACCATTGTGACAAGAGTTTGTAATTGACTTCTTGGTATTGGGTACTTACGGAAGATTTATGGTGTAAAATTATAATTTTTTTCCCACTGGGTGGGGGTAAATTCATGATCTGTAATACTTTCCCATTGCGCCTTGAATGTGTCTATTTCTGTGCGGTCACCTGTGAGGATGTATTGGTAGAGGTAAGAGATTGCTCTGCCTACGTTCATTTTGGTTAAACACAGTTTCTCGAATGGCGTTAGGGCCCTATGTAAGGCCGTTCTGTCTCTGAATGAATGGTAGAAATGTTTCAGTTGAGTATAGCGGAAGGAGTGCTGGAGGGTCAGGGTTCGCGTGTTGGTGAGTTCTGAAAGTGGCTTCAGGGTAGTGTCGCCCAGGACATTGTGGAGCGGCACGTATTCTTGCTCTTGATCTCCCAGAATTCCCCATGCTCTGGCAGTGAGGCCTCCTCCTATGGATCGATTGTTGGTAATTGGGATCAGCGGGCTTGGTGTCGGAGATATGTGCTTGGCCTTTCTTATTGTGCTCCATGTATGTAAGGTATGGGTCATCGGTGATGTGTTGTTTGGTTCTTTACGTGTTGTGGTCTTGGTCCCCCATACCGTTTCCAGCGTAGTTGCACGGCCCCCGATCTCCATCAGTGGGATCCATTGTTTATGTGGTGGGCGGGTGTGCCACTCTAGTATGCGTTGCAACGTGGTGGCCTGGTGATATTTTTTTTATGTCCGGGAATGCGAGGCCACCCTGGTGGCGGGAGAGGCACAGGGTGTCGTGACTGATCCTGGGTCGCTGACCCTTCCAGATGTATTTGATGATTTCTGATCTGAGGGAGGAGAAATACGTAGCGGGTATCGTCATTGGTAACGTTTGAAACAGATAAAGCAATCGGGGCAGTATATTCATTTTCACTACTGCGATGACTATACATGGTTTTATAACAAAGCAGGGAAGAAAAAAAGGAGAAAGAGGGAAACAAAACCACAATAAAATGCAAAAAAAAAAAATTCATGTCATAATATATTTTCGCCACCAGGGGTCGTAGTGAGCAACCACGTGTATGGTAGAATGAACTTGTTTGTTTGTTGAATGACCGGCTTGCTGACCAGCATTGGAGGGTAAGTGCCAGAGTGGTGAATGCGCATGTGTGGTGTGAGGTACCGAACGGTGCACATAACGGCAAGGTAAGTATGAATGAAAGTTTGGGTGAATGAGTGTAAATGTATGAACGGGAGCCAGGAGTCTGACTGAGAGTGGTGTGGATGGGAGACTCACGGTTTTGGGACCCTGGAAACGGAACCCTGGAGCACGTAAGTATACTTTTGATACTGGAAAACGCTGCAAGGGTGGCTGGGCAGGATAGGAGTTTCACCGGAACCTGTCAGCATGCAGGGGCTGGAGCATTTGGCGCTGAGCACAGAGACAGACGGTATTATGCCAATAGCGGTAAGTAAGGAGCAGATAGCATATGGACGGAAGCAGGCCACGTGGAAGCGATGTCCAGGTAAGTTGAACCGGAAGTCAAAGGTTCTGAATAAACCCAGCGATACCGGTTCTGATTAGGAGGGGGCCTGAGCTTTTATAGCCGGGTAACCCCTCCCACAATTACAGACTACGCCATATATATATATATATATATATATATATATATATATAATTGTATTTATTTTTTGCTGCTATGAAGTTCAGTAAAGAAAGGGTAATGCAAAAGCTAGCATAATCTTCATATTGTCATTTATTCTAAAAGGTGCACTAGAGAATGTGAAATTTTAAATATAAAATAAGCAGAAAGCAGTATATCTCCATATCACACTAGTTGAAATGTATACAGAACTTGTGAGGAGTGAAAAGTTAGATGTATATTCTCACACAATCTCAGGGATTTGTTGTGGACTATGAACATGTACTCTTAAAAATTGTTATGTATGTGTTTGTCTCATTTATGTCTGTGACAAGGGCCCTTCGCCACTTGGTCCTGGAGAGGCCTGCTTGCCAGCCTCCTCCCCTGTGACTATGACTATTTGATGTATTTGGCTTTAAAGCCCCTATTCTACCTTCAGACAGACTATTTATGTAGGTTGCTTTATTTCTCTTATGTTTTAGTAACTCTGTACCCATTATAGGTGCAGGGTGTGTGTAATGTAATTGTTTATAGTGTGTGTGTGTACTGTGAAATGTATTGCCTGCTCTCCTGTGCTGCTGAGGTTTGCTACCAACTAGGTGGATTTGGCTATGGAGCTTGTCTAGTGCCCTCTGTTGGTAGCAACATGCACTACCTGAATAGCAAGGCTTGTTCATTTGCATATTCGGGTAGATTTGCATATTGCTAAATTTGCAGGCACGTGAGATATTTTCTGTTAAATATTGTCTCCCCCACCCCTTTAAAAATATGTCATTGTGTTATAGTAAGTCACTGTATGTTGCCTTCTATGATTTGACTGTTTGTAATGTTATTGAGTTTTCACAGCAATGTTAATATAATGACCATATGGGCTAGTCCCAAGTAAAATAAAGTTTTAGACAGTTCTTCTTGATCCCTCAAAACGTAGCCTTGTCTCATTATAGGAGGGAGCTGTTATAATCACACTGGGAATTGCTATGCTCTCCGTACTCCCCTGAGCTTGAATCACTTTAAGAGCTGTTCCTGTTACGCTCTCCTTTGAGAAGAGGTCTTCCCCACACAGTCCTGGATGCTGGAGGTTCATACAGGGTGGAAGAAAGAAGTCTTTCCCACACGGTCCTGGAGGACAGAAGCTGATCCAGGGTGGAAGGAAGACGGCGAGTCAAGCAACGGCGGTTGCGGAGTCTACGGTGGTTGTGGTGTCCGGTGCGGTGCTTGTGGTTCTCGGCGCAAGCTAGGAAGCGTCCATCAACGTTACAATGTCCAATACACATATTTTATATGAGTAGAAAGGAGCATTTTAATTATGTATTTTTTTTAGTTTCACTTCAAATTAGAGGAATTTACCTTAGATATATAAAAAGTGAGTGCTTCCATCTTGGTCTATAAAAATTATCACTAGAAAGTATAAATGTCGCCCATTACACACTTTTTCTGTATAAGTAGATTGTCCTTTTCCCCCAACATTGTTAATTTTGTTGACTAATAATTTTAGTCACATTTTAGTTGAGTAAAATTTTTGAGATTTAGTCAATTAAAGCTAGAACAATTCAGATGACTAAAATACAACTAAAAAGGCTTTTTAGTCAAAAAACTATGACTAAAACTAAATAGAAGCTTGTCGCCAAAATTAACACTGGCGGGTAAGAAACATGAGGGGTTGATGAGACGAGTTGAGGGGGTGAGGAGAGGAGAGGAGATGTGCCCTTACCTGCACTTCTAACCAGCCTGCCTCTGACTGGTACAAGCCTGCCTTTGATACCAACCTGCCGTTGTTACTACCCTACCTGGAAATTACAGACATTCTTTGTTATTTGCAAGTAACCTGTTCGGTGGCAAGTATCCTGTTTTGTGGCATGTGGCAAACCTAGCCACTTCAGATTATATGGCTGTGACTTTAAAGGTTGTCTGAAAAACCGCTGTAATACTGTGTTTAAATGTATGCTGCTTACTGTGTCTAACTGTATGCTTGTCTGTGTAATATAGAGCATTCGTATGCTAGCAGCCGAAAGCCGCTAGCATTCACATGGTCGTTTCACGAACAGCAACTTTACCGGCTGTTCGTGAAACGAACCAAGTACCGAACAAGAGCCCACACACAGAGGGTCGTGTGGCTCAAATTAACATAGTTAGATAGCTGAAAAGAGACTTGCGTCCATTAAGTTCAGCCTTCCTCACACCTGTTTTTTGCTGTTGATCCAAAAGAAAAAAACAAAAAAAAAAAACCCAGTTTGAAGCACAATTTTGCAACAAGCTAGGACAAAAAATTCCTTCTTGACCCCAGAATGGCAGCCAGATTTATCCTTGAATCAAGCAGTTATTACCCTACATTGAAAGATTATATCCTTGAATATTCTGTCTTTGCAAGTATGCATCTATTAGCTGTTTGAACATCTGTATGGACTCTGATAAAACCACTTCTTCAGGCAGAGAATTCCACATCCTGATTGTTCTTACAGTAAAAAAACCTTTCCTTTGCCTTAGACGAAATCTTCTTTCTTCCAGTCTAAACGCATGGCCTCGTGTCCTATGTAAAGTCCGGTTTGTGAATAGATTTCCACACAATGGTTTGTATTGGCCGCGAATATATTTGTATAATGTTATCATATCCCCTCTCAGGCGACGTTTTTCTAAACTAAATAGGTTTAAATTTGTTAACCTTTCTTCATAGCTGATATGTTCCATTCCTTTTATTAATTTTGTAGCCCGTCTCTGCACTTTTTCTAGTGCCATGATATCCTTCTTTAGAACAGGTGCCCAAAATTGCACAGCATATTCAATATGTGGTCTTACCAGTGATTTATAGAGAGGCAACAGATTGCAACATTGTTGCAATCGGCTGTTAAGTGATTTCCTGGGTGGCCGTCGTTTGACTACCGACCACGCGGCGGGCGGCCATCTTGGATCCTTTGTTAGCCCAGCGGTGTTTGGTCGCCGAGCGCCTGGAACTAAAATCGGCAACTCGACGGCGCGAACACCGCTGGACTTCCAGGACATTCAGGAGCTCCGGTCTTTTAGTGTTGGGTTCCCCAATCGGTGTTCGGTACTTTTAGGTGAATGTAATATAAAGTTGATTTTCGAGCACCGTTCGGTTATTTAAGTTGGGATCTGAGCGGTACTCGCACGAAGTATGCGCTCAGACCCCAGTTATCTACCGAACGGTCATTCATAATAATCACACGAATACAACAAAAGTTATATATTTTTATGTTAAAAAACGGTTCTGCTGTACGGAGGGATAACCCAATTAACAGGATATTCTAGTGGGAGTATCCCTCTCGTACAGCAGTGCATGGTGGGAGAAATGCTCTGTAAATTAAGTTTCCCATGTAGTCCACTACTGTAATACCCCTGTGATGTGACAAAGGAAACCCCTTGCATGGAGAATTGCATAAATACTGGAGCATGTGAATAAAAACCTCAGTTGACTCCCAGAACTGTGTTTCGTCCGGTTACTGGGGGATTTGGGATATTGCCTTCATTTCCAGCACTTACTTTGGATTACTTTCTTAACCAGCGGAGATATTGGGATTTAATATTGCAGCTCCGCTACATGGCATATTACCCAAGTTCTGTTAAACCTCAAGTTTCATAATATGTCTAAAATCACTAATAAAGTACCTGAAGTCAACCCTGGCATAATTCTCCTATCTGACCTGCACAAGATCATGACAGAGACACATGAGGAGGCTGGGGAAATGAGTACATGGAGTGACTGGGGGCAGGGAGGGGGGGGGAGAATTGAGACACATCTACTGGAAATTTAGTTGACTAAAAATTCAGATGACAAAAACTAAAATTACTTTTTAGTCAAAATACTATGACTAAAACTAAATTGAAATTTGCCACCAAAATTAGCAAAATGTTGGGTATTACCTGAGTCATGTGCTTGGTCTGATTGCTGTGACCTGCTCCTGTCAAGGATGCTGCGTTTATTCCAAAATTTTGTAAAGCCTTATTGGCTACAATCCAGTCATGCAGATTATGAGTACTCTGCCGCGTCCGAGTAAAAATTATGCCTCGTGACTCTGAGGAAAACTGGAAATGGTCTTTAAGAATCTCCTCCAATCTGCTCAATTTGGGATTTTCAAATCTTACATCTTCTGCCAATTCCAAAAGCTTAGCACAGTTATCTATGAAAAGAGCAGCAGAAATTTCAAAATAAATGTGACATACAATTCAAATAAACACTTTGAGTACAATAACCAGTCTGGTGTTTTGGTTTATGATGCCTGCAATCCCCAGATGACCCCCTCACTGTAAGTAGTGAAACCATTTTTGAATAGTTTGACTTGTTACTTGGGACCTGGCATGAGTTGCTCCCTACTTCCAATACCATCTCTCGAGAGCCAGGAATTTCTCAGCAGGAATTTGTTAGCGCCTAAGTTAAGATTTGTAGTGCAGGACTTAGGTCATTAGCTGAGAGCATCAGATGAGCACTCTCCTTTAGTGGCTTAGCTCAGTAAAGGTAACAGAAGTTTTTGCTGAGGAACTTCTGGCTCTCAGATGATAGTGGAGGCAGGGAACACTGCCCAGAGGATCGCACATAAGAAGTCAAACCATTCAAAATTTGTTTGAATTCTTGTAATGGTAGGTCCTAGAGCACTCCTAGCACAATAATTACTAGGGCATGCTGTACTAGTTATGATGCTTGGAGTGTTTTTTTAATATGAGTTATTTAACATAGCTACTCACCATCAAATAATTGAAATAGTAAGTGTTCTGTGGGATCAGGCAAGGTCCTGATGGCTTTCTCTTGTTTATAGAAGCTGTCAAGAAGCTGGAATGCATCTATCATTCTCACTGTGTCGTGAGTGAAGAGGGAGTCATTGTACTTGCGCAGGTGCAAAGCGCATGTTCGTTTCTTTTTGTTGAACTCCTCTGTGCCTGAGATATCAAGATTGAAATACCAAGAGATATGGAGACAATTAAAACTAATATATTGAAATTCTACATAAAATGCATATATTTTATTTATTCTTCATACATCATCAGTGTGTAGTACAACAATGAGTATATTCCCATTTCCACACATGTACTTAACATCTTTGACAGTATCTGGATGGGTTTCGAAAGATCATCAGTAGCATGGCAGATTTCTATTAGTGAGGCAACAAGTGCTCTCAATCAGGTTGTAATATGAGAAGGGTGTGTTTTACAGCTGATTTTGTTCTCGTCAAAGCAGCTATAAATCATGTATCATACAAAAAACTATTGGCTGGTGTATTTTGCAATAATGTTTTATAGCAGATCTAACGAACCCACCCACACACCAACAAAAACTGAGTATATCATAAAAATAACATCTTTATCAAATGCTCATCAAGACAGCTTTGGAATTTCATTAGAATTCCACTGCAGTCAAAAGATATTATAAGGCAGTACTTTGTTGTATGGTAAAATCCTAAATTGACTAAACTTGACAAAATTTGTGTCATGGTTTGTTATGGTACTCAGTGTGACGGCAGTCACCATTACCAGGAGATTCAGATGAACACTTTATGTAGGACTGTGGACTACTCCTATGTCCAAGTCACCCTGTGCCCATTATAGGAGCAGGGTGTGCATAAAGTATTTGTTTATGGTTTTGTGTGCTGTCCTGTTGATGATTACTAACAACTAGGTGGATTTGGCTATAAAGTCTGTATAGAGCCATAGCAAATCTTGTTAATTTGCATATTCAGGTAGATTTGCATATTATGGTTTCTGCAGTCAGTGGATATATTTTGTGTTTATTATTATTTTCCCCATAAATATGTAATTATGGTATAATCTCTCTAGCCCGGGGGCAAATCAAAAAGAGAGCTAGGCCTGAGAGCCGCAAGGGTCTTTATAAAGACAAGTGATATCACATTGCAGGCAGAGATGCAGATAAATAAGCAGAGGGAACAATATGTGCCTGAAAGGAAAGAGTTCCAGAGCTCGCGCTTTGGCGTCTGAGGCTGAAGCATTCTAGGTTCCCAGCAAGTGGTTAGGAAGTGGACTGGGCAAATGTACTCAGAGTACACAAGCTCTGTCACACTCAGCAAGATACAAAGCAACAATCCTAACAAAGTCAAAGAGAGATGAGCTAATTAGGCATTTTATAGAACCTTAGAGTGGCCGGGCTTAAAGCAAAGCAGGAAGTAGGAAATAAGAGAACAATAAAGTATATTCAGATCAGAAGAAAAACAATGAAAACAAGAGCAGTAATATACACTGGTATGTAATAACCAGATCAGCAAGGTCACAAACAAGCCGGGTCTAATAGATGTACAGGAACAGGAAAAAAATGTTATGTCAAACATCTTTGGGTTCTAGAACACTAAAGAAGAACAAGGTAATTGTGGTCAAATGTAGCCAAGGTCTGGTACACAGGGAATACTGGAAAAATCCCCCAAAAAGGGAATAGCAAGAGAAAAACAGGAACAAGAACAAATGCGCTTTAAGGTTTTGAGACAATGATAGGAAGGCCAAATGATTGCTAAACTCAGGAATTTTAAAGTGGCCATTTACTTAATAGCCACGCCATCAAAATGGGAGTGGACATGGCAATGTCCACTCCATCATATAAAGAAGCGGAGTTAGTGTCTAGTGGCAGAAACACAAGTGGCAGAGGGGTCTGAGGTTGTTTTCAGATGCAGAGACCCAGAACTGTGGCCAAACTGATGCAGGATTGTCAAACTGAAGTATCTTTTTAAGGAAACAACTGGTGGCCAGAACGGACTAAGGATGTCTAAAACTCTGTAGCTCCCTGTTCCACTTGTGCCCCAAATAAAGTCATAAATTCCCTTCCCTGTGGCTTACTATCTCCATTGCCTATTCCTGTTGAGCGGAGTATTATGGGGTGTGTGATCCTGCACAGCCAGAATACTTTCCTTGAGAGAGCTGTAAATAGTGAAGGATGTGGCATCCAGAATAAGACTAGGAGGAACAGTGGGTAGAGGATCTTTTCTCTTCCTCAAGAACGAATTGCCTAGACCAGGGATGTCAAACCTGCGGCCTCCCAGATGTTGCTAAACTACAACTCCCATGATTCCTTCAATGAAACTGATATCCAGGGAAGCATGGGAGTTGTAGTTCAGCAACATCTGGGGGGCCGCAGGTTTGACAATGCATCTGCATTTCCTGTGGCAGATCTATAGGTTATGATATAGTTATATTTCAACAGGAGTAGAGCCTACATTGATTGCTGGGAGGATAGCTTTTTAGCTTCACTGTTGAGGTCAGTTAGGATATGTACAGGGAGGCTGAACTCTCAAGTAGGTGTCTCTACTCCTTCAGAGCCAGAATTATGGCCAATAGCTCTCTATTGCCCATGTCACAGTTCTGCTCACAACTAAACATTTTCTTAGAATAGAGTATGGAGGGGTGTTCTGGAAAAAAACTCTTTAGCACAGAACAGCCCAACTCAAGTACTACCAAGAAAAATATCTTATTTGGTTCGGGATGGACCAGAATAGGTGCCAACACAAACACTTTCTTAATCATTTCAAATGCTTGGAAAAATTATAATTAGTTGTGTGGTTAGTGTGGCAATAAGTGAAATGGTAGAAAAGACTGTTTTAATAAATCTGATAGTAAATAAGCAAGCAAAACGAATAAACCATTGTATAGATCTAGGGCCCTTGGGGATTGGCTAGTCTGCTATAGCAGATCGTTGTTCAGGGTCAATTTGTAAACAAGAGGAGAAAATAATGCAACCTAGAAAATGTAGCAACCTGGTGAGGACTTGTCATACCCGTTGCTGGTTAGTTTCAATATTGGTGGAATATATTGATACCGGAGAAACTGACGGAAGCCGAGCACAGAGAGATGGACACAGGTGTTACAAAAACTGTTACAAAAACCTTATTGCACTGTGTACCTTTAAATGCTATTTTCGCCTTTCTGACTTATGTGCAGTCGTTGGTATGGTTCAGCACGAATCCTTTGTGTAAGCGTATAGGTGGCCGCCATTTCGGGACTTTGCACGTGTTCGCGGCCATCTTACGTACGAACAGCGGTGTTTGCCAGCAATCGTCTGGAACTAAAAACGGAAACGCACCCAGGCGAACACCGCTGAGACCTCCAGGATAGCATAACTTCGTGCTGGACCTACCGAACAGCCCACCGTTCGGTAGGACGATTACTCTCCGCCTGGGGAGTACAGCGACCTCCAGGATAACTATGGATGACCATGGGTTCGTGGAGTTTTCCCGTACGAACGGAGACCGACCGCAAGGCCTAAACGTGTGGAACTATTTTCGGCCAGAAAGTCTGTGCGGTCGGTCAAAACTTTGAAAACCCCTAACTCCTGAACCGTTCATCCGAACGGGTTGGTTTTCGGATATGTTGCTCCCCTGAACAAGACCTGTACAGCGGTGTAGGATTTAAAGGGGTACCCCCTGGTTTCGGGGTACATCCAGAACTTGGTTGAAAATATGTACTGTATAATTGGGTTAACTGTTTATCTGAGGGGAGGAGATGTGTGGGAGGTACCCAATATGTGATTGGTGATTTTATGCCTCCCCCTGGGAGTATCCTGTTTACATGTAACCACAATAAAAAGCAGGCTGGTCAACCCAGTCCTCAGTTCTTACTTGACCCTCAAATCGCTGCTTTGACTCGTTTTGTGGGTAGAAAAGGTATCCTAGCTATGCTATAGCTAGTGGGATGATTCCACACTTACAGGACTCGTATGGAATACTATGGAACTCGGCTCTCCCCTCTTCAGCAACTAGGAATCCAGACAACTAAACGGTCCAGCTCTCAGCTAGCCTAAGGGTAACCGTAACATTTGGTGGCAGCGGTGGGATGATTCTGGATATCCTAGGAGAGGCACGGAACGGATGGAGAGCACCTACGCAAAATTGAAACGTACAACCCTGAAAGATTTATTGGAAAGCAGAGGAAGGCACGCCAGCAACCGGCCAAAGAGGGAACTGATCGCAGAATTGACAGAACTGGATCAAAGCTCCACAATGGCGGAAACACCAATCACAGATGATGATGCAAAGGCAAGAATTGTTCGGGGGAGGCTTCCCTTATACGGGCCAAACCCATCTATAGAACTGATACAACAATTGATGGTGGAGGCAGACGCGGATTTACAAAAGACCCGAGCCTACAACGTTGAAATGGCCAACGCACAACGCACTGCTGAAGCCCCACAAGTAATCGTTCCTGTTGAAACTGCTGGGAAGCCTAAAATACCCTTTGCGGCATTCCGATCCTTCCTGGAGAGCGAGACAGGAATTGATGAGTACTTGGCAGACTTCGAAAGGCAATGCGCCCTGCACCAGATTCCCACCAGAGAGTGGCCCACGATCTTGTCTGGGAAGCTATCCGGGCGAGCCCTGGAAGCTTTTCGTACCTTGGGTGCTGAGGAAGTGACACAGTATGAACGAGTTAAAGAGACTCTGCTAAAAAGATACGCGGTGACTCCAGACACGTATCGCCGGCAGTTTCGGGGCACGAAAAAGAAGCCTAACGATACACATATGGAATGGGCGCACCGAATGCGGAGAGCGGTAAATCACTGGATGAGCGGAAGTAAAGCTGTGACTGGTGAGGAAATTTTACAATTATTCCTCTTAGAACATTTTTACGATGGCATGGAACAAAAAGGGAAGGAGTGGCTGCGAGACAGGCGACCTTCCACTCTAGAAGAAGCGGCCAAATTAGCTGATGAACATTATGATTCACGTCTTCACGAGTCCACAAACTACCGGGCTCCAGCACGGGTTGAGCCCAGAGAGGTTTACCGTGCACCTCCTCGTACGGAGTTCCGGGCCCCAGTACCCGCCGGGCCCCCCAGACACTCAGGGTCATCCAATAACAATTTTGATCGTCCTAGGCCCACTTGCCACCGATGCAAGCAACCAGGACATTTCATGGCCAACTGCCCGCTTGGCACACACCAGACGCCCAGGAATTACAATTACCCCTCTGGGCCCTACCGTCCTGCCCGAGCCCTCTGTGTTAACCAGGAGACCCCTATGGAGGAATATTTGGGGCCGCTTCACGAGGCAGACCCGGTATATGCGGCTTCGGATAACCGACAGCACCATCGGCAGAAGGTATGGCTCGAAGGGCGATCTACCGAGGGGTTGAGAGACACAGGGGCTACCATAACACTGGTACAAAGTCATTTGGTGCCAGAACACAAGCGGTCAGGGCAGACCGTAGCCGTTAGAGTGGCGGGAGGGGATGTGTACAAAGTCCCGACCGCTAAAGTACATCTTGATTGGGGAGCGGGGAAAGGAGCTGTGAACGTGGGTATAATGGACCATTTACCTGCTGAAGTACTACTGGGCAACGATTTGGGCCCCATGACTTCTGCCTATGCACCAGTATATAACAATGAAGCGAACCCAGTGACTACACGAGCACAAGCCCGGACGGACCGAGAACCCTCACCAGTGCGGGAGACCCAGGTAAGACCAACCCCGACTTCTCTTGACCTGTTAGACCCCATACCCTGGGACACCCCAGTTACCTTTGAGACCGAGTCTAGGACTGACCCGACCTTACAAAAATACCGGGAACGAGCAGAGACAGGGGGGAGCGGGGCAGATAACGAGACTTTTCTATGGGAAAAAGGGAAACTATACCGCTTGACAGAGAAAAAGGGACAACGTAGGCGACAGCTGGTAGTACCCCACAAATACCGTCGGGAAATCCTCAAAATAGGACACGACATCCCCTTGGCAGGTCACTTAGCTATAACACGTACGCTACACCGCATTACCCACACATTCTTTTGGCCAGGAGTACACGCTGACGTTAAGAATTACTGTAATACTTGCGATGTATGTCAACGAGTGGGAAGGCGAGGCGATCACCCTAAAGCGCAACTAGTCAATATGCCCATTGTAGAGGAACCCTTTAGCAGGGTTGCTATTGACCTAGTAGGACCACTGGCCACCCCTAGTCCCTCCGGTAAGCGCTACATCCTTACCGTAGTAGACTACGCTACCCGGTACCCCGAGGCAGTCGCCCTGTCCAACATCCAAGCGGATACGGTAGCGACTGCCCTGGTACAAGTGTTCTCCCGGGTAGGATTTCCAAAAGAAATTCTATCCGACCGGGGCACCCAATTCACAGCAGAATTGACCCAACAACTCTGGCAGGTGTGCAAAATTAAATCCCTCCTGAGTTCACCCTATCACCCCCAAACGAACGGACATTGTGAGAGGTTTAACGGAACCCTCAAGCAAATGCTCAAAACGTTCACACAGGAGTACCGAGATTGGGAACGCTTTCTGCCGCATCTCCTATTTGCGTATCGGGAGGTGCCCCAGGAAACGACAGGGTTCTCTCCCTTTGAGTTGCTCTACGGACGAAAGGTACGGGGCCCCCTAAACCTGATCCGAGAACACTGGGAAGGAGAGACGGAAACGGACGGTGTCCCTATTGTGCCATACGTATTGGAACTCAGGGACCGCATGGAGCAGCTAGCCAAATCAGTGCAGGCTAACCTCCAGTCGGCCCAGAAAAGACAGAAGGTATGGTACGATAGGGGGGCCCGAAGGAGAATCTTCACCGTAGGACAAAAGGTGTTAGTACTTAAGCCGGTAAAGACCGACAAGTTACAAGCATCATGGCAGGGCCCATACCAGATCGTAGAAAAAAGGGGCGACACCACTTATGTTATAGCCAGTTGTCACGACAACAACCTCAGGAAGAAATTCCATGTAAACATGCTCAAGGAATACTTGGAGCGACCCGAGAACGTGACCGCCGTATGTTGTCCTCCCCAGGAAGACCCCGACAGTCTACCCATTCCCGACTTACTGGAAAAGAGCCCACCCACAGGGGTAGTGACCCAGGTTCAGATAGGAGACCGACTTAGCCCCACTGAAAGGGAGCAGCTCAATACACTCCTCCAGGCCAAGCACCTCACGTTCTCCCAGAAACCAGGGTACACCACCTTAACTACCCACCAGGTCGATACCCCCGGACAAACACCCTTACGCCAACCCCCGTATCGCATCCCCGAGGCAGTTAGAGCCGGAATGAAGAAGGAGATAGATGAGATGCTCCAACTCAGGGTGATTGAGCCCTCCGATAGTCCCTGGGCCTCCCCGGTTGTCCTGGTACCCAAGAAAGATGGGACAACCCGGTTCTGTGTAGACTATAGGAGACTCAATGAAAAAACAGTAACAGACGCCTACCCTATGCCCAGGGTAGACGAGCTACTTGATCGCATAGCCAGGGGAAATTACCTGACCACTATCGACCTCTGTAAGGGTTACTGGCAGATTCCCCTGGCCCCGGAGGCTATCCCCAAGTCGGCCTTCGTCACCCCCTTCGGCCTATACCAGTTTAAGGTAATGCCGTTTGGGATGAAGAACGCCCCCGCTACATTCCAGCGCTTGGTGGATAGACTCCTGGATGGCTTCCAGGGTTTTGCCTGTGCATACCTGGACGACATAGCGATTCACAGTGAGTCCTGGGAGGACCACTTAGCTCACGTAGGAATGGTTCTGGATCAGATCCGGGCGGCTGGCCTGACTCTGAAACCAGAAAAATGTCACTTTGGGATGGCCGAGGTACAGTACCTGGGTCATCGGGTGGGGTGCGGAAAACAGCGACCAGAGCCGGCCAAGATAGAAGCTGTTGCCAACTGGCCCACCCCCATCACAAAAACCCAGGTTTTAGCCTTTCTGGGCACAGCAGGGTACTATAGACGATTTGTACCCGACTACAGCACACTTGCCAAACCCTTGACTGACTTGACCAAGAAAAACTTACCTCGACAGGTCCTGTGGTCTCCCCACTGTGAAACGGCTTTTCAGGCCCTCAAAAATGCTTTGGTTAATGCTCCTGTCTTGGCGGCCCCAGCCCTTAACAAACGTTTTATCGTCCATACAGACGCTTCCATGTTCGGGCTGGGAGCCGTCCTTAGCCAAGTAGGTGAAGATGGAGGGGAGCACCCAGTGGCCTACATCAGCCGGAAGCTCCTGCCCCGCGAAGTCAGCTATGCAGCGATTGAAAAGGAGTGTTTGGCCTTGGTGTGGGCATTAAAGAAATTGACTCCCTATTTATATGGACAAGAGTTCACTCTGGTCACCGACCATAACCCGTTGGTGTGGCTAAACCGGGTCTCTGGAGATAACGGCAGGTTATTACGTTGGAGCTTATCATTACAACCCTTCAATTTCACCATTTCCTACCGACCCGGGAAACAGAATGGCAATGCGGACGGGTTGTCCAGACAAACGGACCTCAGCCCAGCATAACCAGCGGTCTGGACAGCCTTAGTCTGCCCCGAAAAGGGGTCAGACGGTGTCTGCCAGAGTGTTCCACAAAAAGGGAGCACTGTTACAAAAACTGTTACAAAAACCTTATTGCACTGTGTACCTTTAAATGCTATTTTCGCCTTTCTGACTTATGTGCAGTCGTTGGTATGGTTCAGCACGAATCCTTTGTGTAAGCGTATAGGTGGCCGCCATTTTGGGACTTTGCACGTGTTCGCGGCCATCTTACGTACGAACAGCGGTGTTTGCCAGCAATCGTCTGGAACTAAAAACGGAAACGCACCCAGGCGAACACCGCTGAGACCTCCAGGATAGCATAACTTCGTGCTGGACCTACCGAACAGCCCACCGTTCGGTAGGACGATTACTCTCCGCCTGGGGAGTACAGCGACCTCCAGGATAACTATGGATGACCATGGGTTCGTGGAGTTTTCCCGTACGAACGGAGACCGACCGCAAGGCCTAAACGTGTGGAACTATTTTCAGCCAGAAAGTCTGTGCGGTCGGTCAAAACTTTGAAAACCCCTAACTCCTGAACCGTTCATCCGAACGGGTTGGTTTTCGGATATGTTGCTCCCCTGAACAAGACCTGTACAGCGGTGTAGGATTTAAAGGGGTACCCCCTGGTTTCGGGGTACATCCAGAACTTGGTTGAAAATATGTACTGTATAATTGGGTTAACTGTTTATCTGAGGGGAGGAGATGTGTGGGAGGTACCCAATATGTGATTGGTGATTTTATGCCTCCCCCTGGGAGTATCCTGTTTACATGTAACCACAATAAAAAGCAGGCTGGTCAACCCAGTCCTCAGTTCTTACTTGACCCTCAAATCGCTGCTTTGACTCGTTTTGTGGGTAGAAAAGGTATCCTAGCTATGCTATAGCTAGTGGGATGATTCCACACTTACAGGACTCGTATGGAATACTATGGAACTCGGCTCTCCCCTCTTCAGCAATTAGGAATCCAGACAACTAAACGGTCCAGCTCTCAGCTAGCCTAAGGGTAACCGTAACAACAGGTTTCTTCAGGAAGGAAGAGATTCTTTATTCGATTCACCGACCGGGACTCAGAGGGACTAATGTCACCAAAATACAACAAGATCTGAGCCCCGAACAATAGTGTAGGTCCCTTATATAGGCATATAACTCCTCCCATAATAAGCTCCACCCACACATACTCTTAACCAATCAACCGAACAACTAACTTCCTGTCAGACTACATGGCTTGCCCAGCACAATGGAGGAGGGGGATACTATATCCTGTATTCTTGCACATGCTCCGTACACTACTGATTGTATCTTTGCCACGTGCAACCAACCGACCGATACATCAGTATATGCGCGCGCACATACCACGTGGCAATCTCGGCCTACTAAATTTATTTTTACCGAGATTCCACCACAATATAAGAATATCATCAAGATAAACTATGACACAGCATTGCACAAAGTCTCTTAGAGCACAGTTTATGAATTCATGAAACACGGCAGGGGCATAACAGACACCAAAATACATCACTAAATATTTGCAGTGCCCACTACGTGTCAAAATAAGTCTTCCATTCATGCTCCTCTTTAATCCTCACCAGATTTTATCCTCCTCTGAGATCCAGTTTGGTAAATATTTTAGACACTTAATCCTGCCAAACAGTGCTGTTATCAGGGGAATCAGATAAGCACTTTAATTTTAGTTTATTTATTTCATCAGGGTGCAATTTCCCTTCTTTCTTTTCTATAAAAAAGAAACCCAGCTCTAGCTAGAGATAGTTATTTTCATATGAACCCCTTGGCTAGAGCTTCTCACGAATAATCCTCTATAGCTTTATTTTCTGTTCATGTAAAGTTGGTTCTTCCCCTAGGAGACTAGTAGTGCCTGGTCAATAGCGTAGTCATATGAATGTTATAGAGGTCACTTAGCTGCTTCCTTCTCCCTGCAATATTGTTTTTCAGCTTCTGTGAGTCTGGTCAAGCCAAACTGCATTGGTTCCTCCTCTGAAGGCACCCAAGCATTTTCAGCAGAGAAAGAGGGTGTCATGATTACTATATGACCCATCATGCAGAGCTATATAACATAAAAATACAGAAAATTAACAAGAACAACATATACCGGGCCTTAGAATTGCCAGACTTAACATAAAAGAGAATGGTAAAAACACAAGCCGAGTTTGAAATGCAAGCCAAAGTCAAATACCAAAATAAGATCAAGTACAAAAACACACTTTCTGACAACCAACCAATGGAAAACACAACAGCACACTTATAAAAAGTTATTCAGGGTTTAAATATGTTTCTCAAACCAGCGTTTCCCAGTTGGTGTTCCGCGGAACCCTAGGGTTCCCAATTGGGGTTCCGCGGCATTTTGCCACATCCAAGATGGCCGCCGCTACCTGCTGTTCCAGAAGGTCGGGAACAGCAGAGATTGCGCAAATGACGATCACATAAAAGATCGTGGGAGCGAGATTTTAAGCCCGCCCGGCCGTGCCATCAGCCTTGTCCGTAAGTTGTAAACACGCAATGCCGTCAGAGCCTGCCCTGCAGCCCACCCTGCAGCCCACCCTGCCATCAGCCAGCCAATTAGGGACTTAGCTTGTCCATCAGCCAGTCCTGCCGTCAGCCATTTTCTATCACTCGTGGTAGAGGAGTGATAGAGATAGTTAAAGCTCTGTAATTGCCAGATATAAAGCTCTGTTAGGTAGGGGCGTTGAAAGGCTCTATCAGGGGCATTGAAATACTCTTTGAGGGACACTGAAAGACTGTCAGGGGCATTGAAAGACTCTTTGAGGGGCATTGAAATTCTCTGCTAGGGACATCAAAAGGCTCTGTCAGGGGCATTGAAAGAGTCTGTCAGGGGGCATTGAAATACTCTGAGGGGCACTGAAATACTCTGTCAGGGGCATTGAAATTATCTGCTAGGGACATCAAAAGGCTCTGTAAGGGACATTAAAAGGCTCTGTCAGGGGCATTGAAAGATTCTGTCAGGGGCATTGAAATTCTCTGCTAGGGACATCAAAAGGCTCTGTAAGGGACATTAAAAGGCTCTGTCAGGGACATTGAAATATTCTGTCAGGGGCATTGAAATATTCTGTCAGGGGCATTGAAAGACTGTCAGGAGCACTGAAAGACTCTGTCAGGGGCATTGAAAGACTATTTGAGGGGCATTGAAATTATCTGCTAGGGACATCAAAAGGCTCTATAAGGGACATTAAAAGGCTCTGTCAGGGGCATTAAAATATTCTGTCAGGGGCATTGAAAGACTCTGTCAGGAGCACTGAAAGACTGTCAGGAGCACTGAAAGACTCTGTCAGGAGCACTGAAAGACTCTGTCAGGGGCATTGAAAGACTATTTGAGGGGCATTGAAATTCTCTGCTAGGGACATAAAAAGGCTCTGTCAGGGGCATTGAAATAATCTTTGAGGGGCACTGAAAGACTCTGTCAGGGGCATTGGAAAACTGTCAGGGGCATTGAAAGACTCTTTGAGTGGCATTAAAATTATCTGCTAGGGACATCAAAGGGCTCTGTCAGGGGCATTGAAAGATTCTCTCAGGGGCATTGAAATACTCTTTGAGGGGCACTGAAAGTCTCTGTGAGGGGCATTGAAAGACTCTGTCAGGGGCATTGAAATTCTCTGCTAGGGACATCAAAATGCTCTGTCAGGGGCATTGAAAGATTCTGTCAGGGGCATTGAAAGATTCTGTCAGGGGGCACTGAAATACTCTTTGAGGGGTATTGAAAGACTCTGTCAGGGGCATTGAAATTCTCTGCTAGGCATTTCACTCTGCTCATTAAAAGGTTTCCGCTGTGCTGCGCTACTCTACGGCACACATTTTTTGTTGGGGTTCCAAAGTTTTGCTATACCATGTCAAAGGATTCCAAGGGGAAAATTAATTGGGAAACCCTGCTCTAAACGCAGATTGGCCAGATTGTGACCTCTGGCCCCAAAACATTTGTGCACGTCGATGACGTGATATTGCACACATGTCGATGCCATCTTTGTTGTGGACGAAGGTAAGTATTTTATTTAAACTGGAACCGCAGCAGCCGGCATTTTAGAACGCTGCACCGGCGTGAGACCAGAACACTAGAGGATCGGGCAGTGATCCGTCATAACCCAGGTAAGTTTAATTAATCTTTTTCTGCGTAGCCGCACTGAGCATGTGCAGTCACGCTGACAGAAGAGTCGGGAGCTGCGACAGTACCCCCCACTTGAAGACCGCCCACCAGGCGGGCATGATTAGGTTTGAGAGGAAACCTGGTGTGGAATGACCGAACCAGTCAACCAGCATGAACGTCAGTAGCAGGGGCCCAAGAACGTTCAGGGCCATAACCCTTCCAATTCACTAAATAGTGCAATGAACCCTAAGGAGGAGGAGGAACCGACAGAGAGGTTTAAGTAACGAAACATGAAAGGTATTCGGTATATGAAGCAGGGAGAGGAAGAAAATGCGAAACAGGATTAAACCAACGTACAACATGAAAAGGGCTGATAAATCTTGGGGCGAATTTCAGTAGGAAAGATGTTTATTTTGTCCTTAAGATATCTTTCTAATGTGGCTACCCCCTATATATATTTTATTCCCTTAAACAGTTTTTCCAAAATTGTAAACATTATTTCTATGTCATCATTACTTGAAATCCCTGTCATTAAATTGCATATTTTCAACTTCATCAAATCCAAATGTAATTGAACCAAATGAATTGAATACATAAAATTCAGTTCCCTAATCCCTAAATACCGAATAGCCTCAAGTGAACAAAGTAAAACCATTTGTTTCAAATTTCGTACATTGATATCACAACATGGCATTAGACAATGTTCTATTTCCGTGAATTTATGCCTTAAACTCTCTAAATAACTACTGAACCTTCAAATGTGCGAACGCTACCAATCGCATGAAAATGTATTGGCACTATTAGTAAACTCCCAAACACTCACTATAGGCATTCGTATGTTGAATGGCATTGCAAATGCAATGCATTGCTTTTTGCTTAGTCTCTTATGCTCATGAATCATAATGCTTCCCTGACAGGTGAGAACTGGCAACACAGTAGCATTTTAGAAGGGTGTGGGAAACTAGCCAATCAAATAGGCCCTTACATAGTGCCATACAAAACTTAAAAAAAAAAAAAGTATCAACTCAAGGCAGTGCTAAATCTATCCAGATATTCTATAGGCCAGCCATTCATCCATTTTAGAGTTCAGCCAGTCCATCACCCTGTCAGCCATTTTAGGCACTTGCATCCTGAGCCATTCAGAAGTGGTCATGTCCTCCTCCAGCTCCTCAAGTAATTTAGCAATGGATATGGATATAGTGGAGGGGGCATTGGCCACTCTGGCCAGGAGCATGCAGAAGTAAGTGGAAGAATCAAGGAAAAGCAGAAGCAGCCCATGATCTTAAAGGCTGCAGATCCTGGGAAGAACAAAAAGTATGTTGAGAACTTTGGTGCAGAGGAGAAAGCAGTACTGGTCACCAGGATGTGCCAGTACTATCAATGTATTTTTTAAGGGAACAGCCAAAACTACTTAGCGTGCTAAAAAGAATAGTCCGTGGAGGAAGATTGTGGCAGAGGTGAAGTTGTTGGAGAGAACAACCGGACTGAGTATGTGGTGAAGAAGCGGTAAGTGCACTTATATTCCATTTTCTTTATTCCATGTTCTTTAAAACTTGTTTATTTCCTCCATTTGCTTTTGCTACACACCCCCACCATTGGCAGCTATACTTTTAAAGTCTTTTAAAAGTGAGGGTCGGGTCACTTAAGCACATAGAGGGAAAAAAACACCATGTGCAGCTCAGCTTTAAAGGAACACTATAGTGACAGGAATACATGTTTGTATAATTATATATGTATAAATATGTAAATATGTTAAAAAATATAGATTATATATATATATATATATATATATATATATGTGTAATTTCATCTAACTGTATTTTGATATTAATATATATATTGATATGAAAATACACGTAGAACGAAATAATATATATCTATATACATAAGTATACACATATATATCACTATATATAAATAAAAATAATAATAAATAAAAAAAAAAATATATATATATATATATATATATACACTGCGTGCAGAATTATTAGGCAAATTAGTATTTTGACCACATCATCCTCTTTATGCATGTTGTCTTACTCCAAGCTGTATAGGCTCGAAAGCCTACTACCAATTAAGCATATTAGGTGATGTGCATCTCTGTAATGAGAAGGGGTGTGGTCTAATGACATCAACACCCTATGTCAGGTGTGCATAATTATTAGGCAACTTCCTTTCCTTTGGCAAAATGGGTCAAAAGAAGGACTTGACAGGCTCAGAAAAGTCAAAAATAGTGAGATATCTTGCAGAGGGATGCAGCACTCTTAAAATTGCAAAGCTTCTGACCGTGATCATCGAACAATCAAGCGTTTCATTCAAAATAGTCAACAGGGTCGCAAGAAGCGTGTGGAGAAACCAAGGCGCAAAATAACTGCCCATGAACTGAGAAAAGTCAAGCGTGCAGCTGCCAAGATGCCACTTGCCACCAGTTTGGCCATATTTCAGAGCTGCAACATCACTGGAGTGCCCAAAGCACAAGGTGTGCAATACTCAGAGACATGGCCAAGGTAAGAAAGGCTGAAAGACGACCACCACTGAAAAAGACACACAAGCTGAAACGTCAAGACTGGGCCAAGAAATATCTCAAGACTGATTTTTCTAAGGTTTTATGGACTGATGAAATGAGAGTGAGTCTTGTTGGGCCAGATGGATGGATTGGTAAAGGGCAGAGAGCTCCAGTCCGACTCAGACTCCAGCAAGGTGGAGGTGGAGTACTGGTTTGGGCTGGTATCATCAAAGATGAGCTTGTGGGGCCTTTTCGGGTTGAGGATGGAGTCAAGCTCAACTCCCAGTTTATGGAAGACACCTTCTTCAAGCAGTGGTACAGGAAGAAGTCTGCATCCTTCAAGAAAAACATGATTTTCATGCAGGACAATGCTCCATCACATGCGTCCAAGTACTCCACAGCGTAGCTGGCAAGAAAGGGTATAAAAGAAGAAAATCTAATGACATGGCCTCCTTGTTCACCTGATCTGAACCCCATTGAGAACCCGTGGTCCATCATCAACTGTGAGATTTACAAGGAGGGAAAACAGTACAGCTCTCTGAACAGTGTCTGGGAGGCTGTGGTTGCTGCTGCACACAATGTTGATGGTGAACAGATCAAAACACTGACAGAATCCATGGATGGCAGGCTTTTGAGTGTCCTTGCAAAGAAAGGTGGCTATATTGGTCACTGATTTGTTTTTGTTTTTTTTTTGAATGTCAGAAATGTATATTTGTGAATGTTGAGATATTATATTGGTTTCACTGGTAAAAATAAATAATTGAAATGGGTATATATTTGTTTTTTGTTAAGTTGCCTAATAATTATGCACAGTAATAGTCACCTGCACACACAGATATCCCCCTAAAATAGCTATAACTAAAAACAAACTAAAAACTACTTCCAAAAATATTCAGCTTTGATATTAATGAGTTTTTTGGGTTCATTGAGAACATGGTTGTTGTTCAATAATAAAATTATTCCTCAAAAATACAACTTGCCTAATAATTCTGCACTCCCTGTATATATGTACTTATATATATATATATATATATATATATATATATATATATATATATATATATAAATATATAATTCTATGTATATATTTATGTAATAATGTTGCATAATTCGGTAATTTTATTAATTACAATTTGCAGGACCTGTCTGACAACCAAGGGCAAAAGTCCAGGGAATTTAATTTGCTAGCACTATATTTAACCCTGTAACTTTCCAAGACACCATAAAATATGTACACGGAGTACTATTTTACTCTGAAGACGTCGCTGAACACAGCAAATTCAGATATTACTGCAAACAGAGTATAAAAAATTTATTATTATTAGAAAAAGTTGAATTAGAAAGAACCTACAACATCTGCTAATACAAAAATAATAAAACATGTACTACAGCTACCTTGAAGCTTAGCTTTGGTCAGTCACACAGTCAATCTATCCGGAACTAAAATAAACCAAATAAAAACCGCAACCAGTTAGCTTCACTGATTGCTGTTAAACACACTAACTGAACTAATAATCAGTTAATGAAAAGTAATTTCTTCACAACAGCAGTCAGAACAGTTAAAGGGACACTCCAGGCACCCAGACCGCTTCTGCTCATTGGAGTGGTCTGTGTGCCAACTCCCACTACCCTTAACCCTGCAGGTGTAATTATTGCAGTTTTTATAAACTACAATAATTACCTCGCAGGGTTAACTCCTCCTCTAGTGGCTGTCTACTAGACAGCCACTAGAGGGCACTTCCGGGATTATAGCACAGGTTTTCTGTGCTACAGCGTCGCTGGACGTCCTCACGCTGTGTGAGGACCTCCAGCGTCGCTAAAATCCCCATAGGAAAGCATTGAAAAGCATTTTCAATGGTTTCCTATGGGGAGACCTGATGCGCATGCCGGGCATGCAAATTCAGTCTCCCCCCGCCGGCAGACGTGATCATTCTCCCCCGCCGGCTGACATGATGAAGGGGAGGAGCGGCGGCGGACCAAGAAGCAGCAACGTGGGACATCATCGCTGCCTCTGGTAAGTCACTGAAGGGGTTTTGACCCCTTCAGCAACCGGGGATGGGGGTGGGAGGGAGAGGGGACCTGCGAGAGTCCCTTTAACTTCACTGCTGATGCTAATGTGAGGACAAATAAAAATGACATTAAAAGTGTGAAAAATTTAAAAAATAAATAGACTGTTTGACTGACTAGTGTGTTCTGTTCTAACAAAGCACAAAGAAACTGTACTACAACAAATATATATTTTAAACTGAAGATAATTCTATCAACTTAATAAAAATGTTTTAATTAAAACTGAAGATAATTCTATTAACTTAATAAAAAAGTATTACTTAACTTTTACACTGACTGCCTGCAAAGCAAGCATACACAGTCAGTCAGTCACTGTGAATCTGTGCTAGTAGTTGTTTTCCTAGCACAGATTAAACTAACTCTGTGTGGACTGGAGTATAGATTCACTTACAAAAAAAAAAAAAAAACCCAGTCAAACACACTTAGCTGAGACTGACAGAAAATTAACTATATTATATCTATCAGCACTCAGAATGAAACAGCACTGCAGCAACAGTAGCACCTCTGTAAAATCAATGTCTAACAAAAATAAACTAATGTGGCTTTGCTGCTAAAATGACTTGACAGCTAAACTATATTAATTTTCTTCTAGGCTAACCAACTAGTCTAACCGTAGGGCAGAAGCCCTCAAGCCCACTCAGCTAAAGTACTTGACTGATTCTACATTTACTCTAAATATAAATCAATTTAAGCTAATTAATTTTGATTAAATAAAAAAGCAGAATTTTTTATAAAAAGTAAAACCTGGTTGCTGTAGGCAGTAAACAAGCAGGGAAGGCAGGCACTGGCAGTGCTAGCCAGGCAGCGTGTGGCACACTGACTCGGTCAGCAACACAGCAGTGCACAGCTCTCAGAAAGCACTAAAACATTTTTTAAAAGTCTCAAATTCATCAAGTGAGAAATGGCAGGCACACCAAGACTCACAGAAAATCTCTAAGACAAGTAATGTGGCTAGCACAGCACAGAAGCACAGTGTTTCACCAACAAAACTCAGTCAAAGAAGGGCGGAGAAAGATCCTCTGCCTGTTTTTATACTGCTGTTTAGTTATTTTTTTAAATCCCAACTAAAGCACTCCCCATTGGATAAGCCCCTACAGCATCATGTCACAGGAGTGAGCTGATTAGATAAATGAAAATCAGCTCACTCCCATACCCATCTACGATACAGCATGTAGCATTGGATAAGCCCCTACAGCATCATGTCACAGGAGTGAGCTAATTGGATAAATGAAAATCAGCTCAATCCCATTCCCCTCCTCTTTGTTTCATACAAGGCTTTCAAATGAATGAATACACGAATTGAGGCAAATTAGTTCATTCGTTTCTACCATCCCCATTTAAAGCAATGCATTGAAAAATCACGAATGAACGAATGACTTGTTCGTTGGGTGCCTGTCTGTAATTCAAAAAGCCGAACTAGTGATACGAATTATACTCTCCTTATAAATCAAGAGGCGTTGCTATTTGTTTTCATGTGGATTGGTCCTTCACTCTTGAAAAACGATATGATGATAAAAACTGATGGGACTGTGATCTTAATGGGCATTCTGAATGCACCCAATGAATCACAACAAACCTTTTTTCAAGGTGCGGTCCGCAAGATTGCACAGATGAAGAAGGGACATCTTATTATATGAGGGGAATTTAACAGCACACTAGATCCCTTATTGGATATACAGAGAAGTCATAACAAACCACCTACTTCAGCTTCATTTTATCTTAGTCGATATTTGGCGAACCTACTTCATACTAATGATTTGTATGATGCATGGCGTAATTTATACCCTTTTTATTAGTATTTTTTAGAATATTTTTCTGTGATTTTTTTAATACCTTTTTTCATATACTCATTAGCTTTTTTCTCTTCACTATATATTCATATTTCTTATGTTATTTAATAGGGTATATCAGATGTTTAGATATATTATTCTTTAACCCCTTCAGGATGGAGTCAATAGTGCACGTTCTGATCAAAACAAAACGTAAACAAAAACTAGAATTTGCGCTATATGTCTGTTCAACCATAGTTCCCCTCTTTCATATAATGTGCACCCACACTTATTATACATAATTTTGTTCAGGAGAAACAGGGCTTTAATTTATCATTAACTATTCATATATGGAACATAATTTATTATGAATAAAATGTAAAAAAAAATGTGAGAAAATAAGATTTTTTTTTAAAATTTGCATTTCCGTCTTACATTTTAACTGTGAATGTCATAATACTGTTAGGTTTTACTGCAAAACAATGCACATATTTGTAATCAGCGATGTGTCACGAGTACAACACTACCCCCCATTAACAGGTTTTATGTTGTTTTGGAAAGTTACAGGGTCAAATATAGAACATTCCATTTTCAAATTGAAATTTTCCAGATTAGTAATGTTACCTTTGAGACGGTGTGGTAGCCAGGAATGAGAATTACCCCCATAATGGCACAGCATTTGAAAAAGTAGACAAGCCAAGGTATTGAAAGTGGGGTATGTTTAGTCTTTTTTAGTAGCTACTTAGTCACAAACACTGGCCAAAGTTAGCGTTCATATTTGTTTTTGTGTGAAAAAAGCAAAAAACAAATATTCGGCCAGTGTTTGTGACTAAGTGGCTACTAAGAAAGACTGGACATACCCCACTTGCAATACCTCGGGTTGTCTACTTTTGAAAATGGTATGCCATCATGGGGGTAATTCTCATTCCTGGGCTACCATACGCTCTCAAAGGCAACATAACCAATCTGGCAAATTTCAATGTGAAAAAAATGAAATGCAAGCCTTATATGTGACTCTCTGACTTTCCAAAACACTATAAAACCTGTACATGGGGGGTACTGTTATTCTCGGGAGACTTCACTAAACACAAATATTAGTGTTTAGTAAAACATGTAAAAACATATTACAACAATAATATAGACCATAAAAGTGCCGTTCGCTTGTAAAAAAAATGTGAAAAACATCACTTTTACTTAAAATATCATCGTTGTAATACAATTTACCAGTTTGAAACACTTGAGTTCAGCGAAGTATCAGCGAAGTATCCCGAGTAAAACAGTACCCCCTATGTACAGGTTTTATGGTGTCTTGGAGAGTTACAGGGTCAAATATAGTGCTTGCGGATTAAATTCTCTGCACTTTCTCTCTGTGTTGTCAGGCATGTCAATCAAATTTTAATTAATCAAATCACATAATTACGTTAAAAGATTATTTAAACGTTAGGATAGTCATTCATGAGGGGAGGGATGACGTAGTCACGTACGTTACGTCCTGTTGTCGATGGGGGAGAAGCCCGCCGAAATGAACAGCGAGGAATGCAGAGCAGCAGAGCAGCAAACGCCGTGAGCCCTTCATAAATCACATTTGAGAGGAAAATGCTTGCTGGTAAAACCGGAGCTGCTGAGGACTGAAGGCAGGAGAGAGACTTCGTCTATTGTTTATGCTGATTGAATTTAAAGCGTTGACATAGACGGAGGAGATAAAAGATTACAGAGGTCAAAGAAGCAGAGTGAAAAAAAGAGAAAGATAAAGCCCAGCAGAAGCATTAACTCTACACAGACATGTGAGGTCTGGAGATGCAGTGAAGCTGGGTGAGATCTAATATACTAATCTAATATACTAATATGTGTCTGCTATGAAGGGAACCAAGTAGATTTGGAACTATATTGTTCTCCTACTGAAGGGAAGAGAAAGGGAAGGAGGGAAGGAAAGAAAGAAAAAGGAACACAAAAGGCTGTTAGTAAATGCTACCAATTACTTATATCCACCAGATATCTGTTTCACTCTGCATATGAACATTTTTTTTTTTGTGCTTTAAAGAAACAGTACACCATTCTTTTGTATCTTTTTTTTTTTTTTTTTTTTTTTTGCAGTTCAATACTTTCTTTTCAACTATCTAGGAAAAAATATTTTGGAATTTAATAATTGGAGTTATATTATAGAGGACTGATTTGAACAAACCAAAAACCAAAAGCCCTAATTAATACACAGGCTTTGAAAAAGAAAGTGTCCAGCATAGGCAATCATTTAAAATCTGCGAACAATCCCAGTAAATTTGAGTAAATCTGGGTGAGATATAGAAGACAAAATATCTCAATCTATACTGTGAAGAGAGACCTTAACTGGGTATACCGATTTACTGGAAGAAAGAAGAAATAATAAAAAGGAGGAAAAAAAAAAGGGGAAAAAGAAAGGGAAGAAAAAAAAAAAAAAAGTGGAAACATCTTTATTACCTAGCACGGTTCGCTGCCGCTTGAATTGTCTTTAAACAGCCCCTTCCATTTCAACCAAAGTCTTATTTAATCTTTAATCTCACTTTAAAAAAGGGACTATACTCCTTGACATTTATGGACTAAAACAGAGACATTTTTCTTTAAATAAGTATCAGGCGCCTGAACAAAATATAAGCCTGAAAGAGAAGATAAAGAGAGGAGAGAAAGAAAAAGAAAGGTGTTGACCTCCTGGAGTGAAAAAGAGAAAAAAAAAAAAAAAAGGGGGATAAAAGCAAGGAGAGAAGGATAAAAGAAAGAAAAAAGATGTCAACTAGAAGAAATCAAGATCTAAAGCTCTCTTCCAGTAAAGATAAAGAGAAGGAGAGGGACAAGGGAGAGAAAAAGGAAATTAAAGAGAAAAGATTATCTAACTTTTTCACATCTCAAACTGAAAAATCAATATCAGAAACACCCTCAAAAGAAGTTAGTCCTAACAGTAAAGAGAGAGATACAACTCAGATGGAGACTGTAAAAGTGATAGATACCTCTCAGATAACCCCAGACTTCCTCAAAAACTGTTTTGAGCAACAATTATCTGATATAAAACAAGAGATTACGAACAATAACTCTGAATTAAAAAAGGAGATAAAAGAAATTGGACAAAAGATCAGACTGGTTGAAGATAAATTGGAACATACAGAATGTTCTATTGTAGAACAACAAGAAATACAGGAGAAACTCCAAAAGAAAATTCAAGAATTAGAGATAAAGATCATAAATATGGAAGATCGCTCCAGACGAAAGAATCTGAGGATAAGAAACATATCAGAAGATATAAGTCAAGACAAATTGGAAGATTTCCTAAAATCGTACTTTGTGGAATTAGGAATCCAGATGGATGAGAAATACAAATTCCTGGAAAGACATCACAGAATCCAGAAACCAAGTAATCTACCAAAAGAAATCCCAAGAGATGTAATGGTGTGTTGTAACTCCTATATTTTTAAGGAGGAAATTAGAAAAGCATCAAGGCAAAACAGTAAGAAAGAAGAATTTAAAGATATCAAGGTGTTCCCAGACCTATCATATGAAACAAGGAAAAAAAGACGTTCCTATGCTCCGGTGACTGAGTCTCTAAGGAAAAATAATGTCAAATATTACTGGGGTTTCCCATCGAGACTTATAGTGGTACATGAAGCAAAATCTGTATTTTTTGATAATGTGACCTCCGCTAATATCTGGCTGCAAGAGAGGGCTTTGAAATGAGATTAGAGGAAAATGTAATATATATTAACTAAGAGAGTGAGGGAATGTACATTGACTAATATTTTTATAAGAATTACACAAAGGAGTACGTGTGCAGATGATTCACTCGATTATAATACTGAAAATGCTGGTATAGGGGTAAAAAGTTAAGGTAAAGGGAGAGAGAGTCTGAATGGATGATTGATGATAGATAATGGAATAATCTACCAATTAGAAATGCCAAACCTTTAAAGGGGGAAAAGTAAAGAGAACAGAGGGAAAATTGATGAGAACATTATATGCTTGGTTTTGATAATCAATAGAGAATGAAATAGTTAATAGATACAGAAAGAGATACAGAAGGAATAAATAGATTAAAGGCACTTACATGATTTAGGATTTTTTTTTATATATATATATTTATCTATCTATTTATTTATTTTTAGTTTAAATTATTTGATTCTTATAGACTTACAGAGCTTATTTTTTGAGGTGATTTGGACGCTGTCTCTTTATTTATTTATTTTTCTACTTACCCCTTTTTTTTTTTTTTTTTTTCCTATTCTAGTTTAAAATATCACAAATTGGTGGTTTAACTATCTTAGTAGAATAAGAACATAAGAGAACATTTGTAAAAATTTGAGAAATGGGGGAGAAAGGGGAGGAAATTTAACACTATATAAATGTACAAAACACTTTTAATATAATAATATCCTTTGAAATAAAGGAAACAATAATTAACACTTAGACACTATAATACGTTTAATAAACTTGCACAACACTTACCTACTAAGGAAGATTGTGAAAGGGGTGAATATTTTTATTCATAATATTTTTTTTTCTAAATAATCCACATAAAAGATCCATGGTATTTGAATATTGGTATTTGAATATATTAAAAAAGAAGGTGCAAAAATAGTTTTGTTGCAAGAAACTCATTGGTTAAGGAAAGATACAAAAAGATTTATTCCTAATACTTTTAATATCAAAATATGTTCTTCATTAGAGGATAAAAGAAAATGTGGGGTTGCCTTCCTTGTAACCAGTGACATAGATATACAGATTATGTACCAGGAAATAGATAAAAACGGAAGATACACTATAGTAATATGTAAAATACAAAATGAAATATATACAATAGCGAATTTATATGC
Source organism: Pelobates fuscus (assembly GCF_036172605.1). Lineage (NCBI taxonomy): Eukaryota > Metazoa > Chordata > Amphibia > Anura > Pelobatidae > Pelobates > Pelobates fuscus. Next base: position 238,905,047 of record NC_086322.1, read on the forward strand.
ACCTAATGTTAAACCTATTGGCTTTATACAAACGGTACTAAATAAAATAGATAATATTAAAAAGAGAAAAGTCCTTATAGGGGGAGACTTTAATTGCATTATGGATGAAACGCTAGATAGAAACTCACTTAAAGGGGTTATCCAAAACAAAAAAAACATCAAACCAGCTTAAACTTTCAGTAGGTAGACATGGTTTGTTAGATATATGGAGAATCTACCACCCCCAAGAAAGGGACTTTACGTGTTTCTCAAAAGTTCATTATACATATTCAAGGTTAGATCTATTCTTGGGTACAGTAGAGACATCACTTAAGATAAAGAAGGTCATAATTCAGGAAGTTACTTGGTCAGACCATAACCCGGTTATATTAGACCTTAATATAAGCCCAGATAATAAAATAAGGAACAGTTGGAGACTAAATGATCTTTTATTAAAAAATTCTCAAGAAATAGAGAAAGTGAAAGAATTAACTAAATGTTTCTTTGAAGATAACCAAAACAAAGGTACATCAGATGTAGTAGTTTGGTGCACCTATAAGGCAGTCCTGAGAGGGCACTTTATTAAAATGGGTTCAATCAGAAATAAGAGTAGAAGTTCCTCCTTGACAGACCTATATATTTCGCTAAATGCTCTAACAAGGCTTAATAAAGATAACCCCTCCAAACAAATGAGTGAGAATATAGATAAAATTAAAGAAAATATTAATGAAATTCTATGGCAGCAAACCGCCAAAAAATTGGAACGCTTAAGAATAAAATGGTATTACAGAGGCAACCGGGCAAATAAAATGCTTACAAATAAAGTTAAAGGATTTAGAATGGCCACGAGGATACAGAAAATTACAACTGAGGAAGGGCCACAACTAACCCCTGAAAAAGTTGGTAAAGCATTTAACTCTTTTTATCAAGAGCTATATAACTTGCCTAACCAACCCAACAATCCAGAAACATATTTCAAAAATAAAAAGATGAAACAGCTATCAGCAGAACAGGTTAATAGTATCAATAAACCTTTCACTGAATTAGAGATTAAGGAGGCAATAGATACGTTAAAAAAGAATAAAACTCCAGGCCCGGATGGCTACCCTAACATATTTTATAAGCAATTTAAGGAAGAATTGGCGCTCCATTTGAAAAATGTATTTAATAAAATTGTGGAGGAAAAGGCCATCCCGGAGGAAATGTTATACGCAAACATTATCCCTATACATAAGCCAGAAAAACCACCAGATCAAGTAAGAAGCTATAGGCCTATTTCCCTGCTAAATTCGGATATAAAGATATATGCTAGCATTCTAGCGAACAGGTTGCAAGCCGTCTTACCTTTTATAATTCATAAAGATCAGGTCGGTTTCATAAAAGGTAGACTATCCAGTAATAGTGTGAGAAAAATAATTGATATCCTAGATAGCACTAATGATTCGGGAGTCCCATTTCTGGCCCTAACATTGGATGCAGAGAAGGCCTTTGATAGGGTCAGGTGGGACTTCCTGATAGCAGCTATGAGGGCTTTTGGTTTTGGTGGATGGCTAATGGACGCTGTAAGGGCTTTATATTCTTTCCCAAGGGCTAGAACTATAGGGAGAGGTATAACATCCGACTGGTTTAAAATAAGCAACGGGACGAGACAGGGGTGCCCTCTCTCGCCGCTGCTCTACTTGTTATATATCGAACCTCTAGCCTGTGAAATTAGGGAAAACTTAAAGATTAAAGGTGTTAGAATCGGTCAGGAAGATTATAAATTATCACTATATGCGGACGATGTCCTAATCTCCATTACAGATCCTGTATCATCATTGGATGAACTGATGAAAGTTATAACTGAATTTGGAAATTATTCCAATCTCAAGCTGAATGTAGATAAAACAACTATATTAGCAAAAAATCTAAGTAAGGAAGATAGAGGGAAGATTGGGAATAAATATGACTTCGCTTGGGCGAAGAAACATTTGCAATATTTAGGTATCAAAATTACAAGTAACCCAAGTAAAATCATAGAGAACAATATTCTCCCTATGATGAAACAAATAAATAAACAACTTAAAGACTTAAGAACTGCAGAGATATCATGGATTGGGAGAATAAATGTTGTAAAATCATATTTAATGCCCAAATGGAGCTATATATTCCGCATGATACCTCTTAAAATCCCAAAACCATGGCTTACAATGATACAGACAGCTTTTGAGAAGTTTATATGGCTGAAAAAAAAACCGAGGGTGAATAAAAAAATACTAAATATGAGTTCCAAAAAAGGTGGGTTGGGGGTCCCAGATATTTTAGAGATATATGAGACATGCGCGTTGGCTCATTTAATTATATCACTAAAAGAGAGCTCCGCAGAGGAAGCTTGGGCAAAAATAGAAGCCACAAGACTGGGATCTCCAGACTTATTAGCTATATTTTGGAGTCTACAAAAGAGAAATAATACAAACATAGGCCTAATTACGGATAATTTATTATGGCAGTGGAAAAACTGGAAAAAGAGACTTAAGATATTGGATAAAATTATCACGGATATACCCTTCAGTATTTTGACAGTCAATATAGAAGATTTAAATATAAAAAACTGGACGGCTAATGGTATTAATAATATAGATCAAATAATACAACAGAATCAAATTATGTCCTTTGAGGACATTAGGCAGTTATTTTCCTTTCCCTATAGAGAGAAATTTACATATTTAAGGATAAAACATTTTCTACATAAACATAGGGCCATAGAGTCATCTGAAGGATTACATACATTCATGAATTTAATTAACTCTAAAAGTAATAAAAATTTAGTATCACATTGTGCTAAACTATATAAATTATATAAATCGAGCCCAACATTTCCAGCCCTTGTATCTTGGGAAAAAGACCTACAGGTTACTATTACAAGAAATGAGTGGATAAATGCAAATAATGCCGTAACTAAGGCTATTCATTGTTTAAATTCATCTGAAAGTCATTATAAGATCATTAATAGATGGCATTATGTCCCCACTAAACTGGCAAAAATGTACCCATCCTCTCAATATAAGTGTTGGAGATGTGGCTCATCTAGAGCAGACTATGTCCACATCTGGTGGTCATGCCCAAACCTAAGGCAACTATGGAACAAAGTAGCAACATTTTGTCAAGAGGTGATAAAAGTAGATCTTGACTTTACCTGTAAGTCCTTTGTATTACATCTAGGCTGGCCTAGAATTTCAAGAAGCAAAAAAGATATAGTGATCCACATTCTAACGGAAACTAAAGCAACATTGGCGAGATATTGGAAATTATCTGATTCCCCCATTTGGGAAATGATAAAATTTCAGGTCCTGAACCATTGCAAAATGGAGATTGGAATCCTGAGACAAGACAACTATACTAATCCTAGAATAGAACAATGGGAGGAATGGGTAAAAAAGTTAAGCCCTACATAAGGAAAATAGTGGTATCCATTATTTGATTTTAGTACAGTATGAGTATTGGACACTACTGTTAAAAAACTACGTAGCGAACAATAAAAAAAAAAGAAGAAAAAGAGAAAAGGAAAATAATTTTTTTAAGAAGAATAAAAGATGATAAACTTTCTGTGACTTATGAATATAGACAGATCAGAATTTTTTTTTTTTTTTTTTTTTTTTTTTTAATAATTTCTCATCTTACAGAGCTAACATTGTTGATACGTCTTGGGGCTCTAATATTTATATATTTTGCATCTCTATATAAAGCCGTTTTCTTGGCTATTAATAATGTACATTTTTTTTTTTTTTTTTTTTTAAAGAAAAAAAAAAAGAGAAAGTAGAAGAAAGGGAAAAAGTAAAGGGGAAAATATCAAGCCCTATAGTAAGGTATTATTTATCAGGACATATATAGATCTCGGCACAGTGTGACTTTATGTTCGTTTTGTTTTTATGCTTACATGGTTTATCATTTATCATAGACAGTAAATAGTTATTTAAGGTTCTCTCAAGTTGAAGTAAAGATACTAAATTTGGTATGTCGTCCAACTTATAATTAAGAGGATAAGTAAGGGTAATAAACTAAAAGATTCAGTATCTTAGAGGGCTAGTACTGTCGAAACGTATTTATTGTTTTATTGTTTTATTGTTTTATTGTCTATATTTTTATTTTTATTTTTTTATTAAGTCCTGTACTGTCCTGTATTGTCTATTGTGATACATTTTTTTGAAAAATAAAAAAAATTAAAATATAAAAAAAATAAAAGATTATTTAAATATACACGTAGAATTTTAATATATATGCATTTATAGGTATTTAAATTCTACGTGTATACTAATGTAATCTTTTATGTAATTATATGTATTTATCTATATATATATATATATATATATATATATATATATATATATATATATATATATATTTGCGGTTATTTGTATTTTATATATAGATAGATATATATAGAATGTCATTCTAAGTGTATTTTGTTACCGATATATATATATATATATATATATATATATATATATATATATATATATTAATAACAAAATACAGTTAGAATGAAATTACATATGCACATATAATTTATATTAAATTTTGTTTCAATATTTTATTTATTTATTTTATTTATTTATTATTTTAATTATACGTATTTATATATAATATATATATATGTAAATCTATTATATATATATAATATATAAATATTATATATATGTAACGTAATTCTAAGTGTATTTTAATATTAATATATATACTTATATTAATATTAAAATACACTTTGTATGACGTTCCATATATATAATATGTATATATATAAATATATATATATAATATATTGGAAGGCATGGCCTGAAGTTGTGGGAGGGGCTATAGACCTACATAAGGGACTCCCCCTTTCCCTGCTTACCTTTGTGGGTCAGACGAATAGCACTTCCAGGTCATACAAGACGCCATTTTGATTTCACCTTTGCTCCATGAGGTCTCATACTCCAAGCTGTGTCCAGGAATCCTGCTGCAGGGCTTTCCGTTAATCCAGTGGCTTTCTTTCCGGTCAGCATCACATTTGGTGCCTCAGGGACTCTCAAACCGTAAGTTGACCCACCTGTCGCGCCAGGATTAGTTCCCACGGCATTCAGCACAGCACGGGTCCTCACTTTACGGTTTCCTTTCGTTTTGCACGGTTATTTCATTACCTAATACTCACCTAGCTATTCATGTAAAATATGTTGTTTAAAATCTGTTGGGTTAAAATCATCTGTGTGGTTAAAACTACAAACGAAATACAATTTTTCGCCTACACACTGTCCCCTACCGGTCTTTGGGTGTACTACAGGCTTCTTAGACATTATCGCATTTCATGTACAAACCAATGAACCACTGCATTTTTTCCCACATACTGACCCCTACCGGTCATTTGGTATACTACAGGCTTCTCAGACATTATTGCATTTCATGTACAAACCAACTAACTACTGCATTTTCGCCTACACACTGACCCCTATCGGTCATTTCGGTGTACTACAGGCTTCTTAGACGTTGTTTGCATTTCCATATATAAACCACAAAATTTTCACCTACACACTGACCCCTACTGGTCATTCGGTGTACTACAGGCTTCTCAGACATTATTGCATTTCATGTACAAACCAACGAACCACTGCATTTGAGCCTACACACTGACCCCTACCGGTCATTCAGTATACTACAGGCTTCTCAGACATTATTGCATTTCATGTACAAACCAAAGAACCACCGCATTTTCACCTACACACGACCCCCATCGGTCATTCGGTGTACTACAGGCTTCTTAGACGTTTTTCATTTTCTTGTACAAACCAATAAACTACGGCATTTTCACCTACACACTGACCCCTACCGGTCATTTCAGTGTACTACAAGCTTCTCAGATATTATTGCATTTCATGTACAAACCAACGAACCACTGCATTTGCGCCTACACACTGACCCCTACCGGTCATTTGGTGTACTACAGGCTTCTCAGACATTATTGCATTTCATGTACAAACCAACTAACTACTGCATTTTCGCCTACACACTGACCTCTATCGGTCATTTCGGTGTACTACAGGCTTCTTAGATGTTGTTTGAATTTTCATGTACAGACCAATAAACCACTGCATTTTCACCTACACACTGACCCCTATCGGTCATTTCGGTGTACTACAGGCTTCTTAGACGTTGTTTGCATTTTCATGTATAAACCACTGAATTTTCACCTACACACTGACCCCTACCGGTCATTCGGTGTACTACAGGCTTCTCAGACATTATAGCATTTCATGTACAAACCAACGATCCACTGCATTTAAGCCTACACACTGACCCCTACCGGTCATTCGGTGTACTACAGGCTTCTCAGACATTATTGCATTTCATGTACAAACCAACGAACCACGGCATTTGCGCCTACACACTGACCCCTACCGGCCATTCGGTGTATGACAGGCTTCTCAGACATTGTTGCATTTCATGTACAAACCAATGAACCACTGCATTCGTGCCTACACACTGACCCCTACCGGTCATTCGGTGTACTACAGGCTTCTCAGACATTATTGCATTTCATGTACAAACCACTGAATTTTCACCTACACACTGACCCCTACCGGTCATTCAGTGTACTACAGGCTTCTCAGACATCATTGCATTTCATGTACAAACCAATAAACCACTGCATTTTTATCTACACACTGACCCCTACCGGTCATTCGGTGTACTACAGGCTTTTCAGACATTATTGCATTTCATGTAGAAACAAACGAACCACTGCATTTCCGCCTACATGCTGACACCTACTGGTCAATCGGTATACTACAGGCTTCTCAGACTTTATTTCACTTCATAAGCAAACAAACTAACTACAGCATTTTCGCTTTTATACTGACTCCTACGGAATATTTGCATGGTTGCACGCTTAAAATATAAGTCCTTCCAATTACGTACTTTCACACATTAGGTTATTCAGCAGCCGGTCATGGTTCACTACACTCATGTTTCCGGGTACAGTTGTATTCCATATCACAGATGATATAACACTCCTGACAAGTTAATTTCCTTCAAACAGAAGCATTAACAAGCATACAATAAACATTGGGACGGAGCACTTTGCTTTATTAAACATGCATAACACACATATGGGTATACGCTTTTAAATGTCTATATTCAATTCTCATACATTGTTTTACCCGTCCGGGACACAGGTATTAATAACCCTTACGACCAGTAAAGGTATCTAATCATACTACCAGGTATATACACCTGCTCATGTGGTATTTACATACATTTTCTGTTTTCCCCTGGATACATCCTTAGCATACTGGCAATTAGGGACTATAGGTTTCCAATAGGTATTCTCCTTTCTTGGCATCTACGCCTGTCGTATAGTGGTCCCGCGAGGCCAACACCCCGCCTCAACGTTCGGAGGCAAACACCCATCGGGCCACTCGTGAGCTAGCCGCCTCGCATGGTATATAGAGAGGGCCTCACCTGTCACTCCCCTCCCCTTTTTCTGGTTACAGTCACCGAGAGGCCAACATCCTGCCATTACGTTGGTGGCCACAAAATTCCCTCACGCCATTGCATAGATAGAGCCTCTCAAGCCACTTGGCAACTAGCAGGGCCTCACCTGTCACAAAACAAAGGATTAATTGTTTCGCCATGCGGCTTTAGCTAGCAAGCCAGTACTAGCACACTGTGGGTTCATATAATAATGGTTATCTTTATCTTTCACTTGGAGAGCATGTTGCTAGTCCCACACGACAATTTTGTCCCAACACAGCGGACGATCACGTTTCAGGCTCCAAGCTCTAGCACCTCAGAACTACCAGAGACAAATGGGTCATCTCATTCTCTTTGGAAAATCCCAGATTTGCAACAATTTCCATGTTGGCACAAGTTGTTTCAGTGCATGCAGACTGGCAGGTATGTTCCCAATACGTCAGGACTCAGGGCACATGAAACCATGTGTCCCAATAAATGTACCCTGAACATTACTTCACGCCTGTAAACATTATGCATTTCCAGTACTTTCTAACTCCTCACCCTTCCAGACATTTAGTTGATTTCCTAATCTCCGATTTTAAAGGCCTTCCAGACAGGTATTGCCATATACTTTTGGGGAAATCTAGAATGCCCTAACTTGCAGTCATCACAGCAGCATCCAACAGCTAGCAATACACTCATGGCCCAAGAATGGCAGAAAGATTTCTAACTGGGCCTCTCCGATCTACACCATTTACCGCGTGGCGCAATCCCATTGGGATTGTCACAGGGAATCTTCCCTCACACTGTAACTGATCATAGACTTATGTGCACCTCATGCCTCGGCTACCCCAAGTCTCAACTCCCTCATACCCTTCCGAGGAGTCTTCATTACAGTATGCCACCATTGTTCATACCATCACTCAAGCAGCGGGGGAAGCCTGGTCAAGTAAAACTGATATCACAACGCATTTCAGACTGCCATCATCCACCCTACATTGGCACTTACAGGGCATTTATGGGCAGCAGTCATATATTTCTTCTCCTGCTTAACTTCCGGGTCAAGAGCAGCCACAATTTTAAATATATTCATAGAACTATTTGTTGGTTGTGGTTAAACATATCCAGATGCCCCACAGTCATACACTCCCGAGATGTTTTCTTGTTGGTCAAAAGGAACGCCTTTCCCTCTAGAAGCTTCAAGGAAGCCATTAGTATGTATGAACACTTGGGGGTCCCAGTATTCCCTAAGGTCACAGAAGACCCAGATACTATCATTACATTCCTGGGCATACAACTTGACTTGGCATCCTTGCCAACAAGTTACCACGTGAGAAATGGGAACAGTTGCTACAACACCAATTACCAAATCCTGCTTGGTATTCGCAACCGCATGGAACTACAATCCCTGCCAAGTTCCTTAAAATTTGCCATGCGCATCATACCGCAGGCTGCGCTTTCATCTCAGACCACTTTGCTTTTTCCACACTCCTGCATGATGATCAGGGGCTGTCCCTAGACAACCAAGCCACGGCAGGCCTAACCACACGTAATGGTAAACTACTGTGGCAGCTGACGTGACAGCTGCCATGGCAGGGGATCATTTATGGTCAAGGTCATGGATTACATGAACCTCGCCAACATAGCCGGGCTCTGACTAAACTGGCCTTGTCCACAAGCACTCAACACGCTTGCTACAGGGTTTCCACTTATACAATTATATATTATAGGATTGTTGGTCATACTGAGATAGAGAGTAAATTTTTCTCTCCTCTCAAATAAACAATTACTGGGTCCTCTGTACCCTCTGCCTACAGCTATATATGGATATAGGGAAAAGCTTGTGTCTCTATGTTATCTATTAAGATTCAATAAAGATTTATCACTATTACCAGTATAACAAGGACACTATATTGAGGCAATACCCTTGCTCTTTTATTATCACTATTATATAATTCTGATTCTCTAAGGGCATCACCTTGACGTTATACTCCTGTTCCCTTATTATCATTATATAATTTTGAATTTTTTATTTATTTTCTTCCCTGTAACATCCAAGCCATACTCCCTAGGACATGTAGACAATTATTATTGTTACTTTAAGTGTCATTGTTACTTTATTGCCAGCATAGGAATACCCCTTAGGGGATTTTTCCTTTTTCTTTGCTATTTTTTGTTCATTAATCTATTTGGGTACAAGCCCTTTGGTGGGAACTGGCACCACCTCCTGACCACACTCCCTTGTCTCCCCTGCCCTCTTGAATCCATCTTTGAGGGCAGCTGGTAAAGACAGGGCAGTAACTGTTTATCTATAATCTATTTTAGGGTTCAAGACCCATTATCCTACCGGTCAGGTATTAGAGATCCATTATTCTAAAGATTTAAATGGCAGGTTTCCTTTCTAACTTACCAAACACTTCCAAGTGGTGTCAAGATGCAGACTTAATCTTTTCTGAAGCTACCTTACCACCAGATGAGTCCAACTACTCCCTTACGGCAGGCTTTAACAGCTTAACCCAGTTGTACAAACAACAAATTAGGACAAGCTGGGAGATAGCATCCTTAGAAAATTACCTGAAAAAAGGGCTAATTCCTAGGGGTCTAAGAGTTCCAACAACACCAAATACACATATAGAGGAGGAAGACTTCGTAAAAGAATGGGAGGAGGCTGCAGGACAATGCTCTGCTAAATTCATGGAAATAATCTGTAAATATGAAAATAAAAAATTAAAGAAGATAGAGAAAAAGGTGGAAAAAGAGGTACCACAATTTAAACTAGACTCAACCTTTAACTTAAATGAAAACAAATTACAAAACAATTTGGAAAAATTCCAATCCCTAATTAAACAAAGCAAACACCATAAATTTCTGAGGGATACCAAAGACTTCAAAACAGGCAACGTATATAGGAGATACCAGAGGAGAAGGGTCCAAAAAGACCAATTCTCAACCTCTGAATACGACTCTAGTGAGTCGGAAGTGGACTCTCAATCATCCGCTTCTACCTCAGACGATCAGAGTAGGGGAATTCTTAAGAAAGGTGTCACTTTTTTAGAAAAACAGGGGGAGAACCGCCCCCATCCACTAACAAGATCAAAAAGACAATACAATCGGAGGAAGCAATTCTGAACCAAAATCAGGTGGTTAACTTATCAAAGTACAAGTTGACACAATCAGAATTAGACCTACTGGGCAAAGGCTTATCCTTTATACCCACCCCACACTTTGATAAGTTTACCTGGGTGAAAGACGTCCATCTATTTGCCCGGAAGCTCCTGCTACACAAAAATTACCTCCTCTCTGAGGAGAAAAAAGCTAAGGCATTAGGTCTAGACTTGAAGGATTACAAAATGACCATGCTATTAGCAGAACTTCTAGAAGAAAATGACAGAAGTGAACAAGCAATATATCCTCTTACCAATCTGAAGAAAAAAAGTCAATATTGCCCGAAACTGGGTGACTCAAAATATATTGAGACCTTTGTCGAATTGGTAAGCAATGAGAGACAAAATCACTACATCTGACCTAGACTTTAAACCCAATTCTAATCTATCCACATCAGAAGTAAGAGCTTTAAAATCCCTAAGAGACAACAAGGAAATTACAATCAAATCCTCTGACAAGGGAGGTAATGTTGTCATTATGGACACCCCAAACTATGTAGAAATGACTAAAAAAATATTAACTGATGAAAGCACCTACAAGGTCATTCAGCATGACCCAACCACAAAATTCCAAGATGAACTAAAAGTAATCTTGATAGAAGGGTTGCATGATCATCTCATTTCCAAAAATGAATATGACTATATCCTGGGTGATAGTCCACGTATCTCAACGTTCTATAGCTTACCAAAGATACATAAACAACACAACATCTTGACTGGAAGACCGATAGTATCCGGTAACAATAATCTGACCCAGAATGCAAGTGTGTATTTGGACCAAATCTTGAAACCATTGGTCACCCAACTCCCATCTTACCTAAGAGACACAAAGCAAACTTTAGCTGAACTGGCTAAAATTCAGATGCCTGCAAACTCTATACTTTGTAGTTTAGACGTAGAGTCTCTCTACAGCTCCATCCCTCACTCCTTAGGTTTGAAACACATTAGACACTTCCTACAGAAAAGAGGTACTCACTTGGATCAACACAGTGAATTTACAATCCAACTACTCAAGTTTGTTCTAACACATAACTTTTTCCTGTTTGATGGGATATACTACCACCAGGTGCAGGGTACGACTATGGGGACGTCTTGTGCGCCCTCCTATGCCAACCTGCACCTGGGCTGGTGGGAAGAGAAGATAGTTTTCACTACCCCCACTAGTGACCTGACACAATGCATCTATTACTGGAAACGGTATATAGATGACATAGTAATCATATGGACAGGTACCTTAGGACAATTTCAACAGTATGTGCAGACACTTAACCAAAATGATTTAAATCTCAGATTTACTACAGAGGTGGGAACTCCCACCCTAACCTTCTTGGACCTCACACTTATCCCTAACCCAAATGGTAGTATAAAAACAAACCTATTCAGGAAGAGTACAGCTACAAATAGCTTACTTAACTGGAAGAGTCATCATCCTGTCCCTCAAAAGAAAGGGATTCCCATCGGACAGTACTTGCGTCTTAGGCGCAACTGCACAGATATGGAGGATTTCAAAGTAAAGGCCAGAGATTTACGCATTATGTTTAGGTCAAAAGGATACCCAAACAAATGTCTGAAGAGAGCCTACCATAGAGCCCTCCTAACAGACAGAGAGAGTCTAATAAGGGACGAGAACCCTCGCCCCCTTCCCTTACATGGGAAAACAAAGGAACCAGACAACAAACAACTCAGATGTGTAGCCACATTTGATGCGGGATGGAACTGTGTGAGATCTATCATGCACAGGTTCTGGCCCCTGTTGAAACAGGACGAGCAATTGAGGGATGTTTTACCACCACAAGTATCCCTAGTAGCAAGGAGAGGCATGAATCTTAAAGACTCCCTTGTCCACAGCCATTTCCAGAGGACTGTGGCGCCACAACACTGGCTGACTAATAATCTAAAAGGCACCTACAAATGTGGTAGATGTAAAGCCTGTAATTTTATTAGAAAGGACTCTAAGACATTTACGAACAGCTCGAAAAATCAAAATTTTGACACCCCATCCTTCTTTAACTGTAGTTCAAAGGGCTTGGTGTATCTGATTACCTGCCAATGCCCAATGCATTACGTGGGAAAAACCTTTCGTCCTTTCAGGAGAAGGATCCTCGAACACGTGAATGCAGTAAAAACTACTAGACATATAGAGACTTCGGTCTCTAGACATGTCAAAACTACACATAGAGGGGATCCCACGGTCCTAAAGTTTCAAGGTATTGAACTCATCAAACAAGACCAAAGGAAAGGCAACTGGGACCAACGTATTAGGAAACGGGAATGTTACTGGATTTACCGCCTACAAACCCTGTCGCCAAATGGTCTGAACGAAGGTTTTACCTATTCACCATTTATTACATGATCTCTAAACATAAATTTTGACACTTGTAAATAGTAATCATCTTTTTTATTTCCACATGAAGCACTTTTCTATCACTAATAGAGCATCTGTCCGCCTATTCAAACAAAGCTAACCATCTTCCCACCCATACCACGTTACAATTGACAGCGTATACAGTATATGAATATATAATAAGTATATTAGCCCCCATTTCTATTACATATAGATAAATCACTTCTCCTTAATTATACACTTAGCTACATATTAAGAGTATTCACTCTAGCATATGTTATGCAGAAATTCCCTTTTAAAAAGGCTTTAGACTGAATACTCTTACACAGTGTATAACTTTGACAGTGTCTTTAATAAGGGTAAAATATGACATGATAGAACCACCCTCATATACTTTCATAACAATACTGTACAAACGTTTCCCTGATTCAATATTTAATCAAACATAGGAGGGGAAAATCCACCCTGGAAGGAGGCCTATTTAGCTTTACTACTATGCCTCCATAGATTTCTTATTGATATTAGAATGCAGCAATCCTTTAAAATGGCAAAGAGCTACCCAAAGGGATTTGTTACAACTCATTTGGCCAGTCTATGGAGACTACAATCCGTCAATCATATGACGTTTTCTCTCAATGACTCCTCCTTCGCTGCCACCCCGTACCACGTGATAGGTACGTCATACGTGATGCGGGTAGAGTCCGCACACGTCACTGATGACGAGGGGGGGAATCCTAGACCCGATTGGTTAGCGGGCATTTAAAAGTCCCGGCTTTTCGCTAGGACAGTTGCTCAGCCCCTGACGAAGGTGTTCCTACACACCGAAACGCGCGTCGGGCGATAAGCTCGTCGTTATTTCTTTCACTCTGCACTTATGCACTTAATGCACTTAATTAGATTTATTTGCACCATGGGTTTTTAGACCCTTTCTTGATTATTTTTTTGTGCTCATCCTAGCGAGTAAGCTTAAGCTGATCAGGCAGTTGGTTCCTTCAGATACCCAGATTTAGACTGAGATTAGAACACCCTCGAAGGTGTTTTCAGGAGACTAAGGACTAGCATAGAGGTATTTTCTAGTAGGAAATTTATACAATAATTTTTATTATTTTCATTTTCACTCCTACATTCCTCTACTAGCCCAGCACTTGGCAATAACTCACTCTGGGGATTATAGGATTGTTGGTCATACTGAGATAGAGAGTAAATTTTTCTCTCCTCTCAAATAAACAATTACTGGGTCCTCTGTACCCTCTGCCTACAGCTATATATGGATATAGGGAAAAGTTTGTGTCTCTATGTTATCTATTAAGATTCAATAAAGATTTATCACTATTACCAGTATAACAAGGACACTATATTGAGGCAATACCCTTGCTCTTTTATTATCACTATTATATAATTCTGATTCTCTAAGGGCATCACCTTGACGTTATACTCCTGTTCCCTTATTATCATTATATAATTTTGAATTTTTGATTTCTTTTCTTCCCTGTAACATCCAAGCCATACTCCCTAGGACATGTAGACAATTATTATTGTTACTTTAAGTGTCATTGTTACTTTATTGCCAGCATAGGAATACCCCTTAGGGGATTTTTCCTTTTTCTTTGCTATTTTTTGTTCATGGATTACATGAACCTCGCCAACATAGCCGGGCTCTGACTAAACTGGCCTTGTCCACCAGCACTCAACACGCTTGCTACAGGGTTTCCACTTATACAATACGTTTCATGTCGGACCATGACTTAGATAGCTGGTTTGAGGTTTCCCCATTTATGGCATTCACTTCTTTTGCCACCTTTAGTTAAAAATTCTCGCACAACACTGTTTAACTTTATCTCACGGACATTCAACACTATACGTATTTCTCCTTCCCAAACAACAAAGGTTCCTATCCTCCTACCCCATCCATACCTTACTTAGAGACATAGCCAAGCGGACGTTCCCGCTACAACTAAATACTGGACATAGACCTACAATGTTCAAACCATATCAGAACCACTCGACCATGCACCTTCCGAACCATGCACCAATGCAGTCATCAAACTGCTACCTATCTAGCCTTTAACTGCTTTCTCAAGGTATGACTCACTATCAGCTGCAAACATCAGAAACAAGAGTGCCTGTTGACCACTTATTGTTCTAAAACACACAATACCACTATGCCCGGTCCCTTCCTAAAACTAAGACGAGTCAGATGTGCGAACCAGTGCATATAACCTACTATCTTAGAAGCAATGCTGGGTGCCCGGTTTAAGGTACTGGTTACGTTCTTGGGCACGCCACCATACGTACCACTGAACCATTACTGTCACTGTACAATACTGTCCTTACCACAGGTAAGTTCATGCACTATATAGCCAAGATATCCCCGCACACGTTAAAGACACGGGGCCGCTCGGAATCATAGGCTTATGCGACTTACATACCACAGCCGATTCAGGAATTAGGAAGCTTTCATTAAAATGTCTACCTGATGGTTAACAAATGCACTATGATCCTGTAATGTTTTGCATTAATATTTCTCTTTTTGCCCACTTTTTACCGGCCTACAGCATACGTCGGTTTCGGCACACCTCAACCGATTATTCCTAAAGCTACATCGCTACAACCATCTTATTCTATATCATATGAGAATGCCCCGAACACAAATTGGAAGGCATGGCCTGAAGTTGTGGGAGGGGCTATAGACCTACATAAGGGACTCCCCCTTTCCCTGCTTACCTTTGTGGGTCAGACGAATAGCCCCACCCTCCACTCCCATTGTTCATATTTCCTCTATGTAAGCCCACTTTTTACCGGCCTACAGCATACGTCGGTTTCGGCACACCTCAACCGATTATTCCTAAAGCTACATCGCTACAACCATCTTATTCTATATCATATGAGAATGCCCCGAACACAAATATATATATATATATATATATATATAAATATATTTAATTTAATTTTACACATGTCTAATAATTTATTTTTTTACTTTCCCACCAGCAGGGGGACTGTCTGATATTTCAAACAGTCCCCCTGCTGGCAGATCCATAGCCAGCTATAGGGGGCCATATTTGCCGGAGGGGGGCTGCCTGGGCTGTCAGGCAGCTCCCCAGAAGAGGATCGCGGCGGAGGTGAGTACAACTCATCTCCTGGGGCTCAAAGCCGTTACGACGTACCATGCCGTCGCAACGGCTTTAAAGCCCATTTAATGCGGGGCGGCATGGTACGTCGTAACGGCGTTAAGGGGTTAAGTATTTTGTATTGTTTTTAATTAAACTTATTCAATAAAGGTTTTAACAATTTTTCGAGTCTTAACATATGTTAGTGTCAGGTATGTCCCTTTAATTGAAAGTATATACATATATTAGGTGTATGTTGAACTATTTGCATAAAGTTTACTATGGATATCCAATGACAAAAAAGGACTGAATATAGACTTACTGTCAGCGTTCACACTGGCGGAATTAATGAATAGGCAGCCCTAGACTGGCAGATCTAGTGAAGCAGTCTTCACGCCGAAACGCATCATCACGCAGTACGTCACGACGTACGACGTCAGAGGGACTGTAACCACACCTCCCAGAAGCAATAAGAGCAGTATCGGAGCACTGAGGAGATCAGACAACTGGTGTTCCTCAGAAGTCTCTGGTGTTTTGCTGTGTGGGAGAATTATGTTGGCAATAGCAAGATTCTGTCTATTCTGTCCCCTGTATGAATAAATCCTGTCTACAGACCCAGCTGCCTACCTTAACCCTTTAAGACCGGAGGGCATCCAATTACGTTATTTTTAAAGCGGCTCTAAACGCCGCAGGACGTAATCGTACGCCCTCCGTTTTTTTGTTACTTACCCGGTCGCCGGCGATCCCACGCCGGCGATCGCAGTTGGGGGGTCTCCCAGGGAGCCCCCCGCGGCACCTCCGTCCTCTTCAGGCCCCACCGGGCCATGTGAGAGTCAGGTCCTTGCGAGGACCTCACAATCACATGGCCGGGATAGCTGGCTGCAGGGGGACTAAATGTAATGACAGTTAGTCCCCCTGCTGGCTGGAAATCAAATTAAAATAAATTAAATAAGTGTAAAAAAATATATATATGATCTCAGTATATATATATACACATATACACACACACACACATATACTGTCTAGGTGTATTTTAATACACCTATATTAATATCAAATTACACGTAGACTGATACTGATTAAATATATATAATTATTGTTATATATATATATATATTTATATATAATATAAAAATAAATAAATATGTAAATACGTAAAAAAAAATAAAAAAAAAAATTAAAAATAAAATATTAAAAAATATATAGTTGTGTTTTATTTCGTTCTAACTGTATTGTGATATTAATATATATATATATATATATATATATATTTATATCAAAATACACGTAGAACAAAATAATATATATATATATATATATATATCTATATACATAAATATATATGTATATATCACTATATATATATATATATATACCTATATATAAATAAAAATATAAAAAAATTATAAAATTATAAAATTCTACACATATATTTATGTAATAATTTTACATAATTAGGTATCCTAATTAATTACAATTAGCGGGACCTGCCTGACAACCCATGCCGAAAGTATAGGGAATTTAATTTGCTAGCACTATATTTAACCCTATAACTTTCCAAGACACCATAAAACCTGTACATGGGGGGTACTGTTTTACTCGGGAGACGTCGCTGAACACAAATATTAGTGTTTCAAAACAGTAAAATGTATTACAACGATGATATCGCCAGTAAAAGTGAAGTTTTTTGCATTTTTCACGCACAAACAGCACTTACACGGACGATATTATTGCTGCAATACTTTTTACTGTTTTGAAACACAAATATTTGTGTTCAGTGAAGTCTCCCGAGTACAACAGTGCCCCTCATGTACAGGTTTTATGGTGTTTTCAAATATTACAGCGTCAAATATAAGGCTTGTGTTTCATTTTTTTCACATTAAAATTCGCCAGCTTGATTACGTTGCCTTTATGACCCTATGATAGCCCAAGAATGAAAATTACCCCTATGATGGCATACTATTTGCAATAGTAGACAACCCAAGGTATTGCAAATGGGGTATGTCCAGTCTTTTTTAGTAGCCACAAACACTGGCCAAATTTGGCGTTTTTTGCATTTTTCACACACAAACAAATACTAACGCTAACTTTGGCCAGTGTTTGTGACCAAATGGCTACTAAAAAAGACTGGACATACCCTATTTGCAATACCTTGGGTCGTCTACTATTGCAAATGGTATGCCATTATGGGTGTAAATTTATTTCCTTGGCTACTATACAGTCTCAAAGGCAACGTAACCAATCTGGCGAATTTCAATTTCAAATGTAACACGCTATATTTGACCCTGTAACTTCACAAAACACCATAAAACCTGTACATAGGGGGTACTGTTTTACACGTGAGACTTTGATGAATACAAATATGTGTTGTTTATTGCAGTAAAAGCAAACAGTATTATGACATTGACAGTTAAAATGTCATGTAGAACTAAAAAAATAAATAAAATCTTATTTTCTCCCATTTTTTTCATATAAAGTTATGTTTCATAGCTAAATATTTGATATTATATGAAAGCCCTGTTTCCCCTGAATAAATGATATATAATAAGGGGGGTGCATTTAATATGAAAGAGGTGAATTACGGTTGGACAGACATATAGCGCAAATGCCAGGTTTTGTTTACATTTTGTTTCGTTCACAACTTGTACATTTGGCTCCTTCCTTAAGGGGTTAAATTATTGAAAACTTCAAAGTTAAACAGGCTCCACTGCTCTACTTTTGTGAGTTGGGTAGTTACTCATTTTCACGGTTTATACAGTGTTGCACCATCATTTGTTTCTGGCCTTTTTATATATTCTCTGGAACTGTTGTGAAGAATTTTATTCAGTAAGTGCATCACAGAGTGCACACCCCTTCTTTTTGCACTTTACATTTATATGGTGATATTTTAAGTTTTGGTACTTTTTTGTATGTATGTTGCACTTGTTTGTGTTATAGGCACAACTTTGAATATTTGCATATTCATTTTGGCACTATTTGCACATATCCACTACGTTGAGTTTTTTATGTAATTTTTATGGTAAAGACACAGCACACCTTTTATATATTTTTATTGTATTAAGTGTTCTAGAGCTTATTCATACAATTAAGGTGCAGCTCTATTGTATTAATTTTCTTATGTTTTCTGTATAGCATATTATCTAAAGCGCCATTTATTCAATTGTCTTGTATTTTTTTATGGTCTTATTTCTATAAACACTTCTGGCTAGACCAACAATTTATTTATATATATTTTTTTTTTAGTTAAGGGACTGCCTCGAAGCAGTTGATGTTTAGGAGAGGGTTGCCTCGAAGCAGCACTGAGAGAGTGGGTGAGATTTTCCAGATTTATTGTACTCCCTTTTCATTTAAACTACTTTTGTTTGTTTTGCATATAAGGGAACATTTATTAAGTCAGTACATTTTCTAACCATCTAATATCAACACTCCACTGTTCTAATTCTCTGCTTTTTTTCAAATCTTTGTATCAACATCAGACCTATACAGCCAAGGTTTATTTGGAATATTCTCAATCAATATCACTGACCTTGGTAGCATTATCTTATTAGTTCTCCAGAGATCTGTTATAGTGCAATTAAATCTTATTATTAATATAATACCATAATAGGGCAGGTTGTGAGGACCTGGTAAGGTACTCTGGTAAAGGTAAAGATTTCAGTAATAGTGAAACTTTAAGGTGTAGGTTAGAGAAAGAGGCAAAAATTATCATAGTTTTACTGTAAAGACTTGTTTCGAGTAAAAACTCTGCTTGTGAAATAGTTACAATATATGATGCCTTGGCGTGAGTGATAGAGTATTTGGGTGAACTGTGTGTAGCGTGGGTAGCTGTGCATGGTGAAATAGTGTACTTGGTCCAAGATTAGCTAATGAGATGGTGGTATCCTGGATAGTAGGTAGTGGGCCGTAGGGAGTGCCTGGAAGAAGACCTTAAATTAAGAGTGTGAAAGAGCGATAGCGGCTGTGTAGTGGACACCAGAAATGTAAATGCAGATTGGAAAGAACTGAGAGATTGCTGCCAGCCAAGTCAGCCTGCGAATTGGCCTCCTAATGGTCAACGAGGATACCCCATGTGTGGGTGGCCGCCACGATGTGGTAGATCTCTAACAAAGTAGAAGTCTCTCTAAAGGCCGGCAAGGCATCTGTCTGTGTGGTCAGACAACCTTAAACCAGGGTTGCCGAAAATAGCTGTGAACCTTGTGTGTGCTGCTGCATCTGTGTGTATTGAAAGTGAGTGCTCTGAAAGTGGGGGAATGAATGAAGAGATCCCAATCCATTCGGCCAACAATCTATGTGTAAATCTGCCCTGATTGGATTGTCCGGAATGATTGGGCCAGAGTCGGGCACCTCGTGGAGCAAATTAAGTAGCCTAGAGACAAAAGACCTACCCTGTGGAATGATACATATTGAGGGACCCAAAAGGACTGAAGTCCCCTCCTAGTGCACGCAACACTCTGCAGGAACAGGACACTTCGTCTCTAAAATGGGACAGCTCGACTGTTGGTAGGCTGGCTTGGAAGGTAGTGTCCAAAACTATGAACGAGAAAACGAGCCTGGTAGAGGGACCGAGAGTTTACCTGGTGACAGAGGGTCCCCGAGTGTCATGAAAAAAAGGGGTGGGGGTGGTGGTGTGAACACTGTTGGTGTTTGTGAACCTGGTTCAATTGACAAGGAATCATCCGGATAGCCTTACTACCTGCTGAAATGATATCTTGCATGGCATCGTTGATTTTGCTTAGTGCAATGATAACTTCTCAGCGGGAATGAGGGAGTTGATGCTGGGAATGGAGGAAGAGTGTGGTGCGGAAGAGGTCTATGATCGAACGTATTCTATTGAAGTATTTGTGAATGGCTACCCCGATGGGATCGGTACGCCAAGATGAAAAAGGTGAAGACAGGAACGGGCCGATTATGAAACCAGCGTATGATTGCTGTGGACAGAAGGTTGTCCACCGTAGGTGGGTCAATGGTAGCAGATAATAGGTTAGGGCATAAGAGTGTACCTGTGGGGATGGCGATAAGCCCGTATGAAACCCCTGTGAGAAACCCGTCACCATAAATTTACCAGGTGCCTAGCTGGGTGTGAATGCAGATAGTATATCAGGATGTCAATGTTAACCTCGGTTAGGCATTTCTTAGTGACAGTCGGGCTGGTTATGTGGACTTGGAGTGGGCTTTGGAGCAGATGGGGTAAATGTGCTATGCCCTGCATGCAGTGAAATAGCATACCCCCGCATTAAAGTCATTGCACACTCGAGCCTTGCCCAGAAATGAAATGGTTTGCCCGGCTTGTCCCTCTGCCCGCCTCTCTGTCAAGTGTGTGAGGTGAAGGAGTGGTGATAAGTGCAAGTGGCTGTCTTGTAAGGGCACAAGTTGGAGAAGCTTGTTGAGTCACGGGACTCTCTCTTTAGGACTACTGAGATGTCACCATGAATGTAACCTTTATACTGTAGGATGTCTTGGGAAGTTATAAGTAGTGATATTAGATTAACATCCCTTACAGCAAGAATTCCCTTCTCTATGGAATCTGGAACAGAGTGGGCCAGTGAGACGTATAGAGAAGAGATAGTGGGTGGTGGGGGAGGGGAAATGAGGGGTAAGCCGGACTGTATGACCGAGACCACCAGGGAAGGGCCTGCTGGGCCTAACGAGACACCTGGTGTGGCTATAGCCATTTCCACTGACCAGCTTGTTGATGGTTTGGAGGCTCGCCAGAATAGCGACCAGGGTCTCCTGAGTGTAATGTGAGGAGTAAGCTGGTGGCCTATGTGAACAAGAGCCAGGTCTGGGGGCGTTGGCCTGTGCCGTCATGAGCCTGTATAGTTCTGCCTTTCTGGCAGCGGCTGGAAATGGGATACCCCAGAGTCTGAGCTCTGATGAAATTTTAGGAATGGTCCAATATCCCAGGGAACTGGGGGTAGAAGGGGTGAGAGATTCCTCCAGAGACCCAGGCCTGACTGGCGGTCTGGGTATTTCGTCCAACTGTATACCAATTATTGGAATGGATTCTTGTGACATTCTGAAAAAGGAATAATGATTTGGATAAGTAATGTGTCTTAGAGGTGTGGGTGAGACCTTCGTAGAACTGGTCTGCTAGCTAGTGCCGAGGCGAAGAATTTACCTAGAACCAAGTGACAGGTGAGGCCCTGCTAGTGCCAAGTGGTGGAGAGAGGCTCTACCTATGATTTGGGCTGAGGGAATTTTGTGGCCACCTGAAAGTGGTGTCAGGGTTTTGACATCTCGGTGACCGTAAGAGATTCAAAACGAAATCCCTAGCTATAGCCCTAAAGAAGGGCGAGCGAGGTGGCTAACTATGATTTGGTCGTGGGGCTGAACCTCCGTGTATGAGGTGGGGTGTAGACCTCGCGGGACCGTAGTATTACTTAGGATAGCTAAGGCCAGCGCCTAACCCTCAATGCCAGTTCTCTAATCTGATGGGGCTTGTCTCTTAGAATGGTGTAATTGAACGTATGTAGATACTTAACCTTGAGTATTTGTCCTATTTCTTTGGGCAATTCGCAGGAAGATTTCAATATATATTCTTGCTTCTGAAGGGAACGGGTCCGGTGAAGATATCCTAGAGGTAATATAGATGCTAGGGGGCCTGAGGTGTGCCACTGGTATGCCAAGTGTAAAAATGTCGAACATATGGGTATAGTGTAATCATGAAACTGTAATGTAAGAACCCGCGTACGATGAGAGACAAGCCCCCTGAGGATCCCCCGATTATGACATTTTACATGATACAAAGGCGAAGTGAGGCCTTAAGGAGAAACTTAATCGTAGTGAGTAAGATATAACAATACCTGATACTGAAATGCAAGGAATCAGGTAGACTGTTGATGCCATATGACTTGGCAAAACTGTGGTAATGATGCAGGTCTAAGTAAAGAAATGTAGAAACAATAGACAAGGCATGTACCATTAACCCCTTAAGGACACATGACATGTGTGACATGTCATGATTCCCTTTTATTCCAGAAGTTTGGTCCTTAAGGGGTTAAATAAGTAGTAGCAAGGTGGTGTAGACCTGGCCCGTTTGAAGTTTAGAACCCACTTTGGGAGGTGGGGCAGCTGAATGAGTCTGTGGAGGCTGAATGAGGCCTCAAGGGAAAAAAGGAGAGCTTGTAAACCTTCTTACCTGATACAGAAATACAGGATACTGGGATACAACTGACTGTTTGGAGGAAAGTAGTAGAACCTAAAACATATGCAGTATAAGAAACCAGTATATAAGGTATTTTAAGGAACAGAGGTATTAAAATCATGCAAATGGTCTGTAGTTGTCAGGGTACCTGTTGTCTCTACCTCTGTGGAGGTGAGACACTTGGACGTTCTTCCTCGCAAAAGGGTTGAATCACTCGTTCCTCGCGGTTCCCTCGGTCGTTTACACGCCGGCCGCGAGGGATCCACTTCCTTTTATGACGCGGCGTTCAGTAGCCGACGTCATGACGACGACCCCAACCCGATCTGTCAATCAAGCCCCAAGCACGAATGAGGATTCGTCGGGGCGTGATTACCTGTTTGGAACCAGGGTATAAAATAGGGCTTTCTACATTTGTTCATTGCCCTGTCGTGGTTCTAGCTTGTCTAGTCACTCAGTGCTCTTGTATTCTGTTAGTTTCTTTGGTTTTGACCCGGCTTGTCTGTTCTACCTTGTTTACCTCTATTACCCTTTGACTCGGCTTGTCTCTCGCTTACCTGATCTCTCGTTCCCTCGACCTCGGCTTGTCTCTAGACCATTCTTTACTTACTACTTACGTTAGTCCGGCCATTCTAAGGTCCGCTATACGTACCCTGTACCTGTTTGTACTCTGCGTGTTGGATCCCTGTCCCGATCCTGACAGTAGTGAACCTCGTTGGAAAAAAAGGACCTTAAGAGCTTAACCTATGTGCGGAGCGACCTTAGTTGCGTAGAAGACTAATTCCTTAGGGAAAGGGGAGAGACTGAACAATAGACTAAGTCCCAGCGTGGTTTAATAATGGTACCTGAAGGTGTATTTTTTTATCGTAACTTGTAAAGTGATTGTGGCCAAACTGTGCCTTTAAGAAGAATATCCTGTGAGAAATAGGTGTCCCCTAATTATGTGACCATAGACGGGAATTTGAGAAACACAGAAATTATTATTTAACCAGTGGTGACTTTAAGAGCCATATAACAAAACACATAAATTCATATAGGATAAGATAAAGCGAGTGCATCTGTTTAGTGAAAGGCATAACTAGGTACATTAACAGTAGATTGTGAATTAAACGTTGAAGCTTCCTGCATTCGGCTAAATGAACGAACGAGAGGACTGAAAAGGGAAAAGAACTCTGTGGTCGGTTAAATGGAGCTTACACAAGTTTAAACGAAAAGCCAATTGTATATGCGGTCGGCTGAACGAACGAATGGATGAAATAGACGAACGTAAGTTGTTTAGTGCGGTCGGTAGTTAGACTATATGAAAATGCAAATGAAGGAGTGTGTACTCTGCGGTCGGCTGTTAGCCGCACAAACGCAGAAGTACACGAACAGAGGGAGTGAACGAACGGGTGAGTATAATAAAGGGAGCCTACCCCCAAGTTTTTAGCCCCGAATGTGGGAAATAGCCGAAAGCTATTTCCCACGTTAAGCTTACGTGGATGTACCGGTTTCGTGACAGGAAGCCGGGTAGCGTGTAGAGATGTCGGCTAAAAGACGGTGGATGGGCCCGGAGGTCGGCGGCAGGGGGACTTTGCGGGAACAACACTCCGGAAGTACAGGTAACTATGGAGATGACAAACAGCTTGCCCGACAAAGGTAAGTAGGGGGGAAGGAGTTTAAATAGGGTCATAACTCCTCCCACAAATTCAGGCCAAATGGCCTTCCAACATATATATATATATATATATATATATATATATATATATATATATATATATATATATATATAGCAACTTGGGATTAACTGCATTTTCTTGCCTCAGATGTTATTTTATGTCTATTACCATTAATTCTCTTTATTATCATGTGACAATTTATTTAGGAGAAATCTACCTACATAGAGAATCTAGAGGAGTTTGGGATTGTCAATAGTTTTCTCTAACTTTTTTTCTAACTGAGTGAGCTTTCTATATCTATGCGTGGTTATTGGATGGCCCCCATAATCTCCCTTCTATAATCTAATCAGAGTGATTACCTACAAATAAGGAATTTACTACCCACTTATGGATATATAAATAGCTAGAGGTATCTTACCAGATACTACTTATCGATATTTAGAGTTTTTGTTGCAACTGTGACAATATTGCAACATTGTAATTAATATAGTCATTCAATTTTACATACAGATTGAGAGACTCTCTATTTAATATACTGTATTAAGCGTCCGTTAGCTATCCGATTTTTTTTTTTTAAGGATTTGTGTACCACATTTTCACTTACCGTATATACTCGAGTATAAGCCGAGTTTTTCAGCACATTTTTTGTGCTGAAAAAACCCAACTCGGCTTATACTCGAGTCAATAGTCTGCATTATGGCAATTTGCTTTACCATAATACAGACTGGGGCTTTGGGGGCTGCAGAGCTGTTACTTACCTCTCTTGCAGCTCCTGTCAGCTCTCTCCTCCTCGGCGCCATCCGTTCAGCACCTCGGTAAGCTCCCACTGTAAGTCTCGCGAGAGCCGCGGGGTCATAGTGCGGCTCTCGCGAGACTTACTGTGAGCTGACAGAGAGAGCTGCCCGGACCGGCGCGGAGGAGAAGGGAGCTGACAGGAGCTGCAGGACAGGTAAGTTACAGCTCTGCCAGCCCCCCTCTCCCCCACTGAACTGCCAATGACACTGGACCACCAGGGAAGGAGCCCCCCTCCCTGCCATGTATCAAGCAGGGAGGGGGGGACGAAAAATAAATAAATAAATAAATGAATAATAAAATAAAAAAATATAATTCAATTAAATAAAAAAAATAATAATTAAAAAAAAAAATAATAAAATTGCCCACCCCCAACCAAGGCTCTGCCACACACACACACACACACACACACACACACACACACACACACTGCATTCATACACACACACTGCATTCATACACAGCCACACTGCACTCATATACAGCCACACTGCACTCATATACACACACACTGCACTCATATACACACACACTGCACTCATATACACACTGCACTCATACACACACACTGCATTCATACACACACTGCATTCATACACACACTGCACTCATATCCACACACTGCACTCATACACACACACTGCACTCATACACACACACTGCACTCATACACACACACTGCATTCATACACACACACACTGCATTCATACACACACACTGCACTCATATACACACAAACTGCACTCATATACACACAAACTGCACTCATATACACACAAACTGCACTCATATACACACACTGCACTCATATACACACACACTGCACTCATATACACACACACTGCACTCATATACACACACTGCACTCATATACACACACTGCACACACACACACACACTGCACTCATACACACACTGCACTCATACACACACACTGCACTCATACACACACACTGCACTCATACACACACACACACTGCACTCATACACACACACACACTGCACTCATACACACACACACTGCACTCATACGCCCACCTGCATTCATACACACACACTGCATTCATTATACACACACTGTAAATAAATATTCAATTAATATATATTTTTTAGGATCTAATTTTATTTAGAAATTTACCAGTAGCTGCTGCATTTCCCACCCTAGTCTTATACTCGAGTCAATAAGTTTTCCCAGTTTTTTAGGGTAAAATTAGGGGCCTCGGCTTATATTCGGGTCGGCTTATACTCGAGTATATACGGTAATTCATTTGAAGTTTCACCTAGTGTTTGTCTGTTACCCTATTGGGAACCAATAAAGTATTTTTTAGGTTTCATTTATTTTCTTTGGTGTTTTTGAGCTTATTCTTATGGTTAATTTTTATTTAATTTGTGGATAATACTGTGTCCTCTCTTTTGAGGCTTGATCCAACCTAGTTATTAATTTGTATACTGGGTTATGCCCTTAATTACCCTACAACTAATACAGTATTCTTGTGACTCTGTCATGGTAGCCTGTCTTTTGCTTAAATATTAAAAGCTATTCAGGGCTTAAATATGCCTCTAATCATGGATTGGCCAGATTGTGACCTCTGACCCCAAAACATGCGTGCACGTCAAATACGTGACATCCCATGCATGTTGGCGCCATCTTTGTTGTGGACGGATGTAAGTATTTTATTTAAACCAGAACCACAGCGGCCTTTTTAGAATGCCACACCAGCTGGGGACCGCAACACTAGAGGATCGGGCCAACAGAAGAGCCGGGAGCCGGGAGCGGGAAGTAGGGAGGGTTTAAGATCACGATAAGAGAATTAGGGAACAAGACACACACATGTTCTCATAGCCATTTCTTTTATGGCCTGGCATGTATGAATCAGTCTATGTGACAGACTCTCTTTCTATGTGACTCAGGTACATTACTAGGTTTTCAAAATCAGGAGGGAGGTCTCCAGATGCAACTTGATCCAGAATTCTGTGTGAGAGTCCCTCCGTACAAGTGGCTACTAGGGCATTATTGTTAAAGTTCAGCTGCTTACTCCCCTCTGTGGCCTGGAACTTGTTTTAAATGGAGTGAGAATTTAGTGGCAGAGTATTTGGAAAGGTCAGTGAACCTTTCTGAAGGATTCCAGAAATTACTTAAAGTCTGAGACAATAGCTTATTTTTCCATACAGCATTCGTCCAAGCCATTGCTTTCCCTGTTAGATTATTGGGAGAATTTGAAATTAATTTCCCCATGGTTATGATATCCTCTGAACCTCTGAATCTAAGTAGGTCACCTCCAAAGTTTGGGGAGCCAGTGGAGAGATAGGGTCAGATGGATGTGCAGTACAGTCTAATGCCCTGTGTCATCAAATCCATCCTGTGGTCCAGTTCCTTCAGACTGACATGAAAAGACACTACTAATGTCAGAGTATGATAGGATTCTCAGCAAGATACAAAGTAAACAATGCTAACAAAGGCAAAGATGAGATAGGCAAACTATCAGATCTTAGAGTGGCAGAGATTAAGGCAAAGCAGGAACTAGGAAGTAAGTGAAAGATAATAAGCATTTTCAGACCAGTAGGAGAACAATGAAAAACAATAGCAACAATAAACACTGGTATGGAATAACTGGATCTCAAGGTCACAAACAAGCCAGGTCTGATAGAAACATAGAATGTGACGGCAGATAAGAACCATACAGCACAACTAGTCTGCCCAATTTTCTAAATACTTTCATTAGTCCCTGACCTTATCTTATAGTTCGGATAGCCTTATGCCTATCACACACAAGCTTAAACTTCTTTAGTGTGTTAAGCTCTACCACTTCACCAGGAAGGATATTCTATGCATCCACTACCCTCTCAGTAAAGTAATACTTTCTGATATTATTTTTAAACCGTTGCCCCTCTAATTTGAAGACTGTCTTCTTGTTGTGGTATTTTTTCTTCTTTTAAATAGAGTCTCCTCCTCTACTGTGTTGATTCCCTATATGTATTTAAATGTTTCTATCAAATCCCCCCCTGTCTCGTCTTTCCTCCAAACTATACATGTTAAGTGCCTTTAACCTTTCCTTTTAAGTTTTATCCTGAAATCCATGCACCAGTTGAGTAGCTCTTCTCTGAACTCTCTCTACAGTATCAATATCCTTCTGGACATACGGTCTCCAGTACTGCATACAATACTCCAAGTGAGGTCTCACCAGTGTTCTGTACAATGGCATGAGCACTTCCCTCTTTCAACTGCTAATGTTACGGGCAAATGCAAATATTGTATTTCTTAAACTGTGTACTTTGTCTTTAAGAGATATTGCAAACTGACAAGGTGTTAGAAATGGAACATATTGTGTTTCATAGCTGTTTCTTTAAGCAATAACCCCTTACTTACCTTCAGTGCATGATATGTTTACTCAATTTTGTCCCAGACGAAATACAATAACAATAATGCATAAACAAGCTTCAAGGCTATGCTACAACTCTTTTAGTACTTAATATACTATGGTAACCCTAAAGAGATAAAGATGTTCAGACTTTAAGATGCCATCTTGTCTCAAGTCAGGGAACTTCCCCGTGATGTGTGCACCCTTAAGATTTTATGGCCTTGTATGTTTGCCAAATTAAGGGAGGTCCTAAAATGAATAAAAGTAAAAGTAACTTTTTTCATATATAAACTACGGTGACCCTAAAATGACAACACCTAAGGTATAAATAGGTGTACTTTTAAATGTTAAGACACAGAGGAGAGACTTGGAGACAGACGCTGCTCCATCTTAAAATGACAGAGAGGCTGACATGATGACATGTTCAGGAGGGTATGTTAACCTATTAATGATATTTGCAAGCATTTAGTTTAATCTTATAGGCTCTGCTATAAATTATTGTAATGGATTTTATATGTCTATATTTATATTTTTATATAATAAATATCTAAAAGACAAAACTGTATTGCTTCCAAGACAATCCTTATTTTATATTGTATTCTCAATTATTTATATATGTTAAACAGAGGATCTCTTGCTAACTATATAAAATTATGGCTAAGATATCTGTATGGTTAGCCCTGCTAAGTTCTATGCTTTAAGACATTATAGTGGTAAATAAGGGAACCAGCCACGGTTACACTAATACCTCTCCCTATACAACCAAGCATTCTGCTAGCGTTTCCTGCTGCTCTATTACATTGTCTTCCATTGGCATCAGAAATAATCACCCCTAAATCGCTTTCCTCAGATGTTGAGGTTAGGACTCTATCAAATATTTTTGGGTTTTTACGTCCAAGATGCATTATCTTGCCCTTATCCACATTAAATGTCAGTTGCCACAACTCTGACCATTTTTCTAGTTTACCTAAATCATTCGGCATATCCCTCCTGGAACATCAACACTGTTGCATATCTTAGAATCATCAGCAAAAAGGCATACCATCAAGGCCTTCTGCAATATCACTAATAAAATATTAAAGAGAATGGGTCCAGTACAGATTCCTGAGGTACCTCACTGGTGACAAGCCCATGCTTCGAAAATACGGCATTGACTACAATCCTCTATTATAACACACACAAAAAAATAGGTGGAGCAAGTTGTGGCAAATAAAGATATACTTCCCTCTCTTCTTACTGTATCACTGTAAAGATAGAGAGGTACATAATAGTGCAGATATCTCAATATATAATATGTTGATTAGATATTACTCAAACACACTCACAAAGAAAGAGCCATATACTGGACCTGGCTCTGGTATGAATCTCCTTAGGATCTCTTTTGGGTGATCCAAACCCCATTTGGTGCTGTTTAAAAGATGTTTGGTACTTCTTTCCCAAGGATATGCAGCAGAGATGAAGTTAATTCCAAAGATACATTTATTAAATAAAACACTGGATCAAATAAATGCAAATAAAAAGTCTACTAGTGTCCAAAGTATTGCCAAAACGCATTTCGCCGATATGTGGCTTCCTCAGTTGGCGTGGATAATGTTTTTGTGTCCTTTGGTTTCTTTTTTCCAATTTTCGCGGTCTTTCTTGGTGGAACGCATCCTGCGTTTCACCTCCTACTTCCGGGTTCTCCGTGTCATATCCGGTTGCGTCCGATTCTGTGTCTGTCAGAATCAGCTTCAGTGGAACGCATATATATTTCAGTTGGTCAAAAACGGATATTGAAGTGCCAAAAGAACTATGCTGGGATTTATAGGTATTCAACAGTACAACAATTTTCAAAGTGCAACTATATATGTATTTCATCCTTACAACATGAATAAAATACTCTCAATCTCATAAAATGTGTCTCAATCGGTTCTAGTATATGACAATCATTTCATTTGAAAGTATTTTTTTTTCAATTCTGCCCTTCCCCTTTTATAAAAAGATAGTATATTTCCTAAAAATATTTGAATATATTCTAAAGATCCAAAATCTATATAAAAACTTATCAACCTATAAGAGCAATATAGAGACAGTAGTTACTTGTTCATAACATAAAATATAAATATCTTAGATAAAAATGTCAATTTTCATAATTATATATAAAAAAAAGGAGTATGGAACCACTAAAAACATCAGGGAGAAAAGTGGATAATGCTTATCTTGAAGATACTAAATTATAAAAATATTGTTAAAATGTTCAAAGATAATTTAATTAATAAAAGAAATGAAGGCAAAGTGGGAGATAGCCACCCTAAATAAATATGTAAGAGAAAAAATAACTCCAAGAGGGCTAAGGTTTTATAAAGACCCAGCTTTTGACAGAGAAGATTCGTATTTTATGGAAAGGTGGAATAAAATGTTAGATGGGTTCTCGTTCAGCGCAATGGGGTACATTGTGTCTAGATGGGAAGAACATCTACAAAACTTAGACACAGATATTAAAAAAATGGAAGGATATAGGACATAACAGTAGGCAGCGGGAATAACAGGGGCGAGAGGGGCGAAACTGGATTCAATCGGGAAGCTCACGCGGAACCCCTAAGGGACGGGAACAGAGGAGTGGACACCCACAATGTACATAGTTGTATCAGTAGACACCCAACACTACCAAGGGGAGACAGCTAGGATATTCACTAGCCACCCAGACAGAGAGACGAAGCATCAATATCTCGCAATAGATAACACAAAGGGTCCGAGTAAGCCCAAACGCTCACGAGGCCTATCAGGAAATACCCTCTGGGGCTAGACGAGAAATGTGGCATAATTCTCCCGCCCCCCAATCTACCCGCCTTCCCCTCCATGTAGTACTTATACTACACATAACACACGGGTTTCACTGGTACATCCTGAACCAAGTAGACTCCAAGTAAGGAGCCCACATAGCTGATTGAAGAAATAAGGCAGAGCGAAGCCACATACGCATCACCAAACCGACAGCGTTGCCAGACAAACACAGCGTTCGGATGTAACCAGTATTGTTGTATGAGCATGTATAACAATGTATTGTACGGATTGGAACTGTACAGTGTTAAAGTTACCATTAACCCTACCCTTCTTGCCTTTTGTATCCCATGCAACTTAAGAAAAGAAAAAATTTCAAATTGGAAAAAAAAAAAGAAAAATTGAAGGATAAATTAAGCAATACTACTAGCCCAGAATTTTTTAATGAAACTAGTAGATAAATCAATCAAAAAGTAGAAAAAGTAGAAAGTCAGTGTAATGATATTGATGTTACAAAGTTTTGGAGTCCAGTAGCCAGATCAGCAATGTTTTCTGCCAGAGGTAGCCACTCGTTACCCAGGTGGTTGAGCCCCTGAGCCTTGAGTGGCCATCTGGTCTTAAGCAGAGATGGGAGACTGGAACAGATAGATGGTAATCGTAGTGAGGCAAGCCGAGGTCAGTGGGAAGGAGAAGCAGCAAAGTCAAAACGGTCCAAATTCAGCAACAGGTAGGAGAAACAGGAACAAGCTTGATTAGAGAGTACAGGAACCACAATAATCTGGCAAAGGTACAGAGACAGGAAGTGGCTTTTATAGGCCAAGAACCAGACACCTGACCAGACACAGCTGAAGAGAGTTGTCACTGATACCATTGCTTGAAAGTCAAGGTTATTAGATTTCAGGTCAAGTTGCAAAAGGCAGGCTGGTGTACTGGTAAGGAAGAGGTTTAGCAGCATGTAAACCAGGGTTCAAAACCCAGCAGAGTCAGTTCCTCACATTACCCCCACCTATACAGGTGCAGCCTCTGGATGCCCTATTTCCAGGTTTAGCAGGTTACTCTGCATGGAAAGACTGAAGAAGATCAGGAGCATGAATATTGTCCACTGGTTCCCATGATCTATCCTCCTCACCATAGCCTTTCCAATGAACCAAATATTGAAGCTTGTTGTGGAAGATCCTGGTGTCAAGAATTTTTTCCACCTCGTATTCATCTTCATCATCCACGAGGACTGGTGGTGGGGCAGGCAGGGCTTGACCAGAGAAAGTATTTTCATGAAAGGTTTAAGCAGTGCAACGTGAAACACTGGATGTATTTTCATGGAATCCTGAAGTTGCAGACGGAAGGTGACAGCATTGATCTGAGCGATGATCTCAAAAGGTCCCATGAACTTTTGACCCAATTTATGAGAAGGAATCCTAAGCTTAAGATTCTTTGTTGACAGCCAAACCTTGTCACCAACATGATAAACTGGGGCCTCCTTTCTATGCCTATCAGCAGCTCTTTTGTAACATTCCTGAGCCTCCGAAAGAGTCTCCTTCAACAGTTCTTGGGAATCTCGTAAGGCGGTTAGCCGGTCAGTGACTGCAGGAATGGAAGTAGAAATTGGGAGACTCACTAGAAAGGTTGGATGGTAACCATAATTGGCAAAAAAATGGGCTCAGAGAAGTGGAGCAGTGTTGGACATTGTTATAGGCAAACTCCAAAATCCAGCCAGTCATCCTGCAGGTAAGTAATATAGCACCGCAAATATTGTTCTAAAGTCTGGTTGGTTCGCTCAGTCTGTCCATTACTTTGTGGATGAAAAGCTGACGTCAGATTTACATTAATACCTAGAATAGAACAATAATATTTCCAAAAATGAGATGTAAACTGCACTCCCCTGTCAGAAATGACTTCATCAGGCACTCCATGCAAGCAAAATATTTCCCGAATAACTAGGTCAGCAGTCTGTTTAGCTGAAGGGAGACCACGAGCTGGTATGAAATGACTCATCTTAGTTAACCAGTCCACAACAACAAGAATGGTAGTGTGTTCCTTAGAGGGAGGTAGTTCTACAATAAAGTCCATGAATATAGATCCCCAGGGACGATGAGGAATCGGATGAGGCTGAAGCAGCCAACAGGGGATGAGCGAGGAGTCTTATGTCTGGCACATACATCACAAGAGGACACATACTTCTTAACATCCTCATAATATTTAGGCCACTAAAAGGATCGGGTAAGTAGTTCTTGTGTCTTTCGGATTCCTGGATGACCTGCTGGTTTTGAGTCATGGTAGAGACGTAAAACGTCCAGTCGCTCTGATTCTGGAACAAACAGACGTTGTTGAAAAATCCAAAACCCATTAAGCATGGTCATATGAAGATCACGAGGAGGATCACGAAAAACTGGCTCTTCAACGTAGCCCTTTTTAATGCAAGACATTAGATCAGAAGGAAAGGTAACTCCTAAAAATCTACTCTCCGGCAAGATGGTGGCCTTGGTTACTGTAGTATGGAGGGGGTCAGCTATCCTAGACAAGGCATCCGCCTTGCCATTTCTGGAACCAGGGCGGTATGAAATAAAAAAAATAAACCTTGAGAAAAATAGGGACCAGCGTGCTTGTCTTGCTGACACAGTCTCTTAGCTGATTGAATACATTCCAGATTTTTGTGATCTGTGAGGACAGTAATTGGATGGGTGGCTCCCTCCAAGAGATGTCTCCATTCTGTGAAGGCAGCTTTTATAGACAAAAGTTATTTATTCCCTATGTCATAATTTCTTTCTGCTGGTAACATCTGGCGGGAATAGAAGGCGCATGGATGTAACAACATCATAGGTCCAGTCCTTTGAGACAGTATAGCCCCAACAGCTGGATCAGAAGCATCTACCTCTACAGTAAATGGCAATTCTGGCTGAGGATGTACCAGGATAGGGGCAGATGTAAACAGAGTCTTTAATCTGGAAAATGTGTCAGCCTCATTGGACCACTGAAAAGGAGTCACTTTACGTGTAAGTTCAGTGATCAGTGTAATAACGGCAGAGAAATTCTTAATGAAACGCCTGTAAAAATTGGCAAATCCCACAAATCTCTGAATATCTTTTTCATTCTTGGGGATGGGCCAGTCCAGCACAGCTTTAATTTTACTTGCGTCCATACTTAAACCTTTAGGAGTTATTACATACCCCAGGAATTTAATTTCTTTTTTTTTATTTATTTTATTTTTATTTCGTTTTGCACTTTAAGCTTTTTGATTTACAAACTTTGGTTAGACATAGGTATCAAGATAAAGTATAAATATATGAATAAAACATTATACATAATACATAAAGCTTACATACAATTCGTTTGCAATTCAACTGTGGTTACATTTTTCAGATTACACATGCATAAAATATTTCCTTGTTGTCGAAGGAGTAATATGGTTCTCCTGCCTGTACCTTTATGTATAGGTTAAAGGAATGGAGTAGGAGTTGTATTTGTACCTGCCCGTTATACGGTGAGTGTACCATTATGTTTTCCTGACCTAGCACTAGTCCTGGTATGTTTCCGATTTATTTTAGGCTTAATAAGAAGGAGTTCCATGTGTACCAGATTGATTTATGTACTTTGGATTTGCCTAATGAGGACATTCTCAGTTCCTCCATTCTATGGATTGTTTCAATTTTCTGAAACCATTCTCTCCTGGATGGTCTTGTGTTAGTTTTCCAGAGTCCCGCAACAACTAATTTAGCTGCGGTCAGCAGATAAAATATCAGAGTTTTTGAATTTGGAAATAGATATAGGGGTGTGGTAGAATAGAAGTGTCTCAGGGGTATAAGGTAAACGGATACCGCTGGTCAGTTCTGTGACTCTCTGCACTTCTCTCCAGAATCCCTCCACCCTACTGCATTCCCACCAGATGTGTTTATAGGTGCCCTGTACTTTTGTACATCTCCAACATCTAGGGGAAGTGCTTGGGTCAAATTTGTTGATATCCACAGGGGTGGTGTACCATTGGGACAAGAATTTGTAATTTATTTCTTGTAGTGTTATACTAGAGTGGGACTTCAACATTTTGTTGAAGATCAGTGTCCATTGAGACTCTTCCATTGGGGAAGGGAACCATGTGTTGTTTCGTATTGTATACCAAGGGAGATTACCATTGGTGTTTTTCTGTAACAGGTGGTAGCATGTGGAGATTATTTTCGTTTTGGGTGGAGAGGCGCAGAGATTTTCAAATCGTGTAAACTCTCTAGGTTGCCATGTTAGAAGCCCTTCTTTAGAGAGGAAGTGTTTCATCTGAATGTATTGGAGGATTTGTGTCAACGTGGGTTGTTTCAACTCTGAGAAAGTTTTTAGTGGTACTATACCTTCCAAAGACACTAGGTCTTGTAGCGTTAGGCCTCTATCTCTGGAACTGGGTTTTATATTAGCCAGACATGTAATTTATTTTCCCAGGGGGAATCTGGGGTTATGTGATATTGGGTAATGTGGGGAAGGTGTTGGAGAAAAGTCTGGATATGGATATATTTTTTTCCATATTTGTAGAGTGGTAGATATAGTGGGCATATCTCTTGCTAACCCCTCCTCGCCCACATATATAATCCAGGGAAGGGATTTCAGAGGAGTTTGTATTTGAGATTGTTCTAAGTTTACCCACGCTTTTGTGTTTCCTTCTCTAGACCATTCTAGGATCCTTCCCAGATGTATAGCTTTATGGTAGTTTTGTATGTTGGGGCAGCCCAGACCTCCCCCCATCTTAGGTTTGGTCAATAGACTGAAGGCAATTCGTGGTCTTTTATGAGCCCAAATAAACGAGGTGAGCATAGACTGTATGTTCTGAAGAAAATATTTGGGATGTGTATTGGAATAGTGTTTAAGAGATATAAAATACGCGGGAGGACATTCATAGAAATGATGTTTATTCTCCCCATCCACCTGAAGTGGGGTCTGTCCCACCTATCTAGATCTTTCCGGATTGTTGTTATTAGATCTGCGAAATTTTCTTTGTACAGTGTTTTGTGTGTTTTGGTAATTTTGATCCCTAGATATTTAATGGAATGAGGGGCCCACTGAAATGGATAAGTTTGTTTTAATTTCTTAACTTTATGTAGGGGCGTGGAAATGTTAAGTATTTCGCATTTGTCCGTATTAATTTTGAAGTTGAAGAGTTTGCTGTATTCCTCCATAGTTTTTGTTAGGTGAGGTAGGCTATGCATAGGATGATCAATTGTGAAAAGTAAGTCGTCAGCAAATGCCGAGACTTTATATTCGTACTGTCGCACTTTAATGCCTTTAATATCTGGTAGGTGTCTGACTGCTTGTAGTAGGGGTTCTAGCGTCAATATAAATAGTAGTGGGGAGAGTGGACACCCTTGCCGAGTACCATTGCTTATTGTGAAAGGTCTGGAAAGTTGCCCATTTACTTTAAGTCTGGCTGTGGGCAGTGAGTAGATCGCTCTTATCCATTGTATCCATCTCTTGCCAAATCCTAGTGCCTCTAGAGTGTTGAACATAAATGTCCAGTCTACCCTGTCAAATGCCTTTTCGGCGTCAATTGACATGAGTAGCGTTGGGTTAGGTGTGTTTCTTGTGGCGTATATTAAATTTATGATTTTAGATGTGTTGTCCTTTGCTTCTCTAGCTGGGACAAAACCTGCTTGGTCTGGGTGTATTAGGTCCTGGAGAAAGGGCTTAAGTCTGGTCGCTAACATTTTAGTGAATATTTTTATATCCACATTTATCAGGGATATTGGCCTGTAACTTGCACATTTTTCTGTGTCCTTTCCTGGCTTGGGCAGTAGGGTAATGGTTGCTTCTAGAGCTTGGCTCGGGATGTGTCCATGATGAGGGATAGAGTTAAGTGCTTCAAGTAGGTGGGGAGTGCGCTCCTGTTGGAACATTTTATAGTAAGAAGCTGAGAAACCATCAGGTCCTGGGCTTTTGTTGTGTGGTGTTTGTTTGATCGCCATATTAATTTCTTCAATAGTGAAGGGCTCTTCTAAAGATCTTGTCGCAGCTAGTGGGAGAATTTTGTCAAATTTGTTTTCTAGATATTTTTTGATATTGTTAGTGTTGTTCCCTTTTTCCTTTAGATTATATAGTGAGGTGTAGTATTCATGAAAGGTGTCAGCTATGTCTTCTGTAGTGTGGGCGTATGAGTCGTCTGATCGCTTGATTTTAGGGATATACGTGAGTGTTTGTTTTTGTTTCAAGGCATGTGCAAGAAATTTTCCACATCTATCTCCCTGAGCATAGTGTAATTGTTTAGTCCAGAGGATCGATCTTTTTGCATTATCTTGTAAAAGTGATTTAAGATCAGATCTCAGGGCTAGTAGTTTGCAATAAACTGCGTCTGTCATATCTGCTTTATGGGAATTTTCTAGTTATGAGATTTTGTCTTGTAGGTCATCAATTTGTTTGTGTTTTTCTCGTTTGATTTGGGATCCCCATTTGATCAATTCCCCTCTGACTACTGCTTTATGTGCTTCCCATTGTGTGTATGCGGTAGTATCCGAGCTTTTGTTTTCTTTGAAATAGAACTTTAGCACCTCCTTAATTGAATCTTTAACCTTTTTTGTTTGTAACAGAGTGGGGTTAAGCTTCCAGGTCCCTTTGGGGCGGGGGAGAGATGGTATGGTTAATGTGAGGTATATTGGTGAGTGATCAGACCACGTCATTGGACCTATGGACGTGTCAGATACCAGTCCCAGATCTCTGTGCCCTACAAGAAAGAAGTCGATTCTAGAATACGATTTGTTAGGGATGGAATAGTGTGTATAGTCTTTAGTTGTTGGGTGGAAGACCCTCCAACAGTTAGATAGTTGGTGGTTTCTGATAATATGCTGCATTTGAATTCTGGAGGCATTGAGATGTTTGCTATAGGCAGAGGTACTGTCCTTTTTGGCGTCTAGGGAGACATTGAAATCTCCCCCTATTATTAGTATACCATTGGCATGTTGTTTGATTTTGGCCATGATTTTTCTAAGCGCCCCGCATTGATGTTTATTTGGGAGGTAAATGGCTACCAATGTGATATGCTCTGTCCCTATTACTCCTTGTACCAGGGCCGGACTGGGAAAAAAATTCGGCCCGGGCATTTTTCGATCACAGCAGCCCCCTGAGAAAGGGGTGGGGCTAGAGAGGGTGTGTTTTGTCATCACTAATGACAAGCACGCCCCCTCTCAAAGTGAGCATATTGGTTTAATGCGCAGAGCCCTGCTGAAGAGCTCTAGCATGGGAAAAAGGCCCTGTATTTGTTCTGCGCAGCGTAAGCAAATGTAATAACATGCTTGCGCTGTGTTTGGTTTTAACTTGTCTCTGGTGTCTCCATAAGGGGGATACCAGAGGAAAAAAGGGCCAGAAAAGCATATGGTGCATGTGTTTGGAGCCTGCTTGTGGGATTGCGTGTGTGTTGAGTAAGCTGATTGTGGTGTGGTATTGTGTAAATAGGTCAATTTAATTTGTGTTTGTGGTGTAATATATGTGGCTACGGGCTGTAGCGAGTGTTTATAGGGGGCATAGTGTGTATAGGGGATGTAGTGAGTGTGTACATACGGGCTTTAGTGTGTGTAGGGGTTGTTGTAGAGAGTGTGTGTTTAGAGAATGTAGTATGTGTTTGCTTGCAAGGAATGTAGTGTGTGCATAGGGGATCCAGAGTCTGTATGTCAGGAATGTAGTGTGTGTATGTGGTGCAGTGTGTGTAGGGGATCTTGTGTGTAAAGGACCCAGAGTGTGTATAGGAGATTGTGTGTGTGTGTGTGTGTGTGTGTGTGTGTGTGTATAGAGGATTCAGAGTGTATATAGGGTAAGGGATCTAGAGTGTATCTGGAGCGTAATATGTGTAGTGGTGCTGTAGTATATAATATTGTAAAGCGCTACGGAATCTGTCGGCGCTATATAAATGGCAATAATAATAATAATATTATGCATGCTGCACCCTTCACACATACACACAGCACACCCAACACACTGCACCCTTCACACATACAATACCTCCAAACACATATGTGTTTGGACGTATTGTATGTGTGAAGGGCGCAGTGCGCAGTGTGTTGGGTGTGCTGTGTGTATGTGTGAAGGGTGCAGCATGTGTGTGTAAGAGGGGTGCTGTGTGTGTGAGGGTGTTCTTATCTACTGTCACATTCTATGTTTCTAATGTATTTGTCTGTTAACTTACTGAGGGTTATTTTATATATTATACATCCGTGTGTGTGTTGTATATGTGTGAGAGTGTGCTGTGTGTTGTGTGACTGAAGGTGCTGTGTGTGTGTGTGTGTCTGAGGGTGCTGTGTGGGTCTGAGGGTGCTCTGTGTGTGTGTGTGTCTGAGGGTGCTGTGTGTGTGTGTCTGAGGGTGCTGTGAGTGAAGGTGCTGTGTGTGTGTGTGTGTGTGTGTGTGTGTCTGAGGGTGCTGTGTGTGTGTGTGTCTGAGGGTGCTCTGTGTGTGTGTGTGTGTGTGTGTGAGGGTGCTCTGTGTGTGTGTGTGTCTGAGGGTGCTGTGTGAGTGAAGATGCTGTGTGTGTGTGTGTCTGAGGGTGCTGTGTGTGTGTGTGTGTCTGAGGGTGCTGAGTGTGTCTGAGGGTGCTGTGTGAGTGAAGATGCTGTGTGTGTGTGTGTGTCTGAGGGTGCTGTGTGTCTGAGGGTGATGTTAGTATGAGTGTGATGTGTGTGAGTGCTCTTAGTGTGAGTGTTTATAGCACAGTGTTTGTATAAATGTAATATATAAATATAATTATTATTTATTTTTTTATAAAAACTAAAAACTATGTATCCCACCCCCTCCCTTCTTACCTTTAGCCTGGGAGGGGGTGGGAAGCCCGGTTTCCATGGAGGGGGGTGCCGTTCTGCCTGATCCCTGGTGGTCCAATGGTGAGAGTCTCGCGAGATCTGATCGTTGCCGCGGTAACCGCGGCAACGCTCAGACCTCGCGAGAGGATCCGGCGGAGCTGCTGGCTAGAGCTCCGCCGGTCCTCTCCTCCTCCTGCCTCCCTCCCTCACTCCCCAGGAGGCCGCATCTCAGTGTCTCTGGGCCGGTGAGGGAGATCTTTGATCTCCCCACCGGCCCATGGAGGCACAGAGCAGGGCCGGCGCTCGGGTAGCGCTGGTCCTGCAGGGGCTGGTAGGGGAGATCCTGTGATCTCCCCTGCCGGCCTCGGCCCCACGGCCATCGCGGCCCACCGGGCATTTGCCCGGTATGCCCGATGGCCAGTCCGGGCCTGCCTTGTACTATAATGAATCTTCCTGATTCGTCTGTCACGTGAGAGGAATAAGTGAAGGGGACATGTTTTCCTATCAATATTGCTACCCCTCGCGATTTGCTTAGGTTGTAGTTGTTATAGTATATATGGGGGAAGTTTGGATGTTTAAGTTTAGGAGCGTCTGAGCCCCTTAGATGGGGCTTAGTCTGGGGGCTTAGTCTGAGCCCCTTCTTCAAGAAATGCTATGTCTGTTTTATTTTTCGTTAAATCAGTTAATACTATTTTTCTTTTTTCAGGGGTATTTAGCCCTCTGACATTTATGGAGCAGATGCGGAGAGTGCCCATGATTGAGTGAATTTCTAAACTTAACTTTAAATGGCGGATTAGTTTGTGTTGGAAAACCAGGTGTGTTTGTACCACATGTATTGAACACAAGTATCTGGAAGATTCTCGTATGTGTGTGTATGTAAGCGAAGTGAAGCCAATATATGGCTGAACAGAACAGAGTATTATAAACGAAACAAACAAATATCAATAACTATGTACAAATCGATTTCCTAAGAGTGTTGAGTCTAATGTACTACGAGAAGAGGTTCAGCAAGGAAATTGAACCTTCTCGTGTGATAATAGAGGTCTACCTTTTTATTGCTGTCACAGCAAATGAGGGATCAGTCTAGTGTTAGACCTCTATAAAGGAGACGGTACTAAAGCCTGGGTATTACCAGCGAATATTGCTGGCACAGGAGATAATTTACTTTATGATACGATTGTTAATAATTTAATTTGTACCGCTCACTGCCCAAGTGGGCTCTTAACTGTGTCCTGTGGGGGCGCGGACACTTTCTAGTGTTATTGGTGCGTTTTCTAGTGAGTATGCGTTTCTCGTGATGCCTCAACTGCTAAGTAGCGTCCCTGGAGGCGAACTTATGACGCATTACGTTCTCAACTGGTCTATATAAATTTTTAGGGCTTAATTTCTATTTAGATGGGTAGTATTTTGAAGGATGGGCTGCAGGTGTTATGCCGTTAGCATTATAAGATATGCAGCCTGGTGTGAGTTTGTGTGGTTTCTAATACACTGACTAAAAACACATTATTTATACATTCTCTACATCAATACAGTTAAACAATAGTTGCTCTTCATAGTTACCCCTTCCCATAGCAGAGGTTAAAGCTGGTGGGTTAATAAAGTTCTACTATATCTTGCTCTTATAGTATAGAGTCTTTCGTCCTTTGCCTTGTATAGTCTTGTTCTTTTTAAATGAGTAGTATTGTGAAGGATGTGCTTTAGGCGTTGTGCCGCTAGCCGTATAAAATACACACCCTGGTGGGGTGAGGTGAGATTTCTAATACCCTAACTAACATCACATTATTTATATATTTGTACATCCATACAGTCAAGCAGTAGTTGCTATTCATAGTTACCCCTTCCCATAATGGAGGATAAGGCTTGTGGGTTAATAAAGTTCTACTGGATCTCGCACTTATAATGTAGAGTCTTTTGTCCCTTTCCTTGTATAGTCTTATCAGTTTATTTTCCTTGGGGTCATCTGGTATTTCCTCGATCGTAGAAACGGCGAGGCTGGTGGTGTCTTCCACGAAGTTCTCTTCCGTGTGTCTGTAGCTTGGTTGGTTTGTTTTGGATGTTGTGGCCTCATCTTTTCTGGTTCGGACATTTCATACCAGTCTGGTATATCCATATTGGGCAGTCCTAGTCGGTGTGTGAAGGCCTCCACGTCTGCAACTGACGTTAAGGTAGCTTGGATGCCCTGGTGTGATGCTGTTAGGGAGAAGGGGAATCCCCAACGGTATTTGATATTCGCCTGTTGCATGGCCATGGTGAGTGGTCTCAGGGTTCTCCTACCCCTTAGGGTCAGCCATGCCAGGTCTGGTAGAATCAGTATTTTTGAGTTATTAAAAGTTATGTCAGCAGTGTCTCTGGCATTTCTCATTATAGCTTCTTTTTCGGTGTAGTAGTGCACTCTGCAGATTATGTCTCTGGGGGAGTCCTGTGGCAGGCCTTTGGGCCTTAGCGCCCTGTGAGCTCTGTCTAATAGAATTGGTGTGTCTTCAGGTCTTTGTAAGATTTTATTAAACAGGGATTGGAGTAATATATTTTCAGGGTTGCCCTGCGATTCTGGGAGCCCTCTGACTCTAATGTTATTCCTCCTCCCCCTATTGTCTAAGTCTTCAGTGTTTTTCATTGCAAACATAATTTTAGAGTCATTGTTTTTTTGACTTTGCTCCAATTGAAGGAGTCTGTCTAACATCTGGTCTCTGTCTTCCTCCAGGTCCCCTACCCTCGTGTTCACTTGCCTGATGTCTGCCGTTAGCGTGGAGACTTGGTCTTGAACGGAGGACTCAAGCTTAGAGATCATTCCAGCTAGTTCTTCTCTTGATGGTAAGTGTTTGAGGGTTTCTCTTATGCTTGCCAATCCGTCCGTAATTTCATTTGCTGGAGAGGGAGCTGCTTCGGCTGTGCAGGGTCGAGGTGCCTCGTGTGAGGAAGCAGGCGCCGCCATCTTGTCAGCTAGGCCTTCTCCGAGAATTTTTACCGTGTCTCGGAAGTATTTATCGAGGCCGCCGGATTTCTTTGGGGTATCGGAGTTGTGGGTGCTCGTGGGCAGATCGGTCTTCTTTTTATTGCCCATTTAGTGCTTGGATGTGCGATTTTTAGCCAGTTTAGTTTTCGCCGGTCGGGAGCTCCGAGCAAGTGCGACCGCTCACATCGGGTATCAAGCCACGCCCAGGAATTTAATTTCTGTTTGTTTAAACTCACATTTTTTCCAGTTTAATGTATAGGTGGTGGGTACGAAGGCGCTCAAGAACAATGCAGACCTGTTTTCTGTGATTTTCAAGATTATCAGAAAATATCAGGATATCATCCAAATATGCCACAATATACTGATCCAGGAGATCCCGTAGTACATCATTGATTAGATGCTGAAAAGTTGCAGGGGCATTACAAAGCCCAAATGGCATTACTAGATATTCGTAATGTCCGTACCTGGTTCTGAAAGCTGTTTTCCATTCATCATTTGGTCTTATGCGAACCAGATTATATGCCCCCTGTAGATCAAGCTTCGTAAATATTTTAGCTGAGCGAAGTCTCTCCAGAAGTTCAGGAATGAGAGGCAAGGAATAGCGGTTTTTAACAGTGATCTTATTAATGTCCCTGTAATCGACACATGGCTGTAGACTGACATCTTTCTTTTCTACAAAGAATATAGGAGCTCCTGCTGGAGAAGTAGATGGTCGAATAAAGCCTTTTGCAAGATTTTCTTGTATGTATTCACGAAGTGCTTTCAATTCAGGCTCAGAAAGGGAGTATATATACGGCCAAACGTGATAGCAGTTCCAGGTAGCAGCTCTATGGGGCA
Organism: Pelobates fuscus; assembly: GCF_036172605.1. Lineage (NCBI taxonomy): Eukaryota > Metazoa > Chordata > Amphibia > Anura > Pelobatidae > Pelobates > Pelobates fuscus. The sequence continues at coordinate 238,949,358 of NC_086322.1, forward strand.
ATCATAAGGCCTGTGAGGTGGAAGCTGATCAGCATTCTTCTTATCACAGACATCTGCAAAATCCCGATATTGTAGAGGAAGCTTAGCTAAGTTTGTAGTAACCATTTTATTAATTGTTGTGGCAACAGGTGTTGCCTTAGAGGGTTGACAATGCATTAAGCAGTGTTCTGAAGGAAAGGACAAAGTTCTGGTCTTCCAATCAATCTGTGGGTTATGCAGAGCAAGCCAGGGTTGTGACAGATCCATCTGTATAGACTTATATTGCTGATTCGTCTGTTTGCCTTGATTTCGTTGGATTTCCTGTCCGTATGCCCCTGTTCGTGTGTTTCCCCAAATACCGATTGAAACTACCGAACAGACGGCCACCCAGGAGATGAGTGTGCTGCTAGTTAACCTATTGGCCTCAATTAGAACGTTGCGGTTAACCGCAGACACCTCTCCATTCCATTCGTAAGGGTGGTCGTCGTTCGTATGCCGACCACGAGGCGGCAGCCATTTTGGGACACGAGGAGAATCAGCGGTGTTCGGTGCAAATCTTATGGAACTAAAAACGGATACTTTATCTGCCGAACACCGCTGGAAGCTGCCGCCCGCCTTCTATTTCGTTGAGGCGTACGAACACCGGTCAGTTCGGGAGTTTCTATCATCCGTATGGACTTTACCCAGGTAGCCGTCCCATGGACTCATTCGTATACCGAAGGACTTATGAAAGACTTTGACTCCATGGCGATTGAACTAGGTACATCGGATTTGAGTGCTATTCGGTAGAAATATGCACACAAACCATATGCATTCGGTATTTCTGAATTTCTGTATTTTATTGTATTTTTCTTATTATGTTTAATAATGGCATTTGTCTCTATCCTGGGAGATAATTAGGTTTCTTCCTAATTATCTCCGGGATAGAGAAGAAGGATTTATGGGTAAAATGGGAAGGGCTTATATTGAAGCCACTGCGATTGGCTACTGTCCAATATATTGTACAGTCTTCCACAAGGTCCCCTAGGGGAGTGTCCACCTTGTGGAGACCCGCATAAATACCGGGCAGGTAGCCCCCATTAAACACATTCCTGTTTGACCATCAAGACGGAGCTTGGTCTCGTTTGTGGAGGGATTTATTATTGGGACAGTACTTTTCGTTATTTCTAGCTGTGGAAGGATTTCAAATGAATTGCTGATCGGGAGTTGCCGCGTTCGTATGCTCCGCGGACCCCTAGATCTCATTAGAGGCCACTGGGAGGGGGAGACAGAGCAAGAAGGGACCCCAATAGTACCATATGTCCTGGAACTCTGGGACCGAATGGAGAAAGTGTCTCTGATGGTAAGAGAGAATCTCCAGGTGGCCCAGGGGAGACAGAGGAGATGGTACGATCGTGGTGTCCGGCAGCGGGTCTTCCAGGTGGGGCAGTAAGTGTTAGTGCTCAAACTTGTTCGTATGCATTTCTGGAGAAAGGGGACTATTCACTAAACGGCGGCTTCATTCCCCTGGCGGTGAGTGTCGTGCAGTATGAAGAATTAAGGCGTGCTACCCTTAAAGATATATTGGAACGCAGAGGACGATCAGCGAGTAATCTCAAGAAAAGGGAGATTATTGCTATACTATTGGATGCAGCACAGGGAATGGAGAGAGCTAATGTGCCTGGCATACTGGATTTAACACCCGAGGAGATACAATTTAACCGGGCAGTCCAGATAAGGCTGGCACACTTTGGCCCCAACCCTGCAGCAGATATTGTGGTTCAAGTGCAAGCCGCAGTAGCAGCACAACAGGCACTCCAGGGAAGAGGAGCTGCAGCAGCAGAGGTACCTTATAATAATAATGGAAGGAGAAATTTAGAAATTTAGAAATTTTGTTGAAACAGAAGGAGAGATAGACGGGTTCGCAGAAGAATGGGTCACTATCCTCTCTGGGAAGTTATCCGGCCGGGCCAGTGAGGCTTTTCGTGCCATCCCAGAGGAGGAAATTACTAGTTACCGGGCAGTAAAGGTTGCCCTTTTGGCCCGATACGCTGTTACCCCTGAGGCGTACCGGAGGCGATTCCGGGACACTAACATGCAGGCTGGCGATTCCTATGTGGAGTGGGCATGCAGGGTACATCGCACAGCAGCCCACTGGATGGCAGGGTGCCAAGTGGTAACTGGGGAAGAGGTGCTGCAAGTATTTTTGTTGGAGCACTGCTTTGACCGGTTACCTGCAGGAGTTAGAGAGTGGGTTAGGGACCGCAAACCGCTACCTTACCTGAAGCTGCTCGTCTGGCCGATGAATACACGGATGCACGAAAGCTAGACCAGACAGCAGCCAAGGTCCCTACTCGAGTGGAGTACAAACCGGCAGCACCTCCAACCACTACCGTGTATCACCCCCCAGCGCAACGCACCCCCACAATGCCACCAGCAAACAACTATGTTCAGTCAGCCCGATTCAACGCCCGGGATTACTCTCAGCAGATCCGGTGCTATGGATGCAAGCAGTTGGGGCACAGGAGACCGGAGTGCCCATTGAACAATGCCAACCAAGCGCAGTCATGGAGAAGACCAGCCGGCGGAAATCAGCAGCCACCCCAGCCTTCCGCTCACTGTTTTGAGCAGGAGGAATTTTGGGGTATACTACACGAGGCAGACCCAGTGCAAGCAGCCCAGCAGACAGACAGACCGTTAAGCTGAATGGTAAAGTGGTCACTGGTCTGAGAGACACCGGAGCCACTATGACCCTGCTCCAAAAGAACCTTGTTTCCAAACACCAGCATAGTGGAAATACTGTAGCAGTGAGGGTAGCAGGGGGCGCCGTGTTCCGTCTGCCTGTTGCCCGGGTTCATTTGGATTGGGGAGTGGGCTCTGGACATGTGAATATGGGGGTTATGAAGGACTTGCCTGCTGACGTTTTACTTGGGAATGATTTGGCCCCTTTGGTTTCCGCATATGCTCCAATGGGACCTGCTGATGTCAACCCAGTGACTACCCGTGCTCAGACCTGTGCTGCTGGAACCAGCCCACCTGCTGCTGAGACCCAGGTAAGACCCGATTCCCAGACTGATACCCCAGGGCAGACTTTTGTTAGCTGGGATTCCCCAGAGGAGTTTGGGAGGGAAAACCCAGGCAGATCCGACTCTCCAGAAGTATAGGGACTGGAGAGGAAGGAGTAGATGGGGAGCGGTATGAGTGGGTGGGGGACAGGTTATATAGGATACCTAAACCGTCCCAGAAGAGTGTTGCCCATCCGCCGAATCGACAGCTGGTGGTGCCCGCAAAATACCGGCAAGAGATTCTGCGGATAGGGCATGATGTTCCATTAGCTGGACATCTAGGGTCCCGCCGCACAGCCTATAGGATCATGCAGAACTTCTTTTTGCCAAGTTTTAATCAGGCTGTGCGGATGTATTGTAGTACGTGTGACACTTGTCAACGGGTAGGAATGTGGGGGGACCACCCAAGAGCTAGGCTTATATCTATGCCTATCATTGGGGAGCCCTTTGCCCGCATAGCCGTTGACATTGTGGGTCCACTGGCCAGGGCTAGTCCATCCGGTAAGAAATACATTCTCACCGTGGTGGATTATGCCACTCACTATCCAGAGGCAGTAGCGCTGTCTAATATAGAGGCAGATACGGTTGCTGATGCCCTGGTTAGGATTGTTACCAGGGTCGGGTTCCCTAAGGAGATTCTCTCTGACCAGGGAACCCAATTTACCGCTGTGCTCACTCAGCAGCTGTGGAGGGTGTGCGGCATTAAACCTATACTTAGTTCCCCATACCATCCACAGACTAACGGTCTTTGCGAGCGATTTAATGGCACCCTCAAACAGATGTTGAGGACCTTTTCTGACACTTGCAGAGACTGGGAGCGATTCCTGCCTCATCTGTTGTTTTCTTACAGAGAGGTGCCCCAGGAATCTACTGGGTTCTCCCCCTTTGAGTTGCTTTGTGGGAGAAGGGTCCGCGGACCCCTAGATCTCATTAGAGGCCACTGGGAGGGGGAGACAGAGCAAGAAGGGACCCCAATAGTACCATATGTCCTGGAACTCTGGGACCGAATGGAGAAAGTGTCTCTGATGGTAAGAGAGAATCTCCAGGTGGCCCAGGGGAGACAGAGGAGATGGTACGATCGGGGTGTCCGGCAGCGGGTCTTCCAGGTGGGGCAGTAAGTGTTAGTGCTCAAACTTGTGAAGGCAAACAAGATGCAAGCATCTTGGCAGGGCCCGTATAAAGTGTTAGCTCAGGTGTGTGATACTACCTACCTTATAGCCAGCTGTTCAGATGAGAGGATCCAGCGATGCTTTCATGTGAACATGCTAAAGGAGTATCAGGAGAGACCAGAGAATGTAACTGCAGTGTGTGCCCCGGCTGCAGACGACCCAGAGAACTTACCCCTTCCCGATTTGCTAGAGAGGGACTCCCAGACTGACCTTACTAGCCTTGTACAGCTAGGGGACAGGTTGAGCCCCACAGAGAAGGGACAGGCAAGACAGCTTCTGTGGGAGAAGCGGGCGACGTTCTCCCAAGAGCCCGGCTACACTACCCTAACTGTACATAAGGTAGAGACCCCTGGACAGAACCCCCTGCGACAACCCCCTTACCGTATCCCTGAAGCAGTCCGAGAAGGAATGCGGAAGGAGATACAGGAGATGAGCCAGCTTGGGGTCATCGAACACTCCGATAGCCCTTGGGCCTCGCCTGTAGTCCTGGTGCCTAAGAAAGATGGGACCACCCGGTTCTGTGTGGACTACAGGAGGCTCAACGAGCAGACCACCACTGACGCCTACCCGATGCCCCGGGTAGACGAATTACTAGGCCGCATTGCCAGGGGACGCTATCTGACCACCATAGACCTGTGTAAGGGCTACTGGCAGATCCCCCTGGCCGAGAACACTATCCCCAAGTCGGCTTTCGTCACCCCATTTGGCTTGTACCAATTTAAGGTCATGCCGTTTGGGATGAAGAATGCCCCGGCTACCTTCCAGCGTATGGTGGATAGGCTCCTTGATGGATTCCAGGAATTTGCTTGTGCATACCTGGATGACATTGTGATCTACAGTGGGTCCTGGAAGGAACACCTGGTGCATGTAGGGGTAGTGCTGGACAAAATTCGGGCCGCTGGCCTGACATTGAAGCCAGAGAAGTGCCATCTAGGCATGGCTGAGGTGCAATACTTACCCACAGAGTGGGGTGTGGGAGCCAGAGACCAGAGCCAACTAAGATAGAGGCAGTAGCTAACTGGCCCACACCTATCACTAAGACCCAAGTATTAGCCTTCCTAGGGACAGCAGGTTATTACAGACGCTTTGTCCCTGACTACAGCTCTATCGCTAAGCCCCTGACAAAGAAAAATCTCCCTAAGCAGGTCCTGTGGTCTCCAGCTTGTGAAGCTGTGTTCCAAGCACTTAAGCAGGCTCTTGTGAATGCCCCTGTCATGGCTGCCCCAGTTCCTAACAAACGTTTTCTCGTCCATACGGATGCTTCCATGTATGGACTGGGGGCTGTGCTGAGCCAGGTCGGGGAAGATGGAGGAGAGCACCCTGTCGCATATCTCAGTAGAAAGCTGTTACCCCGAGAAGTGAGTTATGCGGCAGTGGAGAAGGAGTGCCTGGCCCTGGTCTGGGCATTGAAAAAGTTAAGCCCTTATTTGTATGTACAGGAATTTTCCCTTGTGACGGACCACAATCCCCGTGTCTGGCTTAACCGGGTCTCAGGAGACAATGGTAGACTGCTGCGGTGGAGTTTAGCTTTACAACCATATAACTTCACCATCAGCTACCGACCCGGTAAGCAGAATGGGAATGCAGATGGATTGTCGCAGCAAACCGACGTTCTTGCTACCTCCTAATCTGGTCATCCCCAAGTTGACCCGCTAAAGGGTCGAGCCAGGTCTGCCGGAGTGTCCCACAAGGGGGGAGCCGTGTGACAGATCCATCTGTATAGACTTATATTGTTGGTTCGTCTGTTTGCCTTGATTTCGTTGGATTTCCTGTCCGTATGCCCCTGTTCGTGTGTTTCCCCAAATACCGATTGAAACTACCGAACAGACGGCCACCCAGGAGATGAGTGTGCTGCTAGTTAACCTATTGGCCTCAATTAGAACGTTGCGGTTAACCGCAGACACCTCTCCATTCCATTCGTAAGGGTGGTCGTCGTTCGTATGCCGACCACGAGGCGGCAGCCATTTTGGGACACGAGGAGAATCAGCGGTGTTCGGTGCAAATCTTATGGAACTAAAAACGGATACTTTATCTGCCGAACACCGCTGGAAGCTGCCGCCCGCCTTCTATTTCGTTGAGGCGTACGAACACCGGTCAGTTCGGGAGTTTCTATCATCCGTATGGACTTTACCCAGATAGCCGTCCCATGGAGTCATTCGTATACCGAAGGACTTATGAAAGACTTTGACTCCATGGCGATTGAACTAGGTACATCGGATTTGAGTGCTATTCGGTAGAAATATGCACTCAGCTCCAGGCTATCTGGGGATACGTTACACGAACCATATGCATTCGGTATTTCTGAATTTATGTATTTTATTGTATTTTTCTTATTATGTTTAATAATGGCATTTGTCTCTATCCTGGGAGATAATTAGGTTTCTTCCTAATTATCTCCGGGATAGAGAAGAAGGATTTATGGGTAAAATGGGAAGGGCTTATATTGAAGCCACTGCGATTGGCTACTGTCCAATATATTGTACAGTCTTCCACAAGGTCCCCTAGGGGAGTGTCCACCTTGTGGAGACCCGCATAAATACCGGGCAGGTAGCCCCCATTAAACACATTCCTGTTTGACCTTCAAGACGGAGCTTGGTCTCGTTTGTGGAGGGATTTATTATTGGGACAGTACTTTTCGTTATTTCTAGCTGTGGAAGGATTTCAAATGAATTGCTGATCGGGAGTTGCCGCATTTGTATGCTCCGTTCGGGAGTTTGACGATCGGCTGGATTAAAACTGCATTTCTGGAGAAAGGGGATTATTCACTAAATGGCGGCTTCATTCCCCTGGCGGTGAGTGTTGTAACAAGGGTATACCCAAAATCACTGGAAACTGTGTTGAGGAAATTAGGTGGAAAAATACTCATGGTGATTCACTTCCAGAATCAATTTTAAGGGCACAGTCTCATGTGTAACCAGGCCTGAGATAAGTGGAGAACCGTCTACTGTTCCCATTAACACAGGTGAAGATTTAGGGATAGACTGAATTTTATTTCCTGCTGCAAATTTAATGTCCATAAAGTTTTCTGCTCCAGAATCTGTCATAGCTGTAGTTTAAATTTTATTATCACCATATTGCAGAGTGATAGGCACCACCAAATGAGGATGTTGAGTCATCATACCCTCTTCACCCTGAGCCAGATAAAACAAGGGTTGTGTGACAGAATCCAGTTGGTCTGAAATCTGGGATTGGTGTTGAATCTGTGCACCCTCAGCAGTCATAGCTATTGTTCTTTTAGACTTGCTAGGGCAATTGATGGCATAATGCCCTGCACTACCACAATACAGGCATAAATTGTGAGTGCGTCGCCACTGATTTTCTACATTGGATAATGGCCCTCTTATTAGATCTACCTGCATAGCCTCAGGTTCAGAGTCTGTAGGTGTTTGTGGGGTCGGAGTAGAAATTCTTGAATAGAAAGTAGGAGTAGCACTTGGTTTAAAAGAGCCCTGTCTTTCCAATCTTATTTCTGAAAGTCTCTGATCAATACGTATAGCCAACCGCACAAATGCATCAAACTCAACAGGAAGATCAACACGAGCTAGCTCATCTTTTATAGCTTCTGAGAGACCCCTTCTGAAGTGGAACCTCTGGTCTGATTGGTTCCAAGTAGTATCAGCAACCCACTGCCTGAATTCAGCAGCATATTCAGCCACAGAGCGCCTCCCTTGATGTAAATGAAGGAGAGTGGCTTCTGTTGTAGCACAGCGATTGGGGTTATCAAAAACTAGGCACATGGCCTCAAGAAAGTCTTTTAAATTTCCCAAGACTGGACTGTCCTGTTCCAGAAAAGGGGAGCCCCAGGCCAGGGCTTCATCTTTGAATAGGGAGAAAATGAATCCCACCTTCTCTCTTTCAGATGGAAAACGGTTAGGTAACATCATGGGATGCAAACGGCATTGATTTAGGAAACCCCTAAATTTTTTGCGGTCTCCTCCAAATTCTTCTGGTAGAGGCAAGCGGGCATCTTGTGCAGGTGTAACAGTAGTAGTAGCAGCAGCCGCAACATCATGTGCACTATGCATTGATTGAACTTCATTTTGCAGTTCAGCTACCTGATCCTGCAGCACTTGAATGGTCTGTGTCTGGGTCTGCATAGTTCTTGCATTATAAGCAACCTGCTGGGCCAATGCAGAATCTGATCTGACGGTCTCCATGAATGGACCAGATTATTCTGTAATGATATTGATGTTACAAAGTTTTGGAGTCCAGTAGCCAGATCAGCGATGTTTTCTGCCAGAGGTAGCCACTCGTTACCCAGGTGGTTGAGCCCCTGAGCCTTGAGTGGCCATCTGGTCTTAAGCAGAGATGGGAGACTGGAACAGAAAGATGGTAATCGTAGTGAGGCAAGCCGAGGTCAGTGGGAAGGAGAAGCAGCAAAGTCAAAATGGTCCAAATTTAGCAACAGGTAGGAGAAACAGGAACAAGCTTGATTAGAGAGTACAGGAACCACAATAATCTGGCAAAGGTACAGAGACAGGAAGTGGCTTTTATAGGCCAAGAACCAGACACCTGACCAGACACAGCTGAAGAGAGTTGTCACTGATACCATTGCTTGAAGAGTCAAGGTTATTAGGTTTCAGGTCAATTTGAAAAAGGCAGGCTGGTGTACTGGTAAGGAAGAGGTTTAGCAGCATGTAAACCAGGGTTCAAAACCCAGCAGAGTCAGTTCCTCACATAGAGGTTATAGAAATAAAGAAAAATTAATATTTAAGAGATATCAATGATTATAAATTGGGAAATGTGAGGAAATACAACAAAGAACATAGAAACAAACGTACATTCCCAAATGAAATGAACCACCGGAAAGATAGTTATAAAAGTAATTTTAATGAACCAAAATATAATTTTAGAAATAATACAAGAATCTCCCAAATGGAACAGAATAAAACTAGAACATACACAGAAAAAAAGAATCAAAGATAAATCTTCAATAGAAACAGGAGTTATAGTGAAGTAGTGAACTATCCAAGAAGGAACAATTACAGACAAAACGAATATGTACAAACTCCAGGAACCGATAGGAGAAACTTAAAATACACAAATCCAAATGGAAGTATATCAACTAATCCAAATGATATTCCATTAACGAATAGATTTCAAAGCTTAACCAATCAGGAATCAGATCAGTTTTTTTTCAACAGGACCGGACCCAACACCTTCAAAGACGAATGGTATGGGAATCACCAGGAAAACGCTTGGGACCATTGGAGGAAGGAGAAATAGAAGAAGAACCACTTAACAGAGAAAAAATAGGAAGGAACTAAACACAGAAGGTATTTTTAATTTGACAGGAGCTCCATTGCAGGAAGACCATATTAAAATAATACAAAAAGGTCTAAAATTTGCTCCATCAGTTGATTTTAATGATTCAACTTTTTTATTGATGTTAATAAGTTTATTAGCCAACTATCCCTAAAAAAAAAATATGTTTTAATAAGGAAACTAATGTAGCCACATAAGTAAATACAGAATTTATACAAACAGATTTAAAACAAAGGTCACAATTCTTTCCGAAATTCATGATATCGGACGAAATGAAAACGTTTGAGAAAATGATTATGAGGGAAGTACAAAGTATTAAAAAGATCAATACATTTCAGAAAAAATTATCAGTGGTAGAACAAAAAGCCTTAACAGATTTGAAAAAGAAAGAAGACCTTATTGTCAAACCGGCAGATAAGGGAGGGGGTATTGTTATCTTGAAAACAGATAACTACATTATAGAAGCAGAAAGGATCCTTCTAGATACTAATACTTATAAGAAAATAACTACAAACCCAAGTATAGAAATTAAGAAGAAATGTAGTAGCTTTATAGAAAAAGGATTCGACCTGGGTATTTTAAAAGAGGAAAATAAATATTTATCAATTCTACATCCAAAAATCCTGGTGTTCTATTATTTGCCAAAAGTGCATAAAACAAAAATAACCCCCCTTGAAGAACAATTATCTCAGGGGTAGACTCTGTCTCCTCAAGAACCTCAGAGTACATAGATTGTCTTCTACAACCGATAGTTGAACAAAATCCTTCATATTTGAAGGATACCATTCATATGCTCCGAATTTTGGAAGAGATAGAATGGCAAAACCATTATCTTTTTGTTGCATGTGATGTCAGATCCTTATACAGTATTATACCTCATCAAATGGGATAGAAGCGACCAAATATTTTTTTAGAGAAATCAGGTTTTAATGATAAAAGGAAGGGTGCACCTTTAATACAAAAGATTATATATAAAATGTATACATCAAATAGTTACAGACAGAGTCCAGGGTAATAGTCCTCAATAAATAAGGGAAATTCCTGTAGGGCAGCGGTGATTCGTCTCAGATGTAGACTTGTATTTTCAGTGCGCCATATGGGAAGAAGAACAGGAAAAAAAGGAAATCCAATGGTACAGTAAGTAGGTATATGTGGATATAAAAATATGTAAGTATTACTCACAATTTCCAGCGCTAAAATCCAGCTCTGGTATGAAATGCGTGAAGTGGAATGATCCTCTGTACTCTGTCTGTAACTATTTGATGTATACATTTTATATATAATCTTTTGTATTAAAGGCGCACCCTTCCTTTTGTTCCTTGCTCTATTTCTAACTATTTATAGGGGATTGGAGGGTACTCCCCTGTATAGAGGTGTGCTGCCTATTTATCATACACCCCCTATATTTGTGGCATGTTTAGCGCTGATCCTATTTTGACTTTTTTAATGATATACAAATCGATTTTATACTGGAAGGCATTTTATTAATTTTAACCAATAACTTTTTTTGGTTTAAGGATTCATTGTTTATGCAGATCACAGGTATGGCGATGGGCACCAAGTGCGCACCTAGTTATGCGAATCTATTTATGGCTATCTGGGAGGAACAGATTATATTCCCCAGTACCTATGTTGCGAACTTGGTGTCCTACCACCGGTACATTGATGATATATTCTTTATATGGAAAGATGGAGAAGAAAGTCTCAAGGTATTTCTTAATTTTCTAAATAACAATGAATGGGGGATTGTCTTAACCTTCACATATAGTACCAATTACATACATTTTTTTAGATTTAGAAATTTTTATAACAGACTCAGGGATTCACACTAGAAATCATTTTAAAGAGGTAGATGCCAACAGTTACATTGAGAAAAAAAGTTGCCACTATACTCCATGGCTGAAAAATGCTCCAACGAGCCAATTTTTAAGGCTTAGAAGAAATTGTACACAATATACAGATTACCTATTACAAGCGAATATAATTAAACAACAATTCCTACAAAGAGGCTATGATGAAGAAGAACTCTCTACAAGTTTGGAGAAAATTAAAAAGATAGAAAGAAATGACCTAATATGTCACAAAAGAGCAAAACCAAAGAGAAAAAAAATGCAAATAAGAACAGCAACATCAACCCCTTCATATGCAACCATAGTGGAAACAACGGAAAAATAAAAAAGATAATTAAGAAATACTGGCCGATCTTGCAAGAAGATCCCATTTTAAAACAGATATTACCCCCTGAACCCAAAATAGTTTATAGAGGTTGCAAGAACGTGAAACACATTTTAGTAAAAAGCAGTTTTAAAACGAAGCAGAAAGATAATTTTTTAAATAATAGTAAAGGCTTTTATGGTTGTGGTTCTTGTTTGGCTTGTAGAGCAACATGTCAGAAAAAAATACATATACTATCTTTTAACTATCATAATGACAAAGTGTTTTATATTAAAGATCAACTAACCTGCTTTTCAAAAAATTTAATTTATATTTTAAAATGTCCCTGTGATCTTATTTATGTAGGAAGAACCACTAGATGTTTGCATATAATGATATCGGAACATATAAGGAACATCAAAAGAGGGATAGAAACATGTAGTGTTTCCAACCATTTCAAAACACATCATAATAGTGACCCTAAGAATACCTTCTTCTGTGCTATTAAATTAATACAGAAAGACTGGAGAGGAGGGGATTTCAATAAAAAAAAATAGGAGAAGAAGAAATGAAATGTATTTATAATCTTAAAACACTTATTCCTCATGGTCTGAATCAAGATTTCGAGTTATGCCATTTCCTAGCATAAATATTTGTAACTAACTATATGATTCTATTCCCAATTAAAGTTGCATTTAAATATGTAATTATCCTTTTAAAATATTTTTACATTATTTTTGAACATTTTAACAATATGTTAATAATTTAGTACCTTCAAGATAAGCATTATCCACTTTTCTCTCTTATGTTTTTAGTGGTTCCATACTCCTTTTTTTATATATAATTATGACAATTAACATTTTTATCTATCTAAGATATTTATATTTTATGTTATGAACAAGTAACTACTGTCTCTATATTTCTCTTATAGGTTGATAAGTTTTTATATAGATTTTGGATCTTTTTAGAATATAATAAATATTTTTAGGAAATTTACTTTTATCTTTTTATAAAAGGGGGAAGGGCAGAATTTTAAAAAAATTACTTTCAAATGAAATGATTGTCATATACTAGAACCGATTGAGACACATTTTATGAGATTGAGAGTATTTTATTCATGTTGTAAGGATGAAATACATGTATAGTTGCACTTTGAAAATTGTTGTACTGTTGAATACATATAAATCCCATCATGGTTCTTTTGGCACTTCAATATCCGTTTTTGACCAACTGAAACGCAATATGCGTTCCACTGAAGCCGATCCTGACAGACACAGAATCGGAAGCAACCGGATATGACGCGGAGAACCCAGAAGTAGGAGGTGGAACGCAGGATGCATTCCACCAAGAAAGACCGCGAAAATCTGAATCAAAATACAGTATTTAAGAAACCAAAGGACACAACAACATTATCCATGCCAACTCAGGAAGCCACATATCGGCGAAAAGCATTTTGGCAATGCTTTGGACACTAGTAGACTTTTTATTTGCATTTATTTGATCCAGTGTTTTATTTAATAAATGTATCTTTGGAATTAACTTCATCTCTGCTGCATATCCTTGGGAAAGAAGTATCAAACATATTTTAAACACCACCAAAGGGGTTTGGATCACCCAAAAGAGATCCTAAGGAGATTCATACCAGAGCCAGGTCCAGTACATGGCTCTTTCTTTGTGAGTGTGTTTGAGTAATATCTAATCGACATATTATATATTGAGATATCTGCACTATTATGTACCTCTCTATCTTTACAGTGATACAGTAAGAAGAGAGGGAAGTATATCTTTATTTGCCACAACTTGCTCCACCTATTTTTTTGTGTGTGTTATATATGATTTAAGGTGAAGGTGTAGGGGATACCTCACAGGTGTTAAGAGCTAGTATCACTTTTGTACATTCTTTGTGTAATGGATCCACTGGCAACCCGACTGGGTACCTCCGTTGAAAGATGCTCCTAGCGCTTCCAGAGGACTCCAAGCACTCCACCAGACACCATAAGCACCGCAGGCTGCAGCTATCTCCCTTCAGAACGAAGCAGGAACAAGCTCTTACAAGAGCTCAGTGATTATAGCAAGGGAATATGCCTAGCATAGCAATCCCTTGTAGCAGATTCCCCCAATAAGAGACAGGACTCAAGTTGAGGGTAAAAATAGAACTCTCTGGCTGCTAGCTTGCAGCCCTTTTTATTAGGTGCTCCCATGAAGGGGAGGGACACACACAGTAACGTACATTAACCAATCACACAATAGTTACATCCCACACATAGCCCTCCCCTCTACCTGTAAACTAATTATCTGTACACACAGGAAAATACAATTATCCTAGGTAGGGAAAATACCGTTTTTACACAACATTCATAACTCCCAAAATATACATCACATTCGCATAAAAATACATATACACAATCAATCCATTCGGGGGAACAACATACTCAAAAATCATACGAATTGGACCAGGGGTTCAAAAGTTAGTACAAATGTGCATTTGACCTTCTGGAAGCATGGTTTTTAGAAGCTCAAACTAGTTCCCCAGAATCCTCTATCCTGGAGACAATGGAGAAGCTGATTTAATTATATCCAGGGACAAACACAGCCTCCATTAAGCACATGTTACCAGCAACCAACAAAAGACATAAAAATACATAACTCCTTTTATACTAAACAGAACCCCCACATTCAACCCATCCCCAGATGGCTTGGATCTGAGCGCTCAACATATCCAAACAGCGTTTAGATGCCACAAACACAGTTCAAACGCCATGGGGTTTAAGTTTCGTATGGGCTGATGAGAGGGCCCATAATCCTGGGGCAGCCCAATAACCCACACTATGCCCAAATACCGTGCATAAAGGGCCAAATCGCCCAGGGACCGTAGTCACAGGGTAAGAGGCGGGCAAGCAGCCCCCTCCAAACCACAGTGGCGAAGTGGCTTTCGCTACACTTTGTGTTTTACAATCTTCTAATGCCTGTCACCCGGCCACTGCCTTACCCATTCAACAACATTTGAATCCAAATTGAAAGATTGCAGTTTATTGATAAGCCTTCTATGTGCAACAGTGTCAAAAGGCTTACTGAAATCTAGGTAAGCAATGTCCACTGCACCACCCTGATCTATTATTTTAGTTACCCAATCAAAATAAATCAATAAGATTAGTTTGGCATGATCTCCCTGAAGTAAACACATGTCTCTGATCTTGAAATCCATGTGATTTTTAGATGTTCAGCAATCCTATCCTTTAACATGGTTTCCATTACTTTCCCCTACTACTGAAGTAAGGCTTACTGCCCTAAAGTTGCCCGACTCCTCCCTACTACCTTTCTTGTTAATGGGCACAACATTTGCTAACTTCCAATCTTCTGGGACTACTCCTGTTAACAATGAATGGTTAACTAAATCTGGTATTTGTTTAGCTAGTACACCACTAAGCTCTTTTAATAACTTTGGGCGTATTCCATCAGGTCCCATTGACCTATTTGTCTTTACTTTTGACAGTTGAAATAGAACCTCTTCCTCTGTAAACTCACATGTAACATATTACTCATTTGTCCTTTTTCCTAACTGAGGCCCCTTTCCTTCATTTTCATCTGTAAATACTGCACACAAATATTAATTGAGGCAGTCAGCTAGACCTTTATCCTCTTCTACATACCTTCTTTCTTTTATTTTTAATCCGACTAATCCTTGTTTTACTTTCCTTTTCTCATTTATGTATCTAAAAATGTTTTGTCCCTTTTTTTTACTGACAGTGCTATTTTTTTTCTTCTGTGTGTGATTTGGAAGCTCTTGCTTGGCCTCTTTCTGACTAATCTGACAAATCTGTCTTTTATTCACTCTGTTTTTTTTGTTTCTAATTACTAAATGCTAACATTTTCTTTTTTACTATCTTGGCCACATCTGCAGAGTACCACAGTGGTTTCTTGAATTTTTTGCTTTTACTGATAAGCCTGATGCAATTTTCTGTTGACTTCAGCAGTGCAACTTTTAAATAATCCCATTTCGCTTGGACTCCATTTAAATTGTTCCAGTCTGATAATGACTCCTTTACACATATTCTAATTTTAGAAAAGTCTGTTTTTCGAAATCTAAAACTTTTGTTTTTGTGTGGCGTGACTCAGTCACTGTTCTTATATTAAACCACACTGACTGATGATCACTGGATCCTAAACTTTCAACTACAGTAATATCTAATACCAAATCTCCATTTGTTAACACTAAATCTAGTATGGCCTCTTTAAGAGTTGGCTCCTCAGCTACTTGTTGCCTGTTAAAGACTGTTTTAGCAGATTGGATTTTAAAAGACTCTTGCTGCCCCTTTAAATTGTACTGGAGCAGTTCTGCAGCTTTAAATTGGCACTTCAGATGCAGCTGAAGTGCCGAAGTAGTCGAAGTGGCCACCATTCGACAAACGAACACGTGCCGGCGGCCATCTTTGTTCATTCGAACGAGGTCAGCGGTATGTGTAGCCAAATCCATGCAACTGAAATCGGCTACACATTTCAACGAACACCGCTGACTCTTACCTTCTCCTGCACTGAGTTTTCAGCCACAGAGACCAAGTCTCGTTCAATGTCCCGTCCGTTCATTTTTTCAGTGTGAAATTGACCGACTGCACAGCCCAAATCTATGGAACTGGTTTGGGCAGGCAAATGTGCCTGCGGTCGGTCACAAAGGACTTCCGCCTAACTTTTTAACAAATGGAAGGATTTGCATGATTTTTGAGTATGTTCATATTTCAAGTATGCTGATTAATAATATGTGAAGATTGGATGTGTGGTTTTAAAGTTACAGTACATGTATAAAAACTGTATTTTTCCTGTTAGTGATAATTATGTTAACCCATTGTGTACCATAATTATATCACAGGCGGAGGGAAGGATTTTGTGTATAATTGCTGGGAGTGTTTTCTGTAATGTACATGTGTTATTCATTGTTCTGTAAAACCCTGTGGGTGGTCCTATGTAGGGAAAACCTGCATAAAAGAAGGCCCTTTGGTGCCAAGTAAAAGAGATCTTCTTGACCCTCAATACGTAGCATTGTCTCGTTATTGGAGGGAACTGCTATAATCACACTGGGGTTGCTATGCTCTGCATACTCCCCTGAGCTTGAATCACTTAGCTCTTTTAAGAGCTTGTTCCTGATACGCTCTCCTGGAGGAGAGGTCTTCCACACATGGCTCTTGAGGACAGAAGCTGATCCAGGGTGGACGGAAGACGGTGAGGCTCCAGTTAAGCTACGGCGGTTGTGGAGTCTGCGGTGGTTGTGGTGTCCAGTGCGGTGCTTGTGGTCCTCTGCGCAAGCTAGGAAGCGTCCATTAACGGAAGGTTCTGTTACAGATGCAAACCATCTTTTTTGTACAGTTTATTTCCATTCCAAATAGAGCTACCATGAGAAATGAAGCCAAATCCTTGCTCCAGACACCATTCACCAAGCCACAAGTTAAAGTCCCCTAATACGCATCTGCCTGTCGTTCTTAGGGTTATGCACAGGCAGAACTTCAGAGAATGACAGTGTGGAAGCAACCTGCCGTATATCATTGGCAAAAACACAAAAAACTTCCTTTACCTCTGAAACCTCATTGCAAGTCATTTGTCCCTAGATGGATAGGTTCATCCAATTCCCCTTCCTGCTTTGCTCGCTTAAAGGACCACTATAGTGCCAGGGAAAACAAACTTGTTTTCCTGGCACTATAGAGTCTTTGGGTTCCCCCCCACCCTCAGGGTTCCACTCTCACCGGGCTGAAGGGGGAGGAAGAGGTTAATCACTTACTTTTCTCCAGCGCTGGGTTCCCTCTCCTCCCTCTTCCGACATCAGCTTTGAATGCACATGAGCGGAAAGAGCCGCGCGCGCATTTAATCAGTCCATTTGAAAGCATTTCTCAATGCTTTCCTATGGACGTCAGCGTCTTCTCACTGTGATTTTCACAGTGAGAAGCGCGAAAGCGCCTCTAGCGGCTGTCAATGAGACAGCCACTAGAGGCTGGATTAACCCTATTAATTTAATTAATTAAGTCTCTGAAACTGCTATGTTTACAGCTTCAGGGTTAAACCTAGATGGACCTGGTTCCCAGACCACTTAATTGAGCTGAAGTGGTCTGGGTGCCTATAGTGATCCATTAACGATATTAATAGGTGTATAGGAATAGGAAAACAAAAATCAGTCAAACATTCCTTTAGTCTAGCACACAAAACAAGAACAAGGTAATCATGGTCAAACGTATCCACGGTCTGGTACTCAGGGAATACTGGAAAAATCATTAGCAAGCCAATAAATAGAAAATCAGATACAAGATTAAAGTAACTCACTTAAGGGCGCTTAGACTACAAAATGACACTGAAAAGCATATATATATATATATATATATATATATATATATATATATATATATATATATAGATAGATAGATATAGATATAGATATATATGTATCGAAATCCCTGTTTTAACAAGCCTCAGAGGAACATCATTTTGTTTAAACATGCGTATGCACGCCTATTTCGTGCAGTTCCAAAGAACTGAACAAACTACCGAAGCACCCGACCTCCCACTGAGGTCGTGTGCCGCTCATTTACCTCCCAGACCTTGCGGTTAACCGCAAGGTAATTGACGAAAGGCATGGTGGTCCTCGTTCGTTTGACGAACACGTGGCAGTCGCCATTTTAAAACCGTCGAACGCTCAGCGGTGGAAAGGCAGCAATCCTCTGGAACTGTTTTCAGACACTTATTCCGCCACCCACCGCTGAAAAGTACCGAGTCCTCGTTCATACGGTTAATATCTCCCAAACACGTTAATCACTGGCGTTCGGGACTTTCCTTTCACCCAAGACATACCGACCCCAGGTAGCTACAATTATGGAACCCTTTTCAGATTAAATTTCACGAACAACTGGGGAACTTAAACTTTACGATAATGAGAACGATAATGAGAACTGTGTTCATGGGATCTGAGCGCTATTCGCCTATAATATGCGCTCAGATCCAAGCGATCTGGGGGTATGTGGAACAGGGGGAATATGTTCGGTTAAATCTAAGTTATAGATTTTAATACAGTTTTGTAAAATATAAAAAGGACATGTTTTGATCTACCTGGAGATAATTAGGTTCTCTGCAACCACTTAAGTTAATTATCTCCAGGATAGAGAGGAGGGGTTACACTGTTACTGTTGGTGTGTTTACTAATTGTACTGTACACTGATTGGTGCTGTATATTTTGTCATGTGGGAGTTCCCTTGCTGGAAGACCATCATAAAAGGGTTGAGTTTGGCCATCAAAAAAGCAGATCGTTTTACCCCTTCATGAAGTCTCGACTCATGTTTGGGGGATTGGGAGCTTTAATCACTACTTCACTCTTCTCAGCTTGGATTTCGGGAGATGCTACAAGGATCAGCGCTGCACGGATAGCAGGATCCTTTACTATATATATATATATATATATATATATATATATATACACACACACACACACAGCATTTACTTGATAACTTGTAGTGGGCCTGGCAATGACATTGCAATACAATCACATCATAAAAAGGAGTCGAGCTACAGTACCTAGCAGCTAAAACACTGACAGAGGGGTCTGACGTTGTTTCCAGATGCAGACACTAGGAACTGTGGTGGAGCAGATGAAGTGTCAGACTGAGGTAGGTTTCCTATTGCTGTCAAGTTTAATTACTTCCCAGAGTGAGAGCTGCAGACTTGCAGGATCCTTCATAGATATTAGTCATGTACTCTTGCATGTGCAAGAGAACAGATCTGAAGTGGGTGCCTGGCAGATGAACCACCAGGAGCTGAATATCGAAGGTGGTGACAACCACAGGGAGGCAGCATCCGGTAAGTATAACTCACCTATGCTGCACCCGAAGCAGTGATGTCACCATTAGGGATCTTTGCAAAAAAAACAGAGTGTCACAGATCCACTTTAACGGAAGGTGCTTATTATTCAAAAAGAGTTGTGTACATATTACCATAAAATAATGTTTATTCCATACAACTGCTTTGAAATTCACTATACATTCCTGACAATTAACAACAATGAGGCCAATATATATAAACCAATTTTAAATATGTGAAAACAGAATGGTGTGAATGAATAGGCAAGCTTAATAGGAAATATCTATTCCTTCCAATCTAATCACGGGATGATTCTAGAGTCCAATAAACTCAAACTGGAGAAACAATTAAAAATGTCAATGCTCGGCTAATTTCAATTGTCAATTCACAGTTCAGTGCTCTATAGCATTGTTGGAATTTATTAATTTAATTGTTTTCTATCTGTTTGGAAAAATGTGTAGTTATAACAATGTTGTATCAGGAACATATTGCAAAAGCTCACCTTCCTTTTCCAGCTCAACAATTTTCTGTTCATAAGTCTGCGTTCCAAATTCTGGGTAAACACAATTAGTTTTGTCTAAATAATCATGGATTCTTCGCATGAGTTCTTTCAACTTATTTCCAAATGGGTCCTAGAGCACACACAAAATAAATAAAAAAAAAAAAAAAAATCACATGTAGCATAAAAAGATGGTATTTGAGCTGTTCACCAGTGCTACAGATTCATGATTTGTATCATAATTACCTGAGTTCTTTCTGATACTAGATCATACTGCTTTTTTGGCTGTTTGCTTATAGCCACTGGATCACTAGTTTGATTTTTTGGTGACATTATCTTCCAAGTGTCAAGATTGGCACAAATCTGTGGAATAAGCAATCATATGTTACAAATAGATTATGGGTTTTGCTACAGACTATCTTCAATAATATTTTGTATTCAACTGCCTACACACAAACCCTAGTTATATATCAAATTCATGATGAACTATGTATTTTGGAAAGATAACATAATACACCACAAGACCAGAAGTTGACCAGAAATGACATAACTGTACCCTAAACTATGATTAAACAAGTTATATCTTTAAAAAATTGTTTTTTAGATTAAGTGTTAGGGTTTCTTAACTCTTAGGACATCAAGAGACATACATGTCCCAGTCATGCCAAGATTGTCAACATACATTTCACTGAGGGTGAGGGCTCAATTAAATTGGCATTAGTCGCAAACAGCAGTGGGGAGTGAAATGTTCACTGATTTCAGATAGACCAGGACAAGTGTGCCCCTCCACTTGCCTGAGATTAAGTGCTCATGTATAGCAGCTAAACAGTGCATTACAGGGAATAACATACAGCTAAAGAAGCTAACTGGATACAGCCAGACAAGGTACACTAGGAGCAGGGGGGTAAACCCTAGTAGAAATGAACAAGAAACTAGAGAGTAGTGTACCAAGAAATTATTGGGAGGAGGCAACTTGTGCCTGTACTACATAATGACCAAAAATTATATAAGAGTCAGAAGCACAAGTTAAAAAGACCAAAGGTCAAAAAACAAAAAATAGTTTATTAGATTCTAAATAATATAGATTTTTTTTTAGAAAAAAAACAAAAGTGCTACCAATATACAGAGTGAGAAAAACAAAAAAGAAAAAAACAAAATACTGTTATGATACATACAGTTGCAAGAAATAGTATGTGAACCCTTTGGAATGATATGGATTTCTGCACAAACTCACATACTTTTTCCACCTGCACTGTGAATGTTTACATGGTGTGTTCAATAAAAACATGGCAACATTTCATTCTTTGTGTGTTATTAGTTTAAGCAGACTGTGATTGTCTATTGTTGTGACTTAGATGATGATCAGATCACATTTTATGACCAATTTATGCAGAAATCCATTTCATTCCAAAGGGTTCACATACTTTTTCTTGCAACTGTATATCAGTGAGACACAATACTGATTTACTTAAGATACATGTATGTACAAGTCTCAATATTATGGAATGTATCAATAAGTCTCAGAGCAATTAGATAAGTGTATCAAAAGATCAATCTACTGAGGCAGTGTCATAATCAAAGTTAACTCTAATGTCCTAAAAATATAAGTGTAATGCAAAGTTAACTCTAATGTCCTAAAAATATAAGTGTAATGAAGTAGCAGCACACGGCTGTGCTAATGGGAAGACATTAGTTAATGATAGCCATGATAGTAATAGTGGAGTAGATGGAGTGCAAAATAATTATCGGGGTAGCATGTAGTGCAAGCATATTATTGCTAGATACTGCCCCCCAAAAAATTGCAAAAAATTATCTCTACTAAGAGCCAAAATGACGGTGTAAAGACTATAGGTCTAGGTATATAGTTATGGCAAGTAAAATAAATCCTGCTAAATATGACAGTATAAGTTACGAGCGTATGAATATTTGTAGCTCGTAAAGACTGTCAATAGTTATCGGTGTATAGACTGCGGGTTCTAGCATGACGTTGTTGAATGTGATACCTATCGGTATATAGTAATTGGCATATAATTAATAGATCTTAATCTAAGCCAAATACTATAGAAGCTGCTGAAATGGTAATTACGGCATTTGATGGTCTATGCCGTGATAATTAGCGATGCTGATGGTAAGCGGTCTACTGGCGTACTGAGATTCTAATACAAAAAAGCTAAATTAGAAAATAGCAGGTACAGGCTATACTCAGCTGATAAGACCTGTAGCCTACACCGGAGAATATAAAAGTGAAAGAGATAATAGCAAAAAAGATAATAAAATTGCTAATTATGATAAATTTCACACTAACAGCTCGCCCGTGTGCCTTCAAGGGCACCTAAGTGTTCCAAAGCAAATGTAGTCTTAGTAAATGGTTCTTTAGAGGGTACTGAAAAAACGACTGAATACACTTAGCACTTTAAACTCTCCCCCGTGCCTTCAAGGGCACCTAAGTCTTCCCATGCTATAGTATAATCTAAATAGAAAAAAGGACAGATAGAGTTACTGTCATCCTCTGATAAGGAGACAGTGTGTACGAAGCCCCTGACGTGCGCGTTTCGCCCGACTTGGCTTGTCAGAGGGGGAGACATACAGCTAATATCACCCGCACAGCATAGGCTGGAAACACAATCTTCCTATTGTTAAGGCAGACCATATAAAATATACAGGTTTACCTCAGTTGTGAGTTAAACACAAAACCATATATCTCAAATCCCTATTAACCCTTAAAGTGACATGCATCACTTGCCTTTTTTTGGTGAATCAAATTTTTGTTTGATATTACAATGTAACAATACATGCATCATGTATGTCACTGTGTATAAGAGTGCAAATGACTGACAAATGGAATAACCAAGAAATATA
Source organism: Pelobates fuscus (assembly GCF_036172605.1). Taxonomy (NCBI): domain Eukaryota; kingdom Metazoa; phylum Chordata; class Amphibia; order Anura; family Pelobatidae; genus Pelobates; species Pelobates fuscus. Next base: position 238,972,154 of record NC_086322.1, read on the forward strand.
GGTATGTACTAAATCAGTATAAAATATTCAGGCTGTAACGGTGAGCACTTAAGACATTAAAACCATATGTTGAAATGAACTACTGCACCATTGTCTGTGTACGAGTAATTAACTATTTTTTTTTTTAGGTGCATTCAGGAAACCAGGGAGGTTACTTCCCAGAGTGAGAGCCTAAAATAGATATCGTTGCAAGTTGCTTAACTGCAAAGACTGACAATATTGGTCACAGAAATACTATGCTCTCTAACCTAACACATCCAACTTATAGAGAGAGCTGATCTATCGTTAGATTGCCGAATGGCAGAGACTCTAGACTTCCTAAAACTGGAAGGATGATAGCAGATTCCTGTGAAATAGTCTAATGCAAAAAAACGATAATTAAATCTAAATAATCAGAAACAACTTGTGGATGAAGCTACACTACGGAGCCCCGACGCGCGTTTCGCCTGTAAGCGGCTCTTCAAAAGGTAAATTATGCCCTCATATGCTCGATTTAAATAGGGCGCCAAAAAAACCTGATTGGTTGATAGGAGGAGCTAGATAGTGTGAGAGTTAACTCCTTCAGTATCATTCAGACCCACTGCTGAACATTTCTTATGTTAGGTTGCTTGAAAAGATAATAATTTGAAAGACATGTTATGCAAGGGTTACTATAATCATGAAAGGATACGGTACAATTGATGAAGAGTTAATGATGATCATGGTGGTAAAAGATCGTAATTTGGACTTAATAATATTTTAGAAAAATTGTTAGAATATTATTCAACAATTGGGTAACTAATGTAGAGATCAAAAACTATATTGACCAACAGTGGTGTACATTCTATACATTTAAGATATTGTATGGAAATGAATGTTTTTACAGCTGATAAGACCTGTAGCCTACACCGGAGAATATAATAGTGAAAGAGATACTGACATCCATGCATACTGACATCCATACACACAGACATACATTCATAATGACATGCAGACATATATACATACTGACAGACAGACATACATTCATACTGACATACAGACATACATGCATACTGTCATGCCTTAACTATGGTATCCTCTTACTTCCTGGTTCCACGGAGCCTAGCCACACCCCTTTATGACACGGTCTCCTTATTTAATCCGACCGCACCAGCTGATCGACGCTGGATTATTGAACTACGTTCCGTACTCACGAATCGGCTACAACTTCGTTGTGAAAGCCTTCTGTTACCGGACCGGACTGGAAGACACTTCAAGTTCCCTTCACCTCTCCTCATCCACGACTAAAGCTGAACTCTCTTCACTTATGATAACCGCTTCTGAGGAGATCTCGGGAACCAGTGTTCTATGTGCCGGAAGCTAAGTAAAACCTCTGTGATAAGCGTTACATCTCAAAGCCGTTATTCCTGTCACCAAAGTCCTTCTATAAAACAACCCAGTTACAGCTATCTTTAACTCATTCACTATACAAGTTAGCTGCATCTGTCTTGCTTCAGTTAAATGCTATGGAACAGCTATTGTAACTTCTTATCACCTAATTCGTTAATACTACTAAGAGACTCTTTCTGATTCAGTGTCTGCTAATTACTACCGTTTACTACTTAAAGCTACAGTGCCTGTAATTGTGGACTTCAGTTATCGTTTACTACTTAAAGCTACAGTGCCTGTAATTGTGGACTTCAGTTATCGTTTACTACTTAAAGCTACAGTGCCTGTAATTGTGGACTTCAGTTATCGTTTACTACTTAAAGCTACAGTGCCTCTAATTGTGGACTTCAGTTATCGTTTACTACTTAAAGCTACAGTGCCTGTAATTGTGGACTTCAGTTATCGTTTACTACTTAAAGCTACAGTGCCTGTAATTGTGGACTTCAGTTATCGTTTACTACTTAAAGCTACAGTGCCTGTAATTGTGGACTTCAGTTATCGTTTACTACTTAAAGCTACAGTGCCTGTAATTGTGGACTTCAGTTATCGTTTACTAATTAAAGCTACAGTACCTGTAAATTGGACTTAACGTCACAATATCTTCTACTTTTTATAATAAATATTCAAACTATAAGAAATCTGCAGTTGTGTTCCTTCATAACAAATGTTTAAACGTGACACATACAGACATACTGACATCCATACACACATACAGACATTTATAATGACATACATTCATACTGACATACATACAGGCATGCATGCATACATACAGACATACATTCATAATGACATACAGACATACATTCATAATGACATACAGACATACATTGATACTGGCATACATACATACATATATACATAGCTACAGACATACATTAATGCATACTGACATACATGCATACATACAGACATACACACATACAGACATACATTGATACTGGCCTACATACAGACATACATTCATACAGACAGACATACATTCATACATACATACATACATACTGACAGACATACATACATGCATACAGACACAAAAAAAAAAAACACACACAGCTCATTTTTCAGCCACCCTCCTGTTTCTTACCTTTTCTTTGCAGGAGGGTGGCTGGGGCTGATAGGAGTTGGCGTGGCTCTCCTCCCACGCGGAGTGAGCTGGGAGGAATTATTTGATAAAATTGATTTAACAAATAGTTAAAAAACAAAAGTAAAATCAGCACAACACGTTTCAACCTTTAGACAGGTCTTTATCAAGTGCATGTATTTTTCAACTGAGCATATCTACCTTTATATGCTGAAAAAACTATCAGGATAATCATACAATTTAAAGCATATGTGTGAAATAAACTACCTGTGCCCACAACAAAGAAGATTTAGACACCCAGATTAAAAGTATTGGATCTCTGGACAGATCCCTTTTAAAATATAAGGAAAAGAAGACAGAAAACAAAACAAACCAGATCCCCTTTATTTGTAATTATTCAAACAATATAGGTGTCATTAAGAAAATTATAAATAAAAATTGGCACATTTTACAACAAGAGGAAGAGGTACAAGAATACATAGGCCCTAAACCTACATTTATTTTAAAGAATTTTAAACAAGTAGTGTTTTAGAAAAAAAGAGTTTTAGAAAATACAAATTTTTTAACTAACTGGTCAAAAAATCAACAAGGTTTTTTCCACTGCGGTATGTGTAACGCATGTAAAGGCACGGATATATCAAACAAAAATGTAACAACTTTTAGTTCTTTTACTACAAAAAGGGTATTTAAAATCAAATCTATGATTACATGTCATTCGAGCAACGTAATGCTATGTTGGAAAAACATCAAGACCCATAAAAATTAGAATGGGGGAACACATTAGAAACATCAGAAAAGGATTTGTAAATCATAGCGTGTCGAAACATTTCTTAGATAAACATAGGTTAGATCCTAATAGAGAAAGTTGAGATGCACTGGAGAGGAGGCAACCTTCCCAAAAAGTTAAGCACAGTTAAGTAAAATGGATCTTTGAGATGCGCACCTTAACACCTATGGGTCTTAACATTGACTTTGAAATAAATATCATTTTGTAAAGTTAAGTCTTTTATAGAAAAAATATTTTTTATCCTGATTATATTTATAGACTTTTTTTTTATATAGCTCTATATATCAGTTAATATATACAGCTCTTTTATGAAAATAACTCATATTAAACTAAATACACCCTACACGTATTATGTTTATTTTTCTCTGTATTTACCTTGCATTTTTCTATACTACACACTGCTGTCAAATGGGAATAACCATGCACTAGTTTATTGATAAATTATAATGATACAGCTTGTATGAGAAGGTTTTTAATATGCATATATTGTGATACATTTTAATATTTTTTTGTACATATATTCCCAGCCCCCCCCCCCCCCCCCCGCACCCCACTACATCACATTTGTCTCCCTGCCTCATGGACTATTGCCACATCTTGATATGTGCCCTGTTAAAAAATGGACACTCGGGAAACAACTCCCACATAATAAGGAAGTGAATATTCATACTACAATTATTATTATTATTATTATGATAATGAGAACGTAGCGTAACAAATGAGAATGTGGCCTAATAAAAGTTAGTGAGGCAAACATGGAATCCGTTTGGGTTACATTAGAATTTGGTAATCACACAGTAACTTGTGTAGGTGTGATTTATAGGCCCCCAGGACAAATAGAAGAGTTAGATAATCTACTAGTTGAGGAAATAGCTAAAATGACAATGAAGGGGGAAGTTATCATCATGGGTGACCTTAATCTCCCTGATGTGAATTGGAAAACAAAAATAGCTGCTTGTGCCAGGAGCACACATATTCTAAACTCCCTACTGGGATTGTCTCTAAAACAAGTTGTTGAGGATCCAACTCGTAAAGAGGCCATACTAGATTTAGTGTTAACAAATGGAGATTTGGTATCAGATATTACTGTAGGTGAAAGTTTAGGATCCAGTGATCATCAGTCAGTGTGGTTTAATATAAGAACAGTGACTGAGTCACACCACACAACAAAAGTTTTAGACTTTAGAAAAACAGACTTTTCTAAAATTAGAATATGTGTAAAAGAGTCATTATCAGACTGGAGCAATTTAAATGGAGTCCAAGAGAAATGGGATTATTTAAAAGTTGCACTGCTGAAGGCAACAGAAAATAGCATCAGGCTTATTAGTAAAAGCAAAAAATTCAAGAAACTACTGTGGTACTCTGCAGATGTGGCCAAAATAGTAAAAAACTAAAAGTTAGCATTTAGTAATTATAAAAAAAATCCAGAGTGAGGAAGACAGAATGATCTATAAGATTAGGCAGAAAGAGGCTAAGCAAGTTATAAGAGCTTCAACATCACACACAGAGAAGAGAAAATAGCACAATCAGTAAAAAAAAAAGGGGACAACACATTTTTTAGATACATAAATGAGAAAAGGAAAGTAAAACAAGGATTGGTTGGATTAAAACATAAGAAGGAAGGTATGTAGAAGAGGATAAAGGTCTAGCTGACTGCCTCAATGAATATTTTTGTTCAGTATTTACAGATGAATATGAAGGAAAGGGACCTCAGTTAGGAAAAAGGACAAATTAGTCATTTATTACATGTTTACAGAGGAAGAGGCTCTATTTCAACTGTCAAAAGTAAAAACAAATAAGTCAATGGGACCTGATGGAATACACCCAAAGTTATTAAAAGAGCTTAGTGATGTACTAGCAAAACCATTAACAGATTTATTTAACCAATCATTGTTAACAGGAGTAGTCCCAGAAGATTGGAAGTTATGTTGTGCCCATTTACAATAAAGGTAGTAGGGAGGAGTAGGGCAACTATAGGCCAGTAAGCATTACTTCAGTAGTGGGGAAAGTAATGGAAACCATGTTAAAGGATAGGATTGGTGAACATCTAAAAACACATGGGATTTTAAGATCAGAAACAACGTGGGTTTACTTCAGGGAGATCATGCCAAACTAATCTTATTGATTTTTTTGATTGGGTAACTAAAATAATAGATCAGGGTGGTGCAGTAGACATTGATTACCTAGATTTCAGTAAGGCTTTTGACACTGTTGCACATAGAAGGCTTATCAATAAATTGCAATCTTTAACTTTGGATTCCAATATTGTTGAATGGGTAAGGCAGTGGCTGAGTGACAGGCAACATAGGGTTGTAGTCAATGGAGTATGTTCAAAGCTTGGGCTTATCACTAGTGATGTCGCGAACACAACATTTTCGGTTCGCGAACGGCGAACGGGAACTTCCGCAAACGTTCCCGAACCGGCGAACCGAGCGAACCGCCATTGACTTCAATGGGCAGGCGAATTTTAAAACCCACAGGGACTGTTTCTGGCCACAAAAGTGATGTAAAAGTTGTTTCAAGGGGACTAACACCTTGACTGTGGCATGCCGGAGGGGGATCCATGGCAAAACTCCCATGGAAAATTACACAGTTGATGCAGAGTCTGGTTTTGATCCATAAAGGGCAGAAATCACCTAACATTCCTAAATCGCAATAGATATGGATTGACACCTGACATATGGATTGACACCTTGACATATGGATTGACACCTTGACATATGGATTGACACCTTTCCTCAGAGACCCTGATACACACTGACACAGAGCAGAATAGAGAATGTTCCCCCTACATAGGGTCAATTGGCAGATATGGATTGACACCTATCCTAAGGATCCCTGATACACACTGACACAGAGCAGAATAGAGACTGTTCACCGTCTTTAGAGACCATGATACACACTGACACAGAGCAGAATAGGGACTGTTCCCCCTACATAGGGTCACTTGGCAGATATGGATTGACACCTGTCCTCAAAGCCCCTGATACACACTGACACAGAGCAGAATAGAGACTGTTCCCCCTACATAGGGTCACTTGGCAGATATAGATTGACACCGATCCTAAGGATCCCTGAAACACACTGACACACAGCAGAATAGAGACTGTTCCCCCTCCTCAGAGACCATGATACACACTGACACAGAGCAGAATAGAGACTGTTGCCCTTACATAGGGTCACTTGGCAGGTATGGATTGACACCTGTCCTCAGAGACCATGATACACAATGACGCAGAGCAGAATAGAGACTGTTCCCCCTACATAGGGTCACTTGGCAGGTATGGATTGACACCTGTCCTCAAAGCCCCTGATACACACTGACACAGAGCAGAATAGAGACTGTTCCCTGTCCTCAGAGACCATGATACACAATGACGCAGAGCAGAATAGAGACTGTTCCCCCTACATAGGGTCACTTGGCAGGTATGGATTGACACCTGTCCTCAAAGCCCCTGATACACACTGACACAGAGCAGAATAGAGACTGTTCCCCGTCCTCAGAGACCATGATACACAATGACACAGAGCAGAATAGAGACTGTTCCCCCTACATAGGTTCACTTGGCAGATATGGATTGACACCTATCCTAAGGATCCCTGAAACACACTGACACAGAGCAAAATAGAGACTGTTCCCCGTCCTCAGAGCCCATGATACACACTGACACAGAGCAGAATATAGACTGTTCCCCCTACATAGGGTCACAAAGCAGAATAGAGACTGTTCCCCGTCGTCAGAGACCATGATACACACTGACACAGAGCAGAATAGAGACTGTTCCCCGTCCTCGGAGACCATGATACACAATGACACAGAGCAGAATAGAGACCGGGGGTCTAGTAGCGTGGACACCCAGCACAGGTCGTTCTCCTTCAGCCTTTTTATACGAGGGTCCCTCAACTGAGACTGAGGAGGAGGATGACTTTCACCTCTTCCCCTGTTAGATTCCCGTTGTGCTGTGACATCACCCTTATACGATGTGTAAAGCATACTATTTAATTTGATCAGCATGGCCACTTGAGTTTTTATAGTTTTCACGCTGCTTGTAGTTTATATATGGTTCACAAAAATCAAACAAACGATAAAGTAAACATGTAAGGATTCAGAATTTTCTTTCAAACCCTTACACATTGTATGTACGTATTTTTTGTCTTAAGTTTGTGGCTTTTTTGAGGTTCACGTTGTTTCTATGATGTGCATAACATGTTCTTGTAAATAGCAAACAAAATATACACAAGGTGTATAGTTGTGTAGGCGCTTCCAACTTAAAATAGACAATAAAAGTAAGTGTGACAGAAAGGTGTAATCCCTTAACACCTAAAGGTAAAGTGAAACAATTAAAATAATTCACACCCACTTAGAAAAATATACAGAGTAAAAAGGATATACCACCTATTGCAGATATAGATATGGTGGTTACATCTGTAAAACAAATGAGACATACATAGTGTTTTCCATATAGGTAAAAACAAACAATTGTATCGTATGAGGATTGAACTCACAAGGATGGACTTGCACAAGGTTGGATGCCGAGCTACTCATTTCCCGTTCCTCCTCCTCACTGATGTCAATGAAGGTATGTTCTTCCCCCAGCCACGTACAACACCACGGGTACCAGATAGGTGACAACGAGCACCCTGGGATGCCTGTTGTGGTTGGTCTTCCATCTCCTCCTCAAAGCCAAATTCCTCCTCTGACTCCTCTTCCTCACAATCCTCTTCAAGTGTTGCCGCAGGTCCAGCAAGCGATGCTGATAAGGCTGTTTCTGGTGGTGATGGTGACCACAACTCTTCCTCTTCCTCTTCACGCTCATCTACGGCCTGATCCAGCACTCTTCACAAGGCACGCTCCAGGAAGAAAACAAATGGTATGATGTCGCTGATGGTGCCTTCGGTGTGACTGACTAGGTTTGTCACCTCCTCAAAAGGACGCATGAGCCTACAGGCATTGCGCATGAGCGTCCAGTAACATGGCAAAAAAATTCCCAGCTCCCCAGAGGCTGTCGTAGCACCCCGGTCATACAAATATTCATTAACAGCTTTTTCTTGTTGGAGCAGGCGGTCGAACATTAGGAGTGTTGAATTCCAACGTGTCGGGCTGTCGCAAATTAAGCGCCTCACTGGCATGTTGTTTCGCCGCTGGATATCGGCAAAGTGAGCCATGGCCGTGTAGGAACGCCTGAAATGGCCACACACCTTCCTGGCCTGCTTAAGGACGTCCTGTAAGCCTGTGTACTTATGCACAAAGCGTTGTACGATCAGATTACACACATGTGCCATGCACGGCACATGTGTCAACTTGCCCAACTTCAATGCCGCTAACAATTTTTTTCCGTTGTCACCAACCACTTTGCCGATATCCAGTTGCTGCGGAGTCAGCCACTTTTCCACCTGTGTGTTCCGGGTGGACAGGAGTGCTTCTCCGGTGTGACTCTCTGCTTTCAAGCAAGTCAAACCCAAGACGGCGTGACACTGCCGTATCCGGGATGTGGAATAGTACCTGGGGAGCTGGGGGGTGCCGTTGATGTGGAGCAAGACGCAGCAGCAGAAGAGGACTCAGCCGAGGAGGTTATGGAAGAGGATAGAGTAGGAGGAGTAGAGGAGGTGGCAGCAGGACTGCCTGCAAGTCGTGGCGGTGTCACCAACTCCTCTGCAGAGCCACGCATTCCATGCTTGGCAGCAGTCAGCAGGCTTACCCAATGCGCAGTGTAGGTGATATCCTGCCCTGACCATGCTTTGCAGACCAGGTATCAGTGGTCAGATGGACCCTTGCCCCAACACTGTGTGCCAGACATGCCATTACTTCCTTTTGCACAATCAAGTACAAGTTGGGGATTGCCTTTTGTGAAAAGAAATTTCGGCCTGGTACCTTCCACTGCGGTGTCCCAATAGCTACAAATTTTTTGAACGCCTCAGACTCCACCAGCTTGTATGGTAAAAGCTGGCGGGCTAATAGTTCGGACAAGCCAGCTGTCAGACGAGGGGCAAGGGGGTGACTTTCTGACATTGGCTTCTTACGCTCAAACATGTCCTTGACAGACACATGACTGAGGGCAGATGAGCGGGAACTGCTCAAGGCGGGAGACGGAGTGGCGGATGGTTAAGAGGGGGCAAGGAGGACAGCAGTGGTTGACGTGGCTGAAGATGCTGGACCAGGAGGAGGATGGCGACTTAGAGTAGGCGTCCTGCTTGTACTCACGTGTTGATCCCATGGGCGTTTGTGATATGAGATCATGTGCCTACGCAAAGCAGTTGTACCTAGGTAGGTGTTGGACTTCCCACGACTCAGTTTCTTTTGGCACAGGTTGCAAATGGCATCGCTGTTGTCAGAGGCAGACACACAAAATAAATTCCACACTGCTGAGCTCTGCAATGACGGCATTCTGGTGGTGGACACAGCATGCGTTGATTAGCGTGCTGTCGGGCTGACCCCAGGTGCCGATGCATGCTGTCTGACTGTGCCACTAGCTCCTTGCGACGACCTCCCCCTGCTTCCAACTCGTCTCCTCCTCCTCCTCCTCTCTGTCTCCCCATCTGAACTTTCACCCTGTTCTTCTTCTTGCCGAGCGGGAACCCACGTGACATCCATGGATGCATCGTCATCATCAACCGCTTCACTTGTATCTGACAACTCAGCAAAGGAAGCAGCAGCGGGTACAACATCATTATCATCACACCGTACGTCCATGTATGAAATGCTGCCTGACTGAGACATATCCCTGTTATCTACATCCTCTGGCAATAATGCATCACTCATTTCTTCAAACGGATGTGTGAATAACTCCTCTGACATACCAAGTAAAGCGGCTGTGGTGCTAGTTTTGGTGGTGGCGGCAGGCGGGTGAGTGGTATCTTGAGAGGTGCCTGAAGCTAAGCTGGAGGAGGATGGTGCGTCAAGGTTCCAAGCGGAAGCTGTAGAAGATTGAGTGTCCTGTGTTAGCCAGTCAACTATGTCCTCAGAACTCTTCAAGTTCAGGGTACGTGGCCTCTGAAAACTGGGCATTATTCTAGGGCCAAAGGGAATCACAGCACCACGACCACGATGGCCCCTGCGGGGTGTCCTGCCTCTGCCTGTCATTTATTTTGGGATTAGTGGTACTATGCGTGCAAGCTACTGTGAGACCAGATATGAGTGGCAATGTGCAATGGCAGAGGTCTGCAGAGTACACGCTGTAGGCCTGACACACCCGCTTGAGGACAACTAACTGCTATTGAATCTATAACAGTGAAAAAAGTTTTTTGTTTTTAAATGCACGCTATTGTGACACCAGAAATAAGTGGCAATGTGCACTGTCAGAGGTTGGCAGAGGACACGCTGTAGGCCTGACACCCGCTCTAAGACAACTAACTGCTATTCAATCTATAACAGTGAAGAAGGTTTTTTGGTTTTAAATGCACGCTATTGTGACACCAGATATGAGTGGCAATGTGCACTGGCAGAGGTCTGCAGAGCACACGCTGAAGGAAGGCCTGACACACCCGCTTTAAGGACACTGACTGCTATTAGCTTACACTGGAAAACTTTTTTTCTTTGCAAAAGCACGCTATAGAGACACCAGATATGAGTGGCAACTGTTAAAATACACTGGCAGGGGTCTGCAGGGCACACGCTGAAGGAAGGCCTGACACACCCGCTTTAAGGACACTGACTGCTATTAGCTTACACTGGAAAACTTTTTTTCTTTGTAAAAGCACGCTATAGATACACCAGATATGAGTGGCAACTGTCAAAGTACACTTGCAGGGGTCTGCAGGGCACACGCTGAAGGAAGGCCTGACACACCCGCTGTAAGGACACTGACTGCTATTAGCTTACACTGGAAAACTTTTTTCTTTGCAAAAGCACGCTATAGAGACACCAGATATGAGTGGCAACTGTCAAGGTACACTGGCAGGGGTCTGCAGGGCACACAATGAAGGAAGGCCTGATACACCCGCTTTAAGGACACTGACTGCTATTAGCTTACACTGGAAAACTTTTTTTCTTTGTAAAAGCACGCTCTAGAGACACCAGATATGAGTGGCAACTGTCAAGGTACACTGGCAGGGGTTTGCAGGGCACACGCTGAAGGAAGGCCTGACACACCCGCTTTAAGGACACTGATTGCTATTAGCTTACACTGGAAAACTTTTTTTCTTTGTAAAAGCACACTATAGAGACACCAGATATGGGTGGTGGCACTGACTGGGCAAATGGGCACAGTATCCACTGTGAGCCTGACACAGAAGCTGGCAGGCAACTAACTGCTCTTCAATCTATTACAGTGAAAAAAAAAATTCTCTTTTTAAATGTCAAGCATAAGCTATTGTGAAACCAGATATGAGTGGTGGCACTGGGCAAATGGGCACAGTATCCACTGAGCCTGACACAGAAGCTGGCAGACAACTAACTGCTCTTCAATCTATTACAGTGAAAAAAGTTTTTTCTTTTTAAATGTCAAGCTTAAGCTATTGTGACACCAGTGAGTGAGTGGTGGCACTGGGCAAATGGGCACAGTATGCACTGTGAGCCTGACACAGAAGCTGGCAGGCAGGCAACTGCAATTACATTACACAGAAAAAAAAAAAAAGCAGACTGATGTTCTAGCCCTAAAAAGGGCTTTTTGGGGTGCTGTTCTTACAGCAGAGATCAGATGAGTCCTTCAGGACTGTAGTGGACACTGAATACCCTAGCCTAGCTATCAATTTCCCTATCTAATCAGCAGCAGCTACACTTTCCCTCCTCTCACTTAACTCAACAGCTTACACTCCTGGCAGTCAGCTTACAATCCAATTCCCCCCAAGAACGAGACGACACATCGGTTTGAGGGTCAAGCAGAATCTCTGGTCTGGCACACCCAGCCTGGTTTTTATTACAAGTGTACACATACAGGCCACACCCAGGGGGAGGCATAAAACAACCAATAGTATCATAGGTGCAACCCACACATCCCCTCCCCTTAGTGTGACACATAATCCCATTATACATACAGTTAAAATATACTTTTTACACAACTTTCATAACTCTAAAACCATACAGCACATTCACATAAAAATACATATCCACAATCAATCCATTCGGGGGAACAACATATTAAAAAATGGCATGGATCAGACCAGGGGTTCAAAAGTTAGTAAAAGTATCTTTTGGGCCCTGGCTTGCAGCATGGCAAAATCTGGCTCAAACAGAAGTAAAACATCCCCCACAATGCATCATGGCTTCCTCCCTTCTGCCCTGGAGATAATTGGAGAAGTAATCCAATTATCTCCCAGGTCAAAGACAAAACTCCATTACACATGTGGGGACCTAAATACAGGATTATGTTTTAAAATATATAAAGTCACTGTTTATACATTAAACACAGACATGTAACATAACCCCAGATAGCTCAGGTCTGCGTGCACATTATTAGGTGAATGGCACGCAGACCACACAAATACAGTTTAATTGCCATGGAGCCAAAGTCTTTCCCATAGTCTTTCATTATATGAATAGGCTCCATGGCATAGCTATCTGGGGGTATCACTGCTCACACAGGGCAAGTACCGAATGGCCCCACTGTGTTTAAAGGGCCAGAATGAGTGACATGCACTCTGTTAGGGCCGAATACGTTTTGTAAAAGGGCCCAATCTCCCAGGGCCATAGTCCAAAGGCAAGAGGCGGGCAAGCAGCCCCCTCCAGGGACACGTGGCGAGGTCGGTTTCGCCACACTTCTCCCCTTTACCCCCCAGACTAACAGGGTATCTGACCTCCTGCCGGTCAGTGCCCTGGTTAGTCCAGCAACCCACCCACAAAACAGAAACAGCAGTACAGCCCACCCACAATAACTGGTTACTACACCTGGGTAGAGGAGAACTTTGTCCAGGTCCAGGTGTCTCACCACGGCTGTGTGGGGGACTGGTAGTCTGCCTTGGTGGGTTGCTGAGTGGGCAGAGACCAGCGGTACTCTGCCCTGGTGCCAGTACTACCGCGGAAGTAGCCTGGTTGGAACCTGGTTGTGGGAGGGAGAGACCGACTGTCTCCCCTCTGGCTACACTGCTCTGTGGCTGAGGGACAGGACCGACCGTCCCTACCCCTTGGGCTGTAAGTGCAGAGACTACGGTCCCATCTGCACAGTTGTGGGGCTCAACATCTCCCCTTGGTGGGTTAGGCTGCCGCTGGAGAGAGGGTGTAACAAGCTCCTCTCTCTGGACTGTCAACTGCCGCTGGGGAGAGGGGTTAACAGGTTCCTCTCCCTGACAATCTCTCTGCTGGTGGAGAGGGGGACCAGCTGTATCCCCTTTCATTATTTTGTCCTGCTGCTGGGGTGTGAGACTGACGGTCTCTGCTCCCTGCAGGACACACTGCCGCTGGGGAGGAAGGACGACACCTTCAGCTCCCTGGGGTACACACTGTCGCTGGGGAGGAAGGATTGCACCCTCAGCTCCCTGGGGTACATACTGCTGCCGGGGAGGAAGGATTGCACCCTCAGCTCCCTGGGGTACACACTGCCGCTGGGGAGGAAGGATTGCACCTTCAGCTCCCTGGAGTACACACTGCCGCTGGGGAGGAAGGACGACACCTTCGGCTCCCTGGGGTACACACTGCCGCTGGGGAGGACGGACGGCACCTTCAGCTCCCTGGGATACACACTGCTGCTGGGGAGGAAGGATTGCACCTTCAGCTCCCTGGGGTAAACACTGCCGCTGGGGAGGAAGGACGGCACCTTCAGCTCCCTGGGATACACACTGCCGCTGGGGAGGAAGGACGGCACCTTCAGCTCCCTGGGGTACACACTGCCGCTGGGGAGGAAGGATTGCACCTTCAGCTCCCTGGGGTACACACTGCCGCTGGGGAGGAAGGATTGCACCTTCAGCTCCCTGGGGTACACACTGCCGCTGGGGAGGAAGGACGGCACCTTCAGCTCCCTGGGATACACACTGCCGCTGGGAGAAAGGACGGCACCTTCAGCTCCCTGGGATACACACTGCCGCTGGGGAGGAAGGATTGCACCTTCAGCTCCCTGGGGTACACACTGCCGCTGGGGAGGAAGGACGACACCTTCAGCTCCCTGGGGTACACACTGCTGCTGGGGAGGAAGAACGACACCTTCAGCTCCCTGGGATACACACTGCCGCTGGGGAGGAAGGATTACACCTTCAGCTCCCTGGGACACACACTGCCGCTGGGGAGGAAGGATGGCACCTTCAGCTCCCTGGGGTACACACTGCCGCTGGGGAGGAAGGACGACACCTTCAGCTCCCTGGGATACACAATGCCGCTGGGGAGGAAGGATTGCACCTTCAGCTCCCTGAGATACAATCTGCCACTGGGGAGGAAGGACGGAACCTTTAGCTCCCTGTGATACAATCTGCCGCTGGGGAGGAAGGACGGCACCTTTAGCTCCCTGGGACTTACTCTGCCGCTGGGGAGGAAGGACGGCACCTTTAGCTTCCTGGGTTACACACTGCCACCTCAGGGGAAGACAGCTAACCTCCTCGGATGCAGCCTCTACTCTGCTGCTGTAACACTCTTTCCGCTGAGTATACTCTCCGTCCATCCTTGATTTTCGCTTAGCCATGACCTGGTTCCAGATCCCCTGGAATATCTCCATGGATACATAACCCCCATACTGGGCCACTCGCTGCCTCACCTCGGCCAGCCCATAATCTTCAGCGTCAGAGCCTTCCATACTTGTCTGCTCCAAGTCGCTGGATACCTCTGCTGCCAGGGGCGCTGCACGAGTGCTAACGTTGCCCTCAATTTGTAACTCCGAGGATTTGGTGTTGTCTGTAGCTGTCCTTCTGGCTGTAGGAACGATCCCGCCGCTTGCCACCAATTGTAACGGACCGTTTCACTTACAAGAGGATAAAACCCAGTTTAGGCGATATCCCCCTTTCCAGATGCACAGGCAGCTACTGCAAGCACCAATCTCCCGACTGGAAACACACGAACACTGGAATAGCTGAACAAGAAAAGCATACGAACAGCTTACACTCCTGGCAGTCAGCATACAATCCAATTCCCCCCAAGAACGAGACGACACATCGGTTTGAGGGTCAAGCAGAATCTCTGGTCTGGCACACCCCGCCTGGTTTTTATTACAAGTGTACACATACAGGCCACACCCAGGGGAGGCATAAAACAACCAATAGTATCATAGGTGCAACCCACACATCCCCTCCCCTTAGTGTGACACATAATCCCATTATACATACAGTTAAAATATACTTTTTACACAACTTTCATAACTCTAAAACCATACAGCACATTCACATAAAAATACATATCCACAATCAATCCATTCGGGGGAACAACATATTAAAAAATGGCATGGTGCCGAACGAAGCTAGCAATAGCTATTGTGGCGTTGCAGACGTGTTTGTATCATCTATGCACCGTAAATAAGAAGGGTCAGTCCAAAAAGGTTGCACTGTACCGCTAATTCTAATAACACTCAGTTATGCTCTAATCCTAGCTTGAATCTTGTAGATGGGTTTTTGCTATACCTAACTGTTTTCACGCTATAAGTATCCCTGCCCATCACACTTAATTGACAACCGTGGACACTCTTAACAGGCCTCCTCAGATTGCTCACTACCATAAAGGTATGGGACCACAGCGGCTCATCTTTTAAGCGACCCTAGCTGACTAGCCGGCAATCTCCCCTATGTCACCCAGCCACGCCAACTGCTCTAGCCTGTTATCACAGCTGACACAGTGTCCCCACCTCAGCCGTACTGTTGAAAGCGTAGTTGCCATATCTTTAAATTAAACCTCAGTGGCAGCAATTTTACAAGCTGTAGTAACTCAGCGGTTCGTGTAGCGTAGAAATACGCAGTTATCATCTAAAGCCCTAGTTTTGCGCTATATGACACACTGTGCCATTCTAAATAATCTGTCATGTTGAATTTATCCTCATGATATTCTCTATGCCTAGTACTTAATGTGACGAAACCAACCTCGCCACTGAGAACTGGAGAAGCCTGGTTGCTAGCCTCCTGCCCTGCGACTATGGCCCCTGGACATATTGCACTGTAAAAACTATATTTGGGCATGTAATAGTTTATATTACTGCTACTGGGCCTTTCAGGGCCATCCGTGGACCTATTGGGACTTGTGGGATACTGTACCTTTAAGACTGTAGAGCATATTACAGTAATCCTGCCTTTAGTCCTTTAATATCATGTATGCATTTATGTGTTCAGTTAACCTGGGTTATATGTATGCAGCATTCACTGATTGTTCGGTAGAATCACTCCATTCAGTATATTGAGTGAAACTACCGAACAACCAGACCACCCAGGAATAAGTGTGCCTCCAATTACCGTTTGCAACAATGTTGCAAACGGGTAATTGGCAATCAGTGTAATGTATTCTTTGTCCTCTGGGTGGCCGCCATTCGGGAAACGAACACGTGGCGGCGGCCATCTTAAACTACCGAACAGCGGTGTTTTGCCGTCGAGTGTCTGGAACTAAAATCGGACACTTGACTAGGCAAACACAGCTGAGACCTCCATACTTCCAGAAATTCGTATAGAAACTACCGAATGATCCGCCGTTCGGTAGAAAGAACCCCACAAACAAGGGAATTCATTCAAACCCTTTCCAGGCTCTATAACAGAGGCAATTCGCCTGTTTTCATTCCCTTGTCTGTGACCGACCGCAGGGCCAAAATGCATGGAACTGTTTTCGGATACTTTACCCATGCGGTCGGTCAAATCTTTGGAACCCCATATCTCCCGAACCGTTCATCCGAATGACTTGAATTTTGAATATGTTGTCCCCCTGAATAAGGGCTATCCAACGATGCTGGATTTAAAGGTGTACCCCCTGTTTTTGGGGTACATCCAGAACTTGGCTGAAAAGGTGTACCGGATAATTGGGTTTAATGTTATCTGAGGGGAGGGGATGTGTGGGCTGAACCATGTATGTGATTGGTTATTTTATGCCTCCCCCTGGGTGTGGCCTGTATGTGTACTCATGTAATAAAAACCAGGCTGGGTGCCCCAGCACCTCAGACCACTGCTTGACCTTCAACACGGAGCCTTGTCTCGTTCTTGGGGGGATTCACTGTATGCTGTTGGAGATTGACTGCTAGGAGTGTAAGCTGATGTCTGCTTTTCCTATTCATCTGCTAGCAGCTATTTGTGAGGTTCCAGCTTGGAGTGCTATCTTATTCCCTGGTATGCAGTTCGGGAGTTTGATGCATTCACCTATATCCAATTCGTGAGTTTTGATGTTCTGCAGTAGCTGTGCCTTTCTGAGAAAAGGGGATTATCGCCTAAACGGATTTTAACCCATCATATGCTGAAACGGTCCGTTACACTTAATTATTATAAGCACATATGCCTAACTAATCAGACACAGCGACTTTTTAAAAAATAAAATGAAGCAGACATATCTGAGAATGTATATCGATGTTAAGGGTTGTTGTATACGTATGTAAACTCACTGATATATTATTCTTCCTTTCTGTAACGAACTCACATTGCTTCAATAAAATAAAGAATAATAAAAAAAAAAAAAAAAAAATGGCATGGATCAGACCAGGGGTTCAAAAGTTAGTAAAAGTATCTTTTGGGCCCTGGCTTGAAGCATGGCAAAATCTGGCTCAAACAGAAGTAAAACATCCCCCACAATGCATCATGGCTTCCTCCCTTCTGCCCTGGAGATAATTGGAGAAGTAATCCAATTATCTCCCAGGTCAAAGACAAAACTCCATTACACATGTGGGGACCAAAATACAGGATTATGTTTTAAAATATATAAAGTCACTTTTTAGACATTAAACACAGACATGTAACATATCCCCAGATAGCTCAGGTCTGCGTGCACATTATTAGGTGAATGGCACGCAGACCACACAAATACAGTTTAATTGCCATGGAGCCAAAGTCTTTCCCATAGTCTTTCATTATATGAATAGGCTCCATGGCATAGCTATCTGGGGGTATCACTGCTCACACAGGGCAAGTACCGAATGGCCCTACTGTGTTTAAAGGGCCAGAATGAGTGACATGCACTCTGTTACGTTTACGAATACGTTTTGTAAAAGGGCCCAATCTCCCAGGGCCATAGTCCAAAGGCAAGAGGCGGGCAAGCAGCCCCCTCCAGGGACACTTGGCGAGGTCGGTTTCGCCACACATGGCTCCCTCTATATACAGAATAACATGGCTCCCTCTATATACAGAATAACATGGCTTCCTCTATATACAGAGTAACATGGCTTCCCTCTATATACCGTGTAAACATGGCTCCCTCTATATACAGAATAACATGGCTCCCTCTATATACAGAGTAACATGGCTCCCTCTATATACAGAGTAACATGGCTCCCTCTATATACCGTGTAAACATGGCTCCTCTCTATATACAGAGTAACATGGCTTCCCTCTATATACCGTGTAAACATGGCTCCCTCTATATACAGAATAACATGGCTCCCTCTATATACAGAGTAACATGGCTCCCTCTATATACAGAGTAACATGGCTTCCCTCTATATACCGTGTAAACATGGCTCCTCTCTATATACAGAGTAACATGGCTTCCCTCTATATACTGTGTAAACATGGCTCCCTCTATATACAGAATAACACGGCTCCCTCTATATACAGAATAACATGGCTCCCTCTATATACAGAGTAACATGGCTCCCCTCTATATACAGTGTAAACATGGCTCCTCTCTATATACAGAGTAACATGGCTCCCTCTATATACAGTGTAAACATGGCTCCTCTCTATATACAGAGTAACATGGCTCCCCTCTATACAGGGGCGTACGTGGAGGATTTGGCACCCGGGGCGGATCCTTTATTTGGCACCCCCCTCCCCAACTGTGAGATGTAAAAAACAACTGCAATTTTTTTAAATGTATGTGTATGCAGTATGTGTATGCAGTGTGTGTATAGTGTATGAAGTGTATGCAGTGTGTGTATAGTGTGTGCAGTGTGTGTATAGAGTGTGTGGTGTGTGCATAGTGTATGCAGTGTGTATAGTGTGTGTGTATAGTGTATGCAGTGTGTGTAGTGCATGTAGTGTATGCAGTGAGTGTATAGTGTGTGCAGTGTGTATAGTGTGTGCAGTGTGTATGCAGTGTGTGTAGTGTGTGTATATTGTGTGCAGTGTGTATGCAGTGTATGTAGTGTGTGTGTATAGTGTGTGCGCAGTGTGTGTAGTGTGTATGCAGTGTGTGTGTAGTGTGTATGCAGTGTGTCTAGAGTGTGTGTAGAGTGTATGCAGTGTGTGTATAGTGTGTGTATGCAGTGTGTGTGCAGTGTATGCGCACTGTTTGCAGTGTGTGTGCAGTGTATGCAGTGTCTGTAGAGTGTGTATAGTGTCTGTAGAGTGTGTATAGTGTGTGTAGAGTGTATGCAGTGGGTGTAGTGTGTAGTGTGTATGCAGCTATGTGCAGTGTATGCAGTGTGTGTATAATGTGTGTAGTGTGTATGCAGTGTGTGTAGTGTGTATGCAGTGTGTGTAGAGTGTATGCAGTATTTGTAGTGTGTATGCAGTGTGTATAGTGTGTATGCAGTGTGTATGCAATGTGTGTATAGTGCGTGTGCAGTGTGTGTAGTGTGTATGCAGTGTGTGTATAGTGTATGTGCGCAGTGTGTGTAGTGTGTATGCAGTGTGTGTATAGTGTGTGTAGAGTGTGTGTAGAGTGTATGCAGTGTGTGTATAGTGTGTGTATGCAGTGAGTGTAAGCAGTGTATGCAGTGTGTGTGCAGTGTATTCAGTGTGTGTAGTGTGTATGCAGTGTGTCTATAGTGTGTATAGTATGTATGCAGTGTGTGTAGTGTGTATGCAGTGTGTGTAGAGTGCATGCAGTGTGTGTAGTGTGTATGCAGTGTGTGTAGAGTGTGTGCAGTGTGTGTAGAGTGTATGCAGTGTGTGCAGTGTGTATGCAGTGTGTGTAGAGTGTATGCAGTGTGTGTAGTGTGTATGCAGTGTATCCGCGAGAGCAACCCCACGGCAATGCTCTCGCGGATCGCGAGAACAGAGGACCCTGCTGCTGCTTGATGGGAAACTCGGATAGATAGTCTTATTAGCGTCCGGTCCCTTTACACAAGACACAGGGCGGCATTTCGCCCCCGCCACCGCCGCCCCCCCTAGTATGCCACTGCCTCTATATACAGAGTAACATGGCTTCCCTCTATATACCGTGTAAACATGGCTCCCTCTATATACAGAGTAACATGGCTCCCTCTATATACAGTGTAAACATGGCTCCCTCTATATACAGAGTAACATGGCTCCTGAGCTGCGGGTGGGGGCCCTTGTTACGGAACCTCCTGTAATAAATGCCCAAACCGCCGTTTAGTGGATGTTCCCCGTTCACAATACTGTAGTCGGTAGCGTATGCAGTATAACCATGCGAACCGCTTTCGACCTTCTTGAGCTCCAATCATACGAATCGCCGCTTACAGCCGAACGGCAATAGGTCCTAAGCGGCATATAATCCCCATAAGCAGTCTCTAGTCGCTGGTAATAAAATCCCCCCAGTAACGAGACCAAGCTCTATTATGAGGGTAAAACATGAACTGGCTTTACTGTGGGCTACCTGCCCGTATTTATGCAGGCCTTCCCACTTGGTGGACACTCCCCTAGGGGACCAACTGGAAGACTGGAATAACAGAAGGACATGGGGACATTTCAGACATACATCCCCCCAATATTCCCAGCATGCATCACAGTTTCATACAATATGTACAGCAGTTGTAAAGTTATAGATTTTAATGTATTTTATAACTTGGAGTTAAAATGGCGATGTGCCTCTGCTCGGGAGATAATTGGGAAGTAATTCAATTATCTCCTCGAGCAGAGGCACATCGCCATTTTAACTCCAAGTTATAAAATACATTAAAATCTATAACTTTACAACTGCTGTACATATTGTATTCGTATAACCCATCCCCAGATAGCCTGGATCTGAGTGCATATTATTGACGAATAGCGCTCAGATCCCATTCGCATAGTTCAATCGCCATGGAGTCAAAGTCGGTTATAGTCCTTCGGTATGCGATTGACTCCATGGGACGGCTATCTGGGTTCAAGTCCATTCGTGCTGTTAAAGTTCCCGAACGGCCGGCGTTCTTATACCCCTGTCGATGGAGAAGGGGAGGTCGATGGCTTCAGCGGTGTTCGGTTGACAAAGTGTCCGTTTTGAGTTCCATGGAATAACCATCGAACACCGCTGGGCTTTCGCATAGTCAAAATGGCCGCCGCCTCGTGGTCGACATACAAACGACGACCACCGTGTCTTCGGTCTTAATTGAGAAGTGGCTGCGGTTAACCTCAACGTTCTAATTGGGATCAATAGGTTAACGAGCAGCACACTTCTCTCCTGGGTGGCTGTCCGTTCGGTAGTTGCGGTCAGCAAACAAATGTATTCCCTTAATCCAGGCATAAGAACGGGGAATACAGGCAAATGGCAAAACAGACAAACACAGTATGTTTAGTCCAGACGGATGGGTCTGTCACAGCCCTATAATAGAATAATGGGGGGGGGAACCTACTGTCCTCCCCCCCGCCCCCACCCCTGAGGGTGGGTGTCCTAAGTTACAATAAGAGGTGGGGGCCCTAAAAAACAATAAGGGGGGGTTCCTACTGTCCCCCCCGGCCCCCACCCCTGAGCGGCGGGTGGGGGCCCTAAATGAACCCCCCCTCCCCCATCAAAGGTGACTAGGGGTCCCCAAGCCCCTAGTCACACACCCAAATAAAAATGCCCCTACCTACCCCCCTCACCCTAAAAAATAGTGAGGGGGGAATAAAATTACTACCCTGTAAAGTAAAATTCAACTTACTATTCAACGTCTTCTTTTTTCTAAAATCTTCATTTTATAGCCCCAAAAAAGGCAAAATAAAAAGCCATCATACCCGTCGAAAAAAAAATAATTTATCCATCTTCACCCATGGAGGGCTCCGCGCAGACTAGGGTATTAACATATACCCTATTGTTACAATTGTTACTTGAAAAGCATGAGGAATGCAGTTGGAGTACCACATGCTCATTTGTTATACCTCCATGCACTACAACAATAAAGAATTAAAAAAAATAATAATAATAATAAAAAAAATAATAAAAAAAAAATGTATGCAGCTTCCAAATGAATCTAAAATGGATGCTGTCCAAGAGGTGGGAGGGTCTGCTAGGGAGGGTGTTCTGCTGATTGGCTGGAATGTGTCTGCTGACTGTGAGGTACAGGGTCAAAGTTTACTCAATGATGATGAATAGGGGGCAGATCGAACCGCGCATGTGTTCGCCAGCCGCAGCGAACGCGAACACGCTATGTTCGCCAGGAACTATTCGCCAGCTAACTGTTCGGTACATCACTAGTAGTGATGTACCGAACTGTCCGCCGGCGGACAGTTCCCGGCGAAATTAGCTTGTTCGCGTTCGCCGCGGCGGGCGGACACATGCGCAGTTCGATCCGCCCCCTATTCGTCATCATTGGGCAAACTTTGACCCTGTGCCTCTCGGTCAGCAGACACATTACAGCCAATCAGCAGCACTCCCTCCCTTCCACACCCTCCAACCTCCCTCCCAGCATCCATTTTCGATTCATTCGGAAGATGCATGCTTAGTGAGAGGAGGGAAAGTTTAGCTGCTGCTGATTACATAGGGAAATTGATAGCTAGGCTAGGGTATTCAGTGTCCACTACAATCCTGAAGGACTCATCTGATCTCTGCTGTAAGGACAGCACCCCAAAAAGCCTTTTTTAGGGCTAGAACATCAGGCTGCTTTTTTTTTTTTTTTCCTGTGTAATGTAATTGCAGGTGCCTGGCTGCCAGCCTGTGTGTCATATACTGTGCCCACTTGCCCAGTGCCACCACTCATATCTGTTTTAACAATCGGTTAAGCTTTACATTTAAAATAAATATTTTTTTTTCACTGTAATAGAAGAGCAGTTGCCTGCCTGCCAGCTTCTGTGTGAGGTTGGATGCCTTGCCCATTTGCACAGTCAGTGCCACCACTCATATCTGTTTTAACAATCGGTTAAGCTTTAGATTTAAAATAAATATTTTTTTTTCACTGTAATAGAAGAGCAGTTAGTTGTCTGCAAGCATCTGGGTGTCAGGCCTACTTCAGCGTGTGCTCTGCAGACCTGTGCCAGCGTGCTTTGACAGTTGCCAATCATATCTGGTGTCTCTTTAGCGTGCTTTTACAAAGAAAAAAGGTTTCCAGTGTAAGCTAATAGCAGCCAGTCAGTGTCCTTCAAGCGGCTCTGTCAGGCCTTCCATCAGCGTGTGCCCTGCACAACCCTGCCAGCGTGCTTTGACAGTTGCCAATCATATCTGGTGTCTCTTTAGCGTGCTTTTACAAAGAAAAAAGGTTTCCAGTGTAAGCTAATAGCAGCCAGTCAGTGTCCTTCAAGCGGCTCTGTCAGGCCTTCCTTCAGCGTGTGCCCTGCACAACCGTGCCAGCGTACTTTGACAGTTGCCAATCATATCTGGTGTCTCTATAGCGTGCTTTTACAAAGAAAAAAGGTTTCCAGTGTAAGCTAATAGCAGCCAGTCAGTGTCCTTCAAGCGGCTCTGTCAGGCCTTCCTTCAGCGTGTGCCCTGCACAACACTGCCAGCGTGCTTTGACAGTTGCCAATCATATCTGGTGTCTCTTTAGCGTGCTTTTACAAAGAAAAAAGGTTTCCAGTGTAAGCTAATAGCAGCCAGTCAGTGTCCTTCAAGCGGCTCTGTCAGGCCTTCCTTCAGCGTGTGCCCTGCACAACCCTGCCAGCGTGCTTTCACAGTTGCCAATCATATCTGCTGTCTCTTTAGCGTGCTTTTACAAAGAAAAAAGGTTTCCAGTGTAAGCTAATAGCAGCCAGTCAGTGTCCTTCAAGCGGCTCTGTCAGGCCTTCCTTCAGCGTGTGCCCTGCACAACCCTGCCAGCGTACTTTGACAGTTGCCAATCATATCTGGTGTCTCTATAGCGTGCTTTTACAAAGAAAAAAGGTTTCCAGTGTAAGCTAATAGCAGCCAGTCAGTGTCCTTCAAGCGGCTCTGTCAGGCCTTCCTTCAGCGTGTGCCCTGCACAACACTGCCAGCGTGCTTTGACAGTTGCCAATCATATCTGGTGTCTCTTTAGCGTGCTTTTACAAAGAAAAAAGGTTTCCAGTGTAAGCTAATAGCAGCCAGTCAGTGTCCTTCAAGCGGCTCTGTCAGGCCTTCCTTCAGCGTGTGCCCTGCACAACCCTGCCAGCGTGCTTTCACAGTTGCCAATCATATCTGCTGTCTCTTTAGCGTGCTTTTACAAAGAAAAAAGGTTTCCAGTGTAAGCTAATAGCAGCCAGTCAGTGTCCTTCAAGCGGCTCTGTCAGGCCTTCCTTCAGCGTGTGCCCTGCACAACCCTGCCAGCGTACTTTGACAGTTGCCAATCATATCTGGTGTCTCTATAGCGTGCTTTTACAAAGAAAAAAGGTTTCCAATGTAAACTAATAGCAGCCAGTCAGTGTCCTTCAAGCGGCTCTGTCAGGCCTTCCTTCAGCGTGTGCCCTGCACAACCCTGCCAGCGTGCTTTGACAGTTGCCAATCATATCTGGTGTCTCTTTAGCGTGTTTTTACAAAGAAAAAAGGTTTCCAGTGTAAGCTAATAGCAGCCAGTCAGTGTCCTTCAAGCGGCTCTGTCAGGCCTTCCTTCAGCGTGTGCCCTGCACAACCCTGCCAGCGTACTTTGACAGTTGCCAATCATATCTGGTGTCTCTATAGCGTGCTTTTACAAAGAAAAAAGGTTTCCAGTGTAAGCTAATAGCAGCCAGTCAGTGTCCTTCAAGCGGCTCTGTCAGGCCTTCCTTCAGCGTGTGCCCTGCACAACACTGCCAGCGTGCTTTGACAGTTGCCAATCATATCTGGTGTCTCTTTAGCATGCTTTTACAAAGAACAAAGGTTTCCAGTGTAAGCTAATAGCAGCCAGTCAGTGTCCTTCAAGCGGCTCTGTCAGGCCTTCCTTCAGCGTGTGCCCCGCACAACCCTGCCAGCGTGCTTTGACAGTTGCCAATCATATCTGGTGTCTCTTTAGCGTGCTTTTACAAAGAAAAAATGTTTCCAGTGTAAGCTAATAGCAGCCAGTCAGTGTCCTTCAAGCGCCTCTGTCAGGCCTTCCTTCAGCGTGTGCCCTGCACAACCCTGCCAGCGTGCTTTGACAGTTGCCAATCATATCTGCTGTCTCTTTAGCGTGCTTTTACAAAGAAAAAAGGTTTCCAGTGTAAGCTAATAGCAGCCAGTCAGTGTCCTTCAAGCGGCTCTGTAAGGCCTTCCATCAGCGTGTGCCCTGCACAACCCTGCCAGCGTGCTTTGACAGTTGCCAATCATATCTGGTGTCTCTATAGCGTGCTTTTACAAAGAAAAAAGGTTTCCAGTGTAAGCTAATAGCAGCCAGTCAGTGTCCTTCAAGCGGCTCTGTCAGGCCTTCCTTCAGCGTGTGCCCTGCACAACCCTGCCAGCGTACTTTGACAGTTGCCACTCATAGCTGGTGTCTCTATAGCGTGCTTTTAAAACCAAAACTTTGTTTCCACTGTAATAGAAGAGCAGTTGCCTGCCTGCCAGCTTCTGTGTGAGTTTCACAGTGGATACTGTGCCCTCTTGCCCAGTGCCACCACTCATATCTGTTTTTACAATAGCTTAAGCTTTAGATTTAAAATAAATATTTTTTTTCACTGTAATAGAAGAGCAGTTAGTTGTCTGCAAGCGTCTGGGTGTCAGGCCTACTTCAGCGTGTGCTCTGCAGACCTGTGCCAGTGTGCTTTGACAGTTGCCACTCATATCTTGTGTCTCTATAGCGTGCTTTTACAACCAAAATTTGTTTTTCACTGTTATAGATTGAATAGCAGTTACTTGTCTTCAAGCGGGTGTCTCAGGCCTACTTCAGCGTTTGCTCTGCAGCACTGTTCCAGTGCACATTGCCAATCATATCTGGTGTCTCTATAGCGTGCTTTTAAAAACAAAATTTGTTTTTCACTGTTATAGATTGAATAGCAGTTACTTGTCTTCAAGCGGGTGTCTCAGGCATACTTCAGCGTGTGCTCTGCAGACCTGTGCCAGTGTGCTTTGACAGTTGCCACTCATATCTTGTGTCTCTATAGCGTGCTTTTACAACCAAAATTTGTTTTTCACTGTTATAGATTGAATAGCAGTTACTTGTCTTCAAGCGGGTGTCTCAGGCCTACAGTGTGTGCTCTGCAGAACTGTTACAGTTCACATTGCCAATCATATCTGGTCTCACAGTAGCTTGCACGCATAGTACCACTAATCCCCAAAAAAATGACAGGCAGAGGCAGGCCACCCCGCAGGGGCCATCGTGGTCAAGGTGCTGTGATTCCCTTTTGCCCTAGAATAATGCCCAGTATTCAGAAGCCACGTACCCTGAACTTGAAAAGTTCTGAGGACATAGTTGACTGGCTAACACAGGACACCCAATCTTGTACAGCCTCCGCTCGGAACCTTGACGCACCATCCTCCTCCAGCTTAGCTTCAGGCACCTCTCAAGATAGCACTCACCCGCCTGCCGCCACCACCAAAACTAGCACCACAGCCGCTTTACTTGGTATGTCAGAGGAGTTATTCACACACCCGTTTGAAGAAATGAGTGATGCGCAACCATTATTGCTAGAGGATGTAGATAACAGGGATATGTCTCAGGCAGGCAGCATTAAACACATGGAGGTTCGGTGTGATGATGATGATGTTGTACCCGCTGCTGCTTCCTTTTCTGAATTGTCAGATACAAGCGAAGCGGTTGATGATGACGATGCGTCCATGGATGTCACGTGGGTGCCCGCTAGAAGAGAAGAAGAACAGGGCGAAAGTTCAGATGGGGAGACAGAGAGGAGGAGGAGGAGACCAGTTGGAAGCAGGGGGGGGGTCGTCGCAAGGAGCTAGTGGCACAGTCAGACAGCATGCATCGGCACCCGGGGTCAGCCCGACAGCACGCCAATCAACGCATGCTGTGTCCACCACCAGAATGCCGTCATTGCAGAGCTCAGCAGTGTGGCATTTTTTTTTGTGTGTCTGCCTCTGACAACAGCGATGCCATTTGCAACCTGTGCCAAAGGAAACTGAGTCGTGGGAGGTCCAACACCCACCTAGGTACAACTGCTTTGCGTAGGCACATGATCTCACATCACAAACGCCTATGGGATCAACACATGAGTACAAGCAGCACGCCTACTCTAAGCCGCCATCCTCCTCCTGGTCCAGCATCTTCAGCCACGTCAACCACTGCTGTCCTTCTTGCTCCTCTCAACCATCCGCCACTCCGTCTCCGGCCTTGAGCAGTTCCCGCTCATCTGCCCACAGTCATGTGTCTGTCAAGGACATGTTTGAGCATAAGAAGCCAATGTCACCAAGTCACCCCCTTGCCCAGCGTCTGACAGCTGGCTTGTCCGAACTATTAGCCCGCCAGCTTTTACCATACAATCTGGTTGAGTCTGAGGCGTTCAAAAAATTTGTAGCTATTGGGACACCGCAGTGGAAGGTACCCGGCCGGAATTTCTTTTCACAAAAGGCAATCCCCAACTTGTACTCGATTGTGCAAAAGGAAGTCATGGCATGTCTGGCACACAGTGTTGGGGCAAGGGTCCATCTGACCACTGATACCTGGTCTGCAAAGCATGGTCAGGGCAGGTATATCACCTACACTGCGCATTGGGTAAACCTGCTGACGGCTGACAAGCAAGGAATGTGTGGCATTGCAGAGGAGTTGGTGACTCAGCCACGAATTGCAGGCAGTCCTGCTGCCACCTCCTCTACTCCTCCTACTCCATCCTCTTCCATAACCTCCTCGGCTGAGTCCTCTTGTGCCGCTGCTTCTTGCTCCACATCAACGGCACCCCCCCAGCTCCCCAGGTACTATTCCACATCCCGGATACGGCAGTGTCTTGGGTTTGACTTGCTTGAAAGCAGAGAGTCACACCGGACAAGCACTCCTGTCCGCCCTGAACGCACAGGTGGAAAAGTGGCTGACTCCGCAGCAACTGGATATCGGCAAAGTGGTGTGTGACAACAGAAAAAATTTGATAGCGGCATTGAAGTTGGGCAAGTTGACACATGTGCCGTGCATGGCACATGTGTGTAATCTGATCGTACAACGCTTTGTGCATAAGTACACAGGCTTACAGGACGTCCTGAAGCAGGCCAGGAAGGTGTGTGGCCATTTCAGGCGTTCCTACACGGCCATGGCTCACTTTGCCGATATCCAGCGGCGAAACAACATGCCAGTGAGGCGCTTGATTTGCGACAGCCCTACACGTTGGAATTCAACACTCCTAATGTTCGACCGCCTGCTCCAACAAGAAAAAGCTGTTAATGAATATTTGTGTGACCGGGGTGCTAGGACAGCCTCTGGGGAGCTGGGAATTTTTTTGCCACGTTACTGGACGCTCATGCGCAATGCCTGTAGGCTCATGCGTCCTTTTGAGGAGGTGACAAACCTAGTCAGTCGCACCGAAGGCACCATCAGCGACATCATACCATTTGTTTTCTTCATGGAGCGTGCCCTGCGAAGAGTGCTGGATCAGGCTGTAGATGAGCGTGAAGAGGAAGAGGAAGAGTTGTGGTCACCATCACCACCAGAAACAGCCTTATCAGCATCGCTTGCTGGACCTGCGGCAACGCTGGAAGAGGATTGTGAGGAAGAGGAGTCAGAGGAGGATTGTAGCTTTGAGGAGGAGGAGGAGGAGCAAGACCAAACACAACAGGCATCCCAGGGTGCTCGTTGTCACCTATCTGGTACCCGTGGTTTTGTACGTGGCTCGGGGGAAGAACATACCTTCAATGACATCAGTGAGGAGGAGGAACGGGAAATGAGTAGCTCGGCATCCAACCTTGTGCAAATGGGGTCTTTCATGCTGTCCTGCCTGTTGAGGGACCCTCGTATAAAAAGGCTGAAGGAGAACGACCTGTACTGGGTGTCCACGCTACTAGACCCCCGGTATAAGCAGAAAGTGGCGGAAATGTTACCGAATTACAACAAGTCGGAAAGGATGCAGCATTTGCAAAATAAATTAAAAAGTATGCTTTACACAGCGTATAAGGGTGATGTCACAGCACAACGGGAATCTAACAGGGGGAGAGGTGGAAGTCATCCTCCTCCTCCCACGACCACGCCGGCAAGGACAGGACGCTTTAAAGACGTGTTGTTGATGGAGGACATGCGGACCTTTTTAAGTCCTATGCATCGCCACAGCCCATCGGGATCCACCATCAGAGAGCGACTCGACCGACAGGTAGCAGACTACCTCGCCTTAACTGCAGATATCGACACTCTGAGGAGCGATGAACCCCTTGACTACTGGGTGTGCAGGCTTGACCTGTGGCCTGAGCTATCCCAATTTGCGATAGAACTTCTGGCCTGCCCCGCTTCAAGTGTCCTGTCAGAAAGGACCTTCAGTGCAGCAGGAGGTATTGTCACTGAGAAGAGAAGTCGCCTAGGTCAAAAAAGTCTAGATTACCTCACCTTTATTAAGATGAATGAGGGATGGATCCCGAAGGGACTGACACTGGGCGATACATTCGATTAAAAAAGGCCTGATGAGATGAGCTGCCTTGGGCTAAAAATTGTCCACACGC
This sequence comes from Pelobates fuscus, assembly GCF_036172605.1. Taxonomy (NCBI): domain Eukaryota; kingdom Metazoa; phylum Chordata; class Amphibia; order Anura; family Pelobatidae; genus Pelobates; species Pelobates fuscus. The sequence continues at coordinate 239,001,968 of NC_086322.1, forward strand.
TGCTGTATTTTAGCTCTGAATGACATTTGACTTGCGTGACTTATCCGCCACCAACTAGGGTTCAAGCCGCCATGTTTTAGGGCACTTTCTGCCTGTGAAACAAACATCAATTTTTCTGGACGCTGCTACAGCAGCGGCTGCAACAATACCAAATTTTTCAGGCATGTGTACATGCCTAATTTTTAGGCCCACTGGTGCAAGTGGACTGATTACAATTACAGGGCCTCTGTAGACAAGAGTCCTGTATTGTTATTTGTCGTCACTACCTTCCCGCGTCGGGAGTGGGTCATTTGCGCCCCTGCTGCCTTCCTTGCATGTGGTAGCTGTTTGTCAGGGATTTGTCAATCCATATCTGCCAAGTGACCCTATGTAGGGGTAACAGTCCCTATTCTGCTCTGTGTCAGTGTGTATCATGGTCTCTGTGGACAAGGAACAGTCTCTATTCTGCTCTGTGTCAGAGTGTATCAGGGGTTTTGAGGACAGGTGTCAATCCATATCTGCCAAGTGACCCTATGTATATCTGCTGTCAGTACACAGGAAAAGTTTAAATATTTCTTGTTCTACGTTCTCTGCAACTCCACGCACCGACTCATCCAATACGTGAAGATCTGGGGTTTCTCTGACTCTCCTCAGTAGTGTATCAAACAGAGTCTGCACTGTGGTAACACGGACATCTTCAGGACATAACTCAACTATTTGCAGATAGGCAGTCTGCAGCTTCTCTTTTTCACCTGTTCTCTTCTTTCTCTTATGCGTATTCTTGTCTATATGCAGGTGGTCTCTTGCCTTTCTTTTAACCAATTCGTTCCTTCCATATGGTTTCAAAAGATCTCTGGCATCATTACTTTCAACGCAAATAACGTCATCATAGTTAGTCTCCTCATTATTCACCGGGAAGAGAGTGTTTGCACTGACTACCCACAGCATGCTCTTGCCATTGCCTACTCCACCTTCAACGACAGGGTGCAAGTCCCAAGGAGAAGGATCATTCACTTTATTATCTGTCTTTATTTCACAAGTAGTGCCTGGAACATCCTCATGGGTCACAAGATGTAAATCTGGACTAATGTCAACCCCAGGGTCTGGAAAATCTAAAGAGTCCTGTATTGTTATTTGTCGTCACTACCTTCCCGCGTCGGGAAGATTTCTTGCACAGGGCGCCCAAAGGCCTAAGGCTGGCCCTGTGCATGGGTCAGTGGCTCTGCACCAGACTTCCCTCCAATTGATCAAAGTTAAAGGATTTCAAGTGGACTGATTACAATCACAGGGCCTCTAAAGAGTCCTGTATTGTTATTTGTCGTCACTACCTTCCCGCGTCGGGAAGATTTCTTGCACAGGGCGCCCAAAGGCCTAAGGCTGGCCCCTGCGCATGGGTCAGTGGCTCTGCACCAGACTTCCCTCCAATTGATCAAAGTTCAAGGATTTCAAGTGGACTGATTACAATCACAGGGCCTCTAAAGAGTCCTGTATTGTTATTTGTCGTCACTACCTTCCCGCGTCGGGAAGATTTCTTGCACAGGGCGCCCAAAGGCCTAAGGCTGGCCCTGCGCATGGGTCAGTGGCTCTGCACCAGACTTCCCTCCAATTGATCAAAGTTAAAGGATTTCAAGTGGACTGATTACAATCACAGGGCCTCTAAAGAGTACTGTATTGTTATTTGTCGTCACTACCTTCCCGCGTCGGGAAGATTTCTTGCACAGGGCGCCCAAAGGCCTAAGGCTGGCCCTGTGCATGGGTCAGTGGCTCTGCACCAGACTTCCCTCCAATTGATCAAAGTTAAAGGATTTCAAGTGGACTGATTACAATCACAGGGCCTCTAAAGAGTCCTGTATTGTTATTTGTCGTCACTACCTTCCCGCGTCGGGAAGATTTCTTGCACAGGGCGCCCAAAGGCCTAAGGCTGGCCCTGCGCATGGGTCAGTGGCTCTGCACCAGACTTCCCTCCAATTGATCAAAGTTAAAGGATTTCAAGTGGACTGATTACAATCACAGGGCCTCTAAAGAGTCCTGTATTGTTATTTGTCGTCACTACCTTCCCGCGTCGGGAAGATTTCTTGCACAGGGCGCCCAAAGGCCTAAGGCTGGCCCTGCGCATGGGTCAGTGGCTCTGCACCAGACTTCCCTCCAATTGATCAAAGTTAAAGGATTTCAAGTGGACTGATTACAATCACAGGGCCTCTAAAGAGTACTGTATTGTTATTTGTCGTCACTACCTTCCCGCGTCGGGAAGATTTCTTGCACAGGGCGCCCAAAGGCCTAAGGCTGGCCCTGTGCATGGGTCAGTGGCTCTGCACCAGACTTCCCTCCAATTGATCAAAGTTAAAGGATTTCAAGTGGACTGATTACAATCTCAGGGCCTCTAAAGAGTCCTGTATTGTTATTTGTCGTCACTACCTTCCCGCGTCGGGAGTGGGTCATTTGCGCCCCTGCTGCCTTCCTTGCATGTGGTAGCTGTTTGTCAGGGATTTGTCAATCCATATCTGCCAAGTGACCCTATGTAGGGGGAACAGTCCCTATTCTGCTCTGTGTCAGTGTGTCTCATGGTCTCTGTGGACAAGGAACAGTCTCTATTCTGCTCTGTGTCAGTGTGTATCAGGGGTTTTGAGGACAGGTGTCAATCCATATCTGCCAAGTGACCCTATGTAGGGGGAACAGTCTCTATTCTGCTCTGTGTCAGTGTGTATCAGGGATCATTAGGACAGGTGTCAATCCATATCTGCCAAGTGACCCTATGTAGGAGGAACAGTCCCTATTCTGCTCTGTGTCAGTGTGTATCAGGGATCATTAGGATAGGTGTCAATCCATATCTGCCAAGTGACCCTATGTAGGGGGAACAGTCTCTATTCTGCTCTGTGTCAGTGTGTATCAGGGATCATTAGGACAGGCGTCAATCCATATCTGCCAAGTGACCCTATGTAGGAGGAACAGTCTCTATTCTGTTCTGTGTCAGTGTGTATCAGGGATCATTAGGATAGGTGTCAATCCATATCTGCCAAGTGACCCTATGTAGGAGGAACAGTCCCTATTCTGCTCTGTGTCAGTGTGTATCAGGGATCATTAGGACAGGTGTCAATCCATATCTGCCAAGTGACCCTATGTAGGAGGAACAGTCCCTATTCTGCTCTGTGTCAGTGTGTATCAGGGATCATTAGGATAGGTGTCAATCCATATCTGCCAAGTGACCCTATGTAGGGGGAACAGTCTCTATTCTGCTCTGTGTCAGTGTGTATCAGGGATCATTAGGATAGGTGTCAATCCATTTCTGCCAAGTGACCCTATGTAGGAGGAACAGTCCCTATTCTGCTCTGTGTCAGTGTGTATCAGGGATCATTAGGATAGGTGTCAATCCATATCTGCCAAGTGACCCTATGTAGGGGGAACAGTCTCTATTCTGCTCTGTGTCAGTGTGTATCAGGGATCATTAGGATAGGTGTCAATCCATATCTGCCAAGTGACCCTATGTAGGGGGAACAGTCCCTATTCTGCTCTGTGTCAGTGTGTATCATGGTCTCTGTGGACAAGGAACAGTCTCTATTCTGCTCTGTGTCAGTGTGTATCAGGGGTTTTGAGGACAGGTGTCAATCCATATCTGCCAAGTGACCCTATGTAGGGGGAACAGTCTCTATTCTGCTCTGTGTCAGTGTGTATCAGGGGTTTTGATGACAGGTGTCAATCCATATCTGCCAAGTGACCCTATGTAGGGGGAACAGTCTCTATTCTGCTCTGTGTCAGTGTGTATCAGGGCTGGGCTTTGAGGACAGGTGTCAATGTTAGGTGATGTCTGCCCTTCATGGATTAAAAGCAGACTCTGCATCAACTGTGAAATTTTCCATGGGAGTTTTGCCATGGATCCCCCTCTGGCATGCCACAGTCCAGGTGTTAGTCCCCTTGAAACAACTTTTCCATCACTATTGTGGCCAGAAAGAGTCCCTGTTGTTTTTAAAATTCGCCTGCCCATTGAAGTCAATGGCGGTTCGCGCGGTTCGCCGGTTCACGAACATTTGCGGAAGTTCGCGTTCGCCGTTCGCGAACCGAAAATTCCGGGTTTGCGACAACACTAATCACTAGTAATTGCAGTTGCCTGCCTGACAGCCGGTGTGTCAGGCTCACAGCGTATACTGTGCCCACTTGCCCAGTGCCACCACTCACTCACTGGTGTCACAATAGCTTGCATTTAAAAAAAAAAAAATTTTGACTGTAAAATAATAGCATTCAGTTTCCTTCACACGTGTGCGTTTCAGGGTCTGCCCAGTGCCACCACTCACTCACTGGTGTCACAATAGCTTGCATTTAAAAAAAAAACAACCTTTTTTGACTGTAATATAATAGCAGTCAGTTTCCTTCACGCGTGTGCGTTTCAGGGCCTGCCAGGGCACAGTGTCACACCAGTGCAACTAATATCTGGTGTAACAGTAGTGTACATTTAAAAAAAAAAAAGTTCAGATGGGGAGACAGAGAGGAGGAGGAGGAGACGAGTTGGAAGCAGGGGGAGGTCGTCGCAAGGAGCTAGTGGCACAGTCAGACAGCATGCATCGGCACCCGGGGTCAGCCAGACAGCACGCCAATCAACGCATGCTGTTGCCACCACCAGAATGCCGTCATTGCAGAGCTCAGCAGGGTGGCATTTTTTTTGTGTGTCTGCCTCTGACAACAGCGATGCCATTTGCAACCTGTGCCAAAAGAAACTGAGTCGTGGGAAGTCCAACACCCACCTAGGTACAACTGCTTTGCGAAGGCACATGATCGCACATCACAAACGCCTATGGGATCAACACATGAGTACAAGCAGCACACAAACTCAAAGCCGCCATCCTCTGGTCCAGCATCTTCAGCCACGTCAACCACTGCTGTCCTCCTTGCCCCCTCTCAACCATCCGCCACTCCGTCTCTCGCCTTGAGCAGTTCCTGCTCATCTGCCCACAGTCAGGTGTCTGTCAAGGACATGTTTGAGCGTAAAAAGCCAATGTCACAAAGTCACCACCTTGCCCGGAGTCTGATAGCTGGCTTGACTGAACTCTTAGCCCGCCAGCTTTTACCATACAAGCTGGTGGAGTCTGAGGCGTTCCAAAAATTGTAGCTATTGGGAAGGTACCCGGACGAAATTTCTTTGCACAAAAGGCAATCCCCAACCTGTACTCGATTGTGCAAAAGGTAGTAATGGCATATCTGGCACACAGTGTTGGGGCAAGGGTCCATCTGACCACTGATACTGAAAAGCCACTGATACCTGGTCTGCAAAGCATGGTCAGGGCAGGTCACTGGGTAAACCTGCTGACGGCTGCCAAGAGGAGTTGGTGACACCGCCACGACTTGCAGGCAGACCTGCTGCCACCTCCTCTACTCCTCCTACTCCATAACCTCCTCGGCTGAGTCCTCTTCTGCTGCTGCGTCTTGCTCCACATCAACGGTACCCCCCAGCTCCCCAGGTACTATTCCACATCCCAGATACAGCAGTGTCATGCCGTCTTGGGGTTGACTTGCCTGAAAGCAACCGGACCAGCTGTGAGGAACTGACTCTGCTGGGTTTCGAACCCTGGTTTACATGCTGCTAAACCTCTTCCTTACCACTACACCAGCCTGCCTTTTGCAAATGTACCTGAGCTCTGGTAACCTTGACTCTATAAGCATTGGTATCAGTGCCAAGTCTCTTCAGCTGTGTCTGGTCATGTGTCTGGTTCTTGGCCTATAAAAGCCACTTCCTGTCTCTGTACCTTTGCCAGATTATTGTGGTTCCTGTACTCTCTAATCAAGCTTGTTCCTGTTTCTCCTACCTGTTGCTGATTTTGGACCGTTTTGACTTTGCTGCTTCTCCTTCCCACTGACCTCGGCTTGCCTCACTACGATTATCATCTCTCTGTTCCAGTCTCCCATCTCTGCTTAAGACCAGAAGGCCACTCAAGGCTCAGGGGCTCAACCACCTGGGTAACGAGTGGCTACCTCTGGCAGAAAACATTGCTGATCTGGCTACTGGACTCCAAAACTTTGTAACATCAATATCATTACACCAGCACTCCTGTCCGCCCTGAATGCACAGGTGTTTTGCCATGGATCCCCCTCCGGCATGCCACAGTCCAGGTGTTAGTCCCCTTGAAACAACTTTTCCATCACTATTGTGGCCAGAAAGAGTCCCTGTGGGTTTTAAAATTCATCTGCCTATTGAAGTCTATGGCGGTTCGCCGGGTTCGCCCGTTCGCGAACATTTGCGGAAGTTCGCGTTCGCCATTCGCGAACCGAACATTTTATGTTCGCGACATCACTATAGTTAAACCAAGAACCACAGATGTAGTAGTAAATGGTTGCAGTAATAAACAGATTTTTTAACTAATTCCAACAGATTTAATGCAAAGAGTAAAGTAACCGAACGGGTAAATATATATATATATATATATATATATATATATATATATATATATGTGTGTGTGTTTGTTTGTTTGTTAAGTTTGTATGAACGAAAAGCTGATATTTGCACGAACAGGGGTCGGCAGTTTAGGGGGATGGGGGGACCCACTGAAGCTAAGTATAGTCTGCATTCGACTAATTCCGCATGAATAGAAGTAGTGCACGAACGGGTAAGTATGCGAGAGATGAACAGAAAATTGCACGAATCACTAAATTAATGAACTGGTAAGTATGCGTGTACATAGTTTGTTCGTATGAACGAAAGGTATACAAGAATTTAACAAAATTTACCAGAGTTTACAAGAACAAAGGTCGTCAGTTTAGACTGCATGAAGGACCCATGAAACGGAAGTATAGCCAGCGTTCGACTGATTTAGTCGCACGAACCGCAGAAGTGCATGAACGGGTAAGTATGCACGAACAGGTAATGTATAAGTAAAAGGGAGTCTACCCCTACGTTTTTAGGCCCGAACGGAGGGAAATAGCCGAAAACTATTTCCCTCACAAGCTTACGTGAGCGTGTCGGTCTCGTGACCGGAAGCCAGATACTGCGACTGGGGAGAAGCCAGGTGGCAGGGCTGCAGAATGGACAGAGGATTCAGCTGGACACCCCTACTGCTGGAACGTGGAGCTGTTTGGCGGGAAGCTCGGACCGGAAGTGCTGGTTGCTATGGAGATAAACAGCTAGCATTCAACTTGACCGGCAAAGGTGAGTAGGGGCTGGGAGTTTAAGTAGGGGACTTACTCCTCCCACAAATTCAGGCCTAATGGCATTTCTACATATACATATATATATAGATATATATATATATATATATATATATATATATATATATATATATAATTTTTTTTTTTTTTTTTTTTTAACTTTTTTTAACTTTTTTTAAAACTTTTTTTTTTAAGCTTTTGCACTCCTACCTCCAATAGTACCGGGCGCCCAGCCACACTGTAATATGGAAAATAATTGATTGCCGGCACTCCTGGATTTCCAACACCAATATGATTTTATTATAGACACAAGGCTCGTATTTATGCAATCTCTTTCTTATTTATTCCCTCAGCAGCAAGAAATTTTTAGAGAAATATGAAAAACTTTAACTTAACTAACACTTAAATCTGCCTAGAAACATCGGCAGCCAATAATGTCACATTGTCCATATGGAAAAGGGAGCTGTCCTCTGTCACTCTTCCTCTTTCTTGCTGCTCCCTCAGAGTTAAGTACACAAATTTTTCTCACTGTTTAGTTTACTGTTATAGATGTATTTTACTATAGTGTGTGATTCGTTTTTTTGCGTTATTCCGTTACTTGGTGTATATCCTGTCCACCCTCACTGAGTTACTGGTGGTTTTAGGGACCCCCTGGGGACTCTTTTCCCCATCCCTCTCTGACTCCTGTCCCCTTGCTGCGCGGCCCTCGACCGCATTCAGGAACCGGCGGTTCCCCCTTCCACGGGAGAACTGCCGTTCTTGTGCTATTAGCCGTGAGAGGTTTTTCTCCCAACCTGTGCGGCTGAGTTTTTTCCCACGCTGTCAACGGCCGTGAGCTCTGTGCAGCTTGTGGCCATTGTGAGGGGAGGAGCTGGATACGGCCGTTGGCGCGCTTTCCCTGGTGAAAGCGCGCATAGGCGGGAAATCTATGTGTTATTTTGCCTTCCATTGCTGGCTGACGGCTCCAGGCTCCTCCGGCAGGGTATACACCAAATTGATTTAACAAATTGATTTAACAAATTGATTTAACAAATTGATTATACAATACTATTTTAGTTAGAGTTTAATTTTTCTGATCGCTGTATTGCACTGTTTAGCTCAGTATTTGATTCAATTAGATTGTGCTCTGGGTTAATCAACCCTATTTATTTAATTCCCCAGACCAAATTTATTTTCAGAGTCTAGCTGCTTCTCAGCTTTTTCCCTTACAGTTTTGTCTCTACACCTGATTATACCAATATGCAGTCCAGGTCTGATAATACTGAAGGGTCTGGGTTACCCACTGTGGACCCATTTCAAAACCCCACTACTGATGAAACAGCCTTAATGGTTTCTGAGGAATTCCAGAATATACTGGACACTACCATGACTGCATCTATAAATAAAGCGCTGGCCTCTGCCATGGGGGCTATGTCCACTTCATTCTCCCAAACCCTCACGCAAGCGCTCTCCCAAACCCATAGCGCACATATGGCTCACTCCATGGTGCATACCCCATCCGCCACTGCGAACACTGTGCCCCACAAGGCGAAAAATAAAACAAAGCACCTCAGCTCCCACTCCACCGAAAAGGCTATGCCTATTATGACTGATTCGCCCTTGGCGATCACGGATGGCGCGTTACAGACGCGCAAAAGAGCCCCTGGCCGGGCAAAAGCGGTCAGATCTTGGAAACGGGCATGCGCCCTAGAAGATGGGTCGGACTCCGACTGGAGTGAGGAGGACAAGGTTTCCGACACCCCTGACTATGAGGAGGCGGAGTCCGAGGCAGAGGGACTGATTTTCGAAGCCCGGAAGGATCTGACCACCACAGCGCTTGGGTCGGACGCTACTCCAGAGGGCGCGGGGAGAGGTCTCCGGGATCCTCAGGGCCAACCCCTGTTCGACCCGGAAGACTTGCGCAACCCGCGGTCTGCGGAGTGGGAGCCACCCACTCATATAGCACGATATATAGCGTTGCGTATGCGCACGCCCCTATCAAAGGAGGGACGCCAGAAACTCAGAGCGGAATGCCCCCATCCTATTGTGCCTGATGAGGCCTGTAAAACCCCAGAGGTGGACCCCAAGATTGCCCAATTTTTGGGAAAGTCAGGATGGAAACCCAAGAAGGGACTGGAATTTGCTCTTAAAAACTGCCAGGACAAGCTCTTAGAAACAACTGGGCCAACTACTAAGCTCTATGAGCTGTTAGAAGCCGCTAAGGCGGGGGAATCTGCCATGGACTTTGACGTGGCTATAGGATGGGTGCAGCGCCTGATCTGCCTGTTGGGTAACGCCAACACAGCCATGGCGACTGAACGTAAGGCAATACTACTAAAAATGGATCCTAAATTGATATCTATGGCAGTTACTGAGCCTGGCCCGGCTGCAAAGGGCATGTTATTCGGAGACTCGTTTGTACGAGATCTAGGTACATACGTTAAAACGTTTACAGCTATTGATAAGGCGCAAGCCAATCTAAAGAGGGTGTTCGCACCCAAGATTTTTGGAGGGGCCGGGAGATCCAGGAACCGTCCACCCGGCCGAGGCTATCGGGGTCACGCTAGAGCCCCCAGAGGTTCCCACCAATTCCCAAGATATACACCGGAATACAGGCCATCCCCGTTCTTCCCATCCAGAGGAAGACCATGGCAGCCACGGATATCGAGAGGAGCTGCATCAGGACGACGGCCCTATGGTAAGTGTAATTATTCCTCCTTTCCCCCAGATAAAGGTGGGTGGAAGATTAGCCAGTTTCCTCCATGTATGGCATCAGATCACATCAGACCAGTGGGTTCTTCAGATGGTACAGGGTTACCATTTAGATCTAGTAACCACTCCCATACAACCCATGACCCCAAGAGAATTATCGCTTCCCCACGATCAGGCCATGCTAATTACCCTGGAGAGTTAGTCGCCAAAAATGTGATCCAAGAGATCCCGTTAAGCCAGCGGGGATTCACGAGCACTCTTTTCCTAGTGCCAAAGAAAGGAGGCGGAGTACGCCCAGTGATAAATCTTCGCCAGCTGAATGCGTTCATCCAATACAGACACTTCAAAATGGAGGGCATTCACTGCCTCAGAGATTTACTCCTACCAGCGGACTGGATGGTCAAGTTAGACCTGCGGGACGCATATCTGACAATTCCCATTACAGAACGCTGCAGAGACTTTTTGCAGTTTACATGGTGTTACATCACTGTTGTCCCCTGTTATGAAAGCCCTATTTTGTCGCATACTTTTGGTACTTTGGACACTGTTCTGACTGATTTACAGTCCTCGTATGGTCCAGCACGAACCCGCTATGTAAGCCTATAGGTGGCCGCCATTTCGGGACTTTGCACGTGTTCGCGGCCATCTTACCTACATTCAGCGGTGTTTGCCCATGGCCATCTGGAACTAAAAACGGAGACACACACAGGCGAACACCGCTGAGACCTCCAGGATCACATAACTTAGTGCTGGACGTACCGAACTATTCACCGTTCCGTAAGGCACTTGCCCTGCACATGGAGAATACAGCGACCCCAGGGATGACTGCGGAAGGTACAGGGTTGTGGAGTTTTACCATCCGAACACAGACCGACCGCAAGGCCTAAACGTATGGAACTATTTTCGGCTGGAAAGTCCGTGCGGTCGGTCCAAACTGTAGAAGCTCCTAATTCCCGAACCGCTCATCCGAACGGGCCAGTTTTTGGATATGTTGCCCCCCCCGAACAAGATCTATCTAGCGATGCAGGATGTAGGGGTGTACCCCCTGGTTTTAGGGTACATCCAGAATATGGACAAAAGTATGTGTAATATAATTGCGTTACTTGGTTATCTGAGGGGAGGGGACATGTGGGTTGAACCCAATATGTGATTGGGTATTTTATGCCTCCCCTTGGGAGTGTCCCCTTTGTGTGTATTTACAATAAAAAGCAGGCTGGGCACCCCAGTCCTCAGTTCTTATTTTGACCCTCAATTCGCAGCCTCGACTCGTTTTGTGTGGGGAAAAGGTATCCTAGCTGCACCATAGCTAGGGGGAGATTCTACACTTACAGGTCTCTACCGAGTATCGCTCCATTCGACTCTTCAAGCCCGGGAACCAGGACATCCAAGCGATCAAACCTCCTGCTAGCCTGGAGGCAATCGTAACAATTGGTGGCAGCAGCGGGATAATCCTGGAATTCCTAGAAGAGGTACAGAACGGATGGAGAGTAACTACGACAAATTGAAGCGCACCACGCTAAAGGACTTACTTGAGAGCCGAGGGGGACACGCGAATAGCCGCCCAAGAAGAGAGCTAATCGCAGAACTAACCGAAATGGACCAGAGTTTTACCATGGCCGAAGCCACAGCCACTTGCACCGATGAGAAAACCCGGTTGGTCAGGGAGAGGCTGCCTCTGTATGGGCCGAACCCTTCCGTGGAACTCATACGGCAATTAATGGCCGAAGCCGAGGCAGATGTCGAAAGGACCAGAGCCTACGAACACAAAATGAGACTCGCCGACCGAACCCCCCCGGAGGCAACGGGAGTTCCAAAGATTCCTTTCGCAGCATTTAAGCCGTTTGTGGAAAGTGAAATGGGGATTGACGAGTTTTTGGCCGATTTTGAACGGCAATGTGCACTACACCAAATCCCCGCCACAGCTTGGCCAAAGATACTAGCCGGGAAACTGGCGGGTCGAGCTATGGAGGCTTTTCGGACTCTCAGCACCAAGGAAGCGGAGCAATACCAAACGGTAAAGGACACCCTACTGAGGAGATATGCAGTAACTCCCGACACTTATCGCAGACAATTCCGCAACACCAGTAAGAAAGTAAATGACACCCATGCTGAATGGGCTCACCGCATGCGGAGGGCGGCCACCCACTGGATGAATGGTTGCCGTGCCGTTACCGCAGCCGAAGTGTTGGAACTGTTTTTATTAGAGCATTTTTATGACGGGTTGGCGCCAAAGGACAGAGAGTGGGTAAAGGATCGGCGTCCGAGCGATCTCAATGTGGCAGCCCGACTAGCTGACGAACATCGGGACGCTCAAGTTCACGAATACCACCACTCTCGAATAGCCGCCCGGCCCGAACCCCGAGAGACCCCTAGACCGAACCCCCGACCCGAGTTTCGTACCCCAGTACCGGCCGGACCTACTCGCTATGCCGGGCCACCCAGCCAGTACCCCCAAGAACGTACCCGCCCCACTTGCCACAAATGCAAGCAGCCGGGGCACTTCATTTCCAACTGCCCCCTAAACAACAACCGCCCCGCCCGGGCTTTTTGTGTAGACCAAGAAAAGACTATGGAAGAGTATCTGGGACCATTGCATGAAGCTAACCCCGTGTATGCCGCAACCGACAACCGACAGCACCATCGACAGGAGGTACTGTTGGAGGGCCGCCCGGCACAAGGATTGAGAGACACCGGGGCCACCATCACTCTGGTCCAGGGGAAGCTCATACCAACGCATAAACGCTCCACAGACACGGTGGCGGTCCGAGTGGCTGGAGGGGACATATACAAATTACCCACAGCAAAAGTACATCTTGATTGGGGTGCGGGAAAAGGACTTGTGAGGGTGGGGATCATGGACAGTTTACCCGCTGAGGTCTTACTGGGCAACGACCTGGGACCTATGACTTCGGCATTTGCCCCCTACTATAACTCCGAGGCATATCCGGTTATCACCCGGTCCCAGGCAGGACGGACTCGAGAGGCTTCACCGGTGCGGGAGACTCAGGTAAGACCGATCCCGACTGTACCTAACTTCCCTGCCCCATTACCCTGGGATACCCCTACCGCCTTCGAGGCTGAGACTAAAACTGACCCCACTCTCCAGAAATACAGAGAGAGAGCCGACACTGGGACAGGGGGATCCGACCAAGAGATATTTGTATGGGAACAGGGGAGACTGTACCGCCAGACGGAAAAGAAAGGGAACCATAGGAGGCAGTTAGTAATCCCTCACAAATACCGACGAGATATCCTCCGGATAGGTCACGACATTCCCCTAGCCGGACATTTGGCAGTAACCCGGACCCTTAAACGTATCACCCATACCTTCTTTTGGCCAGGGGTACATACCGATGTGCGTGCGTATTGCAGTACGTGCGAAGTGTGCCAGAGGGTCGTCAAAAGAGGAGACCACCCCAAGGTACACCTCATAAATATGCCCCTCATCGAAGAACCGTTCAGTAGAGTGGCCATTGACCTGATAGGACCCCTCGCCACTCCCAGCCCCTCCGGGAAACGATATATCCTCACTATTGTGGATTACGCTACCCGCTACCCGGAGGCGGTGGCTCTGTCTAATATCCAGGCAGACACGGTAGCCAATGCGCTGGTCCAGGTCTTCTCTCGTGTAGGATTTCCCCGAGAAATCCTGTCCGACCGAGGCACCCAGTTCACGGCGGAACTAACGCAACAGCTGTGGCAGGTCTGTAAAATAAAATCCCTACTCAGTTCCCCATATCACCCCAAACCAACGGACTATGCGAGAGGTTTAACGGGACCCTTAAACAAATGTTAAAAACCTTTACCCAGGAATATAGAGACTGGGAACGTTTCTTACCGCACCTCCTATTCGCTTATCGGGAGGTGCCGCAGGAAACTACCGGATTCTCCCCGTTCGAACTGCTTTATGGACGCAAGGTCCGGGGCCCCCTAGACCTGATCCGAGAGCATTGGGAGGGGGAGATGGAGAACACAGGGGTCCCCATCATACCATATGTCCTAGAGCTTAGGGACCGCATGGAGCAGCTAGCCAGGTCGGTCCGGGCTAACCTCCAGGCGGCCCAGAGGCGACAGAAAGTCTGGTATGATAGAGGAGCAAGGAAAAGGAGCTTTGAGATAGGGCAAAAAGTAATGGTTCTCAAACCCATCAAAACAGATAAATTGCAGGCAGCCTGGCAGGGCCCCTACCAAATAGTAGAGAAAAAAGGAGATACCACTTATGTGATTGCCAGCTGCCACGACCCGAGCCTAAGGAAACTATTCCATATTAACATGTTGAAAGCATATCTCCAACGCCCCGAAGATGTGCTGGCCATCTGTAGTCCCGCAGCCGAAGACCCCGATAACTTGCCCATTCCCGACTTACTTACCCAGGACAACCCGGCCGATATAGTGGGCCAAGTACAGATAGGCGAGCGGCTTAACCCAGTAGAGAGGGAGCAATTGCAGCAATTGCTCCGAGAAAAACAGGCAATGTTCTCCCAAAAGCCAGGATTCACCAATCTAGCCACCCACCAGGTAGATACCCCCGGACAGCAACCCTTGAGGCAGGCCCCCTACCGCATCCCCGAGGCGGTCAGAGCGGGGATGAAACAGGAAATCACGGAAATGCTAAACCTAGGGGTCATTGAGTCCTCCGATAGTCCCTGGGCATCCCCGGTAGTACTAGTACCCAAAAAAGACGGTACTACCAGATTCTGTGTGGACTATCGGAAACTTAATGATAAAACTGTGACAGACGCCTACCCCATGCCCAGGGTAGACAAACTACTGGATCGCATAGCCCAGGGGAACTACCTAACTACCATTGACCTGTGTAAAGGTTACTGGCAGATTCCCCTGGCCAGGGAGGCTATCCCCAAGTCGGCATTCGTCACCCTGTTTGGCCTATATCACTTCAAGGTTATGCCATTCGGGATGAAGAATGCCCCAGGCACGTTCCAGCGCTTGGTGGATAGACTCCTTGATGGCTTCCAGGGTTTCGCCTGTGCATACCTGGACGACATAGCGATCCATAGCGCGTCCTGGGAGGAACACCTAACCCACGTAGGGCTGGTCTTAGATCAGATTCGGGCCGCCGGCCTGACTCTGAAACCAGAGAAGTGCCATTTTGGCATGGCCGAAGTGCAGTATCTGGGTCATAGGGTGGGGTGCGGGAAGCAACGACCAGAGCCTGCTAAAATAGAGGCAGTTGCCAATTGGCCCACCCCCGCCACCAAGACGCAAGTACTAGCCTTTTTAGGTACCGCAGGGTACTATCGGAAGTTTGTGCCTGACTATAGCGCCATTGCCAAACCCCTGACAGATTTGACAAAGAAAAACCTTCCTCGACAGGTCCTGTGGTCTCCCCACTGTGAAATAGCGTTTCAAACTTTAAAAACTGCTCTTGTGAATGCTCCCGTGTTGGCCGCCCCAGCCCCTAACAAACGTTTTATCGTTCACACAGACGCTTCCATGTTCGGGCTGGGAGCCGTCCTCAGCCAAGTAGGCGAAGACGGAGGGGAACACCCTATTGCCTACATCAGTCGTAAGCTCCTGCCACGCGAAGTTAGCTATGCCGCCGTGGAAAAGGAGTGCTTGGCACTGGTGTGGGCACTAAAGAAACTGACTCCTTATCTGTACGGGCAAGAATTCACTCTGGTTACGGACCACAATCCCTTGGTATGGTTAAACCGGGTCTCTGGAGATAATGGCCAACTATTACGGTGGAGCTTGGCTCTACAACCATTTAATTTTACCATCACTTATCGACCCGGGAAGCAGAATGGCAATGCCGATGGATTGTCCAGGCAAACCGATATCAGCCCAGCCTAACCAGAAGTCTGGACAGCCTTAGTCTACCCCGAAAAGGGGTCAGACGGTGTCTGCCAGAGTGTTCCACAAGGAGGGAGCACTGTTACATCACTGTTGTCCCCTGTTATGAAAGCCCTATTTTGTCGCATACTTTTGGTACTTTGGACACTGTTCTGACTGATTTACAGTCCTCGTATGGTCCAGCACGAACCCGCTATGTAAGCCTATAGGTGGCCGCCATTTCGGGACTTTGCACGTGTTCGCGGCCATCTTACCTACATTCAGCGGTGTTTGCCCATGGCCATCTGGAACTAAAAACGGAGACACACACAGGCGAACACCGCTGAGACCTCCAGGATCACATAACTTAGTGCTGGACGTACCGAACTATTCACCGTTCCGTAAGGCACTTGCCCTGCACATGGAGAATACAGCGACCCCAGGGATGACTGCGGAAGGTACAGGGTTGTGGAGTTTTACCGTCCGAACACAGACCGACCGCAAGGCCTAAACGTATGGAACTATTTTCGGCTGGAAAGTCTGTGCGGTCGGTCCAAACTGTAGAAGCTCCTAACTCCCGAACCGCTCATCCGAACGGGCCAGTTTTTGGATATGTTGCCCCCCCGAACAAGATCTATCTAGCGATGCAGGATGTAGGGGTGTACCCCCTGGTTTTAGGGTACATCCAGAATATGGACAAAAGTATGTGTAATATAATTGCGTTACTTGGTTATCTGAGGGGAGGGGACATGTGGGTTGAACCCAATATGTGATTGGGTATTTTATGCCTCCCCTTGGGAGTGTCCCCTTTGTGTGTATTTACAATAAAAAGCAGGCTGGGCACCCCAGTCCTCAGTTCTTATTTTGACCCTCAATTCGCAGCCTCGACTCGTTTTGTGTGGGGAAAAGGTATCCTAGCTGCACCATAGCTAGGGGGAGATTCTACACTTACAGGTCTCTACCGAGTATCGCTCCATTCGACTCTTCAAGCCCGGGAACCAGGACATCCAAGCGATCAAACCTCCTGCTAGCCTGGAGGCAATCGTAACACATGGAAAGGAAGGAAATGGCACTTCAAATGCCTCCCATTCGGCCTATCTTCGGCACCACGGTGCTTCACCAAGGTGATGAAGCCGGTGATAGCATTTCACGAGGGGTCAGACTCATCATATACCTGGACGACATCCTCCTTCTCGCCAGCTCCCCATCCATATTGCGTACCCATTTGGAGTGGTCACTACACCTACTACAGAACCTAGGCTTCCTCATCAACTGGGAGAAGTCGGTCTTGGAACCAACACAAAACATAGAATTTCTAGGCTTCCAAATCAACTCCATTCATCAGACCCTCTACCTTCCGGAAGACAAGATCAAAACCATAAAAAAGGAAATCAGACGAATCTTACGAGCTCCAGACTTATCGATCCGACAACTGGCACGGATCATAGGCCTGCTCGCCTCATCCATCCAGGCGATATTTCCAGGCCCATTACACTACCTGGCAATGCAAAGACTCAAGGGCTCATATCTCCGTACTGGTCACACATACGAAACGCGTCTCTCTCTCACAGAGTCCAGAGGGGAACTAGTTTGGTGGCTCGTCCACATGGAAGCCTGGAATGGCAGAGCGATATTCGGAGCAACACCAGACTTGATTATAGAGTCGGACGCCAGCTCTTACGGCTGGGGCGCACGCTGTGGAGATATATTTCTACTGGGGGCAGATGGTCGGAACAAGAAACATGTCTACACATCAACTGTTTAGAACTCTTGGCAGGGTCATTCGCTATCCGCAGCCTTACGCCCACCAACATCACTTGCTGTGTCCTACTCAAAATGGACAATGTGTCAGCGGTGAGATACATAAACCACCTAGGGGGCACGAAATCGAAGATGTTGGCCCTCCCCGCCAAAGAATTTTGACACTTCTGCCTCTACAACAACATTTCCGTGATTGCGGAACACATACCAGGGCTGGACAACTCCACAGCGGATTGAAACTCCAGATACCTCAGGGACTCGGGGGATTGGAAGCTGCACAGACAGATTTTCCTTCAACTACAGACACTGTGGGGTCAACTGGACATCGACCTTTTTGCTTCTCGGTTGAACACACAACTTCCGAGGTTCTACAGCTGGAGACCAGACCCGGCAGCTCTGGTGACCGATGCATTAATACAAGCCTGGCCACAGACAAGGCATTATGCATTCCCACTGTTCAACCTCATACCTCGGACTCTCATCCATCTCAGGCGATACAGAGGTACCTTGGTATTAGTTACCCCTTGGTATTAGTTATGGCGGACACAGACGTGGTTCCCCAGACTGCTGGAGATGTCAATGGATTACCCACGACTGCTTCCGAACCTACCAAATTTGCTGACCGACCCGAACGGGAATTCGCACGACTTAGTGGACAGAGGTCTAGTACGCCTCATAGCTTGGCTCCTTTCAGGGGACCCTGGACCATCCCTGACGTTCCACAATCAAGTCTCAGACTTTTGGCAGAGGCGTGGGCACCAGGCACTAGAAACGCTTACCAGTCAGCATGGAGAGCATGGTCTAGCTGGTGCATGGCAAGGGAAGTGGATCCCATATCTGCCCCTCTGAATAAGGTATTACACTTCCTCACATCTATGTTTGAAGCAGGGAAAGCTTATCGTGCGATTAATGTATACAGATCAGCTATAGCAGCAGGCCATCCGGGATTTACGGGAAATACGGCAGGAGACCACCCCCTAACCTGCCGACTCATGAAAGGGATTAGACTGTCGAGACCTCCTACGGCCAGATACTCAACCTTCTGGGACGTCGACATAGTCCTCAATTTCTTGGATAAGTGGCCGGCAAATCAAGAGCTCTCACTTCAACAACTTTCCGCAAAATTACTCATCCTCCTTTTGTTTAATTGCATGTAAATGGGTCTCCGATGTCAGAGCCTTAGATTGGAACGCCATCACCTTTCAATCGGGCGGAGTGGCTTTCGACATTTCACGAAGAACCAAGACTTCAACTAAACGAGTTTTCTACCCAGTTTTTCCTAGCAAACCTAATCTGTGCCCAGTACTAGGTCTGAAAGCATATCTGGACCACACAGCCCCCCTGCGGTCTCCACAGGAAGGAGCATTATTTATTTCCTTTCGGAAACCACACCTCCCAGTCTCGTCTCCCACTTTGGCTCGCTGGGCAAGATGGATGCTGGCTACGGCAGGAATTGATGTATCGATTTTTTCACCTCATTCAGTACGAGGGGCGATGGCCTCCAAAGCTTCAACGATAGGGTGTCATTTAGAGGATATCCTAAAAGCGGCCGACTGGTCTAATGAGTCTACGTTTAGGGATTTTTATTGTCGCCCTATCAAACATTTTTCTTCAAGGATGATTGATCAGCTTTAAACTTGCATATATCCGAGCCTCTGTGTCTATAATAAAATTAAAAGATTTTACTATTTACATGACGTAAAGTCATGATTTTATTAAAGACACGGAAGCGAGTATAATTCCCTCCCGCCCAACCGCGTAAAGGGATACAGTTATATATTAATGATCTAGGATCTACGGTAAGGTTTATACGACATGATTGAACTGTTTCATAAGTTTAGATTTAAGGTAAAGATAAGGAGGTTTGGTGAGGTCTGAATGCTTGCATTTTAATTATACCGTGATAAGAGATACAAATAGTTGGGAGATAAGATTTTACCACATATTTATTTGTCTTTACAGCCTAAATTGTGAATACGGATAATCTCGTCATCAACTGATTGGAAGTTATTAGATGTTAATTCGTCATATGGAAGGTCGCAGACAGAAAGAGGAAGAGTGACAGAGGACAGCCCCCTTTTCCATATGGACAATGTGACATTATTGGCTGCCGATGTTTCTAGGCAGATTTAAATGTTAAAGTTAAAGTTTTTCATATTTCTCTCAAAATTTCTTGCTGCTGAGGGAATAAATAAGAAAGAGATTGCATTTATACTCGCCTCCGTGTCTTTAATAAAATCATGACTTTACGTCATGTAAATAGTAAAATCTTTGAATTTATTGTCTTGAGTTGACGTTTCAGTTCCTAGTTTGGAATTTTCATCAGGACACACACAGGAAAGGTTTTGTGTGTCCTGATGAAAGTTCTAAACTAGGAACTGAAACATCAACCATTTGTAGCACTTCTAGCACTTTATGTAAGTTTTTCTTTTTTTTTATGAAGTAGTAAATGTTTTTTTTTTTTTTATTCTTTATTTTTTGTGCACAGGATAAAAGCAACATTACATGGACCTATCCAGCCCCAGCATTATAGTCATACAAGTTGACAATGGCTTTTCAATTGGGCATACGAGGCATGAGAGCATCAGTGCACAATTTTATGTCCTGACTAGATGTCTGTATACAAGCTGGATTAGAGGTGTTTTACAGTATTCACTGGGAAGTTAGACCCTGCAAGGGAATTGGTTTGTGTAGAGTTGAGACTACCCAGGTTAGGATAAAAAGTATCAAGTCAGCATTTTGTAGATCCTGGGGTGAGGTTCTCCGCTATAAACTATGACATCCTAATCCAAAGCTCCGCCCTTCCCAGTGAAATATGTCAGTGTTTCATATCATCTCATCTAGGTCAGAACTTAATATACACTCAGTGTGTGCTAATGCATGTAGTAAGCGGAGCACTATAGGAGAGGGCCCGAAAGAAGAAAGAGGGAAGAGTGATAGAATTAGGGGGAGGTGATGGGGGGGGGGGGGGGGGGGAGGAGCCTAAGAGGCCAGAGGACTGCTATCCCATGGTTCCCATGTTTTGTGGAATGCTTTAGTAGTACCCCTCACCCTAGCTGTCAGGTCGTCTGTAACGGCTACCCAGGTATTGAGAGGGTATCTGCCGTTGGAGACGTCCTTTTCCCTGCAAGCTGCTGTGGAGAAGTAAAGCTGGTATAATCCCATCCACGATATCCAGAGAGAGTCAGGTTTAGCTGTAAACAGGAGCAGAGTAATCTTCCCAAATAATCCCCTTCCAAGAACCAGACGAGGCTACGTTTTGAAGGGTCAAGATGAACTGAGGACTGGAACACCCAGCCTGCTTACAGGACACTCCCAGGGGGAGGATGAAAACAACCAATCAGACGTATGGTAACACCCCCACGTCTCCTCCCCTCAGATAACCACATAACATAATTAAAATGTCCACATTTTTACACAAGTTCTGGATGTACCCCAAAAACAGGGGGTACAGCTTTAAATCCGGTAGCGCTGGATAGCTCTCCTTCAGGGGAACAATATGTCCAAAAATCAGCCCATTCGGATGTATAGTTCGGGAGATACAGAGTTCCAAAGTTTTGACCGACCGCACAGACCAACTAGCCGAAATTATTTCCATGAGTTTTGGCCTTGCGGTCGGTCTCCGTTCGCACGGTAAAAAGACCCGAAAATCTGGTCATCCATGCGAATCTCGGTGGTCGCTGAAATCCCCATAGATGGTTAAGCATAACTACCGAATGGTGGGACGTTCGGTAGTTTCAGTACGAATTTACGGAGGTCTGGAGGACTCAGCGGTGTTCGTCTGTTTGTGTATCCGTTTTCAGTTCCATGCGGTTACAGGCAAATACCGCTGTTCGTGCACAAGATGGCCGCGAACACGTGTAAAAGTCCCGAAATATCGGCCACCTATACTTTACACACGGAATTCGTACTGAATCATGCGAACGGTTTATTCTGTCGAATCCTCTTATATTTTACACTGTGGATTCACTTAAATCATGCGAACAGGAGACAATGAAACGAATAGAAGTTTGAACTGTAATTCCCTTGCTTGCTTCACAGCTACCAGGGACTTGTAAGGATCCGTTACATCGTCCATCAGCCGAGTCTCTTTGATTCTGTTCACTACATTGGCAGTGTGAGGCAGGTCCTGTTTTAGCCATGTGTGTGCCATAGCACGTCGTGCTGCTAAAGTGATTTTATGCAGTAACATTTGTTCCTGTCTGGTCCACCCGTCTAGTGATTTATTCAGGAGGTATACCCATGGATCTAGTTCTGGTGCCACTAGTGCTTTTATAGCCCTCTAGAATGTGTGGACTTGTGGACATCCCCACCACATATGTAAGTAGGTCCATTTCTCCCCACAGCCCCTCCAGCACACGTCCATTGTGGATTTGCACATGTGGTACAGTTTGACTGGGGTTGTGTACCATCGGAACATCATCTTAAACGACTGTACCTGTTGTGTGACACATACCGATGTCGTGCTGTTAGCTTCTGAGATTTCCTCCAATTCCACTCCCTCCAACTTTTCTCCCAAGTATTTTACCCACTGGTCAGTGTAGGGGAGACCCCACCACTCCCCTGTCTCAGTGCAAAAGTGAGTGTAAAGTGTAGTGATCAGGCCCTTTGGGGTTATGTCGGATGTGCATATGCGTTCGAAGAACGTCATTGTTTTTTTCGCGGCCTCTTTTATGCGTGATTGTCTAGCAAAGTCTCTGACCTGCAGGTATCTTAAGTACTCGACCGGTGTAAAATGATGTCCTTGTTTGAGCTCGTCAAATGGGAATAGTTCCTCCCCTTGGTATTTCTGGTATAACCTCTGTATTCCCGCCCTTCCTAGGTTTCTGAAGTCTCGTGCTGCCATACCTGGGCTAAATGCTCCAATCCGTAACACGGGTGTGAGGGGAGAGGGGGAGGTTGTGATGCTATATTTCAGCCCATAGGAGTCCCACAATCTGATAGAGTTTAGAATCATGGGGCAAGTAGCTCGGGCTATAGATCTATCTTGCCCAGGGACCCATATTATGAATTGGGGTAGGTCTGCGCCCATCATGAGCGATTCTATTTCCACCCATTTTCTCTCGTCTGGGGGGAATGCCACATCGCGACCTGTGTCATTTGTGCCACTAGGTAGTAAAAGAAAAGGTTAGGGAGGCCCAGTCCACCTCTCTTTTTGGGGCGGTAGAAGACGTGTCTGGATATTCTTTGCCTTTCATTTTGCCATATGAATTTTCCTATCATCTGTTGTATGGGTGCAAGTTGAGCTTTAGTTAGTGGGATTGGTAGTGCTTGAAATAAGAAAAGAATTATCGGCAGAATATTCATTTTAACTGAGTGTATCCGTCCTATCCAGGATAGGGGCTTATCAAGCCAATGTTCCATATCTCGGTTTAGCGTTTTCCACAGGGGTATATAATTGCATTTGTATAGAGATCCGGGATCTGCAGTGAGGTGTTTCCCCAAGTACTTTAGGGAACTCTGCTCTATATGTATATCGTGTGCGCTGTGTATTTTGCAATGTCGGTTGCCGTCATATCTATTGGTAGTGCGTTTTATTTGGACATGTTAGCTTTATACCCTGTGGCAAAGATCCCTCTTAGGGCTGCCATAGATTCTGCGGACCTCGTGAACGTCATGAACACATCGTCCGCGTATGCGCCACTACGAAGTCTTGTCCCCCCACTTTGACTCCGTGTATGTTAGCATGCTGCCTGATCGCCTGTAAAAGGGGTTCTAGTGCCAGGACAAACAGTAGAGGGGACAGTGGGCATCCCTGTCTAGTGCCATTATGTAATTGGAAGGGTGTCAGAGGGGCGCCAGTAATCTGCACTTGTGCCCGTACATTGCTGTACATAGCCTTTACCGTCGCAACGTATTCTGTTGGCAAGCCTAAGTATGTCAGTAGGGTGAATAGGTATGGCCACCTTCTCGGCGTCTATAGAGACGATCAGTGTTGGGTGGTCACTTGTTTCCATATGAGGTTGATGTTTCTACATGTGTTCTCGAAGAGTTGCCTCCCCGGTATGAACCCTACTTGATCCTAGTCTATTAGGGATTTCAGGTATGGGTTGAGCCTATCTGCCTGAATTTTAGCTAATATCTTCATGTCCTGATTTATCAGCGAGATAGGCCTGTAACTCCCAGGCAGTAGGGGGTCTTTGCCTGGTTTGGGTAATAGTACTATATTTGCTACATTTCAGGATTTGGTCCTCCGGTCCCCCGAAAGTCGTTAAAAAGTTTGCATAGTTGGGGGTGAGGACGTCCCGGAAGGTCTTATAGTAGGTCCCATTAAACCCGTCAGGGGCTTTGTTACCTTTCAGTCCAGTGATGGCCCTGTTAATCTCTTCCTCTGAAATTTCAGTTGCCAGGTGGACTATAGCCTCTTGTGGCAGCTTGGGTAGACGTAAATCTGTAAGGAAGTTGTGTGTTAGCTCTGTGTCTCTGTTCCCATCATTTCTGTCGTCCGGAGAGTGGTCGTATAGTGCTCTATAGAAGTTCGTGAAAACTTCTGCTATGTCTCTGGGGTTGGATTTTATAGTTCCATCATTATGTCTTAGGGACGTAATGTACGATCGTCTCTGTCTAGGCTTAAGGGTATTAGCTAGCAGTGTGTCCATCTTGTTCCCTTTTTCATAGAAGGTCTTTTTGGACCAGGTTAGGGCTCGGGAAATGTTAAGCACATGTTAAAAGTTAGATCGATGTTTCACTCCCACTAAGGGAACATTCATCAGGACATGATAAATGTCCCCTTGGTGCGACTGAAACAACGACCTATCTTTTACATTAGAAAAGTAGAAAAATATATACTAGTTATCCAAAAATGAGGAGGAGAAGTACCAAAAGGAATTTTTCATTCTCAACTCTCTATTTGGAGCTAGTATATTGAAAGCAACCCACACTCACACATGTATGTAAATCTTAAAATATAACCTTTAATGAAACCATTAAAACGAGATATCAAATATGAAATTGAAGAAAATTGTTAAATAAGGGCTGTGATCAACAGACCATTTAAATAAGTACTAAAGAGGCTAGATTGCCTTGGTCTAATAGCATCAAAAGTGGTTATTGGTTGAGGAAAAATAAATAAATACAAGATCAAAAGAAGCAAAAAAAATATATAATGATAGAAAATAAATCCATACATAAATTATATCTATAATCCCAAAGAAAAAAAGGGGGGCAGGGTAATCCTCAAAACCAAGATTATACCACCCTGGAGATAGTTAAATGTGAAAAAACCTCCTGGTAATTGCTAAAGAAAACGTCCCAGCAGCTATAGGACCTAAAGCAGCTGTCTATTAGGATTCGTTAAAAAATTAGGCTGATAGTGGCTAGGAGAAAAGCATATAAAAATCGTGATCAAAACTGCAAACGCCCTCCGTTACAATACGAAAAATCCTGTTTGCTAAATGTCCCTGCCGCTGGAGATAGAAACGACTAAAATACAGTCAATCTTGCTATGCTAGAAAATGATCTGGATATTTGAAAGGCTTCCTATCGGTCCCTAGTCTCAAGCTCCATTTCTAGCTAAAGTAAACCGGGTCACAGAACAGTGATCGTTTAAATATCCCGCCCTCAGTTCCCATTGGTTGATATTTTCATCAGCCAATGCTGGAAGGGGAGGGACAGGGAGTTAGGCAAATTAACAGATTAACCCTTTGTGGCCGGGTAAAAATTGGCACGTCAAAATAAAATCAGTAAATACTATAAATCTTTTAAGGTAAAATAGAAAAAAAGGAAGAAAAAATACGACAATGTAATCCTATTGGACAAGATGCTGCACGTAGTGTCAGACAAAGTACAGTCTCTCAAGACGATACTTTTTAGCAGTAATTATATGTATACAGACAAGTAAATATGTAGCATCCGTTTGAAACATGATGTCTAATGTTTAGTTATGAAGTAACATGCATTAGAATTGAGGCAGTGATTCTAAGATAGACAAAAAGTAAAAAAAAGTAAAAAAAAAAACATGAAACATAAAAATAAATCAAAATAAATAAATAAATACATGCAGTCAAATAAAGACCCAGTTGTAAATGCTGAGTCCCAATGTATCCACAGATAATTCATAAGTTCCTGACCTATAGAGAATTAAAGCTTTGTTTAATTATTAGTGGACAAAGTTAATGTTAAAAAGAAAAGAAATCAAATTAGTAATGATACAGGAGAATGAATATTCACATTTTAAGATCTATTAGTTTGATTCTTCAAACAACTTAAAGTGGAATTAAACCACACTCTAGGACAATCTTAGATTGCTTTAGGAATGAATAAATGGGGTGAAATTAAATTCTTCATTAAGTCCTTTGGGGTATAGAGTCTGAAACAGGTAGATCCAGCGGGATTCTGCCTTTAGTAGAGATACATTAATATCTCCTTTTCGATGGTTAAGAACAAGTTTTTGTATCACCTGAAATTTTAAAACTTTAGAAGCATAGTTGGTTCTAACATGTTTCGAAATTGGGGTTTCAATATGTATATTAGTTATGGAGTTGATGTGCTGTAGGATTCGTCTGCGTAATTGCTGATAAGTTTTGCCAATATACTGTAGCCCGCAATCGCATGTTATGATGTAAATGACATTAGTGGAGCTACAGTTGACAAAAGCATTGATGGTTACCTCTGTTGAAGTTCTTTTATTCCAAACAGACTTAGTAGGTAGAATAAAGTTACAGGCTTTACAATGGTCGCATTTGTAAAGACCATTGGTTGTCCGAAGCCAGGTGGAAGTAGAGGGTGTATTTGAAACAGGTTTAAAGTGACTATGCGTTAGTATATCCCCAAGGTTGTTTGCTCGTCTGAATGCCATTGAAGGTTGTTTGGTGATGGTGTTGCTCAGACTAGTGTTATATTGTAGTACCGGCCAGTTTCTGCTTAAAACTTGTTGTGCAGTATTCCAATGTTTGTCATATGTGCCTATAAACCTGGTCAAACTAGGGGTGGTACTAGGTTCCCTAGGTGGTCTATGTAGGCTTTTCGATCTATCCACACTTTTGGTTCTCTGGTAGGCTCTTTTCAGAATTCTATTCGGGTAACCCAGTGACTTGAATCTAGTTCTTAACTCTCTAGCTTCTTTCTCAAAATCCTCCTGGTTGGAGCAATTTCTCTTCGCTCTTAAATATTGGCCGTATGGTATATTGGCCTTGAGCTGATGTGGGTGGTAACTCTGCCAATGCAGACCTATCTTTTAACATGTGTCAATAAAAGCTAAGTATTATTTTACTACTAGTCTTTTGAGTGTTCTAATTTCCCTGAATATTGTATTTTTAATAGACCAGCACCGGGCACTTAACTTTGCTTTTCTTGGAGTACAAGCTTTTTGGATATATATATATATGTACATACAGAAATCATTAATATATTTCATTTTAATAATGTGGCCAGGTTATGGAGGAGTGGAGAATATATTTTACAATCATAGAATTAAGTTCAGTATCTGTAATGTGTGCTATTATTTATTTATGAATGTGTTAATTTTGAGTCTCTCGGGTTCCATCAAGATCTTACCTGTAGAATATGGTCTACAGCTTTTTCAAAGCTGTTTGCTCGACCAGTGCCAGGAGATGCTGTGAGTCCTAAGATCTGAGGCAGATTTCTTTCTTTAGAGATGTTTTTCTCAATGTAACTCTCCATCAGTCTGTTATAAACTCCATCTTTATGTGTGTGGTGACATTCATCGATGATAAGCAATGTGAAATCTTTGGGGTAAATCGAGAATTAGAGAGAGCATTAAAAAACAAACAAAAAAAAACTCAGTTTAAAGTCTTATTGTGGCAACATCACTTGTTGGTAGCTCCACCCCCAAACAGAGCAGGAAGAGAAATAAATAAATTAAGAAAGAGTCTACATGAATAAAAGGCCCCTCCTCCTTTAATACTGCAGTATTTTTTATGTCCTCAGTCAGACAGGAATTTTTCTTGAGATTTTTATTTATTTGGCTACCTTCCCATGTTTTCCAGCCTCTCGGCACATGGAGGACTTGGTAAGCAACCTAAATAAGCAGAACTAACTGGATTAGGTTCAGTATTTTTTATTGAACTACTACTACGCATACTGGGTATTATTTATCACTAGTTGAGGACTGGTATGGCTTTCCTTCAAGTTTTTTACTTGTGCCCCACCCCCAACTATTCTTCCATTTCAGGTCATTACAGGGAGATGTCCCTTTATTTCTTTCACTTCCCTCCTATTTGAGGAAAATGTGTTATGCTATCTGTGGGCATCTGTTCTTCTATATTCTTGCTGACCTCTCCATCTGAGGCAATGTTCCCCGGGCTCCAGTATTACTTTGAGCTAAAAGTTTTTGTCTCCCCTTCCTGGGCATCAGTGCAATTTCTACCTTATTCTTAATGCCTGTTCACTGTGTGTCTCACCCCTTCCTAGTGTTCAGCCCCAAAGAAATGTGTCTTCTGCTGACCATGTTTGAGCAGAAGATGCATTTTTTCCTTGGTATTACTTCAGCACACACTGCGCATGTGCTAACATGTCCACATTTAAAGGAACACCTTGCATTTCAGTTGCAATTTGTTCTAAGTAGGTCCTATGTGCTTTAACAAAGAAAAACAGTAATCCTAAATAATAAAGCACCCAGAATTTACCCTTTTTACTGCCCAAAAATTTAAAGCATGGACATTGGTTCCTAAAATCTATGCCACCATTACAAAAGTGGCCAAATGAACAATGCTTCCAACTTATTCCATGAGTTATCTTAGGCATACTTGTGCTCCTTACTGTTCGAGGCAAACCTGCTTTTTTTGGAATGAAGGTATCTAAAAAGCAGCTGATTGTAAAAATAATAAAAAAAAAAATTGCCTTTCTTCCCCTAGGGGAAGAATAAGCTCTAAATTATCTTTTCTTGGAGGGACAAGAGGTTTGAGGATTGTTCCTTTCACGAAGGCAGAACATAAAAACTAGGAAGAGAATACACTAGAAACTCTAATTAAAGAATGTTTCAATCTATATCCTCAGTTAGTAAAAATAAAACAAGGTAGGCACACTCCAATAATTAATACAAGCTAGCCACTTTGAATGGAGCTCTGTAAAAACTAAATAATGGGAGGACATATTACAAATGTTGCTGTTGGAACTATTTTATAATGGGGTACCAACAGATGTCCAGGAATGGGTAAGGGACCGCAACCCTACATCCCTCACGGAGGCTGTTAGGAAAGTAGACGACTGCCTGGATGCTCGCAGGCAACAAAAACCTGTAGTCAGTAAGACCGCAGTAAGACCCCTGGGCAGTCAAGCTACCCCACCAACACAACAGCACCACCCCGACAACTACCACCCCCACCAACCGCTGCCCAACCGAGGTTCCGCCAGCCTAGCTCTGTGCAATGTCACCACTGCCAGAGGTGGGGACACTACAAGCGAGAATGTCCACAACTCCGAGACCGATCCACCTGGATCCGACCAGGACCACCACCACCAAGAGCAGCAGCCCACTATTACCAGGACGAGATAACAACACCTTATGGCTCTGCAGTTCCAATCATCACCGTGGAACAGTGGGAAGTGCTGCACGAAGCAGATCCTTTACAGGCAAATGCAGATAACTAACAGCATCACAGACAAACCGTCTACAGCAAAGCTGTACAAGGACTCCGCGACTCAGGAGCCACCATAACTTTGGTCAAAAGCCACCTAGTATCCGACAAAGTCAAGACCAGCAGGACTGTGGCCATCAGGGTAGCCGGGGGAACAGTATACCGGCTACCTACAGCAAGGGTTCATCTACATTGGGGAGTGGGATCAGGGAATGTGGAAGTGGGGTTGATGCCGCAATTAACCGCAGAGGTTATGATCTGGGGAGGCTCACTTCTGCATTTGAGCCCCAGGCCCCAACCACAGGAGAAGCTCATCCCGTGGTCACCAGGGACCACACTACCGGAGGTTCAGCACACTACCGGAGGTTCCGGTAAGAGATCCTTCCCCTTCCTTAGACTGTGTCCCCTGGGCCCCCCCTAACGAATTTGCAGCAGAGGTGATCACTGACCCTACCTTACAAATATATAGGGACATGGTCGCATCTGACCAACTCAGGGGGGAGGGCGAGAGATTTATCTGGGGTTAAGCAGCTCTTATACAGGGAGTCAGACAAACAGATAGCCGGGTCAGACCCAATTGTTATGAGGCAGCTAGTAGTGCCGCAGCGTTACCGAGCAGAGTTGCTCCGGATATCGCATGATATTCCGCTATCCGGACATTTGGGGGTCAGTTGCACCAGGTACCGAGGGTAGGGAAAAGGGGGGACCGGCGGAAGGTAAAACTGCACCTGCTACCCATAATTGAAGAACCTTTCAGTAGGATAGCAGTAGATTTAATAGGCGCACTTCGGAAACCTAGCTCTTCTGGCAAGAAATACATTTTAACTGTTGTAGACTATGCCACTAGATATCCAACGGCGGTGGCTCTGACCAATATACACGCTGAAACAGTGGCCGAGGCCCTCATGCAGATTTTCTCCCGGATGGGGTTACCCAGGGAGATCATCTCGGATCAGGGTACTTAATTTACCACGGAGGTCACCCAACACCTCTGGAAGTTCTGTGACATTAAGCCTATCATCAGTGCCCCTTACCATCCCCAGACCAATGGGCTCTGCGAACTGTTCAATGGTACATTGAAACAAATGCTCCGAACCTTCGCCGAGACCCACAGGGACTGGGAGCGATTCCTGCCCCACCTCCTCTTCGCTTACCGGGAGTCGACCGGGTTTTCCCCATTCAAATTGTTATTTGGGAGAAGAGTAAGAGGGCCCTTAGACCTTATTAGAGAACATTGGGAGGGAGACCGGAGCACAGATGGTACCCCCATCATACCATATGTGTTGGCCTTCCGAGACCGCCTAGAAGCATAGAAGCATTGACTAGGACGGTAAAGGAAAACCTTCAGGCAGCTCATATTTGCCAATGCACATGGTATGATCGGGGCGCCAGGGACCGTAGCTTCCAGGTTGGGCAGAAAGTTTTAATTTTAAAACCTGTCAGACATGATAAGTTACAGGCCGCCTGGCAGGGCCCTTATTGAGTGGTGGAATAGAGATGTGACACCACTTATATAATTGGCCCCTGCACAGGAACTGGAGGGCGACGCATGCTCCATGTGAACATGATGAAGCCCTACCAGGAACGCTCAGAGGAGATGACCGCTATCTGTGCGCCCAACTCTGACAAGTTTGACAGCCTTCCCCTCCCAGACCTGCTGGGTGTAACGCCGGCCGCTTACGTTTTTTTATAATACGGCGCATGCTCGCTGTAGCCGGCAAGTAAATGCCGACGTAATTCGCACGCAGCCACGCCCCCGGACCTTTTGGGGGCGTGGTTTTAAAGCAATATAAAACCCCACACTATAAAAGGGCGTCCCTGACAGTTGTAAGGCACCCTAGTGTGGTTCTTGTTGGTTCCTCTAGTGCTTCTTAAGTGTTTGTTATTGACTTTTGGCTTTCCTTTTTGACTATTCTACTCTCTGGTTCCCCGTACTTTGGCTAGGTTATATCGTTTAGCCGTCTTCCGTACTCCCTTGATCTCTGGCTATCCTTTTTGACTACTCTAAACGTTAGTCTGGCCATTCTAAGGTCCGGTATACGTTATGTTCTGGGTTACAATCTGTGAGAAGGGGTCACTATCGTGACACTGGGGTACGGTCGGTTGTCTGGGGATTTAGGGGAAGTTGCGCTGGGAGACTGGCTGAGCCCCCAGGAGCATATCGAGGTATAGCAGCTGCTAAGGGAGAAGCAAGATATCTTCTCTAACATACCTGGATACACTCCTTTGGCCACTCACAGGGTGGAAACTCTAGGACAACTACCCATGCGCCAGACCCCCTACCGCATCCCCGAAGAGGTGCGGGAGAATATGCACAAGGAGATCGATGAGATGCTCCAACTGGGGATGATTGAGCCATCAGACAGCCCCTGGGCTTTCCAGTAGTCTTCGTACCTAAGCAGGACGGTACCTAACCGTGTCCGACGCCTATCCTATGCCCAGGATAGACAAACTGCTAGACTGGATGGCCAGAGGCCAATACCTCACTACTATTGATCTGTGTAAGGGGTATTGTCAGATTCCCTTGGCCCCGGACACCATCCCTAAGTCAGCCTTTGTCACCCCATTCGGCTTGTACCAATTTAAGGTCATGCCGTTTGGGATGAAAAACGCCCCGGCTACCTTCCAGTGGATCATGGACCGACTCCTAGATGGGTTCCAGGACTACACCTGTGCATATCTAGATGATGTTGCCATCTTCAGCAATACCTGGCAGGAGCACTTGGCCCATATAGGAGTGGTTTTAGACAGGATTAGAGAGGCCGGTTTGACGTTGAAACCGGCCAAATGTAGTATAGGGATGGCCGAGGTACAATACCTGGGACATCGAGTGGGCTGTGGGAAACAGAAACCAGAACCAGCCAAAGTAGAGGCCGTAGCTCAATGGCCTAAAGCTCAGGCGTTTCTCGGGACGGCAGGGTATTATGGGAAGTTTGTCCCCAATTATAGCGCCCTGGCCAAACCCCTTACCGACCTTACCCGTAAGAACCTTCCCTGCCAAGTAACCTGGACCCCGGAGTGTGAGCAGGCATTCCAACATCTGAAAAATGCACTTATCAATGCCCCTGTCTTGACAGCTCCCAATCCAACTAAACGTTTTCTTGTTCACACAGACGCTTCTATGTTTGGATTGGGGGCAGTACTGAGCCAAGTCTGGCCGATGGCGGAGAACATCCCGTGGCTTACATCAGTCACAAGTTGTTACCCAGAGAAGTAAGCTACGCCGCCATCAAGAAGGAATGTCTGGCTGTGGTGTGGGCCCTAAAGAAATTACAACCGTATTTATATGGACAGCCCTTTTCCTTGCTCACGGATCACAACCAGTTAGTATGGCTGAACCTGGTGGCTGGGGACAATGCCAGGCTGCTGCGCTGGAATTTGGCGCTGCAGCCCTTTGGCTTTAACATTCAGTACCGCCCGGGCAAGCAAAATGGAAATGCTGACAGGCTGTCTAGACAAACAGACTTTGAAAAATGATCCGTAAGCAGGCCGGACATCCCCTAGCCGATCCATGTTGGATCACACTGTATATGCCGGCTTGTGGGCAAGGGGGAGCAGTGTAGCGGATTGCATTAAGGCTGTCCTCAAGAATTCGTATTAAAAATGCATTTGTGTAATTGTTCCCTTGTATAACTGTAAGTGTATGTATCTTTCGTCTGCTTGTTTGGTAGTTTTCATACGAATGAAACTACCAAACTATCAGACCACCCCAGTGAGAAGTGTGCCCCTCGTTAAGATTTCACACTCTGTAACCGTAGCTTAATTGACCGTGAAATTGCCAATTCATGTGTATCTGTGTGGTCGCCGTTCGGCATACGAACTGCGTGGCGGCGGCCATCTTACACAAGAAAATCTCAGCGGTGTTTGGTCGTCGAGCGTCTGGAACTCAAATCGGACACTCAAACACCCGAACTCCGCTGAGACCTCCAGAGCTCCATAACTCCCGAACGAAGGGACCAGTCATACGCATATGAGATTAGCTGTGGATGGCAAATATTACTGTGTGTTTTAACTACCGAACGGAGACCGACCGCAGGGCCAAAACACATGGAGCCTTTTTCGGATGCTACCTCATGTGCGGTCGGTCAAATGTCACCTTCTATCTAACTCCCGAACCCCTGGTCCGATCTGGATCTATCTGCCTGTTTTGGGGTACATCCAGAAGTAGGGGAAAACTACAGTATGTTTAATGGGATTATGTGTCACACTGAGGGGAGGAGATGTGTGGGAGGTAACGGTTACACTATTGGCTACTGTAATAATTACTGTGAATCCCTCCCTTGCATGGGAGAAAGCTTTAAAAGATGGTTGTGTGATTAAAAGTTCAGTTCTGCTCCTGATGCTGTGTGTCGTCCAGTCATTGGGATCTGTATTGTGATATTCGTGGATTACCTTGCTTGCTGTGACTATTGTTATATGGGATTTTATTACTTGTTCCTGAGCCTCACTGGGATCTTTAGTGGAGTTAACCTGTGAAAGACCAGCTCTCCTCTACACAGAGAATCGTCATAGATCTGTCAGCCCCTCATACCTCTTCTACTCCAAGTCTCAACTCCCTCATTCCCTCCGAAGAGTTTTCCCTACAATATGCCACTATAGAAGATGTCATCACAGCCTTCACGTAAGCAGGGGTCGGAGCCTGGCTAAGTAAGACAGACATTACAAATGCCTTCAAACTACTGCCTATCCACCATACACTCTGGCACTTACATGGCATCAAATGGGCAGATAAGTATTATTTTTTTCTCCCGCTTAACCTTTGGCTCAAAAAGTAGCCTCAAAATCTTCGACACATTTGCAGAATCACTTTGCTGGTTGTTACTTACCATTTCCAGATGCCCCATAGTCATCCATTATCTGGATGATTTCTTGCTCATCGAAGAGAACTTCTTTCCCCCCAGAAGTCACAAAGAAACCATTAGTCTGTTTGACCACCTGGGAGTCTCAGTATCCCCTAAGAAAACCGAAGGTCCAGACACAATCATTACATTTCTGGGTATACAACTAGACTCTGCCTCCATGCAAGCTAGTTTACCACACGATAAAATTACAAACATCCTCAACAACATCAACCATTACATCTTGCTGGGTAATTGCAACTACAAGGAGCTTCAATCTCTCATAGGTTCCTTGAACTTTGCTATGTGCACCATCCCTCAAGGGCGTGCTTTCATATCTAGACTTCTCTGTCTTTTTCCACATTTCCAACACGACAACCATAGACTGTCTTTAGATGTTCACGCCACGGCAGATCTGCACACGTGGAAAGAATTCTTGACCACCTGGAATGGTAAAAGCTTGTTCCTCCCAAGATTGTTTGACATATCTCCAACCATATGGTCAGACGCGGTGTCTACCACGGGTTACGCAGCAATCTTTGAGAACGAATGGCTTTGGGGTAAGTGGCCTGAAGAAGTCTATGACTTAGAAGGCCTTTTTACAACCTCAGCTCTTTTTGAGGTTTACCCTATTGTAGCAGCTGCCATGGCGTGGGGACATTTATGGTCAGGCTTGTCAGTCCGTTGCCACACAGACAACCAAGCCACATGTCATATCATTAACAAAGGCCATTCATCATCCCTAACAATCATGAGATTTCTCAGGAAACTCACGTGGTTAGCAGCATGTCACAATTTCTACTTGGTCTGCTTTTATGTACCGGGCATAAGTAACATGGCAGCTGACAGTCTGTCTCGTTTCAACTTTCAGGCTTTTCGGCAAGCACTCCCGTCAGCAGCGCAAGCAGCCACAGCCGCCCCTCCGTTCCAACAGCTAACTATGGACTAGACCTGATCATGCAACACAGCAGGGATCTGTCCAAATTGGCACTATGATCCAACACTCACAAAACATACAACAGAGCCTTCACACTTTTCTCAAGATTTCTATCTGACCACGGCATACCCCAACCTTTTGTCATGTCATCTATCAAAGCCTTCACTTCTTTTTGCCACCTTAAACTACACTTATCTTACAACACCATCAAATTATATCTTACAGGCATTCAACATCACATGCTAACACTACAACCTGATACACATAGTTTCATGTCATCTTATCAGATAAAGAACATACTCAGAGGTATTCAGAGATCCGTTCCTCTGCATCCCCCGCAGAGATTACCTATAGATAACACACTTTTCTAGTCTTTACCCGACCTTTTAGACTCCAAACCTTAGCACTCTACCACCAACACAGTCATCAAAGCTGCCATGTACGTAGCATTCTATGGGTTCCTCAGGCCAAGATAATTCACTACTAT
Organism: Pelobates fuscus; assembly: GCF_036172605.1. Lineage (NCBI taxonomy): Eukaryota > Metazoa > Chordata > Amphibia > Anura > Pelobatidae > Pelobates > Pelobates fuscus. The sequence continues at coordinate 239,037,119 of NC_086322.1, forward strand.
CACCACCACGCAGACAGACAGATGTCGTCTACGCACACACCTACGCAAACACATGGATCACTACATACTATCACTACCCCAGTCAAAAACAAGCCAACACGCACCTCCAGTGAAGATTTCACTACCTAAAACAAATGGTGTCCAGTAACGGCTCTAGATTCCTACCTTACACTTACCACACCACCACCATCACAACACCTATTCTCACTACAAGGCTCTGTACTCACTTCCACTACTTTCATGAAATACATCCGATCCCTGTTAACCATGCTAGGTTTTAACCCTTTTTACTACTCATGTTACTCCTTCCGCATAGGGGCGGCCTCCACAGCTTCCAGCGTTAACATACCGGTGCACATCATTAAATCACTGGGGCATTGGCATATACAACTTACATACCCAAACCTACACAAGAATTAAGAAATTACTTTAAAGAAATGTCTGGATAATTGTATATATATATATATTTGTTGACTGTATTAAATCTTTGGTTATTCACTTTTTGCCCTCTTTATTTACAGGCCTACTGTTTCGTCGGTATTAGCACACCACAACTGACTTTGCTCTTTTATACTATCCTACGTTCTTACTTGAACCCTACTCCATATATTGCTATTAGCCCCTTACACAAGTATTAAGGCCGTTTGGCCTGTGATTGTGGGAGGGGCTTAAATTAAATCACTCCCTTATATATATTATTATTATTATTATATATTTACCTGACTCCATACTGATTAAGGTCAGAGTCTGAATGCCCTCCCACCCACTCCTCATTTTCAATACTTTCTTTTTCCTTCTATTTTCTTTACTTTCATTACTCCTCGGTGGGCCCTCTTTATTTACAGGCCTACCGTATCGTCGGTATCGGCACACCACAATCGACTTTGCTCTTTTATACTATCCTACATTCTTACTTGAACCCTACTCCATATACGACTATTTGCCCCTAACACAAATATATATATATATATATATATAGTCCAGTGATGTAGATAGCCAGTGATGTAGATGTTTACTTGTGTGTGTGTGTGTATATATATATATATATATATATATATATATATACATATATATTTGTGCTCGGAATTTATCTAATACGTGATGGAATGTAGAAGGAGAAGCAAAGTGTGTTGAGGTGTGCCGAAACCAACGTACGAGTAGGCCTGTAAAAGAGGGCCCACAAAGGAGAAATTGTTAATATAGATGGGTGTAGGTGGGTGGGGACAAACAGCTTGCACAACAAAGGTAAGTAGGGGGCATAGGGTTTATATAGGACCATAACTCCTCCCATAAATTCAGGCCAAATGGCCTTCCAACTTGTGCTTGGAATTTATCTAATACTTAATGGAATGTAGAAGGAGAAGCAAAGTTGGTTGAGGTGTGCCAAAACCAACGTACGAGTAGGCCTGTAAAAGAGGGCAAAAAGAGGATTCAAAGAAAACACACATTATTGCAAGTTTATACGGCTTGTGTTTAAGAGCTTGGAACCGCTGATGCAGCGCTTCTGCGAAAGGAGACCAGTGAAGGAAGCCATGATGTAGCTTTCCTTAATGGAATGTTTAGACGTGAAGTAATGGATAGTACTGATAGTGTGTGGCTGACCTTGGATACGTAAAACGGAGTGACAGCATAGGAGGTATAAATAAGATGCTTGATATGTAGGTTTAGAGGAAAAGGCAAAAAAGTTAAAAAGTTTAAAAAAGTCTTGAATCAAGCAAACTCTACTTGTGACATGGAACAATATACAAAGCCCTGGAGTGAGTGATAGAGTAGTCGTGAAACTGCGTGAAGCGTGCGTATCTGTATGAGGTGTAACTGTGTACTTAGTCCAAGATTATCTCATGAAAACGTTGTATTCTGGATTGTATGTAGTAGGTCATAGGGAGACCTTAAACTGAGCGTGAAAGAGCTTCAGCGGCTGTGTTGTGGACACCAGGAATGTAAAAGCAGACTAATAAGAGCTGAGAGGTTGCTGCCAGCCAAGTCAGCCTGTGAAAATAGCCACAAAATGGTTAGCGAGGATGGCCGCCCGAACGTAGGCCAGGTGCCAAGGTGAAGGGTGAATAGATAGTAGATTAAAGGCATTGGATAAGTCCATCTTGCTCAACCAAGCCTTACTACTTGTTAAGTGATAGCTTGTATGGCATGATCGATTTGCGTAGTGCAGTGAGAACTCCATAGCGGGAATGAGAGAGTTTGATGCTGGGAATGGATTCAGGCTGTGCGGTCGGTCTATTTCTGCCCTGAAAAGTTACAAAGTTACAAAGTCCCATCCGAAGGCGGCGTTCGAATCGTCGAACTCACTTCGACTTTTGTCGAAGTGTCGAAGTGGAACCGGGGTTGCGTTTAGCAGTGTTCAATAGTATAATGGAGGTCTATTTTACACCAAAATGACAAAGTCCCATTCGAACGTCTGTTCGAATCTTCGAACGGGACTTAGCCTCCAGCCGCAGTGTCGAAGGGTAGGGGAAGGTACAGGTCACCGCGTTCGACTGGATTAAAATGGCCGCCGCCACGTGTTCGACTGTCTAGTGGCGGCCACTTCGACTGCTTCGGCGCTTCGACGACTTCGGCACTTCGACTGCATCCGAAGTGCCAGTTTAAAAGTACAAACCCTTTCTTTGTACAACACAGTTAAAGGGCCATAAACAGTATACCAAGATCCATTAGGCCCAAATGCAGTTCTTAAAGGGCAATACATCCCAGGGCCATAGTCGCAGGGCAGGAGGCTAGCAATCAGTCCTCTCCAATGCCCAGTGGCAAATGGCAGTTTGTCACAAGGTCTATGATCAGACGTATTACAGGGTATAGTGAATTTCTACATCGATGGGAATGGTACGCCAAGATGAGAAGTGTGAAGACCATAAGGAGGTGATCGTGAACACAGCGTATGACTGCTGTGGACAGAAGGTGGTCCACCGTAAGAGGGTCAATGGGTGCAGATAATAGGTTAGGGCATACGAGTGTACCTGTGAGAAACCCGGCACCAGAATCTACCAGATGCCAAGCTGGGTGTAAATGCAGATAGTATTTTAGGATAACAATGTTAACCTTAGTTGGGCGTATCTTAGGTGACAGATGGGCTGCGTATGTGGACTAGGTGTAGGTTCTGGAGCAGAAGTGCAAAACCCTGCATGTAGTGAAATAGCATACCCCAGGATTAAAGTCACAGTGCACCCAAGCCTTCCCCAGAAATGAAATGGTCAGCCCATCTTGTCCCTCTGGCCGCCTCCCTTACTAGTGCGTGGGGTGAAGGGGTGGTGAGAAGTGGAAGTAGCTGTCTCTATGCGAGAGGCAATGATAAACAGAGGAATGGAAAGCTTTGTTAAGTCGTGGGTGTCACTCTTTGGAGTACTGAAATGTCGCCAAGAATATAACCTTTGTACTGTAGGGAGTCTTGTGAAGTTAAGTAGTGATGTTAGTTTAAAGAGTCCAGTGGATCCACCAAATATTAAAAAGCTGTTTGACTGCAAGGTTCCCTTCTAATTGCTAGGTTGGTAAATGCATGGCAGTCTGATCAGACAAAAAATATATAAAAAATTGCAAAAATAGGAAAAATTACAAATTTTAAAAAGTGATTGCAAAGAATAAACAATTTTTTTATGTAACAGTCTCTCAGTGGAAGAATAATGTAGATATACAAAAATTGTTGGATCTCACCAAAGATGTTCGAGGTTCTTTAAATTAAGTGGATCTAATCTGAATCGGAAGAGTCCTAAAATATTACTGAAATTTAGGAAGCATTACCATTTTAATAGCTGCTATTCATCATGGGACGCCAGTGTCCCGAGTGCACAGCCCAGATCACACAAGACTGGACAGAGAATGACAACCATAGTAGGATACAAAGATTATTATCTTCCACGGAGGAAAGAGAGCGTCAACGATCCCAACAACAGTAATATACTGGACTTGACATTTTACTGTATATCCAGAACCTTGAACATCTTGATCCAACCATTTTTGTATACAGGTGATACTCAAAAAAATTTGAATATCGTGCAAAAGTTCATTTATTTCAGTAATGTCACGTAAAAGGGGAAACTAATATATGAGATAGACGCATTACATGCAAAGCAAGATAGTTCTAGCCGTGATTTGTCATAATTGCGATGGTTATTGCTTACAGCTCATGAAAACCCCAAATCCACAATCTCAGTAAATTAGAATATTGTGAAAAGGTGCAATATTCTAGGCTCACAGTGTCCCACTCTAATCAGCTAAGGGTCTCTGAGCCTTTAAATGGTCTCTCAGTCTGGTTCAGTAGGAATCACAATCATGGAAAAGACTGCTGACCTGACAGTTGTGCAGAAAACCATCATTGACACCCTCCATAAGGAGGGAAAGCCTCAAAAGGTAATTGCCAAGGAAGTTGGATGTTCCCAAAGTGCTGTATCAAAGCACATTAATAGAAAGTTTTGTGGAAGGGAAAAGTGTGGAAGAAAAAGGTGAACAAACAGCAGGGATGATTGCAGGAGAGGATTCTCAGGAAAAGGCCATTCAAAAGTGTTGGGGACAAGAGCCACCACACACAGACGTATCCTGGACGTGGGCTTCAGATGTCGTATTCCTCTTGTCAAGCCGCTCCTGAACTACATACAATGACAGAAGCGTCTTACTGGGCTAAAGAAAAACAGACCTGGTCTGTTGCTCAGCGGTCCAAAGTCCTCTTTTCTAATGAGAGCAACTTTTGCATCTAATTTGAAAAACCAAGGACCCAGAGTCTGGAGGAAGAATGGAGAGGCACACACTGCAAGATGCTTGAAGTCCAGTGTGAATTTTCCACAGTCTATGTTGATTTGGGGAGCCATGTCATGTGCTGGTGTTGGTCCACTGTGCTTCATTAAGTCTAGAGTCAACACAGCCGTCTACAAGGAGATTTTGGAGCACTTCATACTTCCTTCTGCAGATTAGCTCTATGGGGATGCGGACTTCATTTTCCAGCAGGACTTGGCACCTGCCCACACTGCCAAAAGCACCAAAGCCTGGTTCAATGACCGTGGGATTACTGTGCTTGATTGGCCAGCAAACTCGCCTGACCTGAACCCCATAAAGAATCTATGGGGCATTGCCAAGAGAAAGATGAGCGACATGAGACCGAACAATGCAGAAGAGCTGAAGGCCGCTATTGAAGCATCCTGGTCTTCCATAACACCTCAGCAGTGCAACAAGCTGATCGCTTCCATTCCACGCCGCATTGAGGCAGTAATTGCTGCAAAAGGGGCCCAAACCAAGTACTGAGTCCATATGCATGCTTATACTTTTCAGAGGTCCGATATTGTTCTATGTACACTCCTTGTTTTATTGATTGCATGTAATATTCTAATTTACCTATATAGTGAATTTGGGGTTTTCATGAGCTGTAAGCCATAATCATCGCACTTATGACAAATCACGACTTGAACTATCTTGCTTTGACTGTAATGCGTCTATACTATATATTAGTTTCCCCTTTTACATTGCATTACTGTATATAGATGTTTTGTGGTTATGCACCTTTCTGTATATGTTATGTTTTTGTTTATCAACATTTTTTTTATTTTCTCTGGAAGATATTCACTGAATACATTTTGCAATATTCTAATACTTCATGCATTGGAAGTCTTTTCTGTGTGTCTGAGTGTGGTATTAATATTTATTGAATTATACAAAAACTATAAAGATTTGAGCATGCAAAAAAATAAAGCATATAAAGGAGGCCAAAATCAAGTGTCCTTTTAAGACTATATTTAATCACACTGCAGATCAAGGAAACATTAACAAAAGTAAACAATTGCAACAAAGCGGCAGAAGCCACCAGCCAGTAAGTCTCACCAGTCAGTTTGACATATTTTTCCTCACTCTCATGGATCAGTGCGTTTTGCAGGATCTGAGCAGTGCAGATGATAACATCATTCTTCTTCACAAAGTTAGCAAAGAAGCACTTCTCCTCATTGTCCCCACTAATCTCTATAACTTTAAATCTGTCCTGGAGAAATGGCTTGAATTCCTTTTCATAATGCTGATGTACTAGATGCACCTGCCAATACGGAAACAAAAAGACATAGCTTGCGAACCAAACATATCATTAATGGGTTAGAGACAAATGAAGGGGCATAATCAACCAGCAGTCATAACAATCCAAGCAAAAAAAAGCCTTTTTTACTTTTTTAGGATTTACTCATATTTATTGAAATTCGTACACTAGTTCATTAGTTTAGGTGGCCTTTGGACGGCAATTACCATTTTCGTCAGTCAATAGATGACTTGACTTGTAGAGCATTATGGGAGTTGTAGTTCCATAATAGCTAAATGTTCACTATTGGGATTTTGTGCTGTGATGAGCCTCCCACCCTAATACAAAAGATGTTCCATGATATGATGCAGAATAAAAATTTCCCAAATATTCTCTCATACCTTATTCACGATCATAGCAACTTTGGCATTCATCTTGGTCTCAAGATGCCTCATTGCCACATACAATGCTGCTCTGGTCTTGCCACTGCCTGTTGGGAGCCAGATTATAATATTTTTTCCCTCCAAGGCAGGTTTAATAACCTCCCACTGATAATCACGGAGTTCCATCTGCAAAGTGAGAACACATATTAGTAAGATTTCATTGTCCATCTTAATGTGATTTAACAGATAGGAGGAGAAGGGTCATTACCTACTAGTACAAAACATTGCCACGGAAAAAAAGTGGTCACAACCAATTTATTCTTTTTTTTTTGTTTTGTTTTATGAATGCACAACGGATATTTTAAGGGATACTATAGTTTGTAAAACAATGTTTAGGTTAATGTAGCAGTTTTGGTGTATAGATGAAGCCTCTGAAGTTTGTCTGGCAGATAGCCATTAGAGGAGGAGTTTATGCTGCAAGATAATTATTGCAGTTTCTCAGAAAGTGTAATAATTACCACGGTAAGATTATGGGACATGTACATTGCACACAGACCACTTCAATGAACTGAAGTGGTCTGGGTGCCTACAGTTTCCCTTTAATAACTATTACTAAAAATGTGAGATCTGTTCTCTAATTGTAAGATAATTGCTGTTTCAAAATAGATAAAACAGAAGGTGGAATATTTAGTTCCATATCTTGTGTTTTAGTCACATTAAACCTGTAAAAGGAACATTTAGTCTTTTTTGGAGAAAAGAACCTCTTGAAGATAGTGGGTTTTTTTAGGTCAGTCTGCTATCCTCCTTAGTTTTCAAGTAGGCAAAACTTTAGTACAGATGACGAATTCTGCTGTTGGTGTCTCATATAAAATAAAACACAAAAGAAACCACCAATAGTGTAATCCAGTATATACCATGTCTTAAGTAAAATGAAGATAAAATACACTCACAAGGAGAGAGCTTCCAATCAGCTCTTAGATAGGGCTCTGAGCGGTACAATCCCAGGATAAATCTGGAGCTGTTCTCTTTAGATGTTCACAATGTAAAAACGGCATATTAAAGGAATAAAACGAGATATAGTGCTCACCATTTTAAACAATAGTACTTTTTAAAAAATATATAAAATCTACATGTAATTTCAAGAGCACCTGTTGCTCAATATCAGTTTGGGTGGTATGATCCCCACCAAGGATATATGAAGGTAGATGTGGAGGTTCAATTAGATTAATAAAATAAAATACAGGATAAAAAATACATTAAAAATAATAATACAAGTTTGAGGGTAAAAACAATGTTTACTGTAATATGCCACACAAAATAAAACAGATAAAATAAAAGTCCTTCTATATGATCTGTAACGGAACGCCTGGAACCCCGACTGGGCACCTTCCGCTGACGGATGCTCTTAGTGCTTCCCGAGAGCTCGAAGCACTCCACCAGACACCATAACTACCGCAGACCCCACAAACCGCCGCAGCTTAGTTGGGGTCTCGCCGTCTTCCACCCACTCTGGACCCAAGACCAGGATCCAGCTTCCAGTAGGTAGACCACTCTTAAATCCAGAGAGCAGGAACAGGAACTAGAACAGCTCTTACAAGAGCTAGTGATTATACTCTGGGGAGTATAGTGATTATAGCAATCCCCAGAGTGTGGTTCTTCAATCCCCCAAACATGAGCGAAGACTTCATGAAGGGGTAAAGCAGGTCTGTTTAATGGAAGCAAGCACTCACAATTTATACAATTCCTCAGGCCAGAGGCACATCCCCTGGACCTGATGGTATACAGGCACACAAAGGACACAAACCAATCAAAACAATACAACAATGTCTGACACTCCCACATACACAGTAAAATCCCTCCCATCCAGGTACAGAAAATATCTCTAAAATACAACTGCAACAAAACACATTAAAATAAATAACTAATATTCCATGGAACTGAACCCACACATTTAACCTATCCCCAGATAGCTCGGTTCTGAGTTTTGACCGCACGCATGATTTCATGCCCAAAACAGTACCACAGAATTTGGCTGTGCGGCCGGTCTATTTCCAATGTAAAACATAGTTCAAATAGACGAGCGGCAACCGTTCGTGCAAACAGTCAATGTTCCAGTGCTGTTCGAATTGTCGAACGGTGTTCGGCTCCAGTCGAAGCATCGAAGTCTAGAGAAGGTAAAGTTTCAGCAGTGTTCGTGCCGTCGCGTGTCCGATTTGGGTTCCATGAACTCTGCAACCAAGCACCGCTGAACGTGTTCGACTGATTTAAAACGGCCGCCACCACGTTTTCGTATGTCGAATGGCGGCCCGTTTGACTACTTTAGCACTTCGGCTGTATCCGAAGTGCCCCTTCAGAAGTGCAAAGCTGTTCCCATATATTTTAAAGGGGCAGCAACAGTATATTAAAATCCCATATGCCCAAATAGGGCTTTTAAAGGGCAATACATCCCAGGGGCCATAGTCACAGGGCAAGAAGCTGGCAAGCAGGCCCCTCCAAATGCACGTGACAAAGGTGCTTTCGTCACATACTCACAATGCGTTCCACCCATAGGCTTTTTCAAGTGATAAAATCAGGTCATACATTAAGCCTTATTTATAGGGCTTTGAGATAAAGTCGCAAAAATATGACATCATTAGGTCACATGACCTTCACTCACATATATATTGCATTTATCAACTGATTGCATACAGGGCCGCCATCAGGGGGTGACAACCATGACGGTTGTCATGGGCCCGGCTTTCCTGAAGGGCCCGAACTGCTTTGGCAGTTCCGGGCCCCACATTCACTCTCTGCACATATATATAGCGATTATCACTCTATATATGTGCCGCTGCGGGCCCCCGGCTCCCTATACTTACAGAGGGGGCCCAGCAGACTGCAGCTGTATGTTACCCTGAACCAGGTAAGAAGCAGGGAGGGGGGAATAACATGTATTACATTTAAGGAGGGAAGGGGGGGGGGCACTTGCACAACATGCATACACTCTGCATTCACTACACTCTGCATTTATTACACTAACACACACTCTGCATTCATTACATTAACACACACTCTGCATTCACTGCACTGACACACATTCTGCATTCATTACACTAACATGCGCTCTGCATTAATTATACACACAGCATCCACTACACAAACATCCTGCATTCACTGCACACACACTACATCCACCACACATTCAAACACTCTGCATTCACTATACACAGACACTGCGTCTAAAACACACACTACATCCACTACTAAACATATTGCATTTAGTACACACAAACACTACATCCACTACACAAACACACTCTGCGTTCACTATACACAGGGCCTCCGCTACACAAGCACACACTCTGCGTTCACTGCACATACAGTATCTAATACACACAAACACTACATCCATTACACACATTCTAATTCACTTCCACTATACACACCACATTCAGTCCTGCATCATTGTCAGCGGACTAGATAGGAGTCCTGTGGGCGGACTCGTGGGCGGGCCCGAGGGGGGGGGGGGCCCAGACCTTGTGCTTTGTCAGGGGCCCCACAATTTCTGATGGCAGCCCTGATTGCATATCATAAAAAACACAGTTATTGTCCAAACATCTATTTAAAAAATTGTGTATGTGATAATGGAGAATAAAAGCTTTAATTAGAATGAAATAATCTTAAAATCATCAAAAACATTTTAAAAAGACATTGATATTTGGGGGAGAACTAGATTTCCCAAGGTGCATTTAGGCATCATGATTGACATGTAGTCTAAGGAAGGTGGGACACGTGCAAATCAATTAACCCCTTAAGACCGCAGGACGTACTATGCCGTCCTTATTTTGGTGTCTCTAAACGCCGCAGGACGGCATAGTACGTCCTGGGCGGTCTTCAGCCCCAAGTGGCCGGCGGAACATGGCCGCTGCAGATCGCGGTCGGGGGGCATGACTGGCCCCCCAGGCAGCCCCCCTGTGCCTGGGGACCGCGGTCTGCAGCTTCCGATCGCAGTGACAGGCTGTCACTGCGATCGGTATTTACCATGTGTCAGCCGATTTGAAATCGGCTGACACATGGAGCCGGCCGCATTCTTCTGCAGCAGATCGCGGTCGGGGGACATGCCTGGCCCCCCAGGCAGCCCCCCTGGGGTCAGTGACCGCGATCTGAACTGTCAGGCTGCAGTCTGATCACACTGACAGGCTGCCATAGCCTGTCAGTGCGATCAGTGTTACTATGTGTCAGCCCATTGGCTGACACATGTAACTGCAGCCATTAGCCCCCTACAGATCGCGGTGGGGGGCATGCCTGTACCTCCCAGGCATCCCCCTGTGGCCAATTACCGCGATCTGTAGGAGGTGATCACAGTGACAGCCAGTCACTGTGGTCACTGTTAGTATGTGTCAGCCAATGATCTCAGATCACTGGCTGACACATTGTCTCTGCCCCTCTCCTCACCTCACTTCGATCTGAGAGAGAGAGGCAGAGAGATCGTGGTTTTTGCAGCTCCTGTGGAAAAAGAAAGTTTAAATTTTTTTTTAAAGTTTTAAAATTTATATTTTATTTAACCCTTTCAGTGCTGATCACAGCATATTACTGTGATCAACCTGATTAGGGTATTTATTTATTATTATTTTTTTGGATCAAAAAAAAATTATTTCTAATTTTTTTTGATCCTTTGTGTCAGTCGCAGCAACCCAAATCTCCATTACCCTTTCCACGCTGCCGTGATCACTATACTGTACAGTATATCTGCTGTACAGTACTGTATCAGTGATCACTGTGATCAGAGGGCTCTCTGATCAGACTGACCTTTTTTAGGGTTATTTTTACATATCAAAAAATAACCCTTTCAGTTTTAAAAACTTTTTTGGGTCAAAAAAATTATTTCTAATTTTTTTTTGACCCTTTGTGTCAGTCGCAGCAACCCAAATCTCCATTACCCTTTCCCCGCTGCCGTGATCACTATACTGTACAGTATATCTGCTGTACAGTACTGTATCAGTGATCACTGTGATCAGAGGGCTCTCTGATCAGACTGACCTTTTTTAGGGTTATTTTTACAGATCAAAAAATAACCCTTTCAGTTTTAAAAACTTTTTTGGGTCAAAAAAATTATTTCTAATTTTTTTTGACCCTTTGTGTCAGTCGCAGCAACCCAAATCTCCCTTAACCCTTTCCCCGCTGCCGTGATCACTAAACTGTACAGTTTATCTGCTGTACAGTACTGTATCAGTGATCACTGTGATCAGAGGGCTCTCTGATCAGACTGACTTTTTTTTAGGGTTATTTTTATAGATCTGAAAATAACCCTTTCAGTGTACTGATTGCAGCTGCCTATACTGTGATCAGTACATTTATATTATTTTTTGAGGGCGGGTAGTAGGTGTTAGGCAGGTAGATAATTAATTACCCACTTTAGTATATAAATTAATTAATTTGTCCCCCTAGAATGGCACGTCGCTACTCAGCCGAGGAGGCGTATGCCATTCTGGCAGGCAGTGATAGTGACACTCTGCAAGACAGTGACACTATCACTGCCTCTGACATTGAGCCTCTGAGTGAGACCTCAAGTGATGGTGCCCCACCACCACTCACAAGAGGACGCTCAGCAAGCCCAATGCCAGGCGGAGACTGGGTGCCTCCAAATATGATGGCCCCAGAAATACCGCCGTTCACTGTTACACCTGGCATCACTGTAACAGTGGACGACTGCGAGCCAATTCGTTTTTTTGAGCTCTTTATGTCAGACGATATATTTGAGCTCATGGCTCAGCAAACGAATTTGTTTGCTATGCAGTATCTCTCTGCACATCCGGGGTCCCATCATGGTCGCAGGAATATGTGGAGACCCACGGATGTCGCAGAGATGAAGCGGTTTTGGGCTTTAACCCTAATGATGGGTATTGTAAAAAAGCCCAGTATCAGGTCCTACTGGAGCAAGCAACGTATCCTGGCTACACCTCTTTTCCCTGAGGTTATGTTGAGGGATCGCTACCTGCAACTGCTGCGATTCCTTCATTTTAATGATAACTCGCTGTGTCCCCCTAGAAACGACCCACTGTTTGACAGGCTATATAAAATTCGGCCCTTTATTCAACTCCTGTCAGACAAATTTTCTGAAAATTATGTCCCCGATAAAGATATTTCAATTGACGAGTCCCTTATGAAATTTAAAGGTCGACTGCTATTTAAGCAATATATTCCATCGAAGCGGTCCCGATATGGCGTTAAATTTTATAAATTATGTGAATCCTGTACTGGTTACACATGGGCGTTTCGCATTTACCAGGGGAAGGATAGCCATCTTGACCCACCAGGATGCCCTGATTCTGTGGGTACAAGTGGCAAGATTGTTTGGGATCTAATCCTTCCCTTGTTGAATAAGGGATATAGGCTATGGGTTGACAATTATTATACCAGTATAGAATTATTTAAAAATGTATATTGTTTTGAAACCCTAGCCTGTGGCACAGTGAGGAAGAATCGCAGGGGTTTCCCCCAAGCCCTGGCAAGTGGCAGAAGCAGTAGAGGTTCCTCTTCAGCTCTCCGCCAGGATGAGTTGCTTGCTCTTCGCTTCAGAGATAGGAAAGATGTATACATGCTGTCTACGATGCATGACGAAAGTACAGTGCCAGTGTCTGTGAGAGGTAGCACTGAGCATCTGGAAAAGCCGAAGTGCATTGTAGACTACAGCAAGTTTATGGGGGGAGTAGACTTGGCTGACCAATGCATACAGCCCTATCTGGTGAACCGAAAAACTAGGACCTGGTACAAGAAAATTGCAATCTACGTGAGCCAGATTGCAATTTTCAATGCCTATGTCCTCTATACAAAAGAGGTCATAGGTAGGCCCTGCCCTTTCCTCGAATTCACATTAAGCATTTTGTCCCGTATGTTATTTACCCAGCCCCCCAATCCCACTTTGGAATCAGGAGATCTCCAAAGACTTTGTGGCAAACACTTCCCTTCCCGAATCCCATCCACCCCTAGTAAAAAAGCTCCCCCAAAAAAGTGCCGTGTTTGCTACAAGAAAGGAGTCCGAAAGGACTCCAGTTTTTATTGTCCAACCTGCCCATCTCTACCCGCCCTCTGCATAACAGACTGTTTCAAAGTCTACCATACAGAGCTGAATTTCTGAATCACTCTGTATGGGACTTTGGCAGTTTGTTTGCTTGATTTACCTGGATTTCTGACCTCGGCTTGTCCTGACTACGCTTTGTTAGCTGCCTGTACCGACCCATTGGCTTGTTTTACCGACTACTCTGAATTCTGGATTCCCCTGACCTTGGCCTGTCCCTGTTTACGCTAGCCATTCTAAAGTGGATACACCAAACAACTCAAAATACTACATTTGTAGTACTTGAAATGTGACTTCCCAATAAAAAACTGATCACAGGGTTAATGCTGTGATTAGCACTGAAAGGGTTACAAAAAATAGTTTTTTTTTTTCGTTTTTTTTACTTCTCAAACTTTTCGCACAGTGACTCTCTATGTGATATCAAAGATCTATCTGCCTCTCTCTGCCTTCAGATCAAAGTGTATGTGGGGTACTGTTCTATTCATGTGATATAATAAAAACCTGGAAACATGGTACATGTAGGTACTGTTATATTCAAAAGACAGTGTTAAATCAAAATACTAAGTCTCTAGTGCACTAACTAATATCAGGATTATGACATTTCCAGTGAAAATGCTATTTATCTGATTAAAAAGACAAAAATCAAAGTAGAAATCACTACATGGGCCCAGCATTTCTGTTAAAATGGCTAGACCTAACATCTCAAATTATGCCATTTGTTATACTCTGGGGTGCCTACTTTTGAAAATGGTTTGCCATAACGGTGGGAATGTTATTACCCAGGCTGCCATACTCTCTGAAAAGCTACATAGGCCCAGAAAATAATATTGGCAAACTTACAAGCTGAAAGGGCATCTAATATATTTCGCCCTGTGACTTATCAGTAAAATCTGAAATAATAGTACGTGGGGGTACCGTTATATTCAGAAGACAGTGTTAAATCAAAATACCAAGTCTCTAGTGCACTAACTAATATCTGTATTATGACATTTCCAGTGAAAATGCTATTTATCTGATTAAAAAGACAAAAATCAAAGTAGAAATCGCTACATGGGCCCAGCATTTCTGTTAAAATGGCTAGACCTAACATCTCAAATTATGCCATTTGTTATACTCTGGGGTGCCTACTTTTGAAAATGGTTTGCCATAACGGTGGGAATGTTATTACCCAGGCTGCCATGCTCTCTCAAAGGCGAGATAGACCCAGAAAATCCCTTTGTTAAATTGCCAACTTTGAAAAGGACATCTAATATTTTTGTCCCCATGACTTCCCCCCCAAAACAGAGAATCTAGTACATGGGGGTACTGTTACATTCAGGAGACAATGTTAAATACAAATAGTGAGGCTTTGTTGCAATAACTCATATCAGGAATATGAAATGTCCTGTGAAAATGGAGTTCATGTGCGTGAAAAAGCACAAATAAAGCTATAACCCCTATGTGGGCCCTTCATTTCTGATAAAGTGGTTAGACCAAACATCTTGCAATGCACCATTTCTTATACTCTGGGTTGCCTACTTTTGAAAATGGTATGCCATAATAGTGGAAATGTTATTACCCAGGCTGCCATGCTCTCTCAAATGCGATATAGGCCCAGAAAATCACTTTGCCAAATTTCAATGTAATAAAGCCTAAATGGATAAGCCGTATATATGACCGTGTAACTTTCCAAAACACCATAAAACCTATACATGGGGGGTACCATGGCGCTCGTGAGACCTCACTGAGCAGAACTAGGAGTGTTTCAGGGCAGTAAACTATATACTAACAATAATATTATCAGTGAAAGTACAGATTTTATGTGAAAAATGCAAAAAAAACAAACAAACACTAAATTTGGCTAGGGTTTGTGCCCAAGTGGCTACTAGAAAAGACTGGGCATACCCCATTTTGAATACCCTGGGATGTCTACTTTTTCAAATGGTATGCCATGATGGGGGTAATTTTCATTTCTTGGCTGCCATACGGTCTCAAAGGCAGCCTGGACACTGCAAACTAATCTGACAAATTTCAAGGTGAAAAAGCATAAATGGATAAGCCGTATATATGACCCTGAAACTTTCCAAAACCCCATAAAACCTATACATGGGGGGTACCATGGCGCTCGTGAGACCTCACTGAGCAGAACTAGGAGTGTTTCAGGGCAGTAAACTATATACTAACAATAATATTATCAGTGAAAGTACAGATTTTATGTGAAAAATGCAAAAAAAACAAACAAACACTAAATTTGGCTAGGGTTTGTGCCCAAGTGGCTACTACAAAAGACTGGGCATACCCCATTTTGAATACCCTTGGATGTCTACTTTTTCAAATGGTATGCCATGATGGGGGTAATTTTCATTTCTTGGCTGCCATACGGTCTCAAAGGCAGCCTGGACACTGCAAACTAATCTGACAAATTTCAAGGTGAAAAAGCATAAATGGATAAGCCGTATATATGACCCTGAAACTTTTCAAAACCCCATAAAACCTATACATGGGGGGTACCATGGCGCTCGTGAGACCTCACTGAGCAGAACTAGGAGTGTTTCAGGGCAGTAAACTATATACTAACAATAATATTATCAGTGAAAGTACAGATTTTATGTGAAAAATGCAAAAAAAACAAACAAACACTAAATTTGGCTAGGGTTTGTGCCCAAGTGGCTACTAGAAAAGACTGGGCATACCCCATTTTGAATACCCTGGGATGTCTACTTTTTCAAATGGTATGCCATGATGGGGGTAATTTTCATTTCTTGGCTGCCATACGGTCTCAAAGGCAGCCTGGACACTGCAAACTAATCTGACAAATTTCAAGGTGAAAAAGCATAAATGGATAAGCCGTATATATGACCCTGAAACTTTCCAAAACCCCATAAAACCTATACATGGGGGGTACCATGGCGCTCATGAGACCTCACTGAGCAGAACTAGGAGTGTTTCAGGGCAGTAAACTATATACTAACAATAATATTATCAGTGAAAGTACAGATTTTATGTGAAAAATGCAAAAAAAAAAAAAAAACACTAAATTTGGCTAGGGTTTGTGCCCAAGTGGCTACTAGAAAAGACTGGGCATACCCCATTTTGAATACCCTGGGATGTCTACTTTTTCAAATGGTATGCCATGATGGGGGTAATTTTCATTTCTTGGCTGCCATACGGTCTCAAAGGCAGCCTGGACACTGCAAACTAATCTGACAAATTTCAAGGTGAAAAAGCATAAATGGATAAGCCGTATATATGACCCTGAAACTTTTCAAAACCCCATAAAACCTATACATGGGGGGTACCATGGCGCTCGTGAGACCTCACTGAGCAGAACTAGGAGTGTTTCAGGGCAGTAAACTATATACTAACAATAATATTATCAGTGAAAGTACAGATTTTATGTGAAAAATGCAAAAAAAACAAACAAACACTAAATTTGGCTAGGGTTTGTGCCCAAGTGGCTACTAGAAAAGACTGGGCATACCCCATTTTGAATACCCTGGGATGTCTACTTTTTCAAATGGTATGCCATGATGGGGGTAATTTTCATTTCTTGGCTGCCATACGGTCTCAAAGGCAGCCTGGACACTGCAAACTAATCTGACAAATTTCAAGGTGAAAAAGCATAAATGGATAAGCCGTATATATGACCCTGAAACTTTCCAAAACCCCATAAAACCTATACATGGGGGGTACCATGGCGCTCATGAGACCTCACTGAGCAGAACTAGGAGTGTTTCAGGGCAGTAAACTATATACTAACAATAATATTATCAGTGAAAGTACAGATTTTATGTGAAAAATGCAAAAAAAAAAAAACAAACACTAAATTTGGCTAGGGTTTGTGCCCAAGTGGCTACTAGAAAAGACTGGGCATACCCCATTTTGAATACCCTGGGATGTCTACTTTTTCAAATGGTATGCCATGATGGGGGTAATTTTCATTTCTTGGCTGCCATACGGTCTCAAAGGCAGCCTGGACACTGCAAACTAATCTGACAAATTTCAAGGTGAAAAAGCATAAATGGATAAGCCGTATATATGACCCTGAAACTTTTCAAAACCCCATAAAACCTATACATGGGGGGTACCATGGCGCTCGTGAGACCTCACTGAGCAGAACTAGGAGTGTTTCAGGGCAGTAAACTATATACTAACAATAATATTATCAGTGAAAGTACAGATTTTATGTGAAAAATGCAAAAAAAACAAACAAACAATAAATTTTGGCTAGGGTTTGTGCCCAAGTGGCTACTAGAAAAGACTGGGCATACCCCATTTTGAATACCCTGGGATGTCTACTTTTTCAAATGGTATGCCATGATGGGGGTAATTTTCATTTCTTGGCTGCCATACGGTCTCAAAGGCAGCCTGGACACTGCAAACTAATCTGACAAATTTCAAGGTGAAAAAGCATAAATGGATAAGCCGTATATATGACCCTGAAACTTTCCAAAACCCCATAAAACCTATACATGGGGGGTACCATGGCGCTCGTGAGACCTCACTGAGCAGAACTAGGAGTGTTTCAGGGCAGTAAACTATATACTAACAATAATATTATCAGTGAAAGTACAGATTTTATGTGAAAAATGCAAAAAAACCAAACAAACACTAAATTTGGCTAGGGTTTGTGCCCAAGTGGCTACTACAAAAGACTGGGCATACCCCATTTTGAATACCCTTGGATGTCTACTTTTTCAAATGGTATGCCATGATGGGGGTAATTTTCATTTCTTGGCTGCCATACGGTCTCAAAGGCAGCCTGGACACTGCAAACTAATATGACAAATTTCAAGGTGAAAAAGCATAAATGGATAAGCCGTATATATGACCCTGAAACTTTTCAAAACCCCATAAAACCTATACATGGGGGGTACCATGGCGCTCGTGAGACCTCACTGAGCAGAACTAGGAGTGTTTCAGGGCAGTAAACTATATACTAACAATAATATTATCAGTGAAAGTACAGATTTTATGTGAAAAATGCAAAAAAAACAAACAAACACTAAATTTGGCTAGGGTTTGTGCCCAAGTGGCTACTAGAAAAGACTGGGCATACCCCATTTTGAATACCCTGGGATGTCTACTTTTTCAAATGGTATGCCATGATGGGGGTAATTTTCATTTCTTGGCTGCCATACGGTCTCAAAGGCAGCCTGGACACTGCAAACTAATCTGACAAATTTCAAGGTGAAAAAGCATAAATGGATAAGCCGTATATATGACCCTGAAACTTTCCAAAACCCCATAAAACCTATACATGGGGGGTACCATGGCGCTCATGAGACCTCACTGAGCAGAACTAGGAGTGTTTCAGGGCAGTAAACTATATACTAACAATAATATTATCAGTGAAAGTACAGATTTTATGTGAAAAATGCAAAAAAAAAAAACAAACACTAAATTTGGCTAGGGTTTGTGCCCAAGTGGCTACTAGAAAAGACTGGGCATACCCCATTTTGAATACCCTGGGATGTCTACTTTTTCAAATGGTATGCCATGATGGGGGTAATTTTCATTTCTTGGCTGCCATACGGTCTCAAAGGCAGCCTGGACACTGCAAACTAATCTGACAAATTTCAAGGTGAAAAAGCATAAATGGATAAGCCGTATATATGACCCTGAAACTTTTCAAAACCCCATAAAACCTATACATGGGGGGTACCATGGCGCTCGTGAGACCTCACTGAGCAGAACTAGGAGTGTTTCAGGGCAGTAAACTATATACTAACAATAATATTATCAGTGAAAGTACAGATTTTATGTGAAAAATGCAAAAAAAACAAACAAACACTAAATTTGGCTAGGGTTTGTGCCCAAGTGGCTACTAGAAAAGACTGGGCATACCCCATTTTGAATACCCTGGGATGTCTACTTTTTCAAATGGTATGCCATGATGGGGGTAATTTTCATTTCTTGGCTGCCATACGGTCTCAAAGGCAGCCTGGACACTGCAAACTAATCTGACAAATTTCAAGGTGAAAAAGCATAAATGGATAAGCCGTATATATGACCCTGAAACTTTCCAAAACCCCATAAAACCTATACATGGGGGGTACCATGGCGCTCATGAGACCTCACTGAGCAGAACTAGGAGTGTTTCAGGGCAGTAAACTATATACTAACAATAATATTATCAGTGAAAGTACAGATTTTATGTGAAAAATGCAAAAAAAAAAAAACAAACACTAAATTTGGCTAGGGTTTGTGCCCAAGTGGCTACTAGAAAAGACTGGGCATACCCCATTTTGAATACCCTGGGATGTCTACTTTTTCAAATGGTATGCCATGATGGGGGTAATTTTCATTTCTTGGCTGCCATACGGTCTCAAAGGCAGCCTGGACACTGCAAACTAATCTGACAAATTTCAAGGTGAAAAAGCATAAATGGATAAGCCGTATATATGACCCTGAAACTTTTCAAAACCCCATAAAACCTATACATGGGGGGTACCATGGCGCTCGTGAGACCTCACTGAGCAGAACTAGGAGTGTTTCAGGGCAGTAAACTATATACTAACAATAATATTATCAGTGAAAGTACAGATTTTATGTGAAAAATGCAAAAAAAACAAACAAACAATAAATTTTGGCTAGGGTTTGTGCCCAAGTGGCTACTAGAAAAGACTGGGCATACCCCATTTTGAATACCCTGGGATGTCTACTTTTTCAAATGGTATGCCATGATGGGGGTAATTTTCATTTCTTGGCTGCCATACGGTCTCAAAGGCAGCCTGGACACTGCAAACTAATCTGACAAATTTCAAGGTGAAAAAGCATAAATGGATAAGCCGTATATATGACCCTGAAACTTTCCAAAACCCCATAAAACCTATACATGGGGGGTACCATGGCGCTCGTGAGACCTCACTGAGCAGAACTAGGAGTGTTTCAGGGCAGTAAACTATATACTAACAATAATATTATCAGTGAAAGTACAGATTTTATGTGAAAAATGCAAAAAAACCAAACAAACACTAAATTTGGCTAGGGTTTGTGCCCAAGTGGCTACTAGAAAAGACTGGGCATACCCCATTTTGAATACCCTGGGATGTCTACTTTTTCAAATGGTATGCCATGATGGGGGTAATTTTCATTTCTTGGCTGCCATACGGTCTCAAAGGCAGCCTGGACACTGCAAACTAATCTGACAAATTTCAAGGTGAAAAAGCATAAATGGATAAGCCGTATATGTGACCCTGAAACTTTCCAAAACCCCATAAAACCTATACATGGGGGGTACCATGGCGCTCGTGAGACCTCACTGAGCAGAACTAGGAGTGTTTCAGGGCAGTAAACTATATACTAACAATAATATTATCAGTGAAAGTACAGATTTTATGTGAAAAATGCAAAAAAACCAAACAAACACTAAATTTGGCTAGGGTTTGTGCCCAAGTGGCTACTAGAAAAGACTGGGCATACCCCATTTTGAATACCCTGGGATGTCTACTTTTTCAAATGGTATGCCATGATGGGGGTAATTTTCATTTCTTGGCTGCCATACGGTCTCAAAGGCAGCCTGGACACTGCAAACTAATCTGACAAATTTCAAGGTGAAAAAGCATAAATGGATAAGCCGTATATATGACCCTGAAACTTTCCAAAACCCCATAAAACCTATACATGGGGGGTACCATGGCGCTCGTGAGACATCACTGAGCAGAACTAGGAGTGTTTCAGGGCAGTAAACTATATACTAACAATAATATTATCAGTGAAAGTACAGATTTTATGTAAAAAAAAGAAAACACAAAAAAAAACGCTAACTTTGGCTAGGGTTTGTGCCCAAGTGGCTACTACAAAAGACTGGCCATACCCCATTTTGAATACCCTGGGATGTCTACTTTTTCAAATGGTATGCCATGATGGGGGTAATTTTCATTTCTGGGCTGCCATACGGTCTAAAAGGCAACCTAGGTCACTCAAACCAATCTGTCAAATTTCTATGCAGAAAATAAAATAATGGACAAGTCGTATATTTGACCCTGTAACTTTCCAAAACCCCATAAAACCTATACATGGGGGGTACTGTTTTACTCGTGAGACATTTCTGAATACAAATATGTATGTTTTATTGCAGGAAAACCGAATAGTATTCTGACATTAACAGTTAAATTGCCATGCTGAAATTGAAAAATAACAAGATTTCATAATTTTTTCAAGTTTTTTAGATTTTATTCATATAAAATGGAGTTCCATACATGAATGTTTGATATTAAATGAAAGCCCTGTTTCCCCTGAACAAAATGATATATAATAAGTGTGGGTGCACTTAGTATGAAAGAGGTAAATTATTGTTGAACAGACATATAGTAAAATTCTGTGGTTTGTTTACATTTTTTTTGGATCACAACTTGTACATTTGGCTGCGGTCTTAACCCGTTAACGCCGTTACGGCGTTCCATGCCGTCCCCATTATAATGGGCTTTAAAGCCGTTGCGGCGGCATGGAACGCCGTAACGGCTTTGAGCCCCAGGAGGTAAGTTATACTTACCTCCGCCGCGATCCTCTTCTGGGGGGCTGCCTGACAGCCCAGGCAGCCCTCCCACGGCAAATGAGGCCCCCGGAGGCCATGTGATCGCTCTCAAAGAGCGATCACATGGCCCCCTATAGCTGGCTATGGATCTGCCTGCAAGGGGACCTTCTAAAATATCAGACAGTCCCCCTGCTGGTAAGAAAGTATAAAAAAAGAAATTAAACATGTTTAAAAATAAATTGAAAATATTTTTATATATATATAATATGTATATATATTATATATATAATATATATACATATTATATATATGTAACGTCATACAAAGTGTATTTTAATACTAATATAAGTATATATATTAGCATTAAAATACACTTAGAATGATGTTACATATATATAATATGTATATATATTATATATATAATAGATGTACATATATATATTATATATATACGTATAATTAAAATAATAAATAAATAAAATAATAAAATAAATAAATAAAATATTGAAACAAAATTTAATATAAATTATATATTCATATGTAATTTCATTCTAACTGTATTTTGTTATTAATATATATATATATTGGTAACAAAATACACTTAGAATGGCATTCTATATATATCTATCTATATATAAAATACAAATAACCGCAAATATATATATATAGATAAATACATATAATTACATAAAAAATTACATTAGTATACACGTAGAATTTAAATACATATATATGTATATATATTAAAATTCTACATGTATATTTAAATAATCTTTTAACATAATTATGTGATTTGATTAATTAAAATTTGATTGACATGCCTGACAACACAGGGAGAAAGTGCAGAGAATTTAATTTGCAAGCACTATATTTGACCCTGTAATACTCTACGACACCATAAAACCTGTACATAGGGGGTACTGTTTTACTCGGGAGACTTCGCTGAACTCAAATATTAGTGTTTCAAACTGGTAAATTGTATTACAACGATGATATTTTAAGTAAAAGTTACGTTTTTTGCATTTTTTACAAACAAACGGCACTTTTATGGACTATATTATTGTTGTAATATGTTTTGCCGTTTTAAAACACTAATATTTGTGTTTAGTGAAGTCTCCCGAGAATAACAGTACCCCCCATGTACAGGTTTTATGGTGTTTTGGAAAGTTAGAGAGTCACATATAAGGCTTGCGTTTCATTTTTTTCACATTGAAATTTGCTAGATTGGTTATGTTGCCTTTGAGAGCGTATGGTAGCCCAGGAATGAGAATTACCCCCATGATGGCATACCATTTGCAAAAGTAGACAACCCGAGGTATTGCAAGTGGGGTATGTCCAGTCTTTCTTAGTAGCCACTTAGTCACAAACACTGGCCAAATATTAGTTTTTTGCTTTTTTCACACAAAAACAAATATGAACGCTAACTTTGGCCAGTGTTTGTGACTAAGTGGCTACTAACAAAGACTAAACATACCCCACTTTCAATACCTTGGCTTGTCTACTTTTTCAAATGGTATGCCATTATGGGGGTAATTCTCATTCCTGGGCTACCACACCGTCTCAAAGGTAACATTACTAATCTGGCAAATTTCAATTTGAAAATGGAACGTTCTATATTTGACCCTGTAACTTTCCAAAACAACATAAAACCTGTTAATGGGGGGTACTGTTGTACTCGTGAGACATCGCTGATTACAAATATGTGCATTTTGTGCAGTAAAACCTAACAGTATTATGACATTTACAGCTAAAATGTGAGGTGGAACTACACATTTTTAAAAAATAAATAAATTTCTCACAGTTTTTTTTATTTTATTCATAATAAATTATATTCCATATATGAATAGTTAATGGTAAATTAAAGCCCTGCTTCTCCTGAACAAAATGATATATAATAAGTGTGGGTGCATATAATATGAAAGAGGGGAACTACGGGTGAACAGACATATAGCGCAAATTCCAGTTTTTGTTTACGTTTTGTTTTGATCAGAATGTGCACTATTGACTCCGTCCTGAAGGGGTTAAGGGGTTAAATGTGTTTAGCACTTCATGTGGTCACATGATGTAAACAAACGCAAGAAACAAAAAAATATATAATTCTGCTGATTTCAAGATCAGCTGTCCCCAAAAATGTTGAATCACCAGCAAAGAGGGCACATTGGTAGTATGGAGTCAGGGTAGAAACTAGGAGATTATAACCCTGAATATTCATGTAGAAAACTTAAAATAACATTGGGGACTACATTTCCCTCCAGCACTAGCGGTCTTGTTAGAAGGTTGCATCACTTGTTGCTAGGTAGACTAGGAAAAAAATGTATAATGTAGATAATGTTGTGCTTTGTGCTTGTGGTTTACAGAGTTTGATTGCAATAATGTAAAAGGACATATGTAAACTATTGGGATAAAAATGACAATATGATAAGATAAAAAGTGGAAATACAATAATAAGTAAATAAATCAAAATATTTATATGGCTAATATATATATATATATATATATATATATATATATATATATATATATATATATAGAAGGCTTGGCCTGGAATTGTGGGAGGTACATCTTTCCCTATATAAAGCACAACAAGCCCAGCTTACCTGTCATCGACGTTCCCGGAAGTGCTTTGATCTACTTCCGGTTCACATGATCCAGACGCGGCAGCGGGCGAGAAAGTTACACCAAATCGAGTTTCGCACGGGCGCTTCCAACGCCACGTGTAACATTAGATAGGGGACCCCTTCGTCCCTCAGGCTCCCCAGCAACGAGCTATACACAAAGGGACCCCCCACGTACTCACAGGGGGGACGGCCCACAAAGGGTCCCCTTTCATATTTGCCGCATACCGGCTTTAAGGTGCCGATAAACACATCAAATACACAAACACCTATACTTATGTGCGGTCCTTGTACATGGTCATCTTCCTATTCCGGGCTGCATGTATGTATGTATGACTAAATATCGCCACCTGGTGGCTTTGTTCAATAAGGATTGGTATCATTCATTAAATGTATGGCTAACTTCATGTATTTTGCAATTGTACACTCAAAGCTCTATTAATTAATTACAGACGGGTTATAAACTGTCAATCATTTTAACCTGCTACTCTTTCACTCGCATCAGTGATTGTTCTGTTAAGGCTACGCCAGTATTAAACACTTCATTATAAAATTCTTTACTTTATTCATTAGTTATTATATAGGTTATATTATGCTCAACTCTGTCTTGTCCTGACATTAGTTTCCCGCCTGCCGGCAGACAGTTTCAAACCTCTCAAACATTATACTCTGGCTGATAAATAATACTCTTTAGGTTAATAAAAAAAACATTTTTAACGCTTGATTACAATAAATTCTACAACCTTTACAAACCATTCTTACTAAATCCTCCATTACGTTACAAATGCTGCCACAATTCGTGCAATCAACCATTTTGTGGTAAACATTCACCCCTCCGTTCGTGCTAACTAGCAATTTGTGGGGTATAAAAGGTTGTTGGTTCAAGTTGGCATTTCACTCACATATTGCAGTAATAATTATACTCCGTTTAAATTTATATTCCCATGCTGTTGTTTTCATTTTACCACCACAGTTCCATTTAGTGAAAACTTATATGTTGTCAATTATATGTGGAGTAGCCTGTTTGGTTTTGGCTTTATCACCACCTTGTGGTTGGACAAGCTTGAGCGGCTAAATTCTGTTATAGGCTTATTATATGTGTACATATATAAAGAACTTTATATGTGTAAAGAACTTTTCGGTTAAAGGGGAAAAATGTCTACGGCTGCTCCCAGGGATTAGGTGGTAATTTAAATTAGTGAAATGTTTTAGGTTCAAGTAAGGATTGTTCTCAACTTCAGTATATGTCAGACAAGTCATTTATCAGGTATGTATACCGGTCACACCCAGGCAAGGTTACCAGTAGCTTTAAACTCTCGCCAAGTTAGGTAAGATCCCATAGGCTTCTTTGCCTAGCAGTCAAGTGGTCCTACAAGGCATACGATTAACCATTACACTCAGAGGTTCATGCCAATCGTCCCAATTCATAGTTAGAGCCTTGCACCAACTCATAGTTAGGGCCTCACCCGTCACGGCCAATCGTTATTACTCTCTGTTAAGCGTCCCCGAGAGGCCAACACCCCGCCATCCACCTCAGTGGCACAAAGGCCCCACGAGCAAAATCATAGGTAGAGCCTTTCATAGCCACTTGGCAAGTAGTCAGGGCTTCACCTGTCACCAACCTAAGCTAGTTAATACAATATCGCCAGTAGGCACTAGCCTAGTAAGCTGGGTCACTACCGTTCTATACGGTACCATACTAACCTTACCCATCTGCCTCACTTCCGTAGCATGTCTAATGATTCTACACAAGGAGATGATTTGTCGGTGGCCAGCACCCCACTCAGATCAGGCTCGCAGAGACGAACCAATCCTCCAAGTCCAGTTTTCAGCTATCGTTCCTGGACTATCCCTAAGATCACTTCAGAACTTAAAAAGAGGAATATTCCTTTCCCGGCTACAGCCAGGAAAGCCGAACTGTTTAGGTTGTTAAATATTACTGAAGACAACGAGAGGCCAGGCCCTAGTTCTGATTTCAATGTGCAAAATAGCCTTGCAGAATTACACAACATGATGGCCTCCCTTGTTTCCTCAGTAGCAACTATGAACAATAGATTGGATAATCTGGAGTCAAACAATATCACAACCGTTCCAGAGATTCCAGTGCCAGTTACTCAGCCCATACCTAACTCAGGAGGTAAAGATAACCCTCTACCAGCTAGTAGAGCTACTAATATCATTAACCCCATTCATCTCATTCCTCAGTCTCTAAGATGGGACATTATAGAGGGGAAGGACATAAACTTAGCATCACTACTGATTGCAGCTCAAGACATGGTAAAAAAACAGGGCCTATACCTTCGAGGATCTGTCAGTAGTGATGAAGTCTAGCGATCCTAGACTAAATAGGAAACTCAATATCCCCGAATTTGTCCTTGAGATCTGTACAGCTTTCCCACTCCGTAGAGAGGAACTTGACTTATACCTTCATAAAGTGGTTGAGTTAGCATACAAGTACGGCGGCTATGCATTTTTTGATTAACATAAGTAATTTTCTTCCAGATCCGCTGCATCTCTCTCCCAGTACAATACGATTACTGATTGGGCACAGCTAGACACAGAATTTTTTCTGATGCATTTTGCAGGTGTTAAAACCCCTTCCTGCGCTATATACTCTTCTGCTGCTCATTCAGTTAATATCTGTCCTGAAAACATAGCGACCCCTTCTACCAGTAGCGCCAATACTGGATAGCAATCCAACACAACACAGAGGGAAGTGAGAGACAAACTTGGTAGGCCTATTGTTTTTCTAGTTAAAGCACAAGTGTCATGGAGTAAGACTTCGGGGTTAAGTTCTCAGCAGTGAGGAGCCTGACTCCACCCCCCTCTGACACAGCTCTGACAGTATTTAGGGAGACTGGGCCAGAGGGAGGGTGCTTGGTGATTGATTGTTTGAGCTAACATGTGAGCTCCCTCCTGGAGCTCCATAGGTTCAGCTACTGGGAAACTTGGACCAGACAAACCCTTCCAGCCTTTGAGCAAATGCAAGGATTGCTGCAAGCCATAAAGGATTACTGGAGAAAGGAAACTTTGCTACTTTACAAGTGGACAATATGTCTGGACTATTGGAGGACTACCCATATAAACCTTAAGTATATCTTTCAGCTAATTGATTACAAAATCATTTATTCTATGAACTGTTTCTTGCATTGCATTTACTTCCATTGCTACAAGTTACTAATCTCATGAAGGACAACTCCCATCATGCTTATTCACTATGAACTGTTTCTTGCTCTGCAAATATATTCATTGCTACAAGTTACTAATCTCATGAAGGACAACTCCCATCATGCTTATTCACTATGAACTGTTCTTGCTTTGCAACTATTCTCAGCTAATTGATTATTGTTCCTATTGAAGATTATTATCATGAACTAATGTTACTTAATGCATCTCTATGAACTAAAGTTATTTAATGCATCTCTGAAGAAATACTTAATACTGAACTTTGTGTTGTTGAATTACTTGCAATTCTTATTATTGGATTATTGCCTAAATGCAATTCATTTAAGTAACACTTATTAAAACTTCGGTCGAATCAAGTTACCAGTGATTTTCTCTTTTCTTAAAGCTATAGTATTGATACTTAAGGATTCTCCAATTTTTTACTATTGTAATTAGGTAGTTTACAAGCTGCAGTTGACTTCCAACCCAAATCACCCCTAGTAGCGTAACAACAAGTCTGCAACAATTTCAATACCGGTGTTTGCAGTTATAGTGCTTGTAGGCTGTTGCACGTATGCTCAATGTGTTTAAGAGCACATGCCAAAACAATGTGCCCCAACAGACTGTACCCTAAAAAATCTTCCACACCAATAAACGTACCTAAGTTGCAACGCTATCAGTCTAATTATCCTTCTGTTCATTTGGTTGAATTTCTCACGGCTGGTTTCACTAATGGGTTCCGCACAGGGTCCGTGTCACTCCCCACAGGGGTTTTAGAATGCCCCAACTTACAGTCGGCACTCACAGATCCAGACAGCATACGCGAACTGTTACAGAAAGAAATCACAAATGGTTTTATGATAGGCCCATTCTCTACTCCTTCTTTCACTTCCTGGAGGACAAACCCACTAGGAATCGCCACAGGGAAATATAACATTAAAAAGCGACTGATTATTGACTTCTCTGCTCCACACCCATCCCCTACACCTAACCTTAATGCCCTGATCCCGTCAGGTGACTTTTCCCTGCAATACGCCAGAATTGACGATGCCATCCAAGCAATCATTCATGCTGGAAAGGCTGCTTGGTTAAGTAAATCGGACATCACAAACGCATTTAAACTGCTTCCCATCCACCATTCACTCTGGCATCTGAATGGAGTTAAGTGGGAAGGAAGCTACTATTTCGCTACAAGACTGACTTTCGGATCCAAAAGTAGCCCTAAGTTATTCGATATATTTGCCGAAACTTTAACCTGGCTCCTACTCAACTCTTGCAGATGTCCAGTAGTCATTCATTAACTAAACGACTTCCTCACCATCACCAACCTCACCAACACACACCCCACAGCCTTAATCACATGCTCACTCTTTTCAAAGACTTAGGAGTCCCCATTGCACAAGACAAAACTGAAGGTCCCAACACGGTGATTACATGCCTGGGTATTACACTCAATTCAGTTTCTATGCAAGCCAGCCTGCATCAAGAGAAAGTAGACCGGATACTTTTTCACATAAACACTTGCACGTCACAAGGCACTTGCACAAGAAAACTACAGTCACTACTTGGTTCACTAAATTTTGCTATGAAAATAATTCCTCAGGGTAGGTCTTTCATTTCCAGAATCCTCTCACTATTGCACGGCCTCCCCGACGACGACTCCACAACTTCCCTAAACGAATCAGCTAGAGCTGATCTACAAATGTGGCAGCTTTTCCTATCATCTTGGAATGGTAGGTCTCTATTTGTTCCACCCATATCTGACGATTCCCCTGTAATTTGGACCGATGCTTCAGGTGCATTAGGGTATGCAGCCATTTTCGGTGATGAGTGGCTATATGACTCTTGGCCAGTTGAGACCATCTCACTCGGAAATTTCAATACCACCTTCTTTTTGAAATGTATCCTATAGGAGCAGCTGCACACGTCTGGGGTAAAGAATGGAGTGGACAGTCAGTCAGATGCTTTTCGGATAACATAGCTACCTGTGATATAGTTAACAAAGGCCGCTCTCAGTCCCTAACGATTATGAAATTAATAAGGAGACTGACCTGGCTAGCGGCTAACCTGCAATTCTGCATAACATGTTTTCACGTTCCGGGTGTTCAAAATAACGCTGCTGATGCTCTCTCACGCTTGAATTTGCAGGAATTTTTCAAGTATCACCCATCAGCAAACCCGCAACCCAGGGGATCTCCAAGCTTCACAGAACTAATTATGCTTTACGTTCTCTATTACAGCATAGTAGACCTCTCGCACAAGCAGGCTTATCCACTAATACCGGGAAAGCCTACTCTAGAGCTTACAAGTTGTTTAAAGATTTTGTTCGTGATTATCACATAATAAATGTTTTTTCTGTTGAAACTGTTGTTGCATTCACAACTTTTTGTCATATTTCTCTTAATTTAGCCTACAACACTATCAAACTACTTAACAGGCATACACTACATGTTGACCAGCCATCCCAACAAAACTCCATTAAGAGGTGTTCACAGATTATCAGCACACAATTCCATCAAGAGACTTCCCATAGACAGTAAACTCTTTAAAAGTATCTCCGATATCCTCGACACATCCCCTTTTGAACACACCACAAACCTAATTATAAAGTCCGCAGCTTACTTAGCTTTCTATGGTTTTTTGAGACCCAAAGAATTTTCAGTGGAGAAAGCATGGAGATTCTAAGCTTTGCCTCCAAAAGAAACACCTAAACAAAAGACAAGACCACTACATCTTA
Organism: Pelobates fuscus; assembly: GCF_036172605.1. Taxonomy (NCBI): domain Eukaryota; kingdom Metazoa; phylum Chordata; class Amphibia; order Anura; family Pelobatidae; genus Pelobates; species Pelobates fuscus. Next base: position 239,067,529 of record NC_086322.1, read on the forward strand.
TCCATTACCCATACCAAAACAAGCCAAACAGGTCCTCTGGAAGAAATTAAATACTATCCTACCTCTACCAAATGGTGTCCTATCCTAGTTTTAGATAAACTATTGATGTCCCAAATCACTTCCAACCCAGGTTGTCCACTGTTAGCTATTCAAGGGAAACCCCTAACCACTAAACAATTTCTGTATTACATTCGTACATTATTGCTCAGGCTAGGACATAACCCACGCACATTCACGTGTCATTCCTTTCGCATTGGTCCAGCTTCAGCTGCCTCAGGTAACCACGTACCAACACACATCATTAAAAACATGGGAAGATGGAAATCGTCTGCATACAATAGTTACATTCCTAACCCTCAAAAAGAAATAAGAATGGCTTTCCATAACATGTCTAAATAATGTTTGTATTTAAATAAACTTATATGTATTTTTTTTTTCAGATCTTTTTTTAATTTAATTTTCTTTTATTGGTTTTCATATTTCAAATAAATAAAAATGGTTACAGAAGAGAGACAGTAGTTGTTAAAAGCATTGGATACATGAGTTTTTCAAAAAGTACCACTTTTTAAGTTGATTTTACAATACAAGGTTTTACACAGTTTTCAATTGGGTATGACAAGTGAATGGATTGCACATAACTTTCAATGTGCGCATTCTCATTTGCATCTTTACACATTTACTTTGTGCCTTGTTTCTTATATGCCGATCTTAACCCATTGTTTTGTCTTTTAACATGAGTGGTGTAACCTTTCTTTTTAGTCTTCTCATTGTGCTAAACAGGAATATGAACTTGGGGGAGGTAGAGGGGAAACATAGGGTAGTTGGGGGAAGGGGGGGGAGGATATATTTGTATTTTTATGCCGTGAAGTTGTGTGTTGAGGTATGCGTAGGTATATATGTGTCCTAGAAAGTGTTGGTCATCAGGTATCAAGATGAGTAATGGGTGTTCTGGGGGGTTCTATTTCCCCTCTGTTAATTAGGCTTGATTCCCAGAGCTTCCAGGCTTTACTCCAGAACTTTTTGGGGGGTCTAGCTAGTCTAGCCATAATTTTGTATGTCTTAGTGTTCTGTATCATTTGGGTCTGGAGAGGCCTCGGAGAGGCCTCGGAGAGCCAGGCCCTGCTGATTGTAGAAAGAGCTGCTACTATGATATCATAGGAGAGGTATTTTGCAGCTTTTGTTATGTCTATTGGGAGGAGTTGTAATAGGTAGATAATCGGGCATAATGGTATTGTTACACCTGCTGAATCCTTTATTAGTTTCCCCACTGTTTCCCAGAACCTTGTGATTTTTAGGCACGTCCACCATATGTGGTACATAGTACCCGGTGCTGATTTACACCTCCAGCACAGATCTGACTTGTCAGGGTTCATGTGTTTGAGCCGTGTGGGCACCATATACCATCGGTAGAGGATCTTCCTGGTGAATTCTATATGTGTAGTGCATAGGGTAAGTGTCTTGTTTGCCAGGTAAATTTTGGACCACTGTGTTTGGTCCAGTGTCTTTTTGAAGTCTTACTCCCATGCTTTAACAAAAGAGGGTTTCCCAATGTGAGGCTGTCTTGTAATGAGTGCATATAGTGATGACATTATTTTAGTGGGGGTCTTTTGTTGAGTAGAAAGGTCTGTGCTTTGTGGTGTTTGGGAATTTATTGTTTTGTCTGTTTTGGTAGTTGTCATGGACATTTGCTTTATGAGCCAATATTTTATTTGGAGGTAGGAAAGAAAGGCAGAGTTGGACAGTCCAAATGTAGTTTGGAGGTATAGGAATGAGTGTATATTTTGGCCATCTAATAACTGTTGTACCCGGGAGATCCCGCATGCGGTCCATATTGCCACAGAGAAGGTGGGGAGAAGGGTCGCGACTGCAGTTAGAGGGGCTACTGGTGATATAGAGATCCCTTCTCTGGTTTTTTTTCGGTGTACGTCCCACATAGAGAGGGTTAAGGATGTAGTAGGTAGCATGTGGTTGTATTTGGGTCTGAGCCACATAAGTTCTGTGATTGCGTGGTTGTCCGTGTATGAGGCCTCTATATCAAGCCAGGTCTGCTGGGTTTTAAGATGATGTGCGGAGATTAATGGGCTTAGTTGCAATGCCATCTTTGAATGATCTGTGGAGAATTGTAGCTGCTACTCTAGGTTTTTTTGTAGTTCCAAATGTAGTCACTGAAAGTCTTTTGTATATTTTTCAGATAAATTGGTGGAAGTGCGATCGGTAAAGTGCGGAACAAATACTGTAATTTGGGAAGGAGAATATTTTTATGGCTTGATGCTGAAAAATCGAGCCAGGGTATATACTTTACTGTCCAAGTGAATAACCGCTGTTTGATTTCCTTGGCTATCACGTCATAATTGGCTTGGAAAAGGAGTTGGGGATTGTTTGGGAAGTCTATACCTAGAAATGTGAGACTATTATTGTCCCATTGGTACGCGCATGTAGCTTTTAAAGTGCAAAGTGTCTTGTCTGGCAGGAATAGGTGCATTGCTTTTGTCTTGGTTATGTTCAATTTATAATAGGAGCAGGCGCTGTATGCTAATAGCTGGGTTGTGACGTGTGGCAGTGATGTGTGTGGGTTTGTAAATGATAGCATTATGTCGTCTGCAAACATCGTGATCTTATGTTCGTTTTTTCCCACTCCAATTCCCTGTACCTGCGGGTTATTTCGTATGAGGTGTCCCAGAGGCTCCAGGCTAAAACGTAAAGGAGGGGCAACCCTGTCTGGTTCCATTTGTGATTGGGAACTCTGTGGATTGAGAACCACTGTTTGCTACCCTGGCACTCGGAGCAGAGTACAATGCTGATACTAGGGACATGAATCTGGGGGGGGAATTTAATTTTGCGAGGACATCCGCGAGGAAGCTCCAGTCTATCAAAAGCTTTTTCAGCATCAAGCGATAAAAATGCACTGGGCCTCCCCCCCCCAGTCGCGCGCTTTACAGGAGATTGAGTAACTTTCTTGTTCCGTCTGCCCCCTGCCTTCCCGTAACAAACCCCACTTGATCTTCATGGATCTTCTATTTGCGTAAATTTTTGCTAGAAGTTTTGTGTCCGTATTTAGCAGGGATATGGGTCTCATGTTTTGAGGTGTGGTCGGTGGTTTTCCGGGTTTCGGTATTGTTGCAATATGAGCTCTATGATGTGGTTTAATGCTTTGAGAAGGTGTGGACCTAGGGTGTTGGAATAGGTTTTATAGTAAGTATTCGTGAATCCATCGGGGCCCGGGGATTTCCCCGACAGGAGGGCCTTGATCGCTTCTTTAAGCTCTGTTAGTGTAATCATGGCTTGTAGGGTGTCTTGTTGGCTCGTAGTTAGTGTGGGGAGTGTAGTTTGCAAGAGGAATGTTTGTATTTCTTGACTTGTCGGTTGGTGCGTATTGGTCATTTTTGAGATTGTATAGCGATGTGTAGTACTGTGCCATGGTATTATTTATTGCTTGCGGATCAAAGATTTTTGTGCCATCTGGCATGTTTAGCTATGGGATTTTAGATTGGTTTTGTTTGTGACGTAGTAGAGAGGCTAAAGCTTTGCTCGCTTTGTTGCCCTGACAGTACGTGTGGGTGCGGAGTCTTTGTAGTGTGGACGTTGTTTTGGCTAGCAGATATTCATTGAGTTTTTAGTTGGTTTGTGTTATAGCGCTTAATCCTGTCTCTGTTGGTTTGAGTAGTTGCTCATTTGTTTGATCACGCAATATATTTAGGAGTGTGTTATATTCTTGTTGTGCTGTCTGTCACGAACGCACCCTACTCCAAGAGTGTGTGTGACGTAGTTGTGGTGGTGAAAGGATTAAAGTTCACTATTTGTCTGCACTAGACCAGAAATAATGACAAAATCCCCCTTTAACACCACCCACACTTAAACATAATAATATAACTATTACTATTTTAACGCTGCCACCGCCAAGACAATTTATGAATGGGGTGCCTTGGTCCCCCAGGTAAACCAACAATAAATACAAATACAAAAAGAGAACCACTGGGCCGGCAGCAAGGACTACAATACACATCAGCCCCAATATATAGTAAAAACCAAAGAAAAGAAAAAGTTACCTGCGCTCTCTCCTTAATCCCTATGTATATTTACCAACAATAAAACACACCAAATATTACTTAGATAAAATCAAAAAGGATAAAATACAGAAGTCCTAATTACTCACTTACTACTCAAAGTACTACTTCTGTCCAGAGGGTCTCTGGCAAGGAAAGATGGTGACTCACTCAAAATTAGATCTTGGCCCCAAGCAAGTACACTACCACCCTTCAGGATCACAGGAGATATACTCTGTGGATTATCACGCCTCACCCAGGGGTGGAGCCAAGGCGTACCTATAGAGATACTAAGTGACCACCTCCTTTGTTCCAGAAAACAATAAGCCAAATATAAACTTTTGGTTTTATCTCCTCTACTGTACTTGCCACAGAAATAATAATTGCCTCTATGAATTTGTTTTTGTTTTCCTATTCCATAGACATGTTGCACGCCCCACACACGATCCAATAGGACAGACATCACAACTCCTGCCACACGGTTTAAGTTGTGCAACTCATGTTTAGGCTTAATTAAGAGATTGGGCTTGTCCCATTCCAAATATAAAAAAAAAAAGGCTTAATTATTAAACTGTGAGTAAGTATTAATGTTTCTCTTGGATAAAATACTGGAACACAAGGATCTTAATGAAACTAATCCCATTACCATATCAAATGATTGAACTATCTTTTACAAGATACATGCCAAATGGATGAAGAGACATTCAGACTTTTTCCAAGTGTAGAACCTCACACCTTGCAGAGCCTGATTACTTCCCATCCATATAGTAAAATCCTTTTCACATTCCTATGCCATTCATACTACCCCTTCTATCATCTGACCTCTGTGGGGGTACTAGCTTCAAAGATGTAACCCCTGTTGACCTCAGCAATAGCATCTCTGTAAATTGTGCCATTTACTACACAAATTACATTAAAGGATAATATTTCATAGTGTAATAATAAATTATGCACCCTTGCCGTGACACTGTCTGTTTAATGTAGGCTGCTTTGCTTATGGCTAGGCCTCTCAGAACCGCCTCATGTACCTGCCACATTGTCACAGAGGAGACGTCTCATGTGTCATTTGTGTTGAAATAAGAGGTGATCTCTGATTGCAATGACGTTTTAAAGTCATGGTTGTTTAGTAGGTAGTCAGGTAGGCACCACAGGGTTTTGCCCCTGTGTAGGAAGTTATCTGTGAGAGTTAGGTCAATTGGGGCATGGTCCGTCCAGATTATATCTCCTATATCTCCTCTATTATGGAGGGTAGAAGTGTCCGGGCCACTAATGCATGATCTATCCTCAAGTGTGTTTTGTGCATTGGGGAGAAATAGGTGTATTCTCGGTCATTGGGGTGTTTAGTTCTCCAAACATCGTATATGTCATATTCCATAAGTAATTTGGTCAGCGCCTTGTATTTGGATGTAAGAGATGCATGTCTTCGGGTTTGTGGAGATACTGTCATGTCTAGTTGGGGGTGTAATATATGGTTTAAGTCTCCGCACATTATCAAATAGGGCATTTGTGGTGTTGGTATTTTGGAGAGTACATGATGTAGGAAGTTACATTGATTGGAGTTTGTGCCATAAATTGTAACTAATGTGTATGTCTTGTTGTTAATAGTGCAATGTAGAATAATGTATCTCCCTCGTGTATCTTTTTTAATTTGTAATAGTTAGAATGTGAGGGAGTTATGTAGAAGTATGGATACTCCTCTGGCTTTGGATGTGTGGGATGAGTGATACTGGGTCGGGATATCCCTAGAGCGCAAATTCAGGTGTACGGTGGTGCACAAAATGAGTCTCCTGAATGCATAGGATGTCTATTTTATCCCTTTTCGCTGAGTCCAGTAGGACTCTTCTTTTGTGCGGCGTGTTTATTCCGCGAACATTAATGGAGCGTATTTTTATGAATTTTAAGGTAAGTTGTAGTGCTCTTTGAATTTTTTGCATTGGCATTTGATGTGTGTGATCGGCATTTAGTTTTTAAGAATAGTCTCGTAAGGGATTTCAAAACTTGGACGGGGAAGGTCAGGTTTGGGTCAGGTGTGAACATAGGGAAGGAATATACACATGATTCCCCGAAGTGAAATATGGTGCATGGGTAGTGCACCATGGGGTTAGGAACGGCCAGTTCCAGTGCGTGTGGCTATTGGGCTTTTGGTTTTGTCGGTGTATAATTGGACAGAAAGGATTACGCGGGTTGACGTGTAGCAGGTGAGAATCCGTATAACAGTAATGCGTGAGTGGGTGACTTGTGTCAGCAAGCGTTCGTCAGGGAGTTTTACCGCTATCTAGTATTCAATGTCTTCCCAAGACCTCCCCCCCTCCCCACCCCGACTAGAGTGCGGTTACATCGGCTCTCCCACACTCCGCTGCAGGCGGAAAGAGGCAGGCCAAAGCGCCGGCTCCCCAGTCCCCTCCCTCTCCCTCCCGGTCCCAACATCCTGATCTCCTACTGGTTGTGGTTAATCCGCCTTCGATCTATGCGTTCTGGTCTCGGAACAGGACCGGAAGGCCTAGACAACACAGCAGACAATATAATTCCTAGGTTATTACATATTCATTGTACATTAAACATTTTATATCTGCCGAGCATTAAGGCAAGTGAGTGAAGATAAGCATAAATTTGAGAATCAAAAGCTGAGAAGGGAATTTACAGCGGACTCCTCAGCGGCAAGGCCGTTCAACTTAGGTGTTTCGGGTCAGCTCCATCAAGACATGATATACCTGTATAACTATGGCACAGTCCCTGCAAGTTGTTTTTTTTTTTGTTTTTTTTTCACTAAGCCGGCCGCATCCTCCCACCTGGCTCCCCCCTTCATGTAGAGAGACGGGCAGGCCGAGATGCCCAGGACTCGGCTCACTGCCTCTAGTGTTAAATTATCTCTTATACAATGTGTTAGTGGAGAGCTTCTTAGCTAATGAGTTCATGAGGGCCTGGAGGCCTAGGCGACATGAGATGGTGCTGTGAGCCATCAGGCTCAGAATACTTGTGGGTTTTCTTCCCAGATCAGCGGCTGGCTTTAGCATTTGGTGGGTGACTTCATCCACTCTAGTCAGAGTCTCCCCGCTTGTGTATTGTCCATTTCTATATTTTCTTGCGTGTTGATGCCCCATGATCTTAGCTTCCTGAGACCATCTTCCGGAGACAAAATGGCCTTAAAGCTGCCTTCTTTGAGTGCTAATAATTTGGTGGGGAATCCCCATCTGTATCGTATGCCATTTGTGCGGAGAGCGTCGGTTACTGGAGCAAATTCTTTCCGTTGTCGGAGTGTGGCTGCAGACAGGTCGGTGAACAGATGGACTGTGGGGAAGTCTTTGTGCGGCTTGCTTTTATTCCTGCTTTCACAGAGGATGTGCTCTTTAATGTGAAAATAATGTATGCGGATGAAAATAATGTATGTCTCAGGTAAGTGGCGTGGGCGCGGGACACGGTGTGCTCGATCTACTAGGAGCATATCAGATGGTACCTCTGGGCCATAGGCCCGAAGCAGGCCTCTGACATAGGCTGGTAGTTCCGCTTGTGTCACCAACTCTGGTACTCCTCTCAGCCGGAGATTGTTTCTCCTCGATCGATCTTCCAGATCGGCCAGCTTGTGTTCCATGAGTGTTATCTTATCTGCCATATTTTCCACATGGTCCACCAGGTCGTTGTGAGCCGTCACAAAGTCATCCATTTTGGATTCCATGTGTGCTGTCCTGCGGCCTAGTTCTTGAACGTCCTTGCGGAGGGAGTCCATTGAGTGTTGCCAAACGGTAATTAGCTTGTGCGATAGAGCATCTAATGCCCTTGTGAGGTGGCTTGGAGTGAGTGTGTCTTCCTTGCCCGAGGTAGTCGGTGAGAGATCTCCGTTTTCTGTGTCCTCACTGCCATCTTGGCTGGGCGTCTGACATTCACTCACGGCCTGATGTGATTTTTGGCCAAAGAAATTACGTTTTTCCACCTTGGAGGCATTCTTTCTTGCTTTGGGCTGTGACATCTTGGTGTTTTAAGTTTTTCCCGCTTTCTGTCGATGGCATTGGATTTTTAGGAGTTCAGGATTATGCATCCATCTCGTCCGGTGGTTAGCCACCCCCCCCCCCCCCCCCCCCCCAAACTTATGTATTTTGAGAAATCGCTTCTAATAATTTTTGTCCTCTTTTACAGGCCTAACCTCACGTCAGTTTCGGCACACCTCAACTGGCTTGCTATTACTAATACTGCTTCTTTTATTATCATTGCCACGTCCTTGTAATGTGCCGTACACAAATATATATATATATATATATATATATATATATATATATATATATATATATATATATAATATATTAGAGGTAAAATGTAGAGTGTTAAATAGTAAGTAAAAAGTACAAAAATGTCTGAATTGTTTTACTGTATTTAAAATGTGATAAATTAAGCTTTGTAAATAAAATTAATAAAGTTAAAAAAAGTATATAAATATCGGAAAAATTATAAAATGAAATTTAAAAAAGGGAGTATGTTATATTAAAGGAAATTATGCAGATCAAAATCTACATTATGTCCCTCTGACTAAAATGTTTTTAACTCATAGACTCAATTCATCTCTGTTCTGCCTAAAATTTCCAGGGTTTTTAAAAATTTTGTATTCCATAAGCTGTTAAAACTTTTGGATCCTTATGGTGAATAAAAAAAATGTTTGGATACTGAGTGATTTTGAAAACCTCTTTTTATTTCTGCAATGCTTACTGATTCTAACATGTAGGTTCCTTGTAGTCATCCCTATGTATTGATAGCAGCAGGGGCATTCTAGCACATAAATTAAATATTTTGTCTGACATGTTATAAAATCCTTAATTTTTTTTTTTTTTGCAATATTAGATTTAAAGGTAGTCAATTTTCTCTGAGTGCAGTTGGTATTCCTACATACTGCACAATGTCTGCACCTAAAAAACCTTTTTGATTGGTTAATGTGCCTGTGCACTGTTTAGTTGTTTTTTTGGTGTCATTTCTAGTTAGTTTAGCTTTCAAATAGGGTGCACCTCTTAAAATAATGTGTGGTTTATTCAGGATAATATTTTTAAGTATGTCATCCTGTTGTAAGATATGCCATTGATTTTTTTATTTTTTTATTACTAAAATCTAAAATTACAGATAATGTAGGATTATCACTCTATATTTTATCTTTGTATACTACAAGACTATCTCTATTTTTCAATTGCTTTGCCTATACAGTCTGCCTTAATTTTTTTTTCAAGAAATGTATCCTTTAATTCTAGCGCTTGTTCTTTAAAATCCCTTTTTATAAGAACAATTTTTTCTTCAAAATTTAAAAAATGGACTCTTGGGTATTCCATTCCACCATGGTGTGTAGTGACTGCTCAATTGGTCGATAAAAGCATTTGTATTAACATTCTTTAAAAAAGTCCTTGTATTGATTTGCATATCTTGTATAAAAATCTGTAAGTCTAAAAAAAATAATGCTGTGTTTACTATGATCTAAAGTTAAAAAGATACCTCTATCATTGCTGTTAAGAAAATCTAAAAAATTATTAAGCTCTATCTTTGCACCGTCCCAGATAAAAAAAAGTTAGCAATAAATTGTGTAGAGTGATTGAACATTGCAGGTTGCCTAAATGTAATCTGATTTCCATGTAACTGCTGAAGTAGAGAAATTGAATCTTTAAGATAAGTTTTCATATTTTTAACAGATGGTTGTAGCATTATATCGAAGTATTCAGATAGATTAGACAAGATCAAATTTATGCCAGAAACTAAAGGTCTATTTCGAGGAATTTCTTAATTCATATGTACTGTATATACTCGAGTATAAGTCGACCCGAATATAAGCCAAATTCCGTAATTTTACCACAAAAAACTGGGAAAACGTATTGACTCGAGTATAAACCTAGGGTGGGAAATGCAGCAGCTACTGGTAAATTTCTAAATAAAATTAGATCCCAATAAAATCACACTAATTGAATATTTATTTACAGTGTATGTATATGATGAATGCAGTGTGTGTTTGTGTGTAGTGTGTGTGTATATGATGCAGAGTGTGTGTGTATATGATGCAGAGTGTGTTTGTGTGAATGCAGTGTGTGTGTGTGTGTGTGTGTTTGTGTAGTGGGTGTAAACTGGGAGGGGGGAGTGCATTTTTATTATTTTAATATTTTTTTTTAAATTTTAATATTATTATTTTTACATTTATTGTGTTATTTTTTATTATCTTGTATTTTAATATTTCATTTTTGTCCCCCAACCTGCTTGATACTTGGCCAGGGTGGGGGGCTATCTAAATCCCTGGTGGTCCAGTGGCATGGGCTGTGCAGGAGGGGCGCCGGGAGCAAGCTGTTGCTTACCTGTGCAGCAGCTCCATTCACCTCCGTTCCGTTCAGTTCACCCGCTCTGACGGCCGCGCGTCTCGTGAGATTTACACTGAACGGAACGGACCTGAATGGAGGTGAATGGAGCTGCTGCACAGGTAACAGCTTGCTCCGGCCCCCAACAGGACCGCCGGGCTTGTAATGAGCCCGGCGGTCCTAGTCTGTATTATGGCAATGTAAGTTATAGGCAGTAATACAGACAGTGACTAGAGTATAAGCCGAGGGGGGATTTTTCATCACAAAAAATGTGCCAAAAAACTCGGCTCATACTTGAGTATATACAGTATTTTTGGCAGAAAGTATATGACCGGTATAATTTGGTTTAATATATTTAGATAAGTGAATTCTTTAGTATTGAGGATATCTAGGTTTTTGCCTATATCTAAAAAACAGTTTGTAGTTTTTCTTTAATCATGAGTGCAGGGTCTTTATTTAATTTTTAATATGTAGTAGTATCGTACTATTGGCATTAAGCTTCAGAATCTTACATTTTAGTGGGAAGGATGTGGCGTGTTTCTGGATCGTACTGCTCCTGTGCCAAGAGCTACGGACCGACCCGATCGCAGAGATGGGACCATCCTCCTGTCAGGATCCCACGGGCGGCTGCGAGGGGAGGTTGCAGTCCGCTGGCAGCACTCACCCACTAGCCGTCCGTGGTCCCCTTCTCCTCGTGCGCTCGGCGAGCGGCATCCTCCCAGCCTCGGATGCCGCCCGCGTCTTCCTCTTCATCCCCCAGCTGCATGCTGGGAGACCCCCCAGTTTTGTAAACGCCGGGGTCAGCCACCTGACCTAGCGTTAAAGGCACAGTGCCTCAATCACAGTGAGAGGTATAAATATCTCCCATGTGTGATTGTTAACTCTGATTGGAAATTATACAATCAGAGTTAAGCAATGAGTTTAAATACTTACCTTTCCTGTCTCTCTCTGCCCTGTTGTGGTCTTTGCTTTCTAGTATTGCTGTTCTACTTGTGGTTCTCTCTGATTTACGTACTCTCTGGCTTGTTTATCCGACCTTGTGACTTTCTCCTACCCTTTGACCTCGGCTTGTCTCTCGTTATTCTGTCTTCTGGTTCCCCTTACTAGGCTTGTCTCCTGACTATTCTTTGTGTGCTTAGCCCGGCCACTTCCGGTACTGCACCTTTTCTGTGTGTATGTTAGCGTGTTTTGGTTCCCAGAATTGTGACATTACAACAGGGCCATAATGGAACCTGCTGACATTCCACAGTTATTGGTTAATCAGGAAGCTAGAATGGATGGTTTAGACCACCGTATGGACCAATTTACTCAGGCTTTCAAAACCATACTGGCTCGTACCACCCACTTGCAGCCTGGTGTCCAGGAAGCAGTTACTATGACGCCAGAAACCATTCCCGATCCAGTACCTGTTCCTGCTCATGTAGTGCATATGACGCCACCACAGCGTTATAGTGGTGATCCGCCATTATGTTGTGGTTTCCTCAACCAAATTGATATCCATTTGGTGATGAATCCTCGTTCCTATCCCACTGATAGAACTAAGATCGCTTTCCTTATTAACCATCTTTCCGGGAGAGCTTTAGCATGGGCTAATCCCATATGGGAGAATACGTCCCCTACATCCTTTGCTGAGTTTTTGACAGCCTTTAAACGTACTTTCGATCTACCCGGTAGGGCTGCTTCTGCTGGCAAAGCTCTGCTTAGGGTTCGACAAGGGAACAGATCGGTAGCGGATTACACTATTGAATTCCGCACTTTAGCAGCTGAAGTAATTTGGTATAATGACGCTCTCATAACAGCATTCCAGGAGGGTTTGGCCGCTTACATCCTGGATGAAATAGCGTCCAGGGAATTGCCTGTCCTTCTGGATGATCTTATTGATTATATCATCCGTATTGATAATCGTATTAGAGAGAGACGTAGTCAGAGGCGTATGAATACACAGATGTTACCTGCTTTGCCCAATACTGCGCTACTAGCATTACCCCCTTCTAGCCAACCTCCCACGGAACCCATGCAATTGGGTTAACTGAGGTTGAAAAATCATATCGAAGAAGGGAAGGGTTATGATTTTACTGTGGGAAAAGGGGACATCTTCTAAGAACCTGCCCTGAATTGCAGGGAAGACTTCAGCACCTTAGGCCTATAGAGGGGTCGGCCTCGGGTGTTGTGTCCTTTTCCCCTCATGTCCCCTTTGCTAGAAAGGTTATTACGGTTACCCTTTTAGTTAGGAATACTACTGTGACTACCAAAGCCTTGATAGATTCAGGGGCTGCTGACAGTCTTATGGATGAGAGTTTTGCTAAAACCGCATCTTTGACTCTGATCCAAAAGGTTACTCCCTTGGCCGTGGAGGCCATAGACGGTAGACCACTGGAAAAACCTCTGGTGACCCATGAGACCCAAGAACTGGTTATGTTTGTGGGTGCCTTGCACAAGGAAAGGTTGTCCTTTCAAATAATCGACTCTCCAACAGCCTCTATCGTTTTGGGATTCCCCTGGTTGGTTAAACACAACCCCGTGCTTGATTGGGGTTCTTTGGAGATTCTCTCCTGGGTAAAATCTTGTCAAGGGGATTGTATGACCCGTGTTTGTCCTGTTGGCTTGCTTAACGTGCCCACAGCCAAACCACTTTCTGTTTCTGTCCCTCCTGTGTATGCAGACCTAACAAGGGTTTTTGAAAAAAGGGAGGCAGATAAACTGCCCCCACACCGTGAATATGATTGTGCCATAAACCTCTTACCGGGTACTATGCCACCTAGGGGTAAGGTATATCCTCTTTCCGAAAAAGAGAACCGAGTCATGGAGGAGTTTAATCCCTGTTATGTGCCTTTTTTTTGGTTTGGTTTTTGAAGCCACAGTGCAGCACCAGAGGCCCGAAAAATTAGGCATTAGGTATTGTTTCAGCCGCTGCTGTAGCGGCCATAAAAATTGATGTTTGTTTCCCAGGCAGAAAGTGCCCTAAAACATTGCGGCTTGAACCCTAGTTGGTGGCGGATAAGTCACGCAAGTCAACCGGCATTCAGAGCTAAAATACAGCAGCGTGTGTACCATTTTTAGCCCAAGGCAGCTTGTTACGGTTACCCTTAGTCTTGCTGAGAGATGGACCGCTTAGTAGTCTGGATTCCTATTGCTGAAGAGGGGAGAAGCTGCTTTCCATAGTATTCCATACGAGTCCTGTAAATGTAGAATAATCCCACTAGCTATAGTACAGCTAGGATACCCTTCTGCCCACAAAACGAGTCAAAGCTGCGATTTGAGGGTCAAACAAGAACTGAGGACTGGGATGCCCAGCCTGCTTTTTTATTTAGGTTACATGCAAACAGGACACTCCCAGGGGGAGGCATAAAATCACCAATCACACATTTGGTACAACCCACACATCCCCTCCCCTCAGATAAACAGTTAAACCAATTATACAGTGCATATTTTCAACCAAGTTCTGGATGTACCCCAAAACAAGGGGGTACCCCTTCAAATCCTACACCGCTGGATGGACCTTGTTCAGGGGAGCAACATATCCGAAAACCAGCCCGTTCGGATGGGTTTCAAATGTTTTGACCGACCGCACAGACTTTCTAGCCGAAAATAGTTCCATACGTTTTGGCCTTGCGGTCGGTCCTCGTTCGTACGTAAAAACTCCATGAACCCTTTGCCATCCATGGTTATCCCTGTGGTCGCTGTACTCCCCATGTGAAGGGTAATCATCCTACCGAACGGTGGGCCGTTCGGTAGGTCCAGCACGAAGTTACGTTATCCTGAAGGTCTTAGCGTCGTTCGCCTGTTTGCGTCTCCGTTTTCAGTTCCAGACGATTGCTGGCAAACACCGCTGTTCGCACGTAAGATGGCCGCGAACACGTGCAAAGTCCCGAAATGGCGGCCACCTATACGTTTACACAAAGGATTCGTGCTGAACCATACGAACGGCTGCAAATAGGGCTGAAAGGTGAAAATAGCACTTAAAGGTACACCATGAAACTAATGCTTTTGTAACAGTGCTCCCTTTCTGTGGAACACTCTGGCAGACACCGTCTGACCCCTTTTCGGGGCAGACAAAGGCTGTCCAGACCGCTGGTTATGCTGGGCTGAGGTCGGTTTGTCTGGACAACCCGTCGGCGTTGCCATTCTGTTTCCCAGGTCTGTAAGTAATGGTGAAATTGAAGGGTTGCAACGATAAACTCCAACGTAATAGCCTGTCGTTATCTCCAGAGACCCGGTTCAGCCACACCAATGGGTTATGGTCGGTGACCAGAGTGAACTCCTGTCCATATAAATAGGGAGTCAATTTCTTTAATGCCCACACCAAAGCCAAACACTCCTTTTCGACCGCTGCATAGCTGACTTCGCGGGGCAGGAGCTTCCGGCTGATGTGACTCTGTCCTCTCTTGGTTTTCCTCCTATCTCTCCCAACGCTCATTTAGTGTCTCCTTTTCCAAGGATACCTCCTCCCCTCGCCCTGTCTCGGTTGGAGTTCCCCAAGGCTCTGTCCTTGGTCCCCTTCTATTTTCTCTTTATACTGCCTCTCTTGGAAAACTTATTGCCTCTTTTGGATTCAACTACCACCTGTACGCTGATGACACTCAGATATACCTCTCCTCACCGGACCTCTCCCCGGCCGTCCTGCAACGTGTCACTGCTTGCCTCTCTTCCATCTCTGACTGGATGTCGTCACGCTTTCTCAAACTTAACCTCTCTAAAACTGAACTCCTTGTCTTTCCTCCTCCTAATACTGATCCTCCTCTCTCACTCTCCCTTCAAGTCAGTGATATCCACATAAGTCCATCCCTACAAGCGCGCTGTCTTGGCGTCATACTTGACTCTGGTCTCACCTTTGAGTCTCACATCCAGTTTGTTGCCAAGTCCTGTAGGTTCCAACTCAAAAACATAGCCCGCATCCGCCCCTTTCTTACGCAAGATGCTACCAAGGAGCTTGTCCATGCTCTAGTAATTTCCCGCATGGATTACTGTAACCCTCTCCTGATTGGTCTCCCCAAAAGCCGTACTGCCCCGCTACAGTCTGTAATGAATGCTGCAGCTAGACTGATTTTCCTATCCAGTCGGTCCTCTCACACCTCGCCCCTCTGCCAGTCCTTACATTGGCTCCCTGTATCCTATAGGAGTCAATTCAAAGTGCTAACCCATACATTTAAAGCACTGAACAATTCCAGCCCCTCTTATATCTCTTCACTGATCCAGAGGTATGCCCCTCCTCGTACCCTCCGCTCTGCCCGCGACCACCTCCTGACCGCTGCTCGCACCCGTACGGCCAACTCACGCTTGCAGGACTCTCCCCTAGTCTTCAATCATTTAAGAAGGGCCTTAAATCCCATCTCTTCAGGAAAGCGTATGGCCTCCCAGAGTAATCTCTCCCTTACATACCTGTCTCTTGCTCTCCTATGGGATAGTGCTTTGCTCTCTCCTCCAGCTCTGCTCACTCCTACTTGATATTTCCTATCCTAATGTTTCTAATACCCCACCTCCTATAGACTGTAAGCTCATTTGAGCAGGGTCCTCTTCAACCTATTATTCCTGTAAGTTTTCTTGTAATTGTCTTATTTATTGTTACATCCCCCCCTCTCAAAATATTGTAAAGCGCTACGGAATCTGTTGGCGCTATATAAATGGCAATAATAATAATAATAATAATGTAGGCAACTGGATGCTCCCCTCCGTCTTCGCCTACTTGGCTGAGGACGGCTCCCAGCCCGAACATGGAAGCGTCTGTATGGACGATAAAACGTTTGTTAAGGGCTGGGGCCGCCAAGACAGGAGTGTTAATTAGAGCATTTTTGAGAACCTGGAAAGCCGTGGGGAGACCACAGGACCTGTCGAGGTAAGTTTTTCTTGGTCAAGTCAGTCAGGGGTTTGGCAAGCGTGCTGTAGTCTGGTACAAACCGTCTGTAGTACCCTGCCGTGCCCAGGAAGGCTAGGACCTGAGTCTTAGTGATGGGGGTGGGCCAATTGGCGACAGCTTCTATCTTGGCCGGCTCTGGTCGCTGTTTTCCACACCCCACCCGGTGACCCAGGTACTGTACCTCGGCCATCCCAAAGTTGCATTTTTCTGGCTTCAGAGTCAGGCCAGCAGCCCGGATCTGATCCAGAACCATTCCTACGTGAGCTAAGTGGTCCTCCCAGGACTCACTGTGGATCGCTATGTCGTCCAGGTATGCGCAAGCAAAACTCTGGAAGCCATCCAGGAGCCTATCCACCAAGCGCTGGAATGTAGCTGGGGCATTCTTCATCCCAAACGGCATTACCTTAAACTGATATAAGCCGAAAAGGGTGACGAATGCCGACTTGGGGATAGCCTCTGGGGCCAGGGGAATCTGCCAGTAACCTTTGCAGAGGTTAATAGTGGTCAGGTAATTTCCCCTGGCTATACGATCGAGTAGCTCGTCTACCCTGGGCATAGGGTAAGCGTCTGTCACTGTCATTTTTTTTTTTTTTTTTTAAATATAATTTTTATTATCGAAGCCAATATAGAAGAAAGTAGAGGCATGTAACACATAGACTTGCAGGTCTACAATTTGTCAATAAAACACAAACTACAATTGTATCGTAGGCACGCAGGCCGTTCCGTAGACTGGACACGCAGGTCCCTTATATCATTAAACATCCAAATCTCGTGTGTGTGAGCTCCCTAGCCCCTCTAGTCGGTACATACTCAGTGATCCCTTGCTTCCTTGCTATCTAGTTATTGGGGCCTCCCACCTTCGCTCTTCCGGTCCATCAGGCCAGGTATGATCTCCCGGGCCACCTATCCCTGTTGCCTGGTTCTCTCCCCTCTATCCCCCCCCTAGTGTTTGAAGGGGTGTGTGTTTGTGTGTGTGAGTCCGCTTCGACTATTCTGCGATTTCATGGTAACCTGATTGTGCAGGACCTCTGTTACCTACTGTCTACGGTATCAGAGTGGGTAGGTATCCCATTCCGTAAGGGGATATGAGTGGAAGGATGTTGTATTCACACTGTTTATTTAGCCTTCGTGACACTTGTTCGGTGTCGCTTGCTGTAAGGAGTTAGGGCGAGGGATTAGGTAAGTACAAGGAAAGAGGAGGAGGGTCTGTGTGGCAGTCCGGTCTGTGTCCCTTACTGTCATCAGTTATGTAGGAGCTTCAAAAAGTCGGGTTTTGTCGTGGTCAGTAACCAGTGTGTCCAGATGTCCAAGTATGTCTGGTGTTGCTTTTCGTTTGCTAGCATGGTAAGCTCTTCGATCGCTCGCAGCTCCTCCATTTGATTGAACCATTTAAGCATGGAGGGAGATTCGTTTTTCTTCCAGTATTGTGGTATAGTTTGTTTGGCTACATTTAGAATGTGAATTGTGAGTGACTTTTTGTATCTCGATGTTGGTGTTGTCGTGTGGTGAAGCAGCATTGCTGCCGGTTCTAGTGGTGGCGGGTTGTCAGAGAATCGGGAGGCTATGCTATGGATGTTCCTCCAGAATGTTTGCACAAGTTCGCATTCCCACCAAATATGTAGGGGCGTGCCCGTTGCCTTAGCACACCTCCAGCAAAGGTGGGATCCATGAGCGTGTATATAATGTACCGAGTCCGGTGTGCAATACCAGTAGGTAGGCATCTTATATGCTGTCTCCTGGCTCTTGCTGAATATGGAGCAGTGGTGTGTGACGTCACATATCTTTTCCCACTCAGTCGTGCTAAAGGTTTGATTGAGGGCCTCCTCCCACTTCCCCATAAATCGTGGCGTGGCCGTGGGTGTGTGCGTTTGTAATAACGAATAGAGGTGTGAGATGCCATGCGGCAGCGGATCTGGGTCTGCACAGATGTTTTCGAAGGGAGTAAGTGCCCTAGTTCGGGCTCCCGTGTGTGGTAGGGTCTTTATGTAGCTTGCCAGCTGTGCGTACCGGAAGTGGGTTGAGAATGGTTGAACTGGACCTCCACATAGGGCCGCCAAGGGTCTCAAACCCTGTCCAGAGCTCACATGTCTCAGTCGGGGCAGTGGATCTTGCACCAATGCCCATAGTGCTCTTGGGTCCTTGCCCGGTGGAAAGTCTGGGTTGTGTATGGGGGGAGCAGTAGAGATGGGCATGTGGAGAGTGCATATCTGCCGACACCACTGCGCCATATCTTCAATGTCGCTTTGGTGTATGTGGAGTAGTGTTTCTCCCCTCCCCCCGCTGCCATGGGGATCCATGGGAGGATGGCGGCTGGGAGCCCCAGCCCCCCTTCTTTTCCTGTTTCCATAACTTGCTAACCACCGGTTTGGACCATTCCACTACTCGTTGTAGGTGGCATACCTTATAGTAGAGTCTGGGCAAGTCTAAGCCGCCCCTGTCTGGGCAAGTAAAGTCGGGCAAGGCTAAGCCGCCCCTGTTCTTGGGTTGCGTGAGGAGTGTGTATTTCAGTCTGGGTCTCCTCCCATCCCATACAAATGTCCCTAGTGCCCGTCTAAGTGTAGTGAAAAACGAGGATGGAATCGCAGGAATAGGCAGGGCTTGAAAGAGATAAAGTAGTCTCGGCAAAAAGTTCATTTTTACTACTTGAATCCTACCCAGCCAGGATATGTGCCCACTCCCTCATTTCTGCGCGGAATGTATCTAGCATCGGAGCAAATTCGCTGCATAAAGTTCAGATTCCTTTACGGACAACCAGGTGCCGAGTTATCGGATTTTGTTCACGGCCCACTGGAATGCAAAACTCCGACGGAGTTGTGTGATTCTCCTTGTGGGTAGGCTTATGTTTAAGATATATGACTTTGAGAGGTTAATCTTGAAACCTGACATTCCCCCAAATGTCTGGAACGCCTGTACCAAGTTAGGGAGGGATACGTCTGGGTTTGTGATGAAAAATAACAAGTCATCCGCATGCGCGGCTAGTTTGTGGTGTGTGTCTCCTATGCGCACTCCCGTGATGTCTGGGTGGTGTCGGATGGTGGTTAGGAGAGGTTCCAGGGCCAGAACAAATAACAACGGAGAGAGGGGGCACCCCTGACGGGTACCGTTGTATATTGGAAATGCCTCTGTGGGTGCCCCGTTGACCAAAACGTGGGCTGTCGGATGTGTGTATAGGGCCTTAATCCAGCCTTGCAGGTGTGGTCCCATACCTATTTGCGCCAGCGTCTGGAACATGTAGGCCCAACAGACCCTGTCAAAGGCCTTCTCCGCGTCCGTGGACAGCAGGAGAAGGGTCGTGTCCTTCCCTGACTTCCTGTGCATAATTGTGAGGGCCCTAATGGTGTCGTCCCGAGCTTCGCGACCCATTACAAGTCCTACCTGATCTCCATGGACCAGGGAGGGTATGTGTGTCTGGAGGCGGGTCACCAGGACCTTAGCCAACAGTTTGATATCGGTATTTATGAGGGATATAGGTCGGTAGCTCCCGCAGTGTTCCCGGTCCCTGCCATCTTTCGGTAGTATAGCGATGTGCGTCATAAGTGCCTGCGCAGGAATTTCGTGTCCCTCCCTGATGGCGTTGAACATGTCTAGTAGTGGGGGGTACAGGATATCGGCATACCTTTTATAGTATTTGACGGGTAAGCCGTCCGGGCCTGGGCTTTTACCCGGTTTAGTAGTTTTAATCGCCTGCGCCAATTCCTCCATGGTTATTGGCTCGTCTAGTTGGTCTGCCGTTTTAGTCTCTAGGGAGGGGAGCTTGTTGGTCGTGAGATAGTTGTCTATGGAGGCCTGGAGTGATTGTGTCTGAGCGTCTGCGTGCGGGCGTGGAATGGAGTACAACTCCGCATAGTATGTGCGGATGATTTCCTGAATCTTGTCAGGATGTCTGTGTAGGACGCCTGCCTTATCGCGGATTCTATCTATGTATGTGTCCTGTCGTCGTTTAGCTAGCATGCGCGCCAGAAGCTTCCCACTTTTGTTGCCATGTATTGCGAAGAAAGCTCTGTTTATCAGTGCTTCCCTTTGGTGATTGGTTTGGAGGAGAGCAGTCAATTCCCTCCGCATACGGAGGAGTGTGGCCTGGTGTGCGGGGAGTTGGTGTTGCTTGTTAAGTGTGTCAGTTTGTTGTATATCATTCAGTAGCGTGGCCATCCGGCTCTCTCGCTGTCTCTTTAGGATCGCACCTTTTTGTATATAGTGTCCCCTAACGACACTCTTGTGGGCCTCCCATCTTATGGTGGGGAAAGTCTGTTCAGTGGTGTTATTCGCGAAATAGTCTGTAGTGTCTTCCCTATGTTATTAGTGATATGTGGGATAGTGAGCATTGATTCGTTTAGTCTCCACTTGGATATTTTGGGTCTATAGAGGGGGGAGTTTAATTTAATGGTCACCGGGGCATGGTCCGACCATGTCACTGTGCCCTGTTCAGCTTGGAGCACCAGCGGTACGTGGTGACTGGGAACCAATAGATAATCAATGTGAGTGTAGGAGTTATGAGGGTGGGAATAAAAGGTGTAATCCCTTTCGTCAGGGTGGAATGCTCTCCAGCAGTCCACTAGTTTCGCTCTGGCCAGGAGGTTCTTGATTGCCTTAAGATGTTGTGTGGGGGTGTGTGAGTGCCCTAGTGAGGAGTCCCATTTGGGATCCAATGTAATGTTGAGGTCTCCGCCCACTATCAGTATGCCTTCCTGGAAACTCGCAAGAGAGCGAAGAGCCCGAGCTAGGAACCTGTATTGCCTGCGGTTTGGGGCATACAGGTTGGCTAAGGTATATGTCGTGCCCGCAATGGTCCCTTTGAGGAACAGGAATCGTCCCTCCGGGTCGGTTAGGACCCCTGTTTCCAAGAAAGGGAGGCACCTGTGTAGAAGTATTGCCGTTCCCCGTGATTTGCCCCCTTGAAAGTCGCTGTACCCCTTCGGGTAATGTTGATTTGTCAGTGTGGGTCGCGACCCCGCGCGGAAGTGAGTCTCCTGTACAAACACTATGGAGGCTTTAGCAGCTCGAAAATCTTTATGGGCTCCGGACCTTTTTTCCGGTGTGTTAAGTCCCCTTGCGTTCAATGTAAGAATTGTGAGCGGAGCCGGCATTAAGGACATGTTGGATATGTGCCTGTCCCTCAGTGGGGATGTAGTCCCGTCTGTCTGGTTGTCTAATAAGAAGTTGTGGGGTTAGGTGAACTTGGGGAGGTTGGGAAGATCAGAGGGAAAGAGGGGAAGGGTCGCACCCCCTGGGTCTAGAGCCCGGGTACGAATAGAGATCGCCCTTCTCGGCGATATATGGGTTCGAGCGTTGGGGGCAGTGGATCCCCCTCCCACCCGTGGGTAGGGGGGCACCGCGCACCTGAATCTAAACGCTCCAGCCAATAGGGTAGTCGAAGGAGTCCAAGAAACCCCGAGTGGGTAGAACCCAGCGGGCCCAGGACACTCCCAGAAAGATCGTCACGTTCCGCTACAAGCCCCCGGAGCTCAACCCAGTCAGGACATCCCATTTCCCCGTCTTACGGCTTTCCATATACGAAATGTAGCTTATGTGAGACCTCTGTGAGCTAATGTCTGTAGGGTACTTGTCCTGACCGCAGCCAGCGGGCCGGCCGGCCCACTGGTGTGATGTGGTGTTCTGCACCTTTGTATCCGCCGCCCTCCGGTACTATCATCCTCCCTATGTGTCCGAGGTCTTCCTCTCACGAAGTGTGAGGCGCCCCGGTATCTGAACATAAACATCTAACTATATACAAGTCTGCCTTAAATCCCACCGGGCTTTTGTGTGAGTCCACTCCTCCCCTTCACCTCTCTCTCCCCTTCCCTCCCTTCCCTCCCATGTCACTAGGTACGTGTTGGCCGGGCCTGGGCCTCTTTTCCAGGAGCTGGGCCTCCAAGGTCCATCTATCTATCCCTCTATCCGTATTGTACACCCCAAGGGATGTCCCGCCTGGTAGCTAAGTGGGAGATCCGGCCCTTATCCCTCCCCTGTGTGCCGGTCCCCGTCAATGCCCCCACAGGGTCAAGAGTCAGGAGTCCTCCCCCTTCGGTTTCGCAGCCCTAGAGTTAGGTTGTGTGTTGCGCATATGAGTCGGTATTGCGGCTATTTGGTCACCTATGCCGTTCCCCCCCCCCCGCCAGCCGCGCCCGGCACCCCCATTCTATCCACCATGTGGGAGGCCATACTCCCGTCAAGCTGGGAGAGCCTGGCCGCGGTACACGGTCCCTAGAGGATACCCCCACCACCGAGGCCCAGTTGTAATAAGCATATTGGAGGTACCGTACACAGAAATCTGAGGGTTGAGGGAACTGAGGCGTCGGGGCTCCTGCGATCTCTAAGTGTTCCCGAGGGGAGGTCTGTGAGACATTAGTGTGAACTGTCACCCCTAGATGGTGCGCCTGGCTCCCCATACTGAGTACATCTATGTGGGCTGTCTGGGTGTACCCCCCCCCCCCCCCGATCTCATCGATCTCCTTCTTCATTCCTGTCCTAACTGCTTCGGGGATTCGGTACGGAGCCTGGCGCAAGGGAGCTTGTCCCGGAGTATCTACCTGGTGGGTGGTTAAGGTAGTGTACCCTGGCTTCTGGGAGAAGGTGAGGTGTTTGGACTGTAGGAGTTGGTTGAGCTGCTCCCTATCAGTGGGGCTAAGTCGGTCTCCTATCTGAACCTGAGCTACTATACCTGTGGGGGGACTCTTTTCTAATAGGTCTGGAATGGGTAGACTGTCCGGGTCTTCCTGAGGGGGACAACATCCGGCCGTCACGTTCTCTGGTCGCTCAAAATATTCCTTGAGCATGTTTACATGGAATATCTTTCTAAGATTGTTGTCGTGGCAGCTAGCGATGACATAAGTGGTGTCTCCCCTTTTCTCTATGATCTGGTAGGGGCCCTGCCAGGACGCCTGCAATTTGTCCGTCTTCACCGGCTTAAGTACTAACACCTTTTGTCCTATGGTGAAGATTCTCTTCCGGGCCCCCCGATCGTACCACACCTTCTGTCTTCTCTGGGCCGACTGGAGATTAGCCCGCACTGATTTGGCTAATTGCTCCATTCGGTCCCTGAGTTCCAGCACGTATGGCACAATGCGGACACCGTCAGTCTCCATCTCTTCCTCCCAGTGCTCCCGGATCAGGTTTAGGGGTCCCCGTACCTTTCTTCCGTAGAGCAACTCAAAGGGAGAGAACCCTGTTGTTTCCTGGGGCACCTCCCGATAAGCAAATAGGAGGTGCGGCAGGAAGCGTTCCCAGTCTCGTTATTCCTGAGTGAACGTCTTGAGCATTTGCTTGAGGGTCCCATTGAACCTCTCACAAAGCCCGTTCGTCTGGGGGTGGTATGGGGAGCTCAGGAGGGACTTAATTTTGCAAACCTGCCAGAGTTGTTGGGTCAATTCAGCCGTAAATTGGGTACCTCGGTCGGACAGGATTTCTTTTGGAAATCCTACCCGGGAGAACACCTGTACTAGTGCATTCGCTACCGTATCCGCTTGTATGTTGGATAGGGCGACAGCCTCTGGGTACCTGGTAGCGTAGTCCACTACGGTAAGAATGTAACGCTTACCGGAGGGACTAGGGGTAGCCAGTGGTCCCATTAAGTCAATAGCAACCCTGCTGAAGGGTTCCTCTACAATGGGCATATTTACTAGATGGGCTTTAGGGTGATCGCCTCGCCTTCCTACTCGTTGACACACATCGCAGGTATTACAGTAAGTTCTAACGTCAGCGTGTACCCCTGGCCAAAAGAACGTGTGAGTAATGCGGTGTAGGGTACGGATTACAGCTAGGTGGCCTGCTAATGGGATGTCGTGGCCTATCTTGAGGATTTCTTGACGGTATTTGTGGGGCACTACCAGCTGTCGCCTACGCTGTCCCCTTTTCTCTGTCAAGCGGTATAGTTTCCCTTTTTCCCATAAAAAGGTTTCGTTATCTGCCCCGCCCCCTCCGGTCTCTGCTCGTTCCCGGTACTTTTGTAAGGTCGGGTCAGTCTCGAAAGCATCTGGGGAGTCCCAGGTTATGGGGCCTAACATGTCAGGCAAGGTCGGGGTAGGTCTTACCTGTGTCTCCCGCACTGGTGAGAGTTCTCGCTCCGTCCGGGCTTGGGCTCGGGTAGTCACTGGGTTTGCCTCGTTGTTGTATACCGGGGCATAGGCAGAAGTCATGGGGCCCAAATCGTTGCCCAGTAGTACTTCGGCAGGTAAATTATCCATTATGCCCACGTTCACAGCCCCCTTTCCCGCTCCTCAATCAAGATGCACTTTAGCTGTTGGAATTTTGTACACATCCCCCCCCCGCCACTCTAACGGCCACAGTCTGTCCTGATCGCTTGTGCTCCGGCACCAAATGACTCTGTACCAGCGTGATAGTAGCCCCTGTGTCTCTCAATCCCTCGGTAGATCGCCCCTCGAGCCATACCTTCTGCCGATGGTGCTGGCAGTTATCTGAGGCAGCATATACAGGGTCTGACTCGTGAAGCGGCCCCAAATATTCCTCCATAGGGGCCTCTTGGTTAACACAGAGGGCCCGGGCAGGACGATATGACCCAGAGGGGTAATTGTAATTCCTGGGTGTCTGGTGCGTATTAAGGGGGCAGTTAGCCATGAAATGCCCTGGTTGCTTGCATCGGTGGCAAGTCGGTCTGGGACGATCAGAGTCCTGAGTGTCGGGCGGGCCCTGCGGGCACCGGGGCTCGGAATTCAGCACAAGGGGGTGCACGGTAAACCTCTCTGGGTTCGACCTGTGCTGGAGCTCGGTAGTTTGTGGGTTCGTGAAGACGGGAGTCATAATGTTCATCGGCCAATTTGGCTGCTTCTTCTAAGGTAGAAGGTAGCGTGTCTCGCAGCCATTCCTTCCCCTGCTGCTCCATGCCATTATAAAATTGTTCTAAGAGAAACAATTGTAACATTTCCTCACCAGTCACAGCTTTACTTCCGCTCATCCAGTGATTTGCCGCTCTCCGCATTCGGTGCGCCCATTCCATGTGGGTATCATTAGGCTTCTTTTTCGTGCCCCGAAACTGTCGGCGATACATGTCCGGAGTTACAGCGTACCGTCGTAACAGTGTCTCTTTAACTAGCTCATACTGTGTCACTTCCTCAGCACCCAGAGTACGAAAGGCTTCCAGGGCTCGCCCGGATAGTTTCCCAGACAATATCGTGGGCCACTCTCTGTTGGGAATCTGGTGCAGGGCACATTGCCTTTCGAAGTTCGCCAAATATTCATCAATCCCTGTCTCGCTCTCTAGGAAGGGTCGAAATGCCGCATAGGGTATCTTGGGCCTCCCAGCATTTTTGACAGGGATGATTACCTGCGGGGCTTCAGCATTGCGGAGTGCGTTCGCTAGGTTGAGTTCGTGGGCTTGAGTCTTTCGAATATCCTCGTCCGCTTCCGCCATCAACTGCTGCACCAGTTCCATGGATGGGTTCGGCCCGTATAGTGAGAGCCTCTCCCGCACAATCCTGTTTTTTTCGTCACTAATCGTGGTCGGTGTTTCCGCCATTGTGAAGCTCTGATCCAGTTTGGTCAATTCTGCGATTAGTTCTCTCCTCGGCCGGTTGCTGGCATACCCCCTCTGCTTTCAAGTAAATCCTTTAGGGTTGTACGCTTCAATTTTTCGTAAGCGCTCTCCATCCGTTCTGTACCTCTCCTAGGAAATCCAGGATAATCCCGCCGCTGTCACCAAATGTTACGGTTACCCTTAGTCTTGCTGAGAGATGGACCGCTTAGTAGTCTGGATTCCTATTGCTGAAGAGGGGAGAAGCTGCTTTCCATAGTATTCCATACGAGTCCTGTAAATGTAGAATAATCCCACTAGCTATAGTACAGCTAGGATACCCTTCTGCCCACAAAACGAGTCAAAGCTGCGATTTGAGGGTCAAACAAGAACTGAGGACTGGGATGCCCAGCCTGCTTTTTATTGAGGTTACATGCAAACAGGACACTCCCAGGGGGAGGCATAAAATCACCAATCACACATTTGGTACAACCCACACATCCCCTCCCCTCAGATAAACAGTTAAACCAATTATACAGTGCATATTTTCAACCAAGTTCTGGATGTACCCCAAAACCAGGGGGTACCCCTTTAAATCCTAAACCACTGGATAGACCTTGTTCAGGGGAGCAACATATCCGAAAACCAGCCCGTTCGGATGGATGGTTCGGGAGTTATGGGTTTCCAAAGTTTTGACCGACCGCACAGACTTTCTAGCCGAAAATAGTTCCGTACGTTTTGGCCTTGCGGTCGGTCCTCGTTCGAAAGTAAAAACTCCACGAACCCTTTGCCATCCATGGTTATCCCTGTGGTCGCTGTACTCCCCATGCAAAGGGTAATCATCCTACCGAACGGTGGGCCGTTCGGTAGGTCCAGCACGAAGTTACGTTATCCTGGAGGTTGTAGCGGTGTTCGCCTGTTTGCGTCTCCGTTTTCAGTTCCAGACGATTGCTGGCAAACACCGCTGTTCGCACGTAAGATGGCCGCAAACACGTGCAAAGTCCCGAAATGGCGGCCACCTATACATTTACACAAAGGATTCGTGCTGAACCATACGAACGGATGCAAATAGGGCTCATCTCATCTCATCAGGCCTTTTTTAGTCGAATGTATCGCCCACTGTCAGTCCCTTCGGGATCCATCCCTCATTCATCTTAATAAAGGTGAGGTAATCTAGACTTTTTTGACCTAGGCGACTTCTCTTCTCAGTGACAATACCTCCTGCTGCACTGAAGGTCCTTTCTGACAGGACACTTGAAGCGGGGCAGGCCAGAAGTTCTATCGCAAATTGGGATAGCTCAGGCCACAGGTCAAGCCTGCACACCCAGTAGTCAAGGGGTTCATCGCTCCTCAGAGTGTCGATATCTGCGGTTAAGGCGAGGTAGTTTGCTACCTGTCGGTCGAGTCGTTCTCTGAGGGTGGATCCCGAAGGGCTGTGGCGATGTGTAGGACTTAAAAAACTCTGCATGTCCTCCATCAACAACATGTCTGTAAAGCATCCTGTCCTTGCCGGCGTAATCGTGGGAGGAGGAGGATGACTTTCACCTCTTCCCCTGTTAGATTCCCGTTGTGCTGTGACATCACCCTTATACGCTGTGTAAAGCATACTTTTTATTTTATTTTGCAAATGCTGCATCCTTTCCAACTTGTTGTAATTTGGTAACATTTCCGGCACTTTCTGCTTATACCGGGGGTCTATACGAGGGTCCCTCAACAGGCACGACAGCATGAAAGACCCCATTTGCACAAGGTTGGATGCCGAGCTACTCATTTCCCGTTCCTCCTCCTCAGTGAACTCAATGAAAGTATGTTCTTCCCCCCAGCCACGTACAACACCACGGGTACCAGATAGGTGACAACGAGCACCCTGGGATGCCTGTTGTGGCTGGTCTTCTTCCTCCTCCTCCTCAAAGCCACATTCCTCCTCTGACTCCTCTTCCTCACAATCGTGGCCGCAGGTCCAGCAAGCGATGCTGATAAGGCTGTTTCTGGTGGTGATGGTGACCACAACTCTTCCTCTTCACGCTCATCTACAGCCTGATCCAGCACTCTTCGCAGGGCATGCTCCAGGAAGAAAACAAATGGTATGATGTCGCTGATGGTGCCTTCGGTGCGACTGACTAGGTTTGTCAACTCCTCAAAAGGACGCATGACCCTACAGGCATTGCGCATGAGCGTCCAGTAACGTGGCAAAAAAATTCCCAGCTCCCCAGAGGCTGTCCTAGCACCCCGGTCATACAAATATTCATTAACGGCTTTTTTTTTTTGTTGGAGCAGGCGGTCGAACATTAGAAGTGTTGAATTCCAACGTGTCGGGCTGTCGCAAATCAAGCGCCTCACTGGCATGTTGTTTCACCGCTGGATATCTGCAAAGTGCGCCATGGCCGTGTAGGAACGCCTGAAATGGCCACACACCTTCCTGGCCTGCTTCCTGTAAGCCTGTGTACTTATGCACAAAGCGTTGTACGATCAGATTACACACATGTGCCATGCACCATACATGTGTCAACTTGCCCAACTTCAATGCCGCCAACAAATGTGTTCCGTTGTCACAAACCACTTTGCTGATCTCCAGTTGGTGCGGAGTCAGCAACTTTTCCACCTGTGCGTTCTGGGCGGACAGGAGTGCTGGTCCGGTGTGACTCTCTGCTTTCAAGCAAGTCAAACTCAAGACGACGTGACACTGCCGTATCCCGGATGTGGAATAGTACCTGGGGAGCTGGGGGGGGTGCCGTTGATGCGGAGCAAGACGCAGCAGCAGAAGAGGACTCAGCCGAGGAGCTAATGGAAGAGGATGGAGTAGGAGGAGTAGAGGAGGTGGCAGCAGGCCTGCCTGCAAGTCGTGGCGGTGTCACCAACTCCTCTGCAGAGCCACGCATTCCATGCTTGGCAGCCGTCAGCAGGTTTACCCAATTCGCAGTGTAGGTGATATACCTGCCCTGACCATGCTTTGCAGACCAGGTATCAGTGGTCAGATGGACCCTTGCCCCAACACTGTGTGCCAGACATGCCATTACTTCCTTTTGCACAATCGAGTACAGGTTGGGGATTGCCTTTTGTGAAAAGAAATTTCGTCCGGGTACCTTCCACTGCGGTGTCCCAATAGCTACACATTTTTTGACCGGCTAATAGTTCAGACAAGCCAGCTGTCAGATGCCAGGCAAGGGGGTGACTTTCTGACATTGACTTCTTACGCTCAAACATGTCCTTGACAGACACCTGACTGTGGACAGATGAGCGGGAACTACTCAAGGCGAGAGACGGAGTGGCGGATGGTTGAGAGGGGGCAGGGAGGACAGCAGTGGTTGACGTGGCTGAAGATGCTGGACCAGGATGAGGATGGCGGCTTTGATTTTTTTTTGCTGCTTGTACTCATGTGTTGATCCCATAGGCGTTTGTGATGTGCGATCATGTGCCTACGCAAAGCAGTTGTACCTAGGTGGGTGTTGGACTTCCCACGACTCAGTTTCTTTTGTCACAGGTTGCAAATGGCATCGCTGTTGTCAGAGGCAGACACACAAAAAAAATTCCACACTGCTGAGCTCTGCAATGACGGCATTCTGGTGGTGGCAACAGCATGCGTTGATTGGCGTGCTGTCGGGCTGACCCCGGTACCGATGCATGCTGTCTGACTGTGCCACTAGCTCCTTGCGACGACCTCCCCCTGCTTCCAACTCGTCTTCTCCTCCTCCTCCTCCTCCTCTCTGTCTCCCCATCTGAACTTTCGCCCTGTTCTTCTTGACGAGCGGGCACCCACGTGACATCCAGGGACGCATCGTCATCATCAACCGCTTCACTTGTATCTGACAGCTCAGCAAAGGAAGCAGCAGTGGGTACAACATCATCATCATCATCACACCGTAAGTGCATGTGTGTAATGCTACCTGACTGAGACATATCCCTGTTATCTACATCCTCTGGCAATAATGGTTGCGCATCACTTATTTCTTCCTCTGTCCTCAGAAATTTTCAAGTTCAGGGTACGTGGACTGTGAAAACTGGGCATTATTCTAGGTAAAAAGGGAATCACAGCACCACGACCACGACGGTCCCTGCGGGGTGGCCTGCCTCTGCCTGTCATTTATTTTGGGATTAGTGGTACTATGCGTGCAAGCTACTGTGACACCATATAAGAGTGGCAAAGTGCAGTGACAGAGGTTGGCAGAGTACACGCTGATACACCCGCTTGAAGACAAATAACTGCTATTCAATCTATAACGGTGAAAAAAATTAATTGTTTTTAAATGCACGCTATTGTGACACCAGATAAGTGTGGCAAAGTGCACTGGCAGAGGTTGGCAGAGTACATGCTGAAAGCCTCACACCCGCTTGAAGGACACTGACTGCTATTAGCTTACAGTGAAAAACTTTTTTTCTTTTTAAAGGCACGCTATTGTGACACCAGATAAGAGTGGCAAAGTGCAGTGGCAGAGGTTGGCAGAGTACACGCTGAAGGCCTGACACCCGCTTGAAGGACACTGACTGGTATTAGAATACAGTGAAAAAAATATTTTCTTTTTAAAGGCACGCTATTGTGACACCAGATAAGAGTGGAAAAGTGCAGTGGCAGAGGTTGGCAGAGTACACGCTGAAGGCCTGACTCCCGCTTGAAGGACACTGACTGCTATTAGATTACCGTGAAAAAAATATTTTCTTTTTAAAGGCACGCTATTGTGACACCAGATATGAGTGGCAAAGTGCAGTGGCAGAGGTTGGCAGAGTACACGCTGAAGGCCTGACACCCGCTTGAAGGACACTGACTGCTATTAGATTACAGTGAAAAAAATATTTTCTTTTTAAAGGCACGCTATTGTGACACCAGATAAGATTGGCAAAGTGCAGTGGCAGAGGTTGGCAGAGTACACGCTGCAGGCCTGACTCCCGCTTGAAGGACACTGACTGCTATTAGATTACAGTGAAAAAAATATTTTCTTTTTAAAGGCACGCTATTGTGACAACAGATATGAGTGGCAAAGTGCACTGGCAGAGGTTGGCAGAGTACACGCTGAAGGCCTGATACCCGCTTGAAGGACACTGACTGGTATTAGATTACAGTGAAAAAAATATATTTTTTTTAAAGGCACGCTATTGTGACACCAGATAAGAGTGGCAAAGTGCAGTGGTAGAGGTTTGCAGAGTACACGCTGAAGGCCTGACACACCCGCTTGAAGACAACTAACTGCTATTCAATCTATAACAGTTAAAAAAAGTTTTTTGGTTTTTAAATGCACACTATTGTGACACCAGATAAGTGTGGCAAAGTGCACTGGCAGAGGTTGGCAGAGTACATGCTGAAAGCCTGACACCCGCTTGAAGGACACTGACTGCTATTAGCTTACAGTGAAAAACTTTTTTTTCTTTTTAAAGGCACGCTATTGTGACACCAGATAAGAGTGGCAAAGTGCAGTGGCAGAGGTTGGCAGAGTACACGCTGAAGGCCTGACACCCGCTTGAAGGACACTGACTGGTATTAGATTACAGTGAAAAAAATATTTTCTTTTTAAAGGCACGCTATTGTGACACCAGATAAGAGTGGCAAAGTGCAGTGGCAGAGGTTGGCAGAGTACACGCTGAAGGCCTGACTCCCGCTTGAAGGACACTGACTGCTATTAGATTACCGTGAAAAAAATATTTTCTTTTTAAAGGCACGCTATTGTGACAACAGATATGAGTGGCAAAGTGCACTGGCAGAGGTTGGCAAAGTACACGCTGAAGGCCTGACCCCCGCTTGAAGGACACTGACTGCTATTAGATTACAGTGAGAAAAATATTTTCTTTTTAATGGCACGCTATTGTGACACCAGATAAGAGTGGCAAAGTGCACTGGCAGAGGTTGGCAGAGTACACGCTGAAGGCCTGACACACCCGCTTGAAGACAACTAACTGCTATTCAATCTATAACAGTGAAAAAAAATTGGTTTTTAAATGCACGCTATTGTGACACCAGATAAGAGTGGCAAAGTGCAGTGGTAGAGGTTTGCAGAGTACACGCTGAAGGCCTGACACAACCGCTTGAAGACAACTAACTGCTATTCAATCTATAACAGTTAAAAAAAGTTTTTTGGTTTTTAAATGCACGCTATTGTGACACCAGATAAGTGTGGCAAAGTGCACTGGCGGAGGTTTGCAGAGTACACGCTGAAGGCCTGACACCCGCTTGAAGGACACTGACTGCTATTAGATTACAGTGAAAAAAATATTTTCTTTTTAAAGGCACGCTATTGTGACACCAGATATGAGTGGCAAAGTGCAGTGGCAGAGGTTGGCAGAGTACACGCTGAAGGCCTGACACCCGCTTGAAGGACACTGACTGCTATTAGATTACAGTGAAAAAAATATTTTCTTTTTAAAGGCACGCTATTGTGACACCAGATAAGATTGGCAAAGTGCAGTGGCAGAGGTTGGCAGAGTACACGCTGGAGGCCTGACTCCCGCTTGAAGGACGCTGACTGCTATTAGATTACAGTGAAAAAAATATTTTCTTTTTAAAGGCACGCTATTGTGACAACAGATATGAGTGGCAAAGTGCACTGGCAGAGGTTGGCAGAGTACACGCTGAAGGCCTGACACCCGCTTGAAGGACACTGACTGCTATTAGATTACAGTGAAAAAAGTTTTTTAATTTTTAAATGCACGCTATTGTGACACCAGATATAAGTGGCAAAGTGCACTGGCAGAGGTTGGCAGAGTACACGCTGAAGGCCTGACACCCGCTTGAAGGACACTGACTGCTATTAGATTACAGTGAAAAAAATATTTTCTTTTTAAAGGTACGCTATTGTGACACCAGATAAGAGTGGCAAAATGCAGTGGCAGAGGTTGGCAGAGTACAGACTGAAGGCCTGACACACCCGCTTGAAGACAACTAACTGCTATTCAATCTATAACAGTGAAAAGGGTTTTGGGGTTTTTAAATGTACGCTATTGTGACACCAGATAAGAGTGGCAAAGTGCAGTGGCAGAGGTTGGCAGAGTACACGCTGAAGGCCTGACACCCGCTTGAAGGACACTGACTGCTATTAGATTACAGTGAAAAAAATATTTTCTTTTTAAAGGCACGCTATTGTGACACCAGATAAGAGTGGAAAAGTGCAGTGGCAGAGGTTGGCAGAGTACACGCTGAAGGCCTGACACACCCGCTTGAAGACAACTAACTGTTATTCAATCTATAACAGTGAAAAACGTTTTTGGGTTTTTAAATGCACGCTATTGTGACACCAGATAAGAGTGGCAAAGTGCAGTGGCAGAGGTTGGCAGAGTACACGCTAAAGGCCTGACACCCACTTGAAGGACACTGACTGCTATTAGATTGCAGTGAAAAAAATATTTTCTTTTTAAAGGCACGCTATTGTGACACCAGATATGAGTGGCAAAGTGCACTGGCAGAGGTTGGCAGAGTACACGCTGAAGGCCTGACATCCGCTTGAAGACAACTAACTGCTATTCAATCTACAGGGAGTGCAGAATTATTAGGCAAGTTGTATTTTTGAGGATTAAAGGGACACTATAGTCACCTGAACAACTTTAGCTTAATGAAGCAGTTTTGGTGTATAGAACATGCCCCTGCAGCCTCACTGCTCAATCCTCTGCCATTTAGGAGTTAAATCCCTTTGTTTATGAACCATAGTCACACCTCCCTGCATGTGACTTGCACAGCCTTCCAAAAACACTTCCTGTAAAGAGAGCCCTATTTAGGCTTTCTTAATTGCAAGTTCTGTTTAATTAAGATTTTCTTATCCCCTGCTAAATTAATAGCTTGCTAGACCCTGCAAGAGCCTCCTGTATGTGATTAAAGTTCAATTTAGAGATTGAGATACAATTATTTAAGGTAAATTACATCTGTTTGAAAGTGAAACCAGTTTTTTTTCATGCAGGCTCTGTCAATCATAATCAGGGGAGGTGTGGCTAGGGCTGCATAAACAGAAACAAAGTGATTTAACTCCTAAATGACAGTGAATTGAGCAGTGAAATTGCAGGGGAATGATCTATACACTAAAACGGCTTTATTTAGCTAAAGTAATTTAGGTGACTAAAGTGTTCCTTTAATTTTATTATTGAACAACAACCATGTTCTCAATGAACCCAAAAAACTCATTAATATCAAAGCTGAATATTTTCAGAAGTAGTTTTTAGTTTGTTTTTAGTTATAGCTATTTTAGGGGGATATCTGTGTGTGCAGGTGACTATTACTGTGCATAATTATTATACAACTTAACAAAAAACAAATATATACCCATTTCAATTATTTATTTTTACCAGTGAAACCAATATAACATCTCAACATTCACAAATATAAATTTCTGACATTCAAAAACAAATCAGTGACCAATATAGCCACCTTTCTTTGCAAGGACACTCAAAAGCCTGCCATCCATGGATTCTGTCAGTGTTTTGATCTGTTCACCATCAACATTGCGTGCAGCAGCAACCACAGCCTCCCAGACACTGTTCAGAGAGGTGTACTGTTTTCCCTCCTTGTAAATCTCACATTTGATGATGGACCACAGGTTCTCAATGGGGTTCAGATCAGGTGAACAAGGAGGCCATGTCATTAGATTTTCTTCTTTTATACCATTTCTTGCCAGCGACGCTGTGGAGTACTTGGACGCGTGTGATGGAGCATTGTCCTGCATGAAAATCATGTTTTTCTTGAAGGATGCAGACTTCTTCCTGTACCACTGCTTGAAGAAGGTGTCTTCCAGAAACTGGCAGTAGGACTGGGAGTTGAGCTTGACTCCATCCTCAACCCGAAAAGGCCCCACAAGCTCATCTTTGATGATACCAGCCCAAACCAGTACTCCACCTCCACCTTGCTGGCGTCTGAGTCGGACTGGAGCTCTCTGCCCTTTACCAATCCAGCCACGGGCCCATCCATCGGGCCCATCAAGACTCACTCTCATTTCATCAGTCCATAAAACCTTAGAAAAATCAGTCTTGAGATATTTCTTGGCCCAGTCTTGACGTTTCAGCTTGTGTGTCTTGTTCAGTGGTGGTCGTCTTTCAGCCTTTCTTACCTTGGCCATGTCTCTGAGTATTGCACACCTTGTGCTTTTGGGCACTCCAGTGATGTTGCAGCTCTGAAATATGGCCAAACTGGTGGCAAGTGGCATCTTGGCAGCTGCACGCTTGACTTTTCTCAGTTCATGGGCAGTTATTTTGCGCCTTGGTTTTTCCACACGCTTCTTGCGACCCTGTTGACTATTTTGAATGAAACGCTTGATTGTTCGATGATCACGCTTCAGAAGCTTTGCAATTTTAAGAGTGCTGCATCCCTCTGCAAGATATCTCACTATTTTTGACTTTTCTGAGCCTGTCAAGTCCTTCTTTTGACCCATTTTGCCAAAGGAAAGGAAGTTGCCTAATAATTATGCACACCTGATATAGGGTGTTGATATCATTAGACCACACCCCTTCTCATTACAGAGATGCACATCACCTAATATGCTTAATTGGTAGTAGGCTTTCGAGCCTATACAGCTTGGAGTAAGACAACATGCATAAAGAGGATGATGTGGTCAAAATACTCATTTGCCTAATAATTCTGCACTCCCTGTATAACAGTGAAAAAAGTTTTTTGTTTTTTAAAGGCACGCTATTGTGACACCAGATAAGAGTGTCAAAGTGCAGTGGCAGAGGTTGGCAGAGTACACGCTGAAGGCCTGACACCCGCTTGAAGGACACTGGCTGCTATTAGATTACAGTGAAAAAAATATTTTCTTTTTAAAGGCACGCTATTGTGACACCAGATATGAGTGGCAAAGTGCACTGGCAGAGGTTGACAGAGTACACGCTGAAGGCCTGACACCCAGACGCTTGCAGACAACTAACCGCTATTCAATCTATTACAGTGAAAAACAATTTTTTGTTTTTTAAATGCAAGCTATTGTGACACCAGATATGAGTGGTGGCACTGGGCAAGTGGGCACAGTATCCACTGTGAGCCTGACACAGAAGCTGGCAGGCAGGCAACTGCAATTAGATTACACAGGAAAAAAAAAGCAGACTGATGTTCTAGCCCTAAAAAGGGCTTTTTGGGGTACTGTCCTTACAGCAGAGATCAGATGAGTCCTTCAGGACTGTAGTGGACACTGAATACCATAGCCTAGCTATCCATTTCCCTATCAAATGAGCAGCAGCTACACTTTCCCTCCTCTATCTAAGAATGCAGCTTCAGAATGAATCTAAAATGAATGCTGTACAGGAGGTGGGAGGGTCTGGAAGGGAGGGTCTGCTGCTAATTGGCTGGAATGTGTCTGCTGACTGTGAGGCACAGGGTCAAAGTTTACTCAATGATGATGAATAGCGGGCGGATCGAACCGCGCATATGTTTGCCCAACGTGGCTATGTTCGCCAGGAACTATTCGCCAGCGAACTGTTCGGTACATCACTAATAATAAACTCAGGTCACACACACAAACACTCAATCACATATACAACAACTTAACTCATTGTTTGTTTGTTTTTTTACCAAACTAGCTTAGCTAAAACAACAAAAGAAATCATTAAACTCACAACCGAGTCTTACTAAAACAAAGGAACCGCCAGGTTTTTTACCAAACGAGGCCAAAACATCACTCGCGGGGGCGTGGCTAGCCGAGCAAGCAACCAGACGTGCTGATGTGGAGCTCCTGCAAGCCCCATCGATAAAAACAATATTTAGCCACGAAGATCTATTATAAAAGACCTCAAAACGAATACCTCTGCATAGCAGAACCCTCACAGAGAAAAATGGGACAGAGAAACCGCAAGCTGACCCACTCAGGGAGCTCTAAACAGCCCGACATCCGCACGTCCTTCAACAGGCCGCAACAACAGGCGCAGCCCAAGATGGCGCTCGAGCGGGCCTGAGACTCCAGCTACTCAGACGAATCCCCGGAGGAAGATGACAACAGGCCCTCGGGGATCCCAAACCGGGTGTACGCGAGTGAAGACTCCGACACCGACACCTCACCCTCCACCAAAGGAGACATTAAAAGACTGCTGGTCGACCTGCGGGATTTCTGGAAGGCCGACCTGGCGGGAGTGCGGGCCGAAGTTAATGGCATAGCCGCGCGGATTGGTGCGGTGGAAACAAGGGAGGGGAAGAGAGATCAGGAGCTGACAGAAGCGAAGGCCCAAAGGGAGGCCATGTCCCAGCAACAGGCTCACACGCACGGTCACCTCGCTGGAAGCGAGGCACCATAGGAAAAACATTAGGATTCTTGGTGTCCTGGAAAGTGTGGGTATGGAGGCTATACTAGGCTTTGCCAACACAGTCGCAGAAACACTGGGAGTGCGACCCACAGCAACAGCCTCACCCGTTACGGCGGTATTCCGAATTAGAAAGGCCCCGACGGCACCGGCAGACGCCTCAAGAGCCGCCATAGCAGTAACGCAGGATATATCCATGAAAAGTGCAATCCTGGCCCGCTCCAGAAACGTCCCTACCACTATGGTGAAAGGCAACCCCGTCCGGATCTATGATGACCTACCTTTCACAGTGCTCCTGGAGAGACGGAGGTTCATGCCCATGACAAGGGAACTCCGCGACAAAGGGATAAGATACAGATGGGGCGCATCGGGCACCCTCGTAGTGCAACAGGGAGAATCGGTGCTCACTTTATCGGCACACGAAGATCCGGCGGGATTCCTAAGGGCGCTACATTTACCGATACAAACCTCCTCTGCAGGGAGGGAAAACACAAACCTCACGCCCGAGGGACCCAGCCGGGCACGAAAACAGACCACTGAAGCCGACTACACGCAGCATAAGAGTTCTGCACCCACCATAGATCGGGGCAACGGGCGGTAAGCGGGAACTTTTACTACCCCACAGGACCCATGAAGACCCACACTAAACCCCTGCCCAGGACTTAACCTGAATCACACACCACGGCTACACCAAGATTCTCCCTACAGCTTTGACCGTCCACATTGTTATACTCTTGTATTTTTTT
The DNA here is from genome assembly GCF_036172605.1 of Pelobates fuscus. Lineage (NCBI taxonomy): Eukaryota > Metazoa > Chordata > Amphibia > Anura > Pelobatidae > Pelobates > Pelobates fuscus. The sequence continues at coordinate 239,105,133 of NC_086322.1, forward strand.
TTCTTATTTTTTTTTTACACAAGTCACCTTTTTACAGTGTAATATATTTTTCTATTTTTGATTTTTTTTTTTTTTGCTTTTGATAATCTGGTGCATACCGGACGATATGAACACAAAGGCAGACACACAAGAGTAATGGCAAAAAAGCAATGTAAAGTTTTACTTTGTTGTGAGCGGTGGTGCAAAGCAGATAAGACTTCTGAAGAGTCATCTCCCTTACACTGACTTGGAGCACGAAACCAAGTCCCACCCTGGCTGCCAACCAGGACCCACATTGTTGTATACTTCAGTACTTAATATCTGTTAGAATGTTTACTTATTATTGACCCTGACCCCGTTTCTCAGGCCCCTAACACTACCTACTAACGTAATGCAGCTTTAAGGTAATGCGGAATACTATTCCTTGTTACCAAGGAGGAGCACTGTCCAGAGTCAGCTGTGAGATAGGGACGAAATAGAGATTATGGTAACATACTAAGTACAGCCTGACTGGTGTGCCACCTAATCTCGGGTGTAGCTGGTCTCACACTAATAGCAGAGGTCAGATAGTTGTTATATTAACAGCAGACACATGTACAGTCAGATATTAAGACCAGGGTGCTTGGCTCAGAACCATGCGGCTATGTCCTAGTCTGACATATACCCCCACACTGAGTACAAATGGGATCCCAACCAGAGAACCAGACCACTGCTAATGCCTCTCCCTGTTTTCATGAAGCCCACGAGGGCACCTTATCCACACATATATCTAACGCAGAGTGTTGGGCTCACAATGCGCTGCACTGCTGAATAACAGACAAGACACATACTGTCCCAGCCCACTATAAGTATAAGCTTAAGCGCTCAGCCCTGTTCGGTAGCGCACTAAATGAACAAGCTAATTGTTCCTTGATTGTCTATACCTTGAATCGTTACCTTTCTTTTTTGTTATTATAAAAAATATATGCAAACTCAACATGCACATATGAAAATCGAGCCTGATAGTGCTGTTGTGGCGATACATGCAATGTTGTACCTACCTGCATATCAAAAATAATGAATTTAAAAAAAAACATCACTTGCTAGCTTCTTTACCGAAGCTTTAGCGAAAACAAAAGAAACCGTTAAACTCTCAACCGAGCGTTTTTCACCAAACGAGGCCAAAACAAAATACTCTTAATAGTTTTATGCCACAGTGTTAATCAAGTAGTAAAATAGATTCCCAAGCAGACCCTTCCACACATAAAACACACACTCAGGATGTAGATAGACAATTGACAGGTTCTATTCAAATAAAGGGGACATTTGGGCAAACTATATACCTGTTCAATGGCCTTATCCACAAGAAGCTGGGCGCAGACACAGAGTGCAGGCCAAATCCAAAGACAGGAAAATATAGGTAATTTACTCATTTACCATATGCGGAGGTGATCAGGCTCTTTTTTTCCAGTCTCTGGGGGTCTCCTCTCCGGTCTTCAATGCGGCTTCTGTAGCAACACAACCCTTAATGTCCCTGTTCACAGCGCCAACTGATTTAGATCAAAGCAAACCTAGATTAATTGTCTATCTACTCCTTCCAAATTGATTAATGCGATTTTCCTAGAAGTAATTCACACCGGACACATTGCAGGTTTATGAAGAACTCCAGAGTGGCCTTTATTGCAGGGGGTGCAATTCCCTTTTAAAGCAGAAATACGTCATGTACAGAGTCACAGTTAACATACAGTATACATTCATCAATTGGTTAACAGTCTAAGGGGTTTTGTCTAAACCCACCCTACTGGGCGTGACCCCAGCATCATCACATGACATTTCTTTGTATCCCAGCTCCATTCCAGCTCCATTTTACTACACGTGGCATGTTTCTATAGAGCTTTTAGTTGCACAAAGGAAGTGGGGGAAGAGGTAGTAAAGGAAGCTATTGCTTTAACACAGGAATTTGTTACACGAGGCTTGCTCGATGGGAAGGGGGGAGGGTAGCAGGATGGGAGGAATTTGCAGAGGAAATAGTTACTGAGCACACAGAGGGGGGAAGGGAAGCTTTTACTCTAGCAGCCAGTTTTACACAGTGAAAACAGATACACAGAATAAATAGGCATTTTATCCATGACACGTCATGCAGTTTGGGTAAGTTCTTTTGCATTGATACTGGCTATTTTAGCATAGCAATGTTCATCTGTTTTACTATGATTATTTATCATTATATTCTAACATGTGTAAACAATAATATTTTGAGTTTTTAACCTAACAATCCTTTCCCCTGAAAGTCCTTTCCCCACTCATTCATTAGAAAATTATTTAAACATCTTGACTTTAAATTAAAATCCTTTTTAACCCCTTCAGGACCGGCCTGTTTTTGCGATGTTTGTACGTTAAGGACCAGAGCAGTTTTAACACTTTTGTGGTGTTTGTGTTTAGCTGTAATTTTCCGCTCTCTCATTTACGGTTCCCATACAAGTTATATACTGTTTTTTTCACGACAAGAAGGGCTTTCTTTACATACCAGTATATATATTATGTCATATATTGTATTTAAAAAAAATAATAAAATATGGTGAAAAAAAAAAAAAAAAACATGTTTTTGGACTTTTACTTGAAAAATCTTTTACTTATCTACAAAAGCTAATGAAAAAAACTGCTAAATAGATTCAAAATTTTGTCCCGAGTTTAAAAACACCCAGTGTTTACATGCTTTATTGCTTTTTTTTGCAAGTTATAGGCCTATAAATACAAGTAGGAAATTGCTGTTTCAATATATATATATTTTAAATGTATCAATAGTGACATTGTTACACCGTTATCTGTCATAAATCCCCGAAACACACCTAACATGTACATATTTTTTAAAGTAGACAACCCAGGGTATTCAAAATGGGGTATGTCCAGTTTTTTTTAGTAGCCACCTAGTCACAAACACTGGCCAAAGTTAGCATTTATATTTGTTTGTGTGTTAAAAATGCAAAAAACGCTAACTTTGGCCGGTGTTTGTGACTAAGTGGCTACTAAAAAAAGCTGAACATACCCCATTTGCAATACCTTGGGTTGTCTTCTTTCGCAAATGGTATGCCATCATGGGGCTAATTCTCATTCCTTGGCTACCATACGCTCTCAAAGGCAACCTAACCAATCTGACAAATTTCAATAAAAAAAAAAAAGTAAAATCAAGCCTTATATTTGACCCTGTAACTTTCACAAACACTATAAAACCTCTACATGTGGGGTACTGTTATACTCAGGAGACTTCGCTGAACACAAATATTAGTGTATCAGAACAGTAAAATATATCACAGCAATAATATCCTCAGTGAAAGAGCTGTTTGTGTGTGAAAAATTCAAAAAACTTCACTTTCACTGACAATATCATCGCTGTGATATGTTTTACTGTTTTGAAACACTAATATTTGTGTTCAGCGAAGTCTCCCGAGTAAAACAGTACCCCCATGTACAGGATTTAGGGTGTCATAGAAAGTTACAGGGTTAAACACAGTGCTAGCAAATAAAATTATCTGGACTTTTGGCCTGGGTTGGCAGGCAGGTCCCTCAAATTGCAATCATTAAAATTACTTAATTAGGTAAAAATATTACATAAATATGCACGTAGAATTTTAATATATATACATATTTATATATTTGACGTCTACGTGTATATTTATGAAATTATTTATGTAATTATGTATGTGGACATATGTATATTTCGTATTATTTTTATTTATTTATTTATACATAGATATATATATCATTACATTCTAAGTATATTTTGATATAAATATATATATATCAATATCAAAATACTGTTAGAATAAAACTGAATATATATATATAATTTTTTTTTAATTATTAAAAATTATTTTTATTTTTTGTTATTTATTTTTATTAACATATTATTTGTATTTTATAATAATATATATATACCATATATATAGTTATTATATATATTGTATATATTCGTGTGTAATTTAAATATAAGTGTATTTTTATAATTATATACGTATATATAAATATAAAAATACACTTAGTGTGACATTATATATATGATATATATACATATATTATATATAGGTATATATAGATATAATACATGTATATATAGCATATATATACACATATTATTTTTTTTTTTTTACACAGATTTTTTTTTTACACTTTATTTTGGATTTTTCACTTGCAGGGAGACTGCCTGTCAGCACAGACAGTCCCCCTGCAGGCAGACACATGGACACCTATTGCGGTCATGTGATCGAGTGATCACATGGCCGTGGGGTCCTGATCTGCCGAAGGGGGACTGCCTGGGCAGACAGGCAACCCCCCTGGACCGGGTGGAGCACTGATCGCCGCCGTGGGACCGACGGCGATCAGGTAAGTAGCCCAAAACCGTTATGACGGTTCAGGACCGTCAGCGGTCCAAACGCACGTTTTACCGCTGACGGTCCTGAACCGTCAGCGGTCGTTAAGGGGTTAAAGGGAGGGGGTGGAACCTGCAGCGAACAATCCAAATGTTATCAGCTGACAAAACAAGTGGACACCAACCCAAGGCAATCTGCTGAACCTGCAAATGCCTTTCTTTCAAGCCCCAGGCACGAAACGCCACCTCATAGGCACTGGGGCCTACTGTGCAATCGCCCGACAGCAAGATCTGGTTGGAGAGTTATTAGCACGAGATGCTCACAACAAGAATCAGATTTCTACACTCCGGAAGAAATGGGAAGGAGGTCCCAAATACCGACCCCACGAACACCCAAGCCACAACGGGACATAGGCATCCTGCTACAATCCCCAACACCGGCACTGAGTGGTTTTAGTGAAAAGAGCTTGTCCATGCAGTATGACAAATTTAAACATTGCCTTTCGTTAGAAAAGACAGAGTTTACATTTGCCCCTCAGAACATCTCTAGTGACTGTCAAGCAACCAGTCACTACAGACAACTCTTATTGTGGTCCTATAATCTTTACAGAACCAGACGTTGTTATTATTACTCTCTGAAGAGATGTTGATTGGCACAGTTGATTGGCAGTCTCCACACATGCACAGTAAGCTCTTCAGTGCTTCTCACTGGAGAAATGTTGGAATGGCAGAGATAATCAGTAACTATAATCTCAGCCAGGGGAGGAACATCATCTCTTAAAGAGGAGGCCACCTACATCTAAGTTATTATAGCATTATGCAGCAGTATATAGAATATGAAGTAGTAAATAATGCAAAGAAATGAAAGAAACAAAACAAAAAACAAAAGGTTACGGAAGCTCCTCTTCCATGGTCCACGCTATGAGGAGGGTGTTAAACTGGCACAGTGGAGATAGGACCACAAAGGGACAGTGGGAAGGGGAATCCCTAAAGGGACAGGGGAGTGAGTGAGCTGAGGAGGAGAAAGAGACCCACAAAGGTGCTGGGGGGGGTGGGAGACACAGAGGGGCTGGGGAATGGGACAGAGAGACACACAAAAAGGAGTTGGGGGAGCAAGAGACATATAAATGGGCAGGGGGAAAAAAAGACACACAAAGTTGGCAATTTTTGCTTCGGGTGGGGCAGTGCACATAGCTTGTCTTGTCTAGGGCGTGAAATAGTCTAGCACCGGCCCTGATGATCATATCCCAGGGTCATCCAAAGAACACAAGTGTGAGTTCTAAAGTATGTTGTCCATGCAGTATGACAAAGTAATGCCAGGATTTGCAGAGAAGACTAGGCAGTGTTAAGAAGCACATTTATGGTGCCCAGGTTTATGTTAGCAGTTTTTCTTTCTTTTCCTAACCTGGTGAAATACATCATTAACATGTGACCTTTGTACATTATAGCACAAAATGCAGGATGACTAGTAAATCCATTCTAAAGACCTAATGGTCATTCATACAACAAAGAGATAATAGAGAGAGATAACAACAGCAACTAAGTAAGAAACATATGTAGATCAACACCCTGAAGGTTGCTGATATTGTATTTTGTGTAATGTTTAATCATTTTTTTTGCATATTTCAATAATTAAAAGGATATTCCAAGCACTATAACTACTAGGTCTCATAAGAGTTGCTATGCCGCTAGCAACCTGTCAGAGTATTTATATTTTAAAGCAGAGGTACCCAAAAGATAGATCCCTAAATGTGTTAAAACTACAGCTTCCATGGTGCTTTGCCATTCTAAAGGCAAGCATGGGAGTTGTAGTTCTACAACATCTAGTGATCTACCTTTTTGACATTCCTGTTATAAAGCACTTTCAACAGTGAGCTTGTAGTGGTTATGGTGCCATAAAATGGCTTGACTTCTTGCCAGGGGTCTGCCGGGTGCTGCTCCTTGCCTCCATTACTTATATCAGAGAGCCATAAGCTTTTTGAGTGAGCTAAGCTGGCAATAAGCTGTGTTGTGGACACAGCAAAAGGACTCTGCTAAAAAAAAAATGTCAAGCATGCCCTGCATGTACATCATTTTTCTACTAGTTACCTGAACAATCACACACATGCAAAAGGGATCATGGGATAATAAAGTCACCACAGAGTAGAGTCAAAATCTAACATCTGCTGCAATATTCACCATTAATAAAGGTTGTGTTTGTATGTAGTGTTGGTGTTTGATTGCTAGGATGTATGCACACAAGCTGTGCCACATGCATACATACATAAATACATACTGAAAAACATACACATTGACACAAACAGATATACACACTCAGATACACACAGACACACTCATTTCGTCCTAGCACTGCAGATATTAAAGGGGACTGGTTGCACTGTTTAACCCCTTAAGTCCGGAGGGCGTACTATTACGTCCTTTTAAAAGCGGCTCTAAACGCCGCCGGACGTAATAGTACGCCCTCCGGTTTTTAGTAACTTACCCGGTCGCCGGCGGTCCCACGCCGGCGATCGCGGTTGGGGGGACTCCCAGGGAGCCCCCCCGCGGCACATCTTCCTCCTCCGGTGCCTCCCGGTCATGTGAGAGTGAGGTCCTTGCGAGGACCTCACAATCACATGGCCGGGATAGCTGGCTCAGGCATTGCCAGCAGGGGGACCAACTGTAATGACAGTTGGTCCCCCTGCTGGCTGAAAATAAAATAAAAATAATGTTAAAAGTGTAAAAAAAAAAATGTATACTTAGATCATATATATATATATATATATATTATATATATATGATCTAAGTATATATATACACATATACATACACACACATACACCGTCTAGGTGTATTTTAATATTAATATATATATAATTATATATATATATATATTAATATCAAATTACACGTAGACTGATACTGATTAAATATATATATAATTATTGTTATATATATATTTATAAATAATGTAAAAAAAATAAATATGTAAATACGTAAAAAAATAAAATAAAATAAATAATGAAAAATAAAATATTAAAAAATATATAGATGTGTTTTATTTCGTTCTAACTGTATTGTGATATTAATATATATATTTATATCAAAATACACGTAGAACGAAATAATATATATATCTATATACATAAATATATACGTATATATCACTATATATATACCTATATATAAATAAAAATATTAAAAAAAAAAATGTATATATATACGTATATATACACATATGTATATATATACATATATTAATTCTACACATATATTTATGTAATAATTTTACATAATTAGGTATCCTAATTAATTACAATTAGCGGGACCTGCCTGACCACCCATGCCGAAAGTATAGGGAATTTAATTTGCTAGCACTATATTTAACCCTATAACTTTCCAAGACACCATAAAACCTGTACATGGGGGGTACTGTTTTACTCGGGAGACTTCGCTGAACACAAATATTAGTGTTTCAAAACAGTAAAATGTATTACAACCATGATATCGCCAGTAAAAGTGACGTTTTTTGCATTTTTCACGCACAAACAGCACTTACAGGGACGATATTATTGCTGCAATACTTTTTACTGTTTTGAAACACAAATATTTGTGTTCAGCGAAGTCTCCTGAGTACAACAGTACCCCTCATGTACAGGTTTTATGGTGTTTTAAAAAATTACAGCGTCAAATATAAGGCTTGTGTTTAATTTTTTTCACATTAAAATTCGCCAGATTGCTTACGTTGCCTTTATGACCCTATGGTAGCCCAAGAATGAAAATTACCCCTATGATGGCATACCATTTGCAATAGTAGACAACCAAAGGTATTGCAAATGGGGTATGTCCAGTCTTTTTTAGTAGCCACTTAGTCACAAACACTGGCCAAAATTGGCGTTTTTTGCATTTTTCACACACAAACAAATACGAACGCTAACTTTGGCCAGTGTTTGTGACCAAATGGCTACTAAAAAAGACTGGACATCGCTTATTTACAATACCTTGGGTCGTCTACTATTGCAAATGGTATGCCATTATGGGTGTAAATTTATTTCCTGGGCTACTATACAGTCTCAAAGGCAACGTAACCAATCTGGCGAATTTCAATTTCAAATGTAACACGCTATATTTGACCCTGTAACTTCCCAAAACACCATAAAACCTGTACATAGGGGGTACTGTTTTACACGTGAGACTTTGCTGAATACAAATATGTGTATTTTATTGCAGTAAAAGCAAACAGTATTATGACATTGACAGTTAAAATGTCATGTAGAACGAAAAAAATAAAAAAAAATCGTATTTTGTCCCATTTTTTTCATATTAAATTATGTTTCATAGCTAAATATTTGATATTAAATGAAAGCCCTGTTTCCCCTGAATAAAATGATATATAATAAGGGGGGGTGCATTTAATATGAAAGAGGTGAATTACGGTTGGACAGACATATAGCGCAAATGCCAGGTTTTGTTTACGTTTTGTTTAGTTCACAACTTGTACATTTGGCTGCGGTGTTAAGGGGTTAAAGGCCGCGTTACTTGACTGGGCCCATGTTCTGCAATACCTATTTGGTGTACCTAAGTGCATGGGCCACCGTTGTATAAAGACACATTACTATATTATTTAAAGGGAGTTTTGCTATATACTCAGATACACCAACAATATGGAGCACATTTAATAGAAAAGTTGGACAGAGGTATTTGGGTCCAATACAGGGACACTTGGGAGGTATGCCACAGCTTAGCTCCTGCAAGGAAATTAGTTAGATTTTAACCCCTTAAGGACTGGACTTTTTTTGCGATGTTGTACATTTGCGACCAGGCATCTTTTTACACTTTTGTGGTGTTTGTGTTTAGCTGTAATTTTCCGCTCTCTCATTTACTGTTCCTATACAAATTATATATTGTTTTTTTCAGGACAAAAGGGGCTTTCTTTACATACCATTATTTATATAATCTCATGTAATTTAATTTTAAAAAAATGAAAAAATATGATGAAAAATTGAAAAAAATACATGTTTTTTTACTTTTATGTGAAAAATCTTTTACTCATCTACAAAAGCGAATGAAAAAAACTGCTAAATAGATTCAAAATTTTGTCCTGAGTTTAAAAATACCCAGTGTTTACATGCTTTTTGCTATTTTTTTGCATGTTATAGGGCTATAAGTACATGTAGGATATTGCGGTTTCAAAACATACATTTTTAAAATGTATCAATAGTGACATTGTAACACTATTATCTGTCATAAATCGCTGAATAACACCCCACATGTACATATTTTTTTTAAAGCAGACAACCCAGGGTATTCAATATGGGGTATGTCCAGACTTTTTTAGTAGCCACTTAGTCGCAAACACTGGCCAAAGTTAGCGTTCATATTTGTTTGTGTGTGAAAAAAGTAAAAAACTAAATTGAACGCTAATTTTGGCCAGTGTTTGTGACTAAGTGGTTACTAAAAAAGACTGGACATACCCCATTTGCAATACCTTGGGTTGTCTTCTTTTGCAAATGGTATGCCATCATGGGGGTAATTCTCATTCCTGGGCTACCATACGCTCTCAAAGGCAACGTAACCAACCTGGCCATTTTCAATGTAAAAATATTTGACCCATATATTTGACCCTGTAACTTTCAAAATCGCTATAAAACCTGTACATGGGGGGTACTTTTATACTCAGGAGACTTTGCTGAACACAAAAATTAGTGTTTCAAAACTGGAAAATGTATCACAACAATTATATCATCAGTAAAAGTGCTGTTTGTGTGTGAAAAATGCAAAAAAGTCACTTTCACTGACAATATCATCGCTGTGATATGTTTTACTGTTTTGAATCACTAATATTTGTGTTCAGCAAAGTCTCCCGAGTAAAACAGTACCCCCCATGTACAGGTTTTAGGGTGTCGTAGAACGTTACAGGGTAAAATACAGTGCTAGCAAATTAAATTCTCTGCAATTTCGGCGTGGGTTGGCAGGCAGGTCCCTCAAATTGCAATTAATAAAATTACTTAATTATGTAAAAATATTACATAAATACGCACGTAGAATTTAAATATATATGCATATTTATATATTTGAAGTCTACATGTATATTTATATAATTATTTATGTAATTTTGTATATGGACATATGAATAGTTCGTATTCTTTTTATTTATTTATATATACATAGATATATATACAATTTCATTCTAAGTGTATTTTGATATAAATATATATATATATTAATATCAAAATACAGTTAGAATAAAATTTCGTATAGATATATAATTTTTTTTTAAATTTTTATTATTATTTTTATTTTTTTAATTTAATTTAATTTACTTATTATTTGTATTTTATAATAATATATATATATACAATATATATAGTTATTATATATATTATATATATATGTGTGTAATTTAATAATACGTGTATTTTTATATTAATATATGTACATATTAATATAAAAATAAACTTAGCATGACATTATATATATGATATATAGACATATATTATATAGGTATAATATATGTCTATATATCATATATATATATACACATATATAATATTTTTTTTTATTCACTATAACTTTAATTTTTTTTTTGATTTTACACTGGCAGGGAGACTGCCTGTCAGCACAGACAGTCCCCCTGCAGGCAGATACTTGGACACCTATTGTGACCATGCGGTCGCCCTGTTGGGCGATCACATGGCCACAGGGGTCCTAATCCGCCATGGGGAGACTGTCTGGGCTGCAGGCAGTCTCCCCACAACGGGAGCAACGCCGATCGCCGCCGGGGGAACGACGGCGATCGGGTAAGTACCTCTTAAATTTAGGACAGTTCAGGACCGTCGTCGGTCGGCAACGCAAAAATGCCGATGACGGTCCTGAACCGTCTAGCGTCGTTAAGGGGTTAATGGTATGAGAAGGATGTGCTTACTTACTTATTACAAATATTTAACTAGACTCCCCTATGCATCAGTAGGAAGGTATTGGAGAATAGGGTAACAAAATGGCTTAAAATTTTAAAAATAAGTAAATAAAACATAGTTTTTAAAAAGGTTAGTGTTCGGGGTCAGGTTCTACACCATAACCACAACAGTAAACTGTAGTGTTTAGGATCTTGGATTTTACCTTTAATTTCTTAAACAGCATTATAAGCACAATTATAAAAAAATGCTTTATTTTATCAATTCATTTAGCAAACATTATTTTCAAATAAGGATTTATTAAACCTTCAGAACAATATAAGACAATATAGGACTTACTAGCCAGTCCTACATTTTAGAACTCTTTTATAGTTGATGTACAGTTAACTAGCTAACAACATTTCTCACCATTGTAGGTGTTTTCAAAATTGTAATTTACTTACATCTAAATCGGGTATCTCAAAGAATTCTTTGAATGTAATAAATAGCCAGAGAATCATGGGAGTTGTAGTTCAGCAACATCTGGGGAACTAGAGTCTGACATGCCTGTTCTAAATAAAAATCATTTTTGTGTATTTTTCAGCAAATTGTGTGTGGGCAGAAAAGATTGAGCTTAGCTGATGATCTGAATGAAAATATCTTACCTGTCAGATTCCTTGTCCTCCTCACTATCACTAGTGGGTCTAATCTTCTATATTGATCACAAGATCTTATTATATTCAATTCAGATGTTGCAGACTGTTCAGCCTTCGCTCTGCCTTGCTCAAACTGGGTCTAGCTTTAATACTGTGACACAGCCTGTAGTTTCCTTCCGTAGAAAAAGAAAATAGAAATAAAGCAATGACACCCTCTCAAGGGGAGCTGTGAGAACCAACACATTTGCATTGCCTTGCATATAATTCCTGGTAGGTTCAGCAGTGCCCTATTAATACATGTCTGTTCAGATAATGCTGCCTCTTTTTTCATCTATATTTTTCTTTACGAATAAATCATAAATATTATCTTCAACAAGCTCATGACAAATTGTTATACATTTACAGATTGTCACTGCTGGGAAAGGAAAGCAGAACCCACTCGGAGGAACTCTTTCATAGCCTTGTCATAGTTGAAAAACGAAACTACATTTTTCTTTTAGAAAAGATGAGAAGTAAATAAATAAATGCACAGGATAACACCCTTGTAGCCCTACATTGAGTGTCGATTAGAAAACAATGTACGGTCAAATGAATGTGAACAAAATTTAGGCCATTATGTCACGCTATTAAATATTTCCCAGGTCATCTACACATTAAACTTGGCTAGTTTAACTAAAATGTACTAAAAAACAGAGGTGTTCAAATAAAACTCAATGTGTTGTGTTTTACCATTTGCATTTAGCAATTACTATTGAAATAGTGAGTAGTTGGTTGTTTTTTTTGGTGAATTTTATTGAAAATTTGTGGGTACAAAAAAGCGATACTATATATAACAATAGCAAAGCAGTGTATCAGATATTGGGATGGGATTTCAGCAAGGCCCAACATTTAGTAGGCTGAAATCTCCACATGGCATATGCAAGTTGTATCAGGTTACATGTAGCTAAGTGACTGTCATCAATGTACTGAGCATGTGCAAGAACTGAAGCCACATTCCATTCTCCTAATGAGCCATGCTGCCTACCCATATTAAGTGATCCTGTATATCCTGTTTGTTGATTGGTCTAAGGGTATGAGTGGGGGATGCACAGTTAATAAAAAAGCCTCTCCCCCATGTATTCAGGGCTCAGATATTTTGGACAGGAGTTCAGTAGTGATGTCCCGAACGGTTCGCTGGCGAATAGTTCCTGGCGAACATAGCATGTTCGCGTTCGCCACCGCGGGCGAACACATGCGATGTTCGGTCCGCCCCCTATTCTTTATCATTGAGTAAACTTTGACCCTGTACCTCACAGTCAGCAGACACATTCCAGCCAATCAGCAGCACACCCTCCCTAGCAGACCCTCCCACCTACTGGACAGCATCCATTTTAGATTCATTCGGAAGCTGCAACCATTTTATTTATTTTTTCAATGTATTATTTATTTTATTTTTTTGTGCATATAAATGTTACAAGCAGATACTCCCCCAGACACTCTGTATTACTACAGATACTCCCCCCAGACACTCTGTGTTACTGCAGATACTCCCTCCAGACACTCTGTGTTACTGCAGATACTCCCTCCAGACACTCTGTGTTACTGCAGATACTCCCTCCAGACACTCTGTATTACTGCAGATACTCCCTCCAGACACTCTGTGTTACTGCAGATACTCCCTCCAGACACCCTGTGTTAATGCAGATACTGCCCCCAGACACCCAGTGTTACTGCAGATACTCCCTCCAGACACTCTGTGTTACTGCAGATACTCCCTCCAGACACCCTGTGTTACTGCAGATACTCCCTCCAGACACTCTGTGTTACTGCATATACTCCCTCCAGACACTCTGTGTTACTGCAGATACTCCCTCCAGACACCCTGTGTTACTGCAGATACTCCCTCCAGACACCCTGTGTTACTGCAGATACTCCCTCCAGACACCCTGTGTTACTGTCACGATTCGGTGAACCAAGCACGCTAACACACACACAGAAAAGGTGCTGTACCGGACCTTAGAGTGGCTGGGCTAAGCACACAAAGAATAGTCAGGAGACAAGCTGAGTAAGGGGAACCAGAAGACAGAATAACGAGAAACAAGCCGAGGTCAAAGGGTCAAAGGCTGGAGGGATGCTGCTTGCCGAGCACACGAGGAGGAGGGGACCGCGGACGGCTGGAGGGTGAGTGCCGCGAGCGGAGTGCAGCCTCCCCTCGCAGCCGCCCGCGGGGTCCTGACAGTTACTGCAGATACTCCCTCCAGACACTCTGTATTACTGCAGATACTCCCCCAAACACTGACACAGAGCAGAATAGGGACTGTTCCCCTTACATAGGGTCACTTGGCAGATATGGATTGACACCTATCCTAAGGATCCCTGATACACACTGACACAGAGCAGAATAGGGACTGTTCCCCCTACATAGGGTCACTTGGCAGATATGGATTGACACCTATCCTAAGGATCCCTGATACACACTGACACAGAGCAGAATAGGTACTGTTCCCCCTACATAGGGTCACTTGGCAGATATGGATTGAAACCTATCCTAACGATCCCTGATACACACTGACACAGAGCAGAATAGGGACTGTTCCCCCTACATAGGGTCACTTGGCAGATATGGATTGACACCTATCCTAAGGATCCCTGATACACACTGACACAGAGCAGAATAGGGACTGTTCCCCCTACATAGGGTCACTTGGCAGATATGGATTGACACCTGTCCTCAGGGACCCTGATACACACTGGGGGGGAAATACTGTCCTCCCCCCGCCCCCACCCCTGCGTGGTGGGTGGGGGCCATAAAAATAATGGGGGGGGACCTACTGTCCTCCCCCCGGCCCCCACCCCTGCGCGGTAGGTGGGGGCCATAAATCACAATGGGGGGAGGACCTACTGTCCTCCCCCCGCCCCCACCCCTGCGCGGTGGGTTGGGGCCATAAAAATAATGAAGGGGGGACCTACTGTCCTCCCCCCGGCCCCCACCCCTGCGCGGTGGTGGAGGCCATAAAAATAATGGGAGGGGGACCTACTGTCCTCCCCCCCTGAGGGGTGGGTGGGGGCCCTAAAAAAAACAATAAGGGGGGGGACCTACTGTCCCCCTCCAGCCCCCACCCATGAGTGGTTGGTGAGGGCCCTAAATAAAAATCCCCCCCAATCAAGGTGACTAGGGGTTCCCAAGCCTCTAGTCTCCCACCCCCCACCCCCAAAAAAGTTACCCCCTACCTACCCCCTCAACCTAAAAAATGGTGAAGGGGGAATAAAATAACTAACCTGTAAAGAAAAATGTAACTTACCATTTGACGTCTTCTGTTTTCTAAAATCTTTTTTTTTCAGCCCCAAAAAAGGGCAAATAAAAAGCCATAAGAACCGACGCAATTTAAAAAAAAAAAAAGGAGCGCAAAAATAATAATCCATCTTCACCCATGGAGGGCTCCACACAGACTGAGCTCTGCAGGGCGGGGGAAGGCTTATAAAGAACACTCTGATTGGCTGGTTTAAGCCAATCAGAGTGCTCTTTGTCATTTTACACAGCGTGGGAAAATTCCAAAGAACTTTCCCACGCTGTGTAAAATGACACAGAGCACTCTGATTGGTTAGATTCCAAGCCCACCAATCACAGTGCTCTGTGTCATTTTACACAGCGTGGGAAAGTTCTTTGGAATTTTCCCACGCTGTGTAAAATGACAAAGAGCACTCTGATTGGTGGGCTTGGAATCTAACCAATCAGAATGTTCTGTGTCATTTTACACAGCATTAGAAAGTTATTTGGAATTTTCCCACGCTGTGTAAAATTACAAAGAGCACTCTGATTGGTGGGCTTAGAATCTAACCAATCAGAGTGCTCTGTGTCATTTTACACAGCGTGGGAAAGTTCTTTGAAATTTTCCACGCTGTGTAAAATGACAAAGAGCACTCTGATTGGCTTAAACCAGCCAATCCGAGTGTTCTTAGCCTAATTGCAGGGCGTGGCAAGGCTTTATAAGCCTTCCCCCGCCCTGCAGAGCTCAGTCTGCGCGGAGCCCTCCATGGGTGAAGATGGAATTTTTTTTGCGCTCGTTTTTTTTTTTTTAAATTGTGCGGTTCTTATGGCTTTTTATTTGGCATTTTTTGGGGCTGAAAAAATAAGATTTTAATCGACAAGACTGAAGTCCTCGCCATACACATAGACGCCCCCACAAAAACAGCTATACACCAAATCTACCCCTTTGACTTCGCACCCACATATATCAAGTACTTAGGTATAGCCATCCCAGCAGACCTCTCTCGCAGCTATGACTTAAACTACACACCCACGATCCAAAAAATCAAACAAGATGTAGACAAATGGCAAAACATGCCAATATCATGGCTGGGAAGATTGACATCGGTTAAGATGAATGTCTTACCCAGACTCTTATACTTATTCCAAACTCTACCAATCCCAATTAAAAACACTGACATCAAGCAACTACAAACTACAATCGACAAATTCATATGGGCCAACAGACGCACCAGGATCAAAAGACAAACCCTATACGTTCCCAACAAAGCAGGGGGCTTAGGCCTCCCACACCTCACCCACTACTACCAGGCTGCTCAGCTAACACAAGCACAAAACTGGCACGCCCCTTGCGGAACCAAACAATGGGTAGACCTAGAGCACGATATCTTTGGCAGGGACTTCCCCTCATTGTACATATGGCTCCCCAGAACAGCAAGACCTCCCCTACCCCGAACATCCCCCGCAATCATCAACACTATCAACATCTGGGACAAAGTAACCCAAAAAAGTGGCTTGACAACACAACCCTCACCCCTGACACCAATTCTTCGCAACACACACTTCCCACCTGGCATGACCCCAAAAGACTTTGCCCGCTTCGAAGACAACGACCTCACACGACTACACCACTTCTATAGAAACCAACAACCAATACCATTCTCGGACCTCCCACAAACCACACCATACCGTACCTTCGACATGTTCCGCCATCTTCAGCTTAGAAGCTTCCTCGAAACTCCGACAATAAAACAGGCCGGCACAAAAACACTTACGCCCTTCGAAAAACAATGCATACAAACCCCAACACACAAAGGACAGATCTCAAAGCTATACACCCATCTAATCCAAAACGTTAAAAACGGAGCACTTACATACGTGTCGGCTTGGGAGAGGGACATAGGTCCAGCCGAGGACCCAAAGACTGGACCGACATATGGGAAGCCACGGCTTCCATATCCATATGCGTGAATCACAAGGAACAAGCATACAAGACACTACTGAGATGGTACGTCACCCCGCTAAAACTCAAACAGATGGGCAGGTCGGACAATGACCTATGCTGGAAAGGCTGTGGACACAGAGGCACTTACATACACATGTGGTGGGAATGCACACACACAACACAACTATGGAACCAAACAGAAACCATGGTATCACAGATCCTCCACACTAACATACCACACGACCCATGGATATGGCTACTGTCCAAACCCATGGCCAATACACCAAGATCCCAAAACAAATTGATAGCCAAAATTGCACTCGCAACCAGGAGAGCCATCGCTGAGAAATGGGGAAGCCCAGACACACCCACACTGGACACAGTAAAAAGGAAAATTAAGGACACAATCAAAATGGACGAATTGTCCGCACTGGTTCACGACACGACTACACATTTCAATAAAATTTGGGACCCATGGTTCTATGAATTCCCACCAACAGCCTAGACCACTAATGAGCACCCACACGAGATAACATCCCACGTGCGCGACAACCACACATATCCCACACCCATACCCTCCCAACCTCCCTCCCCCCCCCCGAGTCAGTAGACCGCCAGAACACCCCTACACAAACCACACTCTCCAACCAACCAAGCTGCGTTACACGCTGACACCAAACGCTGACAAAAACAAAGGACACACATGACCAAGCAATAGCAATACGCAGAGAACACACACTCTTACTAACGCTTAACAAAGCAATACAGCACCCACAACGCACACACCACACCGCACCACAAATGACACCGAAACGACCCACGAATCACACCCTTACCGATTACATATAACGGACAATAACTCGCTTAGAACGGGAAAGCGCAAGACGCAGAGACAGACACTACAAGCCGACAATTCAGGATATCTCCCACTCCGACCCCCCTCATCCCAGAGGAGCCCGAAACCCAGCGGGACGACTCGACTACTGAAGTACGCAAACACAAAGGGTACAACAGAAAGTCCACGAAAGCACAGAGTCCAAACAAAGATACCCCACAACTGCACACCTGTGTTAGGACAGGGCATCCTACCCCCTACCCTTTAATCTTCTGTACCCTACCCAAACCACTAGACCAGGATGTATTACGCAAGAATAGACTAATGATATGTATCACAATGCTGAGATCCAGAATTACAAGTATATTACAACTGTCAAAATATACGAAATACTGAAATAACGTTATGTGCAAGCAATGTATATTCTTTTTTTCGTGTTTACCAAATGTTTACCCCCCGCTTATTTTCTGTACCCCTTACCCCTAAACAAAACAAACTAAATCTTTCAAAATAAAGAATTTATAAAAGAAAAAAAAAAAAAAAAAGAAGATTTTAGAAAAAAGAAGACGTCAAATGGTAAGTTGAATTTTTCTTTACAGGTTAGTTATTTTATTCCCCTTAGGATAGGTGTCAATCCATATCTGCCAAGTGACCCTATGTAGGGGGAACAGTCTCTATTCTGCTCTGTGTCAGTGTGTATCATGGTCTCTGAGGACAGGTGTCAATCCATATCTGCCACGTGACCCTATGTAGGGGGAACAGTCTCTATTCTGCTCTGTGTCAGTGTGTATCGTGGTCTCTGAGGACAGGTGTCAATCCATATCTGCCAAGTGATCCTATGTAGGGGGAACAGTCTCTATTCTGTTCTGTGTCAGTGTGTATCATGATCTCTGAGGACAGGGGTCAATCCATATCTGCCAAGTGACCCTATGTGGGAGGAACAATCTCTATCCTGCTCTGTGTCAGTGTGTATCATAGTCTCTGAGTACAGGTGTCAATCCATATCTGCCAAGTGACCCTATGTAGGGGGAAAAGTCCCTATTCTGCTCTGTGTCAGTGTGTATCAGGGATCCTTAGGATAGATGTCAAGTGACCCTATGTAGGGGGAACAGTCCGTATTCTGCTCTGTGTCAGTTTGTTTTAGGGTCTCTGAGCACAGGTGTCAATCCATATGTCAAGGTGTCAATATGTCATATGTCAGGTGTCAATCCATATCCATTGTGATTTAGGAATGTTAGGTGATTTATGCCCTTTATGGATTAAAACCAGACTCTGCATCAACTGTGTAATTTTCCATGGGAGTTTTGCCATGGATCCCCCTCCGGCATGCCGCAGTCCAGGTGTTAGTCCCCTTGAAACAACTTTTCCATCACTTTTGTGGCCATAAAGAGTCCCTGTGGGTTTTAAAATTTGCCTGCCCATTGAAGTCAATGGCGGTTCGCCCTGTTCGCCGGTTCACGAACGTTTGCGGAAGTTCCCGTCCGCCGTTTGCGAACCGAAAATTTTGTGTTCGCGACATCACTAGAGTTCAGCTGAGACCCGATCGGTAAAAATAAAGACCTTTTACTTACTGAATTGATCTGCGTCCAACTCTCTGTATGTGGTTTCTACGGTGTTCCCCGGTAACATAACTGGTGCATTGGCCGGGAACATCATTGGACCTCCCTTCGTCTCAGCGCCACTGGCCTTTTGTCCAGGAGACCATCGGCTTCTGCGCAGTGAGTATTGGGGTGTCCCTTCGATGAAGAGTGAACCCAGGTCAAGGAAGTTAAGGTAACCCACTAGGGGTAAAATCTGGTATCTGACTGACCTCCCCGAACAAGGGGAAGAGACGAAGGTACACAGTCTGCCGCTTAACACTCTGTAGCTAGCCCATTTAGCATAGAGTCTGTTTGTCTGGCTGAATCCTGGCGTATATATGTTCAGTCGGACTCCGGTATCTTGACTAAGTGAATCCTGGTGTAAATTCCGTTCACTAGATCGTAGATACCGGAACAGGGAGTCAAGCCAAAATCTGGTGTCAATTCCTTTCGCTAGATCTCAAAGCTTAGACTAGTTGGACTCTGGTGTAAATCCCGTCCGCTAGATCTCAAAGCTTAAACTAGTTGGACTCTGGTGTAAATTCCGGCCGATGGATCTCGCAGTTTTGACTAGTTTAACTCTGGTGTAAATTCTGTTCACTAGATCGTGGTGCCTGGAGAGTGTAGACTAGTTGAACTCTGGTGTAAATTCCGTTCGCTAGATCTCGATGTGCTGTCCAGTTTAGAAAAGTGTTTGGGTTATGATGTAAATAGTGATGTCGCGAACACGAAATTTTCGGTTCGCGAACGGCGAATGGGAACTTCCGCAAACGTTCGCAAACCGGCAAACCGGGCAAACCGCCATTGACTTCAATGGGCAGGCGAATTTTAAAACCCACAGGGACTCTTTCTGGCCACAAAAGTGATGGAAAAGTTGTTTCAAGGGGACTAACAACTGGACTGTGGCATGCCGGAGGGGGATCCATGGCAAAACTCCCATGGAAAATTACACAACTGGGGGCGTGGCTTTGACACCGACTAAGATGGCTGCTTAGAGTCTGAGCTCCGCTACACCTCACCCCTACGAAAGCGATCTCCCATACGCAATAGAACACAAATGGGCCGTAGCCGCCGCACAGATAACCCACAGACCCCTAGGGACCCGCACTCAAACCCGCAACAGGGGCCGATGGATGGTTTTCTGCAGCCGCCTCGTGGAGCACCCGGAGAGACTGAGAACCCGGGCCCAAGCCCGACCACGCGGTCGCCTACCTCGATGGGGAGTGGCGACTCCCCGGCCTTGGACCGGATCAGCACCGAACTGAGGACCATGGCGGCTGCCATGGCTGCCATGGCTACTAAGGCTGATCTCCTCACCCTCACCACCCCGATCCAAGATGCCATGAGAGCTGAGATGGCTGGGCTGCGGTCGGAAGTGGGAGAGCAGGCGGGCCGTATACAGGCCTTGGAACACTCTACTGCCTCACAGGCCGCACAGCACGCGGCTACCGACCTTGCTGTCTCCAGACAGGGAGACTTAATCCTCCACATGCAACGGCACTTGGAGGATTTGGATAATAGGGGTCGGAGGCACAATGTCAGGATCAGGGGGATCCCGGAGACTGACAGGAGGGAGAACCCCCAAGATCTACTCACTGAGCTCTTCACGATCATACTGGGCGCCGAAGCTCCTCCAACATTTGATTTCGAACGTGCACATAGAGCATTACGACCGCGGGCGGCGGATGATGGCCCAAGAGATATGATCTGTTGCCTCCAATCCTTCCCCGTCAAGGACATGATCATGAAAAAGGCCAGGACACAGCCCACATGGCTCTTCCACGGTACCCCTATTTCTATATATAATGATCTCTCTCCACTCACGCTGGAAGCAAGGAGGGCGCTCCGGCTGGTGACAACAATGCTCCGCGAGAACAACATCACCTACAAGTGGGGATTTCCTTTCGCATTGATGGCGCGTCACCACAATGCCTGGATATCGGCTAGATGGCCTGAAGACGTTCCGCGGTTCCTGCAAGAGCTTAACCTACCACCTACTCCGGTCATGAACTGGATCCTGGGCCCTCAAGGGCAGGAACCTAGGCAGAGGGGTGCTCCCCGCAGACGCGGAGGTGGATCTCCAGTGGGTCGACCATACCAGCGTCGTCGACAGGACCCCGGGGACCAAGCTGAGTAAGTACTGTCCTCCCCTACCTGGGTCACCCCTTGCGCTCACCGAGCTGGATCCGCACCCCCCCCCCGTGTGACATTGGAGCCTCCTGTGCCACAGTTATGACCACAAGGCTGATGGGGTTACACTCTATTTGTTTGGGGGGATGTGGGTAATGGGGGGTCCGGGGAACCGTCCCTACATAGTAATCTTTATGCCTCTGTTATACCCCCTCACCCCTTGCCCTTTTTTGGCAAACCCCAACATGGCCCTCAATGGATACTCTTCCAAGCACGCATGAATGCCATGGAAAGGCGGGATGGAGTCCGTGACTTGTGTGGCTGCTGGGAGCTGGGGTGGCGAGGGGAACCTTCCACTCCCTGTCTTTATACCATTATTTATGCCAGGACGGTGTCAGCGTGGGGGTAATTGGATCCTGGAATCGCAGGACTGCACTTCTGGACGCTGGGGTTTTGGGAGGGGGTCTTGGGGTGGCGTGCTTTGAGCTATATTAGCAGGCATGGGTGATGTGGGGACTTATGCCTCCGATGTGTTTTAATCTGTGATTGGGTCTCACCGCTCCCCAAAGCGACTTCGCTATATGCTCTTGTTACCCCATTCTCGCATTTGCTCATGTTGCCCCGTCCCCGTCTGTCTGTCCGTCCGTCCCGTCCCCCCCCCCTCAAAAGTCAAGAAGAAACAATACAAGCCACGTACAATATATATATATATATATATAAAAAAAAATACATAAATAAATAAATAAAATAATAAAAAATAAAAAATAATAATAATAGTAATAAATAAATAAAACCTCTATAAAAATTCACTGTAACGGATCGCCTGGCACCCCGACCGGGTACCTCCGTTAATGGATGCTCCTAGTGCTTCCTGAGGACTCCAAGCACTCTGGCAGACACCACAATCACCGAATCCGAGAAACCTTTTAAATTCTCCCAAGCATATGAATGCTGTAGACCATTGAATAGGAACCATACGAATAGGCTTGTACTCCTAGCAGTCAACTGGAACAGCATGCAATAAATCCTTCCCCCAATAATGAGACGACACATCACTTTGAGGGTAAAACAGGAACTCTGGACTGGCTCATCCAGCCTGGCTTTTATTACAATAATCCACATACAGGCCACACCCAGGGGGAGGCATAAAATAACCAATCACATACATGGTTCAGCCCACACATCCCCTCCCCTCAGATAACATTAAACCCAATTATCCGGTACACTTTTCCAGCCAAGTTCTGGATGTACCCCAAAAACAGGGGGTACACCTTTAAATCCAGCATTGCTGGATAGCCCTTATTCAGGGGGGAAACATATCCAAAATTCAAGTCATTCGGATGAACAGTTCGGGAGATATGGGGTTCCAAAGATTTGACCGACCGCATGGGTAAAGTATCCGAAAACAGTTCCCTGCAGTTTGGCCCTGCGGTCGGTCACAAACAAGGGAATGAAAACAGACGAATTGCCTGTGTTATAGAGCCTGGAGAGGGTTTGAATGAATTCCCTTGTTTGTGGGGTTCTTTCTACCGAACGGCTGGTCATTCGGTAGTTTCTATACGAATTTCTGGAAGCATGGAGGTCTCAGCGGTGTTTGCCTAGTCAAGTGTCCGATTTTAGTTCCAGACACTCGACGGCAAAACACCGCTGTTCGGTAGTTTAAGATGGCCGCTGCCACGTGTTTGTTTCCCGAATGGCGGCCACCCAGAGGACAAAGCATACATTACACTGATTGCCAATTACCCATTTGCAACATTGTTGCAAACTGTAATTGGAGGCACACTTATTCCTGGGTGGTCTGGTTGTTCGGTAGTTTCACTCAATATAATAAATGGAGTGATTCTACCGAACAATCAGATGAATGCTGCATACATATCCCAGGTTAAACTTAACACACAAATAAACATATAATATTACAGGCAGTACGCTAGAATATGTAGCACAGTCTTAAAGGGACAGTAGTCCAAAAAGTCCCAATATGTCCATAGATGCTGTTAAAAGGGCCAGTAGCAGCAATATACAGTACAATATGCCCCAAATAACCCAGGGGCCATAGTCAGTAGGTAGGAGGCTAGCAAACAGGCTTCTCCAGGGCCCAGTGGCGAGGTTGGTTTTGCCACATTCACATTGTAAGCAAGACTTAGAATTCATTAGTTAGAGTAATAGAGGGTACACCAGAATATGCATGTCCCCTCCCCGCCCCCCCACCTCCCATCTAACTCCCAGCTAACCCCTAACGTCAATTATTATCAGCCTAGCTGTAAATATTATTAGGACTGATGGGGTGAAAACAGAGAGGGAAGTCACAGTAAAAGGAGGAATAACAAGACAAAGGGGAAGGGAAGGGGGGGGGGGAAAGGGGAAAAAAAAAAATATATATATATTCTTTGTATTAGAACCCCCCCCCCCCCCAATTACCGCATTATCAGCATAATGTCTATAGCGCACTGTACTTTCTATTTTTACACTTTGTAACTAGGGCTGGAGCAGGCTTGCCTGCACTTGGGTCTCACTACTTTCCACCCACTCCTTTATACCGTTACTGTTTCTCATAATGCTCACGGTACTATGTCTCCAGCGATACTCACAGTATTGTATATCCAGTGACACTCCCAAGTTTGTCTCCAGTAGTACTTACGGTATTGTATCTCCAGTGACACTCACAGTACTGTATCTCCAGTAGTGTTCACAATGTTGAGTCTCCAGTAATACACTCAGTACCGTGTCTCCAGTAATACCCATAGTACCGTGTCCCCAGTACTACTCACAGTATTGTGTCTTCAGTAATGCTCACAGCAATGTGTATCCAGTAATGCTCACAGTAATATGTCTCCAGTAATATTCACGGTAATGTGTCTTCAGTAATACCGTTGTGTATCGCCAGTAATGCTCACGGTACTGTGTCACTGTATTGTCTGTAACACTCACAGTATTGTGTCTCCGGTAATGCTCACAGTAATGTGTCTCCAGTAATACTCACAGTAATGTGTCTTCAGTAATACTCACAATATTGTGTCTCCAGTAAAGCTCACAGTAATATGTCTCTAGTAACACTCACAGTATTGGGTCTTCAGTAATACTCACAGTAATGTGTCCCCAGTACTGCTCACGGTATTGTGTCACGGTATTGAATCTCCTATAGCACTCACAGTATTGTGTCTCCAGTAATGCTCACAGTAATATGTCTCCAGTAATGCTCACAGTAATGTGTCTCCAGTAATGCTCAAAGTATTGTGCCTTCTGTAACACGCACAGTAATGTGTCTCCAGTAATGCTCACAGTAATGTGTCTCCAGTAATACTCACAGTATTATGTCTCCAGTGATGCTCACAGTAATATGTCTCCAGTAATGCTCACAGTAATGTGTCTCCAGTAATGCTCAAAGTATTGTGCCTTCTGTAACACGCACAGTAATGTGTCTCCAGTAATGCTCACAGTAATGTGTCTCCAGTAATACTCACAGTATTATGTCTCCAGTGATGCTCACAGTAATATGTCTCCAGTACTACTCCCAGCATTGTGTCTCCAGTAAGGTTCACAGTAATGTGTCTCTAGTAACACTCACAGCATTGTGTCTTCAGTAATACTCACAGTAATATGTCACCAGTAATGCTCACGGTATTGTGTCACAGTATTGAATCTCCTGTAATACACCCCCCCCTCCCTCCTTGGACGCCAGGTCCCCCGACGACGACTGTGCATATGACACGGGGCAGGCCGGACCACTGTGGCTTTTTGGGGCCTTACCTGGTAAGGACGCAGGACAGAAGTTATGACGCTTTGTTATTAACACTGCTTAAATTACATAGTTAATGGCTCTTGAATTATTGTACCGAATGTTAACATCTATGGGCTACGGCTGTGCCCTTATGGTTGTTCTATTATTCACGCATACCAACATTACCTTTTTTTCTTTTTTAAAGATCGCGCTAATTTGTACTTCACGTAACACATTGTCAGGGGTTGAGGTGTAGGGACCCTTCCAATTACATACATACTCTGACACTCTTGTCTGGTGCTGAACCGCACATCCCAACACGCACTCGTGCTTACCCTACACGGCGGGACCTGGGGCCTCCTGATACCTGGCCTAGCTGCCGGTACGGAATCCCTGTGCCTCCGACCGTAGCACGAGTCACCTCCCATAAGGAGGTGGATCTTCTGGGACGCCTTCTGTCTCAGCTGTAACACCAGTTTCTACGGGCGTTTACTTCTCTTCTCTAATCTTCTCTCCTCACTCTTGAGTCTCCCCCCTCTTGCCCTCTCCCTCCTCTGACCTACTCCCTTCTGCCCTACACCCGGGGTGGTCTGTCCCTCTGGGCCTCTCCTTGGCCCGCACTGAGGCGGTTGTGACCCTCCTGGATTTGCCCGCCCAAGGTGTCGGGAGGGTATACATCACTACAATGGATCCCGGAAAGGGGAGTACGGAGCCTGGTGCTTATCGCCCTGCTCCCTTGTCTGTCCGCACTATTAACTGCAAAGGCCTGAACATACCTGAGCGACGGACCCATCTACTTCGAGAATTAAAAAAGAATCATATCTCGGTGGCGTTGTTACAGGAAACGCACTTCCGAACTGGGGCAGCTCCCAGATTACATTACAAACATTTCCCGACAAATTATTTCTGCGATCATCCAACATCGCTGAAAGCAGGGGTAGCCATCCTAATAGCAGCACACCTGGACTTCCAGAAGCTGGACAGTCTGCTTGATTCACAGGGACGCTATATTTTTCTGAAGGGGACGATCTCGGGCATGATGTACACGTTTGCCACGGCCTACGTACCTAATACCCGACAAGCTCAGTTCCTCAGAGGAATGCTGAATAAGCTAAACAGCTTCTCGGAAGGTGCACTCATCCTGGGGGGGGATCTCAATGCATCCCTGGACCCCATCATGGACACCTCCACGGGACATAGCAGTATCTCCCATCTACACCTACGCTCTATGAAACGGTCACTGGGGGACATGGGTCTGGTTGACTGCTGGAGGGCCCTTCACCCCTCCACTAAAGACTACACGTATTATTCGGCATTGCATGATCGGTACTCCCGCATTGATTATGTTTTTATTCGCCAACTGGGCCTACAGAGGCTCATCTCCGCTACCATAGATCCAGCCACGTGGTCAGATCACAACGCGGTCACGGTGGACCTTGAATCTCCTCTCTATCGGCCCTCGATGTGGTCGTGGAGGTTCAATGAAGCCCTTCTACTCGACCCTGGGACACGTACCCAAATTACCCAAGCCTTAGAACAGTATTTCCAAGAAAACGACGTGCCGGAAACCTCTCCAGTGTCGATTTGGGAGGCGCATAAAAGCGTTATTAGAGGCACACTCATCCGAATAGCGTCCCACAAAAAGAAAGCAGCTGCACTCGAAATGGCGGATCTATACAAATTAATATCAGCCCTAGAACAGCAACACAAACATTCTCACCTGATGGAGACATATGGGAAACTCATGCAGGCCAGAAGACAACTGAAGGATCTTCTCACAAAACGTTATCTCAAATCCCTACAACGCAATCGGGGGTTCTTCTATACTCATGCCAACAAGGGGGGGAAATATCTAGCTCATCTCTTGAAGGGGAATGCCCCCCGTTCACAGGTTCGCAGCCTACGCCTCTCTTCGGGCTCCTCCACGATCTTCCCGACTGAGATAGCTGAGGAATTTAAGAAATACTATCAGTCACTTTACAATATACACGCGACAGACGACGATGTCGCTGCACTTGACGAAGGCAGCCTGACGCGGAGCTACTTGCGAGAGTCTGTGGAGAAGACGATCGGCCCCGATACGGCAGAGACGCTGGACGGGTTGATCACTGAGGAGGAATTAAAAATGGCCTTGAAATCGACCAAGACGGGCAAGGCGCCAGGCCCGGACGGATTTTCCGCGGGGTACTATAAAGCATTCTCGACCATACTGTTGCCCTGGTTCACGAAGGCTCTGAATGCGATAGCTACAGGGGAGAACTTTGGAACGGAATCCCAGGCTGCTATTATTACTGTCCTGCCGAAACCGGGGAAAGACCCCACGATATGTGTCAATTATCGCCCAATTTCCCTTCTAAATGTGGATGCTAAGATATTTACTAAGGCACTTGCAACTAGACTCCGATCTGTGCTACCAGCGCTCATACATATGGACCAGACAGGATTCATCCCCGGCCGAGAGGCAAGGGATAGCACCCTGAGGGTATTCGCAATTCATCATAGAGCGCGCACGCAGGGACAACCTCTCCTTCTCCTCTCCACAGATGCTGAGAAGGCGTTTGACCGGGTAAAATGGCCATACATGCTTACCACCCTTGGTGCTATGGGGTTGGGACAGAGGCTCCTCACATGGATACGGGCGCTATACCACAATCCGCGGGCAGCGGTTCGTGTGAATGGGGCGCTAACGACGGATTTTGCAATCTCCAACGGCACAAGGCAGGGATGCCCACTGTCGCCCCTGCTCTTTGCCATGTCCTTAGAACCCCTACTTCAAACTATTCGACAACATCCAGACGTTAGGGGATACTCGTGGCAAGGGGTGGAACATAAAGTGGCTGCATATGCGGATGACCTCTTGTTCTTCATTTCCTCACCCCGCGTCACCATGCCCTGCTTGATGGCCGCGCTCAAGCAATTCGGCACAATATCAGGTTTCAAACTTAACCTGTCCAAATGCGAGGTACTTAATATTACCATTCCGGAAGCTGTATATTGGGCTCTGGATACCCTGTTCCCTTCCGATGGTGTCCCAGTAAAATGAAATATCTTGGGATATGGCTCACGTCGGACCCGAGCGACCTATACCCTCAAAACTTCCCTCCACTCCTGAAGACGATCCTAGCGGACCTGGAAAAATGGGCATACCCACACGTTTTATGGTTTGGACGAATCGCTGTCCTTAAGATGAATGTTCTACCCAGGCTCCTGTATGCATTTCAAACTCTCCCCTGGGCCATTCCTCCACATTTCTTCTCCACATTAAGATCTGCAATTATCCGCTATGTCTAGAAAGGCGAGAGACCGAGGCTCCATCACGATCTGCTTTGCTTACCACGATGCCGTGGGGAACTAGCATTGCCAGATTTTAAAAAATACCACCAGGCCACGACCCTCCAGCGCATCCTGGAATGGCATGCAACCACGCACCAGAAACAGTGGGTGACACTGACCAAGGATGGGCAGGAGGCACAACTGAAATCCGCCATCTGGGCAGGAAGACCTCAGGCGGTTGACAAGGGGAATTCGGTAGGCATCATAACACAAACGCTTATCAGCTGGAAACACGTAAGAGAACAACCACATGTCTCGCCCACACCTAGTCCCTTACTCCCCATCATCCACAACCCGGCGATAGGCGGGGGCATTCCACCAAGCGCATGGCCCTTTGCAGAGGGCCGCACCCATGTTCCCATTTCCACAGTCCTGCGTAATGGTGCCCTGAGATCCCTGGATTCCCTGCTGGGACAATCACCCCGGACGCCTCTGCTCACATTACGTTATATGCAGGTACAGCACTACTACAATAATGTACGCAACAAGGAGAAACTACACAGAGATCTCACCTGGTTCGAACGGAGCTGCGAGAGAGGCTCATCGCTGGGAAAACCTATATCCACCCTCTACCAACACATGGTGGTGGGACACTTGGCAGAGAATAATGTCTTCCGCAGGCAGTGGGAGACTTTGTTGGGTACTACCTTTACGTCCCAGCAATGGGAAACCGCGCTGCTCTGGCAGCACAAAAGTTCCGTCTGCACTCAATACCAGGAAACGAACTATAAACTACTGGCTCTATGGTACCGAACGCCCATATTACTCCATAGGATTTTTCCAACGACATCCCCGACATGTTGGAGGTGTCTTGAAGAAAGGGGCACGATCGTACATATCTGGTGGGAATGTCGCCTTATAGTCCCATTCTGGGAAATGGTCAGGGATACGATCATCGAAATCTTGGGGGCGACAGCGGAATGGACGGCGGCGCTAGCTCTCTTACATATTTCGACACTGTCGATTGCTGGATACAAAAGAACGATCCTGCGCCATCTACTTAATGCGGCCAAAGCATTGATCCCCCTATACTGGAAGAAGACAGAGATTCCCAAGAAGGAAGAATGGATTCGTAGGGTGGAGGAGATTCAGGGAGCGGAAGCAATTCGGGCCTCGTTGCTTGGTAGGGGGGACAGACATGCGGGGCTGTGGCAACCTTGGTTTGCATTCATATCTAATGGCCACTGAAATTGGGAAGAAAGGGCACCTGGCCCGGTGGGACTTGACCACCCCTGCCCTCCATATCCTCCCTAAACCACCTTTACCTAAACTTGGGAGCGAATCTCCTATCCTTCTACTCCCTCTCAATTCCTTTTCTCTCTCCATCTATATATTCTTGATTCTTCTCTAGGATCCTCAATTGTTACAAACACATGACTATAATACACGCTAGATGTGGTGATACGTTTCTATTAAATTAGGGGCCGGGCGATTCGGCCAGGTGGACATAGGGTTCGCCTCACACTGCCTACCACGGAATTGGTTGATGGTTTAGGGTCTCATGCACAATTGACTTGAGTAGGGATGTGGTGTTTGGTAAAATGGCGGCGGTCCGCATGACCGCTAACGCACGCACATACACCTACAGGAGGGTGACGCAGAGCCTCATAGCCACACGAAGATCCATGATATCTAGCTCTACCTGACCTGGAGTGCACCCCGCCATAGTGACGCTAATCACAACACCTCATGTACACCACCACGACTAGCAGGGTACACTTCAGACACGTAGCGCATTACACCAAGGTGACTTTGGCTGTCCGCTCTGTTGTTCCCCCTACATAGGGTCACTTGGCAGATATGGATTGACACCTGTCCTCAGAGACCATGATACACACTGACAAAGAGCAGAATAGAGACTGTTCCCCCTACATAGGGCCACTTGGCAGATATGGATTGACACCTGTCCTCAGAGACCCTGATACACACTGACACAGAGCAGAATAGGGACTGTTCCCCCTACATAGGGTCACTTGGCAGATATGGTGTGGTCGTGGGAGGAGGAGGATGACCACTGTCTGCTTATACCTGGGGTCTAGTAGCGTGGACACCCAGTACAGGTCGTTCTCCTTCAGCCTTTTTATACAAGGGTCTCTCAACAGGCACGACAGCATGAAAGACCCCATTTGCACAAGGTTGGATGCCGAGCTACTCATTTCCCGTTCCTCCTCCTCACACAGAGCAGAATAGGGACTGTACCCCCCACATAGGGTGACTTGGCAGATATGGATTGACACCTGTCCTCAGAGACCATAATACACACTGACACAGAGCAGAATAGAGACTGTTCCCCCTACATTGGGTCACTTGGCAGATATGGATTGACTCTTATCCTAAGGATCCCTGATACACACTGACAAAGAGCAGAATAGAGACTGTTCCCCCTACATAGGGTCACTTGGCAGGTATGGATTGACACCTGTCCTCAGAGACCATGATACACACTGACACAGAGCAGAATAGAGACTGTTACCCCTACATAGGGTCACTTGGCAGATATGGATTGACACCTGTCCTCAAAGCCCCTGATACACACTGACACAGAGCAGAATAGGGACTGTTCCCCCTACATAGGGTCACTTGGCAGGTATGGATTGACACCTGTCCTCAGAGACCATGATACACCCTGACACAGAGCAGAATAGAGACTGTTACCCCTACATAGGGTCACTTGGCAGATATGGATTGACACCTGTCCTCAAAGCCCCTGATACACACTGACACAGAGCAGAATAGGGACTGTTCCCCTTACATAGGGTCACTTGGCAGATATGGATTGACACCTATCCTAAGGATCCCTGAAACACACTGACACAGAGCAGAAGAGAGACTGTTCCCCCTACATAGGGTCACTTGGCAGATATGGCGTGGTCGTGGGAGGAGGAGGATGACTTTCACCTCTTCCCCTGTTAGATTCCCGTTGTGCTTATACGCTGTGTAAAGCATACTTTTTAATTTATTTTGCAAATGCTGCATCCTTTCCGACTTGTAATTCGGTAACATTTCCGCCATTTTTTTTTTTATACGAGGGTCCCTCAACAGGCACGACAGCATGAAAGACCCCATTTGCACAAGGTTGGATGCCGAGCTACTCTTTTCCCATTCCTCCTCCTCACACAGAGCAGAATAGGGACTGTTCCCCCTACATAGGGTCACTTGGCAGATATGGATTGACACCTGTCCTCAGAGACCATGATACACACTGACAACGAGCAGAATAGAGACTGTTCCCCCTACATAGGGTCACTTGGCAGATATGGATTGACACCTGTCCTCAGGGACCCTGATACACACTGATACAGAGCAGAATAGAGACTGTTGCCCCTACATAGGCTCACTTGGCAGATATGGATTGACAATAAGGTACACTGGTGAAAGAATCCTAAAAGAGATAGTGGTGCTACAATCACCTTAGTGGAGCCACAGAAACCACTAAAAAAATACAATTGACAATAAAAATACAGATGGTGAGAGAACTCAATTAAAATAAAAAATAAATAGGAAGTACAATAATAATATTACCCAAAACTCGGTCACAATCTGGAAATAAACACAGATAGAAAAACCATAGGGTAATAACGTAAGATAAAATTTTAAGACTTTAATACTGGTCTCACTCACATAAAAAGAGCCACTTAAATAGCTGGCTCAAACTGCATGCCTTGAATAACTCTCTCATTGAACTTCAGCTGGGTCCTTTCTGTGGTTGTGTCCCATGTGCCACCAAGATACGCAGGTTCAAGGGGTAACAATAATCTTTATTCTTCCACAATATTGGAAAACACAAAATAATACAAATAAAAAGAAAGTCCCTTTGAATTTGCAAAGTCCAAAAAGCACCTGTCGCGTTTCGGCGGTCTGCCTTCGTCGGAGGTGATGCTTGTGATCCCTGGCATGCTGTCTTTTAAATCTGTTCCTCACGCCATTTTTTCGCCGCATTCGCGGCACTTTGCTTCCGGGTTTGGCGTCGGGACGTTTCCTGCGTCATCACGTCCCGACGTCTATCTTCACTTCCGGTTTAATCTTTTGTTAGGACGTGTCAGGAACGTCATAATGAAAGAAAATATAACGTCTTTGACGAAACCAATCTCGCCACATTGTATTGGAGGAGCATGGTTGCCCGCCTGCTGCCTCTGGACTATGGACCGGCAGCTAAAGGGTTAATTTTACTGTGCAGAAGGATTTATTTCTCCCTTTCTGCACAGCAGTTCGGTAGATTTAATCTACCGAACAAACAGCCGTTCACCAACCTCCCCAGAGCCGTGGGAAGCCGGCCGGCGTTGTTAATTGGCCACCCAGAAGCTGGAGTGTGCTGCCAATTTACCTCCCTGAAGCTGCGGTTAACCGCAGCTTAATTGCCTGTTAACTGTGTGGCCGCTGTTACACTTAGCGGCCGCTAGGTGGCGCTGTTCTGGAGCTCCCCGGGCAGCCAGCACTTTTCTGCCCGGCTTTCATGCACCAAAATCGGACACTTTTCCGTGCAGGCACCGCTGAACCTCCAGCCTCTGGTTCTCATTCGTATGGATTTGGTGAATGCAGGGAAATTCTGTATTTTATGTTTTATGTGAACTGTAGTAACCCAGATAGCCTGCCATGGAGCCTGTTCGTATAATTAAAGACTTTGGCTCCATGGCAATTAAAATGTATTTGTGTGATCTGGGTGCCATTCACCTAATAATGTGCACCCAGACCTGAGCTATCTGGGGATATGTTACATGTCTGTGTTTTATGTATTAAATGTGTCTGTATGTATTTTAAAGTGATAGTCTGTTTCTGTGTCACCATGTGCATAATGGAGTCTGGCATTTGTCCTGGGAGATAATTGAATTACTTCATTAATTATCTCCAAGGCAGGGAGGAGGAAACCAAGATGCATTTTGGGAAAGTATTGTGGCTGTGTGTACGAAAGTGATACATGTCTGTCTGCTGTTTCAGTCTTCCATCTGGTCCCCTAGGGGAGTGTCCACCAGGTGGGAGACCTGCATAAATACAGGGGCAGGTAGCCCTGAATAAACAAACCACTGCTTGACCTTCAACACGGAGCCTTGTCTCGTTCTTGGGGGGATTCACTGTATGCTGCTGGAGATTGACTGCTAGGAGTGTAAGCTGATGTCTGCTTTTCCTGTTCGTCTGCTAGCAGCTATTCGTGAGGTTCCAGTTTGGAGTGCTATCTTATTCCCTGTTATGCAGTTCGGGAGTTTGATGTATTCACCTATATCCGAATTCGTGAGTTTTGGTGCTTTTACAGTAGCTGTGCCTTTTTGTGAAAAGGGGATTATCGCCTAAACGGATTTTTCCCCTTTTATGCTGAAACGGTCCGTAACAATTGGTGGCAAGCGGCGGGATCGTTCCTACAGCCAGAAGGACAGCTACAGGAGACACCATCGCTCTGGATTTTACAATTTGAGGGCAACGCATGTCTCAGTACAGCAACCCTGACAGCACCAGCATGGAACCAGCAGTGGAGTTCGATGAGGGTGACATGGACGAACGAGATGCAGTACGCAAAGGCATCTGGTACCAGGCACTGGGTATGGTGGAATACCAGCAGGACGGGAGATTCCCCAAGGAGGAGCAGCGGTTGCAGAAGCGAGTAGCCCTGCGGATGCCCTTCCTGGGAGAGCAGCCCCTGGAGGAATGGGTGAGGGAATTGGAACACCTAGTATGGCAGGAAATGTGGCTGGAGGATGCCTACCAGGCGCTCTGGTGGTATGAAGCTCAGTACCTGCCCTGGACAGCCGAGCATGACAAGCCAGAGGGAGACGAGTTTGATGGTCCTGGCTTGTTATGGGAGACTTTTGCAGAGCCTGAGTTTGGGAGCGCTACACAAGCCCGGTTCCAGGATCTCTTTGAGTGGAGGGAGAGCAGGTATGACTGGGACGACACTCATAAGATTGAGCAAGACCTGGTCCACCTGGTGACCCGGGAGATGGAGCTGGAACAGGGCTACCAAAATCTGTTCCACTCCAGTGAGAAGGCTCAGCAGGGAAGCGCAGACCCAGATCCAGACCCCTTCAGCTGGGAAGATATTGTACAGTTTTACTGGGAAGAACCCCAGGTGGCCAGTGGAGATGGGACCGAGGTCTCTCCACCGGTCCTGCAGGGAATTGGGAGCCCAGTCTCCATTCCCCAGCGGCAGTGTAAAGTGCAGGGAGAGGAGAGCAGTGTCCTCCCTCCCCAGCGGCAGGCTGAGTTACAGGGGGCAGAGGTAGTTGTTCCTGCCCCCCAGCAGCAGAGTGATATGCCAGGAGGGCAATGTGAAGTGCAGGGAGAGGAGAGCAGCCTCCTCCCTCCCCAGCGGCAGGCTGAATTACAGGGGGCAGAGGTAGTTGTTCCTGCCCCCCAGCAGCAGAGTGATATGCCAGGAGGGAAATGTGAAGTGCAGGGAGAGGAGAGCAGCCTCCTCCCTCCCCAGCGGCAGGCTGAGTTACAGGGGGCAGAGGTAGTTGTTCCTGCCCCCCAGCAGCAGAGTGATATGCCAGGAGGGCAATGTGAAGTACAGGGAGAGGAGAGCAGCATCCTCCCTCCCCAGCGGCAGCGTGATTTTTCGGGAATTGGGAGCCCAGTCTCCATTCCCCAGCGGCAGTGTGATGT
This sequence comes from Pelobates fuscus, assembly GCF_036172605.1. Taxonomy (NCBI): domain Eukaryota; kingdom Metazoa; phylum Chordata; class Amphibia; order Anura; family Pelobatidae; genus Pelobates; species Pelobates fuscus. The sequence goes on from NC_086322.1 coordinate 239,140,364, forward strand.
GCCGGGAATTGGGAGCCCAGTCTCCATTCTCCAGCGGCAGAGTATCCAGCAGGGAATAGAGAGCCCTGTCTCCTTTCCCCAGCAGCAGGACTCTGTATTGGGAGGAGAGACAGTCGGTCTCCCTAAGCAAAAACTAAAAGTATGTATGGGAGAGGAGCTTGTTACCACCTCTCCCCAGCGGCGGATCATTAATGGGCAGAGTGTTCTATCGGGAGAGGAGCTTGTTACCCCCTCTCCCCAGTGGCAGCTTAATGTACCAGGGGGAGACTGGAAACCCCCCACCAGTGCAGATGGGACCGTGGTCTCTGCACTTACCACACAGGGGGTAGGGATGGTCGGTCCTACCCCCCCATGACAGAGCTGTGTATCCAAGAGGGAGACAACCGGTCTCCCCACTCAGCAGCAGAGCTATGCAACTAAGGGGGAGACAGTCCGTCTCCAGCAACCAGGCTCCAACCAGACTACTCCGGTGGTAGTGCTGGCACCAGGACAGAGTACCGCTGGTCTCTGCCCACTCAGCAACCCACCAAGGCAGCCTACCAGTCCCCTACACAGCCGTGGTGAGGCACCTGGACATGGACAAACTTCTCCTCTACCCAGGTTTAGTAACTATTTATTGTGGGTGGGCTGTACTGTTTTTTTTGCTTTGTGGGTGGGTTGCTGGACTAACAAGGGCACTGACCGGCAGGAGGTCAGGTACCCTGTTAGTCTTTTTGGAAAGGGGGAGAGATGTGACGAAACCAATCTCGCCACATTGTATTGGAGGAGCCTGGTTGCCCGCCTGCTGCCTCTGGACTATGGACCGGCAGCTAAAGGGTTAATTGTACTGTGCAGAAGGATTTATTTCTCCCTTTCTGCACAGCAGTTCGGTAGATTTAATCTACCGAACAAACAGCCGTTCACCAACCTCCCCAGAGCCGTGGGAAGCCGGCCGGCGTTGTTAATTGGCCACCCAGAAGCTGAAGTGTGCTGCCAATTTACCTCCCTGAAGCTGCGGTTAACCGCAGCTTAATTGCCTGTTAACTGTGTGGCCGCTGTTACACTTAGGTGGCGCTGTTCTGGAGCTCCCCGGGCAGCCAGCACTTTTCTGCCCGGCTTTCATGCACCAAAATCGGACACTTTTCCGTGCAGGCACCGCTGAACCTCCAGCCCCTGGTTCTCATTCGTATGGATTTGGTGAATGCAGGGAAATTTGGTATTTTATGTTTTATGTGAACTGTAGTAACCCAGATAGCCTGCCATGGAGCCTGTTCGTATAATTAAAGACTTTGGCTCCATGGCAATTAAAATGTATTTGTGTGATCTGGGTGCCATTCACCTAATAATGTGCACCCAGACCTGAGCTATCTGGGGATATGTTACATGTCTGTGTTTTATGTATAAAATGTGTCTGTATGTATTTTAAAGTGATAGTCTGTTTCTGTGTCACCATGTGCATAATGGAGTCTGGCCTTTGTCCTGGGAGATAATTGAATTACTTCATTAATTATCTCCAAGGCAGGGAGGAGGAAACCAAGATGCATTTTGGGAAAGTATTGTGGCTGTGTGTACGAAAGTGATACATGTCTGTCTGCTGTTTCAGTCTTCCATCTGGTCCCCTAGGGGAGTGTCCACCAGGTGGGAGACCTGCATAAATACAGGGGCAGGTAGCCCTGAATAAACAAACCACTGCTTGACCTTCAACACGGAGCCTTGTCTCGTTCTTGGGGGGATTCACTGTATGCTGCTGGAGATTGACTGCTAGGAGTGTAAGCTGATGTCTGCTTTTCCTGTTCGTCTGCTAGCAGCTATTCGTGAGGTTCCAGTTTGGAGTGCTATCTTATTCCCTGGTATGCAGTTCGGGAGTTTGATGTATTCACCTATATCCGAATTCGTGAGTTTTGGTGCTTTTACAGTAGCTGTGCCTTTTTGTGAAAAGGGGATTATCGCCTAAACGGATTTTTCCCCATTTATGCTGAAACGGTCCGTAACAACGTCCATACCTTAAAACATTACTAACTTAAAATAAACTAATCTCAGTATGCTTAAAATCCTTTGAGGATAAAGAGAATATATAATCTTATATTTAAAATAAACTACACAATCAAATAGTACACAACATAAAATTATAACCGTGTATATTTAATTAATAGAAGAAGAGAGATACACATAATATAATAAATAGAATTTTAAAAGGTTAAATAACAAAAAACTAAATTGTTACTTAGAGGAAACTTAAATAGAACAATAAATAATAACATAACACTATAAAATAATTTAATATATAATATAATTAAAAAAATGTAAAAATTCTAAAAGGCAAAAAAGGGAAGGAGAGGGGAAAAAGATTTTAGGAAATAAAATAGTCATACATATTTGTTAATTTCAAAGTCGACATTGAGCCCTCGTGGTACCATAGTGTCAAGTTCAAACATCCACTTCATCTCTGCTAACCCTAAAATATAATCCTTATTTCCCCCTCTCCAATGAATTTTAATCTGATGGATGCCCATGAAATCAATAACTTTAGGGTCTCCATTATGGGTTTGTAAAAAATGGTTAGACACCTTTCCTGAGGATCCCTGATACACACTGACACAGAGCAGAATAGAGACTGTTACCCCTACATAGGGTCACTTGGCAGATATAGATTGACACCTATCCTAAGGATCCCTGATACACACTGACAAAGAGCAGAATAGAGACTGTTCCCCCTACATAGGGTCACTTGGCAGTTATGGATTGACACCTGTCCTCAGAGACCATGATACACACTGACACAGAGCAGAATAGAGACTGTTACCCCTACATAGGGTCACTTGGCAGACATAGATTGACACCTGTCCTCAAAGCCCCTGATACACACTGACACAGAGTAAAATAGGGACTGTTCCCCCTACATAGGGTCACTTGGCAAGTATGGATTAACACCTGTCATCAGAGACCATGATACACACTGACACAGAGCAGAATAGAGACTGATACCCCATACATAGGGTCACTTGGCAGATATGGATTGACACCTGTCCTCAGAGACCATGATTCACACTGACACAGAGCAGAATATATTATGGTAGGATGTGGAACTGCACTCTATCCCTTTAAGCAGTATGTAGCTGGGTGCAACCCAGACAGTCTCAGTACCAGAGACCAAAATGCTGAATAACAAAATAGAAAAGTCGAGGCACTACAAGGTACAAATCAGGCAATTTTATTGAACCCACTCCATCGCAACGTTTCGACCTACACGGTCTTTGTCAAGCTACTAAGTGCATGTATACATTCATTTTTATAGGAATACAAGTGATTAATAGTGTTGTCGCGAACCCGAAATTTTCGGTTCGCGAACGGCGAACGCGAACTTCCGCAAATGTTCGCGAACCGGCGAACCGCCATTGACTTCAATGGGCAGGCGAATTTTAAAACCAACAGGGACTCTTTCTGGCCACAATAGTGATGGAAAAGTTGTTTCAAGGGAACTAACACCTGGACTGTGGCATGCCAGAGGGGGATCCATGGCAAAACTCCCATGGAAATTGCACAGTTGATGCAGAGTCTGCTTTTAATCCATAAAGGGCAGAAATCACCTAACATTGACACCTGTCCTCAAAGCCCAGCCCTGATACACACTGACACAGAGCAGAATAGAGACTGTTCCCCCTACATAGGGTCACTTGGCAGGTATGGATTGACACCTGTCCTCAAAACCCCTGATACACACTGACACAGAGCAGAATAGGGACTGTTCCCCCTACATAGGGTCACTTGGCAGATATGGATTGACACCTGTCCTCAAAACCCCTGATACACACTGACACAGAGCAGAATAGAGACTGTTCCCCCTACATAGGGTCACTTGGCAGATATGGATTGACACCTGTCCTCAAAACCCCTGATACACACTGACACAGAGCAGAATAGAGACTGTTCCCCCTACATAGGGTCACTTGGCAGATATGGATTGACACCTGTCCTCAAAACCCCTGATACACACTGACACAGAGCAGAATAGAGACTGTTCCCCCTACATAGGGTCACTTGGCAGATATGGATTGACACCTGTCCTCAAAACCCCTGATACACACTGACACAGAGCAGAATAGAGACTGTTCCCCCTACATAGGGTCACTTGGCAGATATGGATTGACACCTGTCCTCAAAACCCCTGATACACACTGACACAGAGCAGAATAGGGACTGTTCCCCCTACATAGGGTCACTTGGCAGATATGGATTGACACCTATCCTAATGATCCCTGATACACACTGACACAGAGCAGAATAGAGACTGTTCCCCCTACATAGGGTCACTTGGCAGATATGGATTGACACCTGTCCTCAAAACCCCTGATACACATTGACACAGAGCAGAATAGAGACTGTTCACCGTCCACAGAGACCATGATACACACTGACACAGAGCAGAATAGAGACTGTTCCCCCTACATAGGGTCACTTGGCAGATATGGATTGACACCTGTCCTCAAAACCCCTTTTACACACTGACACAGAGCAGAATAGAGACTGTTCCCCCTACATAGGGTCACTTGGCAGATATGGATTGACACCTGTCCTCCAAACCCCTGATACACACTGACACAGAGCAGAATAGGGACTGTTCCCCCTACATAGGGTCACTTGGCAGATATGGATTGACACCTGTCCTCAAAACCCCTGATACACACTGACACAGAGCAGAATAGGGACTGTTCCATTACATAGGGTCACTTGGCAGATATGGATTGACACCTGTCCTCAAAGCCCCTGATACGCACTGGGGGGAGCTACTGTCCTCCCCAACCCCTGCGCGGTGGGTGGGGGCCATTAATCACAATGGGGTGACCTACTGTCCTCCCCCCCTCGGCACCCACCCCTGCGCGGTGGGTGGGGGGCATAAATCACAATGGGGGGCCTACTTTCCTCCCCCCCGGCCCCCATCCCTGCGCGGTGGGTGGGGGGCATAAATCACAATGGGACGGACCTACTGATAGGAGTGGAGTATTGTTCATATCAGTTTAATACCTTCCGCGTCTCCTATCAGTGGACGTGTAAATGGCAGAGATTTTTAATTGTTGAATCACCTCCCCTTTTTAGGCCAAGGTGGGAAGATGCTTAGACCACTGGTATATTGGTGCCATCTTGGAGGATTTTAATTTTTGGTTTGGTTTTTGAAGCCACAGTGCTGCACCAGTGGGCCTAAAAATTAGGCATGTACACATGCCTGAAAAATTTGGTATTGTTGCAGCCGCTGCTGTAACAGCGGCCAGAAAAATTGATGTTTGTTTCACAGGCAGAAAGTGCCCTAAAACATGGCGGCTTGAACCCTAGTTGGTGGCGGATAAGTCACGCAAGTCAAACGTCATTCAGAGCTAAAATACAGCAGCGTGTGTACCATTTTTAGCCCAAGGCAGCTCATCTCATCAGGCCTTTTTTAATCGAATGTATCGCCCAGTGTCAGTCCCTTCGGAATCCATCCCTCATTCATCTTAATAAAGGTGAGGTAATCTAGACTTTTTTGACCTAGGCGACTTCTCTTCTCAGTGACAATACCTCCTGCTGCACTGAAGGTCCTTTCTGACAGGACACTTGAAGCGGGGCAGGCCAGAAGTTCTATCGCAAATTGGGATAGCTCAGGCCACAGGTCAAGCCTGCACACCCAGTAGTCAAGGGGTTCATCGCTCCTCAGAGTGTCGATATCTGCAGTTAAGGCGAGGTAGTCTGCTACCTGTCGGTCGAGTCGCTCTCTGAGGGTGGATCCCGAAGGGCTGTGGCGATGCATAGGACTTAAAAAGGTCCGCATGTCCTCCATCAACAACACGTCTTTAAAGCGTCCTGTCCTTGCCGGCGTGGTCGTGGGAGGAGGAGGAGGAGGATGACTTCCACCTCTCCCCCTGTTAGATTCCCGTTGTGCTGTGACATCACCCTTATACGCTGTGTAAAGCATACTTTTCAATTTATTTAGCAAATGCTGCATCCTTTCCGACTTGTTGTAATTGTTGTAACATTTCCGCCACTTTCTGCTTATACCGGGGGTCTAGTAGCGTGGACACACAGTACAGGTCGTTCTCCTTCAGCCTTTTTATACGAGGGTCCCTCAACAGGCAGGACAGCATAAAAGACCCCATTTGCACAAGGTTGGATGCCGAGCTACTCATTTCCCGTTCCTCCTCCTCAGTGATGTCATTGAAGGTATGTTCTTCCCCCCAGCCACGTACAACACCACGGGTACCAGATAGGTGACAACGAGCACCCTGGGATGCCTGTTGTGTTTGGTCTTGCTCCTCCTCCTCCTCCTCAAAGCTACAATCCTCCTCTGACTCCTCTTCCTCACAATCCTCTTCCAGCGTTGCCGCAGGTCCAGCAAGCGATGCTGATAAGGCTGTTTCTGGTGGTGATGGTGACCACAACTCTTCCTCTTCACGCTCATCTACAGCCTGATCCAGCACTCTTCGCAGGGCACGCTCCATGAAGAAAACAAATGGTATGATGTCGTTGATGGTGCCTTCATTGCGACTGACTAGGTTTGTCACCTCCTCAAAAGGACGCATGAGCCTACAGGCATTGCGCATGAGCGTCCAGTAACGTGGCAAAAAAATTCCCAGCTCCCCAGAGGCTGTCCTAGCACCCCGGTCATACAAATATTCATTAACAGCTTTTTCTTGTTGGAGCAGGCGGTCGAACATTAGGAGTGTTGAATTCCAACGTGTAGGGCTGTCGCAAATCAAGCGCCTCACTGGCATGTTGTTTCGCCGCTGGATATCGGCAAAGTGATCCATGGCCGTGTAGGAACGCCTGAAATGGCCACACACCTTCCTGGCCTGCTTCAGGACGTCCTGTAAGCCTGTGTACTTATGCACAAAGCGTTGTACGATCAGATTACACACATGTGCCATGCACGGCACATGTGTCAACTTGCCCAACTTCAATGCCGCTATCAAATTTTTTCCGTTGTCACACACCACTTTGCCGATATCCAGTTGCTGCGGAGTCAGCCACTTTTCCACCTGTGCGTTCAGGGCGGACAGGAGTGCTTGTCCGGTGTGACTCTCTGCTTTCAAGCAAGTCAAACCCAAGACGGCGTGACACTGCCGTATCCGGGATGTGGAATAATACCTGGGGAGCTGGGGGGGTGCCGTTGATGTGGAGCAAGAAGCAGCGGCACAAGAGGACTCAGCCGAGGAGGTTATGGAAGAGGATGGAGTAGGAGGAGTAGAGGAGGTGGCAGCAGGACTGCCTGCAATTCGTGGCGGTGTCACCAACTCCTCTGCAATGCCACGCATTCCTTGCTTGTCAGCCGTCAGCAGGTTTACCCAATGCGCAGTGTAGGTGATATACCTGCCCTGACCATGCTTTGCAGACCAGGTATCAGTGGTCAGATGGACCCTTGCCCCAACACTGTGTGCCAGACATGCCATGACTTCCTTTTGCACAATCGAGTACAAGTTGGGGATTGCCTTTTGTGAAAAGAAATTCCGTCCGGGTACCTTCCACTGCGGTGTCCCAATAGCTAAAATTTTTTTGAATGCCTCAGACTCAACCAGATTGTATGGTAAAAGCTGGCGGGCTAATAGTTCGGACAAGCCAGCTGTCAGACGCTGGGCAAGGGGGTGACTTGGTGACATTGGCTTCTTACGCTCAAACATGTCCTTGACAGACACATGACTGTGGGCAGATGAGCGGGAACTGCTCAAGGCGGGAGACGGAGTGGTGGATGGTTGAGAGGGGGCAAGAAGGACAGCAGTGGTTGACGTGGCTGAAAATGCTGGACCAGGAGGAGGATGGCGGCTTAGAGTAGGCGTGCTGCTTGTACTCATGTGTTGATCCCATAGGCGTTTGTGATGTGAGATCATGTGCCTACGCAAAGCAGTTGTACCTAGGTGGGTGTTGGAACTCCCACGACTCAGTTTCCTTTGGCACAGGTTGCAAATGGCATCGCTGTTGTCCGAGGCAGACACACAAAAAAAATGCCACACTGCTGTGCTCTGCAATGACGGCATTCTGGTGGTGGACACAGCATGCATTGATTGGCGTGCTGTCGGGCTGACCCCGGGTGCCGATGCATGCTGTCTGACTGTGCCACTAGCTCCTTGCGACGACCCCCCCCTGCTTCCAACTCGTCTCCTCCTCCTCCTCTCTGTCTCCCCATCTGAACTTTCGCCCTGTTCTTCTTCTTGCCGAGCGGGCACCCACGTGACATCCATGGACGCATCGTCATCATCAACCGCTTCGCTTGTATCTGACAACTCAGAAAAGGAAGCAGCAGCGGGTACAACATCATCATCATCACACCGTACCTCCATGTGTTTAATGCTGCCTGCCTGAGACATATCCCTGTTATCTACATCCTCTAGCAATAATGGTTGCGCATCACTCATTTCTTTAAACGGGTGTGTGAATAACTCCTCTGACATACCAAGTAAAGCGGCTGTGGTGCTAGTTTTGGTGGTGGCGGCAGGCGGGTGAGTGCTATCTTGAGAGGTGCCTGAAGCTAAGCTGGAGGAGGATGGTGCGTCAAGGTTCCGAGCGGAGGCTGTACAAGATTGGGTGTCCTGTGTTAGCCAGTCAACTAAGTCCTCAGAACTTTACAAGTTCAGGGTACGTGGCTTCTGAAAACTGGGCATTATTCTAGGGCAAAAGGGAATCACAGCACCACGACCACGACGGCCCCTGCGGGGTGGCCTGCCTCTGCCTGTCATTTTTTTGGGGATTAGTGGTACTATGCGTGCAAGCTACTGTGAGACCAGATATGATTGGCAATGTGCACTGGAACAGTTCTGCAGAGCACACGCTGAAGGAAGGACTGACAGAGCCGCTTGAAGACAAGTAACTGCTATTCAATCTATAACAGTGAAAAACAAATTTTGGTTTTAAAAGCACGCTATAGAGACACCAGATATGATTGGCAATGTGCACTGGAACAGTTCTGCAGAGCACACACTGTAGGCCTGAGACACCCGCTTGAAGACAAGTAACTGCTATTCAATCTATAACAGTGAAAAACAAATTTTGGTTTTAAAAGCACGCTATAGAGACACCAAATATGATTGGCAACTGTCAAAGCACGCTGGAACAGGTCTACAGAGCACACGCTGAAGTAGGCCTGACACCCAGACGCTTGCAGACAACTAACTGCTCTTCTATTACAGTGAAAAAAAAATATTTATTTTAAATCTAAAGCTTAACCAATTGTTAAAACAGATATGAGTGGTGGCACTGGGCTAGTGGGCACAGTATCCAATGTGAACCTCACACAGAAGCTGGCAGGCAGGCAACTGCTCTTCTATTACAGTGGAAACAAAATTTTGGTTGTAAAAGCACGCTATAGAGACACAAGATATGAGTGGCAACTGTCAAAGCACGCTGGCAGGGTTGTGCAGGGCACACGCTGAAGGAAGGCCTGACAGAGCCGCTTGAAGGACACTGACTGTCTGCTATTAGCTTACACTGGAAACCTTTTTTCTTTGTAAAAGCACGCTAAAGAGACACCAGATATGATTGGCAACTGTCAAAGCACGCTGGCACAGGTCTGCAGAGCACACGCTGAAGAAGGCCTGACACCCAGACGCTTGCAGACAACTAACTGCTCTTCTATTACAGTGAAAAAAATATATTTATTTTAAATCTAAAGCTTAACCAATTGTTAAAACAGATATGAGTGGTGGCACTGGGCTAGTGGGCACAGTATCCAATGTGAACCTCACACAGAAGCTGGCAGGCAGGCAACTGCTCTTCTATTACAGTGGAAACAAAATTTTGGTTGTAAAAGCACGCTATAGAGACACCAGATATGATTGGCAACTGTCAAAGCACGCTGGCAGGGTTGTGCAGGGTTGTGCAGGGCACACGCTGAAGGAAGGCCTGACAGAGCCGCTTGAAGGACACTGACTGTCTGCTATTAGCTTACACTGGAAACCTTTTTTCTTTGTAAAAGCACGCTAAAGAGACACCAGATATGATTGGCAACTGTCAAAGCACGCTGGCACAGGTCTGCAGAGCACACGCTGAAGTAGGCCTGACACCCAGACGCTTGCAGACAACTAACTGCTCTTCTATTACAGTGAAAAAAAAAATATTTATTTTAAATCTAAAGCTTAACCAATTGTTAAAACAGATATGAGTGGTGGCACTGGGCTAGTGGGCACAGTATCCAATGTGAACCTCACACAGAAGCTGGCAGGCAGGCAACTGCTCTTCTATTACAGTGGAAACAAAATTTTGGTTGTAAAAGCACGCTATAGAGACACAAGATATGAGTGGCAACTGTCAAAGCACGCTGGCAGGGTTGTGCAGGGCACACGCTGAAGGAAGGCCTGACAGAGCCGCTTGAAGGACACTGACTGTCTGCTATTAGCTTACACTGGAAACCTTTTTTCTTTGTAAAAGCACGCTAAAGAGACACCAGATATGATTGGCAACTGTCAAAGCACGCTGGCACAGGTCTGCAGAGCACACGCTGAAGTAGGCCTGACACCCAGACGCTTGCAGACAACTAACTGCTCTTCTATTACAGTGAAAAAAAAATATTTATTTTAACCCCTTAAGGACACACGACGTGTGTGACACGTCATGATTCCCTTTTATTCCAGAAGTTTGGTCCTTAAGGGGTTAAATCTAAAGCTTAACCAATTGTTAAAACAGATATGAGTGGTGGAACTGGGCTAGTGGGCACAGTATCCAATGTGAACCTCACACAGAAGCTGGCAGGCAGGCAACTGCTCTTCTATTACAGTGGAAACAAAATTTTGGTTGTAAAAGCACGCTATAGAGACACCAGATATGATTGGCAACTGTCAAAGCACGCTGGCAGGGTTGTGCAGGGCACACGCTGAAGGAAGGCCTGACAGAGCCGCTTGAAGGACACTGACTGTCTGCTATTAGCTTACACTGGAAACCTTTTTTCTTTGTAAAAGCACGCTAAAGAGACACCAGATATGATTGGTAACTGTCAAAGCACGCTGGCACAGGTCTGCAGAGCACACGCTGATGTAGGCCTGACACCCAGACGCTTGCAGACAACTAACTGCTCTTCTATTACAGTGAAAAAAAAAATATTTATTTTAAATCTAAAGCTTAACCAATTGTTAAAACAGATATGAGTGGTGGCACTGGGCTAGTGGGCACAGTATCCAATGTGAACCTCACACAGAAGCTGGCAGGCAGGCAACTGCTCTTCTATTGCAGTGGAAACAAAATTTTGGTTGTAAAAGCACGCTATAGAGACACAAGATATGAGTGGCAACTGTCAAAGCACGCTGGCACAGGTCTGCAGAGCACACGCTGAAGTAGGCCTGAAACACAGACGCTTGCAGACAACTAACTGCTCTTCTATTACAGTGAAACATTTTTTTTTATTTTAAATCTAAAGCTTAACCAATTGTTAAAACAGATATGAGTGGTGGCACTGGGCTAGTGGGCACAGTATCCAATGTGAACCTCACACAGAAGCTGGCAGGCAGGCAACTGCTCTTCTATTACAGTGGAAACAAAATTTTGGTTGTAAAAGCACGCTATAGAGACACAAGATATGAGTGGCAACTGTCAAAGCACGCTGGCAGGGTTGTGCAGGGCACACGCTGAAGGAAGGCCTGACAGAGCCGCTTGAAGGACACTGACTGTCTGCTATTAGCTTACACTGGAAACCTTTTTTCTTTGTAAAAGCACGCTAAAGAGACACCAGATATGATTGGCAACTGTCAAAGCACGCTGGCACAGGTCTGCAGAGCACACGCTGAAGTAGGCCTGACACCCAGACGCTTGCAGACAACTAACTGCTCTTCTATTACAGTGAAAAAAAAATATTTATTTTAAATCTAAAGCTTAACCAATTGTTAAAACAGATATGAGTGGTGGCACTGGGCTAGTGGGCACAGTATCCAATGTGAACCTCACACAGAAGCTGGCAGGCAGGCAACTGCTCTTCTTTTACAGTGGAAACAAAATTTTGGTTGTAAAAGCACGCTATAGAGACACCAGATATGATTGGCAACTGTCAAAGCACGCTGGCAGGGTTGTGCAGGGCACATGCTGAAGGAAGGCCTGACAGAGCCGCTTGAAGGACACTGACTGTCTGCTATTAGCTTACACTGGAAACCTTTTTTCTTTGTAAAAGCACGCTAAAGAGACACCAGATATGATTGGCAACTGTCAAAGCACGCTGGCACAGGTCTGCAGAGCACACGCTGAAGTAGGCCTGACACTCAGACGCTTGCAGACAACTAACTGCTCTTCTATTACAGTGAAAAAAAAAATATTTATTTTAAATCTAAAGCTTAACCAATTGTTAAAACAGATATGAGTGGTGGCACTGGGCTAGTGGGCACAGTATCCAATGTGAACCTCACACAGAAGCTGGCAGGCAGGCAACTGCTCTTCTATTACAGTGGAAACAAAATTTTGGTTGTAAAAGCACGCTATAGAGACACAAGATATGAGTGGCAACTGTCAAAGCACGCTGGCACAGGTCTGCAGAGCACACGCTGAAGTAGGCCTGAAACACAGACGCTTGCAGACAACTAACTGCTCTTCTATTACAGTGAAAAAAAAAAAATTATTTTAAATCTAAAGCTTAACCAATTGTTAAAACAGATATGAGTGGTGGCACTGGGCTAGTGGGCACAGTATCCAATGTGAACCTCACACAGAAGCTGGCAGGCAGGCAACTGCTCTTCTATTACAGTGGAAACAAAATTTTGGTTGTAAAAGCACGCTATAGAGACACAAGATATGAGTGGCAACTGTCAAAGCACGCTGGCACAGGTCTGCAGAGCACACGCTGAAGTAGGCCTGAAACACAGACGCTTGCAGACAACTAACTGCTCTTCTATTACAGTGAAAAAAATATATTTATTTTAAATCTAAAGCTTAACCAATTGTTAAAACAGATATGAGTGGTGGCACTGGGCTAGTGGGCACAGTATCCAATGTGAACCTCACACAGAAGCTGGCAGGCAGGCAACTGCTCTTCTATTACAGTGGAAACAAAATTTTGGTTGTAAAAGCACGCTTTAGAGACACAAGATATGAGTGGCAACTGTCAAAGCACGCTGGCAGGGTTGTGCAGGGCACACGCTGAAGGAAGGCCTGACAGAGCCGCTTGAAGGACACTGACTGTCTGCTATTAGCTTACACTGGAAACCTTTTTTCTTTGTAAAAGCACGCTAAAGAGACACCAGATATGATTGGTAACTGTCAAAGCACGCTGGCACAGGTCTGCAGAGCACACGCTGATGTAGGCCTGACACCCAGACGCTTGCAGACAACTAACTGCTCTTCTATTACAGTGAAAAAAAAAATATTTATTTTAAATCTAAAGCTTAACCAATTGTTAAAACAGATATGAGTGGTGGCACTGGGCTAGTGGGCACAGTATCCAATGTGAACCTCACACAGAAGCTGGCAGGCAGGCAACTGCTCTTCTATTGCAGTGGAAACAAAATTTTGGTTGTAAAAGCACGCTATAGAGACACAAGATATGAGTGGCAACTGTCAAAGCACGCTGGCACAGGTCTGCAGAGCACACGCTGAAGTAGGCCTGAAACACAGACGCTTGCAGACAACTAACTGCTCTTCTATTACAGTGAAACATTTTTTTTTATTTTAAATCTAAAGCTTAACCAATTGTTAAAACAGATATGAGTGGTGGCACTGGGCTAGTGGGCACAGTATCCAATGTGAACCTCACACAGAAGCTGGCAGGCAGGCAACTGCTCTTCTATTACAGTGGAAACAAAATTTTGGTTGTAAAAGCACGCTATAGAGACACAAGATATGAGTGGCAACTGTCAAAGCACGCTGGCAGGGTTGTGCAGGGCACACGCTGAAGGAAGGCCTGACAGAGCCGCTTGAAGGACACTGACTGTCTGCTATTAGCTTACACTGGAAACCTTTTTTCTTTGTAAAAGCACGCTAAAGAGACACCAGATATGATTGGCAACTGTCAAAGCACGCTGGCACAGGTCTGCAGAGCACACGCTGAAGTAGGCCTGACACCCAGACGCTTGCAGACAACTAACTGCTCTTCTATTACAGTGAAAAAAAAATATTTATTTTAAATCTAAAGCTTAACCAATTGTTAAAACAGATATGAGTGGTGGCACTGGGCTAGTGGGCACAGTATCCAATGTGAACCTCACACAGAAGCTGGCAGGCAGGCAACTGCTCTTCTTTTTCAGTGGAAACAAAATTTTGGTTGTAAAAGCACGCTACAGAGACACCAGATATGATTGGCAACTGTCAAAGCACGCTGGCAGGGTTGTGCAGGGCACATGCTGAAGGAAGGCCTGACAGAGCCGCTTGAAGGACACTGACTGTCTGCTATTAGCTTACACTGGAAACCTTTTTTCTTTGTAAAAGCACGCTAAAGAGACACCAGATATGATTGGCAACTGTCAAAGCACGCTGGCACAGGTCTGCAGAGCACACGCTGAAGTAGGCCTGACACCCAGACGCTTGCAGACAACTAACTGCTCTTCTATTACAGTGAAAAAAAAAATATTTATTTTAAATCTAAAGCTTAACCAATTGTTAAAACAGATATGAGTGGTGGCACTGGGCTAGTGGGCACAGTATCCAATGTGAACCTCACACAGAAGCTGGCAGGCAGGCAACTGCTCTTCTATTACAGTGGAAACAAAATTTTGGTTGTAAAAGCACGCTATAGAGACACAAGATATGAGTGGCAACTGTCAAAGCACGCTGGCACAGGTCTGCAGAGCACACGCTGAAGTAGGCCTGAAACACAGACGCTTGCAGACAACTAACTGCTCTTCTATTACAGTGAAAAAAAAAAAATTATTTTAAATCTAAAGCTTAACCAATTGTTAAAACAGATATGAGTGGTGGCACTGGGCTAGTGGGCACAGTATCCAATGTGAACCTCACACAGAAGCTGGCAGGCAGGCAACTGCTCTTCTATTACAGTGGAAACAAAATTTTGGTTGTAAAAGCACGCTATAGAGACACAAGATATGAGTGGCAACTGTCAAAGCACGCTGGCACAGGTCTGCAGAGCACACGCTGAAGTAGGCCTGAAACACAGACGCTTGCAGACAACTAACTGCTCTTCTATTACAGTGAAAAAAATATATTTATTTTAAATCTAAAGCTTAACCAATTGTTAAAACAGATATGAGTGGTGGCACTGGGCTAGTGGGCACAGTATCCAATGTGAACCTCACACAGAAGCTGGCAGGCAGGCAACTGCTCTTCTATTACAGTGGAAACAAAATTTTGGTTGTAAAAGCACGCTTTAGAGACACAAGATATGAGTGGCAACTGTCAAAGCACGCTGGCAGGGTTGTGCAGGGCACACGCTGAAGGAAGGCCTGACAGAGCCGCTTGAAGGACACTGACTGGCTGCTATTAGCTTACACTGGAAACCTTTTTTCTTTGTAAAAGCACGCTAAAGAGACACCAGATATGATTGGCAACTGTCAAAGCACGCTGGCACAGGTCTGCAGAGCACACGCTGAAGTAGGCCTGACACCCAGACGCTTGCAGACAACTAACTGATCTTCTATTACAGTGAAAAAAAATGATTTCTTTAAAATCTAAAGCTTAAGCTATTGTTAAAACAGATATGAGTGGTGGCACTGACTGTGCAAATGGGCAAGGCATCCAACCTGACACAGAAGCTGGCAGGCAGGCAACTGCTCTTCTATTACAGTGAAAAAAAAATATTTATTTTAAATGTAAAGCTTAACCAATTGTTAAAACAGATATGAGTGGTGGCACTGGGCTAGTGGGCACAGTATCCAATGTGAACCTCACACAGAAGCTGGCAGGCAGGCAACTGCTCTTCTATTACAGTGAAAAAAATGATTTATTTAAAATCTAAAGCTTAACCAATTGTTAAAACAGATATGAGTGGTGGCACTGACTGTGCAAATGGGCAAGGCATCCAACCTGACACAGAAGCTGGCAGGCAGGCAACTGCTCTTCTATTACAGTGAAAAAAAATATTTATTTTAAATCTAAAGCTTAACCAATTGTTAAAACAGATATGAGTGGTGGCACTGACTGTGCAAATGGGCAAGGCATCCAACCTCACACAGAAGCTGGCAGGCAGGCAACTGCTCTTCTATTACAGTGAAAAAAAAATATTTATTTTAAATGTAAAGCTTAACCAATTGTTAAAACAGGTATGAGTGGTGGCACTGGGCAATTAGGCACAGTATCCAATGTGAACCTCACACAGAAGCTGGCAGGCAGGCACCTGCAATTACATTACACAGGAAAAAAAAAAAGCAGCCTGATGTTATAGCCCTAAAAAGGGCTTTTTGGGGTGCTGTCCTTACAGCAGTGATCAGATGAGTCCTTCAGGATTGTAGTGGACACTGAATACCCTAGCCTAGCTATCAATTTCCCTATCTAATCAGCAGCAGCTAAACTTTCCCTCCTCTCACTAAGCATGCAGCTTCAGAATGAATCGAAAATGGATGCTGGGAGGGAGGTTGGAGGGTGTGGAAGGGAGGGAGTGCTGCTGATTGGCTGGAATGTGTCTGCTGACCGAGAGGCACAGGGTCAAAGTTTGCCCAATGATGACGAATAGGGGGCGGATCGAACTGCGCATGTGTCCGCCCGCCGCGGCGAACGCGAACACGCTAAGTTCGCCGGGAACTGTTCGCCGGCGGACAGTTCGGTACATCACTAGTGATTAACAATTAACAAGATCCCATCAAACAATTAGTTAAAATTACATCCATATACAACCCCCAGAATGGCCACATTGATAGTAAAGGCTAACAGCTGTGTCACGAGTGTCAATTAACTCAATTGGAAGCTTTCTCAATCAGTACCATCCCTGGGATATGGAGACAGAATTAGAAAAAAATTTAAATGTAAATATCACAGTAATAAACAATAAAATTAATCAAAGCCAGATCAAGTCCAATTTCTCCTCAAGCATTACTATTAATAACTTTAGTATGATAATATTTGATTCTCTGACATATATAATATAGAATATATACGTATGTAAAAAAAGAAAAGAACATATATAAAAGTGATAAAGATAAACAATCAGTATATGTGTTCCAAAAGTTATATGTACACACATAAAGAGACGTGTTGTATATATAGAAAGGTCTACAGAATTTGGATAGACAGTGTACATGTTAATAGACAGATTCCAAAGCTGTGAGTAGTTCTAGTTCATAATTATATTTTAAGTGTTGAAGTGTATTATATGAAATATCACAATAAAAAGTAACTATATAACCAAATATAAAAAGCAGCTGTAAAACCCATTATTCTAAGATAAAGTGCATAAAGTGAAAAACGATCATATTAAAGAATTTATTCAATAAATCTATCAGAGATCTATATTAAGTCATCAAAGTCATTCAATTTTAAGAGATAAAGACCTGACTGGTCCAGAAATCATTTATGTGCATTTAGTAGATATGTCCCCAGCAGCAGTATCACAGACTAAGAATAATCTGCAAAAACAAAAAAATTGTTAAAATCCAAAAATTAAAACCAATATGACAATGTCTATAATAACGGATTGAGATCATAATAATTAGGGCTTATTGAAGTCAGGGTTTTAAATTCCCTAATTTCCAGTGAGCTTCTCTGAATAATAGCCTTATGTGTGTCCCCATTAATTGACTGTTTAACTCTATGATGTAATCAATCCTGTCCAGCATCACTATAACACCACCCCTGTCAGCTGGTTGAAAGACCAAATCCTGCTTTAGTTTAAATATTATTAAAGCTTTATATTGTGCTTTTATTAAATTATTAGGGTGTGTATACGCTGGACAGGGTTATTTACATCATGACTCACCAAGTTAATAAAAGTATCAACAGCATGATTAGCAATAGATGGATTAAAGGAACTTGTATATCACTTAATCTTAATATTACTTTACATGGGGTATTCAGATCAGTAGAAAGCAGCGGTTTACTAAAGAACACTTTTAACATCACATTACGGAAGAACCTACACAACACCAAATTATCTCTAGCATTTGGAGTATAAGTAAGACAAAAAGTCAAATATTTTCTTAAAGCTATAGTGTCGTCTTTAGACAAAATCTCAGATAAATTGATTATTGTGTCTTCATCTTCTGGGGGACTTTGTTTCTCCATATTGCTGGTAAAGTCCTGCTTCTTATGGCCACCCCTTCGGATTCTTCCGATGTTTCTCCACTGAACAAACCCCTGTACGGGGGAGTTTCTTCTAAACAAATACACTGAACGGTTACTGGATTGATTTTCTTGTGAAGGATTAACTTAGTGTTGAATTGGATGTACCTTTTCCATTTTGATTTGCTCTTTTTTTCTTAACAAAAGAGCTTTGTAGAAATTCCTGATTTAATAATATCCAGACCATGGAACATTTATTCAAAATTCCTGCAAGCTTTGTGCGATATTCAGTATTATCCATCAATGAAATAGGTCGTGCATACATACACGTCCCCCTTGGAATACATCTCATTTAATCGTAGTCCACCAATGTGACACTGTACAATGTAAAACAGAGCAGAATATAGACTGTTCCCCCTACATAGGGTCACTTGGAAGATATGGATTGACACCTATTCTAAGGATCCCTGATACACACTGACAAAGAGCAGAATAGAGACTGTTCCCCCTACATAGGGTCACTTGGCAGATATGGATTGACACCTATCCTAAGGATCCCTGATACACACTGACTGAGAGCAGAATAGAGACTGTTCCCCCTACATATGGACACTTGGCAGGTATGGATTGACACCTATCCTCAGAGACCATGATACACACTGACACAGAGCAGAATAGAGACTGTTACCCCTACATATGGTCACTTGGCAAATATGGATTGACACCTGTCCTCAAAGCCCCTGATACACACTGACACAGAGCAGAATAGGGACTGTTCCCCCTACATAGGGTCACTTGGCAGGTATGGATTGACACCTCTCCTCAGAGACCATGATACATACTGACACAGAGCAGAATAGAGACTGTTCCCCCTACATAGGGTCACTTGGCAGATATGGATTGACACCTATCCTAAGGATCCCTGATACACACTGACACCGAGTAGAATAGAGACTGTTCCCCCTACATAGGGTCTTTTGGCAGGATCCCTGATACACACTGACAAAGAGCAGAATAGGGATGTGGAATAGTACCTGGGGAGCTAGGGGGGTGCCGTTGATGTGGAGCAAGACGCAGCAGCAGAAGAGGACTTGGCCGAGGAGGTTATGGAAGAGGATGGAGTAGGAGGAGTAGAGGAGGTGGCAGCAGGCCTGCCTGCAAGTCGTGGCGGTGTCACCAACTCCTCTGCAGAGCCACGCATTCCATGCTTGGCAGCCGTCAGCAGGTTTACCCAATGCGCAGTGTAGGTGATATACCTGCCCTGACCATGCTTTGCAGACCAGGTATTAGTGGTCAGGTGGACCCTTGCCCCAACACTGTGTGCCAGACATGCCATTACTTCCTTTTGCACAGTCAAGTACAGGTTGGGGATTGCCTTTTGTGCAAAGAAATTTTGGCCGGGTACCTTCCACTGCGGTGTCCCAATAGCTACAAGTTTTTTGAACGCCTCAGACTCCACCAGCTTGTATGGTAAAAGCTGGCGGGCTAATAGTTCAGACAAGCCAGGTGTGAGACGCCTGGCAAGGGGGTGACTTTCTGACGCTTGCAGACAACTAACTGCTATTCAATCTATAACAGTGAAAAAAGTTTTTTGGTTTTAAATGCACGCTATTGTGACACCAGATATGAGTGGCAATGTGCACTGGCCTGCAGAGTGCACGCTGTAGGCCTGACACCCGCTTGAAGACAACTAACTGCTATTCAATCTATAACAGTGAAAAAAGTTTTTGGGTTTTAAATGCACGCTATTGTGACACCAGATATGAGTGGCAATGTGCACTGGCCTGCAGAGTGCACGCTGTAGGCCTGACACCCGCTTGAAGACAACTAACTGCTATTCAATCTATAACTGGTAAAAATGTTTTTTTGGTTTTAAATGCGCGCTATTGTGACACCAGATATGAGTGGCAATGTGCACTGGCAGAGGTCTGCAGAGTACACGCTGTAGGCCTGACAACCGCTTGAAGACAACTAACTGCTATTCAATCTATAACAGTGAAAAAAAATTTTGGTTTTAAATGCACGCTATTGTGACACCAGATATGAGTGGCAATGTGCACTGGCAGAGGTCTGCAGAGTACACGCTGTAGGCCTGACACCCGCTTGAAGACAACTAACTGCTATTCAATCTATAACAGTGAAAAAAGTTTTTGGGTTTTAAATGCACGCTATTGTGACACCAGATATGAGTGGCAATGTGCACTGGCAGAGGTCTGCAGAGTACACGCTGTAGGCCTGACACCCGCTTGAAGACAACTAACTGCTATTCAATCTATAACAGTGAAAAAAGTTTTTGGGTTTTAAATGCACGCTATTGTGACACCAGATATGAGTGGCAATGTGCACTGGCAGAGGTCTGCAGAGTGCACGCTGTAGGCCTGACACCCGCTTGAAGACAACTAACTGCTATTCAATCTATAACTGGTAAAAATGTTTTTTTGGTTTTAAATGCGCGCTATTGTGACACCAGATATGAGTGGCAATGTGCACTGGCAGAGGTCTGCAGAGTACACGCTGTAGGCCTGACAACCGCTTGAAGACAACTAACTGCTATTCAATCTATAACAGTGAAAAAAATTTTTGGTTTTAAATGCACGCTATTGTGACACCAGATATGAGTGGCAATGTGCACTGGCAGAGGTCTGCAGAGTACACGCTGTAGGCCTGACACCCGCTTGAAGACAACTAACTGCTATTCAATCTATAACAGTGAAAAAAGTTTTTTCTTTGTAAAGGCACGCTATAGAGACACCAGATATGAGTGGCAAAGTACACTTGCTGAGGTTGGCAGAGCACACGCTGAAGGCCTGACACCCGCTTGAAGGACACTGACTGCTATTAGCTTACACTGAAAACCTTTTTTTCTTTGTAAAAGCACGCTATACAGACACCAGATATGAGTGGCAAATTACACTTGCTGAGGTTGGCAGAGCACACGCTGAAGGCCTGACACCCGCTTTAAGGACACTGACTGCTATTAGCTTACACTGAAAAACTTTTTTTCTTTGTAAAAGCACGCTATACAGACACCAGATATGAGTGGCAAATTACACTTGCTGAGGTTGTCAGAGCACACGCTGAAGGCCTGTCCCCCGCTTTAAGGACACTGACTGCTATTAGCTTACACTGAAAAACTTTTTTTCTTTGTAAAAGCACGCTATACAGACACCAGATATGAGTGGCAAATTACACTTGCTGAGGTTGGCAGAGCACACGCTGAAGGCCTGACACCCGCTTTAAGGACACTGACTGCTATTAGCTTACACTGAAAAACGTTTTTTCTTTGTAAAAGCACGCTATACAGACACCAGATATGAGTGGCAAATTACACTTGCTGAGGTTGTCAGAGCACACGCTGAAGGCCTGTCCCCCGCTTTAAGGACACTGACTGCTATTAGCTTACACTGAAAAACTTTTTTTCTTTGTAAAAGCACGCTATACAGACACCAGATATGAGTGGCAAATTACACTTGCTGAGGTTGGCAGAGCACACGCTGAAGGCCTGACACCCGCTTTAAGGACACTGACTGCTATTAGCTTACACTGAAAAACGTTTTTTCTTTGTAAAAGCACGCTATACAGACACCAGATATGAGTGGCAAATTACACTTGCTGACGTTGTCAGAGCACACGCTGAAGGCCTGTCCCCCGCTTTAAGGACACTGACTGCTATTAGCTTACACTAAAAAACTTTTTTTCTTTGTAAAAGCACGCTATACAGACACCAGATATGAGTGGCAAATTACACTTGCTGAGGTTGGCAGAGCACACGCTGAAGGCCTGACACCCACTTTAAGGACACTGACTGCTATTAGCTTATTCTGAAAAACTTTTTTCTTTGTAAAAGCACGCTATAGAGACACCAGATATGAGTGGCAAAGTACACTTGCTGAGGTTGGCAGAGCACATGCTGAAGGCCTGACACTCAGACGCTTGCAGACAACTGCTATTAGCTTACAGTGAAACACTTTTTTTATTTTTAAAGGCACGCTATAGTCACACCAGATATGAGTGGTGGCACTGGGCAAGTGGGCACAGTATCCACTGTGAGCCTGACACAGAAGCTGGCAGACAACTAACTGCTCTTCATTCTATTACAGTGAAAAAAAATGTTTTTAAATGCAAGCTTAAGCTATTGTGACACCAGATATGAGTGGTGGCACTGGGCAAGTGGGCACAGTATCCACTGTGAGCCTGACACAGAAGCTGGCAGACAACTAACTGCTATTAGCTTACATTGAAAAACTTTTTTGGTTTTTAAAGACACGCTATAGTCACACCAGATATGAGTGGCGGCACTGGGCAAGTGGGCACAGTATCCACTGTGAGCCTGACACAGAAGCTGGCAGACAACTAACTGCTCTTCAATCTATTACAGTGGAAAAAAAAATTTGTTTTTAAATGCAAGCTTAAGCTATTGTGACACCAGATATGAGTGGTGGCACTGGGCAAGTGGGCACAGTATCCACTGTGAGCCTGACACAGAAGCTGGCAGGCAGGCAACTGCAATTACATTACACAGGAAAAAAAATGCAGACTGATGTTCTAGCCCTAAAAAGGGCTTTTTGGGGTGCTGTTCTTACAGCAGAGATCAGATGAGTCCTTCAGGACTGTAGTGGACACTGAATACCCTAGCCTAGCTATCAATTTCCCTATCTAATGAGCAGCAGCTACACTTTCCCTCCTCTCACTAAGAATGCAGCTTCAGAATGAATCTAAAATGGATGCTGGGAGGGAGGTGGGAGGGTCTGGAAGGGAGGGTCTGCTGCTAATTTGCTGGAATGTGTCTGCTGACTGTGAGGCACAGGGTCAAAGTTTGCTCAATGATGACGAATAGGGGGCGGATCGAACCGTGCATGTGTTCGCCCGCGGTGGCGCAAGCGATCACGCTATGTTCGCCGGGAACTATTCGCCAGCGAACAGTTCGGTACATCACTAGATGTAAATATTGTATGATTACGCTATGTATGTCCTGCTACAAAGTTTGAGCTCTGTTGTTTAGCAGACTTGTAAAAAGTGTGTATAGTGCTTAATTACGCACAATACCATAACCACTGACTGATACCACAACTATTGATATTATAATCGCGATACTATAAATACTGACTGACATTGTAATTACAACACCATAACTACTTTATGGTACCATAACCACTGACAGTACCATAACCACTGACCGTTGATACAAAATTGTTGAAATGTTATGCGATCGGATGGTTTATGTGTATATTTATGAAATCTCAATGTATCTTTCCTGGTAAAATATTTTATAAATAAATAAATAATGTTGATTAACCCCTTCAGGACGAAGTCAATAGTGCACGTTCTGATCAAAACAAAACGTAAACAAAAACTGGAATTTGCACTATATGTCTGTTCAACCGTAATTCACCGCTGTCACATTAAATGCACCCACACTTATTATATATCATTTTGTTCAGGAGAAACAGGGCTTTCATTTCATATAAAATATGTATATATGAAACAATTTATTATGAATAAAATGTAAAAAAACTGAGAATTTTTTATTTTTTTTAATTTGTAGTTCCGCCTCACATTTTAGCTGTAAATGTCATAATACTGTTAGGTTTTACTGCAACAAAATGCACATATTTGTAATCAGCGATGTCTCACGAGTACAACAGTACCCCCCATTAACAGGTTTTATGGTGTTTTGGAAAGTTACAGGGTCAAATATAGAATGTTCCATTTTCAAATTGAAATTTGCCAGATTAGTAATGTTACCTTTGAGACGGTGTGGTAGCCCAGGAATGAGAATTACCCCCATAATGGCATACCATTTTAAAAAGTAGACAACCCAAGGTATTGAACGTGGGGTATGTTTAGTCTTTTTTAGTAGCCACTTAGTCACAAACACTGGCCAAAGTTAGCGTTCATATTTGTTTTTGTGTGAAAAAAGCAAAAAAATTATATTTGGCCAGTGTTTGTGACTAAGTGGCTACTAAAAATGACTGGACATACCCCATTTGCAATACCTTGGGTTGTCTACTTTTGCAAATGGTATGCCATCATGGTAATTCTTATTCCTGGGCCACCATACGGTCTCAAAGGCAACATAACTAATCTGGCAAATTTCAATGTCAAAAAAATGAAATGCAAGCCTTACATGTGACTCTCTAACTTTCCAAAACACCATAAAACCTGTACATGGGGGGTACTGTTATTCTCGGGAGATTTCACTAAACACAAATATTAGTGTTTTAAAACAGTAAAACATATTACAACAATAATATAGTCCATAAAAGTGCAGTTCGCTTGTAAAAAATGCAAAAAACGTCACTTTTACTTAAAATATCATCGTTGTAATACAATTTACTAGTTTTAAACACTAATATCTGAGTTCAGTGAAGTCTCCCGAGTAAAACAGTACCCCCTATATACAGGTTTTATGGTGTCTTGGAGAGTTACAGGGTCAAATATAGTGCTTGCGAATTAAATTCTCCCTGTGTTGTCAGGCATGTCAATCAAATTTTAATTAATCAAATGACATAATTATGTTAAAAAATTACTTAAATATACACGTAGAATTTTAATATATATGCATTTATAGGTATTTAAATTCTACGTGTATACTAATGTAATCTTTTATGTAATTATATGTATTTATCTATATATACATATTTGCGGTTATTTGTATTTTATATATAGATAGATATATATAGAATGTCATTCTAAGTGTATTCTGTTTCCAATATATATATATTAATAACAAAATACAGTTAGAATGAAATTTCATATGAATATATAATTTATTTTAAATTTTGTTCCAATATTTTATTTATTTATTTATTTAATTTATTTATTATTGTAATTATACGTGTATATATATATATATATATATATATATATATATATATATATATATATATGTAGATCTATTATATATATATAATATATACATATTCTATATATGTAACGTCATTCTAAGTGTATTTTATACATATATTATATATAGTTACATAGTTACATAGTTACATAGTTAGATAGCTGAAAAGAGACTTGCGTCCATCAAGTTCAGCCTTCCTCACACCTGTTTTTTGCTGTTGATCCAAAAGAAAAAAAAAAAAAAACCCCAGTTTGAAGCACAATTTTGCAACAAGCTAGGACAAAAAATTCCTTCTTGACCCCAGAATGGCAGTCAGATTTATCCTTGAATCAAGCAGTTATTACCCTACATTGAAAGATTATATCCTTGAATATTCTGTCTTTGCAAGTATGCATCTAGTAGCTGTTTGAACATCTGTATGGACTCTGATAAAACCACTTGATTGTTCTTACAGTAAAAAAACCTTTCCTTTGCCTTAGACGAAATCTTCTTTCTTCCAGTCTAAACGCATGGCCTCGTGTCCTATGTAAAGTCCGGTTTGTGAATAGATTTCCACACAATGGTTTGTATTGGCCCCGAATATATTTGTATAATGTTATCATATCCCCTCTCAGGCGACGTTTTTTTAAACTAAATAGGTTTAAATTTGTTAACCTTTCTTCATAGCTGATATGTTCCATTCCTTTTATTAATTTTGTAGCCCGCCTCTGCACTTTTTCTAGTGCCATGATATCCTTCTTTAGAACAGGTGCCCAAAATTGCACAGCATATTCAATATGTGGTCTTACCAGTGATTTATAGAGAGGCAAAATGATATTCTCGTCCCGAGAATGAATGCCCTTTTTCATGCATGACAATACCTTACTGGCCTTGGCCACTGCTGATTGACATTGCACATTGTTGCATAGTTTGTTGTCTATAACAATTCCCAAGTCCTTTTCGTGTGTTGTTATCCCTAATTTTATCACATGACAGGAGGCTTCCTATTTTGCATTACTCTCTTTACTAAACTCCACAGCAGTAAAGAAAGTGAAAACATTTAAACCAATCAAAATGCAAAACAGTGAGCATATAGTCCCTGTGAACAGGCTCCTCCCCCTCTTTCTTTACTGCTCCATCGCAGACAGGTCAGAGTTTTTGGCTCTTCCCTATTACCTCATAATATTTATATGTTTCATTGTTATCGCTATATATTCTTTTATATATTTTTATATATTATTATATTATTATTACCTATTTCTATTATCTGTATTCTTCTTTTCTAACTATCTTAATTCTTATGCTCCTTACTGGGACTGGTTGCTCTCCAGCAACTTCGCTCCCGGTTCTTTCCCCCTTTTTTCGTCATTTCCATTCCGCCCTCGGGCGGCCCCAGAACTTTACCGGCTATCGGCCTTTCTCACTCAGTTCCCGCGGCTCGGCTCCAGCCGCGGCTACACTCACGGCGGCCATCTTTAGTCACGCATCTCGCGAGATTACGGACGCCATTTTGTGAGTGCCGCGAGTGCCGCGAGGGTCACACAGGAGCTCCCTTCACGGATTTTTGTACGATACTGTCGCTGAGGTCAGTTAAGCTTTTTTAGCTGTTTCAAAACCGTTGTAAAGCTGTTTAAGCACTTAGGTATTTATACCTGTGCATACTTGGGGTGCTGCCCTTAAATTGTGCTGCTACAGAGGTCGCTTTGTGGCCACCTCTACAACCTGGGTGAGGCCCAGAACAAAAAATCCCAACCAGTGGTTTGCATCCTGCCTTACTGGCACTATCTATTACTACTATAATTTCTGGCATTATACTCTGCCTTTGGACAGAACCCGGAGGGTATACCTTCCCTTTCATACCACTACATACCCTGCTGGGGTATTATATATATTTACAACCCTGCTGGGGTTATTTGGTTTCTCAAACCATTACCTTTTATTGAACCCTGCTGGGGTATTTTGTACTCTGTACAACGAAAACAAATTATTACACCCTGCTGGGGCTCGCATAAAGATATCACAACAGCTTATTTCTGTCACTATACAACATACTGACCTCTATTATACGCCCTGTGCCAAACATATTCAGGCATTATGGAGACCTCTCAGACAACAGAGCTCCAAAATATGGTAAACGAGGCCGTATCCGCCTCCATGGAGAAAGTTCTCTCCAAAATGATGGCCTCTGGTCCCGACAAGAGGAAACCATCAAAAACCCACACAACCCGCAATGACTCAGATTCTGACGAACCAGAATCACGCAAAAGCCCAGAAACTTTCACGGGCAAACGCCACTGGAAAGGCGAAAAGGGTCTCCAAAACCCTATTAAAGGCAAAATTCCCGCCAAACGCGCTAAACCCACTATAGCCACCACCCCGAACCTGCAACATGAGTATTCTTCAGATGAAGAAGAATCGCAAGCTAAACCCATGGCCATCATAGATGAATGGCAAGCGGATGACTCAGATTCCAACGAAGACGCTTGGGATGCAGATTCAGGATCCCAATCCTTTTTCCCACAACACACGTTCACGGGAGAACCCCATGAACCAGACACTGCGGAGACCCCGCAAGAAGATGAAGACACTATATTAGACCCGTTAGGGCAAAAACTGTTTGACCCACGAAAAATACGACACCCACGCTCAAGCGACTGGACACCGCCCGACCACTTAGCGAGGTTCATGCACCTCTGGTTACGGAAGTCCATGGACAAGACAGTCTGCAACCGCTTAAGGTCGGAATGCCCACGACCGTTTTTACCTGATCACGTTGCGGACACTCCAGAATTTGACCAGGTGATGACCACCTTTATGTCGCGAGGTGGCCGCGACCCACGCAAAGGTGTGGAGAAAGGGTTCAGAGGGGTACAGGATAAACTCCTGGATGCTGTGGGACCATTGTCCAGAATTATGTTTTTAGCTGACGACGCCCTAACCAAAGCCGATCAATTTGACGCTACTATGGTACGAGAATGGGCGCATGATGTGCGGGAATGGGCACAAAGGTGCTTCTGTTTTGTGGGTAATGCCAATGTCGCCTTATCTTCTGAGCGACGCAAAGCAGCACTTCTCCGCATTGACGGGAAATTGGTGGAGTTGGGCACCAAGGAACTAGGTCCTATGGCACAGGGCAAGCTCTTTGGAGAAGCTTTCCTAAAAGAGCTAAGCAGACATGTAAACGTCTACGCATCCTTAAACAAGGCTCAGACTTCTATGCGTAGAGTCTTCAGACAAAACCCTACCAGGGGTGTTTTTGGACGGGCTGGCCGCCAAAGGGGCCGTGCTGCCAGCCGATTTTGGCCTTCAGGCCCCCGCTCTACGAGACCCCAACCTTTTTACCCAGAGGCGGGATATCGCCCATACTCCTACACTCGAGGCGCAGACAGGGGTCGAGGACCACGCACCCGAGGCAGAGCTCGTTTTTCCTCAGGTAAGCAACCATTTCACTCATTCTCCTCTCCCCATGCATACAGCAGGTCGTATATCCCTTTTCTTTCAGGAATGGACCTCCATCTCCACGGACGCATGGGTCCTTCAGACGGTACAAGGCTACGTCATAGACTTCGTAGACGAACCACGACAGACGGAACTACCACGTCCCATCCACAACTCAAGGATAGACACCTCTCTCATCGACGACGAACTTCAAACCCTATACTCGAAAGGCGCGATCGAACCCGCCTCCGACCCTCTAGGCTTTTTCAGCAACATCTTCTTGGTAAAGAAGAAAACGGGAGACCTTCGGCCCGTCATAAACCTACGACTACTCAACGAATTCGTTTCTTACAACCACTTCAAGATGGAAGGCATACATCTTCTACGAGACCTGCTACAAGACAAGGATTGGTTCACGAGATTAGACCTCAAGGACGCTTACCTATCAGTTCCCGTCCACCAATCCTGCAGACAATACCTTCGTTTCCACTGGCAAGGCCTTCCCTGGCAATTCACGTGCCTCCCCTTCGGCCTCAGCTCGGCCCCTTGGTGTTTCACCAAACTGATGAAGCCCGTGGTCGCACATATTCGAGCGCAAGGAATTCGCTGCATCATATACCTAGACGACCTCCTACTGTTCTGCTCAGACAGACTCAGACTGATACGTCACACACGGTATACCACAGATCTCCTGTCATCTCTGGGCTTCATAGTGAACTTTCAGAAGTCGGCTATCTCCCCGTCACAGACGGTACAATTTCTGGGATTCGAGATAGATTCCATCTCCAGCACCCTACGGCTGCCAACAGCAAAGATCTCAGCCATCCGCAAGGAATTACGCAGAGCCATCCGCTGCCACACCATTCCACTCCGCGCCCTCGCACGCATAGTGGGACTTCTCTCTGCTTCCATTCAAGCTATATTCCCGGGTCCACTTCACTACCGGGCGATGCAACGTCTCAAAGCTTCTTTCCTCAGGGAAAACCCCTCCTACGACCAGCTGGTCCCGATGACAGAGGAAGTCAGAGACGAACTCAGATGGTGGTTGGACAGCATGGAGGCGTGGAACGGCCGAGCCATCTTCGGAAAGGCTCCCGACATGATACTAGAATCAGACGCCAGCCTCTGGGGATGGGGCGCAACGAGCGGAAATATATCGACAGGAGGTGCCTGGACATCCCAGGACCTCAACTTACATATAAACTGCCTAGAACTTCTGGCGGGGTCCTTCGCCATCCGAAGCCTAGCGAAGGACAAGTCGGACTGCTGCATCCTCCTCCGGATGGACAACATCTCCGCAGTCCGCTACATCAACCGCCTAGGCGGAGCCCGCTCCCGGCTCCTATCAGAAATAACGAAAGACATCTTCAACTTCTGCCTACCTCGCAACATCTCCCTCACGGCGGAATACCTCCCAGGAGAGACGAACCTCACAGCGGATTGGTTCTCACGCCACTGGCGGGACACCAGCGACTGGAAATTGGATCCACAAATCTTCAACCACATCGCGGATCGCCTAGGTCCACTCCACCTAGATCTATTTGCGTCCCGCAACAACAGACAAATGAAATTATACTTCAGCTGGCTCCCAGACCCGGAGTGTGCAGCAGTGGACGCATTTCTACAACCATGGCCAATCACGGGAGCCTACGCCTTCCCTCCCTTCGCCATGATAGCGAGGACCATACACTACCTGAAGAACCAGCAAACCTCGCTGGTACTCATCACTCCACTATGGAGGGGACAACCATGGTTCCCAGATCTCCTAGCTCTATCATGCAACGATCCTCTCCTACTACCTCATCATCAGTACATTCTCACAGATCCCAAAGGCAATCCGCATCCTCTCATCTTAGACAATCGTCTCCATCTGGTGGCTTGGACGCTTTCAGGGGCTCCTGGCAAGTCGGCGAACTATCGCAGGCTGCTAAGGAACTACTATGGGACTCATGGGCCCCTGGAACCAGAAGATGCTACCTATCCGCCTGGAATTCCTGGTCCACTTGGTGTCTGGAACGAAACTTCGATCCATTTACGGCCACTATTTCAACCATTTTGAACTTCCTATCTCACCTATTCTCATTGGGCCGATCCTACAGATCACTAAACGTAATCCGTTCAGCTATTTCAGCGGCCCATGTCCCCATTCAAGGGATCCCGGTGGGAAAGGACCCACTCGTATGTCGACTCATGAGAGGCATTCGATTACAACGCCCCCCAGGGCCGAAATATTCTCAATTCTGGGACGTCGACATTATCCTCCGATTCCTGAGAGATTGGCCAACTAACGACAGACTCTCCCTCCGTCAGCTATCAGCAAAACTCACAGTCTTGCTTTGCCTGGTCTCCTTCCGCAGGGTCTCAGACATTCGAGCTCTGGACATAGACGCTTTCTCAATCTCCCCTGAAGGAGTTACATTCCGGATATCTCGTCGCACTAAGACGGACTCCACATCTGTGTTTTATCCTTTCTTCCCCACAGATCCACAACTCTGTGTCGTCTCCACTCTACAACAATACGTGGAAACTACCCTACCACTCCGATCCTCACCATCAGGTCAACTCCTAGTGTCATACGTTAGACCACATGTCCCCATCACTACCACCACTCTAGCAAGATGGGTTCGCTGGCTACTATCGCTAGCCGGTGTTGACACTACGTTTGGAGCCCACTCGGTGCCCACTCGGAGCAGCAGCATCCTCAGCCTTTATGGCGGGCGCTTCCCTATCGGATATCCTACGCTCCGCAGACTGGTCTAGAGAATCTACATTCCGCACCTTCTATTTCCGACCGAACTCTGGTGCGGCTATGTCTCTTATCCTACAGCGTTAAAAATGCAAAATAGGAAGCCTCCTGTCATGTGATAAAATTGAAGATTATGCTAGCGCTAGTGTACTTATAATCTTAATTTTAATAATGACAGGAGGCGAGTATTTTCCCACCCTTCCCACCCGGAGGAGGGGAACTACTCTAGTTATATTTCTTGTCTACATCTTTCCTTTCCTGTTGTCTAATTGTTTCTCAATATTAATGTGTTGGCTTAACATATCCATTATTATCATCAGCCTATTAAACTACTAGTAGATTTCACACTGAACTCGCAATTATTATTATTATTATTAATGCAATATTATCCGATGGATCACTGTCATGACTACAAACAGTTTTAAGACCGGTGCCTAACCTTCTCATATTCTCCTTTCAGTTTAACTTCGCAAAGATTGGGAACATCTACCATATATCCATAGGATTACGGCTCATATTTCAAAGACCAAAGACCCTATTGGACACTTCACCTGTTGGTACCTGTTTTTCTACTCAAGCCAAGAAGTTCATCACTCCCGTTAAAGATTACTACTGATGTTCATTACAGACTTTATCATCAACCTTCTTCCCTGTTCCGATGTCGCTCCGAAAGAGGGGGAGGAGCCTGTTCACAGGGACTATATGCTCACTGTTTTGCATTTTGATTGGTCTAAATGTTTTCACTTTCTTTACTGCTGTGGAGTTTAGTAAAGAGAGTAATGCAAAATACTCGCCTCCTGTCATTATTAAAATTAAGATTATAAGTACACTAGCGCTAGCATAATCTTCAATTCGCTTCCATTAAGGGTATACGTTGCTTGTGTATTCTTTACGCCGAAGTGCATAACTTTGCATTTTTCAACATTAAATTTCATCTGCCATTTGAGTGCCCAGTCCTCCAGTCTATCCAAATCCTTCTGCAGCAAAGTAATATCTTGCTCACATTGTATTATTTTACAAAGTTTTGTGTCATCTGCAAACACTGAAACATGACTTTCAATGCTGTCTTCAAGATCATTTATAAAAATGTTAAATAGAAGGGGTCCCAGAACAGACCCCTGAGGGACACCACTTGCCACCTCTGTCCAGCTTGAAAATTTACCATTAACGACAACTCTTTGTATTCTGTTTTTAAGCCAATGTTCTACCCAAAAACAAGCATTTTCATCGAGACCGATTTCCTTGAGTTTATATATATATATAAATACTTTTATTTTATTTTAACATGTGTATTTAATTTTTTTTTATACTTTCCTACCAGCAGGGGGACTGTCTAATATTTTAGACAGTCCCCCTGCTGGCAGATCCATAGCCAGCTATAGGGGGCCATGTGATCGCTCTTTGAGAGCGATCACATGTCCCCCGGGGGCCTCATTTGCCGGAGGGGGGCTGCCTGGGCTCTCAGGCAGCCCCCCAGAAGAGGATCGCGGCGGAGGTAAGTATAGCTTACCTCCTGGGGGCTTCAGCCGTTACGGCGTTCTATGCCGCCGCAACGGCTTTAAAGCCCATTAAAGCCGCGACGGCATAGAACGCCGTAACGGCGTTAAGGGGTTAACTGTATAGATAATTGTATGATTTGATTTATAACTGCATTGATAACTGTATAGTTTTTGGTGGGTTTTGATTTTGTTTTGTATATGTGAGATGTTGTAATGTTGTGAAACGTTTGAGGATCCTGTTTGTGCGTGTACGTGTTTTGGCCTGGTAACCGTGCCATGTGGTGCTGGTGATAAGGAGATTGGTGTGACTGTTGAAACTGTGTTCATATATTTGTCTTGCTTTGAATCAGATTCTCCGTTGAAATTATGGGTGCGCCTGATTCAAAAATTGTTGATCCGTTGTCTTGTATGTTGAAAAACTTTTCTAAGGGATATGCTGCTTGTGATTATGGTGTAAAGCTGTCCCCAAAAAGGTTGACTACCCTGTGTTGCAGAGAGTGGGCTATTCTGGTAGCCAAATGGCCTCCACGTGGCAGTCTTGATCAAGATTTAGTGCAGCAGGTTTATACAGTTGTAACTAATCGGCCGGAATTTTATGATCAGTTTCCGTATATCGACAGTTGGAAACAGATTGTTGAAACACTGCCTAAATGGATCAAGCTGTGCCACGAGGAACAATGCCGCCTCATGGTTGCTAGGACTCGCCTGTCCACTAAGGCCTCAACTCCGCCTATTTTGGACACCCCTCTGAATCTTAACTCCCCTTACCATCCCCATATTCCTCCTCCTGAGCTAGAGGAGGTGCAGCTGGTGTTTCCACTCTCCCTGCTCCATTGTCCCCGCCTACCCACTCACCTATCTCAGATGCCAGCTCACTTGCTTTAAGCCCTCCTGTGACAAAACCAATCTCGCCACATTGTATTGGAGGAGCCTGGTTGCCCGCCTGCTGCCTTTGGACTATGGACCAGACTTTATGGGAATGTGATACCCCAGATAGCCATACCATGGTGCCTATTCATATAATGAAACACTATGGGAAAGACTTTAGCTCCATGGCAATTGTACTGTGTGAATAGGATCTGCGCGCTATTCGGTAGTTTTGTGCGCTCAGATCCCAGCTATCTGGGGATATGTGAAATGTCTGTTTGTTATGTATAAAAAGTAACTTTATGTATTTTAAAGTGTTTTACTGTCTTTGTGCTCCCATGTGCTCAATGGAGTCTGTCTCTGTGCTGGAGATAATTGAATTACTTCTCCAGCACAGAGAAGGCTCTGTAAAAAAAACGGTCTGAGCTGGAAAGCTAGGGGTTTTAAAAGATACTTTACTAACTTTTGAACCCCTGGTCTGATCCATGCCATTTTTTGATATGTTGTTCCCCCGAATGGATTGATTGTGGATATGTAATTTTGTGAATGTGATGTATGGTTTTAAAGTTATGAAAGTTGTGTAAAAGTATATTTTAAACTGTATGCATAATGGGATTATGTGTCACACTAAGGGGAGGGGATGTGTGGGAGGTAACATCTATGTCATTGGTTATTTTATGCCTCCCCCTGGGTGTGGCCTGTATGTGTACTCATGTAATAAAAACCAGGCTGGGTGTGCCAGCACCTCAGACCACTGCTTGACCTTCAACACGGAGCCTTGTCTCGTTCTTGGGGGGATTCACTGTATGCTGTTGGAGATTGACTGCTAGGAGTGTAAGCTGATGTCTGCTTTTCCTATTCATCTGCTAGCAGCTATTCGTGAGGTTCCAGCTTGGAGTGCTATCTTATTCCCTGGTATGCAGTTCGGGAGTTTGATGCATTCGCCTATAGCCAATTCGTGAGTTTTGATGTTCTGCAGTAGCTGTGCCTTTCTGAGAAAAGGGGATTATCGCCTAAACGGATTTTAACCCCTCATATGCTGAAACGGTCCGTTACAATTGGTGGCAAGCGGCGGGATCGTTCCTACAGCCAGAAGGAAAGCTACAGAACACCATTGCTTTGGATTTTTACAATTTGAGGGCAACGCATGTCTGAGTACAGCGACCCTGACAGCACCAGGATGGAACCAGCAGTGGAGTACAATGAGGGTGACATGGATGACCGGGATGCATTAAGGAAAGGCATCTGGTACCAGGCCCTGGATAACGTACAGTACCAGCGGGGCAAGAGTCTCCCCAGTGAAGAGCAGCGATGGCAGACACGACTGGCACTGCGGATGCCCTTCCTGGGAGAGCAGCCCCTGAAGGGATGGGTGAAGGAACTAGAGCACCGGGTATGGCAGGAGCTATGGCTGGAGGATGCCTACCAGGCGCTCTGGTGGTATATGGCACAGTATATACCCTGGACAGCCGAACATGACAAGCCAGAGGGAGAAGAATTTGATGGTCCTGGCTTGTTATGGGAGTCCTTTGCAGAGCCTGGCTTCGGGAGCCCTGCGCAAACCAGACTGCAGGACATTTTCTATGAGAGGGAGGCTAGGCATGAGTGGGATGACCCCCATGAGGTAGAGCAAGACCTGGCTCACCTAGCAACCCTGGAGTGGGAACTGGAGCAAAACTACCAAGATCTCTTCCACTTCATTGGGAGGGCTCAGCAGGACAGTAAGGTGACAGACCCAGATCCAGACCCCTTCCGCTGGGAAGATATTGTAGAGATTTACTGGGAAGAACCCCAGTTGGCCGGTAGAGATGGGACCGAGGTCTCTCCACCGGTCCTGCAGGGAATTGGGAGCCCAGTCTCCATTCCCCAGCGGCAGGCTGAGTTACAGGGGGCAGAGGTAGTTGGTCCCACCCCCCAGCAGCAGAGTGATATGCCGGGAAGGCAGTGTGAAGTGCAGGGAGAGGAGAGCAGCGTCCTCCCTCCCCAGCGGCAGGCTGAGTTACAGGGGGCAGAGGTAGTTGGTCCTACCCCCCAGCAGCAGAGTGATATGCCGGGAAGGCAGTGTGAAATGCAGGGAGAGGAGAGCAGCGTCCTCCCTCCCCAGCGGCAGGCTGAGTTACAGGGGGCAGAGGTAGTTGGTCCTACCCCCCAGCAGCAGCGTGATTTTTTGGGAATAGAGAGCCCAGTCTCCTTTCCCCAGCAGCAGAGTATCCAGCAGGGAATAGAGAGCCCCGTCTCCTTTCCCCAGCGGCAGAGTGTCCAGCAGGGAATAGAGAGCCCAGTCTCCTTTCCCCAGCAGCAGGACACTGTATTGGGAGAAGAGACAGTCGGTCTCCCTCCACAGATGATGGAAGTATGTATAGGAGAGGAGCTTGCTACCACCTCTCCCCAGCGGCAGATCATTGATGTGCAGGGAATAGAGAGCCCAGTCTCCTTTCCCCAGCGGCAGAGTGTCCAACAGGGAATAGAGAGCCCAGTCTCCTTTCCCCAGCAGCAGGACACTGTATTGGGAGGAGAGACAGTTGGTCTCCCTCCACAAAGGCGGATAGTATGTATGGGAGAGGAGCTTGCTACCACCTCTCCCCAGCGGCGGATCCGTAATGTGCAGGGAATAGAGAGCCCAGTCTCCTTTCCCCAGCGGCAGAGTGTTCTATTGGGAGCGGAGCCTGTTACCCCCTCTCCCCAGCGGCAGTTTAATGTACCAGGGGGAGACTGTAAGCCCCCCACCAGTGCAGATGGGACTGTGGTCTCTGCACTTACCACACAGGGGGTAGGGATGGTCGATCCTACCCCCCCACGACAGAGCTGTGTATCCAAGGGGGAGACAACCGGTCTCCCCATTCCGCAGCAGAGCTATGCAACTAAGGGGGAGACAGTCCGTCTCCAGCAACAAGGCTCCAACCAGACTACTCCGGTGGTAGTACTGGCACCAGGACAGAGTACCGCTGGTCTCTGCCCACTCAGCATCCCACCAAGGCAGCCTACCAGTCCCCTACACAGCCGTGGTGAGGCACCTGGACATGGACAAGATTCTCCTCTACCCAGGTGTAGTAACCATTTATTGTGGGTGGGCTGTACTGTTTTTTCTACTTTGTGGGTGGGTTGCTGGACTAACAAGGGCACTGACCGGCAGGAGGTCAGGTACCTTGTTAGTCTTTTTGGAAAGGGGGAGAGATGTGACGAAACCAATCTCGCCACATTGTATTGGAGGAGCCTGGTTGCCCGCCTGCTGCCTTTGGACTATGGACCAGACTTTATGGGAATGTGATACCCCAGATAGCCATTTTTTGATATGTTGTTCCCCTGAATGGATTGATTGTGGATATGTAATTTTGTGTGAATGTGATGTATGGTTTTAAAGTTATGAAAGTTGTGTAAAAGTATATTTTAAACTGTATGCATAATGGGATTATGTGTCACACTAAGGGGAGGGGATGT
The DNA here is from genome assembly GCF_036172605.1 of Pelobates fuscus. Taxonomy (NCBI): domain Eukaryota; kingdom Metazoa; phylum Chordata; class Amphibia; order Anura; family Pelobatidae; genus Pelobates; species Pelobates fuscus. Next base: position 239,177,247 of record NC_086322.1, read on the forward strand.
GTGGGAGGTAACATCTATGTCATTGGTTATTTTATGCCTCCCCCTGGGTGTGGCCTGTATGTGTACTCATGTAATAAAAACCAGGCTGGGTGTGCCAGCACCTCAGACCACTGCTTGACCTTCAACATGGAGCCTTGTCTCGTTCTTGGGGGGATTCACTGTATGCTGTTGGAGATTGACTGCTAGGAGTGTAAGCTGATGTCTGCTTTTCCTATTCATCTGCTAGCAGCTATTCGTGAGGTTCCAGCTTGGAGTGCTATCTTATTCCCTGGTATGCAGTTCGGGAGTTTGATGCATTCGCCTATAGCCAATTCGTGAGTTTTGATGTTCTGCAGTAGCTGTGCCTTTCTGAGAAAAGGGGATTATCGCCTAAACGGATTTTAACCCCTCATATGCTGAAACGGTCCGTTACACCTCCTATTTCTGTACCTACCCCCACTAGTTCTTTGTATCCCGAATTGGCGCCCTTTTTAGTTACTGGCCAGGCTCCTCCCAGCCCTGCCCGAAATATTTTATTAACGGAGTTACTGACCAGTATAATTAATTCACCCTCTTCTACAACTCCCAAACCGGAGCCTGTTCAAATAAAACACTCTATAAATGTTCGGAGTTCCATTTTAACACGTCAAATGACTGGTACCCTCCAATCTCTGCATTTACAGATGCCTCTCCAACTTACATCTGTCCCACCACATATTGACAGCAATGGCTAGTTGCAATTGGCAGACCCTGTATTTGTATATGGTACCTTTACCACAACCAATGTATTTAATTGGAAAACCCATAACCCCTCATACACGGATAAACCACAAGCCATGACTGATTTGGTCACCTTGATTATTCAAACCCACAACCCTACTTGGGCTGATTGTCAGCAGTTATTGTTAACCCTATTTAATTCTGAAGAGAGGAACCGTATTAACCAAGCAGCCATTAAAGCTCTTGAGGAGATGGGCCATACCCAAAATCAAGCCAATCCAGCTGCTTGGGCCGCTGCCCATTTTCCTAATACGGATCCCATTTGGAATGTAAATGGCGCTGATACGATTCATTTAAAAGCCTACCAACAAGCCATTATCACTGGCATGAAAGCAGGTGGGAAAAAGGCTATTCATATTTTAAGAACGGCTGAAGTGTAACAGAAAGCCGGTGAATCTCCCAGTGCCTTTTATGAGAGACTGCTTTAGTCATACCGACTTTACACCCCATTTAATCCTGAAGCCCCTGAAAATTCTCGCATGATCAATTCAGCATTCGTCAGCCAGGGCCAGAATGATATTAGAAGGAAGTTGCAAAAGTTAGAGGGATTTGCAGGGATGTCTATAACGCAGCTAATGGAAATTGCAAACAGGGTAGATATGAATAGTGAAGCTGAAACGAAGCATGAGGAGGATCACAAGATGAAAAAGAAAGCTGATATGTTAGCAGTTGCTATTACAGGAGTGGGAAGACAGGGAGGGGAGATGGATAGAGGAGATGAAACTAGGATGAGCAGACTATCATTGGACAGAAACCAATGTGCATGTAGCGGAGTGCAATAGTAACATCCACGATCTCCGCTGGTATTAAGAGTAGATCTACAGTCAGCGTCAGGAAGCACGGCAATATCCCCAATCCTCCCAATAACCGGACGAAACACAGTATGGGAGTCAACTGACTGGCTTTATTCACAAGCTGCATATTTATACAGTTCCCCATGCAAGGGGTTTTCTTACAGAGGTTCCAGGGGTTTTATCCCAGCATGCAGTATAATTCTCCCAACAGGCCCTGCTGCACGAGAGGGATACTCCCACTAAAATGGACGATTAAGTGGATTATCCCCTTGTGCAGCAAAACCGACAATTTACATTAGAATACAGTTTTTACATTTTATTCGGTATTTTGACTGGACCGAACGTTCGGTAGATAGCTGGGATCTGAGCGCATCTTTTGAGAGAATACCGCTCAGCTCCCAGCTGAAATAACCGAACGCCGCACCAAATAAGTTATATATGGAAGTTCCCCTCTGTAACGGACCCCCAATCTTAAAAGGGTTAAACCACCATTTAGTAGATCTTTCCCTTCCAGATATACAGGCACAGCTACTGCAGAACACCAAACTCCCGAACTGGATACAAAATAGCACTCCAAACTGGAACCTCACGAATAGCTGCTAGCAGACGAACAGGAAAAGCAGACATCAGCTTACACTCCTAGCAATCAATCTCCAACAGCATACAGTGAATCCCCCCGAGAACGAGACAAGGCTCCATGTTGAGGGTCAAGCAGTGGTCTGAGGTGCTGGCACACCCAGCCTGGTTTTTATTACGGTTGTGCACATACAGGACACACCCAGGGGGACGCATAAAATAACCAATCAAGTAACAGTACAACCCACACATCCCTTCCCCTCAGATAAGAAGTTAACATAATTATTACATACAGTAAAAATACAGTTTCCACACATACTCTGTAACTTTAAAACCATACATCACATTCACATAAAAATGCATATCCACAATCAATCCATTCAGGGGAACAACATATTAAAAAATGGCAAGAATCAGACCAGGGGTTCAAAAGTTAGTAAAAGTATATTTTGTTCCCCCTGGCTGGCAGTATTTTAATCTGGCTCAAACAGTAAAAGTAAAACATCCCCACAATGCATCCTGGCTTCCTCCCTTCTGCCCTGGAGATAATTGGAGAAGTAATCCAATTATCTCCCAGGTCAAAGACAAAGCTCCATTACACATGTGGGGACCTAAATACAGGATTATGTTTTAAAATATATAAAGTCACTTTTATTACACCAAACACAGACATGTTTTGGTTTTGGTGTCTGAGCTATACATGTCAGAGGACATGTATAGCTCAGGTCTGGGTGCACATTATTAGGTGAATGGCACCCAGACCACACGAATACAGTTTAATCGCCATGGAGCTAAAGTCTTTCCCATAGTCTTTCATTATATGAATAGGCTCCATGGCATAGCTATCTGGGGTATCACCGCTCACACAGGGCAAGTACCGAAAGGCCCCACTGTGTTTAAAGGGCCAGAATGAGTAACATGCACTCTGTTAGGGCGGAATACATTTTTTAAAAGGGCCCAATCTCCAAGGGACCATAATCACATGGCAAGAGGCGGGCAAGCAGTTCTCTCCAGGCCCAAGTGGTGAAGGGCACTTCGTCACACCCTCAATCTGTCGATTGTACTTAGGGGAACGTTCCTACCGAACACCGGACTCCCGAATGGTCTGGAAGGGCAGCGGTGTTCGTCGAGTAGCCGTTTTCAGTTCCAGGCGCTCGACGACAAAACACAGCTGAAGAATGGCGAATCCAAGATGGCGACCGCCGCATGGTCGGTAGTCGAACGACGACCACCTAGGAGAGCCTCTAATTACCGATTGCAACATTGTTGCAATCGGTTAACAAGCGCCACATGCCTCTAAGTGTGTGGTCTATCAGGGGATCCCGGATTCGTTTGACGAACAGCCCGGATAGTCGCTGTTCGTCGAACAAAGTGTTCTGCATGCTGGTAGCTTACGGCTGCCAGCATGCGAACCACCATAGTACAGTATACACACAGCAGAATATACACAGCACACAATACAGCCTACAGACAACCTTTCTACATTGTAGTCCAGAAGTGGCTAGGTTTGCCACAGTGCATATTGTAGAGAGGAAGGACATTGGAAAGGTGGATGCTCCTAGAGGGGATTTAAAGTGAGTTATAGACAAGATGAGAGAAGGGGACGGTGTGGTTACAGAGGTGTATATAAAGGAAGAGGAAGTTTTGGAGGGAGCAATAGTATTAACAGAGGGGACGTTCAGGATGGTAGATAATATCCCCCTACTCAGAGATCAATGGATAGGGATGATAGGGACTTTGTGTGTCTGGCTGATACAGTCATGGAGGACTACTGATACAGACCGGGCTCCATCCCCCTTGGCCAAGCAGAGCCTATGGTCGATAGGGGGAAAGAGAAGTCCTTTCATGATTGACACGGGTGCTCAACATTCTGTTGTGACCAAATTGGTAGCTCCTCCCTCTGGAAAGACTATAACTGTAATAAGAGCTACTGGGAAAGGCGATGTTAGACCGGTTCTCAGGAGTCATACTTGCATACTAGGAGGCTGTTAAGCACCAGTTTCTATTTATGCCAGAGTGTCCAATTCAACTTCTAGGACGAGATCTATTGTCAAAGCTTCAAGCGCAAATAACATTTCTACCCAATGAATCAACGTCCTTGCAGTTTAATAAATCACCGGTCATATTAGCCGTACTGGTGCCAAAAGAAGAAGAATGACGTCTCTATTCTGTAATGATCCAGGAGATTGGGCAGAAAATAATCCTCCAGGACTTGCTCGTAATATTCCACCTATACACATCGAATTAAAGCTTGGGGCAAATCCTGTTAGCCTTCGTCAGTACCACATACCACAGAAGGCTAAGAAAAACATACAGACATATTTGGATAGGTTTGTGAAGTATGGCATCTTGAAATTCTGTAACTCCCCTTGGAACACTCAATTATTACCTGTTCAGAAGCCAGGATCTGATGAGTATCGTCCTGTACAAGATTTAAGAGCAGTTAATCATGCAGTGGTTAACATACACCCAGTGGTACCCAACCCCTATAACCTGCTTGCCCTAATTCCAGGTGGGGCAACTTACTATATAGTCTTGGATCTCAAAGATGCTTTCTTCTGTCTCCGAGTTGCTGCTGAAAGTCAGTGCATCTCAATGGGAAGATGCTGTTACGGGATCAAAGTGTCAGATGACTTGGACCAGGTTACCATAAGGGGTTAAGAATTCACCTACTCTATTTGGATCTGCATTGAGTCAAGATTTGCAAGACTTCAAATCCATCCCAGGGAAATGTGTACTACTTCAGTATGTGGATGATCTCTTAATAGCTGCAATTACCAAAGAGATGTGTCAACAAGCAACTCATGATCTTCTACATATCTTATGGAAGGCAGGATACAAGGTATCTAGGAAGAAGGCGCAACTGTGTCAGTCAACGGTCAAGTATTTAGGATTCCATATTTAAGTAGGTCAAAGAACAATGGGACCTGAACGAAAAGAAGCTGTATGCCGTATACCTGTACCAATGAACAGAAGACAAGTTCAAGAATTCTTGGGAGCAGCTGGATTCTGTAGGATATGGATTTCTAATTATGAAGCTGTAAAAGGCACAGAACATGATCCCTTCCCATGGACTACAGAGATACAGACGTCATTTGAGGAACTCAAGAAAGCACTAATGAGTGCCCCAGCCCTCGGCCTACCAGACCATACTCATTCTTTCTTTTTGTATGTACATGAGCAAAGGAAAATGGCTGTGGGAGTGTTAACACAATACTTGGGATCATGGCAATTGTGAAGTAGAAGAAAATATTACCAGTTTCAATAAAAGTGTTTTAATTGGAGATTGTCAAGAAGCAATCTAACATCATATTAGAATTCCCCATGTCCTATACTTTGAACACGGAAATGACTTTTTGTTTAGAACTCCAAATATGGTCACATTTCCTATTGGCTAAATTCTAGCATAACTGACACATTTAAGGTGTAAAAGTTTAAGTATCACATGATCTTTCTAACAGATGACTTGACCACAGTCATACATCTTATTTTCCTAAAATATCTCTTGTCTTTGCTTAATAAGAGTTAACACATATAAGTAGTGAACGGCGAACGCGAACTTCCGCAAATGTTCGCGAACCGGCGAACCGCGCAAACCGCCATTGACTTCAATGGGCAGGCTAATTTTAAAACCAACAGGGACTCTTTCTGGCCACAAAAGTGATGGAAAAGTTGTTTCAAGGGGACTAACACCTGGACTGTGGCATGCCGGAGGGGGATCCATGGCAAAACTCCCATGGAAAATTGCACAGTTGATGCAGAGTCTGCTTTTAATCCATAAAGGGCAGAAATCACCTAACATTGACACCTGTCCTCAAAGCCCTGCCCTGATACACACTGACACAGAGCAGAATAGGGACTGTTACCCCTACATAGGGTCACTTGGCAGGTATGGATTGACACCTGTCCTCAAAGCCCATGATACACACTGGGGGGAGCTACTGTCCTCCCCAACCCCTGCACGGTGGGTGGGGGCCATAAATCACAATGGGGGGACCTACTGTCCTCCCCCCCTCGGCCCCCACCCCTGCGCGGTGGGTGGGGGCCATAAATCACAATGGGGGGGCCTACTTTCCTCCCCCCCCGGCCCCCATCCCTGCGCGGTGGGTGGGGGGCATAAATCACAATGGGACGGACCTACTGATAGGAGTGGAGTATTGTTCATATCAGTTTAATACCTTCCGCGTCTCCTATCAGTGGACGTGTATATGGCAGCCATTTTAGGAACCGCACACCTGGGACCCAAGCAAGGTCACCTCTTTCAACAGGCGACATGACTTGGCCCTGTAAAACTATCCTGGATATTCTCTACAATTTCTATGGATATGGCATTGATTTATGTAACAGGGAGATGGAAGAAGATGCTTGGTCGGTCCTCTTACTTGAAATTTGGGGCACTGCGCGGGCAAGCTAATGTGCCACCAGATAGGAGTGGTGAGTTTAGTAAATGTTCATATCAGTTTAATACCTTCCGCGTCTCCTATCAGTGGACGTGTATATGGCAGCCATTTTAGGAACCGCACACCTGGGACCCGAGCAAGGTCACCTCTTTCAACAGGCGACATGATTTGGCCCTGTAAAACTATCCTGGATATTCTCTACAATTTCTATGGATATGGCATTGATTTATGTAACAGGGAGATGGAAGAAGATGCTTGGTCGGTCCTCTTACTTGAAATTTGGGGCACTGCGCGGGCAAGCTAATGTGCCACCAGATAGGAGTGGTGAGTTTAGTATTGTTCATATCAGTTTAATACCTTCCGCGTCTCCTATCAGAGGACATGTATATGGCAGCCATTTTAGGAACCGCACACCTGGGACCCGAGCAAGGTCACCTCTTTCAACAGGCGACATGATTTGGCCCTGTAAAACTATCCTGGATATTCTCTACAATTTCTATGGATATGGCATTGATTTATGTAACAGGGAGATGGAAGAAGATGCTTGGTCGGTCCTCTTACTTGAAATTTGGGGCACTGCGCGGGCAAGCTAATGTGCCACCAGATAGGAGTGGTGAGTTTAATATTGTTCATATCAGTTTAATACCTTCCGCGTCTCCTATCAGTGGACGTGTAAATGGCAGAGATTTTTAATTGTTGAATCACCTCCCCTTTTTAGGCCAAGGTGGGAAGATGCTTAGACCACTGGTATATTGGTGCCATCTTGGAGGATTTTTTTTTGGTTTGGTTTTTGAAGCCACAGTGCTGCACCAGTGGGCCTAAAAATTAGGCATGTACACATGCCTGAAAAATTTGTTATTGTTGCAGCCGCTGCTGTAGCAGCGGCCAGAAAAATTGATGTTTGTTTCACAGGCAGAAAGTGCCCTAAAACATGGCGACTTGAACCCTAGTTGGTGGCGGATAAGTCACGCAAGTCAAATGTCATTCAGAGCTAAAATACAGCAGCGTGTGGACCATTTTTAGCCCAAGGCAGCTCATCTCATCAGGCCTTTTTTAATCGAATGTATCGCCCAGTGTCAGTCCCTTCGGGATCCATCCCTCATTCATCTTAATAAAGGTGAGGTAATGTAGACTTTTTTGACCTAGGCGACTTCTCTTCTCAGTGACAATACCTCCTGCTGCACTGAAGGTCCTTTCTGACAGGACACTTGAAGCGGGGCAGGCCAGAAGTTCTATCGCAAATTGGGATAGCTCAGGCCACAGGTCAAGCCTGCACACCCAGTAGTCAAGGGGTTCATCGCTCCTCAGAGTGTCGATATCTGCAGTTAAGGCGAGGTAGTCTGCTACCTGTCGGTCGAGTCGCTCTCTGATGGTGGATCCCGATGGGCTGTGGCGATGCATAGGACTTAAAAAGGTCCGCATGTCCTCCATCAACAACACGTCTTTAAAGCGTCCTGTCCTTGCCGGCGTGGTCGTGGGAGGAGGAGGATGACTTCCACCTCTCCCCCTGTTAGATTCCCGTTGTGCTGTGACATCACCCTTATACGCTGTGTAAAGCATACTTTTTAATTTATTTTGCAAATGCTGCATCCTTTCCGACTTGTTGTAATTCGGTAACATTTCCGCCACTTTCTGCTTATACCGGGGGTCTAGTAGCGTGGACACCCAGTACAGGTCGTTCTCCTTCAGCCTTTTTATACGAGGGTCCCTCAACAGGCAGGACAGCATGAAAGACCCCATTTGCACAAGGTTGGATGCCGAGCTACTCATTTCCCGTTCCTCCTCCTCACTGATGTCATTGAAGGTATGTTCTTCCCCCGAGCCACGTACAAAACCACGGGTACCAGATAGGTGACAACGAGCACCCTGGGATGCCTGTTGTGTTTGGTCTTGCTCCTCCTCCTCCTCCTCAAAGCTACAATCCTCCTCTGACTCCTCTTCCTCACAATCCTCTTCCAGCGTTGCCGCAGGTCCAGCAAGCGATGCTGATAAGGCTGTTTCTGGTGGTGATGGTGACCACAACTCTTCCTCTTCCTCTTCACGCTCATCTACAGCCTGATCCAGCACTCTTCGCAGGGCTCGCTCCAGGAAGAAAACAAATGGTATGATGTCGCTGATGGTGCCTTCGTTGCGACTGAATAGGTTTGTCACCTCCTCAAAAGGACGCATGAGCCTACAGGCATTGCGCATGAGCGTCCAGTAACGTGGCAAAAAAATTCCCAGCTCCCCAGAGGCTGTCCTAGCACCCCGGTCATACAAATATTCATTAACAGCTTTTTCTTGTTGGAGCAGGCGGTCGAACATTAGGAGTGTTGAATTCCAACGTGTAGGGCTGTCGCAAATCAAGCGCCTCACTGGCATGTTGTTTCGCCGCTGGATATCGGCAAAGTGATCCATGGCCGTGTAGGAACGCCTGAAATGGCCACACACCTTCCTGGCCTGCTTCAGGACGTCCTGTAAGCCTGTGTACTTATGCACAAAGCGTTGTACGATCAGATTACACACATGTGCCATGCACGGCACATGTGTCAACTTGCCCAACTTCAATGCCGCTATCAAATTTTTTCCGTTGTCACACACCACTTTGCCGATATACAGTTGCTGCGGAGTCAGCCACTTTTCCACCTGTGCGTTCAGGGCGGACAGGAGTGCTTGTCCGGTGTGACTCTCTGCTTTCAAGCAAGTCAAACCCAAGACGGTGTGACACTGCCGTATCCGGGATGTGGAATAGTACCTGGGGAGCTGGGGGGGTGCCGTTGATGTGGAGCAAGACGCAGCAGCACAAGAGGACTCAGCCGAGGAGGTTATGGAGTAGGATGGAGTAGGAGTAGTAGAGGAGGTGGCAGCAGGACTGCCTGCAATTCGTGGCGGTGTCACCAACTCCTCTGCAATGCCACGCATTCCTTGCTTGTCAGCCGTCAGCAGGTTTACCCAATAAGCAGTGTAGGTGATATACCTGCCCTGACCATGCTTTGCAGACCAGGTATCAGTGGTCAGATGGACCCTTGCCCCAACACTGTGTGCCAGACATGCCATGACTTCCTTTTGCACAATCGAGTACAATTTGGGGATTGCCTTTTGTGAAAAGAAATTCCGGCCGGGTACCTTCCACTGCGGTGTCCCAATAGCTACAAATTTTTTGAACGCCTCAGACTCAACCAGATTGTATGGTAAAAGCTGGCGGGCTAATAGTTCGGACAAGCCAGCTGTCAGATGCTGGGCAAGGGGGTGACTTGGTGACATTGGCTTCTTACGCTCAAACATGTCCTTGACAGACACATGACTGTGGGCAGATGAGCGGGAAATGCTCAAGGTGGGAGACGGAGTGGCGGATGGTTGAGAGGGGGCAAGAAGGACAGCAGTGGTTTACGTGGCTGAAGATGCTAGACCAGGAGGAGGATGGCGACTTAGAGTAGGCGTGCTGCTTGTACTCATGTGTTGATCCCATAGGCGTTTGTGATGTGAGATCATGTGCCTACGCAAAGCAGTTGTACCTAGGTGGGTGTTGGACCTCCCACGACTCAGTTTCCTTTGGCACAGGTTGCAAATGGCATCGCTGTTGTCCGAGGCAGACACACAAAAAAAATGCCACACTGCTGAGCTCTGCAATGACGGCATTCTGGTGGTGGACACAGCATGCGTTGATTGGCGTGCTGTCGGGCTGACCCCGGGTGCCAATGCATGCTGTCTGACTGTGCCACTAGCTCCTTGCGACGACCCCCCCCCTGCTTCCAACTCGTCTCCTCCTCCTCTCTGTCTCCCCATCTGAACTTTCGCCCTGTTCTTCTTCTTGCTGAGCGGGCACCCACGTGACATCCATGGACGCATCGTCATCATCAACCGCTTCGCTTGTATCTGACAACTCAGAAAAGGAAGCAGCAGCGGGTACAACATCATCATCATCACACCGTACCTCCATGTGTTTAATGCTACCTGCCTGAGACATATCCCTGTTATCTACATCCTCTAGCAATAATGGTTGCGCATCACTCATTTCTTCAAACGGGTGTGTGAATAACTCCTCTGACATACCAAGTAAAGCGGCTGTGGTGCTAGTTTTGGTGGTGGCGGCAGGCGGGTGAGTGGTATCTTGAGAGGTGCCTGAAGCTAAGCTGGAGGAGGATGGTGCGTCAAGGTTCCGAGCGGAGGCTGTACAAGATTGGGTGTCCTGTGTTAGCCAGTCAACTATGTCCTCAGAACTTTTCAAGTTCAGGGTACGTGGCTTCTGAAAACTGGGCATTATTCTAGGGCAAAAGGGAATCACAGCACCACAACCACGACGGCCCCTGCGGGGTGGCCTGCCTCTGCCTGTCATTTTTTGGGGGATTAGTGGTACTATGCGTGCAAGCTACTGTGAGACCAGATATGATTGGCAATGTGAACTGTAACAGTTCTGCAGTGCACACACTGTAGGCCTGACACACCCGCTTGAAGACAAGTAACTGCTATTCAATCTATAACAGTGAAAAACAAATTTTCTTTGTAAAAGCATGCTATAGAGACACCAGATATGATTGGCAATGTGCACTTGAACAGTTCTGCAGAGCACACACTGTAGGCCTGACACACCCGCTTGAAGACAAGTAACTGCTATTCAATCTATAACAGTGAAAAAAAAATTTTGGTTTTAAAAGCACGCTATAGAGACACCAGATATGATTGGCAATGTGCACTGGAACAGTTCTGGAGAGCACACGCTGAAGGAAGGACTGACAGAGCCGCTTGAAGGACACTGACTGGCTGCTATTAGCTTACACTAGAAACCTTTTTTCTTTGTAAAAGCATGCTATAGAGACACCAGATATGAATGGCAATGTGCACTTGAACAGTTCTGCAGAGCACACACCATAGGCCTGACACACCCGCTTGAAGACAAGTAACTGCTATTCAATCTATAACAGTGATAAAAAAAATTTGGTTTTAAAAGCACGCTATAGAGACACCAGATATGATTGGCAATGTGCACTGGAACAGTTCTGGAGAGCACACACTGAAGGAAGGACTGACAGAGCCGCTTGAAGGACACTGACTGGCTGCTATTAGCTTACACTAGAAACCATTTTTCTTTGTAAAAGCACGCTATAGAGACACCAGATATGATTGGCAATGTGCACTTGAACAGTTCTGCAGAGCACTGTCAGGATCGGGACAGGGATCCAACACGCAGAGTACAAAGAGTAGCAGATACGTATACCGGACCTTAGAATGGCCGGACTAATGTAATACTACGTATAGAATGGTCAGGGACAGGCCGAGGTCGAGGGAACGAGAAGACAGGTAAGTGAGAGACAAGCCGGGTCAAGGATAACAGAGAAGACAGGTAAGTAATAACAAAGCCGGGTCAGAACCAAAAGACAAGAGAATACAAGAGCACTGTGTGACTAGGCTGGCTAGAACCACGACAGGGCAATGAGCAAATGCTGAGAGCTCCCTTAAATACCCTGGTTCTAGAGACTAATCACGCCTCCGCCGAGACCTGATTCGTGTCCGGGATTGACTGACAGGTCGGGCTAGAATAGCGTCATGACGTCGACTATAGAGCGTCACGTTACAAAAAGGCATAGCTCTCTCGCGGCGGCGTTTACATGCGCGAGAGGACCGCGAGGAACGGGAGAATCATGCCGTCTGGATGGAAAAACGTCTAAGTCTCTCCCCGTCTCAGGGGTAGAGACTACAGGTACCCTGACAGTACCCCCCCTCTCAGAAACGCCCACCTGGCGGAAGGAACCGGGACGAGATGGAAAGCGGGAATGAAAAGCCCTGCGAAGACGAGGAGCATGGACATCCTCCTGTGGTACCCAGGTCCTCTCTTCTGGACCATATCCCTTCCAGTCAACCAGGTATTGGATTTTCCCCCGGGAGATTCGAGAATCGATGATGGAGTTGATTTCGTACTCCTCCTGACCCTCAACCTGAACAGAGTGAGGAGAGGAGACCTTGGAGGAGAATCTGTTACAGATCAGGGGTTTTAGCAAGGAAACATGAAAGGAATTAGGAATACGTAAGGCAGAGGGGAGCGCTAGGCGATACGCAACAGGATTAATTCGATTCAGAATCCTATAGGGTCCAATGTAGCGAGGAGCGAATTTCATAGAAGGTACTTTCAAACGAATGTTTCTAGTACTCAACCATACCCTATCACCAGGTACAAAACTAGGAGCCGGCCTTCTGCGTTTGTCAGCGTGTTTTTTATACAGTATAGAATTATGTAGGAGAATTTGTCGAGTCTGATCCCACAACTTCTTCAGATTGGCAACATGAGTATCAACCGACGGTACCCTCTGGGAAGAAGGAACCGAGGAAAGAATGGAAGGATGAAAACCATAATTCATGAAAAAGGGGCTAGAGCGAGTTGAATCGCAAACAAGATTATTGTGTGCGAACTCTGCCCAAGGAATCAGACCGACCCAATCGTCCTGGTGTTCAGAAACAAAACAACGCAGATATTGTTCAATCTTTTGATTGGTACGTTCAGCGGCTCCGTTAGACTGAGGGTGATAAGCAGAAGAAAAATTCAATTTAATGCCTAGTTGAGAACAGAATGATCTCCAGAAACGTGAAACAAACTGGGAACCTCTATCAGAAGTAATCTCGGAAGGTATCCCATGTAAGAGAAAGATCTCTTTAGCAAAAATCTCCGCTAATTCAGGTGAAGTCGGAAGTTTAGGTAAAGGCACGAAATGAGCCATCTTGGTAAACCTATCCACCACTGTGAGGATAACAGTGTGCTTTTTCGAAACAGGCAAATCCACAATAAAATCCATCGCCAAACAGGACCAAGGTTTTTCTGGAACTTCCAGGGGATGTAAGAGACCACAAGGAAGCGAATGAGGCAGTTTAGTCTTAGTACAGACCTCACAGGCTCCGATAAAATCCTTAATATCCCTCCGCAAGGAAGGCCACCAGAAATCCTTAGAGATCAAGGAATATGTTTTGCGAACGCCCGGATGACCAGCCACCTTGCTCTCGTGAAGACACTGTAAGAGCTCCAGTTGGAGTTCAGGAGGAACGAAGAGTCTAGACGCAGGAGTCAGTCTAGGTGCCAGATGCTGCAAGCTCCTGATCCGATCAAGAAGCGGAGAATGGATTTTGAGAGTTGTGTTAGCAATAATATTACACTTAGGTACTATAGAGGATAAAACCGGCTCAGATATGGCAGAAGGTTCATATTGGCGAGACAAGGCATCAGCTTTAGAATTCTTAGAACTAGGCCTATATGTGAGTATGTAATTGAAGTGAGTGAGGAATATAGACCAACGGGCCTGTCTCGATGATAATCGTTTAGCCTCCCCAATATAGGATAAGTTTTTATGATCCGTCAAAATGGTAACAGGATGCAAGGTCCCCTCCAATAGATGTCTCCCCTCCTTCAAAGCCATGATAACCGCTAGGAGTTCCCTGTCACCAATGTCATATCTGCTCTCAGTACCCGATAATTTTTTGGAAAAATACCCACATGGATGTAATGGTTTATCCACACCCAACCTTTGGGACAGAATGGCACCTATACCCGTCTCAGAAGCGTCAACTTCGAGTAGGAAAGGCAGAGTAGTATCAGGGTGAACTAAAATTGGTGCGGAAGCAAACAGCTCCTTGAGAGTCTTAAAAGCCAGAAGTGCTTCAGTAGACCAATTCTTAGTGTCAGCCCCTTGTCTGGTCATATTGGTGATAGGAGCAATAATAGAGGAGTAGCCCTTAATGAAACGTCTGTAATAATTAGAGAAACCAATAAATCTCTGAATGGCCTTGAGACCCTTAGGTAAAGGCCAATCTAAAATGGATTGGAGTTTCTCCGGATCCATTTCAAACCCCTCTCCAGAAATCACGTAACCAAGAAAGACAGTCTGGGATTGGTCAAAGCTACATTTCTCTAATTTGCAGTACAAGCCATGTTGAAGAAGTTTGTGCAAAACCCTTCTGACCTGTCCGTGGTGAGTCTCAATATCCCTGGAATGTATAAGTATATAATTGAGGTATACAATAACACAGTCATGTTGAAACTCCCTAAGAACTTCATTAATTAGATCCTGAAATACCGCCGGGGCATTACAGAGACCAAAAGGCATTACTGTATACTCATAGTGCCCATATCGAGTATTGAACGCAGTCTTCCACTCGTGTCCCTGCTGAATTCTCACCAAGTTATAAGCACCTCTGAGGTCTAACTTAGTGAAAATCTTGGAACCCTTTAATCTATCAAAAAGCTCGGTGATCAAGGGAATCGGATAGGCATTTCTAATGGTTATCTTGTTCAAACCTCGGTAGTCAATGCAAGGTCTTAAAGAACCATCCTTCTTTTAAACAAAAAAAAATCCCGCCCCAGCAGGGGAGGAGGATCTCCTAATGAACCCTTTGTCTAGGTTTTCACGAATATACTCCTCTAAGACTAAGTTCTCATTCGTAGACAAAGGGTATACATGGCCCCTGGGAGGCATAGTACCAGGAAGTAAATTAATTTTGCAATCAAAAGGCCTGTGTGGTGGTAAGGTATCAGCCTTTCCTTTGTCAAATACCGCCTTTAAATCTAGATACAAGGACGGTATCTGTACTTTAGTAGAGTCGGTAGAGTTATTAAGTGTGTTAACAATACAAAGGGGTGACACTCTCTTTAAACATCTCTCTTGACAACCCTGACCCCACGAGACTATTTCCCCTGATTTCCAATCTATAATGGGGTTATGTCTCTTCAGCCAGGAGTATCACAGGACTATGGGAACAGAAGGAGATGAAATGAGTAGTAGAGATATCTCCTCCTTGTGTAGAATACCAGTAGTTAAGTTAAGAGGTGTGGTTTCCCGGAAAATCACAGGCTCAACTAAAGGTCTACCATCTATGGCCTCAACAGCCAAGGGTGTCTTCCTTAACTGGGATGGGATAGCGTGTTTGGTGAGAAAAACTTGGTCGATAAAGCTCTCAGCAGCTCCGGAGTCTATCAATGCCATAGTCTCTAAAGTTCCCTTCTCCCAAGTTAAAGAGACGGGTAAAAGAAGCCTGTGTTCTTTGTAGTTATGAGTAGAGGACAAAATAGAAAATCCCCAAGGCCTGTCCTCTAGAGAAACTTAGGTGCGAGCGTTTCCCGGGCGATTGGGACAATTCAAACGTAAATGACCTCTGACTCCACAATACATACACAGTCCCTCCCTTCTCCTGTACTGTCTCTCCTCTTCTGAGAGGCGAGTAAGGCCTATCTGCATAGGTTCTGGAAACTGTGGAGTTTTGGTTTCAGGGCTTTGAAATGATGGAGCTAGTCTAAAGGAAGGTCTACCGGTTCTATCTCGAGTGTTCTGCCTCTCTCTTAGACGTTCGTCAATGCGAGAGATAAAGGAAATTAAGTCCTCCAAATTCTCGGGAAGCTCTCTCGTGGCTACCTCGTCAAGTATTACATCGGATAATCCGTTTAAAAATACGTCTATATAAGCCTGTTCATTCCATTTAACCTCTGCCGCCAAAGACCTGAACTCTAGTGCGTAATCCACAAGTGTTCGGTTCTCTTGTCTAAGGCGCAACAGTGATCTAGCTGCATTGACCTTTCTGCCAGGGGGGTCAAAAGTTCTTTTAAAAGCAGCTACAAAGGCATTATAGTTATAGACTAATGGATTATCATTCTCCCACAACGGATTAGCCCATCTCAGAGCCTTCTCAATGAGTAAGGTGATAATAAATCCCACCTTTGCCCTATCAGTAGGGTAGGAACGGGGTTGTAGCTCGAAATGGATACTGATCTGGTTCAAAAAGCCACGACACCTTTCAGGAGAACCAGCATAACGTACAGGTGGGGTAACTCGGGAAGAAGCACCTACAGTGGCTACCTCTAGCCCTGAACTCACAGGAGGAATAGAAGTATTACGCATCTCCTCAGGTGGATTATTAGGACGTGATAGTAACGCCTGTAGTGCTAGTGCCATCTGATCCATTCTATGCTCCATGGCGTCAAACCTAGGATCAGGAGAACCAAGCTGACAGTTTGTACCTGCAGGATCCATTGGCCCTGTCGTAATGTCAGGATCGGGACAGGGATCCAACACGCAGAGTACAAAGAGTAGCAGATACGTATACCGGACCTTAGAATGGCCGGACTAACGTAATACTACGTATAGAATGGTCAGGGACAGGCCGAGGTCGAGGGAACGAGAAGACAGGTAAGCGAGAGACAAGCCGGGTCAAGGATAACAGAGAAGACAGGTAAGTAATAACAAAGCCGGGTCAGAGCCAAAATACAAGAGAATACAAGAGCACTGTGTGACTAGGCTGGCTAGAACCACGACAGGGCAATGAGCAAATGCTGAGAGCTCCCTTAAATACCCTGGTTCTAGAGACTAATCACGCCTCCGCCGAGGCCTGATTCGTGTCCGGGATTGACTGACAGGTCGGGCTAGAATAGCGTCATGACGTCGACTATAGAGCGTCACGTTACAAAAAGTCATAGCTCTCTCGCGGCCGGCGTTTACATGCGCGAGAGGACCGCGAGGAACGGGAGAATCATGCCGTCTGGATGGAAAAACGTCTAAGTCTCTACCTGACAAGCACACACTGTAGGCCTGACACACCCGCTTGAAGACAAGTAACTGCTATTCAATCTATAACAGTGAAAAAAAAAAATTGGTTTTAAATGCACGCTATAGAGACACCAGATATGATTGGCAATGTGCACTGGAACAGTTCTGGAGAGCACACGCTGAAGGAAGGACTGACAGAGCCGCTTGAAGGACACTGACTGGCTGCTATTAGCTTACACTAGAAACCTTTTTTCTTTGTAAATGCACGCTATAGAGACACCAGATATGATTGGCAACTGTCAAAGCACGCTGGCACAGGTCTGCAGAGCACACGCTGAAGGAAGGACTGACAGAGCCGCTTGAAGGACACTGACTGGCTGCTATTAGCTTACACTAGAAACCTTTTTTCTTTGTAAAAGCACGCTATAGAGACACCAGATATGAGTGGCAACTGTCAAAGTACGCTGGCAGGGTTGTGCAGGGCACACGCTGAAGGAAGGCCTGACAGAGCCGCTTGAAGGACACTGACTGGCTGCTATTAGCTTACACTGGAAACCTTTTTTCTTTGTAAAAGCACGCTAAAGAGACACCAGATATGATTGGCAACTGTCAAAGCACGCTCGAACAGGTCTGCAGAGCACACGCTGAAGTAGGCCTGACACCCAGACGCTTGCAGACAACTAACTGCTCTTCTATTACAGTGAAAAAAAATTATTTATTTTAAATCTAAAGCTTAACCTATTGTAAAAACAGATATGAGTGGTGGCACTGACTGTGCAAATGGGCAAGGCATCCAACCTGACACAGAAGCTGGCAGGCAGGCAACTGCTCTTCTATTACAGTGAAAAAAAATTATTTCTTTTAAATGTAAAGCTTAACCTATTGTTAAAACAGATATGAGTGGTGGCACTGACTGTGCAAATGGGCAAGGCATCCAACCTGACACAGAAGCTGGCAGGCAGGCAACTGCTCTTCTATTACAGTGAAAAAAAAAATATTTATTTTAAATGTAAAGCTTAACCTATTGTTAAAACAGATATGAGTGGTGGCACTGACTGTGCAAATGGGCAAGGCATCCAACCTGACACAGAAGCTGGCAGGCAGGCAACTGCTCTTCTATTACAGTGAAAAAAAAATTATTTCTTTTAAATGTAAAGCTTAACCTATTGTTAAAACAGATATGAGTGGTGGCACTGACTGTGCAAATGGGCAAGGCATCCAACCTGACACAGAAGCTGGCAGGCAGGCAACTGCTCTTCTATTACAGTGAAAAAAAATTATTTCTTTTAAATGTAAAGCTTAACCTATTGTTAAAACAGATATGAGTGGTGGCACTGACTGTGCAAATGGGCAAGGCATCCAACCTGACACAGAAGCTGGCAGGCAGGCAACTGCTCTTCTATTACAGTGAAAAAAAATTATTTCTTTTAAATGTAAAGCTTAACCTATTGTTAAAACAGATATGAGTGGTGGCACTGACTGTGCAAATGGGCAAGGCATCCAACCTGACATAGAAGCTGGCAGGCAGGCAACTGCTCTTCTATTACAGTGAAAAAAATTTATTTATTTTAAATGTAAAGCTTAACCTATTGTTAAAACAGATATGAGTGGTGGCACTGACTGTGCAAATGGGCAAGGCATCCAACCTGACACAGAAGCTGGCAGGCAGGCAACTGCTCTTCTATTACAGTGAACATTTTTTATTTATTTTAAATGTAAAGCTCAACCTATTGTTAAAACAGATATAAGTGATGGCACTGACTGTGCAAATGGGCAAGGCATCCAACCTGACACAGAAGCTGGCAGGCAGGCAACTGCTCTTCTATTACAGTGAAAAAAAATTATTTCTTTTAAATGTAAAGCTTAACCTATTGTTAAAACAGATATGAGTGGTGGCACTGACTGTGCAAATGGGCAAGGCATCCAACCTGACACAGAAGCTGGCAGGCAGGCAACTGCTCTTCTATTACAGTGAATTTTTTTTTATTTATTTTAAATGTAAAGCTTAACCTATTGTTAAAACAGATATGAGTGGTGGCACTGACTGTGCAAATGGGCAAGGCATCCAAACTGACACAGAAGCTGGCAGGCAGGCAACTGCTCTTCTATTACAGTGAAAAAAAATATTTCTTTTAAATCTAAAGCTTAACCTATTGTAAAAACAGATATGAGTGGTGGCACTGACTGTGCAAATGGGCAAGGCATCCAACCTGACACAGAAGCTGGCAGGCAGGCAACTGCTCTTCTATTACAGTGAAAAAAAAGATTTCTTTTAAATGTAAAGCTTAACCTATTGTTAAAACAGATATGAGTTGTGGCACTGACTGTGCAAATGGGCAAGGCATCCAACCTGACACAGAAGCTGGCAGGCAGGCAACTGCTCTTCTATTACAGTGAAAAAAATTATTTCTTTTAAATGTAAAGCTTAACCTATTGTTAAAACAGATATGAGTGGTGGCACTGACTGTGCAAATGGGCAAGGCATCCAACCTGACACAGAAGCTGGCAGGCAGGCAACTGCTCTTCTATTACAGTGAAAAAAAAATATTTATTTTAAATGTAAAGCTTAACCTATTGTTAAAACAGATATGAGTGGTGGCACTGACTGTGCAAATGGGCAAGGCATCCAACCTGACATAGAAGCTGGCAGGCAGGCAACTGCTCTTCTATTACAGTGAAAAAAAATTATTTCTTTTAAATGTAAAGCTTAACCTATTGTTAAAACAGATATGAGTGGTGGCACTGACTGTGCAAATGGGCAAGGCATCCAACCTGACACAGAAGCTGGCAGGCAGGCAACTGCTCTTCTATTACAGTGAAAAAAAAATATTTATTTTAAATGTAAAGCTTAAGCTATTGTTAAAACAGATATGAGTGATGGCACTGACTGTGCAAATGGGCAAGGCATCCAACCTGACACAGAAGCTGGCAGGCAGGCAACTGCTCTTCTATTACAGTGAAAAAAAAATTATTTCTTTTAAATGTAAAGCTTAACCTATTGTTAAAACAGATATGAGTGGTGGCACTGACTGTGCAAATGGGCAAGGCATCCAACCTGACACAGAAGCTGGCAGGCAGGCAACTGCTCTTCTATTACAGTGAAAAAAAAATATTTCTTTTAAATGTAAAGCTTAACCTATTGTTAAAACAGATATGAGTGGTGGCACTGACTGTGCAAATGGGCAAGGCATCCAACCTGACACAGAAGCTGACAGGCAGGCAACTGCTCTTCTATTACAGTGAAAAAAAAAATATTTCTTTTAAATGTAAAGCTTAACCAATTGTTAAAACAGATATGAGTGGTGGCACTGACTGTGCAAATGGGCAAGGCATCCAACCTGACACAGAAGCTGGCAGGCAGGCAACTGCTCTTCTATTACAGTGAAAAAAAATTATTTATTTTAAATGTAAAGCTTAACCTATTGTAAAAACAGATATGAGTGGTGGCACTGGGCAATTAGGCACAATATCCAATGTGAACCTCACACAGAAGCTGGCAGGCAGGCACCTGCAATTACATTACACAGGAAAAAAAAAAAAAAGCAACCTGATGTTAAAGCTTTTTGGGGTGCTGTCCTTACAGCAGAGATCAGATGAGTCCTTCAGGATTGTAGTGGACACTGAATACCCTAGCCTAGCTATCAATTTCCCTATCTAATCAGTAGCAGCTAAACTTTCCCTCCTCTCACTAAGCATGCAGCTTCAGAATGAATCGAAAATGGATGCTGGGAGGGAGGTTGGAGGGTGTGGAAGGGAGGGAGTGCTGCTGATTGGCTGGAATGTGTCTGCTGACCGAGAGGCACAGGGTCAAAGTTTGCCCAATGATGACGAATAGGGGGCGGATCGAACTGCGCATGTGTCCGCCCGCCGCGGCGAACGCGAACACGCTAAGTTCACCGGGAACTGTTCGCCGGCGGACAGTTCGGTACATCACTACATATAAGCCTCACTTCCTCTTTCACAACTTGAGCACACATTTCACGTATCCCCCCCTGGCAACATCTGACAGGGCACATTTTCAAAATAACCTTTCTTTTTACAATCCAAAAAACAGTCCAGACATCCTTAATTTAATCTGTAGAAATATTCTTCTTTTGATTATACTTTAATATGATGGATAAACAGCAAAATGGCTGATAGCATATCAGTAGCAGGTTACATATGTTCACAGCAACGACTCGTGGCATACATGTCTAAGCAATTGGATGCAGTGGCTAGTGGTCTTCCACCTTGTTTACGAGCAGTGGCTGCTGCAGCTTTGTTGGTAGCAGAGGCTGATAAACTTACATTATGTCAGGGACTCTATGTGCGAATACCTTACCCAGTACAGACTCTATTGGATTACAAAGGTAACCATTGGTTCAGCAATAGCAGAATTACACAGGCTATGTTATGTGAGAATCCGAGGTTACATCTTGAGACAGTTAATAATCTTAATCCAGCTACCCTTTTGCCACAAACCACTGAAAGTCAACACTGTCTGGAAATAATGGATGAAGTATTCTCTAGCAGGCCTGATCTCCACGATTTCCAAATCCAGAATCTGGATATACAATACTACATGGATGGTAGTAGTTTTGTTAAAGAAGGAATTCGTTATGCAGGTTATGCAGTGACCACCATAGACAAGGTGATAGAAGCATGACCACTGTCAAAAGGAACATCAGCATAAAAAGCAGAATGAATCACGCTAACAAGGGCCTTGCAACTATCTGAGGGACTGAGAGTGAATATTTATACTCATTCAAGATATGCCTTCCTAACAACTCATGCTCATGGAGCATTATATAAGGAAAGAGGACTCCTAAATTCAGAGGGGAAAGAAATCAAGTATGCAGCGGAAATACTTCAATTGTTGGAGGCAGTATGGGAGCCGAAGGAAGTCAGTATTATATATTGCAGAGCACATCTGAAAGGCGATAGTGATATAGTACGAGGCAATCGTATGGCAGATAGAGCTGCCAAACAAGCTGCAGAATCAAGACAGGAAGATAACATGAACTACGTTACTGCTCTTATACCAGCACCCTTGTCTCAATGGACTCCAGTGTACAAATTTCAAGAGAAGGAGTGGCTGAAAACTGAACCTGTTAAATACTTGGAGAATAATCGGTATCAGTTAGAAGATGGAAGAATAGTTATTCCTGCATCTTTGGCTATAGAAATTCTTCAGAACTTCCATAGCGGTACACATTCGGGAAGAGATAACATCGAAGACTCTCTCAGCAAACCCTTCTATATACCAGGATTATCTAATCTTACCGAAGCTATTGTGAAAAGATGTGTACAGTGCGCTCGAAATAACGCAAGACAAGGCCCTGTTAAGCCTCCTGGAGTTCAGTATATGGGAGGATTTCCTATGTCAGACTTACAAGTAGACTATACGGTTATGCCTAAATCTGGAGGATATCATTACCTGCTGGTAGTGGCATGTACTTACTCTAGTTGGGTGGAGGCCTGTCCAACCCGTACATAAAAAGCAGGAGAAGTGGTACGGTTTCTGCTACGGGAAGTTATACCTAGATTCGGACTTCTGTGTTCTATAGGGTCTGACAATGGTCCAGCTTTCGTTCATCAGTGTCTGCAACAACTAACCCACATACTTGGTATTAAGTGGAGACTACATACGGCTTATAGACCTCAGAGTTCTGAAAAAGTGGAAAGAATGAACAGAACAATAAAGACTCCGTTAGCTAAATGTGCCAGGAAACCCAGCTTAAATGGAATGTTCTTTTGCCAGTAGCATTGTTGCGCTAATTATATTGGTGTGAACATTATATTGGGTGTTAAAAGAAAAAGCTAATTTATTATTAACTGACGGAACATGTTTCTTCTTATTAAGTAATAGATCTCCTCTCTTCTTATTGTAAGCACACCTAATTTATTTATTTATAAAATTATAAATGTGTATCCCTGTATCCCAATATAATGTTCACGCCAGTATAATAAGGAGAATATTAAATAAGCATTGGCCACTTTTGTTGGAGGACGACTATTTAAAGACAGAACTCCCTCCCGTCCCACAAATTATTTTTAGGAAAGGAAAAAGTTTTAAAAATGTTTTGGCACCTAGCACTTTTAGAAACAGGGAAAAACAAGAAATTCATAAGAATGAGGCTTTCTAGACATGTGCAATTAATTTCGGTCCGAATAAAAATTCCGCTGAATTTCGGGTAATTCGGACATTCAGGTGCTTCCAAATGTCCGAAAAGCTGAATTGCCGAAGTCCCGAAATTATCGAATATCCGAAGTGTAGTAGTGCCGAAGTGCCGAATTGCTTAAGTGCCGAAGTGCCGAATTGCTTAAGTGCCGAAGTTCCGAGGTGTCGAAGTTCCGAAGTTCCGAAGCACAGTATTGCCTAAGTACTAATATACTTACCCAGTGAAAGAAGAAGAATGTTACATTGTAAACAATTTCAAATAAAAAGTATACAAACATAGCCAGGATTCAGCTGTAAGCATTTGCAACACTTACAACAATCAAGTAACATACATTCATATAAAATGTAAGTTACTTAGCCAGTCATGTAATGACAGGAATGAATAAATAGATAACTCCCTAATTCCCACGGTATTAGGGAGCTATCTACTAAAAGGCTGAAAGACCTGAATTGGTCTTCCAGCCAAATGTACTAATACTAAGTAAAGATTACTTAGTATTAGTAAATTATGCCCCTACTCGCTATATCACGAGTAGGGGCATGTCTATTAAACAGTGAGCAGCCAGTGGCTGCTCACTGTTTAAAAAAAAAAAAAAAAGATATGAGGTCCCGCCCCAATTTGTATTTAGGGCCCCCAACCACTGCTCAGGGGTTGGGGCCAGGGGTGAGGACATTATGCCCCCCCTTATTCTTGTTTAGGGCCCCCACCCACTGCTCAGGGGTGGGAGTCAGGGGTTAGGACAAAAGGTCCCCCCTAATTTGTATTTTGGGCCCTCACCCACCGCTCAGGGGTGGGGGACATAGGGGAGGACAATAGGTCTCCCCCCTTATTCTTGTTTAGGGCCTCCACCCACAGCTCAGGGGTGGGGGCCATGGGGGAGGACATTAGGTCCCTCCCAATTTTTATTTAGGGCCTCCATCCGCCACTCAGGGAGGGGGACCCTTTATTTTTAGGGAGTTATCTACCAAGCGGCTGCAAGAAAAGTCCCGAAATGCCGGAGGTCCGAAGTTGCCGAAGTTGCCAAAGTTCTGAAGTGTCAAAGTTCTGAAGTCCTGAAGTTGCCGAAGTTCCGAAGTGGTGAAGTTCCGAAGTGTTCAAGTGCTGAAGTTGCCGAAGTTCCGAAGTGTCGAAGTGCCGAATTGCCGAAGTCCAGAATTGACGAAGTCCAGAATTTCGGAATGCCGAACCGAGCCGAATATTTTCCCCATGCACATGCCTAAGGGTTTCTATACATGTGGATCATGCAAAAGCTGTCACTTTAAGAGTCATAAAGTTCATCATTTCACTAGTTCAAAAACTGAAAGAAAATTTAAAATTAAGGAACACATCACATGTAATTCCACACATGTGGTATACCTTTTGACTTGTGGTTGAGGAACTCAATATGTTGGTCGAACAATCAGACCGTTGAAAAAGAGACTTTTAGAACATTCTAATAACATTAAGAAAAAAGTATTAACTCATTCAGTTCCTGTTCATTGTAACAAATGTCAAAATTTCAATCCCAGTACTTTCTCATGTATTGGGATTGAGAAAGTGTCTTTGGACGAAAGAGGAGGTGACCTAGTACTTAAACTTAGACAGAGAGAAGGTTACTGGATCTACACTTTGAAAACTGTGCAACCTGACGGCATTAATGTAGATTTTGATATGGTTTACTTTTTGTGATTTTTATCTTTTAAGTGATTTAGACCTTTTTTTAATTATTCTTATTTTTAATTAATTACTTATAATATCTAGTTTACTATTTATGTATTATACTATATCTTTGATTGATCTAATATACTGTGCTTATTTTATATTCACCCCTTTCTCTATGACGGAACTTTTTATCATACATATGAACAAATGGAGCACATTTGCGTTCCAATGCTGGATAAAGACCTAGTTGCCTCTTCTGGGTTTCGGATGTAAAGACGCAGTGGAACGCATGTGCGTTCCAACACTGATACGCAGCCTCTTCCGGCTGCGTTTGAAAACGAGGTTTGGGAAGCAATCACCAGGAAATGAAGTGAGAAAGGGAAATGAAGACGACGGATGTGATTCTTTACAGGTGGATCAATTTTGAACTGGATTTTGATTGGCACATGGCCGGTAATGGATTTTTAGCGGGGTATTTAAAAACTGTGCTTAGTGTGTTGTGTATGTAATTTGCCACACACCCCTGACGAAGTCATTAAGACGAAACGCGTAGGGTGGCATGATTTCTTTAGTTGATTATTATCTTATTGTGGACTCTATTATTTACGTTGTCTCCAAACCCTGATGGTCATTTATTTCCTGACTGGGAAGACATCTAGTGATTTGATGAGCCTTTTTACTGCTTTTATTTTGTAAGTGCAAACAATAAAGTTATCCTTTTATTCATACAGCTATACACTATGTTTTGCTTTTGTGCTTTGTCCTAAGCCTCCACTCTGGAACAGGAGAAGAAAAGAAGCACTTGAAAAGATGCATATACACCGCCTATTTTATCCTTATGTTTGTGAGTGCATTTTAATCTTTTCTATATTTTATCATTTGTTTTTATCTACATTATTGCGGCCTCTCTTTGCTTTATATTTTTAGGTTATGCATTTTTTATATTGTTTTATTTTGAAAAGTACAGTATAAAAAAAACCCAGCATCCCCCTCTACTAAACCACAGCACCCCCACTACTAAATCCCAGTCCCCCCTCTACTGAATCCCAGTCCTCCCCCATATACTAAATCCCAGCATCCCCCTCTAGCCAACAAGCAGACTCCACTCACATTGCCGCTGCCAGTATCTGATCCTCCTGCTACTTCTTGAAACCCTTTGAAGGTGGAGCACATTGATGTCATGTCGGAATGTGACGTGGCATTGCGTTCCTCCATGCACCCTCAGGTCTTCCACTGTCCAGTTGCAGCCAATGCATCACTGACCGACACACACACTCACTGACACACACACACTCTCACAGAGAAACACACACTCACTGACAGACACACACACTCACAGACAGACACACACACACACACACACACACACTCACTGACACACACATTTACATATTCTTGCACACACATCATTTTCTTCATTGCTCCCTACCTTTGGGAGCCGATGTGGGGCCTCTCCCTCGGGTCCAGTGGGGATCTTCTATCCGCCCCTCACTGCTCCCTCGCACGCAGTTTAGTGATGCTGGGTGCCGAAATATGACATCATATTCTGGCGCCTGGCTTCACTGCAGAGGGAGCAGTGAAGAGCAGGAACACTGAGCTCCCTTGCTGGCC
This sequence comes from Pelobates fuscus, assembly GCF_036172605.1. Lineage (NCBI taxonomy): Eukaryota > Metazoa > Chordata > Amphibia > Anura > Pelobatidae > Pelobates > Pelobates fuscus. The sequence continues at coordinate 239,203,685 of NC_086322.1, forward strand.
CTCCTCCCTGGCCATCTAAATGTTAGCAGTGTAGGCACCTGCAATGTGGGGAAAGCAGGTACCTACTTTACTATAACACTAAGCACGTACTCGCGGCTCGCCGGGCTTCAAAGATTCCCATTGTGGGCCGCGAGTTTGACATGCTTGCTTTACAGTATGATTTAATTTCAACCTTATCCACAAAAAGACTGACAATTTTTTTACCTTTCTTCATAACTAAAATCAGTGGCGTACATACCGGCTCGCAGGGGTCGCGGCTGCGACCGGGCCCGGCCCACCAGGGGGCCCGGCCGCCCTGCGACCCAGGTATGTACCCACAGGGCCAGCCTCTTCTGCTGGGGGGCCCAGGAGCTGGCCACCTCAGGGCCCCACGAGGCTGGCCCTGCTGTCACCCGGCTGGAGGGCGCGCGAGGGAGCACTCTCCCTGGCTGAGTGCTCCCTCTTCAGCTCCCTCGCTCACCGCACTGAATCCGGAGCCGGAAGATGATGTCATCTTCCAGCTCCGGCATCAGTACGCGGCGCGCGAGGGAGCTGAAGAGGGAGCACTCAGCCAGATAGAGAGTGCTCCCTCGCGCGCCCTCCAGCCGGGTGACAGCAGGGCCAGCAACAACACTGGACCCCAGGGAATCCCCTCAGCTCTCCCACAGGTAAGGAGGCTGGGGGGAATAAATTAAAAAAAACAAAAAAACGTGTGAGTGTGTTAGTGTTAGTGAGTGTGTTAGTGAGTGCGTTAGTGAGTGTTAGTGAGTGTGTTAGTGTGTGTGTGTTAGTGTGTGTGTGTGTTAGTGTGTGTGTGTTAGTGTGTGTGTTAGTTTTAGTGTGTTAGTTTTAGTGTGTGTGTTAATGTGTGTTAGTGTGTGTGTGTTAGTGAGTGTGAGTGTTAGTGAGAGTGTGTGTTAGTGTGTGTTTTTTTTCGAAATAACGCAAGACAAGGCCCTGTTAAGCCTCCTGGAGTTCAGTATATGGGAGGATTTCCTATGTCAGACTTACAAGTAGACTATACGGTTATGCCTAAATCTGGAGGATATCATTACCTGCTGGTAGTGGCATGTACTTACTCTAGTTGGGTGGAGGCCTGTCCAACCCGTACATAAAAAGCAGGAGAAGTGGTACGGTTTCTGCTACGGGAAGTTATACCTAGATTCGGACTTCTGTGTTCTATAGGGTCTGACAATGGTCCAGCTTTCGTTCATCAGTGTCTGCAACAACTAACCCACATACTTGGTATTAAGTGGAGACTACATACGGCTTATAGACCTCAGAGTTCTGAAAAAGTGGAAAGAATGAACAGAACAATAAAGACTCCGTTAGCTAAATGTGCCAGGAAACCCAGCTTAAATGGAATGTTCTTTTGCCAGTAGCATTGTTGCGCTAATTATATTGGTGTGAACATTATATTGGGTGTTAAAAGAAAAAGCTAATTTATTATTAACTGACGGAACATGTTTCTTCTTATTAAGTAATAGATCTCCTCTCTTCTTATTGTAAGCACACCTAATTTATTTATTTATAAAATTATAAATGTGTATCCCTGTATCCCAATATAATGTTCACGCCAGTATAATAAGGAGAATATTAAATAAGCATTGGCCACTTTTGTTGGAGGACGACTATTTAAAGACAGAACTCCCTCCCGTCCCACAAATTATTTTTAGGAAAGGAAAAAGTTTTAAAAATGTTTTGGCACCTAGCACTTTTAGAAACAGGGAAAAACAAGAAATTCATAAGAATGAGGCTTTCTAGACATGTGCAATTAATTTCGGTCCGAATAAAAATTCCGCTGAATTTCGGGTAATTCGGACATTCAGGTGCTTCCAAATGTCCGAAAAGCTGAATTGCCGAAGTCCCGAAATTATCGAATATCCGAAGTGTAGTAGTGCCGAAGTGCCGAATTGCTTAAGTGCCGAAGTGCCGAATTGCTTAAGTGCCGAAGTTCCGAGGTGTCGAAGTTCCGAAGTTCCGAAGCACAGTATTGCCTAAGTACTAATATACTTACCCAGTGAAAGAAGAAGAATGTTACATTGTAAACAATTTCAAATAAAAAGTATACAAACATAGCCAGGATTCAGCTGTAAGCATTTGCAACACTTACAACAATCAAGTAACATACATTCATATAAAATGTAAGTTACTTAGCCAGTCATGTAATGACAGGAATGAATAAATAGATAACTCCCTAATTCCCACGGTATTAGGGAGCTATCTACTAAAAGGCTGAAAGACCTGAATTGGTCTTCCAGCCAAATGTACTAATACTAAGTAAAGATTACTTAGTATTAGTAAATTATGCCCCTACTCGCTATATCACGAGTAGGGGCATGTCTATTAAACAGTGAGCAGCCAGTGGCTGCTCACTGTTTAAAAAAAAAAAAAAAAGATATGAGGTCCCGCCCCAATTTGTATTTAGGGCCCCCAACCACTGCTCAGGGGTTGGGGCCAGGGGTGAGGACATTATGCCCCCCCTTATTCTTGTTTAGGGCCCCCACCCACTGCTCAGGGGTGGGAGTCAGGGGTTAGGACAAAAGGTCCCCCCTAATTTGTATTTTGGGCCCTCACCCACCGCTCAGGGGTGGGGGACATAGGGGAGGACAATAGGTCTCCCCCCTTATTCTTGTTTAGGGCCTCCACCCACAGCTCAGGGGTGGGGGCCATGGGGGAGGACATTAGGTCCCTCCCAATTTTTATTTAGGGCCTCCATCCGCCACTCAGGGAGGGGGACCCTTTATTTTTAGGGAGTTATCTACCAAGCGGCTGCAAGAAAAGTCCCGAAATGACGGAGGTCCGAAGTTGCCGAAGTTGCCAAAGTTCTGAAGTGTCAAAGTTCTGAAGTCCTGAAGTTGCCGAAGTTCCGAAGTGGTGAAGTTCCGAAGTGTTCAAGTGCTGAAGTTGCCGAAGTTCCGAAGTGTCGAAGTGCCGAATTGCCGAAGTCCAGAATTGACGAAGTCCAGAATTTCGGAATGCCGAACCGAGCCGAATATTTTCCCCATGCACATGCCTAAGGGTTTCTATACATGTGGATCATGCAAAAGCTGTCACTTTAAGAGTCATAAAGTTCATCATTTCACTAGTTCAAAAACTGAAAGAAAATTTAAAATTAAGGAACACATCACATGTAATTCCACACATGTGGTATACCTTTTGACTTGTGGTTGAGGAACTCAATATGTTGGTCGAACAATCAGACCGTTGAAAAAGAGACTTTTAGAACATTCTAATAACATTAAGAAAAAAGTATTAACTCATTCAGTTCCTGTTCATTGTAACAAATGTCAAAATTTCAATCCCAGTACTTTCTCATGTATTGGGATTGAGAAAGTGTCTTTGGACGAAAGAGGAGGTGACCTAGTACTTAAACTTAGACAGAGAGAAGGTTACTGGATCTACACTTTGAAAACTGTGCAACCTGACGGCATTAATGTAGATTTTGATATGGTTTACTTTTTGTGATTTTTATCTTTTAAGTGATTTAGACCTTTTTTTAATTATTCTTATTTTTAATTAATTACTTATAATATCTAGTTTACTATTTATGTATTATACTATATCTTTGATTGATCTAATATACTGTGCTTATTTTATATTCACCCCTTTCTCTATGACGGAACTTTTTATCATACATATGAACAAATGGAGCACATTTGCGTTCCAATGCTGGATAAAGACCTAGTTGCCTCTTCTGGGTTTCGGATGTAAAGACGCAGTGGAACGCATGTGCGTTCCAACACTGATACGCAGCCTCTTCCGGCTGCGTTTGAAAACGAGGTTTGGGAAGCAATCACCAGGAAATGAAGTGAGAAAGGGAAATGAAGACGACGGATGTGATTCTTTACAGGTGGATCAATTTTGAACTGGATTTTGATTGGCACATGGCCGGTAATGGATTTTTAGCGGGGTATTTAAAAACTGTGCTTAGTGTGTTGTGTATGTAATTTGCCACACACCCCTGACGAAGTCATTAAGACGAAACGCGTAGGGTGGCATGATTTCTTTAGTTGATTATTATCTTATTGTGGACTCTATTATTTACGTTGTCTCCAAACCCTGATGGTCATTTATTTCCTGACTGGGAAGACATCTAGTGATTTGATGAGCCTTTTTACTGCTTTTATTTTGTAAGTGCAAACAATAAAGTTATCCTTTTATTCATACAGCTATACACTATGTTTTGCTTTTGTGCTTTGTCCTAAGCCTCCACTCTGGAACAGGAGAAGAAAAGAAGCACTTGAAAAGATGCATATACACCGCCTATTTTATCCTTATGTTTGTGAGTGCATTTTAATCTTTTCTATATTTTATCATTTGTTTTTATCTACATTATTGCGGCCTCTCTTTGCTTTATATTTTTAGGTTATGCATTTTTTATATTGTTTTATTTTGAAAAGTACAGTATAAAAAAAACCCAGCATCCCCCTCTACTAAACCACAGCACCCCCACTACTAAATCCCAGTCCCCCCTCTACTGAATCCCAGTCCTCCCCCATATACTAAATCCCAGCATCCCCCTCTAGCCAACAAGCAGACTCCACTCACATTGCCGCTGCCAGTATCTGATCCTCCTGCTACTTCTTGAAACCCTTTGAAGGTGGAGCACATTGATGTCATGTCGGAATGTGACGTGGCATTGCGTTCCTCCATGCACCCTCAGGTCTTCCACTGTCCAGTTGCAGCCAATGCATCACTGACCGACACACACACTCACTGACACACACACACTCTCACAGAGAAACACACACTCACTGACAGACACACACACTCACAGACAGACACACACACACACACACACACACACTCACTGACACACACATTTACATATTCTTGCACACACATCATTTTCTTCATTGCTCCCTACCTTTGGGAGCCGATGTGGGGCCTCTCCCTCGGGTCCAGTGGGGATCTTCTATCCGCCCCTCACTGCTCCCTCGCACGCAGTTTAGTGATGCTGGGTGCCGAAATATGACATCATATTCTGGCGCCTGGCTTCACTGCAGAGGGAGCAGTGAAGAGCAGGAACACTGAGCTCCCTTGCTGGCCCTCCTCCCTGGCCATCTAAATGTTAGCAGTGTAGGCACCTGCAATGTGGGGAAAGCAGGTACCTACTTTACTATAACACTAAGCACGTACTCGCGGCTCGCCGGGCTTCAAAGATTCCCATTGTGGGCCGCGAGTTTGACATGCTTGCTTTACAGTATGATTTAATTTCAACCTTATCCACAAAAAGACTGACAATTTTTTTACCTTTCTTCATAACTAAAATCAGTGGCGTACATACCGGCTCGCAGGGGTCGCGGCTGCGACCGGGCCCGGCCCACCAGGGGGCCCGGCCGCCCTGCGACCCAGGTATGTACCCACAGGGCCAGCCTCTTCTGCTGGGGGGCCCAGGAGCTGGCCACCTCAGGGCCCCACGAGGCTGGCCCTGCTGTCACCCGGCTGGAGGGCGCGCGAGGGAGCACTCTCCCTGGCTGAGTGCTCCCTCTTCAGCTCCCTCGCTCACCGCACTGAATCCGGAGCCGGAAGATGATGTCATCTTCCAGCTCCGGCATCAGTACGCGGCGCGCGAGGGAGCTGAAGAGGGAGCACTCAGCCAGATAGAGAGTGCTCCCTCGCACGCCCTCCAGCCGGGTGACAGCAGGGCCAGCAACAACACTGGACCCCAGGGAATCCCCTCAGCTCTCCCACAGGTAAGGAGGCTGGGGGGAATAAATTAAAAAAAAAAAAAAAACGTGTGAGTGTGTTAGTGTTAGTGAGTGTGTTAGTGAGTGCGTTAGTGAGTGTTAGTGAGTGTGTTAGTGTGTGTGTGTTAGTGTGTGTGTGTGTTAGTGTGTGTGTGTTAGTGTGTGTGTTAGTTTTAGTGTGTTAGTTTTAGTGTGTGTGTTAATGTGTGTTAGTGTGTGTGTGTTAGTGAGTGTGAGTGTTAGTGAGAGTGTGTGTTAGTGTGTGTTTTAGTGTTAGTGAGTGTGTTAGTGTGTTAGTCTGTGTGTTAGTTTTAGTGTGTGTGTGTGTGTGTGTTAGTGAGTGTGTTAGTGTTAGTGTGTGTGTTAGTGTGTGTGTTAGTGTTTGTGTGTGTGAGTGTGTGTTAGTATGAGTGTGTGTTAGTGTGTGTGTTAGTGAGTGTGTGTGTTAGTGTTAGAGTGTGTGTGTTAGTGTGTGTGTTAGAGTGTGTGTTAGTGTGTGTGTTAGTGAGTGTGTTAGTGTTAGAGTGTGTGTTTGTGTGTGTTAGTGTTAAAGTGTGTGTGTGTGTTAGTGTGTGTGTTAGTGTGTGTGTGTCTGTTACTGAGTATGTTTGTGTGCGTCTGTCACTGAGTGTGTGTCTGTCAGTAAATGTGTGCGTCTGTTCATGAGAGTGTGTGTGTGTGTCTTAAGCACTTACCTTTCTCCAGCGCCGGACTCCCTTGGCGCTGGGGATCTCTCCGTCCCGATCCGCCTCTCAGCTCCGAATGCACATGCGTGGCAAGAGCCACGCGCGCATTCAAACCGCCCATAGGAAAGCATTACTCAATGCTTTCCTATGGACGTTCAGCGCCTTCTCACTGTGATTTTCACAGTGAGAATCACATAAAATCCTCTAGCGGCTGTCAATGAGACAGCCACTAGAGGCTAGATTAACCCTCAGTGAAACATAGCAGTTTCTCTGAAACTGCTATGTTTTCAGCTGCAGGGTTAAAACTAGAGAGACCTGGCACCCAGACCACTTAATTGAGCTGATTTGATCTGGGTGTCTGTAGTGGTCCTTTAACCCCTTAAGGACCAAACTTCTGGAATAAAATGGAATCATGACATGTCACACATGTCATGTGTCCTTAAGGGGTTAAGTGTATGTATTTATGCATGCACTGGCGTACATACCGCGGTCGCACGGGTCGCAGCCCTGCGACCAGGTGCCCGCCGCCATGTGTTGCGGCCCCAGCCCGCGCAGAGAACTCTGCGCGGGGCGGGCACGGTTCAGTTTTCGCACCGGGGCCCCATGGGTTTTGTGTACGCCACTGACTAAAATGCTTCATTCCTTTTATCAATTTTGCAGCTCGTCTCTGCACTTTTTCTAGTGCCATAATATGCTTCACTCACTTCACACTCAAACTCAGTGAAGATCTGCATTTAACATCCTGCAGAAAATCCTACCACTCTCAGGCCTCACTTCACACTCAAACTCAGTAAAGCACTGCATTTAACATCCTGCAGAAAATCCTACCACTCTCAGGTACTGACTGAATCTTGAAAGATACTCCACCTCATTTATTCTTGGATTGCAACCATATTCCCATGTGTTACTATAGATTTGTTACCATTTATACCTGAAATTTACCACTGTAATTTTCTGTGCATACAGTTTGTACTATTGTCATTTAATGTTTCTAACAAATATTTCATGTACACAGTTATTAATATTTTGGGTGATAGAATTTGGTTGCTAAACTTTTCAATAGTTTATAACACATGGCTACTATTCTACCCTACTCCTCTCCTCCCCCTCCCCACTCCCTTTTTCCTATTCTCCTCCCAGCTGTAAATACTTTCATATTACTGTTCTATCTCCTTCTTTGTTCTTCAGGCCTCACTTCATACTCAAACTCAGTGATCTGTATTTTTTTCACCACTTCCCACCCAACCTCCCCTCCTGCCGCCAACCCAGGCTCCCTCTAAATATATAGCATGCTCCTCCAGCTGTTTGAGATTCTCACTCAATTACCTCTTCATTCCCTTTGTATTTTACCAATAACTGCTACTCTGTTAACTCTTTCAGCCATCACCTCCAAACTTCCCCTGCTACTTATACTCTCAAATCCCCATTGTATCCTTTAGATTGTATGCTCATAGGCCGTCTAGCTAAGCACGTTGTATAAAAGAGCTCCAATGGTGAGATATCAGCTTACGAGCAGGGCTCTCTATATCTTTTGTATTTGTCTGTGTATATTGTACGTTCTCCACTAATTGTACAGCGCTGCGGAATCTGTTGGCGCTTTATAAATACCAGTAATAATAATAATACCAGCGATTTATAAAGAGGCAAAAATATATTTTCAGTCTGAGAATTTATGCCAGTATTTATACATGACAAAACCTTACTCGACTTAGCAACTGCCAGTTGACATTGCATATTGCTGCCTAATTTGTTGTCTATAACAATTCCCAAATCCTTCTCATGTGCTGTTATCCCTAATTCACTACCATATCGGGTGTAAGTTGCTTGTGTATTCTTTACCCCTAAGTGCATAACTTTGCATTTCTATACATTAAATTCCATCTGCCATTTGAGTGCCGAGTCACACAATCTATCTAAATCCCTCTGCAGCAAAGCAATATCCTGCTTACATTTTATTACTTTACAAAGGTTTGTGTCTGGGTACCTCCGCTAAGGATCGCTTCTTAGCTAGAACCGGGGAAAACCTCAGCGCTCCTGCACCAGTCACCGTGGCTTGACTGGGGTCCTCCTGGCTGCCTCTCCATACTGGAACAGGATAGGGTATGTTGGGTAATCTAAAGTATGGAATATAGATTGAATATAGATTGAATAATATCTGATTATATTCACACACACATAGAGCCTGCAGGGACCCTGTAGTTCTTTGTTTTAAGCAGTGATATAAACACTTATGAACAGCAGATGGATAAACAGACTTTGCAAAATATATATATATATATATGTTTAATAATACACACTATAAAATGCAAAGCAACAAAACAATACAACTATAATCAATTTGCTATATTATATATGAGTTTATATCAACAAGTCAATTAGTTTACTTGACAAGCCTAAGAGTCAACATTACACTTTGTCTCATCTATAATCTTATCAGCAAAGGACAATAAAAGCTATTACAAACTTCACAGCAGAACCAGTATACAGAATTATTCATATGACACCCCTTGCATTAATGATACAATTGTCTTTTCATTAATTAGTTAAATATCAACCAACCATGTCAAGTATATAAAGTAATAAATGATGATACAAAAATTAATAAATGATAATAATAAATATATGAATGGTTGCAATGTAATATGATAAAGAAATTGCAATGCTAAAGTAATAGTACCTATTGCAGATTGAAAATAGATACAACGTAGTGGTAACGTACTTTGATCTAAATATGGAAATAAATATAAATTTCAAAAGTATAGCAAACACAGAAGACCTGTTCTAAAGTTTTCAGTGTACCTCTGGTAGATCGAGACTGCAACAATACAATGTTGCAGTTTATAGTCAACTGTGACAGAAGCTATAGTACTTGGTTCAATCTAGAGAAAGTCATGTAACGAAAAAGTACTAAATAGCTTGGCAAAGAGGTCTATGGTCACAGAAAAACGGGTATTGCTAAGTAGTGGACATTACCAGTATAAAACCTCTAGATATCGCCAATAACATGCGGTGGCTAATCTGAGAAAGAACTGTAAGAAGTCCTGGGAACGGATTGCCGGTGGGCTAAATATTAGTGGCCCATAAACAAAAAGTGACGGTAAAATAAATAGGGGTAAAGCAAAAATCGTTACCGCTGATAAATGCATGTGGAAGGGGAAAAACCCACCACCATAATCCGCCCAGTTCTAACAGTCATACACTACGGGATTCTGAGGGAAGTGTGGGCAAATATGGTCAATAACCCACACAGCAAGATGTTGCAAGGAATCACCGATGGCCCCGGACGCGCGCGTTTCGCCCACAACTCATCAGATTTACTGCATTAGTTCTGTCAATGGCAGGCAAGCTTTGACTGGGACTCAGCTATGACTTGGGCGCATTGCACCCTCAGGCTGTCCTGGCTTTGTGCCCCATGTGGCTGACAGGTTAGGCTACTGGGGACCATAGTGGATGGTATAGATTACAGGCTTGCTATATAGAGCTGTGCACAACCCCTCAAGGGTTACAGGCACAGCTGGCAGTGTTACCACTTATACTCATCCCCCCCTTTTTGTTTGTTCAGATGATTGCTTGCAGCGCTCTGTTTTATCATATTGACCAATGGAGCACCTCTTGTGAGGTAACTCAGTTGGTGAGTTCCCTGACTACAGGTGTACTCAATATGCAAGTTCACTATTTATGGAGTGGCAGGCACTATTTAACTGAAGTGCGTTATCTACAGTTACACAATGGAATGCTAGGTACAGTCACACAGGAGAATGCTATGTACAGTTACACAGTAGAAGGCTATGTACAGTTACACAGTAATATGCTATGTACAGTTGCACAGAAGAATGCTATGTACAGTTGCACAGAGAATGCTATGTACAGTTGCACAGAAGTATGCTATGTACAGTTGCACAGAAGAATGCTATGTACAGTTACACGGTAATATACTATGTGCAGTTACACAGAAGTGCTATGTACAGTTACACAGAAGAGTGCTATGTACAGTTACACAGAAGAGTGTTATGTACAGTTACATGGAAGAATGCTATGTACAGTTGCACAGAAGAATGCTATGTACAGTTACACAGTAATATACTATGTGCAGTTACACAGAAGTGCTATGTACAGTTACACAGAAGAGTGCTATGTACAGTTACACAGAAGAGTGTTATGTACAGTTACATGGAAGAATGCTATGTACAGTTACACAAAAGAATGCTATGTACAGTTACACAGAAGAGTGTTATGTACAGTTACACGGAAGAATGCTATGTACAGTTACACAGAAGAGTGTTATGTACGTACAGTTACACAGAAGAGTGTTATGTACAGTTACACAGAAGAGCGTTAGGTACGGTTACACAGAAGAACATATTGTATGTTTACACAGAAGGATGTTATGTATGGCTGCACAGAAGAGTGTTATGTACAGTTACACAGAAGGTTACGTACAGTTACACAGAAGAAGTTTACGTACAGTTACACAGAAGTGTGTTAATTACAGTTACACAGAAGTGTGTTAATTACAGTTACACAGAAATGTGTTAATTACAGTTACACAGAAGTGTGTTATGTGCTATTAACCTAAAGAAGTGTTATGTACATCTTATCTGAAGAGCGAAAGGTACATTTTATCGGAGAATGGAATGCGCAGTTCCTCACCTGTACATCTCTGAAGGTCCTGACTTGTCTGTGCCCCAGGACTTGGCCGGCTTTGTCTGTGCCTTACTGATTGGCCTGCTTTGCCTGTGCCCCATTGATTGGCCTGCTTTGTCTGTGCCCCATTGATTGGCCTGCTTTGTCTGTGCCCCATTGATCTGGCCTGTGCTGTCTGTGCCAGAATGTCTGCATGCCAAGCCTACTGCCAAATACTCACGCTTGTGCATTGCATGCGCCGCCCAACTTGCCTCGGTCACTATATAGGGTGCTGCCCCTATCTCCCTGCCGGTGACACTTGTCCTCTATACTCCTTGAGGTCGCTTTGCCTGGGACCGTTGCACAGGAGAACCCTTATCCGGGTTAACAGCACAGACAATGACTACTATGGCTTATCAGGAGCGTAACTCTAGAGGGCCCACCTTTAAAATGGCAGGCGACTTGAATGAGTCAGACTCTCCTAGAGGAGAGCAGGCAAGGGCACATAAGCGCTACTGGAAGGGTGAAGGCCCTGAACCAGTGACTTGAATGAGTCAGACTCTCCTTGAAGAGAGCAGGCAAGTGCGCATGAGCCCTACTGGAAACGGCCAGACGGCCCTGCCTATATGGCGCGGGGGAGGTGATGACCACCGGACACGGCAGTGACCACCTTCTTAAAAACAACTTGAAGGAGTCAGACTCTCCGAGTGGAGAACAGGCAAGGGCGCATAAGGCCCGGAACCAGACGCTCGGAAAGATTAGACTCCGGAGAAGTGATTAGCCCTGATACGATCGGCCTTGACGGCCAGACGACACTGCCTATGTGGCGCAGGGGTGAAGGTCCCCGTACCTCTCCCCTCCCCACCATGGCTGCCCTAGCTGAATGGCGGATGGACCGGTTCCCTCGGAAGAAGAGGACGATGGGGGTGTGGATTATGATGATGGCCCTGTCAGGGTACCTGTTGTCTCTACCTCAGAGGAGGTGAGACACTTAGAATTCCGCCCTCTCAGAGGGGCTGACTCACTCGTTCCTCGCAGTCCTCTCGGCCGTTTACACGCCGGACGCCTCTGATCCGCCTCCTTTTATGACGCGGCTCTAGTAGCCGACGTCATGACGACTATCCGTTCCGACCTGTCAATCAAGTCCTGAGCACGAATCAGGACTCGTCGGGGGCGTGATCATCTATTTAGAACCAGGGTATAAAATAAGGTTTTGTGTATTGGTTCATTGCCCTGTCGTGGTTCTAGCTAGTCTAGTCACTCAGCGCTCTTATTTCTATTTGTCTCTTTGGTTCTGACCCGGCTTGTATTATTCTACCCTGCTTACCTCTATTACCATTTTGACCCGGCTTGTCTCTCGTTTACCTGCTCTCTCGTTCCCTCGACCTCGGCTTGTCTCTAGACCATTCTTTGCTTACTCCTTACGTTAGTCCGGCCATTCTAAGGTCCGGTATACGTAACTTCTCCTGTTTGTACTCTGCGTGTTGGATCCCTGTCCCGATCCTGACATTACGACAGGGCCAATGGATCCTGCAGGCACAAACACTCAGGTCGGTTCTCCTGACTCTAGATTTGAGGCCATGGATCATAGAATGGACCAGATGGCTCTAGCGTTGCAAGCCTTACTATCTCGTTCTAGTAACCAATCAGAAGAGATGCGTACTGCATCCATCTCTCCTGTAAGTTCAGGCCTAGAGGTAGCCACAGTAGGTGCTTCATCCCGTATAACTCCCCCTGTACGTTATGGTGGCTCTCCGGATACGTGTCGAGGTTTTTTAAACCAGATAGGTATTCATTTCGAATTACAACCCCGCTCCTACCCTACAGATAGGGCGAAGGTTGGATTCATAATCACACTACTCATTGATAAAGCTTTGAGATGGGCTAATCCTTTGTGGGAGAATGATAATCTGTTAGTCTATAATTATAACGCCTTTGTCACTGCTTTTAGAAGGACTTTTGATCCTCCAGGTAGAAAGGTTAATGCTGCTAGACTACTGTTACGTCTTAGACAACATAACTGTAACGGACCGTTTCAGCATACAAGAGGATAAAACCCAATTTAGGCGATAATCCCCTTTCCAGATGCACAGGCAGCTACTGCAAACACCATTCTCCCGACTGGAACCACACGAACACTGGAACAGCTGAACAAGAAAAGCAGACATCGGCTTACACTCTTGGCAGTCAGCATACAATCCCATTCCCCCAAAGACCGAGACGACACATCGCTTTGAGGGTTAAGCAAGAACTCTGGACTGGGACACCCAGTCTGGCTTTTATTTCCAACTCACACATACAGGCCACACCCAGGGGGAGGCATAAAAGAACCAATGACATAGATGTTACCTCCCACACATCCCCTCCCCTTAGTGTGACACATAATCCCATTATGCATACAGAGTAAAATATACTTTTACACAACTTTCATAACTTTAAAACCATACATCACATTCACATAAAAATACATATCCACAATCAATCCATTCAGGGGAACAACATATTAAAAAATGGCATGAATCCGACCAGGGGTTTAAAAGTTACTAAAAGTATCTTTTGGGCCCTGGCTTGCAGCATGGCACAATCTGGCTCAAACAGAAGTAACACATCCCCCACAATGCATCCCGGCTTCCTCCCTTCTGCCCTGGAGATAATTGGAGAAGTAATCCAATTATCTAGGACTAGAGTCAGACTCCATTAACCACATGGTTGCAAAAAGACAGTAAAAGACATAAAATTACATACTGATACATTTAACACATAAAACACACATTTCTACATATCCCCAGTTTAACTGAACACATAAATACCTACATAATATTTAAGACAGTATTACTGTGATATGTTACAAAGTCTTAAAGGGACATTAGTCCCAAAAGTCCCAATATGTCCATCGCTGATTTTAAAGGGCCAGTAGCAGCAATATAAATTATTACATGCCCAAATATAGTGTTTATAGAGCAATATGTCCATGGGCCGTAGTCGCAGGGCAGGAGGCTAGCAGCCAGGCCTCTCCAGTTCACAGTGGCGAAGCTGGTTTCGCCACATTTCTCCCCTTTGCCAATTAGACTAACAGGGTACCTGACTTTCTGCCGGTCAGTGCCCTGGTTAGTCCAGCAACCCACCCACGAAACAGAAATAACAGAGCAGCCCACCCCCACTAACCGGTTACTACATCTGGGTGAGGAAGAATTTTGTCCAAGTTCTGGTGTTTCACCACTGCTGGGTGGGAGACGGGTAGGCTGCCTTGGTGGGTTGCTGAGGGGGCAGAGACCAGCGGTACTCTGTCCTGTTGCCAGCACTACCACGGGAGTAGTCTGGTGGGCGCCTGGTTGCTGGAGACTGGCTGTCTCCCCTTTAGGTGCACAGTTCGACTGCCGGAGGGGGAGACCGACTGTCTCCCCTTTGGATCCATCACACTGAGGCTGGGGAACAGGACCGACCGTCCCTATCCCTTGTGCTGTAAGTGCAGAGACTACGGTCCCATCTGCACAGTTGTGGGGCTTAACATCTCCCCTTGGTGGGTTAGGTTGCCGTGGGAGAGAGGGTGTAACAAGCTCCTCTCTCTGGATGGCAAACTGCCGCTGGGGAGAAAGGATGGCACCTTCTGCTCCCTGGGGTACACACTGCCGCTGGGGAGGAAGGACGACACCATCAGCTCCCTGGGGTACACACTGCCGCTGGGGAGGAAGGATTGCACCTTCTGCTCCCTGAGGTACACACTGCCGCTGGGGAGGGAGGACGCTGCTCTCCTCTCCCTTCACCTCACACTGCCTTCCTGGCACATCACTTTGTTGCTGGGGGGCAGGAACAACAACCTCTGCCCCCTGTAACTCAGCCTGCCGCTGGGGAGGATGGACGACACCATCAGCTCCCGGAGACACACACTGCCGCTGGGAGGAAGGACTGCACCTTCTGCTCCCTGGGGCACACACTGCCGCTGGGGAGGGAGGACGCTGCTCTCCTCTCCCTTCACTTCACACTGCCTTCTTGGCATATCACTTTGCTGCTGGGGGGCAGGAACAACAACCTCTGCCCCCTGTAACACAGCCTGCCGCTGGGGAGGAAGGACTGCACCTTCGGCTCCCTGGGTTACACACTGCCGCTGGGGAGGAAGGACGACACCTTCATCTCCCTGGGGTTGCTCACAGGACCAGTCTAGGAACTCTGCTACCTCGGGTACTGCTGGTTGCTGTTGGGCGGGAGGACCGGTTGTCTCTTCCCAGGCCTCATTGATGAGTCGCAGGTAATCCCCCTCCAGGTTCCATTCCTTGGTGACCAAATATCGTAGGTCTGCCTCGAGGTCCATAGCGCCATAGAGACCCAGCATGTTCTCTCGGATGCCGTACAGGTCCCAAAAACGATAGTCGGTATCTTCCCCAAAGTCCTCGTCACCACTATTATCCCAAAATAGACCGGGGCCAGTGTATTCTCCGCCTTCTGGGAACTCATACTCTGCCATCCTGGGGACACACTGAGCCGCATACCACTGTAGCGCCTGGTACGCGTTGTCGAGCGTCAGTTCTGCGTATACTAGAATCTCGAGTCTAGTCACCCACTTTCCTGTGGTCTGGTTTCTCAGGAGGGGCATCCGCTCTGCCATTCTAGCCAGGATTTGCTGCCTTCTGCTGCGGCGCCGCTCCCCTCGTGAATACGGTACTTCTTCCATGGCTTTGTCCCACAATTCGGCTCTGGCCCTCTGTCTGTACATCAACCTGAGCTCCTCTGGGACTACTCCAGACCACAGGCCTACGTAACTGGACATTTCATCCCGAAGCTTCTTCTCCATTTTCTGAGTTCCTTTGTAGATAGGGTCGCTGTACGGATACTAGCGTTGCCCTCAATTTGTAATCCAGAAATAGTGTTGTCTGTAGCTGTCCCTCTGGTTGTAGGAACGATCCCGCCGCTTGCCACCAATTGTAACGGACCGTTTCAGCATACAAGAGGATAAAACCCAATTTAGGCGATAATCCCCTTTCCAGATGCACAGGCAGCTACTGCAAACACCATTCTCCCGACTGGAACCACACGAACACTGGAACAGCTGAACAAGAAAAGCAGACATCGGCTTACACTCTTGGCAGTCAGCATACAATCCCATTCCCCCAAAGACCGAGACGACACATCGCTTTGAGGGTTAAGCAAGAACTCTGGACTGGGACACCCAGTCTGGCTTTTATTTCCAACTCACACATACAGGCCACACCCAGGGGGAGGCATAAAAGAACCAATGACATAGATGTTACCTCCCACACATCCCCTCCCCTTAGTGTGACACATAATCCCATTATGCATACAGAGTAAAATATACTTTTACACAACTTTCATAACTTTAAAACCATACATCACATTCACATAAAAATACATATCCACAATCAATCCATTCAGGGGAACAACATATTAAAAAATGGCATGAATCCGACCAGGGGTTTAAAAGTTACTAAAAGTATCTTTTGGGCCCTGGCTTGCAGCATGGCACAATCTGGCTCAAACACATTTCTACATATCCCCAGTTTAACTGAACACATAAATACCTACATAATATTTAAGACAGTATTACTGTGATATGTTACAAAGTCTTAAAGGGACATTAGTCCCAAAAGTCCCAATATGTCCATCGCTGATTTTAAAGGGCCAGTAGCAGCAATATAAATTATTACATGCCCAAATATAGTGTTTATAGAGCAATATGTCCATGGGCCGTAGTCGCAGGGCAGGAGGCTAGCAGCCAGGCCTCTCCAGTTCACAGTGGCGAAGCTGGTTTCGCCACATTTCTCCCCTTTGCCAATTAGACTAACAGGGTACCTGACTTTCTGCCGGTCAGTGCCCTGGTTAGTCCAGCAACCCACCCACGAAACAGAAATAACAGAGCAGCCCACCCCCACTAACCGGTTACTACATCTGGGTGAGGAAGAATTTTGTCCAAGTTCTGGTGTTTCACCACTGCTGGGTGGGAGACGGGTAGGCTGCCTTGGTGGGTTGCTGAGGGGGCAGAGACCAGCGGTACTCTGTCCTGTTGCCAGCACTACCACGGGAGTAGTCTGGTGGGCGCCTGGTTGCTGGAGACTGGCTGTCTCCCCTTTAGGTGCACAGTTCGACTGCCGGAGGGGGAGACCGACTGTCTCCCCTTTGGATCCATCACACTGAGGCTGGGGAACAGGACCGACCGTCCCTATCCCTTGTGCTGTAAGTGCAGAGACTACGGTCCCATCTGCACAGTTGTGGGGCTTAACATCTCCCCTTGGTGGGTTAGGTTGCCGTGGGAGAGAGGGTGTAACAAGCTCCTCTCTCTGGATGGCAAACTGCCGCTGGGGAGAAAGGATGGCACCTTCTGCTCCCTGGGGTACACACTGCCGCTGGGGAGGAAGGACGACACCATCAGCTCCCTGGGGTACACACTGCCGCTGGGGAGGAAGGATTGCACCTTCTGCTCCCTGAGGTACACACTGCCGCTGGGGAGGGAGGACGCTGCTCTCCTCTCCCTTCACCTCACACTGCCTTCCTGGCACATCACTTTGTTGCTGGGGGGCAGGAACAACAACCTCTGCCCCCTGTAACTCAGCCTGCCGCTGGGGAGGATGGACGACACCATCAGCTCCCGGAGACACACACTGCCGCTGGGAGGAAGGACTGCACCTTCTGCTCCCTGGGGCACACACTGCCGCTGGGGAGGGAGGACGCTGCTCTCCTCTCCCTTCACTTCACACTGCCTTCTTGGCATATCACTTTGCTGCTGGGGGGCAGGAACAACAACCTCTGCCCCCTGTAACACAGCCTGCCGCTGGGGAGGAAGGACTGCACCTTCGGCTCCCTGGGTTACACACTGCCGCTGGGGAGGAAGGACGACACCTTCATCTCCCTGGGGTTGCTCACAGGACCAGTCTAGGAACTCTGCTACCTCGGGTACTGCTGGTTGCTGTTGGGCGGGAGGACCGGTTGTCTCTTCCCAGGCCTCATTGATGAGTCGCAGGTAATCCCCCTCCAGGTTCCATTCCTTGGTGACCAAATATCGTAGGTCTGCCTCGAGGTCCATAGCGCCATAGAGACCCAGCATGTTCTCTCGGATGCCGTACAGGTCCCAAAAACGATAGTCGGTATCTTCCCCAAAGTCCTCGTCACCACTATTATCCCAAAATAGACCGGGGCCAGTGTATTCTCCGCCTTCTGGGAACTCATACTCTGCCATCCTGGGGACACACTGAGCCGCATACCACTGTAGCGCCTGGTACGCGTTGTCGAGCGTCAGTTCTGCGTATACTAGAATCTCGAGTCTAGTCACCCACTTTCCTGTGGTCTGGTTTCTCAGGAGGGGCATCCGCTCTGCCATTCTAGCCAGGATTTGCTGCCTTCTGCTGCGGCGCCGCTCCCCTCGTGAATACGGTACTTCTTCCATGGCTTTGTCCCACAATTCGGCTCTGGCCCTCTGTCTGTACATCAACCTGAGCTCCTCTGGGACTACTCCAGACCACAGGCCTACGTAACTGGACATTTCATCCCGAAGCTTCTTCTCCATTTTCTGAGTTCCTTTGTAGATAGGGTCGCTGTACGGATACTAGCGTTGCCCTCAATTTGTAATCCAGAAATAGTGTTGTCTGTAGCTGTCCCTCTGGTTGTAGGAACGATCCCGCCGCTTGCCACCAATTGTAACGGACCGTTTCAGCATACAAGAGGATAAAACCCAATTTAGGCGATAATCCCCTTTCCAGATGCACAGGCAGCTACTGCAAACACCATTCTCCCGACTGGAACCACACGAACACTGGAACAGCTGAACAAGAAAAGCAGACATCGGCTTACACTCTTGGCAGTCAGCATACAATCCCATTCCCCCAAAGACCGAGACGACACATCGCTTTGAGGGTTAAGCAAGAACTCTGGACTGGGACACCCAGTCTGGCTTTTATTTCCAACTCACACATACAGGCCACACCCAGGGGGAGGCATAAAAGAACCAATGACATAGATGTTACCTCCCACACATCCCCTCCCCTTAGTGTGACACATAATCCCATTATGCATACAGAGTAAAATATACTTTTACACAACTTTCATAACTTTAAAACCATACATCACATTCACATAAAAATACATATCCACAATCAATCCATTCAGGGGAACAACATATTAAAAAATGGCATGAATCCGACCAGGGGTTTAAAAGTTACTAAAAGTATCTTTTGGGCCCTGGCTTGCAGCATGGCACAATCTGGCTCAAACACATTTCTACATATCCCCAGTTTAACTGAACACATAAATACCTACATAATATTTAAGACAGTATTACTGTGATATGTTACAAAGTCTTAAAGGGACATTAGTCCCAAAAGTCCCAATATGTCCATCGCTGATTTTAAAGGGCCAGTAGCAGCAATATAAATTATTACATGCCCAAATATAGTGTTTATAGAGCAATATGTCCATGGGCCGTAGTCGCAGGGCAGGAGGCTAGCAGCCAGGCCTCTCCAGTTCACAGTGGCGAAGCTGGTTTCGCCACAATAACCAAACCCTTGTTGATTATGCCTTAGAGTTCAGATCCTTGGCAGCAGAAGTCAAGTGGAATGAACAGGCTTATATGGACATATTTCTAAACGGACTATCAGACGAAATCCTAGATGAGGTTGCCACAAGAGAGCTTCCTGAAAATTTGGAGGATTTAATTTCTTTTATTTCTCGAATTGATGAACGTTTAAGACAGAGACAGAACACTCGAGATAGAACCAGTAGACCTTCCTTTAGACTAGCTCCCTCATTCCATAGTCCTGAATCTACAACTTTAGCGCTTCCAGAACCTATGCAGATAGGCAATACTCGTCTCTCAGAAGAGGAGAGACAGTACAGGAGAAAGGAGGGGTTGTGCATGTATTGTGGAGCAAGAGGTCACCTACGCCTAAACTGTCCTAACCGCCCGGGAAACGCTCGCACCTAAGTTCCTCTAGAGGACAGGCCTTGGGTGTTTCTATCTTGTCCTCTATACATGACTATAAAGATCATAGGCTTCTACTACCTGTTTCTTTAGCTTGGGAGAAGGGAGTATTAAATACTATGGCGTTGATAGATTCCGGAGCTGCTGAAAGCTTTATTGACCAAGTCTTCGTCACTAAACACTCTATCCCATCCCAGCTAAGGGATACACCCTTGGCCGTTGAGGCCATAGATGGTAGACCATTATCTGAACCTGTTATTTTTCATGAGACCATACCTGTTAACTTAACTGTTGGTATCTTACACGAGGAAGGTATATCTTTTATGCTTATTTCATCTCCTTCTGTTCCAATAGTCTTGGGGTATCCTTGGCTTAAGAAACATAACCCCATTATCGATTGGGAATTGGGTGAAATAGTCTCTTGGGGTCAAGGTTGCCAAAGCAGGTGCTTACAGAAGGTCTCACCGGTTTGCGTAGCTGACACACTGGTTAATTCTACCCAATCTACAGACTTACAAATACCACCCCTATACCTGGATTTAAAGGCAGTCTTTGACAAGAAGAATGCTGACACTCTACCTTCACACAGGCCCTTTGACTGCAAGATCAGACTCTTGCCCGGTTCCATGCCTCCGAGGGGCACGGTATATCCTTTATCTACTAAGGAGAACCTAGTCTTAGAGGAGTATATTCGTGAGAACCTGGACAAGGGATTCATTAGGAGATCCTCCTCCCCTGCCGGGGCCGGGTTCTTTTTTGTGAATAAGAAAGATGGTACATTAAGGCCTTGTATTGATTATCGGGGATTGAATAAAATAACTATTAGAAATGCCTACCCGATTCCTTTGATTACTGAGCTCTTTGATCGTTTAAAAGGCTCCAAAATTTTCACCAAGTTAGATCTCAGAGGGGCGTATAACTTGGTGAGAATTCAACAGGGAGACGAATGGAAAACAGCTTTCAATACCCGTTACGGGCACTATGAGTACACGGTAATGCCTTTTGGTCTCTGTAATGCACCAGCAGTATTTCAGGACCTGATTAATGAAGTTCTTAGGGAATTTCAACATGATTGCGTTATTGTATATCTGGATGATATACTTATACACTCTAGTGAGATTGAGACTCAACACAGACAAGTCAGAAGGGTATTGCGCAAACTTCTACAACATGGATTGTACTGCAAATTGGAGAAATGTAGTTTTGACCAGTCTCAGATAAACTTTCTTGGGTACGTTATTTCTGGGGACGGGTTTAAGATGGATCCGGTTAAACTCCAGTCTATTTTAGATTGGCCATTGCCCAGGGGACTCAAGGCCATTCAGAGGTTTATTGGATTCTCCAATTATTATAGGCGCTTCATTAAAGGATACTCGTCTATTATTGCGCCTATTACCAATATGACTAGACAGGGGGCTGACACTAAGACTTGGTCTACTGAAGCTCTCGTTGCTTTCAAAACACTCAAGGATCTTTTTGCTTCAGCACCGATTTTAGTTCATCCTGATACGTCTTTGCCTTTTCTACTCGAGGTAGACGCCTCGGAGACAGGTATAGGTGCTATCTTGTCTCAAAGATTAGGTGTGGATAAACCGTTACATCCATGTGTTTTTTTTTCCAAGAAATTGTCTGGGCCTGAAAGCAGATATGACATTGGTGACAGGGAACTATTAGCGGTTATTATTGCTTTAAAGGAGTGGAGACATTTATTGGAAGGGACCTTGCACCCTGTTACTATTTTGACAGATCACAAGAACTTGTCCTATATTGGGGAAGCCAAGCGCTTGTCCGCCAGGCAAGCTCGTTGGTCCTTATTCCTCACTCATTTCAATTATGTGCTCACTTATAGACCTGGTTCTAAGAACTCTAAGGCCGATGCTTTGTCTCGCCAACATGAACCCTCTACTATATCTGATGCGGTTTTGTCCTCTGTAGTTCCCAAGTGCAATATTATCGCCAACACGAATCTCAGGATACACTCCCCGTTGCTTGCCGAGATCATGAAGGTACAGCATCTGGCTCCCAGACAGGCTCCCGGGGCACGGCACTTCGTTCCTCCTGAACTCCAACTGGAACTGTTGCAGTGCTTTCACAACAGCAAGGTGGCTGGACATCCTGGCATACGCAAGACGTGTTCCTTGATTTCTAAAGATTTCTGGTGGCCTTCATTACGTAAGGATATTAAGGATTTCGTCGGGGCATGTGAGGTCTGTATGAAGACTAAGCAACTTCATACGCTTCCTTGTGGGCTCTTGCACCCCTTGGAAATTCCCGAGAGACCATGGTCCTGTTTGGCTATGGATTTCATTGTCGATTTGCCTATTTCTAAAAGACAGACTGTTATTCTCACGGTGGTTGACAGGTTTACTAAGATGGCTCATTTCGTGCCCTTACCTAAACTTCCGTCTTCTCCCGAATTGGCTGAGATATTCGCGAGAGAGATTTTTCGTTTACATGGTATACCCTCTGAAATTGTCTCTGATAGAGGTTCCCAATTTGTTTCCCGTTTTTGGAAATCCTTTTGTTCTCAATTGGGTATCAAATTGAATTTCTCTTCTGCATATCATCCCCAGTCTAACGGAGCTGCTGAACGCACCAACCAAAAGATTGAACAATATTTGCGTTGTTTTGTTTCCGAACACCAGGACGATTGGGTCGGTCTGATTCCTTGGGCGGAGTTTGCACACAACAATCTCGTTTGCGATTCGACTCGTTCTAGCCCCTTTTTCATGAATTATGGCTTTCATCCTCCTATTCTTCCCTCGGTTTCCCCTTCCCAAGGGGTACCGTCGGTTGATGTCCATGTTGCCAATTTGAGGAAGTTGTGGGATCAGACTCGACAAATTCTCCTTCATAATTCCACGTTGTTCAAACAACACGCAGACAAGCGTAGAAGGGCGGCTCCGGTTTTTGTTCCAGGGGATAGGGTATGGTTGAGTACCAGAAACATTCGCTTGAAGGTTCCCTCTCTGAAATTTGCGCCTTGTTACATTGGTCCTTACAAGGTTCTGACTCGAATTAATCCTGTTGCGTATCGCCTTGCCCTTCCACCTGGCTTGCGCATTCCTAACTCCTTTCATGTTTCCTTGTTGAAGCCTCTAGTTTGTAACAGGTTTTCCTCCGCTGCACCCTCCCCTCGCTCTGTTCAGGTTGAGGGTCAGGAGGAGTATGAGATCAACTCCATCCTCGATTCTCGAATTTCTCGGGGGAGGTTACAATATCTTGTGGACTGGAAAGGATATGGTCCTGAGGAGAGGTCTTGGGTGGTCCAGGAGGAGGTGCATGCTCCTCGCCTCCGCAGGGCTTTTCATTCCCGGTTTCCGTCTCGTCCCGGTTCCTTCCGCCCGGTGGGCGTTTCTGAGAGGGGGGGTACTGTCAGGGTACCTGTTGTCTCTACCTCAGAGGAGGTAAGACACTTAGAATTCCGCCCTCTCAGAGGGGCTGACTCACTCGTTCCTCGCAGTCCTCTCGGCCGTTTACACGCCGGACGCCTCTGATCCGCCTCCTTTTATGATGCGGCTCTAGTAGCCGACGTCATGACGACTATCAGTTCCAAACTGTCAATCAAGTCCTGAGCACGAATCAGGACTCGTCGGGGGCGTGATCATCTATTTAGAACCAGGGTATAAAATAAGGTTTTGTGTATTGGTTCATTGCCCTGTCGTGGTTCTAGCTAGTCTAGTCACTCAGCGCTCTTATTTCTATTTGTCTCTTTGGTTCTGACCCGGCTTGTATTATTCTACCCTGCTTACCTCTATTACCATTTTGACCCGGCTTGTCTCTCGTTTACCTGCTCTCTCGTTCCCTCGACCTCGGCTTGTCTCTAGACCATTCTTTGCTTACTCCTTACGTTAGTCCGGCCATTCTAAGGTCCGGTATACGTAACTTCTCCTGTTTGTACTCTGCGTGTTGGATCCCTGTCCCGATCCTGACAGGCCCTTAGTGGCACCATGAGATGTAGAACAAAGCAAAGTCCACTACAGGGGCCTTAAACTAACCCCTGTTCGACCCTCGATCCATTGCTCACCTGGTTTCTTTGGAATGGTCTCTGCCCGATCACCTAGCACCATTGGTGCGTTTCTGGGCCCGTAGACCGCTGACTTGAGAAGCCCGCAGGATAATTTGAGCGGTATTCCCAGCCGGGCTCCCAAACTAAGTAGCCGCAAACCCAGACTTAGACCCCGATGGGGCATTGCGGTTTTACTGGTTAAAGGGACACTCCAGGCACCCAGACCACTTCTGCTCATTGGAGTGGTCTGGGTGCCAACTCCCACTACTCCTAACCCTGCAAGTGTAATTATTGCAGTTTTTTATAAACTGCAATAATTACCTTGCAGGGTTAACTCCACCTCTAGTGGCTGTCTATTAGACAGCCACCCGAGGGAACTTCCTGCTCTAAAGCACAGGAAACCTGTGCTAGAGCGTCGCTGGATGTCCTCACGCTGTGTGAGGACCTCCAGCGTCGCTCAAATACCCATAGGAAAGCATTGAAATTAGTTTTCAATGCTTTCCTATGGGGAGACGTAATGCGCATGCGCGGCAGCATGCGCATTAGGTCTCCTCGGCCGGTGGGCGGGATCAGTCTTACCCACCGGCCGATGGAAGAACAGGAAGGAGCGTCGCGGAGGAGGAGACAGCGGCGAGGGACATCGCCGCTGCCTCAGGTAAGTGACTGAAGGGGTTTTCACCCCTTCAGTAACCGGGGATTGGTGGGTGGGTGGGAGGGAGAGGGACCCTCCAGTGCCATGAAAACGTATCGTTTTCCTGGCACTGGAGTTTCCCTTTAAGCACCTGTCTAGTATTCAGGAGATCCTGAGTGCAGCCCACTGCAGTGCCTATACTATTAAGTCCACACTGGCAAGCCGATTGTTTTCCGCTACACGAGTGAGTTGTGCTAGCGGAACATACAAGGAAGTATAATATGTGTCCTTTTTTACATGGAAATACTTGATGGAGACTTATCTCAGCTCCAACCCATACCTTTTATCGGTGATTGGACCCTTGACCCGGAATTTCACACTTGCCTCCACTTTCGGATGACATCCCAGGTGGGGCCCGAGTCTGGGGTGGCAGACGACCCTATCCTAAATGCAATTTGGTCCACTGGAGGTGCTTGGGATAAAGGACGAGTCTACGATTGAACGTATATTCATTGGTTACTTTGAATTAGACGCGGCCCTCAAGAAACTTCTAGGGACCGCGGGGCCCAGTTCTGGTGAGATAGGTATCTTGTGCATCAGTAATTTGGCGACAATACAACCTGGTTGGCAGGTTGGGAGGAATTGAGGACATTCAGGAATTCCAGAACTATTTGAAGAGATCTTTCTCGTTTTCCACGTGTTGGGATCTGGACGCGACTCTTCATCGATATAGGACATCTTGCTGTACGGTCTACCTGGACGGGCTTGCCGGACCCCCTGCGAGGTACCTCCCAGACCAAAAGGTCAGACGCTCCCTGCATTTTCCCTTGCTCGAGTCCCTGGATTTAGTTTTCAACCAGGGAAATATCGACCTCCTCTACTTTTCAAGGAGTAGAGTCCTGGAGGCTGGATTGGATGCAAGGGGGTGCCTCCTACGCTCTCCTCTGCCCGAGTTCTCGTATGTATGGAATAGTTTCTCTGGGAGGACCTGGCGTCAAGACGGACCCATTTGCTCAGCAATGGACCCTTCCCTCCAGGAGTGTTTGACACGGAGACGCGGACGAGTCTCCTCCGTTTGTTTGGTCTCAGGACCTTTCTACAGGTTCCTCGGTCTGCGGGTACTTTGGAATTATGATCTCCGCTTCGGCAGAGTCGAACATAGTTCCTGGATTCCCTGGACCCTTGCTCTCGGGGATTTGATCTCGGGGATTGTGAGACTTTGGTCTGCATGGTGACCCTGACGTAGTTGGGTCTGGTACGGATCTCCTAATTTTGCTACTGCTTTTACAGGGTTCGGGTATTGTTCGTTCACTTTATTACCGAGGACTGCCATATTAATTAGATTAGGTAGCGCATACGACTGTTGTCGGCGGGCCTCGCTCTGCTTAGAATTCCCTTTACGATTCCTGAGGACGGGTATTCATCTCCCCAGGGGGTACATGCGTTTTTGTCATGCTCCTATGGTGGGTTCTGTCGGGTTTTGCCATTCACTGATTCTGGAGTTATTTCCGTTATTATACCTTGTTTTTCTTTCAGATAGGTTCGGCGGTTCGGACCTTAGTTGTCTATCAGCCTTAGTCAGATCCGAGGGTCATATTCTTACTTTGGTAGTGCTCCCACCTTCGACGTCACCGTTTGTTTAAATGTTTTTTTCCCTTTTTCTCGCCCTTCATGTACCGCTTGGTTGTGGTTGGCATTGGCGGGGTGTATAGGTTTCTTCGGTTCACTTCAGTCCATAACACAGCGACTTCAGGTACCGACATGGCGGGCGTTTTTGTCCAAGGCATCGTATGCTTTCCTGCCTGTTACGAGGAGATATCTTCGCAGAGTTTAGGTTGGTACGGCGGATCGTGTTTCTTTGGTTGTTGCTGTTCGAGCGTTAAAACAGCAAACAGCAAATATGAAGCCTCCTGTCATGCTATAAAATTGTAGATTATACTAGCTTTAGTGTAACTATAATCTTAATTTTATTAATGACAGGAGGCGAATATTTCCCTCCCAGTTTCTCCCTCCCCTTGGTGTTTGTTGGTTTGACTGACTTGTTGTTTATTCACCTGGTCTCCTGGGCTAGGTTGGTTATCTGGGGGAGTTGGGGTTTATCTGGGATATGGTACCGTCAGTATTTTATGATGGGGATTCATGTTTTCTCCGTATCTGGGATATTATACTGTCAGTATTGACGATGGGGATTCATGGTTTTTCTCAGTACATTTCATTAGCTAATCAGTGGTTCGACTCTGTTTATCTCGTTTCAGTTTAGTGGTTTTGCTACAGTTCTTAGATCCGACTACTCTACCGGAAAAAAGGTCAAGGCTTCACCCACTCGTTGCACGGTTTCAATTTCGGATGGAATACATCATCATGTTGTGTTTGTTTCTCCTGTTATTGTATTTATGGTGTATTGTACATGTACTTTATTTGTCGCAGCGTGAAAGAGGAAATAGTTAGTTGGGAGAAGCCTTATATAATCTTTATAGATTCCTGATTTTTTTGTCTCTGGTGTTTTTATCTCTATGTTAATGTGCTGCTGTGGAGTTCTAGTAAAGAGAGACTTAAGCAAATATTCGCCTCCTGTCATTAATAAAATTAAGATTATAGTTACACTAAAGCTAGTATAATCTACAATTTTCATTATCTATTACTTTTGTTATACATAGCAATTTATGTCTATTTTAACTTACCTATTAAAAGTTATTTTTTAATTAAACCCAGGGCACTCAACTGTTCTATTTTTGTCATTACTACCTTGGTAGTTTATTGTGGGTTAACCCCACTATGAGTGTTTCTCTATAGCTTCCATTCCCCCTTTTTTTTCTGTCAAGTATATACCATCAGTTTAATTACAGTACGTTTATATAAGGTTTTTGATAGCCTTAGTATATATATATATATATATATATATATATATATATACATATATATACATATATATATATATATATATATATATATATATCAAATATAATTATATATATATATATATATATATAGATAGATATCAAATAGGAAAAAGCACCCCAGGGACTTCATTCAATTGGTGAAAAAATAATAAACTTAGCTTTATTCGGCAACTGCCATGAAGAATCAACGTTTCAGTCCTACATCAGGACTTTTGTCCTGACAGTTACAGAATATATAACAAAGTAAAACAAATCAAATCAAATTAAATCAATATTCAGTACATTAGCATCAGCTGAGACTTACCCCTGACTCTGTGTACCGATCACCCTGGGCGCCAGAAAATCGCGGGCAAAATTGACATACTTTCATGTATTCTGCAGCTGTAAGATTTGCTGCTGTGTGCGCCCTGCGTGTCGGCCGTTACCATGGAGATCAGCCGGGACGCAAGTAGACGTTTGTTAACACGTCATCATGGCAACCAGCCGATCGAGGTACGATCGGACTTCAGGGAGATCGTGTGCATAAGTGTCAGGGATAATAACGTGGTAAAATAGCTAAACAGCTAGTAGCAATGCAACAGATCGGATCAGCACACATGGTGGAACTGTGCTGATCAAGTATACACACAACTTAAAACGTGCTGCTTAAAGTTATACACATAGTATGGTATTGCCCCACAGATAGTCACAGTATGCAATAAAGAAGACAATTAAGAGCATGTTCCCTATTTTAAATATTGGTAATAACCAGGTAGTGTCTTATCCTGCATAACCATAGTAGTCATGTGGTGTATATCTAGCCAAGTGTAATGACATAGATATTTAGGAGTAGGTGCAGGAACACAGTTTTATTCAAGATAGTATATCTTAAAGCATAGGTAAGCATTAACTGTAAATTGATGTAGACACATGGTCCCAAATAATAAGAATTAAGCACTGGGGCAATGTTATGTAGTTTAATCCAGTGTACATGTTATGGTCACAGTGGGTAAGGTGTGCTTTACATACTATGTCAGTGATCTATGTGTGGGCATATATACAGGGGCAAGGTGATGCAAGCACGTATGGAATGCTGTCTGGTGAAGAAAGAAATAACACTGCTATATAGATCTAAGTGTATATTATAAGGTAGACTAAAAGGTGTCTTAATATAGATCTAATCTATATGGCATATACTTGTGTCTATGGTGATACTGAATTTTATCACATGACAGGAGGCGAGTATTTTGCATTACTCTCTTTACTAAACTCCACAGCAGTAAAGAAAGTAAAAACATTTAAACCAATCAAAATGCAAAACAGTGAGCATATAGTCCCTGTGAACAGGCTCCTCCACCTCTTTCTTTACTGCTCCATCGCAGACAGGTCAGAGTTTTTGGCTCTTCCCTATTACCTCATAATATATATATATGTTTTTCATTGTTATCGCTTATATTCTTTTATCATATTTTTCTTATTATATTATTATTATATTATTATATTATTATTATTACCTATTCCTATTATCTGTATTTATCTATTTCTAACTATCTTAATTCTTATGCTCCTTACTGGGACTGGTTGCTTTCCAGCAACTTCGCTCCCGGTTCTTTCCCCTTTTTCCGTCAATTCTATTCCGCCCTCGGGCGGCCCCAGAGCTTTACCGGCTATCGGCCTTTTTTCTCACTCAGTTCCCGCGGCTCGGCTCCAGCCGCGGCTACACTCGCGGCGGCCATCTTTAATCCCGCATCTCGCGAGATTACGGACGCCATTTTGTGAGTGCCGCGAGTGCCGCGAGGGACACACAGGAGCTCCCTTCACGGATTTTTGTACGATACTTGTCGCTGAGGTCAGTTAAGCTTAAAGCTCTTTAAGCACTTAGGTATTTTAACCTGTGCATGCTTGGGGTGCTGCCCTTAAATTGTGCTGCTACAGAGGTCGCTTTGTGGCCACCTCTACAACCTGGGTGAGGCCCAGAACAAAAAATCCCAACCAGTGGTTTGCATCCTGCCTTACTGGCACTATCTATTACTACTATAATTTCTGGCATTATACTCTGCCTTTGGACAGAACGCTGAGGGTATAACCTTCCCTTGCATACCACTACATACCCTGCTGGGGTATTATATATATTTACAACCCTGCTGGGGTTATTTGGTTTTCTCAAACCATTACCTTTTATTGAACCCTGCTGGGGTAATTTGTACTCTGTACAACGAAAACAAATTATTACACCCTGCTGGGGCTCGCATAAAGATATCACAACAGCTTATTTCTGTCACTATACAACATACTGACCTCTATTATACGCCCTGTGCCAAACATATTCAGGCATTATGGAGACCTCTCAGACAACAGAGCTCCAAAATATGGTAAACGAGGCCGTATCCGCCTCCATGGAGAAAGTCCTCTCCAAAATGATGGCCTCTGGTCCCGACAAGAGGAAACCATCAAAACCCCACACAACCCGCAATGACTCAGATTCTGACGAACCAGAATCACGCAAAAGCCCAGAAACTTTCACGGGCAAACGCCACTGGAAAGGCGAAAAGGGTCTCCAAAACCCTATTAAAGGCAAAATTCCCGCCAAACGCGCTAAACCCGCTATAGCCACCACCCCGAACCCGCAACATGATTACTCTTCAGATGAAGAAGAATCGCAAGCTAAACCCATGGCCATCATAGATGAATGGCAAGCGGATGACTCAGATTCCAACGAAGACGCTTGGGATGCAGATTCAGGATCCCAATCCTTTTTCCCACAACACACGTTCACGGGAGAACCCCATGAACCAGACAATGCGGAGACCCCGCAAGAAGACGAAGACACTATATTAGACCCGTTGGGGCAAAAACTTTTTGACCCACGAAAAATACGACACCCACGCTCAAGCGACTGGACACCGCCCGACCACTTAGCGAGGTTCATGCACCTCTGGTTACGGAAGTCCATGGACAAGACAGTCCGCAACCGCTTAAGGTCGGAATGCCCACGACCGTTTTTACCTGACCGCGTTGCGGACACTCCAGAATTTGACCAGGTGATGACCACCTTTATGTCGCGAGGTGGCCGCGACCCACGCAAAGGTGTGGAGAAAGGGTTCAGAGGGGTGCAGGATAAACTCCTGGATGCTGTGGGACCATTGTCCAGAATTATGTTTTTAGCTGACGACGCCCTAACCAAAGCCGATCAATTTGACGCTACTATGGTACGAGAATGGGCGCATGATGTGCGGGAATGGGCACAAAGGTGCTTCTGTTTTGTGGGTAATGCCAATGTCGCCTTATCATCTGAGCAACGCAAAGCAGCACTTCTCCGCATTGACGGGAAATTGGTGGAGTTGGGCACCAAGGAACTAGGTCCTATGGCACAGGGCAAGCTCTTTGGAGAAGCTTTCCTAAAAGAGCTAAGCAGACATGTAAACGTCTACGCATCCTTAAACAAGGCTCAGACTTCTATGCGTAAAGTCTTCAGACAAAACCCTACCAGGGGTGTTTTTGGACGGGCTGGCCGCCAAAGGGGCCGTGCTGCCAGCCGCTTTTGGCCTTCAGGCCCCCGCTCTACGAGACCCCAACCTTTTTACCCAGAGGCGGGATATCGCCCATACTCCTACACTCGAGGCGCAGACAGGGGTCGAGGACCACGCACCTGAGGCAGAGCTCGTTTTTCCTCAGGTAAGCAACCATTTCACTCATTCTCCTCTCCCCATGCATACAGCAGGTCGTATATCCCTTTTCTTTCAGGAATGGACCTCCATCTCCACGGACGCATGGGTCCTTCAGACGGTACAAGGCTACGTCATAGACTTCGTAGACGAACCACGACAGACGGAACTACCACGTCCCATCCACAGCTCAAGGATAGACACCTCTCTCATCGACGACGAACTTCAAACCCTATACTCGAAAGGCGCGATCGAACCCGCCTCCGACCCTCTAGGCTTTTTCAGCAACATCTTCTTGGTAAAGAAGAAAACGGGAGATCTTCGGCCCGTCATAAACCTACGACTACTCAACGAATTCGTTTCTTACAACCACTTCAAGATGGAAGGCATACATCTTCTACGAGACCTGCTACAAGACAAGGATTGGTTCACAAGATTAGACCTCAAGGACGCTTACCTATCAGTTCCCGTCCACCAATCCTGCAGACAATACCTTCGTTTCCATTGGCAAGGCCTTCCCTGGCAATTCACGTGCCTCCCCTTCGGCCTCAGCTCGGCCCCATGGTGTTTCACCAAACTGATGAAGCCCGTGGTCGCACATATTCGAGCGCAAGGAATTCGCTGCATCATATACCTAGACGACCTCCTACTGTTCTGCTCAGACAGACTCACCACGGATCTCCTGTCATCTCTGGGCTTCATAGTGAACTTTCAGAAGTCGGCTATCTCCCCGTCACAGACGGTACAATTTCTGGGATTCGAGATAGATTCCATCTCCAGCACCCTACGGCTGCCAACAGCAAAAATCTCAGCCATCCGCAAGGAATTACGCAGAGCCATCCGCTGCCACACCATTCCACTCCGCGCCCTCGCACGCATAGTGGGACTTCTCTCTGCTTCCATTCAAGCTATATTCCCGGGTCCACTTCACTACCGGGCGATGCAACGTCTCAAAGCTTCCTTCCTCAGGGAAAACCCCTCTTACGACCAGCTGGTCCCGATGACAGAGGAAGTCAGAGACGAACTCAGATGGTGGCTGGACAGCATGGAGGCGTGGAACGGCCGAGCCATCTTCGGAAAGGCTCCCGACATGATATTAGAATCAGACGCCAGCCTCTGGGGATGGGGCGCAACGAGCGGAAATATATCGACAGGAGGCGCCTGGACATCCCAGGACCTCAACTTACATATAAACTGCCTAGAACTTCTGGCGGGGTCCTTCGCCATCCGAAGCCTAGCGAAGGACAAGTCGGACTGCTGCATCCTCCTCCGGATGGACAACATCTCCGCAGTCCGCTACATCAACCGCCTAGGCGGAGCCCGCTCCCGGCTCCTATCAGAAATAACGAAAGACATCTTCAACTTCTGCCTACCTCGCAACATCACGCTCACGGCGGAATACCTCCCAGGAGAGACGAACCTCACAGCGGATTGGTTCTCACGCCACTGGCGGGACACCAGCGACTGGAAATTGGATCCACAAATCTTCAACCACATCGTGGATCGCCTAGGACCACTCCACCTAGATCTATTTGCGTCCCGCAACAACAGACAAATGAAATCATACTTCAGCTGGCTCCCGGACCCGGAGTGCGCAGCAGTGGACGCATTCCTACAACCATGGCCAATCACGGGAGCCTACGCCTTCCCTCCTTTCGCCATGATAGCGAGGACCATACACTACCTGAAGAACCAGCAAACCTCGCTGGTACTCATCACTCCACTATGGAGGGGACAACCATGGTTCCCAGATCTCCTAGCTCTATCATGCAACGATCCTCTCCTACTACCTCATCATCAGTACATTCTCACAGATCCCAAAGGCAACCCGCATCCTCTCATCCTAGACAATCGTCTCCATCTGGTGGCTTGGACGCTTTCAGGGGCTCCTGGCAAGTCGGCGAACTATCGCAGGCTGCTAAGGAACTACTATGGGACTCATGGGCCCCTGGAACCAGAAGATGCTACCTATCCGCCTGGAATTCCTGGTCCACTTGGTGTCTGGAACGAAACTTCGATCCATTTACGGCCACTATTTCAACCATTTTGAACTTCCTATCTCACCTATTCTCATTGGGCCGATCCTACAGATCACTAAACGTAATCCGTTCAGCTATTTCAGCGGCCCATGTCCCCATTCAAGGGATCCCGGTGGGAAAGGACCCACTCGTATGTCGACTCATGAGAGGCATTCGATTACAACGCCCCCCAGGGCCGAAATATTCTCAATTCTGGGACGTCGACATTATCCTCCGATTCCTGAGAGATTGGCCGACTAACGACAGACTCTCCCTCCGTCAGCTATCAGCAAAACTCACAGTCTTGCTTTGCCTGGTCTCCTTCCGCAGGGTCTCAGACATTCGAGCTCTGGACATAGACGCTTTCTCAATCTCCCCTGAAGGTGTTACATTCCGGATATCTCGTCGCACTAAGACGGACTCCACATCTGTGTTTTATCCTTTCTTCCCCACAGATCCACAACTCTGTGTCGTCTCCACTCTACAACAATACGTGGAAGCTACCCTACCACTCCGATCCTCACCATCAGGTCAACTCCTAGTGTCATATGTTAGACCACATGTCCCCATCACTACCACCACTCTAGAAAGATGGGTTCGCTGGCTACTAACGCTAGCCGGCGTTGACACTACGTTTGGAGCCCACTCGGTGCGCGGAGCAGCAGCATCCTCAGCCTTTATGGCGGGCGCTTCCCTATCGGATATCCTACGCTCCGCAGACTGGTCTAGAGAATCTACATTCCGCACCTTCTATTTCCGACCGAACTCCGGTGCGGCTATGTCTCTTATCCTACAGCGTTAAAAATGCAAAATAGGAAGCCTCCTGTCATGTGATAAAATTGAAGATTATGCTAGCGCTAGTGTACTTATAATCTTAATTTTAATAATGACAGGAGGCGAGTATTTTCCCACCCTTCCCACCCGGAGGAGGGGAACTACTCTAGTTATATTTTTTTGTCTACATCTTTCCTTTCCTGTTGTCTAACTTTTTCTTAATGTTATGTGTTTGGCTTAACATATCCATTATTATCATCAGTCTATTAAACTACTAGTAGATTCCACACTGAACTCGCAATTATTATTATTAATGCAATATTATCCGATGGATCACTGTCATGACTACAAACAGTTTTAAGACCGGTGCCTAACCTTCTCATATTCTCCTTTCAGTTTAACTTCGCAAAGATTGGGAACATCTACCACATATCCATAGGATTACGGCTCATATTTCAAAGACCAAAGACCCTATTGGACACTTCACCTGTTGGTACCTGTTTTTCTACTCAAGCCAAGAAGTTCATCACTCCCGTTAAAGACTACTACTGATGTTCATTACAGACTTTATCATCAACCTTCTTCCCTGTTCCGATGTCGCTCCGAAAGAGGGGGAGGAGCCTGTTCACAGGGACTATATGCTCACTGTTTTGCATTTTGATTGGTTTAAATGTTTTCACTTTCTTTACTGCTGTGGAGTTTAGTAAAGAGAGTAATGCAAAATACTCGCCTCCTGTCATTATTAAAATTAAGATTATAAGTACACTAGCGCTAGCATAATCTTCAATTGTCACAGGTGGACTAGCCCTAAGATAATCCATATATGTACAACAGTTACAAGACAGAGATCTCAAATAGGATACCAAGGATCATTGTGGAGAGACAAAGGGATATATGTACATAACTAGTGATGTACCGAACTGTCCGCTGGCGAACAGTTCCCGGCGAACTTAGCGTGTTCGCGTTCGCCACGGCGGGCGGACACATGCGCAGTTCGATCCGCCCCCTATTCGTCATCATTGGGCAAACTTTGACCCTGTGCCTCTCGGTCAGCAGACACATTCCAGACAATCTGTAGCACTCACTCCCTACCCCCCCATATCTGTTTTTACAATAGCTTAAGCTTTAGATTAAAAAATATATTTTTTTTCACTGTAATAGAAGAGCAGTTGCTTGCCTGCCAGCTTCTGTGTGAGGTTCACATTGGATACTGTGCCCACTTGCCCAGTGCCACCACTCATATCTGTTTTTACAATAGGTTAAGCTTTAGATTTAAAAGAAATATTTTTTTCACTGTAATAGAAGAGCAGTTGCCTGCCTGCCAGCTTCTGTGTGAGGTTCGCATTGGATACTGTGCCCACTTGCCCAGTGCCACCACTCATATCTGTTTTTACAATAGCTTAAGCTTTAGATTAAAAAAAATATATTTTTTCACTGTAATAGAAGAGGAGTTGCCTGCTTGCCAGCTTCTGTGTGAGGTTCACATTGGATACTGTGCCCACTTGCCCAGTGCCACCACTCATATCTGTTTTTACAATAGCTTAAGCTTTAGATAAAAAAAAACAATATTTTTTTTCACTGTAATAGAAGAGCAGTTGCCTGACAGCTTCTGTGTGAGGTTCACAATGGATACTGTGCCCACTTGCCCAGTGCCACCACTCATATCTGTTTTTACAATAGCTTAAGCTTTAGATTAAAAAAAAAGATTTTTTCACTGTAATAGAAGAGCAGTTGCCTGCCTGCCAGCTTCTGTGTGAGGTTCACATTGGATACTGTGCCCACTTGCCCAGTGCCACATCTCATATCTGTTTTTACAATAGCTTAAGCTTTAGATTTAAAAAAATATTTTTTTTTCACTGTAATAGAAGAGCAGTTGCCTGCCTGCCAGCTTCTGTGTGAGGTTCACATTGGATACTGTGCCCACTTGCCCAGTGCCATCACTCATATCTGTTTTTACAATAGCTTAAGCTTTAGATTACAAAACAATATTTTTTTTCACTGTAATAGAAGAGCAGTTGTCTGCCTGCCAGCTTCTGTGTGAGGTTCACATTGGATACTGTGCCCACTTGCCCAGTGCCACCACTCATATCTGTTTTTACAATAGCTTAAGCTTTAGATTAAAAAAAATATTTTTTTTCACTGTAATAGAAGAGCAGTTGCCTGCCTGCCCACTTCTGTGTGAGGTTCACATTGGATACTGTGCCCACTTGCCCAGTGCCACCACTCATATCTGTTTTTACAATAGCTTAAGCTTTAGATTAAAAAAATATATATTTTTTCACTGTAATAGAAGAGCAGTTGCCTGCCTGCCAGCTTCTGTGTGAGGTTCACATTGGATACTGTGCCCACTTGCCCAGTGCCACCACTCATATCTGTTTTTACAATAGCTTAAGCTTTAGATTAAAAAATATATATTTTTTTCACTGTAATAGAAGAGCAGTTGCCTGCCTGCCAGCTTCTGTGTGAGGTTCACATTGGATACTGTGCCCACTTGCCCAGTGCCACCACTCATATCTGTTTTTACAATAGGTTAAGCTTTAGATTTAAAAGAAATAATTTTTTTCACTGTAATAGAAGAGCAGTTGCCTGCCTGCCAGCTTCTGTGTGAGGTTCACATTGGATACTGTGCCCACTTGCCCAGTGCCACCACTCATATCTGTTTTTACAATAGCTTAAGCTTTAGATTAAAAAATATATATTTTTTTCACTGTAATAGAAGAGCAGATGCCTGCCTGCCAGCTTCTGTGTGAGGTTCACATTGGATACTGTGCCCACTTGCCCATTGCCACCACTCATATCTGTTTTTACAATAGCTTAAGCTTTAGATTAAAAAAATATATATTTTTTCACTGTAATAGAAGAGCAGTTGCCTGCCTGCCAGCTTTTGTGTGAGGTTCACATTGGATACTGTGCCCACTTGCCCAGTGCCACCACTCATATCTGGTTGTTGTAATACACTCCATCTTTCAGAACAGCCCCTTTCTGTCTCCATTTCTGTATTTCTTCGGGGGCTACTGTAGCCTGTTGTTCTCGTAAGATCTTTAGGTCAGTTGGAAGAGTCTGCAAAGTAAATATTGGAGTTTCTTCATTTCTTGGAGTCTCTTCATTTCCGGACACTCTTCTTTCCACTTCCTGTGGTCCTCTTGCAGCTTGCTTTGCAGCTTGATCAGCTAGATGGTTGCCCTTTGCTTCATCTGAGTCCAACTTCCCATGTGCTTTTACCTTCAAAACAGCCACTTCTTCTGGAAGTAGGAGGGCATCCATCAGCTCCTTGATTGCAAAACTGTGCTTGACTGTTGTACCGGCAGTAGTAAGAAATCCTCTTGTTTTCCAAATCAGTCCGAAGTCATGAGCCACGCCCAGTGCATATCTTGAATCTGTGTAGATATTGGCGCGTTTTCCTTCAGAGATCTTGCATGCTGAAGTTAGAGCTTGTAGTTCAGCTTCTTGTGCAGACTTTGTTGATGGTAGAGATGATGACTCAACAATTTCATCTGTTGTGGTGACGGCATATCCTGTATGGTATTTTCCTTCTTCATCAGCATACCTGGAGCCGTCCACAAACAGGGTGATGTCAGGATCTGTTAGTGGATCTTCATGCACGGTTGGTAGGTGTGTTGTTTCCATTTTCATCTGTTCGAAGCAGTCATGGGGGGTTTCTGGATCATAGACATGCTGTATGACCAGGTCTTCAAATTTTTCTTCCAGAAAGTAACGTGGCCATGCTCTTACAGGTTCACGTTCAGTTGATGCATACTTAGCAACACCTATTTCTTGAAGTTGTGAATCATCCATGGTGGCCCATAATTTTGCCATGGGCCCAAGATCACCCCATGACTTAGTCTTTGACTTGGTTACAGGGACATGTGGAATGGCTGTGTCCCAATGATGATACAGATGTTCAAGTTCATGTGGCAGTTGGACTAAAGCCATGCTGTTACCTTCAGTATCATAGTAGAAGTCCTGTAGGGTGAATGTTACCTCAACCAATTGAAAAAGTTCATCTTCATAACGAGGGTCAGGGTTAATGGTTGGTTTGTACCACATGGTTCAGAAGGCATATTCAGGCCCGTCACAGGGAGGCAAATTGGGGAGCAGTTTTGCAAGGGTGTGTGTAAGGAGTAGGACATATCCTTCATTTATGATGAATCCATAATAGATACCCCCCTCAGGGAGTGGCAGAAGAGTGGACGGGTTTAAAACCTGGCACCTTTGGAGGGTAACGTTGTCAGGTAGTAGAAGACGACATTGGAGTCGAAGGTGTCTGGCAGCTGTGACGTGCTTGATTTGGACCTAGTTAATAATTGCAGAAATATCATGAGGTGCCAAAACAGTAAGAGGGTGGCCAAGAACCAGGTCCCCAGTACACTCAATAAGTTCTTGAGCTGCAAAGAAAGCACTAAGGCAGGAGGGGGTGCCCCTGGCTACGATATCCAGTTGACAGGAGAAAAATCCAATAGGCCTCTGACGTCCGCCAGGACCATGTGGTTGAGTGAGGACGCCTGTAGCATGGCCTTTTCTTTCAGACACAAATAATTTGAAAGGCTTGTCATAATTTGGTAGGCCAAGAGCAGGGGCAGAGGCAATTGCACGCGGAAGAGTATAGAAGTTGTCAAGTGCTTCTGGTGACAGGCAGAAGGGGTCTGATTTGAGAGCGTCATACAGGGGTTGCATGAGCAGAGAGGCCTCAGGGATCCAGGCTCTGCAGTATGAGATGAGGCCTAGGAAAGCATGTCGGGACTTTGTGCTCTTTGGAGGCGGAATGGCCAACACTGCTCTGACACGATCACGTGTGAGGTGTCTGGTGCCATGTGACAGGCAGTGGCCTAGGAAGATTACAGTAGGCTGGCAGAATTGGAGTTTGAGAAGAGACGCCTTACATCCTTGATCTGCAAGATAACAGAGGAGATCCAGAGAGCATTTTTCTGTTGTGGGGACATCACCTCCACAAAGGAGCAGGTCATCTACATATTGAAGTAGGACAACCTCCGGATGGTACTCATAGTACTCATTGCCTTTGCAAACTGGCTTGGGGAGTTCTGTGCCCCCTGGGGCATGACAGTCCAAGTATATTGTTGTTTTTCATGTGTGAAGGTGAACAGGTATTGACAGCTGGGTTCCAGAGGAACACTGAAGAAAGCATTGGCCAGGTCAATCACCGTGAAGTATCTAGCAGATGGTGGAACACCAGAGAGGAGTGTGTGCGGATTTGGCACAATTGGAGTGTCCAGAACTGTTGCCTCATTTACTGCCCTTAGGTCTTGGACCATTCGGTACTTCTCAGGTTCACCCTTGGGTGTCTTCTTCTTCACAGGAAACAATGGAGTGTTACATGGAGATTCACATTTAACAAGAGCCCCTTTTTCAAGTAGGGCCTGGACTTGCTTAGAAATGGCTGCCGCCTGGGCAGGTTTCAATGGGTATTAGGACTTTCTTGGTAGCTTTGCCCCTGGGATGAGCTTGACCATCACTGGTGGGACTTTAAGATGGCCTATGTCTTCTGAGCCTGAGGACCACAAAGTCTTAGGGACATTGTTCATTAGAGATTCGGGGAAATTGTCTCTCATGCCCTTTGCATAACCATGTGGTGTCTCTAGATGAAGCATCAGGGGTAAGGAACACAAGGCTGAGGTATCTGAATCAGATAGGGCCGAAGATAATTCCACTTGGCCATCAGGTGTAAAAGGGATTGATGCCTGCAGGCAGGAAAGCACATCAGCACCTAACAGGTTAATGGGACATGTGGATGACACCACAAAATGGGCAAGCAGACTAGGGCAGCTGCCAACCCGTAAAGGAGTAGTTTGTCTTGGAAGACCATCCACTCCCACACAGGAGACATCAATATTGGACAGGAATGAAGAATCGGGCAGGTCTTGTTCTCGCAGAACACTTCGGGCTGCACCTGTATCAACAAGGAAGGTGGTGGGGTGGCCTTCAATGGGTAAAGTAACAATGGCTAGTGGCCCCCCTTGGTCCCCTGCAGATACTGCCATGACAGGGGTTAATGATACAGGCTTGCCAATGTCCTAGTCTTCTTGGGCTGAATCAGTTGAAGGAGGTGCTGGGGCCTTTGTGGTAGTTTTAGGCCTGGATGATCTTTGGGGTTTAGGGGGCGCAGGGCAATCACTTTTAAAATGGCCCTTTTCTCCACAGTTGAAGCAGACTCCATCTGCGGGCTTGGTGCCTTTAGGGATCGGTGGTCGTGACACCATAAGGGGAGTGGGATGGGATCTCCTCGGAACTTGTGCGGCCTCTAAGCCCCTGGCAACGAGAAGCAGCTTATCAAGGGGAACCACTCTATACTCAGGGCGGGCAGCAATGATACCTTTGCGTATAGAGTCTTTGATGCCTAAGACAAAAGCTCCAGAGAGCATTTGAGCGTGTATCTTATTGCTAAGGTCGAACCCTAAGTCAGTGAACACCTGGAAAAGTCTGGCATGAAATTTCTCTACAGATTCGCCTTTCTCCTGGATAATGTCAGTAAGGCCTGCCGCCTGGTCTGCAAGCTTGTCCTTAGCCCAGGTCTTTAGTTGGTCACAGAACTCAATTCCAGATATATAATCTGTATCGCTGACTAGCCAATTAGTACAGAGGTGACGGGCAATGCTAGGCCAGTAGGCATCTCCTGCCTTAATGGCACAAAGGCTCAACAAGTCTCGCCAGGCGAATAGGTCTGCTGGATTTGAACTATCGCTCTGTAGAAGGGCATGGGCTGCTTTTCAGGGTCAGGAAGTGATTTCATTAATGCACTGGCTTGGGTTGGGTTAAAGGTAACATACATTATAGGGGCCTTTTCTCCTGGGTATCTACAGCCGAAGGGGTCACTTAGGGAACGTCGGGATGATTGGGGCGAAACTCCCCTGGAGTCTGGCGGGACCTGGTAGTCGTGGGAACTATTTGCGTCAAACTCATCTGCGTGTGTCCCCCGGACTCCCGGGGGATGCACCACTTGTGGTGTTAATGCTGGAGGTAGGAGTGGCACTCCACCAGCCGGGGCTGCTGGTGAATTAAAAGTTGGTGATAGTAAATCATTCGGAAGGACCAGCATAAGAGGTGCTGTGTTACTGGGAGACGCCATGTTGGAGGCGTGGAAGGAAGTGGCGTTTGGGTTCAGTGCGGGAGTGGCGGCCATATTGGAAGTGGGCAAAGTATGGGCCGGCTGAGTGACAACGGTAGACGCAGGGGAAGTGGGTGAACAGGCCGGAAGTGATGGGTAAGGATATGAGAGGGGCCAAGACATTTGGGTAGAGTAGGCGTAGGGTGGTGGCGGAGGGCAGGGACTGGGAAAGGCGGGATAATACGAAGGATACGGACATGAGGGCGTGGAAGGGGAGGGATAAGAAGCGGGTGGAGTAGGAGGGGAAGAGGGTGGAGTAGGCGGGATGGGAGAGGATGGAACGGGGGGAGTAGGGGAGGTAAGAGGGGATGGGTCTGTGGGAGGAGAAATGAAAGGTAGGTGGGCACTTGGGCGTGTGGGCGAGGGCGGACGGAGGGAGGTCCTATTGGAGGGGTGGAATGGGCTAGAGAGAGATGGACGGGGTGATGGGTCGGATGAGGATGATGGGAGTTGTGGGACTGATGGTGGGGAAAATAAGGATCCATCAGCATTCAGGACTGGGTAAACAGAGGCAATGGTGGGGAGGGGACTAGGAACGGGAGCTGTGGCTAGTAGTTTTTCAAGCATTGCTGGGGTGATGCCGGAGTGGGCTACCTCGTGTGTGCCAAACCTGGGCACCGGCTGGGGGAGACCCCCAGCAACAGAGTTTTTATAATACACAAACATCTTTAAACCTTTATGATCAATCTCTTCCTCAATCCATTCCTCCTGCTGAATAGCCTTTGCCACCAGGTACCAGGCTTCCGCTGTCCGGACTAAATCATTATCTAGCAACTTTCCTTTCTTTTCTGTCAGTAACTTACGCCAGCTTTCTGGCTGCAATCTACCGCATACAGGTACGGTAATTCCACATACTTTAGCAATCTTATCAACCTTCTTAACCATCTCTTCACCTTCTCTATCCTCCACCAAATCACATGCAAACCAACCCTTACTGGGTTTACCTAATTTCTGTCCCATACCCTCTATATAAGGCGTCCCAGATATAGAGAAAGACAAGTGGAAAGAGAATGTCTACAGTGCTCGACTGCTACGTAAGAATAAATCCTACGTACGTCTTCCCAAAACGTAGACTAGTCACTGGTTCCGCCTACCCGAGGTAGCCGCGGATTGGAGCGAGGCGAGAAGTGTGTGACCAATCACTTCTCTCAGTACAGAGAAATAGGAGGGGAAAGTGTAAATGATACAGAGAGTAAGATGAAAGTAAATACAGGAACCAGCGTGACAGACAATGAAAACAATGTTCAAGTATAAATACAGTACATGCATTACAGTGCAAATAAGTTCAACAGTTCAAATAAGTTCAACAATAATCCCTTTCCTTTATTAATGTGGCAGAAGCCACCTATCTTAATCCCGTAGTGTCCCCACTTGGGGAATGACTGCAGATTAGCCGCACTACCTGTCGGCAACGGAACACAGCAACACCAGCCCGAGTTCCGTACACCTCCCTCGTTACAGTGGTTCGGACCCGTAACCACCCCTATCCTCACTCCTGTAGTGTCCTTGTTGCGGAATTACCCGCAAGTCACACTACCACGTGGTGATGGAGACAGCAATGCCTGCCCGAATCCAATCCCACCAACACAAAAACGGAACACCTACAGCGTCAGCGCTCGAGGCTGAAGTGTTCCGCCCCTCTGCAAGCAGAGAGACACTTATAGGGAATCCCCAGGAAGCAGTGAGTCTACACCCCTCCACAGATTCCCAACCCTCTTTTTCCTTACTGCCGTAGCTACTCGGCACCTAAAATAGTAAAACAGGCAAATAGAAGATCCCCAGGAAAACTTCCACAGATCCACCCCCCTTTTTCCTTACAGCCACAGCCACGTGGCTCCTAAAAGGGGTAAACAGGCAATCACTCAACCCGGGCACATACACTAGAGACAAAACAACTCAAACACACTCAGGCAACAGATAGTCAACAGGTAAGGTACAGGGGTCTCTGGGCAAGATATTACCTGACTTTGATGTCCTCTCGGCAGCTGATCTCAGACGCTGGGGCAGGTAAATCACAGGGGCTGGAACATACCGGACAGGTGCTGCAGCAAACTCTACCGTGTATTCAGAGGTGATCAGTCTCCTTCCTTCCCCCAGGAATCATCCACCCCGCGTCTTCTTGGACGGCTGCCCTAGAAGGGCATAACCCAGCCCCCACGTTGATGCGCCAAATGATAAAGGATTCTTTTAAGCAAACCAATAAGTTTGAATGACTATCTGTTCCTGACCAAATTAGAGATGATTAAATTGCATATACGCAGAAGTAAATTCACACTGACACGAGGTTCAGGTAAAATGAAAGAACTTCAGAAAATTTAATGGCATCTGTTAAAAAGCGGGTACGCAGACCCTTTTAAAGGCAAACTTACATCATTGTAAGAAATCAAGATAACACTGTCAATTGGCTTAGGTGTAAAGTGGTTAGTTAAATGCCCTCCCTGTTGGGTGTTACATCTTATGTCATAGTTGACGTCATGACGAGCTCCTACAGGTTTCAGCACCATCTTGCTGGCACGAGGGAGCTCACTCGATGGGAGGGGGGCTTTGGCAGCTATCCATTTGGAGTAGCTGGCACGTTAGTCTTCCAAGGTTACTTTCTTCAAGGCCTTTTTTAGCAATTATACATTTTATCAAGACTATCTGCTACAGTGTTTCACTTAACAGGATTCTAGCATTTCCTGCTGACACACTATTTCTATGAACAAAGCATTCTTGTAAGATTTAAACTATGAGGCCTAAGAAAGGGAATATGAGAGTATAATATTTAAGGGGCCAGTAAGGGTATAGTTTTATAAGGGGCCTAATAATTCTACAACATCTCTATAGCGTGCTTTTAAAACCAAAATTTTGTTTCCATTGTAATAGAAGAGCAGTTGCCTGCCTGCCAGCTTCTGTGTGAGGTTCACAGTGGATACTGTGCCCTCTTGCCCAGTGCCACCACTCATATCTGTTTTTACAATAGCTTAAGCTTTAGATTTAAAATAAATATTTTTTTTTTCACTGTAATAGAAGAGCAGTTAGTTGTCTGCAAGGGTCTGGGTGTCAGGCCTCCTTCAGCGTGTGCTCTGCTGACCTGTGCCAGCGTACTTTGACAGTTGCCAATCATATCTGGTGTCTCTTTAGCGTGCTTTTACAAAGAAAAAAGGTTTCCAGTGTAAGCTAATAGCAGCCAGTCAGTGTCCTTCAAGCGGCTCTGTCAGGCCTAC
This sequence comes from Pelobates fuscus, assembly GCF_036172605.1. Classification (NCBI taxonomy): domain Eukaryota; kingdom Metazoa; phylum Chordata; class Amphibia; order Anura; family Pelobatidae; genus Pelobates; species Pelobates fuscus. Next base: position 239,247,891 of record NC_086322.1, read on the forward strand.
AGTGTGTGCTCTCCAGAACTGTTCAAGTGCACATTGCCAATCATATCTGGTGTCTCTATAGCGTGCTTTTAAAACCAAAATTTTGTTTCCACTGTAATAGAAGAGCAGTTACCTGCCTGCCAGCTTCTGTGTGAGGTTCACAGTGGATACTGTGCCCTCTTGCCCAGTGCCACCACTCATATCTGTTTTTACAATAGCTTAAGCTTTAGATTTAAAATAAATAATTTTTTTTCACTGTAATAGAAGAGCTGTTAGTTGTCTGCAAGCGTCTGGGTGTAAGGCCTCCTTCAGCGTGTGCTCTGCAGACCTGTGCCAGCGTACTTTGACAGTTGCCAATCATATCTGGTGTCTCTTTAGCGTGCTTTTACAAAGAAAAAAGATTTCCAGTGTAAGCTAATAGCAGCCAGTCAGTGTCCTTCAAGCGGCTCTGTCAGGCCTACAGTGTGTGCTCTCCAGAACTGTTCAAGTGCACATTGCCAATCATATCTGGTGTCTCTATAGCGTGCTTTTAAAACCAAAATTTTGTTTCCACTGTAATAGAAGAGCAGTTGCCTGCCTGCCAGCTTCTGTGTGAGGTTCACAGTGGATACTGTGCCCTCTTGCCCAGTGCCACCACTCATATCTGTTTTTACAATAGCTTAAGCTTTAGATTTAAAATAAATAAAAAATTTTCACTGTAATAGAAGAGCAGTTAGTTGTCTGCAAGCGTCTGGGTGTCAGGCCTCCTTCAGCGTGTGCTCTGCAGACCTGTGCCAGCGTACTTTGACAGTTGCCAATCATATCTGGTGTCTCTGTAGCGTGCTTTTAAAACCAAAATTTTGTTTCCACTGTAATAGAAGAGCAGTTGCCTGCCTGCCAGCTTCTGTGTGAGGTTCACAGTGGATACTGTGCCCTCTTGCCCAGTGCCACCACTCATATCTGTTTTTACAATAGCTTAAGCTTTAGATTTAAAATAAATAATTTTTTTTCACTGTAATAGAAGAGCAGTTAGTTGTCTGCAAGCGTCTGGGTGTCAGGCCTCCTTCAGCGTGTGCTCTGCAGACCTCTGCCAGCGTACTTTGACAGTTGCCAATCATATCTGGTGTCTCTTTAGCGTGCTTTTACAAAGAAAAAAGGTTTCCAGTGTAAGCTAATAGCAGCCAGTCAGTGTCCTTCAAGCGGCTCTGTCAGGCCTACAGTGTGTGCTCTCCAGAACTGTTCAAGTGCACATTGCCAATCATATCTGGTGTCTCTATAGCGTGCTTTTAAAACCAAAATTTTGTTTCCACTGTAATAGAAGAGCAGTTGCCTGCCTGCCAGCTTCTGTGTGAGGTTCACAGTGGACACTGTGCCCTCTTGCCCAGTGCCACCACTCATATCTGTTTTTACAATAGCTTAAGCTTTAGATTTAAAATATTTTTTTTTCACTGTAATAGAAGAGCAGTTAGTTGTCTGCAAGTGTCTGGGTGTCAGGCCTCCTTCAGCGTGTGCTCTGCAGACCTGTGCCAGCGTAGTTTGACAGTTGCCAATCATATCTGGTGTCTCTATAGCGTGCTTTTACATTGCAGCTGGAGACTAATTCCCGTTCGAAGATTCGAACACACGTTTGAACGGGACTTCGCCTTTGCAGCTGGAGACTAATTCCCGTTCGAAGATTCGAACACACGTTTGAACGGGACTTCGCCATTGCAGCTGGAGACTAATTCCCGTTCGAAGATTCAAACACACGTTTGAACGGGACTAGGCCACTGCAGCCGGAGACTAATTCCCGTTCGAAGGTTCGAACACACGTTTGAACGGGACTTCGCCATTGCAGCCGGAGACTAATTCCCGTTCGAATATTCGAACACACGTTTGAACGGGACTTCGCCATTGCAGCCGGAGACTAATTCCCGTTCGAAGATTCGAACACACGTTTTAACGGGACTTCGCCATTGCAGCTGGAGACTAATTCCCGTTTGAAGATTCGAACACACGTTTGAACGGGACTTCGACATTGCAGCTGGAGACTAATTCCCGTTCGAAGATTCGAACACACGTTTGAACGGGACTTCGCCATTGCAGCCGGAGACTAATTCCCGTTCGAATATTCGAACACACGTTTGAACGGGACTTCGCCACTGCAGCCGGAGACTAATTCCCGTTCGAAGGTTTCCAACACACGTTTGAACGGGACTTCGCCATTGCAGCCGGAGACTAATTTCCGTTCGAATATTCGAACACACGTTTGAACGGGACTTCGCCATTGCAGCCGGAGACTAATTCCCGTTCGAAGATTCGAACACACGTTTGAACGGGACTTCGCCATTGCAGCCGGAGACTAATTCCCGTTCGAAGATTCGAACACACGTTTGAACGGGACTTCGCCATTGCAGCCGGAGACTAATTCCCGTTCGAAGATTCGAACACACGTTTGAACGGGACTTCGCCATTGCAGCTGGAGACTAATTCCCGTTCGAAGATTCGAACACACGTTTGAACGGGACTTCGACATTGCAGCTGGAGACTAATTCCCGTTCGAAGATTCGAACACACGTTTGAACGGGACTTCGCCATTGCAGCTGGAGACTAATTCCCGTTCGAAGATTCGAACACACGTTTGAACGGGACTTCGCCATTGCAGCCGGAGACTAATTTCCGTTCGAAGATTCGAACACACGTTTGAACGGGACTTCGCCATTGCAGCCGGAGACTAATTCCCGTTCGAATATTCGAACACACGTTTGAACTGGACTTCGCCATTGCAGCCGGAGACTAATTCCCGTTCGAAGATTCGAACACACGTTTGAACGGGACTTCGCCATTGCAGCCAGAGACTAATTCCCGTTCGAAGATTCGAACACACGTTTGAACGGAACTTCGCCATTGCAGCCGGAGACTAATTCACGTTCGAAGATTCGAACACACGTTTGAACGGGACTTCGCCATTGCAGCCGGAGACTAATTCCCGTTCGAAGATTCGAACACACGTTTGAACGGGACTTCGCCATTGCAGCTGGAGACTAATTCCCGTTCGAAGATTCGAACACACGTTTGAACGGGACTTCGCCATTGCAGCTGGAGACTAATTCCCGTTCGAAGATTCGAACACACGTTTGAACGGGACTTCGCCATTGCAGCTGGAGACTAATTCCCGTTCGAATATTCGAACACACGTTTGAACGGGACTTCGCCATTGCAGCCGGAGACTAATTCCCGTTCGAAGATTCGAACACACGTTTGAACGGGACTTCGCCATTGCAGCTGGAGACTAATTCCCGTTCGAAGATTCGAACACACGTTTGAACGGGACTTCGTTATTGCAGCTGGAGACTAATTCCCGTTCGAAGATTCGAACACACGTTTGAACGGGACTTCGCCATTGCAGCTGGAGACTAATTCCCGTTCGAAGATTCGAACACACGTTTGAATGGGACTTCGCCATTGCAGCTGGAGACTAATTCCCGTTCGAAGATTCGAACACACGTTTGAACTGGACTTCGACATTGCAGCTGGAGACTAATTCCCGTTCGAAGATTCGAACACACGTTTGATCGGGACTTCGCCATTGCAGCTGGAGACTAATTCCCGTTCGAAGATTCGAACACACGTTTGATCGGGACTTCGCCATTGCAGCTGGAGACTAATTCCCGTTCGAAGATTCGAACACACGTTTGAACGGGACTTCGACATTGCAGCTGGAGACTAATTCCCGTTCGAAGATTCGAACACACGTTTGAACGGGACTTCGACATTGCAGCTGGAGACTAATTCCCGTTCGAAGATTCGAACACACGTTTGAACGGGACTTCGACATTGCAGCTGGAGACTAATTCCCGTTCGAAGATTCGAACACACGTTTGAACGGGACTTCGCCATTGCAGCTGGAGACTAATTCCCGTTCGAAGATTCGAACACACGTTTGAACGGGACTTCGCCATTGCAGCTGGAGACTAATTCCCGTTCGAAGATTCGAACACACGTTTGAACGGGACTTCGCCATTGCAGCCGGAGACTAATTCACGTTCGAAGATTCGAACACACGCTTGAACGGGACTTCGCCATTGCAGCCGGAGACTAATTCCCGTTCGAAGATTCGAACACACGTTTGAACGGGACTTCGCCATTGCAGCCGGAGACTAATTTCCGTTCGAAGATTCGAACACACGTTTGAACGGGACTTCGCCATTGCAGCCGGAGACTAATTCCCGTTCAAAGATTCGAACACACGTTTGAACGGGACTTCGCCATTGCAGCCGGAGACTAATTCCCGTTCGAATATTCGAACACACGTTTGAACGGGACTTCGCCATTGCAGCCGGAGACTAATTCCCGTTCGAATATTCGAACACACGTTTGAACGGGACTTCGCCATTGCAGCCGGAGACTAATTCCCGTTCGAATATTCGAACACACGTTTGAACGGGACTTCGCCATTGCAGCCGGAGACTAATTTCCGTTCGAATATTCGAACACACGTTTGAATGGGACTTCGCCATTGCAGCCGGAGACTAATTCCCGTTCGAAGATTCGAACACACGTTTGAACGGGACTTCGCCATTGCAGCCGGAGACTAATTCCCGTTCGAATATTCGGACACACGTTTGAACGGGACTTCGCCATTGCAGCCGGAGACTAATTCCCGTTCGAAGATTCGACACACGTTTGAACGGGACTTCGCCATTGCAGCCGGAGACTAATTCCCGTTCGAAGATTCGAACACACGTTTGAACGGGACTTCGCCATTGCAGCCGGAGACTAATTCCCGTTCGAAGATTCGAACACACGTTTGAACGGGACTTCGCCATTGCAGCCGGAGACTAATTTCCGTTCGAAGATTCGAACACACGTTTGAACGGGACTTCGCCATTGCAGCCGGAGACTAATTTCCGTTCGAATATTCGAACACACGTTTGAACGGGACTTCGCCATTGCAGCCGGAGACTAATTCCCGTTCGAAGATTCGAACACACGTTTGAACGGGACTTCACCATTGCAGCCGGAGACTAATTCCCGTTCGAAGATTCGAACACACGTTTGAACGGGACTTCGCCATTGCAGCCGGAGACTAATTCCCGTTCGAAGATTCGGACACACGTTTGAACGGGACTTCACCATTGCAGCCGGAGACTAATTCCCGTTCGAAGATTCGAACACACGTTTGAACGGGACTTCGCCATTGCAGCCGGAGACTAATTCCCGTTCGAAGATTCGGACACACGTTTGAACGGGACTTCGCCATTGCAGCTGGAGACTAATTCCCGTTCGAAGATTCGAGCACACGTTTGAACGGGACTTCGCCATTGCAGCCGGAGACTAATTCCAGTTCGAAGATTCGAACACACGTTTGAACGGGACTTCGCCATTGCAGCCGGAGACTAATTCCCGTTCGAAGATTCGAACACACGTTTGAACGGGACTTCGCCATTGCAGCCGGAGACTAATTCCCGTTCGAATATTCGAACACACGTTTGAACGGGACTTCGCCATTGCAGCCGGAGACTAATTCCCGTTCGAAGATTCGAACACACGTTTGAACGGGACTTCGCCATTGCAGCCGGAGACTAATTCCCGTTCGAAGATTCGAACACACGTTTGAACGGGACTTCGCCATTGCAGCCGGAGACTAATTCCCGTTCGAAGATTCGAACACACGTTTGAACGGGACTTCGCCATTGCAGCCGGAGACTAATTCCCGTTCGAAGATTCGGACACACGTTTGAACGGGACTTCACCATTGCAGCCGGAGACTAATTCCCGTTCGAAGATTCGAACACACGTTTGAACGGGACTTCGCCATTGCAGCCGGAGACTAATTCCCGTTCGAAGATTCGGACACACGTTTGAACGGGACTTCGCCATTGCAGCTGGAGACTAATTCCCGTTCGAAGATTCGAGCACACGTTTGAACGGGACTTCGCCATTGCAGCCGGAGACTAATTCCAGTTCGAAGATTCGAACACACGTTTGAACGGGACTTCGCCATTGCAGCCGGAGACTAATTCCCGTTCGAAGATTCGAACACACGTTTGAACGGGACTTCGCCATTGCAGCCGGAGACTAATTCCCGTTCGAATATTCGAACACACGTTTGAACGGGACTTCGCCATTGCAGCCGGAGACTAATTCCCGTTCGAAGATTCGAACACACGTTTGAACGGGACTTCGCCATTGCAGCCGGAGACTAATTCCCGTTCGAAGATTCGAACACACGTTTGAACGGGACTTCGCCATTGCAGCTGGAGACTAATTCCCGTTCGAAGATTCGAACACACGTTTGAACGGGACTTCGCCATTGCAGCTGGAGACTAATTCCCGTTCGAAGATTCGAACACACGTTTGAACGGGACTTCGCCATTGCAGCCGGAGACTAATTCCCGTTCGAATATTCGAACACACGTTTGAACGGGACTTCGCCATTGCAGCCGGAGACTAATTCCCGTTCGAAGATTCGAACACACGTTTGAACGGGACTTCGCCATTGCAGCTGGAGACTAATTCCCGTTCGAAGATTCGAACACACGTTTGAACGGGACTTCGTTATTGCAGCTGGAGACTAATTCCCGTTCGAAGATTCGAACACACGTTTGAACGGGACTTCGCCATTGCAGCTGGAGACTAATTCCCGTTCGAAGATTCGAACACACGTTTGAACGGGACTGTAACGGCTACCCAGATAGAGAGAGGGTTTCTGCCGTTGAAGACGTCCTTTTTCCCTGCAAGCTGCTGTGGAGAAGTAGGCTGATGTAATCCCATCCACGATATCCAGAGTGAGGAGCAGGTTCAGCTGTAAACAGGAGCAGAATAATATTCCCAAATAATCCCCTTCCAAGAACGAGACGAGGCTACGTTTTGAAGGGTCAAGATGAACTGAGGACTGGAACACCCAGCCTGCTTTTTATTAGAAATAGATACACACAGAACACTCCCAGGGGGAGGATGAAAACAACCAATAATACAGATGGTAACACCCCCACGTCTCCTCCCCTCAGATAACTACATAACCCAATTAAAATGTCCACATTTTTCCACCAGTTCTGGATGTACCCCAAAACCAGGGGGTACAGCTTTAAATCCGGTAGCGCTGGATAGCTCTCCTTCAGGGGGACAATATATCCAAAAATCACCCCATTCGGATGTACAGTTCGGGAGATATAACGTTCCAAAGTTTTGACCGACCGCACAGACCAACTAGCCGAAATTAGTTCCATGAGTTTTGGCCTTGCGGTCGGTCTCCGTTCGCACGGTAAAAAGGTATGATATTCTGGCCATCCATGCGAATCGCGGGGTTCGCTGGAATCCCCATAGATGATTGCATATAACTACCGAACGAGGGGACGTTCGGTAGTTTCCGTACGAACTTATGGAGGTCTGGAGGATTCAGCGGTGTTCGCCTGTTTGCGTATCCGTTTTCAGTTCCATGCGATTGCAGGCAAACACCGCTGTTCGCACACAAGATGGCCGCGAACACGTGGAAAGTCCCGAAATGGCGGCCACCTCTGCATTACACGTGAAATTCGCACGGAACCAGACGAACAGAGGAATGGAGCGAATGGATGTGTAAATTGTAATTCCCTGGTTTGTTTCACATCCACCAGAGGTTGTTAGGGATCTGTTACACTGCTCCCCTTTTGTGGAACACTCCGGCAGACCCGGATTGATCCTTTTCGGGTCAACTAGGGGCTGTCCGGTCCTTTGTTAGGGCAATAGTTCTGTTTGTCTGGACAGACCGTCCGCGTTCCCATTAAACTTGCCAGGGCGGTATTGGATGGAGAAATTGTATGGCTGTAGTGCGAGACTCCATCTCAGTAAGCGTCCATTATCTCCAGCTACTCTGTTCAGCCATACAAGGGGGTTATGATCAGTAATTAAGGTGAATTCTTGACCATACAGATATGGGGTTAATTTCTTTAGGGCCCAGACCAGGGCTAAGCACTCTTTTTCCACTGCCGCGTAACTCACTTCTCTAGGTAACAGTTTTCTGCTGAGATACGCGACAGGGTGTTCGCCCCCGTCTTCGCCGACCTGGCTTAGCACTGCCCCCAGTCCGTACATGGACGCATCTGTGTGGACGACAAATCTTTTGTTAGGGACGGGGGCAGATAAAACAGGTGCATTGATCAAGGCTTGTTTCAAGGTTTGGAAGGCTGTTTCACAGGCGGGAGACCACAGGACTACTCTAGGTAAATTCTTCTTTGTTAAATCTGTCAAGGGTTTGGCGATGGCGCTGTAGTCAGGGACAAATCTCCTGTAGTACCCTGCTGTCCCTAAAAAAGCTAACACTTGTGTCTTAGTGTGGGGTGTGGGCCAATTGGCTACGGCCTCTATTTTAGCGGGTTCTGGTCGTTGTTTCCCACAACCCACCCGGTGTCCCAAATACTGGACTTCAGCCATGCCAAAGTTACACTTCTCCGGCTTTAGAGTTAGGCCGGCGGCCCTAATCTGATCCAACACAGTCTCTATGTGTTGTAGGTGTTCCCCCCAAGTCTCGCTATAGATCGCAATGTCATCCAGGTATGCGCAAGCGAAGTCCTGGAAGCCATCAAGGAGGCGGTCCACTAAGCGCTGAAAAGTAGCTGGGGCGTTTTTCATCCCGAAAGGCATGACCTTAAACTGGTATAGGCCAAACGGGGTGACAAACGCCGACTTAGGGATAGCGTCCTTGGCCAGGGGAATCTGCCAGTACCCCTTGCACAAGTCAATGGTGGTCAGATAGCGTCCCCTGGCAATGCGATCCAATAGCTCGTCTACTCGGGGCATGGGGTATGCGTCTGTCACAGTTCGGTCGTTGAGGCGTCGGTAATCGACACAGAACCGGGTCGTCCCGTCCTTTTTGGGGACTAGGACGACGGGAGATGCCCAGGGACTGTCGGATGGCTCTATAACCCCTAGTTTTAACATTTCCTGAATCTCCTTCCTCATCTCTTCTTTTACAGCCTCGGGAATTCTATAGGGAGTTTGTCGGAGCGGGGCTTGTCCTGGGGTTTCTACGTAATGGGTCGCTACAGGTGTGTAACCTGGCTCCTGGGAAAAGGTTAATCTCTTTTCAACTAGTAGTTGCTGGAGTTGTTCTCGTTCTGTGGGAGTTAATCGCTCCCCTAGCTGTACTGTATTAAGCAGAGTTTTGGACTCGGGGTTGGCTAATAGATCAGGGATGGGGAGACTGTCAGGGTCCTCAGTGGCGGGGATGCATATGGCGGCTATGTCTTCGGGCCGTTCTTGGTATTCCTTTAATAGGTTTATATGAAAGGACTTCTGTATCTTTTCGTCCTTGCTACTGGCAATGATATAGGTGGTGTCACAGACCTGGGCTACTACTTTGTAGGGGCCTTGCCAGGAGGTCTGCAATTTATTTCCTCGAACGGGTTTAAGTACTAGAACTTTCTGTCCTACCTGGAATGTTCTCAGCCTAGCGTTCCGATCGTACCAATGTTTCTGCCGACCCTGGGCCGCATGGAGATGATCCCGGGCCATCCGGGCTAACTGTTCCATACGGTCCCGCATTTCTAGCACATATGGTACGATGGGGACACCTTCGTGTTCCGTCTCTCCCTCCCAGTGCTCTCGGATGAGGTCGAGAGGGCCTCGCACCCTCCGTCCATAGAGCAGTTCAAAGGGAGAGAACCCAGTGGACTCCTGCGGCACCTCCCGGTAAGCAAACAGGAGGTGTGGCAAAAATCGCTCCCAGTCTCTGTATTCCGCCGTAAAGGTCCGTAGCAATTGCTTTAGGGTACCATTGAAGCGTTCACAGAGACCGTTAGTCTGGGGGTGGTACGGTGAACTAAGTAGGGGCTTAATACCACAGACCTTCCACAACTGCTGGGTCAAGTCTGCGGTAAACTGGGTCCCTCTGTCCGACAAGATTTCCTGGGGAAATCCTACTCTGGTGAATATCCCGACTAGCGCACTAGCGACAGTGTCAGCCTGGATATTCGTCAGAGCGACGGCTTCTGGGTAGCGGGTGGCATAGTCCACCACGGTAAGAATGTATTTCTTACCAGAGGGACTGGGGTTAGGTAGGGGTCCTACTAGATCGACTGCCACCCTGCTAAATGGTTCCTCGATCACAGGCATAGGGGACAGTCGAGCTTTCGGATGATCCCCTCTCTTCCCCACCCTCTGGCATACATCACACGTGCTACAGTAACGGCGCACGTCCTTCGAGATTCCTGGCCAAAAGAAGGTCTGAGTGATTCTGTATGTTGTGCGGTTACCCCCTAGATGTCCTGCTAACGGAATGTCGTGGCCAATTCGGAGAAGCTCCAATCGGTACTTTCTAGGTACCACTAATTGGCGCTTCTGCGAAGGAGCACAGCCTCTCTTCCTGCCTTCGGTTAATCTGTATAATCGGTCCCCTTCCCATATAAAACGTTCCCGCTCATCCCCTCTATTGTCAGCTAGTTCTCGGTACTTTCGGAGGGTGGGGTCCTGTCTAGTTTCCCTCCCAAACTCCTCTGGGGTGTCCCAAGCTAGCGGTCTATCTGTAGTGTCATTGCTAGGTGTCTGTCGGTGGCTTACCTGGGTCTCCCGACCTGTTGGCGGATCTTCCTCGATACGGGTCTGTGAGCGGGTGGTCACGGGGCAAGCCGCAGCAGTAGTGGGTAAAAAGGCCGAGGCTAGAGGGCCAATATCATTGCCCAACACGACCTCAGCGGGTAGGTTGTCCATAATGCCCACCGTGGTCTTTCCTGACCCGACTCCCCAATCCAAGTGTACCCGGGCGGTGGGTAAGCGAAAAACAGCCCCCCCTGCGACCCGAACAGCAACAGTACGGTTAGACACAAGTTCTGGTTTCACCAGATGCTTTTGTATTAAAGTGATGGTAGCGCCAGTGTCCCTTAGGCCTTGTGCTATCTGTCCATTTACACGCACCTCCTGACGGTGGTGCTGGCGATTATCTGGGGAAGCCGCTTGTATGGGGTTGGCCTCATATAATATTCCCAGGCATTCCTCAGGGCTCCCTTCAATTTCCAGGCAGTGAGCAGCAGCGGGGCGTGAAGATGGGCTTTCGTTGTTAGATGTGCGCCTCCAATTATTATTGGCTGATCCCAACGGGCAAACACGGGCAATATGTCCCAGGTTGCCGCAGCGATGACACGTCACTCTGTAGGATTCCCGGGGCTGGTTGTTAGACCCTTGAGGACGTGGAGGTCCTGGGGGTACCGGGGCCCGGAATTCTGTGCGTGCAGCGTATGTTGGGGTGCGGGCCTCTGTTCTAGGTGCTGGTCGTGTAGTACCTTGGCTCACTTTTCTCGTTTCCACATATTCGTCCGCTAGTCGTGCTGCCTCATTTAAGTTGGCTGGGCGGCGATCTCTCACCCAATCCTGTGTATCTGCCGCCAAATCTTGGAAGAAATGTTCCATCAAGAACAATTGTAGCACTTCTTCTCCGGTGTTAGCATTGCACCCTTGCATCCAATGTGATGCCACCCTTTGTAGCTTGTTTGCCCATTCCATGTGGGAGTCCGCTGCCTTCTTTTTGGACTCCCGGAAGCGACGGCGATATGCCTCTGGGGTGACTGCGTATCGGGTGAGTAGTGCGGCTTTCACCCGCTGATATTGTGTGATATCTTCGGCCGTGAGTGCCCGAAAAGCCTCATTTGCTTTTCCTGAAAGTTTTCCAGCCAGAATAGTAACCCATTGGTCTGGGGGTATCTGGTGCAGTGAGCACTGCCGCTCAAAATCTGCCAAATACCCATCAATCTCTTCCTCATTTTCTGCAAACGCTTTAAATGCAGTAAATGGTATTTTCCTCCCTGCAGCAACGGGAGGAGGAGTAGGAACTATATGTGTACTAGCTTGTTGCGCCAATACATGTTCCGTGTCTTGCCTCCTCTTAGTCTCGATCTCCTCTTTTGCGTTCTTGAACAGTCTGTCTACTAGCTCCGTGGTCTTTTCCGGATATAATGCTAATCTTCGCTGTACAATAGCAGTGAGTACATCGTTCTCGCTGACCGGTGCAATAGGTTCAGTTACCTCCATGGATCTATCCATTTCGTCCAGCTCCAGTAGGTCAGCTATCAGCTCTCTCCTTGGTCTGTTACTAGCACTCCTACCACGATTTTCCAATAGATCTTTCAGTGTGGGTCTTTTCAGCTTGGCATACTGAGACTCCATTCAGCACTTGCTCCTTGGGCAAAAAGAACCATCCCACCGCTGCCAACCAATGTAACGGCTACCCAGATAGAGAGAGGGTTTCTGCCGTTGAAGACGTCCTTTTTCCCTGCAAGCTGCTGTGGAGAAGTAGGCTGATGTAATCCCATCCACGATATCCAGAGTGAGGAGCAGGTTCAGCTGTAAACAGGAGCAGAATAATATTCCCAAATAATCCCCTTCCAAGAACGAGACGAGGCTACGTTTTGAAGGGTCAAGATGAACTGAGGACTGGAACACCCAGCCTGCTTTTTATTAGAAATAGATACACACAGAACACTCCCAGGGGGAGGATGAAAACAACCAATAATACAGATGGTAACACCCCCACGTCTCCTCCCCTCAGATAACTACATAACCCAATTAAAATGTCCACATTTTTCCACCAGTTCTGGATGTACCCCAAAACCAGGGGGTACAGCTTTAAATCCGGTAGCGCTGGATAGCTCTCCTTCAGGGGGACAATATATCCAAAAATCACCCCATTCGGATGTACAGTTCGGGAGATATAACGTTCCAAAGTTTTGACCGACCGCACAGACCAACTAGCCGAAATTAGTTCCATGAGTTTTGGCCTTGCGGTCGGTCTCCGTTCGCACGGTAAAAAGGTATGATATTCTGGCCATCCATGCGAATCGCGGGGTTCGCTGGAATCCCCATAGATGATTGCATATAACTACCGAACGAGGGGACGTTCGGTAGTTTCCGTACGAACTTATGGAGGTCTGGAGGATTCAGCGGTGTTCGCCTGTTTGCGTATCCGTTTTCAGTTCCATGCGATTGCAGGCAAACACCGCTGTTCGCACACAAGATGGCCGCGAACACGTGGAAAGTCCCGAAATGGCGGCCACCTCTGCATTACACGTGAAATTCGCACGGAACCAGACGAACAGAGGAATGGAGCGAATGGATGTGTAAATTGTAATTCCCTGGTTTGTTTCACATCCACCAGAGGTTGTTAGGGATCTGTTACAGGGACTTCGCCATTGCAGCTGGAGACTAATTCCCGTTCGAAGATTCGAACACACGTTTGAACTGGACTTCGACATTGCAGCTGGAGACTAATTCCCGTTCGAAGATTCGGACACACGTTTGAACGGGACTTCGCCATTGCAGCTGGAGACTAATTCCCGTTCGAAGATTCGAGCACACGTGTGAACGGGACTTCGCCATTGCAGCCGGAGACTAATTCCAGTTCGAAGATTCGAACACACGTTTGAACGGGACTTCGCCATTGCAGCCGGAGACTAATTCCCGTTCGAAGATTCGAACACACGTTTGAACGGGACTTCGCCATTGCAGCCGGAGACTAATTCCCGTTCGAATATTCGAACACACGTTTGAACGGGACTTCGCCATTGCAGCCGGAGACTAATTCCCGTTCGAAGATTCGAACACACGTTTGAACGGGACTTCGCCATTGCAGCCGGAGACTAATTCCCGTTCGAAGATTCTAACACACGTTTGAACGGGACTTCGCCATTGCAGCCGGAGACTAATTCACGTTCGAAGATTCGAACACACGTTTGAATGGGACTTCGCCATTGCAGCCGGAGACTAATTCCCGTTCGAAGATTCGAACACATGTTTGAACGGGACTTCGCCATTGCAGCTGGAGACTAATTCCCGTTCGAAGATTCGAACACACGTTTGAACGGGACTTCGCCATTGCAGCCGGAGACTAATTCCCGTTCGAAGATTCGAACACACGTTTGAACGGGACTTCGCCATTGCAGCCGGAGACTAATTCCCGTTCGAAGATTCGAACACACGTTTGAACGGGACTTCGCCATTGCAGCCGGAGACTAATTCCCGTTCGAATATTCGAACACACGTTTGAACGGGACTTCGCCATTGCAGCCGGAGACTAATTCCCGTTCGAAGATTCGAACACACGTTTGAACGGGACTTCGCCATTGCAGCCGGAGACTAATTCACGTTCGAAGATTCGAACACACGTTTGAACGGGACTTCGCCATTGCAGCCGGAGACTAATTCCCGTTCGAAGATTCGAACACACGTTTGAACGGGACTTCGCCATTGCAGCTGGAGACTAATTCCCGTTCGAAGATTCGAACACACGTTTGAACGGGACTTCGCCATTGCAGCCGGAGACTAATTCCCGTTCGAAGATTCGAACACACGTTTGAACGGGACTTCGCCATTGCAGCCGGAGACTAATTCCCGTTCGAAGATTCGAACACACGTTTGAACGGGACTTCGCCATTGCAGCTGGAGACTAATTCCCGTTCGAAGATTCGAACACACGTTTGAACGGGACTTCGCCATTGCAGCCGGAGACTAATTCACGTTCGAAGATTCGAACACACGCTTGAACGGGACTTCGCCATTGCAGCCGGAGACTAATTCCCGTTCGAAGATTCGAACACACGTTTGAACGGGACTTCGCCATTGCAGCCGGAGACTAATTTCCGTTCGAAGATTCGAACACACGTTTGAACGGGACTTCGCCATTGCAGCCGGAGACTAATTCCCGTTCAAAGATTCGAACACACGTTTGAACGGGACTTCGCCATTGCAGCCGGAGACTAATTCCCGTTCGAATATTCGAACACACGTTTGAACGGGACTTCGCCATTGCAGCCGGAGACTAATTCCCGTTCGAATATTCGAACACACGTTTGAACGGGACTTCGCCATTGCAGCCGGAGACTAATTTCCGTTCGAATATTCGAACACACGTTTGAACGGGACTTCGCCATTGCAGCCGGAGACTAATTTCCGTTCGAAGATTCGAACACACGTTTGAACGGGACTTCGCCATTGCAGCCGGAGACTAATTCCCGTTCGAAGATTCGAACACACGTTTGAACGGGACTTCGCCATTGCAGCCGGAGACTAATTCCCGTTCGAAGATTCGGACACACGTTTGAACGGGACTTCGCCATTGCAGCCGGAGACTAATTCCCGTTCGAAGATTCGACACACGTTTGAACGGGACTTCGCCATTGCAGCCGGAGACTAATTCCCGTTCGAAGATTCGAACACACGTTTGAACGGGACTTCGCCATTGCAGCCGGAGACTAATTCCCGTTCGAAGATTCGAACACACGTTTGAACGGGACTTCGCCATTGCAGCCGGAGACTAATTTCCGTTCGATGATTCAAACACACGTTTGAACGGGACTTCGCCATTGCAGCCGGAGACTAATT
This sequence comes from Pelobates fuscus, assembly GCF_036172605.1. Lineage (NCBI taxonomy): Eukaryota > Metazoa > Chordata > Amphibia > Anura > Pelobatidae > Pelobates > Pelobates fuscus. Next base: position 239,263,176 of record NC_086322.1, read on the forward strand.
TCCGTTCGAATATTCGAACACACGTTTGAACGGGACTTCGCCATTGCAGCCGGAGACTAATTCCCGTTCGAAGATTCGAACACACGTTTGAACGGGACTTCACCATTGCAGCCGGAGACTAGTTCCCGTTCGAAGATTCGAACACACGTTTGAACGGGACTTCGCCATTGCAGCCGGAGACTAATTCCCGTTCGAAGATTCGGACACACGTTTGAACGGGACTTCACCATTGCAGCCGGAGACTAATTCCCATTCGAAGATTCGAACACACGTTTGAACGGGACTTCGCCATTGCAGCCGGAGACTAATTCCCGTTCGAAGATTCGGACACACGTTTGAACGGGACTTCGCCATTGCAGCTGGAGACTAATTCCCGTTCGAAGATTCGAGCACACGTTTGAACGGGACTTCGCCATTGCAGCCGGAGACTAATTCCAGTTCGAAGATTCGAACACACGTTTGAACGGGACTTCGCCATTGCAGCCGGAGACTAATTCCCGTTCGAAGATTCGAACACACGTTTGAACGGGACTTCGCCATTGCAGCCGGAGACTAATTCCCGTTCGAATATTCGAACACACGTTTGAACGGGACTTCGCCATTGCAGCCGGAGACTAATTCCCGTTCGAAGATTCGAACACACGTTTGAACGGGACTTCGCCATTGCAGCCGGAGACTAATTCCCGTTCGAAGATTCGAACACACGTTTGAACGGGACTTCGCCATTGCAGCCGGAGACTAATTCCCGTTCGAAGATTCGAACACACGTTTGAACGGGACTTCGCCATTGCAGCTGGAGACTAATTCCCGTTCGAAGATTCGAACACACGTTTGAACGGGACTTCGACATTGCAGCTGGAGACTAATTCCCGTTCGAAGATTCGAACACACGTTTGAACGGGACTTCGCCATTGCAGCTGGAGACTAATTCCCGTTCGAAGATTCGAACACACGTTTGAACGGGACTTCGCCATTGCAGCCGGAGACTAATTTCCGTTCGAAGATTCGAACACACGTTTGAACGGGACTTCGCCATTGCAGCCGGAGACTAATTCCCGTTCGAATATTCGAACACACGTTTGAACTGGACTTCGCCATTGCAGCCGGAGACTAATTCCCGTTCGAAGATTCGAACACACGTTTGAACGGGACTTCGCCATTGCAGCCGGAGACTAATTCCCGTTCGAAGATTCGAACACACGTTTGAACGGAACTTCGCCATTGCAGCCGGAGACTAATTCACGTTCGAAGATTCGAACACACGTTTGAACGGGACTTCGCCATTGCAGCCGGAGACTAATTCCCGTTCGAAGATTCGAACACACGTTTGAACGGGACTTCGCCATTGCAGCTGGAGACTAATTCCCGTTCGAAGATTCGAACACACGTTTGAACGGGACTTCGCCATTGCAGCTGGAGACTAATTCCCGTTCGAAGATTCGAACACACGTTTGAACGGGACTTCGCCATTGCAGCTGGAGACTAATTCCCGTTCGAATATTCGAACACACGTTTGAACGGGACTTCGCCATTGCAGCCGGAGACTAATTCCCGTTCGAAGATTCGAACACACGTTTGAACGGGACTTCGCCATTGCAGCTGGAGACTAATTCCCGTTCGAAGATTCGAACACACGTTTGAACGGGACTTCGTTATTGCAGCTGGAGACTTATTCCCGTTCGAAGATTCGAACACACGTTTGAACGGGACTTCGCCATTGCAGCTGGAGACTAATTCCCGTTCGAAGATTCGAACACACGTTTGAACGGGACTTCGCCATTGCAGCTGGAGACTAATTCCCGTTCGAAGATTCGAACACACGTTTGAACTGGACTTCGACATTGCAGCTGGAGACTAATTCCCGTTCGAAGATTCGAACACACGTTTGATCGGGACTTCGCCATTGCAGCTGGAGACTAATTCCCGTTCGAAGATTCGAACACACGTTTGATCGGGACTTCGCCATTGCAGCTGGAGACTAATTCCCGTTCGAAGATTCGAACACACGTTTGAACGGGACTTCGACATTGCAGCTGGAGACTAATTCCCGTTCGAAGATTCGAACACACGTTTGAACGGGACTTCGACATTGCAGCTGGAGACTAATTCCCGTTCGAAGATTCGAACACACGTTTGAACGGGACTTCGACATTGCAGCTGGAGACTAATTCCCGTTCGAAGATTCGAACACACGTTTGAACGGGACTTCGCCATTGCAGCTGGAGACTAATTCCCGTTCGAAGATTCGAACACACGTTTGAACGGGACTTCGCCATTGCAGCTGGAGACTAATTCCCGTTCGAAGATTCGAACACACGTTTGAACGGGACTTCGCCATTGCAGCCGGAGACTAATTCACGTTCGAAGATTCGAACACACGCTTGAACGGGACTTCGCCATTGCAGCCGGAGACTAATTCCCGTTCGAAGATTCGAACACACGTTTGAACGGGACTTCGCCATTGCAGCCGGAGACTAATTTCCGTTCGAAGATTCGAACACACGTTTGAACGGGACTTCGCCATTGCAGCCGGAGACTAATTCCCGTTCAAAGATTCAAACACACGTTTGAACGGGACTTCGCCATTGCAGCCGGAGACTAATTCCCGTTCGAATATTCGAACACACGTTTGAACGGGACTTCGCCATTGCAGCCGGAGACTAATTCCCGTTCGAATATTCGAACACACGTTTGAACGGGACTTCGCCATTGCAGCCGGAGACTAATTTCCGTTCGAAGATTCGAACACACGTTTGAACGGGACTTCGCCATTGCAGCCGGAGACTAATTCCCGTTCGAAGATTCGAACACACGTTTGAACGGGACTTCGCCATTGCAGCCGGAGACTAATTCCCGTTCGAAGATTCGGACACACGTTTGAACGGGACTTCGCCATTGCAGCCGGAGACTTATTCCCGTTCGAAGATTCGACACACGTTTGAACGGGACTTCGCCATTGCAGCCGGAGACTAATTCCCGTTCGAAGATTCGAACACACGTTTGAACGGGACTTCGCCATTGCAGCCGGAGACTAATTCCCGTTCGAAGATTCGAACACACGTTTGAACGGGACTTCGCCATTGCAGCCGGAGACTAATTTCCGTTCGAAGATTCGAACACACGTTTGAACGGGACTTCGCCATTGCAGCCGGAGACTAATTTCCGTTCGAATATTCGAACACACGTTTGAACGGGACTTCGCCATTGCAGCCGGAGACTAATTCCCGTTCGAAGATTCGAACACACGTTTGAACGGGACTTCACCATTGCAGCCGGAGACTAATTCCCGTTCGAAGATTCGAACACACGTTTGAACGGGACTTCGCCATTGCAGCCGGAGACTAATTCCCGTTCGAAGATTCGGACACACGTTTGAACGGGACTTCACCATTGCAGCCGGAGACTAATTCCCGTTCGAAGATTCGAACACACGTTTGAACGGGACTTCGCCATTGCAGCCGGAGACTAATTCCCGTTCGAAGATTCGGACACACGTTTGAACGGGACTTCGCCATTGCAGCTGGAGACTAATTCCCGTTCGAAGATTCGAGCACACGTTTGAACGGGACTTCGCCATTGCAGCCGGAGACTAATTCCAGTTCGAAGATTCGAACACACGTTTGAACGGGACTTCGCCATTGCAGCCGGAGACTAATTCCCGTTCGAAGATTCGAACACACGTTTGAACGGGACTTCGCCATTGCAGCCGGAGACTAATTCCCGTTCGAATATTCGAACACACGTTTGAACGGGACTTCGCCATTGCAGCCGGAGACTAATTCCCGTTCGAAGATTCGAACACACGTTTGAACGGGACTTCGCCATTGCAGCCGGAGACTAATTCCCGTTCGAAGATTCTAACACACGTTTGAACGGGACTTCGCCATTGCAGCCGGAGACTAATTCACGTTCGAAGATTCGAACACACGTTTGAATGGGACTTCGCCATTGCAGCCGGAGACTAATTCCCGTTCGAAGATTCGAACACACGTTTGAACGGGACTTCGCCATTGCAGCTGGAGACTAATTCCCGTTCGAAGATTCGAACACACGTTTGAACGGGACTTCGCCATTGCAGCCGGAGACTAATTCCCGTTCGAAGATTCGAACACACGTTTGAACGGGACTTCGCCATTGCATCCGGAGACTAATTCCCGTTCGAAGATTCGAACACACGTTTGAACGGGACTTCGCCATTGCAGCCGGAGACTAATTCCCGTTCGAATATTCGAACACACGTTTGAACGGGACTTCGCCATTGCAGCCGGAGACTAATTCCCGTTCGAAGATTCGAACACACGTTTGAACGGGACTTCGCCATTGCAGCCGGAGACTAATTCCCGTTCGAAGATTCGAACACACGTTTGAACGGGACTTCGCCATTGCAGCCGGAGACTAATTCACGTTCGAAGATTCGAACACACGTTTGAACGGGACTTCGCCATTGCAGCCGGAGACTAATTCCCGTTCGAAGATTCGAACACACGTTTGAACGGGACTTCGCCATTGCAGCCGGAGACTAATTCCCGTTCGAAGATTCGAACACACGTTTGAACGGGACTTCGCCATTGCAGCTGGAGACTAATTCCCGTTCGAAGATTCGAACACACGTTTGAACGGGACTTCGCCATTGCAGCTGGAGACTAATTCCCGTTCGAAGATTCGAACACACGTTTGAACGGGACTTCGCCATTGCAGCCGGAGACTAATTCACGTTCGAAGATTCGAACACACGCTTGAACGGGACTTCGCCATTGCAGCCGGAGACTAATTCCCGTTCGAAGATTCGAACACACGTTTGAACGGGACTTCGCCATTGCAGCCGGAGACTAATTCCCGTTCGAAGATTCGAACACACGTTTGAACGGGACTTCGCCATTGCAGCCGGAGACTAATTCCCGTTCGAAGATTCTAACACACGTTTGAACGGGACTTCGCCATTGCAGCCGGAGACTAATTCACGTTCGAAGATTCGAACACACGTTTGAATGGGACTTCGCCATTGCAGCCGGAGACTAATTCCCGTTCGAAGATTCGAACACACGTTTGAACGGGACTTCGCCATTGCAGCTGGAGACTAATTCCCGTTCGAAGATTCGAACACACGTTTGAACGGGACTTCGCCATTGCAGCCGGAGACTAATTCCCGTTCGAAGATTCGAACACACGTTTGAACGGGACTTCGCCATTGCATCCGGAGACTAATTCCCGTTCGAAGATTCGAACACACGTTTGAACGGGACTTCGCCATTGCAGCCGGAGACTAATTCCCGTTCGAATATTCGAACACACGTTTGAACGGGACTTCGCCATTGCAGCCGGAGACTAATTCCCGTTCGAAGATTCGAACACACGTTTGAACGGGACTTCGCCATTGCAGCCGGAGACTAATTCCCGTTCGAAGATTCGAACACACGTTTGAACGGGACTTCGCCATTGCAGCCGGAGACTAATTCACGTTCGAAGATTCGAACACACGTTTGAACGGGACTTCGCCATTGCAGCTGGAGACTAATTCCCGTTCGAAGATTCGAACACACGTTTGAACGGGACTTCGCCATTGCAGCCGGAGACTAATTCCCGTTCGAAGATTCGAACACACGTTTGAACGGGACTTCGCCATTGCAGCTGGAGACTAATTCCCGTTCGAAGATTCGAACACACGTTTGAACGGGACTTCGCCATTGCAGCTGGAGACTAATTCCCGTTCGAAGATTCGAACACACGTTTGAACGGGACTTCGCCATTGCAGCCGGAGACTAATTCACGTTCGAAGATTCGAACACACGCTTGAACGGGACTTCGCCATTGCAGCCGGAGACTAATTCCCGTTCGAAGATTCGAACACACGTTTGAACGGGACTTCGCCATTGCAGCCGGAGACTAATTTCCGTTCGAAGATTCGAACACACGTTTGAACGGGACTTCGCCATTGCAGCCGGAGACTAATTCCCGTTTAAAGATTCGAACACACGTTTGAACGGGACTTCGCCATTGCAGCCGGAGACTAATTCCCGTTCGAATATTCGAACACACGTTTGAACGGGACTTCGCCATTGCAGCCGGAGACTAATTCCCGTTCGAATATTCGAACACACGTTTGAACGGGACTTCGCCATTGCAGCCGGAGACTAATTTCCGTTCGAATATTCGAACACACGTTTGAACGGGACTTCGCCATTGCAGCCGGAGACTAATTTCCGTTCGAAGATTCGAACACACGTTTGAACGGGACTTCGCCATTGCAGCCGGAGACTAATTCCCGTTCGAAGATTCGAACACACGTTTGAACGGGACTTCGCCATTGCAGCCGGAGACTAATTCCCGTTCGAAGATTCGGACACACGTTTGAACGGGACTTCGCCATTGCAGCCGGAGACTAATTCCCGTTCGAAGATTCGACACACGTTTGAACGGGACTTCGCCATTGCAGCCGGAGACTAATTCCCGTTCGAAGATTCGAATACACGTTTGAACGGGACTTCGCCATTGCAGCCGGAGACTAATTCCCGTTCGAAGATTCGAACACACGTTTGAACGGGACTTCGCCATTGCAGCCGGAGACTAATTTCCGTTCGAAGATTCGAACACACGTTTGAACGGGACTTCGCCATTGCAGCCGGAGACTAATTTCCGTTCGAATATTCGAACACACGTTTGAACGGGACTTCGCCATTGCAGCCGGAGACTAATTCCCGTTCGAAGATTCGAACACACGTTTGAACGGGACTTCACCATTGCAGCCGGAGACTAATTCCCGTTCGAAGATTCGAACACACGTTTGAACGGGACTTCGCCATTGCAGCCGGAGACTAATTCCCGTTCGAAGATTCGGACACACGTTTGAACGGGACTTCGCCATTGCAGCTGGAGACTAATTCCCGTTCGAAGATTCGAGCACACGTTTGAACGGGACTTCGCCATTGCAGCCGGAGACTAATTCCAGTTCGAAGATTCGAACACACGTTTGAACGGGACTTCGCCATTGCAGCCGGAGACTAATTCCCGTTCGAAGATTCGAACACACGTTTGAACGGGACTTCGCCATTGCAGCCGGAGACTAATTCCCGTTCGAATATTCGAACACACGTTTGAACGGGACTTCGCCATTGCAGCCGGAGACTAATTCCCGTTCGAAGATTCGAACACACGTTTGAACGGGACTTCGCCATTGCAGCCGGAGACTAATTCCCGTTCGAAGATTCGAACACACGTTTGAACGGGACTTCGCCATTGCAGCCGGAGACTAATTCACGTTCGAAGATTCGAACACACGTTTGAATGGGACTTCGCCATTGCAGCCGGAGACTAATTCCCGTTCGAAGATTCGAACACACGTTTGAACGGGACTTCGCCATTGCAGCTGGAGACTAATTCCCGTTCGAAGATTCGAACACACGTTTGAACGGGACTTCGCCATTGCAGCCGGAGACTAATTCCCGTTCGAAGATTCGAACACACGTTTGAACGGGACTTCGCCATTGCAGCCGGAGACTAATTCCCGTTCGAAGATTCGAACACACGTTTGAACGGGACTTCGCCATTGCAGCCGGAGACTAATTTCCGTTCGAATATTCGAACACACGTTTTAACGGGACTTCGCCATTGCAGCCGGAGACTAATTTCCGTTCGAAGATTCGAACACACGTTTGAACGGGACTTCGCCATTGCAGCCGGAGACTAATTCCCGTTCGAAGATTCGGACACACGTTTGAACGGGACTTCGCCATTGCAGCCGGAGACTAATTCCCGTTCGAAGATTCGAACACACGTTTGAACGGGACTTCGCCATTGCAGCCGGAGACTAATTCCCGTTCGAAGATTCGAACACACGTTTGAACGGGACTTCGCCATTGCAGCCGGAGACTAATTCCCGTTCGAAGATTCGAACACACGTTTGAACGGGACTTCGCCATTGCAGCCGGAGACTAATTTCCGTTCGAAGATTCGAACACATGTTTGAACTGGACTTCGACATTGCAGCTGGAGACTAATTCCCGTTCGAAGATTCGAACACACGTTTGATCGGGACTTCGCCATTGCAGCTGGAGACTAATTTCCGTTCGAATATTCGAACACACATTTGAACGGGACTTCGCCATTGCAGCCGGAGACTAATTCCCGTTCGAAGATTCGAACACACGTTTGAACGGGACTTCACCATTGCAGCCGGAGACTAATTCCCGTTCGAAGATTCGAACACACGTTTGAACGGGACTTCGCCATTGCAGCCGGAGACTAATTCCCGTTCGAAGATTCGGACACACGTTTGAACGGGACTTCGCCATTGCAGCTGGAGACTAATTCCCGTTCGAAGATTCGAGCACACGTTTGAACGGGACTTCGCCATTGCAGCTGGAGACTAATTCCCGTTCGAAGATTCGAACACACGTTTGAACGGGACTTCGACATTGCAGCTGGAGACTAATTACCGTTTGAAGATTCGAACACACGTTTGAACGGGACTTCGACATTGCAGCTGGAGACTAATTCCCGTTCGAAGATTCGAACACACGTTTGAACGGGACTTCGCCATTGCAGCTGGAGACTAATTCCCGTTCGAAGATTCGAACACACGTTTGAACGGGACTTCGCCATTGCAGCCGGAGACTAATTCCCGTTCGAAGATTCGAACACACGTTTGAACGGGACTTCGCCATTGCAGCCGGAGACTAATTCCCGTTCGAATATTCGAACACACGTTTGAACGGGACTTCGTTATTGCAGCTGGAGACTAATTCCCGTTCGAAGATTCGAACACACGTTTGAACGGGACTTCGCCATTGCAGCTGGAAACTAATTCCCGTTCGAAGATTCGAACACACGTTTGAACGGGACTTCGCCATTGCAGCCGGAGACTAATTCCCGTTCGAATATTCGAACACACGTTTGAACGGGACTTCGCCATTGCAGCCGGAGACTAATTCCCGTTCGAATATTCGAACACACGTTTGAACGGGACTTCGCCATTGCAGCCGGAGACTAATTTCCGTTCGAATATTCGAACACACGTTTGAACGGGACTTCGCCATTGCAGCCGGAGACTAATTTACGTTCGAAGATTCGAACACACGTTTGAACGGGACTTCGCCATTGCAGCCGGAGACTAATTCCCGTTCGAAGATTCGAACACACGTTTGAACGGGACTTCGCCATTGCAGCCGGAGACTAATTCCCGTTCGAAGATTCGGACACACGTTTGAACGGGACTTCGCCATTGCAGCCGGAGACTAATTCCCGTTCGAAGATTCGACACACGTTTGAACGGGACTTCGCCATTGCAGCCGGAGACTAATTCCCGTTCGAAGATTCGAACACACGTTTGAACGGGACTTCGCCATTGCAGCCGGAGACTAATTCCCGTTCGAAGATTCGAACACACGTTTGAATGGGACTTCGCCATTGCAGCCGGAGACTAATTTCCGTTCGAAGATTCGAACACACGTTTGAACGGGACTTCGCCATTGCAGCCGGAGACTAATTTCCGTTCGAATATTCGAACACACGTTTGAACGGGACTTCGCCATTGCAGCCGGAGACTAATTCCCGTTCGAAGATTCGAACACACGTTTGAACGGGACTTCACCATTGCAGCCGGAGACTAATTCCCGTTCGAAGATTCGAACACACGTTTGAACGGGACTTCGCCATTGCAGCCGGAGACTAATTCCCGTTCGAAGATTCGGACACACGTTTGAACGGGACTTCACCATTGCAGCCGGAGACTAGTTCCCGTTCGAAGATTCGAACACACGTTTGAACGGGACTTCGCCATTGCAGCCGGAGACTAATTCCCGTTCGAAGATTCGGACACACGTTTGAACGGGACTTCGCCATTGCAGCTGGAGACTAATTCCCGTTCGAAGATTCGAGCACACGTTTGAACGGGACTTCGCCATTGCAGCCGGAGACTAATTTACGTTCGAAGATTCGAACACACGTTTGAACGGGACTTCGCCATTGCAGCCGGAGACTAATTCCCGTTCGAAGATTCGAACACACGTTTGAACGGGACTTCGCCATTGCAGCCGGAGACTAATTCCCGTTCGAATATTCGAACACACGTTTGAACGGGACTTCGCCATTGCAGCCGGAGACTAATTCCCGTTCGAAGATTCGAACACACGTTTGAACGGGACTTCGCCATTGCAGCCGGAGACTAATTCCCGTTCGAAGATTCGAACACACGTTTGAACGGGACTTCGCCATTGCAGCCGGAGACTAATTCACGTTCGAAGATTCGAACACACGTTTGAATGGGACTTCGCCATTGCAGCCGGAGACTAATTCCCGTTCGAAGATTCGAACACACGTTTGAACGGGACTTCGCCATTGCAGCTGGAGACTAATTCCCGTTCGAAGATTCGAACACACGTTTGAACGGGACTTCGCCATTGCAGCCGGAGACTAATTCCCGTTCGAAGATACGAACACACGTTTGAACGGGACTTCGCCATTGCAGCCGGAGACTAATTCCCGTTCGAAGATTCGAACACACGTTTGAACGGGACTTCGCCATTGCAGCCGGAGACTAATTCCCGTTCGAAGATTCGGACACACGTTTGAACGGGACTTCACCATTGCAGCCGGAGACTAGTTCCCGTTCGAAGATTCGAACACACGTTTGAACGGGACTTCGCCATTGCAGCCGGAGACTAATTCCCGTTCGAAGATTCGGACACACGTTTGAACGGGACTTCGCCATTGCAGCTGGAGACTAATTCCCGTTCGAAGATTCGAGCACACGTTTGAACGGGACTTCGCCATTGCAGCCGGAGACTAATTCCAGTTCGAAGATTCGAACACACGTTTGAACGGGACTTCGCCATTGCAGCCGGAGACTAATTCCCGTTCGAAGATTCGAACACACGTTTGAACGGGACTTCGCCATTGCAGCCGGAGACTAATTCCCGTTCGAATATTCGAACACACGTTTGAACGGGACTTCGCCATTGCAGCCGGAGACTAATTCCCGTTCGAAGATTCGAACACACGTTTGAACGGGACTTCGCCATTGCAGCCGGAGACTAATTCCCGTTCGAAGATTCGAACACACGTTTGAACGGGACTTCGCCATTGCAGCCGGAGACTAATTCACGTTCGAAGATTCGAACACACGTTTGAATGGGACTTCGCCATTGCAGCCGGAGACTAATTCCCGTTCGAAGATTCGAACACACGTTTGAACGGGACTTCGCCATTGCAGCTGGAGACTAATTCCCGTTCGAAGATTCGAACACACGTTTGAACGGGACTTCGCCATTGCAGCCGGAGACTAATTCCCGTTCGAAGATACGAACACACGTTTGAACGGGACTTCGCCATTGCAGCCGGAGACTAATTCCCGTTCGAAGATTCGAACACACGTTTGAACGGGACTTCGCCATTGCAGACGGAGACTAATTCCCGTTCGAATATTCGAACACACGTTTGAACGGGACTTCGCCATTGCAGCCGGAGACTAATTCCCGTTCGAAGATTCGAACACACGTTTGAACGGGACTTCGCCATTGCAGCCGGAGACTAATTCCCGTTCGAAGATTCGAACACACGTTTGAACGGGACTTCGCCATTGCAGCCGGAGACTAATTCACGTTCGAAGATTCGAACACACGTTTGAACGGGACTTCGCCATTGCAGCCGGAGACTAATTCCCGTTCGAAGATTCGAACACACGTTTGAACGGGACTTCGCCATTGCAGCTGGAGACTAATTCCCGTTCGAAGATTCGAACACACGTTTGAACGGGACTTCGCCATTGCAGCCGGAGACTAATTCCCGTTCGAAGATTCGAACACACGTTTGAACGGGACTTCGCCATTGCAGCTGGAGACTAATTCCCGTTCGAAGATTCGAACACACGTTTGAACGGGACTTCGCCATTGCAGCTGGAGACTAATTCCCGTTCGAAGATTCGAACACACGTTTGAACGGGACTTCGCCATTGCAGCTGGAGACTAATTCCCGTTCGAAGATTCGAACACACGTTTGAACGGGACTTCGCCATTGCAGCTGGAGACTAATTCCCGTTCGAAGATTCGAACACACGTTTGATCGGGACTTCGCCATTGCAGCTGGAGACTAATTCCCGTTCGAAGATTCGAACACACGTTTGAACGGGACTTCGACATTGCAGCTGGAGACTAATTCCCGTTCGAAGATTCGAACACACGTTTGAACGGGACTTCGACATTGCAGCTGGAGACTATTTCCCGTTTGAAGATTCGAACACACGTTTGAACGGGACTTCGCCATTGCAGCCGGAGACTAATTTCCGTTCGAAGATTCGAACACACGTTTGAACGGGACTTCGCCATTGCAGCCGGAGACTAATTCCCGTTCGAAGATTCGAACACACGTTTGAACGGGACTTCGCCATTGCAGCCGGAGACTAATTCCCGTTCGAAGATTCGGACACACGTTTGAACGGGACTTCGCCATTGCAGCCGGAGACTAATTCCCGTTCGAAGATTCGAACACACGTTTGAACGGGACTTCGCCATTGCAGCCGGAGACTAATTCCCGTTCGAAGATTCGAACACACGTTTGAACGGGACTTCGCCATTGCAGCCGGAGACTAATTCCCGTTCGAAGATTCGAACACACGTTTGAACGGGACTTCGCCATTGCAGCCGGAGACTAATTTCCGTTCGAAGATTCGAACACATGTTTGAACTGGACTTCGACATTGCAGCTGGAGACTAATTCCCGTTCGAAGATTCGAACACACGTTTGATCGGGACTTCGCCATTGCAGCTGGAGACTAAATTCCGTTCGAATATTCGAACACACATTTGAACGGGACTTCGCCATTGCAGCCGGAGACTAATTCCCGTTCGAAGATTCGAACACACGTTTGAACGGGACTTCACCATTGCAGCCGGAGACTAATTCCCGTTCGAAGATTCGAACACACGTTTGAACGGGACTTCGCCATTGCAGCCGGAGACTAATTCCCGTTCGAAGATTCGGACACACGTTTGAACGGGACTTCGCCATTGCAGCTGGAGACTAATTCCCGTTCGAAGATTCGAGCACACGTTTGAACGGGACTTCGCCATTGCAGCTGGAGACTAATTCCCGTTCGAAGATTCGAACACACGTTTGAACGGGACTTCGACATTGCAGCTGGAGACTAATTACCGTTTGAAGATTCGAACACACGTTTGAACGGGACTTCGACATTGCAGCTGGAGACTAATTCCCGTTCGAAGATTCGAACACACGTTTGAACGGGACTTCGCCATTGCAGCTGGAGACTAATTCCCGTTCGAAGATTCGAACACACGTTTGAACGGGACTTCGCCATTGCAGCCGGAGACTAATTCCCGTTCGAAGATTCGAACACACGTTTGAACGGGACTTCGCCATTGCAGCCGGAGACTAATTCCCGTTCGAATATTCGAACACACGTTTAAACGGGACTTCGTTATTGCAGCTGGAGACTAATTCCCGTTCGAAGATTCGAACACACGTTTGAACGGGACTTCGCCATTGCAGCTGGAAACTAATTCCCGTTCGAAGATTCGAACACACGTTTGAACTGGACTTCGCCATTGCAGCTGGAGACTAATTCCCGTTCGAAGATTCGAACACACGTTTGAACTGGACTTCGACATTGCAGCTGGAGACTAATTCCCGTTCGAAGATTCGAACACACGTTTGATCGGGACATCGCCATTGCAGCTGGAGACTAATTCCCGTTCCAAGATTCGAACACACGTTTGATCGGGACTTCGCCATTGCAGCTGGAGACTAATTCCCGTTCGAAGATTCGAACACACGTTTGAACGGGACTTCGACATTGCAGCTGGAGACTAATTCCCGTTCGAAGATTCGAACACACGTTTGAACGGGACTTCGCCATTGCAGCTGGAGACTAATTCCCGTTCGAAGATTCGAACACACGTTTGAACGGGACTTCGCCATTGCAGCCGGAGACTAATTCCCGTTCGAAGATTCGAACACACGTTTGAACGGGACTTCGCCATTGCAGCCGGAGACTAATTCCCGTTCGAATATTCGAACACACGTTTGAACGGGACTTCGTTATTGCAGCTGGAGACTAATTCCCGTTCGAAGATTCGAACACACGTTTGAACGGGACTTCGCCATTGCAGCTGGAGACTAATTCCCGTTCGAAGATTCGAACACACGTTTGAACGGGACTTCGCCATTGCAGCCGGAGACTAATTCCCGTTCGAAGATTCGAACACACGTTTGAACGGGACTTCGCCATTGCAGCCGGAGACTAATTCCCGTTCGAATATTCGAACACACGTTTGAACGGGACTTCGTTATTGCAGCTGGAGACTAATTCCCGTTCGAAGATTCGAACACACGTTTGAACGGGACTTCGCCATTGCAGCTGGAGACTAATTCCCGTTCGAAGATTCGAACACACGTTTGAACGGGACTTCGCCATTGCAGCTGGAGACTAATTCCCGTTCGAAGATTCAAACACACGTTTGAACGGGACTTCGCCATTGCAGCTGGAGACTAATTCCCGTTCGAAGATTCGAACACACGTTTGAACGGGACTTCGACATTGCAGCTGGAGACTAATTCCCGTTCGAAGATTCGAACACACGTTTGAACGGGACTTCGACATTGCAGCTGGAGACTAATTCCCGTTCGAAGATTCGAACACACGTTTGAACGGGACTTCGACATTGCAGCTGGAGACTAATTCCCGTTCGAAGATTCGAACACACGTTTGAACGGGACTTCGCCATTGCAGCTGGAGACTAATTCCCGTTCGAAGATTCGAACACACGTTTGAACGGGACTTCGCCATTGCAGCCGGAGACTAATTCACGTTCGAAGATTCGAACACACGCTTGAACGGGACTTCGCCATTGCAGCCGGAGACTAATTCCCGTTCGAAGATTCGAACACACGTTTGAACGGGACTTCGCCATTGCAGCTGGAGACTAATTCCCGTTCGAAGATTCGAACACACGTTTGAACGGGACTTCGCCATTGCAGCCGGAGACTAATTCCCGTTCGAAGATTCGAACACACGTTTGAACGGGACTTCGTTATTGCAGCTGGAGACTAATTCCCGTTCGAAGATTCGAACACACGTTTGAACGGGACTTCGACATTGCAGCTGGAGACTAATTCCCGTTCGAAGATTGGAACACACGTTTGAACGGGACTTCGACATTGCAGCTGGAGACTAATTCCCGTTCGAAGATTCGAACACACGTTTGAACGGGACTTCGACATTGCAGCTGGAGACTAATTCCCGTTCGAAGATTCGAACACACGTTTGAACGGGACTTCGCCATTGCAGCTGGAGACTAATTCCCGTTCGAAGATTCGAACACACGTTTGAACGGGACTTCGCCATTGCAGCTGGAGACTAATTCCCGTTCGAAGATTCGAACACACGTTTGAACGGGACTTCACCATTGCAGCCGGAGACTAATTCCCGTTCGAAGATTCGAACACACGTTTGAACGGGACTTCGCCATTGCAGCCGGAGACTAATTCCCGTTCGAAGATTCGAACACACGTTTGAACGGGACTTCGCCATTGCAGCCGGAGACTAATTCCCGTTCGAAGATTCGAACACACGTTTGAACGGGACTTCGCCATTGCAGCCGGAGACTAATTTCCGTTCGAAGATTCGAACACACGTTTGAACGGGACTTCGCCATTGCAGCCGGAGACTAATTTCCGTTCGAAGATTCGAACACACGTTTGAACGGGACTTCGCCATTGCAGCCGGAGACTAATTCCCGTTCGAAGATTCGAACACACGTTTGAACGGGACTTCAACATTGCAGCCGGAGACTAATTCCCGTTCGAAGATTCGAACACACGTTTGAACGGGACTTCGCCATTGCAGCTGGAGACTAATTCCCGTTCGAAGATTCGGACACACGTTTGAACGGGACTTCGCCATTGCAGCTGGAGACTAATTCCCGTTCGAAGATTCGAGCACACGTTTGAACGGGACTTCGCCATTGCAGCTGGAGACTAATTCCCGTTCGAAGATTCGAACACACGTTTGAACGGGACTTCGACATTGCAGCTGGAGACTAATTCCCGTTTGAAGATTCGAACACACGTTTGAACGGGACTTCGACATTGCAGCTGGAGACTAATTCCCGTTCGAAGATTCGAACACACGTTTGAACGGGACTTCGCCATTGCAGCTGGAGACTAATTCCCGTTCGAAGATTCGAACACACGTTTGAACGGGACTTCGCCATTGCAGCCGGAGACTAATTCCCGTTCGAAGATTCGAACACACGTTTGAACGGGACTTCGCCATTGCAGCCGGAGACTAATTCCCGTTCGAATATTCGAACACACGTTTGAACGGGACTTCGTTATTGCAGCTGGAGACTAATTCCCGTTCGAAGATTCGAACACACGTTTGAACGGGACTTCGCCATTGCAGCTGGAGACTAATTCCCGTTCGAAGATTCGAACACACGTTTGAACGGGACTTCGCCATTGCAGCTGGAGACTAATTCCCGTTCGAAGATTCAAACACACGTTTGAACGGGACTTCGCCATTGCAGCTGGAGACTAATTCCCGTTCGAAGATTCGAACACACGTTTGAACGGGACTTCGACATTGCAGCTGGAGACTAATTCCCGTTCGAAGATTCGAACACACGTTTGAACGGGACTTCGACATTGCAGCTGGAGACTAATTCCCGTTCGAAGATTCGAACACACGTTTGAACGGGACTTCGCCATTGCAGCTGGAGACTAATTCCCGTTCGAAGATTCGAACACACGTTTGAACGGGACTTCGACATTGCAGCTGGAGACTAATTCCCGTTCGAAGATTCGAACACACGTTTGAACGGGACTTCGCCATTGCAGCCGGAGACTAATTCCCGTTCGAAGATTCGAACACACGTTTGAACGGGACTTCGCCATTGCAGCCGGAGACTAATTCCCGTTCGAAGATTCGAACACACGTTTGAACGGGACTTCGCCATTGCAGCTGGAGACTAATTCCCGTTCGAAGATTCGAACACACGTTTGAACGGGACTTCGCCATTGCAGCTGGAGACTAATTCCCGTTCGAAGATTCGAACACACGTTTGAACGGGACTTCGCCATTGCAGCTGGAGACTAATTCCCGTTCGAAGATTCGAACACACGTTTGAACGGGACTTCGCCATTGCAGCTGGAGACTAATTCCCGTTCGAAGATTCGAACACACGTTTGATCGGGACTTCGCCATTGCAGCTGGAGACTAATTCCCGTTCGAAGATTCGAACACACGTTTGAACGGGACTTCGACATTGCAGCTGGAGACTAATTCCCGTTCGAAGATTCGAACACACGTTTGAACGGGACTTCGACATTGCAGCTGGAGACTATTTCCCGTTCGAAGATTCGAACACACGTTTGAACGGGACTTCGCCATTGCAGCCGGAGACTAATTTCCGTTCGAAGATTCGAACACACGTTTGAACGGGACTTCGCCATTGCAGCCGGAGACTAATTCCCGTTCGAAGATTCGAACACACGTTTGAACGGGACTTCGACATTGCAGCTGGAGACTAATTCCCGTTCGAAGATTCGGACACACGTTTGAACGGGACTTCGACATTGCAGCTGGAGACTAATTCCCGTTCGAAGATTCGAACACACGTTTGAACGGGACTTCGACATTGCAGCCGGAGACTAATTCCCGTTCGAAGATTCGAACACACGTTTGAACGGGACTTCGCCATTGCAGCCGGAGACTAATTCCCGTTCGAAGATTCGAACACACGTTTGAACGGGACTTCGCCATTGCAGCCGGAGACTAATTTCCGTTCGAAGATTCGAACACATGTTTGAACTGGACTTCGACATTGCAGCTGGAGACTAATTCCCGTTCGAAGATTCGAACACACGTTTGATCGGGACTTCGCCATTGCAGCTGGAGACTAATTTCCGTTCGAATATTCGAACACACATTTGAACGGGACTTCGCCATTGCAGCCGGAGACTAATTCCCGTTCGAAGATTCGAACACACGTTTGAACGGGACTTCACCATTGCAGCCGGAGACTAATTCCCGTTCGAAGATTCGAACACACGTTTGAACGGGACTTCGCCATTGCAGCCGGAGACTAATTCCCGTTCGAAGATTCGGACACACGTTTGAACGGGACTTCGCCATTGCAGCTGGAGACTAATTCCCGTTCGAAGATTCGAGCACACGTTTGAACGGGACTTCGCCATTGCAGCTGGAGACTAATTCCCGTTCGAAGATTCGAACACACGTTTGAACGGGACTTCGACATTGCAGCTGGAGACTAATTACCGTTTGAAGATTCGAACACACGTTTGAACGGGACTTCGACATTGCAGCTGGAGACTAATTCCCGTTCGAAGATTCGAACACACGTTTGAACGGGACTTCGCCATTGCAGCTGGAGACTAATTCCCGTTCGAAGATTCGAACACACGTTTGAACGGGACTTCGCCATTGCAGCCGGAGACTAATTCCCGTTCGAAGATTCGAACACACGTTTGAACGGGACTTCGCCATTGCAGCCGGAGACTAATTCCCGTTCGAATATTCGAACACACGTTTAAACGGGACTTCGTCATTGCAGCTGGAGACTAATTCCCGTTCGAAGATTCGAACACACGTTTGAACGGGACTTCGACATTGCAGCTGGAAACTAATTCCCGTTCGAAGATTCGAACACACGTTTGAACGGGACTTCGACATTGCAGCTGGAGACTAATTCCCGTTCGAAGATTCGAACACACGTTTGAACGGGACTTCGACATTGCAGCTGGAGACTAATTCCCGTTCGAAGATTCGAACACACGTTTGATCGGGACATCGCCATTGCAGCTGGAGACTAATTCCCGTTCCAAGATTCGAACACACGTTTGATCGGGACTTCGCCATTGCAGCTGGAGACTAATTCCCGTTCGAAGATTCGAACACACGTTTGAACGGGACTTCGACATTGCAGCTGGAGACTAATTCCCGTTCGAAGATTCGAACACACGTTTGAACGGGACTTCGACATTGCAGCTGGAGACTAATTCCCGTTCGAAGATTCGAACACACGTTTGAACGGGACTTCGACATTGCAGCTGGAGACTAATTCCCGTTCGAAGATTCGAACACACGTTTGAACGGGACTTCGACATTGCAGCTGGAGACTAATTCCCGTTCGAAGATTCGAACACACGTTTGAACGGGACTTCGCCATTGCAGCCGGAGACTAATTCACGTTCGAAGATTCGAACACACGCTTGAACGGGACTTCGCCATTGCAGCCGGAGACTAATTCCCGTTCGAAGATTCGAACACACGTTTGAACGGGACTTCGCCATTGCAGCTGGAGACTAATTCCCGTTCGAAGATTCGAACACACGTTTGAACGGGACTTCGCCATTGCAGCCGGAGACTAATTCCCGTTCGAAGATTCGAACACACGTTTGAACGGGACTTCGTTATTGCAGCTGGAGACTAATTCCCGTTCGAAGATTCGAACACACGTTTGAACGGGACTTCGCCATTGCAGCTGGAGACTAATTCCCGTTCGAAGATTCGAACACACGTTTGAACGGGACTTCGACATTGCAGCTGGAGACTAATTCCCGTTCGAAGATTCGAACACACGTTTGAACGGGACTTCGACATTGCAGCTGGAGACTAATTCCCGTTCGAAGATTCGAACACACGTTTGAACGGGACTTCGCCATTGCAGCTGGAGACTAATTCCCGTTCGAAGATTCGAACACACGTTTGAACGGGACTTCGACATTGCAGCTGGAGACTAATTCCCGTTCGAAGATTCGAACACACGTTTGAACGGGACTTCAACATTGCAGCCGGAGACTAATTCCCGTTCGAAGATTCGAACACACGTTTGAACGGGACTTCGCCATTGCAGCCGGAGACTAATTCCCGTTCGAAGATTCGAACACACGTTTGAACGGGACTTCGCCATTGCAGCCGGAGACTAATTCCCGTTCGAAGATTCGAACACACGTTTGAACGGGACTTCGCCATTGCAGCCGGAGACTAATTTCCGTTCGAAGATTCGAACACACGTTTGAACGGGACTTCGCCATTGCAGCCGGAGACTAATTTCCGTTCGAATATTCGAACACACGTTTGAACGGGACTTCGCCATTGCAGCCGGAGACTAATTCCCGTTCGAAGATTCGAACACACGTTTGAACGGGACTTCGACATTGCAGCTGGAGACTAATTCCCGTTCGAAGATTCGAACACACGTTTGAACGGGACTTCGCCATTGCAGCCGGAGACTAATTCCCGTTCGAAGATTCGGACACACGTTTGAACGGGACTTCGCCATTGCAGCTGGAGACTAATTCCCGTTCGAAGATTCGAGCACACGTTTGAACGGGACTTCGCCATTGCAGCTGGAGACTAATTCCCGTTCGAAGATTCGAACACACGTTTGAACGGGACTTCGACATTGCAGCTGGAGACTAATTCCCGTTCGAAGATTCGAACACACGTTTGAACGGGACTTCGACATTGCAGCTGGAGACTAATTCCCGTTCGAAGATTCGAACACACGTTTGAACGGGACTTCGCCATTGCAGCTGGAGACTAATTCCCGTTCGAAGATTCGAACACACGTTTGAACGGGACTTCGCCATTGCAGCCGGAGACTAATTCCCGTTCGAAGATTCGAACACACGTTTGAACGGGACTTCGCCATTGCAGCCGGAGACTAATTCCCGTTCGAAGATTCGAACACACGTTTGAACGGGACTTCGTTATTGCAGCTGGAGACTAATTCCCGTTCGAAGATTCGAACACACGTTTGAACGGGACTTCGCCATTGCAGCTGGAGACTAATTCCCGTTCGAAGATTCGAACACACGTTTGAACGGGACTTCGCCATTGCAGCTGGAGACTAATTCCCGTTCGAAGATTCGAACACACGTTTGAACGGGACTTCGCCATTGCAGCTGGAGACTAATTCCCGTTCGAAGATTCGAACACACGTTTGAACGGGACTTCGACATTGCAGCTGGAGACTAATTCCCGTTCGAAGATTCGAACACACGTTTGAACGGGACTTCGACATTGCAGCTGGAGACTAATTCCCGTTCGAAGATTCGAACACACGTTTGAACGGGACTTCGACATTGCAGCTGGAGACTAATTCCCGTTCGAAGATTCGAACACACGTTTGAACGGGACTTCGCCATTGCAGCTGGAGACTAATTCCCGTTCGAAGATTCGAACACACGTTTGAACGGGACTTCGCCATTGCAGCTGGAGACTAATTCCCGTTCGAAGATTCGAACACACGTTTGAACGGGACTTCGACATTGCAGCTGGAGACTAATTCCCGTTCGAAGATTCGAACACACGTTTGAACGGGACTTCGACATTGCAGCTGGAGACTAATTCCCGTTCGAAGATTCGAACACACGTTTGAACGGGACTTCGCCATTGCAGCCGGAGACTAATTCCCGTTCGAAGATTCGGACACACGTTTGAACGGGACTTCGCCATTGCAGCTGGAGACTAATTCCCGTTCGAAGATTCGAGCACACGTTTGAACGGGACTTCGCCATTGCAGCTGGAGACTAATTCCCGTTCGAAGATTCGAACACACGTTTGAACGGGACTTCGACATTGCAGCTGGAGACTAATTACCGTTTGAAGATTCGAACACACGTTTGAACGGGACTTCGACATTGCAGCTGGAGACTAATTCCCGTTCGAAGATTCGAACACACGTTTGAACGGGACTTCGCCATTGCAGCTGGAGACTAATTCCCGTTCGAAGATTCGAACACACGTTTGAACGGGACTTCGCCATTGCAGCCGGAGACTAATTCCCGTTCGAATATTCGAACACACGTTTGAACGGGACTTCGTTATTGCAGCTGGAGACTAATTCCCGTTCGAAGATTCGAAAACACGTTTGAACGGGACTTCGCCATTGCAGCTGGAAACTAATTCCCGTTCGAAGATTCGAACACACGTTTGAACGGGACTTCGCCATTGCAGCTGGAGACTAATTCCCGTTCGAAGATTCGAACACACGTTTGAACTGGACTTCGACATTGCAGCTGGAGACTAATTCCCGTTCGAAGATTCGAACACACGTTTGATCGGGACTTCGCCATTGCAGCTGGAGACTAATTCCCGTTCCAAGATTCGAACACACGTTTGATCGGGACTTCGCCATTGCAGCTGGAGACTAATTCCCGTTCGAAGATTCGAACACACGTTTGAACGGGACTTCGCCATTGCAGCTGGAGACTAATTCCCGTTCGAAGATTCGAACACACGTTTGAACGGGACTTCGCCATTGCAGCCGGAGACTAATTCACGTTCGAAGATTCGAACACACGCTTGAACGGGACTTCGCCATTGCAGCCGGAGACTAATTCCCGTTCGAAGATTCGAACACACGTTTGAACGGGACTTCGCCATTGCAGCTGGAGACTAATTCCCGTTCGAAGATTCGAACACACGTTTGAACGGGACTTCGCCATTGCAGCCGGAGACTAATTCCCGTTCGAAGATTCGAACACACGTTTGAACGGGACTTCGTTATTGCAGCTGGAGACTAATTCCCGTTCGAAGATTCGAACACACGTTTGAACGGGACTTCGCCATTGCAGCTGGAGACTAATTCCCGTTCGAAGATTCGAACACACGTTTGAACGGGACTTCGACATTGCAGCTGGAGACTAATTCCCGTTCGAAGATTCGAACACACGTTTGAACGGGACTTCGACATTGCAGCTGGAGACTAATTCCCGTTCGAAGATTCGAACACACGTTTGAACGGGACTTCGCCATTGCAGCCGGAGACTAATTCCCGTTCGAAGATTCGGACACACGTTTGAACGGGACTTCGCCATTGCAGCTGGAGACTAATTCCCGTTTGAAGATTCGAACACACGTTTGAACGGGACTTCGACATTGCAGCTGGAGACTAATTCCCGTTCGAAGATCCGAACACACGTTTGAACGGGACTTCGCCATTGCAGCTGGAGACTAATTCCCGTTCGAAGATTCGAACACACGTTTGAACGGGACTTCGCCATTGCAGCCGGAGACTAATTCCCGTTCGAAGATTCGAACACACGTTTGAACGGGACTTCGCCATTGCAGCCGGAGACTAATTCCCGTTCGAATATTCGAACACACGTTTGAACGGGACTTCGTTATTGCAGCTGGAGACTAATTCCCGTTCGAAGATTCGAACACACGTTTGAACGGGACTTCGCCATTGCAGCTGGAGACTAATTCCCGTTCGAAGATTCGAACACACGTTTGAACGGGACTTCGCCATTGCAGCTGGAGACTAATTCCCGTTCGAAGATTCAAACACACGTTTGAACGGGACTTCGCCATTGCAGCTGGAGACTAATTCCCGTTCGAAGATTCGAACACACGTTTGAACGGGACTTCGACATTGCAGCTGGAGACTAATTCCCGTTCGAAGATTCGAACACACGTTTGAACGGGACTTCGACATTGCAGCTGGAGACTAATTCCCGTTCGAAGATTCGAACACACGTTTGAACGGGACTTCGACATTGCAGCTGGAGACTAATTCCCGTTCGAAGATTCGAACACACGTTTGAACGGGACTTCGCCATTGCAGCTGGAGACTAATTCCCGTTCGAAGATTCGAACACACGTTTGAACGGGACTTCGCCATTGCAGCCGGAGACTAATTCACGTTCGAAGATTCGAACACACGCTTGAACGGGACTTCGCCATTGCAGCCGGAGACTAATTCCCGTTCGAAGATTCGAACACACGTTTGAACGGGACTTCGCCATTGCAGCTGGAGACTAATTCCCGTTCGAAGATTCGAACACACGTTTGAACGGGACTTCGCCATTGCAGCTGGAGACTAATTCCCGTTCGAAGATTCGAACACACGTTTGAACGGGACTTCGCCATTGCAGCTGGAGACTAATTCCCGTTCGAAGATTCGAACACACGTTTGAACGGGACTTCGACATTGCAGCTGGAGACTAATTCCCGTTCGAAGATTCGAACACACGTTTGAACGGGACTTCGACATTGCAGCTGGAGACTAATTCCCGTTCGAAGATTCGAACACACGTTTGAACGGGACTTCGCCATTGCAGCTGGAGACTAATTCCCGTTCGAAGATTCGAACACACGTTTGAACGGGACTTCGACATTGCAGCTGGAGACTAATTACCGTTTGAAGATTCGAACACACGTTTGAACGGGACTTCGACATTGCAGCTGGAGACTAATTCCCGTTCGAAGATTCGAACACACGTTTGAACGGGACTTCGCCATTGCAGCTGGAGACTAATTCCCGTTCGAAGATTCGAACACACGTTTGAACGGGACTTCGCCATTGCAGCCGGAGACTAATTCCCGTTCGAATATTCGAACACACGTTTGAACGGGACTTCGTTATTGCAGCTGGAGACTAATTCCCGTTCGAAGATTCGAAAACACGTTTGAACGGGACTTCGCCATTGCAGCTGGAAACTAATTCCCGTTCGAAGATTCGAACACACGTTTGAACGGGACTTCGCCATTGCAGCTGGAGACTAATTCCCGTTCGAAGATTCGAACACACGTTTGAACTGGACTTCGACATTGCAGCTGGAGACTAATTCCCGTTCGAAGATTCGAACACACGTTTGATCGGGACTTCGCCATTGCAGCTGGAGACTAATTCCCGTTCCAAGATTCGAACACACGTTTGATCGGGACTTCGCCATTGCAGCTGGAGACTAATTCCCGTTCGAAGATTCGAACACACGTTTGAACGGGACTTCGCCATTGCAGCTGGAGACTAATTCCCGTTCGAAGATTCGAACACACGTTTGAACGGGACTTCGCCATTGCAGCCGGAGACTAATTCACGTTCGAAGATTCGAACACACGCTTGAACGGGACTTCGCCATTGCAGCCGGAGACTAATTCCCGTTCGAAGATTCGAACACACGTTTGAACGGGACTTCGCCATTGCAGCTGGAGACTAATTCCCGTTCGAAGATTCGAACACACGTTTGAACGGGACTTCGCCATTGCAGCCGGAGACTAATTCCCGTTCGAAGATTCGAACACACGTTTGAACGGGACTTCGTTATTGCAGCTGGAGACTAATTCCCGTTCGAAGATTCGAACACACGTTTGAACGGGACTTCGCCATTGCAGCTGGAGACTAATTCCCGTTCGAAGATTCGAACACACGTTTGAACGGGACTTCGACATTGCAGCTGGAGACTAATTCCCGTTCGAAGATTCGAACACACGTTTGAACGGGACTTCGACATTGCAGCTGGAGACTAATTCCCGTTCGAAGATTCGAACACACGTTTGAACGGGACTTCGCCATTGCAGCCGGAGACTAATTCCCGTTCGAAGATTCGGACACACGTTTGAACGGGACTTCGCCATTGCAGCTGGAGACTAATTCCCGTTCGAAGATTCGAGCACACGTTTGAACGGGACTTCGCCATTGCAGCTGGAGACTAATTCCCGTTCGAAGATTCGAACACACGTTTGAACGGGACTTCGACATTGCAGCTGGAGACTAATTACCGTTTGAAGATTCGAACACACGTTTGAACGGGACTTCGACATTGCAGCTGGAGACTAATTCCCGTTCGAAGATTCGAACACACGTTTGAACGGGACTTCGCCATTGCAGCTGGAGACTAATTCCCGTTCGAAGATTCGAACACACGTTTGAACGGGACTTCGACATTGCAGCTGGAGACTAATTCCCGTTCGAAGATTCGAACACACGTTTGAACGGGACTTCGCCATTGCAGCTGGAGACTAATTCCCGTTCGAAGATTCGAACACACGTTTGAACGGGACTTCGCCATTGCAGCCGGAGACTAATTCACGTTCGAAGATTCGAACACACGCTTGAACGGGACTTCGCCATTGCAGCCGGAGACTAATTCCCGTTCGAAGATTCGAACACACGTTTGAACGGGACTTCGCCATTGCAGCTGGAGACTAATTCCCGTTCGAAGATTCGAACACACGTTTGAACGGGACTTCGCCATTGCAGCCGGAGACTAATTCCCGTTCGAAGATTCGAACACACGTTTGAACGGGACTTCGTTATTGCAGCTGGAGACTAATTCCCGTTCGAAGATTCGAACACACGTTTGAACGGGACTTCGCCATTGCAGCTGGAGACTAATTCCCGTTCGAAGATTCGAACACACGTTTGAACGGGACTTCGACATTGCAGCTGGAGAATAATTCCCGTTCGAAGATTCGAACACACGTTTGAACGGGACTTCGACATTGCAGCTGGAGACTAATTCCCGTTCGAAGATTCGAACACACGTTTGAACGGGACTTCGCCATTGCAGCCGGAGACTAATTCCCGTTCGAAGATTCGGACACACGTTTTAACGGGACTTCGCCATTGCAGCTGGAGACTAATTCCCGTTCGAAGATTCGAGCACACGTTTGAACGGGACTTCGCCATTGCAGCTGGAGACTAATTCCCGTTCGAAGATTCGAACACACGTTTGAACGGGACTTCGACATTGCAGCTGGAGACTAATTACCGTTTGAAGATTCGAACACACGTTTGAACGGGACTTCGACATTGCAGCTGGAGACTAATTCCCGTTCGAAGATTCGAACACACGTTTGAACGGGACTTCGCCATTGCAGCTGGAGACTAATTCCCGTTCGAAGATTCGAACACACGTTTGAACGGGACTTCGCCATTGCAGCCGGAGACTAATTCCCGTTCGAATATTCGAACACACGTTTGAACGGGACTTCGTTATTGCAGCTGGAGACTAATTCCCGTTCGAAGATTCGAAAACACGTTTGAACGGGACTTCGCCATTGCAGCTGGAAACTAATTCCCGTTCGAAGATTCGAACACACGTTTGAACGGGACTTCGCCATTGCAGCTGGAGACTAATTCCCGTTCGAAGATTCGAACACACGTTTGAACTGGACTTCGACATTGCAGCTGGAGACTAATTCCCGTTCGAAGATTCGAACACACGTTTGATCGGGACTTCGCCATTGCAGCTGGAGACTAATTCCCGTTCCAAGATTCGAACACACGTTTGATCGGGACTTCGCCATTGCAGCTGGAGACTAATTCCCGTTCGAAGATTCGAACACACGTTTGAACGGGACTTCGACATTGCAGCTGGAGACTAATTCCCGTTCGAAGATTCGAACACACGTTTGAACGGGACTTCGCCATTGCAGCTGGAGACTAATTCCCGTTCGAAGATTCGAACACACGTTTGAACGGGACTTCGACATTGCAGCTGGAGACTAATTCCCGTTCGAAGATTCGAACACACGTTTGAACGGGACTTCGCCATTGCAGCTGGAGACTAATTCCCGTTCGAAGATTCGAACACACGTTTGAACGGGACTTCGCCATTGCAGCTGGAGACTAATTCCCGTTCGAAGATTCGAACACACGTTTGAACGGGACTTCACCATTGCAGCCGGAGACTAATTCCCGTTCGAAGATTCGAACACACGTTTGAACGGGACTTCGCCATTGCAGCCGGAGACTAATTCCCGTTCGAAGATTCGAACACACGTTTGAACGGGACTTCGCCATTGCAGCCGGAGACTAATTCCCGTTCGAAGATTCGAACACACGTTTGAACGGGACTTCGCCATTGCAGCCGGAGACTAATTTCCGTTCGAAGATTCGAACACACGTTTGAACGGGACTTCGCCATTGCAGCCGGAGACTAATTTCCGTTCGAATATTCTAACACACGTTTGAATGGGACTTCGCCATTGCAGCCGGAGACTAATTCCCGTTCGAAGATTCGAACACACGTTTGGACGGGACTTCACCATTGCAGCCGGAGACTAATTCCCGTTCGAAGATTCGAACACACGTTTGAACGGGACTTCGCCATTGCAGCCGGAGACTAGTTCCCGTTCGAAGATTCGGACACACGTTTGAACGGGACTTCGCCATTGCAGCTGGAGACTAATTCCCGTTCGAAGATTCGAGCACACGTTTGAACGGGACTTCGCCATTGCAGCTGGAGACTAATTCCCGTTCGAAGATTCGAACACACGTTTGAACGGGACTTCGACATTGCAGCTGGAGACTAATTCCCGTTTGAAGATTCGAACACACGTTTGAACGGGACTTCGACATTGCAGCTGGAGACTAATTCCCGTTCGAAGATTCGAACACACGTTTGAACGGGACTTCGCCATTGCAGCTGGAGACTAATTCCCGTTCGAAGATTCGAACACACGTTTGAACGGGACTTCGCCATTGCAGCCGGAGACTAATTCCCGTTCGAAGATTCGAACACACGTTTGAACGGGACTTCGCCATTGCAGCCGGAGACTAATTCCCGTTCGAATATTCGAACACACGTTTGAACGAGACTTCGTTATTGCAGCTGGAGACTAATTCCCGTTCGAAGATTCGAACACACGTTTGAACGGGACTTCGCCATTGCAGCTGGAGACTAATTCCCGTTCGAAGATTCGAACACACGTTTGAACGGGACTTCGCCATTGCAGCTGGAGACTAATTCCCGTTCGAAGATTCGAACACACGTTTGAACTGGACTTCGCCATTGCAGCTGGAGACTAATTCCCGTTCGAAGATTCGAACACACGTTTGAACGGGACTTCGACATTGCAGCTGGAGACTAATTCCCGTTCGAAGATTCGAACACACGTTTGAACGGGACTTCGACATTGCAGCTGGAGACTAATTCCCGTTCGAAGATTCGAACACACGTTTGAACGGGACTTCGACATTGCAGCTGGAGACTAATTCCCGTTCGAAGATTCGAACACACGTTTGAACGGGACTTCGCCATTGCAGCTGGAGACTAATTCCCGTTCGAAGATTCGAACACACGTTTGAACGGGACTTCGCCATTGCAGCCGGAGACTAATTCACGTTCGAAGATTCGAACACACGCTTGAACGGGACTTCGCCATTGCAGCCGGAGACTAATTCCCGTTCGAAGATTCGAACACACGTTTGAACGGGACTTCGCCATTGCAGCTGGAGACTAATTCCCGTTCGAAGATTCGAACACACGTTTGAACGGGACTTCACCATTGCAGCCGGAGACTAATTTCCGTTCGAAGATTCGAACACACGTTTGAACGGGACTTCGCCATTGCAGCCGGAGACTAATTTCCGTTCGAATATTCGAACACACGTTTGAATGGGACTTCGCCATTGCAGCCGGAGACTAATTCCCGTTCGAAGATTCGAACACACGTTTGATCGGGACTTCACCATTGCAGCCGGAGACTAATTCCCGTTCGAAGATTCGAACACACGTTTGAACGGGACTTCGCCATTGCAGCCGGAGACTAATTCCCATTCGAAGATTCGGACACACGTTTGAACGGGACTTCGCCATTGCAGCTGGAGACTAATTCCCGTTCGAAGATTCGAGCACACGTTTGAACGGGACTTCGCCATTGCAGCTGGAGACTAATTCCCGTTCGAAGATTCGAACACACGTTTGAACGGGACTTCGACATTGCAGCTGGAGACTAATTCCCGTTTGAAGATTCGAACACACGTTTGAACGGGACTTCGACATTGCAGCTGGAGACTAATTCCCGTTCGAAGATTCGAACACACGTTTGAACGGGACTTCGCCATTGCAGCTGGAGACTAATTCCCGTTCGAAGATTCGAACACACGTTTGAACGGGACTTCGCCATTGCAGCCGGAGACTAATTCCCGTTCGAAGATTCGAACACACGTTTGAACGGGACTTCGCCATTGCAGCCGGAGACTAATTCCCGTTCGAATATTCGAACACACGTTTGAACGGGACTTCGTTATTGCAGCTGGAGACTAATTCCCGTTCGAAGATTCGAACACACGTTTGAACGGGACTTCGCCATTGCAGCTGGAGACTAATTCCCGTTCGAAGATTCGAACACACGTTTGAACGGGACTTCGCCATTGCAGCTGGAGACTAATTCCCGTTCGAAGATTCGAACACACGTTTGAACGGGACTTCGCCATTGCAGCTGGAGACTAATTCCCGTTCGAAGATTCGAACACACGTTTGAACGGGACTTCGACATTGCAGCTGGAGACTAATTCCCGTTCGAAGATTCGAACACACGTTTGAACGGGACTTCGACATTGCAGCTGGAGACTAATTCCCGTTCGAAGATTCGAACACACGTTTGAACGGGACTTCGACATTGCAGCTGGAGACTAATTCCCGTTCGAAGATTCGAACACACGTTTGAACGGGACTTCGCCATTGCAGCTGGAGACTAATTCCCGTTCGAAGATTCGAACACACGTTTGAACGGGACTTCGCCATTGCAGCCGGAGACTAATTCACGTTCGAAGATTCGAACACACGCTTGAACGGGACTTCGCCATTGCAGCCGGAGACTAATTCCCGTTCGAAGATTCGAACACACGTTTGAACGGGACTTCGCCATTGCAGCTGGAGACTAATTCCCGTTCGAAGATTCGAACACACGTTTGAACGGGACTTCGCCATTGCAGCCGGAGACTAATTCCCGTTCGAAGATTCGAACACACGTTTGAACGGGACTTCGTTATTGCAGCTGGAGACTAATTCCCGTTCGAAGATTCGAACACACGTTTGAACGGGACTTCGCCATTGCAGCTGGAGACTAATTCCCGTTCGAAGATTCGAACACACGTTTGAACGGGACTTCGACATTGCAGCTGGAGACTAATTCCCGTTCGAAGATTCGAACACACGTTTGAACGGGACTTCGCCATTGCAGCTGGAGACTAATTCCCGTTCGAAGATTCGAACACACGTTTGAACGGGACTTCGCCATTGCAGCTGGAGACTAATTCCCGTTCGAAGATTCGAACACACGTTTGAACGGGACTTCGCCATTGCAGCTGGAGACTAATTCCCGTTCGAAGATTCGAACACACGTTTGAACGGGACTTCACCATTGCAGCCGGAGACTAATTCCCGTTCGAAGATTCGAACACACGTTTGAACGGGACTTCGCCATTGCAGCCGGAGACTAATTCCCGTTCGAAGATTCGAACACACGTTTGAACGGGACTTCGCCATTGCAGCCGGAGACTAATTCCCGTTCGAAGATTCGAACACACGTTTGAACGGGACTTCGCCATTGCAGCCGGAGACTAATTTCCGTTCGAAGATTCGAACACACGTTTGAACGGGACTTCGCCATTGCAGCCGGAGACTAATTTCCGTTCGAATATTCGAACACACGTTTGAACGGGACTTCGCCATTGCAGCCGGAGACTAATTCCCGTTCGAAGATTCGAACACACGTTTGAACGGGACTTCACCATTGCAGCCGGAGACTAATTCCCGTTCGAAGATTCGAACACACGTTTGAACGGGACTTCGCCATTGCAGCCGGAGACTAATTCCCGTTCGAAGATTCGGACACACGTTTGAACGGGACTTCGCCATTGCAGCTGGAGACTAATTCCCGTTCGAAGATTCGAGCACACGTTTGAACGGGACTTCGCCATTGCAGCTGGAGACTAATTCCCGTTCGAAGATTCGAACACACGTTTGAACGGGACTTCGACATTGCAGCTGGAGACTAATTCCCGTTTGAAGATTCGAACACACGTTTGAACGGGACTTCGACATTGCAGCTGGAGACTAATTCCCGTTCGAAGATTCGAACACACGTTTGAACGGGACTTCGCCATTGCAGCTGGAGACTAATTCCCGTTCGAAGATTCGAACACACGTTTGAACGGGACTTCGCCATTGCAGCCGGAGACTAATTCCCGTTCGAAGATTCGAACACACGTTTGAACGGGACTTCGCCATTGCAGCCGGAGACTAATTCCCGTTCGAATATTCGAACACACGTTTGAACGGGACTTCGTTATTGCAGCTGGAGACTAATTCCCGTTCGAAGATTCGAACACACGTTTGAACGGGACTTCGCCATTGCAGCTGGAGACTAATTCCCGTTCGAAGATTCGAACACACGTTTGAACGGGACTTCGCCATTGCAGCTGGAGACTAATTCCCGTTCGAAGATTCGAACACACGTTTGAACTGGACTTCGACATTGCAGCTGGAGACTAATTCCCGTTCGAAGATTCGAACACACGTTTGATCGGGACTTCGCCATTGCAGCTGGAGACTAATTCCCGTTCGAAGATTCGAACACACGTTTGATCGGGACTTCGCCATTGCAGCTGGAGACTAATTCCCGTTCGAAGATTCGAACACACGTTTGAACGGGACTTCGACATTGCAGCTGGAGACTAATTCCCGTTCGAAGATTCGAACACACGTTTGAACGGGACTTCGACATTGCAGCTGGAGACTAATTCCCGTTCGAAGATTCGAACACATGTTTGAACGGGACTTCGACATTGCAGCTGGAGACTAATTCCCGTTCGAAGATTCGAACACACGTTTGAACGGGACTTCGCCATTGCAGCTGGAGACTAAATCCCGTTCGAAGATTCGAACACACGTTTGAACGGGACTTCGCCATTGCAGCCGGAGACTAATTCACGTTCGAAGATTCGAACACACGCTTGAACGGGACTTCGCCATTGCAGCCGGAGACTAATTCCCGTTCGAAGATTCGAACACACGTTTGAACGGGACTTCGCCATTGCAGCTGGAGACTAATTCCCGTTCGAAGATTCGAACACACGTTTGAACGGGACTTCGCCATTGCAGCCGGAGACTAATTCCCGTTCGAAGATTCGAACACACGTTTGAACTGGACTTCGACATTGCAGCTGGAGACTAATTCCCGTTCGAAGATTCGAACACACGTTTGATCGGGACTTCGCCATTGCAGCTGGAGACTAATTCCCGTTCGAAGATTCGAACACACGTTTGATCGGGACTTCGCCATTGCAGCTGGAGACTAATTCCCGTTCGAAGATTCGAACACACGTTTGAACGGGACTTCGACATTGCAGCTGGAGACTTATTCCCGTTCGAAGATTCGAACACACGTTTGAACGGGACTTCGACATTGCAGCTGGAGACTAATTCCCGTTCGAAGATTCGAACACACGTTTGAACGGGACTTCGACATTGCAGCTGGAGACTAATTCCCGTTCGAAGATTCGAACACACGTTTGAACGGGACTTCGCCATTGCAGCTGGAGACTAATTCCCGTTCGAAGATTCGAACACACGTTTGAACGGGACTTCGCCATTGCAGCCGGAGACTAATTCACGTTCGATGATTCGAACACACGCTTGAACGGGACTTCGCCATTGCAGCCGGAGACTAATTCCCGTTCGAAGATTCGAACACACGTTTGAACGGGACTTCGCCATTGCAGCTGGAGACTAATTCCCGTTCGAAGATTCGAACACACGTTTGAACGGGACTTCGCCATTGCAGCCGGAGACTAATTCCCGTTCGAAGATTCGAACACACGTTTGAACGGGACTTCGTTATTGCAGCTGGAGACTAATTCCCGTTCGAAGATTCGAACACACGTTTGAACGGGACTTCGCCATTGCAGCTGGAGACTAATTCCCGTTCGAAGATTCGAACACACGTTTGAACGAACTTCGACATTGCAGCTGGAGACTAATTCCCGTTCGCAGATTCGAACACACGTTTGAACGGGACTTCGACATTGCAGCTGGAGACTAATTCCCGTTCGAAGATTCCAACACACGTTTGAACGGGACTTCGCCATTGCAGCTGGAGACTAATTCCCGTTCGAAGATTCGAACACACGTTTGAACGGGACTTCGCCATTGCAGCTGGAGACTAATTCCCGTTCGAAGATTCGAACACACGTTTGAAC
The DNA here is from genome assembly GCF_036172605.1 of Pelobates fuscus. Taxonomy (NCBI): domain Eukaryota; kingdom Metazoa; phylum Chordata; class Amphibia; order Anura; family Pelobatidae; genus Pelobates; species Pelobates fuscus. The sequence continues at coordinate 239,296,931 of NC_086322.1, forward strand.
GGGACTTCGCCATTGCAGCCGGAGACTAATTCCCGTTCGAAGATTCGAACACACGTTTGAACGGGACTTCGCCATTGCAGCCGGAGACTAATTCCCGTTCGAAGATTCGAACACACGTTTGAACGGGACTTCGCCATTGCAGCCGGAGACTAATTCCTGTTCGAAGATTCGAACACACGTTTGAACGGGACTTCGCCATTGCAGCCGGAGACTAATTTCCGTTCGAAGATTCGAACACACGTTTGAACGGGACTTCGCCATTGCAGCCGGAGACTAATTTCCGTTCGAATATTCGAACACACGTTTGAACGGGACTTCGCCATTGCAGCCGGAGACTAATTCCCGTTCGAAGATTCGAACACACGTTTGAACGGGACTTCACCATTGCAGCCGGAGACTAATTCCCGTTCGAAGATTCGAACACACGTTTGAACGGGACTTCGCCATTGCAGCCGGAGACTAATTCCCGTTCGAAGATTCGGACACACGTTTGAACGGGACTTCGCCATTGCAGCTGGAGACTAATTCCCGTTCGAAGATTCGAGCACACGTTTGAACGGGACTTCGCCATTGCAGCTGGAGACTAATTCCCGTTCGAAGATTCGAACACACGTTTGAACGGGACTTCGACATTGCAGCTGGAGACTAATTCCCGTTCGAAGTTTCGAACACACGTTTGAACGGGACTTCGACATTGCAGCTGGAGACTAATTCCAGTTCGAAGATTCGAACACACGTTTGAACGGGACTTCGACATTGCAGCTGGAGACTAATTCCCGTTCGAAGATTCGAACACACGTTTGAACGGGACTTCGACATTGCAGCTGGAGACTAATTCCCGTTCGAAGATTCGAACACACGTTTGAACGGGACTTCGCCATTGCAGCTGGAGACTAATTCCCGTTCGAAGATTCGAACACACGTTTGAACGGGACTTCGCCATTGCAGCCGGAGACTAATTCACGTTCGAAGATTCGAACACACGCTTGAACGGGACTTCGCCATTGCAGCCGGAGACTAATTCCCGTTCGAAGATTCGAACACACGTTTGAACGGGACTTCGCCATTGCAGCTGGAGACTAATTCCCGTTTGAAGATTCGAACACACGTTTGAACGGGACTTCGCCATTGCAGCCGGAGACTAATTCCCGTTCGAAGATTCGAACACACGTTTGAACGGGACTTCGACATTGCAGCTGGAGACTAATTCCCGTTTGAAGATTCGAACACACGTTTGAACGGGACTTCGACATTGCAGCTGGAGACTAATTCCCGTTCAAAGATTCGAACACACGTTTGAACGGGACTTTGCCATTGTAGCCGGAGACTAATTCCCGTTCGAAGATTCGAACACACGTTTGAACGGGACTTCGCCATTGCAGCTGGAGACTAATTCCCGTTCGAAGATTCGAACACACGTTTGAACGGGACTTCGACATTGCAGCTGGAGACTAATTCCCGTTCGAATATTCGAACACACGTTTGAACGGGACTTCGCCATTGCAGCCGGAGACTAATTCCCGTTCGAATATTCGAACACACGTTTCAACGGGACTTCGCCATTGCAGCCGGAGACTAATTTCCGTTCGAATATTCGAACACACGTTTGAACGGGACTTCGCCATTGCAGCCGGAGACTAATTCCCGTTCGAAGATTCGAACACACGTTTGAACGGGACTTCACCATTGCAGCCGGAGACTAATTCCCGTTCGAAGATTCGAACACACGTTTGAACGGGACTTCGCCATTGCAGCCGGAGACTAATTTCCGTTCGAATATTCGAACACACGTTTGAACGGGACTTCGCCATTGCAGCCGGAGACTAATTCCCGTTCGAAGATTCGAACACACGTTTGAACGGGACTTCACCATTGCAGCCGGAGACTAATTCCCGTTCGAAGATTCGAACACACGTTTGAACGGGACTTCGCCATTGCAGCCGGAGACTAATTCCCGTTCGAAGATTCGGACACACGTTTGAACGGGACTTCGCCATTGCAGCTGGAGACTAATTCCCGTTCGAAGATTCGAGCACACGTTTGAACGGGACTTCGCCATTGCAGCTGGAGACTAATTCCCGTTCGAAGATTCGAACACACGTTTGAACGGGACTTCGACATTGCAGCTGGAGACTAATTCCCGTTCGAAGTTTCGAACACACGTTTGAACGGGACTTCGACATTGCAGCTGGAGACTAATTCCAGTTCGAAGATTCGAACACACGTTTGAACGGGACTTCGACATTGCAGCTGGAGACTAATTCCCGTTCGAAGATTCGAACACACGTTTGAACGGGACTTCGACATTGCAGCTGGAGACTAATTCCCGTTCGAAGATTCGAACACACGTTTGAACGGGACTTCGCCATTGCAGCTGGAGACTAATTCCCGTTCGAAGATTCGAACACACGTTTGAACGGGACTTCGCCATTGCAGCCGGAGACTAATTCACGTTCGAAGATTCGAACACACGCTTGAACGGGACTTCGCCATTGCAGCCGGAGACTAATTCCCGTTCGAAGATTCGAACACACGTTTGAACGGGACTTCGCCATTGCAGCTGGAGACTAATTCCCGTTTGAAGATTCGAACACACGTTTGAACGGGACTTCGCCATTGCAGCCGGAGACTAATTCCCGTTCGAAGATTCGAACACACGTTTGAACGGGACTTCGACATTGCAGCTGGAGACTAATTCCCGTTCGAAGATTCGAACACACGTTTGAACGGGACTTCGACATTGCAGCTGGAGACTAATTCCCGTTCAAAGATTCGAACACACGTTTGAACGGGACTTTGCCATTGTAGCCGGAGACTAATTCCCGTTCGAAGATTCGAACACACGTTTGAACGGGACTTCGCCATTGCAGCTGGAGACTAATTCCCGTTCGAAGATTCGAACACACGTTTGAACGGGACTTCGACATTGCAGCTGGAGACTAATTCCCGTTCGAATATTCGAACACACGTTTGAACGGGACTTCGCCATTGCAGCCGGAGACTAATTCCCGTTCGAATATTCGAACACACGTTTCAACGGGACTTCGCCATTGCAGCCGGAGACTAATTTCCGTTCGAATATTCGAACACACGTTTGAACGGGACTTCGCCATTGCAGCCGGAGACTAATTCCCGTTCGAAGATTCGAACACACGTTTGAACGGGACTTCACCATTGCAGCCGGAGACTAATTCCCGTTCGAAGATTCGAACACACGTTTGAACGGGACTTCGCCATTGCAGCCGGAGACTAATTCCCGTTCGAAGATTCGGACACACGTTTGAACGGGACTTCGCCATTGCAGCTGGAGACTAATTCCCGTTCGAAGATTCGAGCACACGTTTGAACGGGACTTCGCCATTGCAGCTGGAGACTAATTCCCGTTCGAAGATTCGAACACACGTTTGAACGGGACTTCGACATTGCAGCTGGAGACTAATTCCCGTTCGAAGTTTCGAACACACGTTTGAACGGGACTTCGACATTGCAGCTGGAGACTAATTCCCGTTCGAAGATTCGAACACACGTTTGAACGGGACTTCGACATTGCAGCTGGAGACTAATTCCCGTTCGAAGATTCGAACACACGTTTGAACGGGACTTCGACATTGCAGCTGGAGACTAATTCCCGTTCGAAGATTCGAACACACGTTTGAACGGGACTTCGCCATTGCAGCTGGAGACTAATTCCCGTTCGAAGATTCGAACACACGTTTGAACGGGACTTCGCCATTGCAGCCGGAGACTAATTCACGTTCGAAGATTCGAACACACGCTTGAACGGGACTTCGCCATTGCAGCCGGAGACTAATTCCCGTTCGAAGATTCGAACACACGTTTGAACGGGACTTCGCCATTGCAGCTGGAGACTAATTCCCGTTTGAAGATTCGAACACACGTTTGAACGGGACTTCGCCATTGCAGCCGGAGACTAATTCCCGTTCGAAGATTCGAACACACGTTTGAACGGGACTTCGACATTGCAGCTGGAGACTAATTCCCGTTCGAAGATTCGAACACACGTTTGAACGGGACTTCGACATTGCAGCTGGAGACTAATTCCCGTTCCAAGATTCGAACACACGTTTGAACGGGACTTCGACATTGCAGCTGAAGACTAATTCCCGTTCGAAGATTCGAACACACGTTTGAACGGGACTTTGCCATTGTAGCCGGAGACTAATTCCCGTTCGAAGATTCGAACACACGTTTGAACGGGACTTTGCCATTGTAGCCGGAGACTAATTCCCGTTCGAATATTCGAACACACGTTTGAACGGGACTTCGCCATTGCAGCCGGAGACTAATTCCCGTTCGAAGATTCGAACACACGTTTGAACGGGACTTTGCCATTGCAGCCGGAGACTAATTCCCGTTCGAAGATTCGAACACACGTTTGAACGGGATTTTGCCATTGCAGCCGGAGACTAATTCCCGTTCGAAGATTCGAACACACGTTTGAACGGGACTTCGCCATTGCAGCCGGAGACTAATTCCCGTTCGAATATTCGAACACACGTTTGAACGGGACTTCGCCATTGCAGCCGGAGACTAATTCCCGTTCGAATATTCGAACACACGTTTGAACAGGACTTCGCCATTGCAGCCGGAGACTAATTCCCGTTCGAAGATTCGAACACACGTTTGAACGGGACTTCGCCATTGCAGCTGGAGACTAATTCCCGTTCGAAGATTCGAACACACGTTTGAACGGGACTTCGCCATTGCAGCTGGAGACTAATTCCCGTTCGAAGATTCGAACACACGTTTGAACGGGACTTCACCATTGCAGCCGGAGACTAATTCCCGTTCGAAGATTCGAACACACGTTTGAACGGGACTTCGCCATTGCAGCCGGAGACTAATTCCCGTTCGAAGATTCGAACACACGTTTGAACGGGACTTCGCCATTGCAGCCGGAGACTAATTCCCGTTCGAAGATTCGAACACACGTTTGAACGGGACTTCGCCATTGCAGCCGGAGACTAATTTCCGTTCGAAGATTCGAACACACGTTTGAACGGGACTTCGCCATTGCAGCCGGAGACTAATTTCCGTTCGAATATTCGAACACACGTTTGAACGGGACTTCGCCATTGCAGCCGGAGACTAATTCCCGTTCGAAGATTCGAACACACGTTTGAACGGGACTTCACCATTGCAGCCGGAGACTAATTCCCGTTCGAAGATTCGAACACACGTTTGAACGGGACTTCGCCATTGCAGCCGGAGACTAATTCCCGTTCGAAGATTCGGACACACGTTTGAACGGGACTTCGCCATTGCAGCTGGAGACTAATTCCCGTTCGAAGATTCGAGCACACGTTTGAACGGGACTTCGCCATTGCAGCTGGAGACTAATTCCCGTTCGAAGATTCGAACACACGTTTGAACGGGACTTCGACATTGCAGCTGGAGACTAATTCCCGTTTGAAGATTCGAACACACGTTTGAACGGGACTTCGACATTGCAGCTGGAGACTAATTCCCGTTCGAAGATTCGAACACACGTTTGAACGGGACTTCGCCATTGCAGCTGGAGACTAATTCCCGTTCGAAGATTCGAACACACGTTTGAACGGGACTTCGCCATTGCAGCCGGAGACTAATTCCCGTTCGAAGATTCGAACACACGTTTGAACGGGACTTCGCCATTGCAGCCGGAGACTAATTCCCGTTCGAATATTCGAACACACGTTTGAACGGGACTTCGTTATTGCAGCTGGAGACTAATTCCCGTTCGAAGATTCGAACACACGTTTGAACGGGACTTCGCCATTGCAGCTGGAGACTAATTCCCGTTCGAAGATTCGAACACACGTTTGAACTGGACTTCGACATTGCAGCTGGAGACTAATTCCCGTTCGAAGATTCGAACACACGTTTGATCGGGACTTCGCCATTGCAGCTGGAGACTAATTCCCGTTCGAAGATTCGAACACACGTTTGATCGGGACTTCGCCATTGCAGCTGGAGACTAATTCCCGTTCGAAGATTCGGACACACGTTTGAACGGGACTTCGCCATTGCAGCTGGAGACTAATTCCCGTTCGAAGATTCGAACACACGTTTGAACGGGACTTCGCCATTGCAGCTGGAGACTAATTCCCGTTCGAAGATTCGAACACACGTTTGAACGGGACTTCGCCATTGCAGCCGGAGACTAATTCCCGTTCGAAGATTCGAACACACGTTTGAACGGGACTTCGCCATTGCAGCCGGAGACTAATTCCCGTTCGAATATTCGAACACACGTTTGAACGGGACTTCGTTATTGCAGCTGGAGACTAATTCCCGTTCGAAGATTCGAACACACGTTTGAACGGGACTTCGCCATTGCAGCTGGAGACTAATTCCCGTTCGAAGATTCGAACACACGTTTGAACGGGACTTCGCCATTGCAGCTGGAGACTAATTCCCGTTCGAAGATTCGAACACACGTTTGAACTGGACTTCGACATTGCAGCTGGAGACTAATTCCCGTTCGAAGATTCGAACACACGTTTGATCGGGACTTCGCCATTGCAGCTGGAGACTAATTCCCGTTCGAAGATTCGAACACACGTTTGATCGGGACTTCGCCATTGCAGCTGGAGACTAATTCCCGTTCGAAGATTCGAACACACGTTTGAACGGGACTTCGACATTGCAGCTGGAGACTAATTCCCGTTCGAAGATTCGAACACACGTTTGAACGGGACTTCGACATTGCAGCTGGAGACTAATTCCCGTTCGAAGATTCGAACACATGTTTGAACGGGACTTCGACATTGCAGCTGGAGACTAATTCCCGTTCGAAGATTCGAACACACGTTTGAACGGGACTTCGCCATTGCAGCTGGAGACTAAATCCCGTTCGAAGATTCGAACACACGTTTGAACGGGACTTCGCCATTGCAGCCGGAGACTAATTCACGTTCGAAGATTCGAACACACGCTTGAACGGGACTTCGCCATTGCAGCCGGAGACTAATTCCCGTTCGAAGATTCGAACACACGTTTGAACGGGACTTCGCCATTGCAGCTGGAGACTAATTCCCGTTCGAAGATTCGAACACACGTTTGAACGGGACTTCGCCATTGCAGCCGGAGACTAATTCCCGTTCGAAGATTCGAACACACGTTTGAACTGGACTTCGACATTGCAGCTGGAGACTAATTCCCGTTCGAAGATTCGAACACACGTTTGATCGGGACTTCGCCATTGCAGCTGGAGACTAATTCCCGTTCGAAGATTCGAACACACGTTTGATCGGGACTTCGCCATTGCAGCTGGAGACTAATTCCCGTTCGAAGATTCGAACACACGTTTGAACGGGACTTCGACATTGCAGCTGGAGACTAATTCCCGTTCGAAGATTCGAACACACGTTTGAACGGGACTTCGACATTGCAGCTGGAGACTAATTCCCGTTCGAAGATTCGAACACACGTTTGAACGGGACTTCGACATTGCAGCTGGAGACTAATTCCCGTTCGAAGATTCGAACACACGTTTGAACGGGACTTCGCCATTGCAGCTGGAGACTAATTCCCGTTCGAAGATTCGAACACACGTTTGAACGGGACTTCGCCATTGCAGCCGGAGACTAATTCACGTTCGATGATTCGAACACACGCTTGAACGGGACTTCGCCATTGCAGCCGGAGACTAATTCCCGTTCGAAGATTCGAACACACGTTTGAACGGGACTTCGCCATTGCAGCTGGAGACTAATTCCCGTTCGAAGATTCGAACACACGTTTGAACGGGACTTCGCCATTGCAGCCGGAGACTAATTCCCGTTCGAAGATTCGAACACACGTTTGAACGGGACTTCGTTATTGCAGCTGGAGACTAATTCCCGTTCGAAGATTCGAACACACGTTTGAACGGGACTTCGCCATTGCAGCTGGAGACTAATTCCCGTTCGAAGATTCGAACACACGTTTGAACGGGACTTCGACATTGCAGCTGGAGACTAATTCCCGTTCGAAGATTCGAACACACGTTTGAACGGGACTTCGACATTGCAGCTGGAGACTAATTCCCGTTCGAAGATTCGAACACACGTTTGAACGGGACTTCGCCATTGCAGCTGGAGACTAATTCCCGTTCGAAGATTCGAACACACGTTTGAACGGGACTTCGCCATTGCAGCTGGAGACTAATTCCCGTTCGAAGATTCGAACACACGTTTGAACGGGACTTCGCCATTGCAGCCGGAGACTAATTCCCGTTCGAAGATTCGAACACACGTTTGAACGGGACTTCGCCATTGCAGCTGGAGACTAATTCCCGTTCGAAGATTCGAACACACGTTTGAACGGGACTTCGCCATTGCAGCCGGAGACTAATTCCCGTTCGAAGATTCGAACACACGTTTGAACGGGACTTCGTTATTGCAGCTGGAGACTAATTCCCGTTCGAAGATTCGAACACACGTTTGAACGGGACTTCGCCATTGCAGCTGGAGACTAATTCCCGTTCGAAGATTCGAACACACGTTTGAACGGGACTTCGACATTGCAGCTGGAGACTAATTCCCGTTCGAAGATTCGAACACACGTTTGAACGGGACTTCGACATTGCAGCTGGAGACTAATTCCCGTTCGAAGATTCGAACACACGTTTGAACGGGACTTCGCCATTGCAGCTGGAGACTAATTCCCGTTCGAAGATTCGAACACACGTTTGAACGGGACTTCGCCATTGAAGCTGGAGACTAATTCCCGTTCGAAGATTCGAACACACGTTTGAACGGGACTTCGCCATTGCAGCCGGAGACTAATTCCCGTTCGAAGATTCGAACACACGTTTGAACGGGACTTCGCCATTGCAGCCGGAGACTAATTCCCGTTCGAAGATTCGAACACACGTTTGAACGGGACTTCGCCATTGCAGCCGGAGACTAATTCCCGTTCGAAGATTCGAACACACGTTTGAACGGGACTTCGCCATTGCAGCCGGAGACTAATTTCCGTTCGAAGATTCGAACACACGTTTGAACGGGACTTCGCCATTGCAGCCGGAGACTAATTTCCGTTCGAATATTCGAACACACGTTTGAACGGGACTTCGCCATTGCAGCCGGAGACTAATTCCCGTTCGAAGATTCGAACACACGTTTGAACGGGACTTCACCATTGCAGCCGGAGACTAATTCCCGTTCGAAGATTCGAACACACGTTTGAACGGGACTTCGCCATTGCAGCCGGAGACTAATTCCCGTTCGAAGATTCGGACACACGTTTGAACGGGACTTCGCCATTGCAGCTGGAGACTAATTCCCGTTCGAAGATTCGAGCACACGTTTGAACGGGACTTCGCCATTGCAGCTGGAGACTAATTCCCGTTCGAAGATTCGAACACACGTTTGAACGGGACTTCGACATTGCAGCTGGAGACTAATTCCCGTTCGAAGTTTCGAACACACGTTTGAACGGGACTTCGACATTGCAGCTGGAGACTAATTCCAGTTCGAAGATTCGAACACACGTTTGAACGGGACTTCGACATTGCAGCTGGAGACTAATTCCCGTTCGAAGATTCGAACACACGTTTGAACGGGACTTCGACATTGCAGCTGGAGACTAATTCCCGTTCGAAGATTCGAACACACGTTTGAACGGGACTTCGCCATTGCAGCTGGAGACTAATTCCCGTTCGAAGATTCGAACACACGTTTGAACGGGACTTCGCCATTGCAGCCGGAGACTAATTCACGTTCGAAGATTCGAACACACACTTGAACGGGACTTCGCCATTGCAGCCGGAGACTAATTCCCGTTCGAAGATTCGAACACACGTTTGAACGGGACTTCGCCATTGCAGCTGGAGACTAATTCCCGTTTGAAGATTCGAACACACGTTTGAACGGGACTTCGCCATTGCAGCCGGAGACTAATTCCCGTTCGAAGATTCGAACACACGTTTGAACGGGACTTCGACATTGCAGCTGGAGACTAATTCCCGTTCGAAGATTCGAACACACGTTTGAACGGGACTTCGACATTGCAGCTGGAGACTAATTCCCGTTCAAAGATTCGAACACACGTTTGAACGGGACTTTGCCATTGTAGCCGGAGACTAATTCCCGTTCGAAGATTCGAACACACGTTTGAACGGGACTTCGCCATTGCAGCTGGAGACTAATTCCCGTTCGAAGATTCGAACACACGTTTGAACGGGACTTCGACATTGCAGCTGGAGACTAATTCCCGTTCGAATATTCGAACACACGTTTGAACGGGACTTCGCCATTGCAGCCGGAGACTAATTCCCGTTCGAATATTCGAACACACGTTTCAACGGGACTTCGCCATTGCAGCCGGAGACTAATTTCCGTTCGAATATTCGAACACACGTTTGAACGGGACTTCGCCATTGCAGCCGGAGACTAATTCCCGTTCGAAGATTCGAACACACGTTTGAACGGGACTTCACCATTGCAGCCGGAGACTAATTCCCGTTCGAAGATTCGAACACACGTTTGAACGGGACTTCGCCATTGCAGCCGGAGACTAATTCCCGTTCGAAGATTCGGACACACGTTTGAACGGGACTTCGCCATTGCAGCTGGAGACTAATTCCCGTTCGAAGATTCGAGCACACGTTTGAACGGGACTTCGCCATTGCAGCTGGAGACTAATTCCCGTTCGAAGATTCGAACACACGTTTGAACGGGACTTCGACATTGCAGCTGGAGACTAATTCCCGTTCGAAGTTTCGAACACACGTTTGAACGGGACTTCGACATTGCAGCTGGAGACTAATTCCCGTTCGAAGATTCGAACACACGTTTGAACGGGACTTCGACATTGCAGCTGGAGACTAATTCCCGTTCGAAGATTCGAACACACGTTTGAACGGGACTTCGACATTGCAGCTGGAGACTAATTCCCGTTCGAAGATTCGAACACACGTTTGAACGGGACTTCGCCATTGCAGCTGGAGACTAATTCCCGTTCGAAGATTCGAACACACGTTTGAACGGGACTTCGCCATTGCAGCCGGAGACTAATTCACGTTCGAAGATTCGAACACACGCTTGAACGGGACTTCGCCATTGCAGCCGGAGACTAATTCCCGTTCGAAGATTCGAACACACGTTTGAACGGGACTTCGCCATTGCAGCTGGAGACTAATTCCCGTTTGAAGATTCGAACACACGTTTGAACGGGACTTCGCCATTGCAGCCGGAGACTAATTCCCGTTCGAAGATTCGAACACACGTTTGAACGGGACTTCGACATTGCAGCTGGAGACTAATTCCCGTTCGAAGATTCGAACACACGTTTGAACGGGACTTCGACATTGCAGCTGGAGACTAATTCCCGTTCCAAGATTCGAACACACGTTTGAACGGGACTTCGACATTGCAGCTGAAGACTAATTCCCGTTCGAAGATTCGAACACACGTTTGAACGGGACTTTGCCATTGTAGCCGGAGACTAATTCCCGTTCGAAGATTCGAACACACGTTTGAACGGGACTTTGCCATTGTAGCCGGAGACTAATTCCAGTTCGAATATTCGAACACACGTTTGAACGGGACTTCGCCATTGCAGCCGGAGACTAATTCCCGTTCGAAGATTCGAACACACGTTTGAACGGGACTTTGCCATTGCAGCCGGAGACTAATTCCCGTTCGAAGATTCGAACACACGTTTGAACGGGATTTTGCCATTGCAGCCGGAGACTAATTCCCGTTCGAAGATTCGAACACACGTTTGAACGGGACTTCGCCATTGCAGCCGGAGACTAATTCCCGTTCGAATATTCGAACACACGTTTGAACGGGACTTCGCCATTGCAGCCGGAGACTAATTCCCATTCGAATATTCGAACACACGTTTGAACAGGACTTCGCCATTGCAGCCGGAGACTAATTCCCGTTCGAAGATTCGAACACACGTTTGAACGGGACTTCGCCATTGCAGCCGGAGACTAATTTCCGTTCGAATATTCGAACACACGTTTGAACGGGACTTCGCCATTGCAGCCGGAGACTAATTTCCGTTCGAAGATTCGAACACACGTTTGAACGGGACTTCGCCATTGCAGCTGGAGACTAATTCCCGTTCGAAGATTCGAACACACGTTTGATCGGGACTTCGCCATTGCAGCTGGAGACTAATTCCCGTTCGAAGATTCGAACACACGTTTGAACGGGACTTCGACATTGCAGCTGGAGACTAATTCCCGTTCGAAGATTCGAACACACGTTTGAACGGGACTTCGACATTGCAGCTGGAGACTAATTCCCGTTCCAAGATTCGAACACACGTTTGAACGGGACTTCGACATTGCAGCTGAAGACTAATTCCCGTTCGAAGATTCGAACACACGTTTGAACGGGACTTTGCCATTGTAGCCGGAGACTAATTCCCGTTCGAAGATTCGAACACACGTTTGAACGGGACTTTGCCATTGTAGCCGGAGACTAATTCCCGTTCGAATATTCGAACACACGTTTGAACGGGACTTCGCCATTGCAGCCGGAGACTAATTCCCGTTCGAAGATTCGAACACACGTTTGAACGGGACTTTGCCATTGCAGCCGGAGACTAATTCCCGTTCGAAGATTCGAACACACGTTTGAACGGGATTTTGCCATTGCAGCCGGAGACTAATTCCCGTTCGAAGATTCGAACACACGTTTGAACGGGACTTCGCCATTGCAGCCGGAGACTAATTCCCGTTCGAATATTCGAACACACGTTTGAACGGGACTTCGCCATTGCAGCCGGAGACTAATTCCCGTTCGAATATTCGAACACACGTTTGAACAGGACTTCGCCATTGCAGCCGGAGACTAATTCCCGTTCGAAGATTCGAACACACGTTTGAACGGGACTTCGCCATTGCAGCCGGAGACTAATTTCCGTTCGAATATTCGAACACACGTTTGAACGGGACTTCGCCATTGCAGCCGGAGACTAATTTCCGTTCGAAGATTCGAACACACGTTTGAACGGGACTTCGCCATTGCAGCCGGAGACTAATTTCCGTTCGAAGATTCGAACACACGTTTGAACGGGACTTCGCCATTGCAGCTGGAGACTAATTCCCGTTCGAAGATTCGAACACACGTTTGAACGGGACTTCGACATTGCAGCTGGAGACTAATTCCCGTTCGAAGATTCGAACACACGTTTGATCGGGACTTCGCCATTGCAGCCGGAGACTAATTCCCGTTCGAAGATTCGAACACACGTTTGAACGGGATTTTGCCATTGCAGCCGGAGACTAATTCCCGTTCGAAGATTCGAACACACGTTTGAACGGGACTTCGCCATTGCAGCCGGAGACTAATTCCCGTTCGAATATTCGAACACACGTTTGAACGGGACTTCGCCATTGCAGCCGGAGACTAATTCCCGTTCGAATATTCGAACACACGTTTGAACAGGACTTCGCCATTGCAGCCGGAGACTAATTCCCGTTCGAAGATTCGAACACACGTTTGAACGGGACTTCGCCATTGCAGCCGGAGACTAATTTCCGTTCGAAAATTCGAACACACGTTTGAACGGGACTTCGCCATTGCAGCCGGAGACTAATTTCCGTTCGAAGATTCGAACACACGTTTGAACGGGACTTCGCCATTGCAGCTGGAGACTAATTCCCGTTCGAAGATTCGAACACACGTTTGATCGGGACTTCGCCATTGCAGCTGGAGACTAATTCCCGTTCGAAGATTCGAACACACGTTTGAACGGGACTTCGACATTGCAGCTGGAGACTAATTCCCGTTCGAAGATTCGAACACACGTTTGAACGGGACTTCGACATTGCAGCTGGAGACTAATTCCCGTTCCAAGATTCGAACACACGTTTGAACGGGACTTCGACATTGCAGCTGAAGACTAATTCCCGTTCGAAGATTCGAACACACGTTTGAACGGGACTTTGCCATTGTAGCCGGAGACTAATTCCCGTTCGAAGATTCGAACACACGTTTGAACGGGACTTTGCCATTGTAGCCGGAGACTAATTCCCGTTCGAATATTCGAACACACGTTTGAACGGGACTTCGCCATTGCAGCCGGAGACTAATTCCCGTTCGAAGATTCGAACACACGTTTGAACGGGACTTTGCCATTGCAGCCGGAGACTAATTCCCGTTCGAAGATTCGAACACACGTTTGAACGGGATTTTGCCATTGCAGCCGGAGACTAATTCCCGTTCGAAGATTCGAACACACGTTTGAACGGGACTTCGCCATTGCAGCCGGAGACTAATTCCCGTTCGAATATTCGAACACACGTTTGAACGGGACTTCGCCATTGCAGCCGGAGACTAATTCCCGTTCGAATATTCGAACACACGTTTGAACAGGACTTCGCCATTGCAGCCGGAGACTAATTCCCGTTCGAAGATTCGAACACACGTTTGAACGGGACTTCGCCATTGCAGCCGGAGACTAATTTCCGTTCGAATATTCGAACACACGTTTGAACGGGACTTCGCCATTGCAGCCGGAGACTAATTTCCGTTCGAAGATTCGAACACACGTTTGAACGGGACTTCGCCATTGCAGCCGGAGACTAATTTCCGTTCGAAGATTCGAACACACGTTTGAACGGGACTTCGCCATTGCAGCTGGAGACTAATTCCAGTTCGAAGATTCGAACACACGTTTGAACGGGACTTCGACATTGCAGCTGGAGACTAATTCCCGTTCGAAGATTCGAACACACGTTTGATCGGGACTTTGCCATTGCAGCTGGAGACTAATTCCCGTTCGAAGATTCGAACACACGTTTGATCGGGACTTCGCCATTGCAGCTGGAGACTAATTCCCGTTCGAAGATTCGAACACACGTTTGAACGGGACTTCGACATTGCAGCTGGAGACTAATTCCCGTTCGAAGATTCGAACACACGTTTGAACGGGACTTCGACATTGCAGCTGGAGACTAATTCCCGTTCGAAGATTCGAACACACACTTGAACGGGACTTCGACATTGCAGCTGGAGACTAATTCCCGTTCGAAGATTCGAACACACGTTTGAACGGGACTTCGCCATTGCAGCTGGAGACTAATTCCCGTTCGAAGATTCGAACACACGTTTGAACGGGACTTCACCATTGCAGCCGGAGACTAATTCACGTTCGAAGATTCGAACACACGCTTGAACGGGACTTCGCCATTGCAGCCGGAGACTAATTCCCGTTCGAAGATTCGAACACACGTTTGAACGGGACTTCGCCATAGCAGCTTGAGACTAATTCCCGTTTGAAGATTCGAACACACGTTTGAACGGGACTTCGCCATTGCAGCCGGAGACTAATTCCCGTTCGAAGATTCGAACACACGTTTGAACGGGACTTCGACATTGCAGCTGGAGACTAAATCCCGTTCGAAGATTCGAACACACGTTTGAACGGGACTTCGACATTGCAGCTGGAGACTAATTCCCGTTCCAAGATTCGAACACACGTTTGAACGGGACTTCGACATTGCAGCTGAAGACTAATTCCCGTTCGAAGATTCGAACACACGTTTGAACGGGACTTCGCCATTGCAGCCGGAGACTAATTCCCGTTCGAAGATTCGAACACACGTTTGAACGGGACTTCGCCATTGCAGCTGGAGACTAATTCCCGTTCGAAGATTCGAACACACGTTTGAACGGGACTTCGCCATTGCAGCCGGAGACTAATTCCCGTTCGAAGATTCGAACACACGTTTGAACGGGACTTCGTTATTGCAGCTGGAGACTAATTCCCGTTCGAAGATTCGAACACACGTTTGAACGGGACTTCGCCATTGCAGCTGGAGACTAATTCCCGTTCGAAGATTCGAACACACGTTTGAACGGGACTTCGCCATAGCAGCTGGAGACTAATTCCCGTTCGATTATTCGAACACACGTTTGAACGGGACTTCGCCATTACAGCTGGAGACTAATTCCCGTTCGAAGATTCGAACACACGTTTGAACGGGACTTCGACATTGCAGCTGGAGACTAATTCCCGTTCGAAGATTCGAACACACGTTTGATCGGGACTTCGCCATTGCAGCTGGAGACTAATTCCCGTTCGAAGATTCGAACACACGTTTGAACGGGACTTCGACATTGCAGCTGGAGACTAATTCCCGTTCGAAGATTCGAACACACGTTTGAACGGGACTTCGACATTGCAGCTGGAGACTAATTCCCGTTCGAAGATTCGAACACACGTTTGAACGGGACTTCGCCATTGCAGCTGGAGACTAAATCCCGTTCGAAGATTCGAACACACGTTTGAACGGGACTTCGCCACTGCAGCCGGAGACTAATTCCCGTTCGAAGATTCGAACACACGTTTGAACGGGACTTCACCATTGCAGCCGGAGACTAATTCCCGTTCGAATATTCGAACACACGTTTGAACGGGACTTCGCCAATACAGCCGGAGACTAATTCCCGTTCGAAGATTCGAACACAAATTTGATCGGGACTTCGCCATTGCAGCTGGAGACTAATTCCCGTTCGAAGATTCGAACACACGTTTGAACGGGACTTCGCCACTGCAGCCGGAGACTAATTCCCGTTCGAAGATTCGAACACACGTTTGAATGGACTTCGCCATTGCAGCCGGAGAATAATTCCCGCATGAAGATTCGAACACACGTTTGAACGGGACTTCGCCATTGCAGCCGGAGACTAATTCCCGTTCTAATATTCGAACACACGTTTGAACGGGACTTCGCCATTACAGCCGGAGACTAATTCCCGTTCGAAGATTCGAACACACGTTTGAACGGGACTTCGGCATTGCAGCTGGAGACTAATTCCCATTCGAAGATTCGAACACACGTTTGATCGGGACTTCGCCATTGCAGCTGGAGACTAATTCCCGTTCGAAGATTCGAACACACGTTTGAACGGGACTTCGACATTGCAGCTGGAGACTAATTCCCGTTCGAAGATTCGAACACACGTTTGATCGGGACTTCGCCATTGCAGCTGGAGACTAATTCCCGTTCGAAGATTCGAACACACGTTTGAACGGGACTTCGACATTGCAGCTGGAGACTAATTCCCGTTCGAAGATTCGAACACACGTTTGAACGGGACTTCGACATTGCAGCTGGAGACTAATTCCCGTTCGAAGATTCGAACACACGTTTGAACGGGACTTCGACATTGCAGCTGGAGACTAATTCCCGTTCGAAGATTCGAACACACGTTTGAAATGGACTTCG
The DNA here is from genome assembly GCF_036172605.1 of Pelobates fuscus. Taxonomy (NCBI): domain Eukaryota; kingdom Metazoa; phylum Chordata; class Amphibia; order Anura; family Pelobatidae; genus Pelobates; species Pelobates fuscus. The sequence goes on from NC_086322.1 coordinate 239,314,113, forward strand.
CCATTGCAGCTGGAGACTAATTCCCGTTCGAAGATTCGAACACACGTTTGAACGGGACTTCGCCACTGCAGCCGGAGACTAATTCCCGTTCGAAGATTCGAACACACGTTTGAACGGGACTTCGCCATTGCAGCCGGAGACTAATTCACGTTCGAAGATTCGAACACACGTTTGAACGGGACTTCGCCATTGCAGCCGGAGACTAATTCCCGTTCGAAGATTCGAACACACGTTTGAACGGGACTTCGCCATTGCAGCTGGAGACTAATTCCCGTTCGAAGATTCGAACACACGTTTGATCGGGACTTCGACATTGCAGCTGGAGACTAATTCCCGTTCGAAGATTCGAACACACGTTTGAACGGGACTTCGACATTGCAGCTGGAGACTAATTCCCGTTCGAAGATTCGAACACACGTTTGAACGGGACTTCGCCACTGCAGCCGGAGACTAATTCCCGTTCGAAGATTCGAACACACGTTTGAACGGGACTTTGCCATTGTAGCCGGAGACTAATTCCCGTTCGAATATTCGAACACACGTTTGAACGGGACTTCGCCAATACAGCCGGAGACTAATTCCCGTTCGAAGATTCGAACACACGTTTGAACGGGACTTCGGCATTGCAGCTGGAGACTAATTCCCGTTCGAAGATTCGAACACACGTTTGATCGGGACTTCGCCATTGCAGCTGGAGACTAATTCCCGTTCGAAGATTCGAACACACGTTTGAACGGGACTTCGACATTGCAGCTGGAGACTAATTCCCGTTCGAAGATTCGAACACACGTTTGATCGGGACTTCGCCATTGCAGCTGGAGACTAATTCCCGTTCGAAGATTCGAACACACGTTTGAACGGGACTTCGCCACTGCAGCCGGAGACTAATTCCCGTTCGAAGATTCGAACACACGTTTGAATGGACTTCGCCATTGCAGCCGGAGAATAATTCCCGCATGAAGATTCGAACACACGTTTGAACGGGACTTCGCCATTGCAGCCGGAGACTAATTCCCGTTCTAATATTCGAACACACGTTTGAACGGGACTTCGCCATTACAGCCGGAGACTAATTCCCGTTCGAAGATTCGAACACACGTTTGAACGGGACTTCGGCATTGCAGCTGGAGACTAATTCCCATTCGAAGATTCGAACACACGTTTGATCGGGACTTCGCCATTGCAGCTGGAGACTAATTCCCGTTCGAAGATTCGAACACACGTTTGAACGGGACTTCGACATTGCAGCTGGAGACTAATTCCCGTTCGAAGATTCGAACACACGTTTGATCGGGACTTCGCCATTGCAGCTGGAGACTAATTCCCGTTCGAAGATTCGAACACACGTTTGAACGGGACTTCGACATTGCAGCTGGAGACTAATTCTCGTTCGAAGATTCGAACACACGTTTGAACGGGACTTCGACATTGCAGCTGGAGACTAATTCCCGTTCGAAGATTCGAACACACGTTTGAACGGGACTTCGACATTGCAGCTGGAGACTAATTCCCGTTCGAAGATTCGAACACACGTTTGAAATGGACTTCGCCATTGCAGCTGGAGACTAATTCCCGTTCGAAGATTCGAACACACGTTTGAACGGGACTTCGCCACTGCAGCCGGAGACTAATTCCCGTTCGAAGATTCGAACACACGTTTGAACGGGACTTCGCCATTGCAGCCGGAGACTAATTCACGTTCGAAGATTCGAACACACGTTTGAACGGGACTTCGCCATTGCAGCCGGAGACTAATTCCCGTTCGAAGATTCGAACACACGTTTGAACGGGACTTCGCCATTGCAGCTGGAGACTAATTCCCGTTCGAAGATTCGAACAAACGTTTGATCGGGACTTCGACATTGCAGCTGGAGACTAATTCCCGTTCGAAGATTCGAACACACGTTTGAACGGGACTTCGACATTGCAGCTGGAGACTAATTCCCGTTCGAAGATTCGAACACACGTTTGAACGGGACTTCGCCACTGCAGCCGGAGACTAATTCCCGTTCGAAGATTCGAACACACGTTTGAACGGGACTTTGCCATTGTAGCCGGAGACTAATTCCCGTTCGAATATTCGAACACACGTTTGAACGGGACTTCGCCATTGCAGCCGGAGACTAATTCCCGTTCGAAGATTCGAACACACGTTTGAACGGGACTTCGCCATTGTAGCCGGAGACTAATTCCCGTTCGAATATTCGAACACACGTTTGAACGGGACTTCGCCATTGCAGCCGGAGACTAATTCCCGTTCGAAGATTCGAACACACGTTTGAACGGGACTTCGCCATTGTAGCCGGAGACTAATTCCCGTTCGAATATTCGAACACACGTTTGAACGGGACTTCGCCATTGCAGTCGGAGACTAATTCCCGTTCGAAGATTCGAACGCACGTTTGAACGGGACTTCGCCATTGCAGCCGGAGACTAATTCCCGTTCGAAGATTCGACCAAACGTTTGAACGGGACTTCGCCATTGCAGCCGGAGACTAATTCCCGTTCGAAGATTCGAACACACGTTTGAACGGGACTTCGCCATTGCATCCGGAGACTAATTCCCGTTCGAAGATTCGAACACACGTTTGAACGGGACTTCGCCATTGCAGCCGGAGACTAATTCCCGTTCGAAGATTCGAACACACGTTTGAACGGGACTTCGCCATTGCAGCCGGAGACTAATTCCCGTTCGAAGATTCGAACACACGTTTGAACGGGGCTTCGCCACTGCAGCCGGAGACTAATTCCCGTTCGAAGATTCGAACACACATTTGAACGGGACTTCGCCACTGCAGCCGGAGACTAATTCCCGTTCGAAGATTCGAACGGGACTTCGCCATTGCAGCCGGAGACTAATTCCCGTTCGAAGATTCGAACACACGTTTGAACGGGACTTCGCCACTGCAGCCGGAGACTAATTCCCGTTCGAAGATTCGACCAAACGTTTGAACGGGACTTCGCCATTGCAGCCGGAGACTAATTCCCGTTCGAAGATTCGAACGCACGTTTGAACGGGACTTCGCCATTGCAGCCGGAGACTAATTCCCGTTCGAAGATTCGACCAAACGTTTGAACGGGACTTCGCCATTGCAGCCGGAGACTAATTCCCGTTCGAAGATTCGAACACACGTTTGAACGGGACTTCGCCATTGCATCCGGAGACTAATTCCCGTTCGAAGATTCGAACACACGTTTGAACGGGACTTCGCCATTGCAGCCGGAGACTAATTCCCGTTCGAAGATTCGAACACACGTTTGAACGGGACTTCGCCATTGCAGCCGGAGACTAATTCCCGTTCGAAGATTCGAACACACGTGTGAACGGGGCTTCGCCACTGCAGCCGGAGACTAATTCCCGTTCAAAGATTCGAACACACATTTGAACGGGACTTCGCCACTGCAGCCGGAGACTAATTCCCGTTCGAAGATTCGAACGGGACTTCGCCATTGCAGCCGGAGACTAATTCCCGTTCGAAGATTCGAACACACGTTTGAACGGGACTTCGCCACTGCAGCCGGAGACTAATTCCCGTTCGAAGATTCGACCAAACGTTTGAACGGGACTTCGCCATTGCAGCCGGAGACTAATTCCCGTTCGAAGATTCGAACGCACGTTTGAACGGGACTTCGCCATTGCAGCCGGAGACTAATTCCCGTTCGAAGATTCGACCAAACGTTTGAACGGGACTTCGCCATTGCAGCCGGAGACTAATTCCCGTTCGAAGATTCGAACACACGTTTGAACGGGACTTCGCCATTGCATCCGGAGACTAATTCCCGTTCGAAGATTCGAACACACGTTTGAACGGGACTTCGCCATTGCAGCCGGAGACTAATTCCCGTTCGAAGATTCGAACACACGTTTGAACGGGACTTCGCCATTGCAGCCGGAGACTAATTCCCGTTCGAAGATTCGAACACACGTTTGAACGGGGCTTCGCCACTGCAGCCGGAGACTAATTCCCGTTCGAAGATTCGAACACACATTTGAACGGGACTTCGCCACTGCAGCCGGAGACTAATTCCCGTTCGAAGATTCGAACGGGACTTCGCCATTGCAGCCGGAGACTAATTCCCGTTCGAAGATTCGAACACACGTTTGAACGGGACTTCGCCACTGCAGCCGGAGACTAATTCCCGTTCGAAGATTCGAACGGGACTTCGCCATTGCAGCCGGAGACTAATTCCCGTTCGAAGATTCGAACACACGTTTGAACGGGACTTCGCCACTGCAGCCGGAGACTAATTCCCGTTCGAAGATTCGAACACACGTTTGAACGGGACTTCGCCATTGCAGCCGGAGACTAATTCCCGTTCGAAGATTCGAACACACGTTTGAACGGGACTTCGCCATTGCAGCCGGAGACTAATTCCCGTTCGAAGATTCGAACACACGTTTGAACGGGACTACGCCATTGCATCCGGAGACTAATTCCCGTTCGAAGATTCAAACACACGTTTGAACGGGACTTCGCCATTGCATCCGGAGACTAATTCCCGTTCGAAGATTCGAACACACGTTTGAACGGGAGTTCGCAATTGCAGCCGGAGACTAATTCCCGTTCGAAGATTCGAACACACGTTTGAACGGGACTTCGCCATTGCAGCCGGAGACTAATTCCCGTTCGAAGATTCGAGCACACGTTTGATTGGGACTTCGCCACTGCAGCCGGAGACTAATTCCCGTTCGAAGATTCGAACACACGTTTGAACGGGACTTCGCCACAGCAGCCGGAGACTAATTCCTGTTCGAAGATTCGAACACACGTTTGAACGGACTTCGCCATTGCAGCCGGAGACTAATTCCCGTTCGAAGATTCGAACACACGTTTGAACGGGACTTCGCCATTGCAGCCGGAGACTAATTCCCGTTCGAAGATTCGAACACACGTTTGAACGGGACTTCGCCATTGCAGCCGGAGACTAATTCCCGTTCGAAGATTCGAACACACGTTTGAACGGGACTTCGCCATTGCAGCCGGAGACTAATTCCCGTTCGAAGATTCGAACACACGTTTGAACGGGACTTCGCCATTGCAGCCGGAGACTTCGCCATTGCAGCCGGAGACTAATTCCCGTTCGAAGATTCGAACACACGTTTGAACAGGACTTCGCCATTGCAGCCGGAGACTAATTCCCGTTCGAAGATTCGAACACACGTTTGAACGGTACTTCGACCAATTGCAGCCGGAGACTAATTCCCGTTCAAAGATTCGAACACACGTTTGAACGGGACTTCGCCATTGCAGCTAGAGACTAATTCCCGTTCGAAGATTCGAACACACGTTTGTACGGGACTTCGCCATTGCAGCCGGAGACTAATTCCCGTTCGAAGATTCGACCACACGTTTGAACGGGACTTCGCCATTGCAGCCGGAGACTAATTCCCATTCGAAGATTCGAACACACGTTTGAACGGGACTTCGCCATTGCAGCCTGAGACTAATTCCTGTTCGAAGATTCGAACACACGTTTGAACGGGACTTCGACATTGCAGCTGGAGACTAATTCCCGTTCGAAGATTCGAACACACACTTGAACGGGACTTCGACATTGCAGCTGGAGACTAATTCCCGTTCGAAGATTCGAACACACGTTTGAACGGGACTTCGCCATTGCAGCTGGAGACTAATTCCCGTTCGAAGATTCGAACACACGTTTGAACGGGACTTCACCATTGCAGCCGGAGACTAATTCACGTTCGAAGATTCGAACACACGCTTGAACGGGACTTCGCCATTGCAGCCGGAGACTAATTCCCGTTCGAAGATTCGAACACACGTTTGAACGGGACTTCGCCATTGCAGCTGGAGACTAATTCCCGTTTGAAGATTCGAACACACGTTTGAACGGGACTTCGCCATTGCAGCCGGAGACTAATTCCCGTTCGAAGATTCGAACACACGTTTGAACGGGACTTCGACATTGCAGCTGGAGACTAATTCCCGTTCGAAGATTCGAACACACGTTTGAACGGGACTTCGACATTGCAGCTGGAGACTAATTCCCGTTCCAAGATTCGAACACACGTTTGAACGGGACTTCGACATTGCAGCTGAAGACTAATTCCCGTTCGAAGATTCGAACACACGTTTGAACGGGACTTCGCCATTGCAGCCGGAGACTAATTCCCATTCGAAGATTCGAACACACGTTTGAACGGGACTTCGCCATTGCAGCTGGAGACTAATTCCCGTTCGAAGATTCGAACACACGTTTGAACGGGACTTCGCCATTGCAGCCGGAGACTAATTCCCGTTCGAAGATTCGAACACACGTTTGAACGGGACTTCGTTATTGCAGCTGGAGACTAATTCCCGTTCGAAGATTCGAACACACGTTTGAACGGGACTTCGCCATTGCAGCTGGAGACTAATTCCCGTTCGAAGATTCGAACACACGTTTGAACGGGACTTCGCCATTGCAGCTGGAGACTAATTCCCGTTCGATGATTCGAACACACGTTTGAACGGGACTTCGCCATTACAGCTGGAGACTAATTCCCGTTCGAAGATTCGAACACACGTTTGAACGGGACTTCGACATTGCAGCTGGAGACTAATTCCCGTTCGAAGATTCGAACACACGTTTGATCGGGACTTCGCCATTGCAGCTGGAGACTAATTCCCGTTCGAAGATTCGAACACACGTTTGAACGGGACTTCGACATTGCAGCTGGAGACTAATTCCCGTTCGAAGATTCGAACACACGTTTGAACGGGACTTCGACATTGCAGCTGGAGACTAATTCCCGTTCGAAGATTCGAACACACGTTTGAACGGGACTTCGCCATTGCAGCTGGAGACTAAATCCCGTTCGAAGATTCGAACACACGTTTGAACGGGACTTCGCCACTGCAGCCGGAGACTAATTCCCGTTCGAAGATTCGAACACACGTTTGAACGGGACTTCACCATTGCAGCCGGAGACTAATTCCCGTTCGAATATTCGAACACACGTTTGAACGGGACTTCGCCAATACAGCCGGAGACTAATTCCCGTTCGAAGATTCGAACACACGTTTGAACGGGACTTCGGCATTGCAGCTGGAGACTAATTCCCGTTCGAAGATTCGAACACACGTTTGATCGGGACTTCGCCATTGCAGCTGGAGACTAATTCCCGTTCGAAGATTCGAACACACGTTTGAACGGGACTTCGACATTGCAGCTGGAGACTAATTCCCGTTCGAAGATTCGAACACACGTTTGATCGGGACTTCGCCATTGCAGCTGGAGACTAATTCCCGTTCGAAGATTCGAACACACGTTTGAACGGGACTTCGCCACTGCAGCCGGAGACTAATTCCCGTTCGAAGATTCGAACACACGTTTGAATGGACTTCGCCATTGCAGCCGGAGAATAATTCCCGTATGAAGATTCGAACACACGTTTGAACGGGACTTCGCCATTGCAGCCGGAGACTAATTCACGTTCTAATATTCGAACACACGTTTGAACGGGACTTCGCCATTACAGCCGGAGACTAATTCCCGTTCGAAGATTCGAACACACGTTTGAACGGGACTTCGACATTGAAGCTGGAGACTAATTCCCGTTCGAAGATTCGAACACACGTTTGATCGGGACTTCGCCATTGCAGCTGGAGACTAATTCCCGTTCGAAGATTCGAACACACGTTTGAACGGGACTTCGCCACTGCAGCCGGAGACTAATTCCCGTTCGAAGATTCGAACACACGTTTGAATGGACTTCGCCATTGCAGCCGGAGAATAATTCCCGTATGAAGATTCGAACACACGTTTGAACGGGACTTCGCCATTGCAGCCGGAGACTAATTCCCGTTCTAATATTCGAACACACGTTTGAACGGGACTTCGCCATTACAGCCGGAGACTAATTCCCGTTCGAAGATTCGAACACACGTTTGAACGGGACTTCGACATTGCAGCTGGAGACTAATTCCCGTTCGAAGATTCGAACACACGTTTGATCGGGACTTCGCCATTGCAGCTGGAGACTAATTCCCGTTCGAAGATTCGAACACACGTTTGAACGGGACTTCGACATTGCAGCTGGAGACTAATTCCCGTTCGAAGATTCGAACACACGTTTGAACGGGACTTCGACATTGCAGCTGGAGACTAATTCCCGTTCGAAGATTCGAACACACGTTTGAACGGGACTTCGACATTGCAGCTGGAGACTAATTCCCGTTCGAAGATTCGAACACACGTTTGAAATGGACTTCGCCATTGCAGCTGGAGACTAATTCCCGTTCGAAGATTCGAACACACGTTTGAACGGGACTTCGCCACTGCAGCCGGAGACTAATTCCCGTTCGAAGATTCGAACACACGTTTGAACGGGACTTCGCCATTGCAGCCGGAGACTAATTCACGTTCGAAGATTCGAACACACGTTTGAACGGGACTTCGCCATTGCAGCCGGAGACTAATTCCCGTTCGAAGATTCGAACACACGTTTGAACGGGACTTCGCCATTGCAGCTGGAGACTAATTCCCGTTCGAAGATTCGAACACACGTTTGATCGGGACTTCGACATTGCAGCTGGAGACTAATTCCCGTTCGAAGATTCGAACACACGTTTGAACGGGACTTCGACATTGCAGCTGGAGACTAATTCCCGTTCGAAGATTCGAACACACGTTTGAACGGGACTTCGCCACTGCAGCCGGAGACTAATTCCCGTTCGAAGATTCGAACACACGTTTGAACGGGACTTTGCCATTGTAGCCGGAGACTAATTCCCGTTCGAATATTCGAACACACGTTTGAACGGGACTTCGCCATTGCAGCCGGAGACTAATTCCCGTTCGAAGATTCGAACACACGTTTGAACGGGACTTCGCCATTGTAGCCGGAGACTAATTCCCGTTCGAATATTCGAACACACGTTTGAACGGGACTTCGCCATTGCAGCCGGAGACTAATTCCCGTTCGAAGATTCGAACACACGTTTGAACGGGACTTCGCCATTGTAGCCGGAGACTAATTCCCGTTCGAATATTCGAACACACGTTTGAACGGGACTTCGCCATTGCAGCCGGAGACTAATTCCCGTTCGAAGATTCGAACGCACGTTTGAACGGGACTTCGCCATTGCAGCCGGAGACTAATTCCCGTTCGAAGATTCGACCAAACGTTTGAACGGGACTTCGCCATTGCAGCCGGAGACTAATTCCCGTTCGAAGATTCGAACACAAGTTTGAACGGGACTTCGCCATTGCATCCGGAGACTAATTCCCGTTCGAAGATTCGAACACACGTTTGAACGGGACTTCGCCATTGCAGCCGGAGACTAATTCCCGTTCGAAGATTCGAACACACGTTTGAACGGGACTTCGCCATTGCAGCCGGAGACTAATTCCCGTTCGAAGATTCGAACACACGTTTGAACGGGGCTTCGCCACTGCAGCCGGAGACTAATTCCCGTTCGAAGATTCGAACACACATTTGAACGGGACTTCGCCACTGCAGCCGGAGACTAATTCCCGTTCGAAGATTCGAACGGGACTTCGCCATTGCAGCCGGAGACTAATTCCCGTTCGAAGATTCGAACACACGTTTGAACGGGACTTCGCCACTGCAGCCGGAGACTAATTCCCGTTCGAAGATTCGACCAAACGTTTGAACGGGACTTCGCCATTGCAGCCGGAGACTAATTCCCGTTCGAAGATTCGAACGCACGTTTGAACGGGACTTCGCCATTGCAGCCGGAGACTAATTCCCGTTCGAAGATTCGACCAAACGTTTGAACGGGACTTCGCCATTGCAGCCGGAGACTAATTCCCGTTCGAAGATTCGAACACACGTTTGAACGGGACTTCGCCATTGCATCCGGAGACTAATTCCCGTTCGAAGATTCGAACACACGTTTGAACGGGACTTCGCCATTGCAGCCGGAGACTAATTCCCGTTCGAAGATTCGAACACACGTTTGAACGGGACTTCGCCATTGCAGCCGGAGACTAATTCCCGTTCGAAGATTCGAACACACGTTTGAACGGGGCTTCGCCACTGCAGCCGGAGACTAATTCCCGTTCGAAGATTCGAGCACACATTTGAACGGGACTTCGCCACTGCAGCCGGAGACTAATTCCCGTTCGAAGATTCGAACGGGACTTCGCCATTGCAGCCGGAGACTAATTCCCGTTCGAAGATTCGAACACACGTTTGAACGGGACTTCGCCACTGCAGCCGGAGACTAATTCCCGTTCGAAGATTCGAACGGGACTTCGCCATTGCAGCCGGAGACTAATTCCCGTTCGAAGATTCGAACACACGTTTGAACGGGACTTCGCCACTGCAGCCGGAGACTAATTCCCGTTCGAAGATTCGAACACACGTTTGAACGGGACTTCGCCATTGCAGCCGGAGACTAATTCCCGTTCGAAGATTCGAACACACGTTTGAACGGGACTTCGCCATTGCAGCCGGAGACTAATTCCCGTTCGAAGATTCGAACACACGTTTGAACGGGACTACGCCATTGCATCCGGAGACTAATTCCCGTTCGAAGATTCAAACACACGTTTGAACGGGACTTCGCCATTGCATCCGGAGACTAATTCCCGTTCGAAGATTCGAACACACGTTTGAACGGGAGTTCGCAATTGCAGCCGGAGACTAATTCCCGTTCGAAGATTCGAACACACGTTTGAACGGGACTTCGCCATTGCAGCCGGAGACTAATTCCCGTTCGAAGATTCGAGCACACGTTTGATTGGGACTTCGCCACTGCAGCCGGAGACTAATTCCCGTTCGAAGATTCGAACACACGTTTGAACGGGACTTCGCCACAGCAGCCGGAGACTAATTCCTGTTCGAAGATTCGAACACACGTTTGAACGGACTTCGCCATTGCAGCCGGAGACTAATTCCCGTTCGAAGATTCGAACACACGTTTGAACGGGACTTCGCCATTGCAGCCGGAGACTAATTCCCGTTCGAAGATTCGAACACACGTTTGAACGGGACTTCGCCATTGCAGCCGGAGACTAATTCCCGTTCGAAGATTCGAACACACGTTTGAACAGGACTTCGCCATTGCAGCCGGAGACTAATTCCCGTTCGAAGATTCGAACACACGTTTGAACGGTACTTCGACCAATTGCAGCCGGAGACTAATTCCCGTTCAAAGATTCGAACACACGTTTGAACGGGACTTCGCCATTGCAGCTAGAGACTAATTCCCGTTCGAAGATTCGAACACACGTTTGTACGGGACTTCGCCATTGCAGCCGGAGACTAATTCCCGTTCGAAGATTCGACCACACGTTTGAACGGGACTTCGCCATTGCAGCCGGAGACTAATTCCCATTCGAAGATTCGAACACACGTTTGAACGGGACTTCGCCATTGCAGCCTGAGACTAATTCCCGTTCGAAGATTCGAACACACGTTTGAACGGGACTTCGCCATTGCAGCCGGAGACTAATTCCCGTTCGAAGATTCGAACACACGTTTGAACGGGACTTCGCCATTGCAGCCGGAGACTAATTCCCGTTCGAAGATTCGAACACACGTTTGAACGGGACTTCGCCATTGCAGCCGGAGACTAATTCCCGTTCGAAGATTCGAACACACATTTGAACGGGGCTTCGCCACTGAAACCGGAGACTAATTCCCGTTCGAAGATTCGAACACACGTTTGAACGGGACTTCGCCATTGTAGCCGGAGACTAATTCCCGTTCGAATATTCGAACACACGTTTGAACGGGACTTCGCCATTGCAGCCGGAGACTAATTCCCGTTCGAAGATTCGAACACACGTTTGAACGGGACTTCGCCATTGTAGCCGGAGACTAATTCCCGTTCGAATATTCGAACACACGTTTGAACGGGACTTCGCCATTGCAGCCGGAGACTAATTCCCGTTCGAAGATTCGAACACACGTTTGAACGGGACTTCGCCACTGCAGCCGGAGACTAATTCCCGTTCGAAGATTCGACCAAACGTTTGAACGGGACTTCGCCATTGCAGCCGGAGACTAATTCCCGTTCGAAGATTCGAACGCACGTTTGAACGGGACTTCGCCATTGCAGCCGGAGACTAATTCCCGTTCGAAGATTCGACCAAACGTTTGAACGGGACTTCGCCATTGCAGCCGGAGACTAATTCCCGTTCGAAGATTCGAACACACGTTTGAACGGGACTTCGCCATTGCATCCGGAGACTAATTCCCGTTCGAAGATTCGAACACACGTTTGAACGGGACTTCGCCATTGCAGCCGGAGACTAATTCCCGTTCGAAGATTCGAACACACGTTTGAACGGGACTTCGCCATTGCAGCCGGAGACTAATTCCCGTTCGAAGATTCGAACACACGTTTGAACGGGGCTTCGCCACTGCAGCCGGAGACTAATTCTCGTTCGAAGATTCGAACGGGACTTCGCCATTGCAGCCGGAGACTAATTCCCGTTCGAAGATTCGAACACACGTTTGAACGGGACTTCGCCACTGCAGCCGGAGACTAATTCCCGTTCGAAGATTCGACCAAACGTTTGAACGGGACTTCGCCATTGCAGCCGGAGACTAATTCCCGTTCGAAGATTCGAACGCACGTTTGAACGGGACTTCGCCATTGCAGCCGGAGACTAATTCCCGTTCGAAGATTCGACCAAACGTTTGAACGGGACTTCGCCATTGCAGCCGGAGACTAATTCCCGTTCGAAGATTCGAACACACGTTTGAACGGGACTTCGCCATTGCATCCGGAGACTAATTCCCGTTCGAAGATTCGAACACACGTTTGAACGGGACTTCGCCATTGCAGCCGGAGACTAATTCCCGTTCGAAGATTCGAACACACGTTTGAACGGGACTTCGCCATTGCAGCCGGAGACTAATTCCCGTTCGAAGATTCGAACACACGTTTGAACGGGGCTTCGCCACTGCAGCCGGAGACTAATTCCCGTTCGAAGATTCGAACACACATTTGAACGGGACTTCGCCACTGCAGCCGGAGACTAATTCCCGTTCGAAGATTCGAACGGGACTTCGCCATTGCAGCCGGAGACTAATTCCCGTTCGAAGATTCGAACACACGTTTGAACGGGACTTCGCCACTGCAGCCGGAGACTAATTCCCGTTCGAAGATTCGAACGGGACTTCGCCATTGCAGCCGGAGACTAATTCCCGTTCGAAGATTCGAACACACGTTTGAACGGGACTTCGCCACTGCAGCCGGAGACTAATTCCCGTTCGAAGATTCGAACACACGTTTGAACGGGACTTCGCCATTGCAGCCGGAGACTAATTCCCGTTCGAAGATTCGAACACACGTTTGAACGGGACTTCGCCATTGCAGCCGGAGACTAATTCCCGTTCGAAGATTCGAACACACGTTTGAACGGGACTACGCCATTGCATCCGGAGACTAATTCCCGTTCGAAGATTCAAACACACGTTTGAACGGGACTTCGCCATTGCATCCGGAGACTAATTCCCGTTCGAAGATTCGAACACACGTTTGAACGGGAGTTCGCAATTGCAGCCGGAGACTAATTCCCGTTCGAAGATTCGAACACACGTTTGAACGGGACTTCGCCATTGCAGCCGGAGACTAATTCCCGTTCGAAGATTCGAGCACACGTTTGATTGGGACTTCGCCACTGCAGCCGGAGACTAATTCCCGTTCGAAGATTCGAACACACGTTTGAACGGGACTTCGCCACAGCAGCCGGAGACTAATTCCTGTTCGAAGATTCGAACACACGTTTGAACGGACTTCGCCATTGCAGCCGGAGACTAATTCCCGTTCGAAGATTCGAACACACGTTTGAACGGGACTTCGCCATTGCAGCCGGAGACTAATTCCCGTTCGAAGATTCGAACACACGTTTGAACGGGACTTCGCCATTGCAGCCGGAGACTAATTCCCGTTCGAAGATTCGAACACACGTTTGAACGGGACTTCGACATTGCAGCCGGAGACTAATTCCCGTTCGAAGATTCGAACACACGTTTGAACGGGACTTCGCCATTGCAGCCGGAGACTTCGCCATTGCAGCCGGAGACTAATTCCCGTTCGAAGATTCGAACACACGTTTGAACAGGACTTCGACCAATTGCAGCCGGAGACTAATTCCCGTTCAAAGATTCGAACACACGTTTGAACGGGACTTCGCCATTGCAGCTAGAGACTAATTCCCGTTCGAAGATTCGAACACACGTTTGTACGGGACTTCGCCATTGCAGCCGGAGACTAATTCCCGTTCGAAGATTCGAACACACGTTTGAACGGGACTTCGCCATTGCAGCCGGAGACTAATTCCCGTTCGAAGATTCGAACACACGTTTGAACGGGACTACGCCATTGCATCCGGAGACTAATTCCCGTTCGAAGATTCAAACACACGTTTGAACGGGACTTCGCCATTGCATCCGGAGACTAATTCCCGTTCGAAGATTCGAACACACGTTTGAACGGGAGTTCGCAATTGCAGCCGGAGACTAATTCCCGTTCGAAGATTCGAACACACGTTTGAACGGGACTTCGCCATTGCAGCCGGAGACTAATTCCCGTTCGAAGATTCGAGCACACGTTTGATTGGGACTTCGCCACTGCAGCCGGAGACTAATTCCCGTTCGAAGATTCGAACACACGTTTGAACGGTACTTTGCCACAGCAGCCGGAGACTAATTCCTGTTCGAAGATTCGAACACACGTTTGAACGGACTTCGCCATTGCAGCCGGAGACTAATTCCCGTTCGAAGATTCGAACACACGTTTGAACGGGACTTCGCCATTGCAGCCGGAGACTAATTCCCGTTCGAAGATTCGAACACACGTTTGAACGGGACTTCGCCATTGCAGCCGGAGACTAATTCCCGTTCGAAGATTCGAACACACGTTTGAACGGGACTTCGCCATTGCAGCCGGAGACTAATTCCCGTTCGAAGATTCGAACACACGTTTGAACGGGACTTCGCCATTGCAGCCGGAGACTTCGCCATTGCAGCCGGAGACTAATTCCCGTTCGAAGATTCGAACACACGTTTGAACAGGACTTCACCATTGCAGCCGGAGACTAATTCCCGTTCGAAGATTCGAACACACGTTTGAACGGTACTTCGACCAATTGCAGCCGGAGACTAATTCCCGTTCAAAGATTCGAACACACGTTTGAACGGGACTTCGCCATTGCAGCTAGAGACTAATTCCCGTTCGAAGATTCGAACACACGTTTGTACGGGACTTCGCCATTGCAGCCGGAGACTAATTCCCGTTCGAAGATTCGACCACACGTTTGAACGGGACTTCGCCATTGCAGCCGGAGACTAATTCCCATTCGAAGATTCGAACACACGTTTGAACGGGACTTCGCCATTGCAGCCGGAGACTAATTCCCGTTCGAAGATTCGAACACACGTTTGAACGGGACTTCGCCATTGCAGCCGGAGACTAATTCCCGTTCGAAGATTCGAACACACGTTTGAACGGGGCTTCGCCATTGCAGCCGGAGACTAATTCCCGTTCGAAGATTCGAACACACATTTGAACGGGGCTTCGCCACTGAAACCGGAGACTAATTCCCGTTCGAAGATTCGAACACACATTTGAACGGGACTTCGCCACTGCAGCCGGAGACTAATTCCCGTTCGAAGATTCGAACACACGTTTGAACGGGACTTCGCCACTGCAGCCGGAGACTAATTCCCGTTCGAAGATTCGAACACACGTTTGAACGGGACTTCGCCATTGCAGCCGGAGACTAATTCCCGTTCGAAGATTCGAACACACGTTTGAACGGGACTTCGCCATTGCAGCCGGAGACTAATTCCCGTTCGAAGATTCGAACACACGTTTGAACGGGACTTCGCCACTGCAGCCGGAGACTAATTCCCGTTCGAAGATTCGAACACACGTTTGAACGGGACTTCGCCACTGCAGCCGGAGACTAATTCCCGTTCGAAGATTCGAACACACGTTTGAACGGGACTTCGCCATTGCAGCCGGAGACTAATTCCCGTTCGAAGATTCGAACACACGTTTGAACGGGACTTCGCCATTGCAGCCGGAGACTAATTCCCGTTCGAAGATTCGAACACACGTTTGAACGGGACTACGCCATTGCATCCGGAGACTAATTCCCGTTCGAAGATTCGAACACACGTTTGAACGGGACTTCGCCATTGCATCCGGAGACTAATTCCCGTTCGAAGATTCGAACACACGTTTGAACGGGAGTTCGCAATTGCAGCCGGAGACTTCGCCATTGCAGCCGGAGACTAATTCCCGTTCGAAGATTCGAACACACGTTTGAACAGGACTTCGCCATTGCAGCCGGAGACTAATTCCCGTTCGAAGATTTGAACACACGTTTGAACGGGACTTCGCCATTGCAGCCAGAGACTAATTCCCGTTCGAAGATTCGAACACACGTTTGAACGGGACTTCGCCATTGCAGCCGGAGACTAATTCCCGTTCGAAGATTCGAACACACGTTTGAACGGGACTACGCCATTGCATCCGGAGACTAATTCCCGTTCGAAGATTCGAACACACGTTTGAACGGGACTTCGCCATTGCATCCGGAGACTAATTCCCGTTCGAAGATTCGAACACACGTTTGAACGGGAGTTCGCAATTGCAGCCGGAGACTAATTCCCGTTCGAAGATTCGAACACACGTTTGAACGGGACTTCGCCATTGCAGCCGGAGACTAATTCCCGTTCGAAGATTCGAGCACACGTTTGAACGGGACTTCACCACTGCAGCCGTAGACTAATTCCCGTTCGAAGATTCGAACACACGTTTGAACGGGACTTCGCCACTGCAGCCGGAGACTAATTCCCGTTCGAAGATTCGAACACACGTTTGAACGGGACTTCGCCATTGCAGCCGGAGACTTCGCCATTGCAGCCGGAGACTAATTCCCGTTCGAAGATTCGAACACACGTTTGAACAGGACTTCGCCATTGCAGCCGGAGACTAATTCCCGTTCGAAGATTCGAACACACGTTTGAACGGGACTTCGCCACTGCAGCCGGAGACTAATTCCCGTTCGAAGATTCGAACACACGTTTGAACGGGACTTCGCCATTGCAGCCGGAGACTTCGCCATTGCAGCCGGAGACTAATTCCCGTTCGAAGATTCGAACACACGTTTGAACGGGACTTCGCCACTGCAGCCGGAGACTAATTCCCGTTCGAAGATTCGAACACACGTTTGAACGGGACTTCGCCATTGCAGCCGGAGACTTCGCCATTGCAGCCGGAGACTAATTCCCGTTCGAAGATTCGAACACACGTTTGAACAGGACTTCGCCATTGCAGCCGGAGACTAATTCCCGTTCGAAGATTCGAACACACGTTTGAACGGGACTTCGCCATTGCAGCCGGAGACTAATTCCCGTTCGAAGATTCGAACACACGTTTGAACGGGACTTCGCCACTGCAGCCGGAGACTAATTCCCGTTCGAAGATTCGAACACACGTTTGAACGGGACTTCGCCACTGCAGCCGGAGACTAATTCCCGTTCGAAGATTCGAACACACGTTTGAACGGGACTTCGCCACTGCAGCCGGAGACTAATTCCCGTTCGAAGATTCGAACACACGTTTGAACGGGACTTCGCCATTGCAGCCGGAGACTTCGCCATTGCAGCCGGAGACTAATTCCCGTTCGAAGATTCGAACACACGTTTGAACAGGACTTCGCCATTGCAGCCGGAGACTAATTCCCGTTCGAAGATTCGAACACACGTTTGAACGGGACTTCGCCATTGCAGCCGGAGACTAATTCCCGTTCGAAGATTCGAACACACGTTTGAACGGGACTTCGCCATTGCAGCCGGAGACTTCGCCATTGCAGCCGGAGACTAATTCCCGTTCGAAGTTTCGAACACACGTTTGAACAGGACTTCGCCATTGCAGCCGGAGACTAATTCCCGTTCGAAGATTCGAACACACGTTTGAACGGGACTTCGCCATTGCAGCCGGAGACTAATTCCCGTTCGAAGATTCGAACACACGTTTGAACGGGACTTCGCCTTTGCAGCTAGAGACTAATTCCCGTTCGAAGATTCGAACACACGTTTGAACGGGACTTCGCCACTGCAGCCGGAGACTAATTCCCGTTCGAAGATTCGAACACACGTTTGAACGGACTTCGCCATTGCAGCCGGAGACTAATTCCCGTTCGAAGATTCGAACACACGTTTGAACGGGACTTCGCCATTGCAGCCGGAGACTAATTCCCATTCGAAGATTCGAACACACGTTTGAACGGGACTTCGCCATTGCAGCCGGAGACTAATTCCCGTTCGAAGATTCGAACACACGTTTGAACGGGACTTCGCCATTGCAGCTGGAGACTAATTCCCGTTCGAAGATTCGAACACACGTTTGAACGGGACTTCGCCATTGCAGCTGGAGACTAATTCCCGTTCGAAGATTCGAACACACGTTTGAACGGGACTTCGCCATTGCAGCCGGAGACTTCGCCATTGCAGCCGGAGACTAATTCCCGTTCGAAGATTCGAACACACGTTTGAACAGGACTTCGCCATTGCAGCCGGAGACTAATTCCCGTTCGAAGATTCGAACACACGTTTGAACGGGACTTCGCCATTGCAGCCGGAGACTAATTCCCGTTCGAAGATTCGAACACACGTTTGAACGGGACTTCGCCATTGCAGCCGGAGACTAATTCCAGTTCGAAGATTCGAACACACGTTTGAACGGGACTTCGCCATTGCAGCCGGAGACTTCGCCATTGCAGCCGGAGACTAATTCCCGTTCGAAGATTCGAACACACGTTTGAACAGGACTTCGCCATTGCAGCCGGAGACTAATTCCCGTTCGAAGATTCGAACACACGTTTGAACGGGACTTCGCCATTGCAGCCGGAGACTAATTCCCGTTCGAAGATTCGAACACACGTTTGAACGGGACTTCGCCATTGCAGCCGGAGACTAATTCCCGTTCGAAGATTCGAACACACGTTTGAACGGGACTTCGCCATTGCAGCCGGAGACTTCGCCATTGCAGCCGGAGACTAATTCCCGTTCGAAGATTCGAACACACGTTTGAACAGGACTTTGCCATTGCAGCCGGAGACTAATTCCCGTTCGAAGATTCGAACACACGTTTGAACGGGACTTCGCCATTGCAGCCGGAGACTAATTCCCGTTCGAAGATTCGAACACACGTTTGAATGGGACTTCGCCATTGCAGCTAGAGACTAATTCCCGTTCGAAGATTCGAACACACGTTTGAACGGGACTTCGCCATTGCAGCCGGAGACTAATTCCCGTTCGAAGATTCGACCACACGTTTGAACGGGACTTCGCCATTTCAGCCGGAGACTAATTCCCATTCGAAGATTCGAACACACGTTTGAACGGGACTTCGCCATTGCAGCCTGAGACTAATTCCCGTTCGAAGATTCGAACACACGTTTGAACGGGACTTCGCCACTGCAGCCGGAAACTAAATCCCGTTCGAAGATTCGAACACACGTTTGAACGGGACTTTGCCATTGTAGCCGGAGACTAATTCCCGTTCGAATATTCGAACACACGTTTGAACGGGACTTCGCCATTGCAGCCGGAGACTAATTCCCGTTCGAAGATTCGAACACACGTTTGAACGGGACTTCGCCATTGTAGCCGGAGACTAATTCCCGTTCGAATATTCGAACACACGTTTGAACGGGACTTCGCCATTGCAGCCGGAGACTAATTCCCGTTCGAAGATTCGAACGCACGTTTGAACGGGACTTCGCCATTGCAGCCGGAGACTAATTCCCGTTCGAAGATTCGAACACACGTTTGAACGGGACTTCGCCATTGCAGCCGGAGACTAATTCCCGTTCGAAGATTCGAACACACGTTTGAACGGGAGTGCGTAATTGCAGCCGGAGACTAATTCCCGTTCGAAGATTCGAACACACGTTTGAACGGGACTTCGCCACTGCAGCCGGAGACTAATTCCCGTTCGAAGATTCGAACACACGTTTGAACGGGACTTCGCCATTGCAGCCGGAGACTAATTCCCGTTCGAAGATTCGAACACACGTTTGAACGGGACTTCGCCATTGCAGCCGGAGACTAATTCCCGTTCGAAGATTCGAACACACGTTTGAACGGGACTTCGCCATTGCAGCCGGAGACTAATTCCCGTTCGAAGATTCAAACACACATTTGAACGGGGCTTCGCCACTGAAACCGGAGACTAATTCCCGTTCGAAGATTCGAACACACATTTGAACGGGACTTCGCCATTGCAGCCGGAGACTAATTCCCGTTCGAAGATTCGAACACACGTTTGAACGGGACTTCGCCACTGCAGCCGGAGACTAATTCCCGTTCGAAGATTCGAACACACATTTGAACGGGACTTCGCCACTGCAGCCGGAGACTAATTCCCGTTCGAAGATTCGAACACACGTTTGAACGGGACTTCGCCATTGCAGCCGGAGACTAATTCCCGTTCGAAGATTCGAACACACGTTTGAACGGGACTTCGCCATTGCAGCCGGAGACTAATTCCCGTTCGAAGATTCGAACACACGTTTGAACGGGACTACGCCATTGCATCCGGAGACTAATTCCCGTTCGAAGATTCGAACACACGTTTGAACGGGACTTCGCCATTGCATCCGGAGACTAATTCCCGTTCGAAGATTCGAACACACGTTTGAACGGGAGTTCGCAATTGCAGCCGGAGACTAATTCCCGTTCGAAGATTCGAACACACGTTTGAACGGGACTTCGCCATTGCAGCCGGAGACTAATTCCCGTTCGAAGATTCGAGCACACGTTTGAACGGGACTTCGCCTTTGCAGCTAGAGACTAATTCCCGTTCGAAGATTCGAACACACGTTTGAACGGGACTTCGCCACTGCAGCCGGAGACTAATTCCCGTTCGAAGATTCGAACACACGTTTGAACGGACTTCGCCATTGCAGCCGGAGACTAATTCCCGTTCGAAGATTCGAACACACGTTTGAACGGGACTTCGCCATTGCAGCCGGAGACTAATTCCCATTCGAAGATTCGAACACACGTTTGAACGGGACTTCGCCATTGCAGCCGGAGACTAATTCCCGTTCGAAGATTCGAACACACGTTTGAACGGGACTTCGCCATTGCAGCTGGAGACTAATTCCCGTTCGAAGATTCGAACACACGTTTGAACGGGACTTCGCCATTGCAGCTGGAGACTAATTCCCGTTCGAAGATTCGAACACACGTTTGAACGGGACTTCGCCATTGCAGCCGGAGACTTCGCCATTGCAGCCGGAGACTAATTCCCGTTCGAAGATTCGAACACACGTTTGAACAGGACTTCGCCATTGCAGCCGGAGACTAATTCCCGTTCGAAGATTCGAACACACGTTTGAACGGGACTTCGCCATTGCAGCCGGAGACTAATTCCCGTTCGAAGATTCGAACACACGTTTGAACGGGACTTCGCCATTGCAGCCGGAGACTAATTCCAGTTCGAAGATTCGAACACACGTTTGAACGGGACTTCGCCATTGCAGCCGGAGACTTCGCCATTGCAGCCGGAGACTAATTCCCGTTCGAAGATTCGAACACACGTTTGAACAGGACTTCGCCATTGCAGCCGGAGACTAATTCCCGTTCGAAGATTCGAACACACGTTTGAACGGGACTTCGCCATTGCAGCCGGAGACTAATTCCCGTTCGAAGATTCGAACACACGTTTGAACGGGACTTCGCCATTGCAGCCGGAGACTAATTCCCGTTCGAAGATTCGAACACACGTTTGAACGGGACTTCGCCATTGCAGCCGGAGACTTCGCCATTGCAGCCGGAGACTAATTCCCGTTCGAAGATTCGAACACACGTTTGAACAGGACTTTGCCATTGCAGCCGGAGACTAATTCCCGTTCGAAGATTCGAACACACGTTTGAACGGGACTTCGCCATTGCAGCCGGAGACTTCGCCATTGCAGCCGGAGACTAATTCCCGTTCGAAGATTCGAACACACGTTTGAACGGGACTTCGCCACTGCAGCCGGAGACTAATTCCCGTTCGAAGATTCGAACACACGTTTGAACGGGACTTCGCCATTGCAGCCGGAGACTTCGCCATTGCAGCCGGAGACTAATTCCCGTTCGAAGATTCGAACACACGTTTGAACAGGACTTCGCCATTGCAGCCGGAGACTAATTCCCGTTCGAAGATTCGAACACACGTTTGAACGGGACTTCGCCATTGCAGCCGGAGACTAATTCCCGTTCGAAGATTCGAACACACGTTTGAACGGGACTTCGCCACTGCAGCCGGAGACTAATTCCCGTTCGAAGATTCGAACACACGTTTGAACGGGACTTCGCCACTGCAGCCGGAGACTAATTCCCGTTCGAAGATTCGAACACACGTTTGAACGGGACTTCGCCACTGCAGCCGGAGACTAATTCCCGTTCGAAGATTCGAACACACGTTTGAACGGGACTTCGCCATTGCAGCCGGAGACTTCGCCATTGCAGCCGGAGACTAATTCCCGTTCGAAGATTCGAACACACGTTTGAACAGGACTTCGCCATTGCAGCCGGAGACTAATTCCCGTTCGAAGATTCGAACACACGTTTGAACGGGACTTCGCCATTGCAGCCGGAGACTAATTCCCGTTCGAAGATTCGAACACACGTTTGAACGGGACTTCGCCATTGCAGCCGGAGACTTCGCCATTGCAGCCGGAGACTAATTCCCGTTCGAAGTTTCGAACACACGTTTGAACAGGACTTCGCCATTGCAGCCGGAGACTAATTCCCGTTCGAAGATTCGAACACACGTTTGAACGGGACTTCGCCATTGCAGCCGGAGACTAATTCCCGTTCGAAGATTCGAACACACGTTTGAACGGGACTTCGCCTTTGCAGCTAGAGACTAATTCCCGTTCGAAGATTCGAACACACGTTTGAACGGGACTTCGCCACTGCAGCCGGAGACTAATTCCCGTTCGAAGATTCGAACACACGTTTGAACGGACTTCGCCATTGCAGCCGGAGACTAATTCCCGTTCGAAGATTCGAACACACGTTTGAACGGGACTTCGCCATTGCAGCCGGAGACTAATTCCCATTCGAAGATTCGAACACACGTTTGAACGGGACTTCGCCATTGCAGCCGGAGACTAATTCCCGTTCGAAGATTCGAACACACGTTTGAACGGGACTTCGCCATTGCAGCTGGAGACTAATTCCCGTTCGAAGATTCGAACACACGTTTGAACGGGACTTCGCCATTGCAGCTGGAGACTAATTCCCGTTCGAAGATTCGAACACACGTTTGAACGGGACTTCGCCATTGCAGCCGGAGACTTCGCCATTGCAGCCGGAGACTAATTCCCGTTCGAAGATTCGAACACACGTTTGAACAGGACTTCGCCATTGCAGCCGGAGACTAATTCCCGTTCGAAGATTCGAACACACGTTTGAACGGGACTTCGCCATTGCAGCCGGAGACTAATTCCCGTTCGAAGATTCGAACACACGTTTGAACGGGACTTCGCCATTGCAGCCGGAGACTAATTCCAGTTCGAAGATTCGAACACACGTTTGAACGGGACTTCGCCATTGCAGCCGGAGACTTCGCCATTGCAGCCGGAGACTAATTCCCGTTCGAAGATTCGAACACACGTTTGAACAGGACTTCGCCATTGCAGCCGGAGACTAATTCCCGTTCGAAGATTCGAACACACGTTTGAACGGGACTTCGCCATTGCAGCCGGAGACTAATTCCCGTTCGAAGATTCGAACACACGTTTGAACGGGACTTCGCCATTGCAGCCGGAGACTAATTCCCGTTCGAAGATTCGAACACACGTTTGAACGGGACTTCGCCATTGCAGCCGGAGACTTCGCCATTGCAGCCGGAGACTAATTCCCGTTCGAAGATTCGAACACACGTTTGAACAGGACTTTGCCATTGCAGCCGGAGACTAATTCCCGTTCGAAGATTCGAACACACGTTTGAACGGGACTTCGCCATTGCAGCCGGAGACTAATTCCCGTTCGAAGATTCGAACACACGTTTGAATGGGACTTCGCCATTGCAGCTAGAGACTAATTCCCGTTCGAAGATTCGAACACACGTTTGAACGGGACTTCGCCATTGCAGCCGGAGACTAATTCCCGTTCGAAGATTCGACCACACGTTTGAACGGGACTTCGCCATTTCAGCCGGAGACTAATTCCCATTCGAAGATTCGAACACACGTTTGAACGGGACTTCGCCATTGCAGCCTGAGACTAATTCCCGTTCGAAGATTCGAACACACGTTTGAACGGGACTTCGCCACTGCAGCCGGAAACTAAATCCCGTTCGAAGATTCGAACACACGTTTGAACGGGACTTTGCCATTGTAGCCGGAGACTAATTCCCGTTCGAATATTCGAACACACGTTTGAACGGGACTTCGCCATTGCAGCCGGAGACTAATTCCCGTTCGAAGATTCGAACACACGTTTGAACGGGACTTCGCCATTGTAGCCGGAGACTAATTCCCGTTCGAATATTCGAACACACGTTTGAACGGGACTTCGCCATTGCAGCCGGAGACTAATTCCCGTTCGAAGATTCGAACGCACGTTTGAACGGGACTTCGCCATTGCAGCCGGAGACTAATTCCCGTTCGAAGATTCGAACACACGTTTGAACGGGACTTCGCCATTGCAGCCGGAGACTAATTCCCGTTCGAAGATTCGAACACACGTTTGAACGGGAGTGCGTAATTGCAGCCGGAGACTAATTCCCGTTCGAAGATTCGAACACACGTTTGAACGGGACTTCGCCACTGCAGCCGGAGACTAATTCCCGTTCGAAGATTCGAACACACGTTTGAACGGGACTTCGCCATTGCAGCCGGAGACTAATTCCCGTTCGAAGATTCGAACACACGTTTGAACGGGACTTCGCCATTGCAGCCGGAGACTAATTCCCGTTCGAAGATTCGAACACACGTTTGAACGGGACTTCGCCATTGCAGCCGGAGACTAATTCCCGTTCGAAGATTCAAACACACATTTGAACGGGGCTTCGCCACTGAAACCGGAGACTAATTCCCGTTCGAAGATTCGAACACACATTTGAACGGGACTTCGCCATTGCAGCCGGAGACTAATTCCCGTTCGAAGATTCGAACACACGTTTGAACGGGACTTCGCCACTGCAGCCGGAGACTAATTCCCGTTCGAAGATTCGAACACACATTTGAACGGGACTTCGCCACTGCAGCCGGAGACTAATTCCCGTTCGAAGATTCGAACACACGTTTGAACGGGACTTCGCCATTGCAGCCGGAGACTAATTCCCGTTCGAAGATTCGAACACACGTTTGAACGGGACTTCGCCATTGCAGCCGGAGACTAATTCCCGTTCGAAGATTCGAACACACGTTTGAACGGGACTACGCCATTGCATCCGGAGACTAATTCCCGTTCGAAGATTCGAACACACGTTTGAACGGGACTTCGCCATTGCATCCGGAGACTAATTCCCGTTCGAAGATTCGAACACACGTTTGAACGGGAGTTCGCAATTGCAGCCGGAGACTAATTCCCGTTCGAAGATTCGAACACACGTTTGAACGGGACTTCGCCATTGCAGCCGGAGACTAATTCCCGTTCGAAGATTCGAGCACACGTTTGAACGGGACTTCGCCTTTGCAGCTAGAGACTAATTCCCGTTCGAAGATTCGAACACACGTTTGAACGGGACTTCGCCACTGCAGCCGGAGACTAATTCCCGTTCGAAGATTCGAACACACGTTTGAACGGACTTCGCCATTGCAGCCGGAGACTAATTCCCGTTCGAAGATTCGAACACACGTTTGAACGGGACTTCGCCATTGCAGCCGGAGACTAATTCCCATTCGAAGATTCGAACACACGTTTGAACGGGACTTCGCCATTGCAGCCGGAGACTAATTCCCGTTCGAAGATTCGAACACACGTTTGAACGGGACTTCGCCATTGCAGCTGGAGACTAATTCCCGTTCGAAGATTCGAACACACGTTTGAACGGGACTTCGCCATTGCAGCTGGAGACTAATTCCCGTTCGAAGATTCGAACACACGTTTGAACGGGACTTCGCCATTGCAGCCGGAGACTTCGCCATTGCAGCCGGAGACTAATTCCCGTTCGAAGATTCGAACACACGTTTGAACAGGACTTCGCCATTGCAGCCGGAGACTAATTCCCGTTCGAAGATTCGAACACACGTTTGAACGGGACTTCGCCATTGCAGCCGGAGACTAATTCCCGTTCGAAGATTCGAACACACGTTTGAACGGGACTTCGCCATTGCAGCCGGAGACTAATTCCAGTTCGAAGATTCGAACACACGTTTGAACGGGACTTCGCCATTGCAGCCGGAGACTTCGCCATTGCAGCCGGAGACTAATTCCCGTTCGAAGATTCGAACACACGTTTGAACAGGACTTCGCCATTGCAGCCGGAGACTAATTCCCGTTCGAAGATTCGAACACACGTTTGAACGGGACTTCGCCATTGCAGCCGGAGACTAATTCCCGTTCGAAGATTCGAACACACGTTTGAACGGGACTTCGCCATTGCAGCCGGAGACTAATTCCCGTTCGAAGATTCGAACACACGTTTGAACGGGACTTCGCCATTGCAGCCGGAGACTTCGCCATTGCAGCCGGAGACTAATTCCCGTTCGAAGATTCGAACACACGTTTGAACAGGACTTTGCCATTGCAGCCGGAGACTAATTCCCGTTCGAAGATTCGAACACACGTTTGAACGGGACTTCGCCATTGCAGCCGGAGACTAATTCCCGTTCGAAGATTCGAACACACGTTTGAATGGGACTTCGCCATTGCAGCTAGAGACTAATTCCCGTTCGAAGATTCGAACACACGTTTGAACGGGACTTCGCCATTGCAGCCGGAGACTAATTCCCGTTCGAAGATTCGACCACACGTTTGAACGGGACTTCGCCATTTCAGCCGGAGACTAATTCCCATTCGAAGATTCGAACACACGTTTGAACGGGACTTCGCCATTGCAGCCTGAGACTAATTCCCGTTCGAAGATTCGAACACACGTTTGAACGGGACTTCGCCACTGCAGCCGGAAACTAAATCCCGTTCGAAGATTCGAACACACGTTTGAACGGGACTTTGCCATTGTAGCCGGAGACTAATTCCCGTTCGAAGATTCGAACACACGTTTGAACGGGACTTCGCCATTGTAGCCGGAGACTAATTCCCGTTCGAATATTCGAACACACGTTTGAACGGGACTTCGCCATTGCAGCCGGAGACTAATTCCCGTTCGAAGATTCGAACGCACGTTTGAACGGGACTTCGCCATTGCAGCCGGAGACTTCGCCATTGCAGCCGGAGACTAATTCCCGTTCGAAGATTCGAACACACGTTTGAACAGGACTTCGCCATTGCAGCCGGAGACTAATTCCCGTTCGAAGATTCGAACACACGTTTGAACGGGACTTCGCCATTGCAGCCGGAGACTAATTCCCGTTCGAAGATTCGAACACACGTTTGAACGGGACTTCGCCATTGCAGCCGGAGACTAATTCCCGTTCGAAGATTCGAACACACGTTTGAACGGGACTTCGCCATTGCAGCCGGAGACTTCGCCATTGCAGCCGGAGACTAATTCCCGTTCGAAGATTCGAACACACGTTTGAACAGGACGTTGCCATTGCAGCCGGAGACTAATTCCCGTTCGAAGATTCGAACACACGTTTGAACGGGACTTCGCCATTGCAGCCGGAGACTAATTCCCGTTCGAAGATTCGAACACACGTTTGAATGGGACTTCGCCATTGCAGCTAGAGACTAA
Source organism: Pelobates fuscus (assembly GCF_036172605.1). Lineage (NCBI taxonomy): Eukaryota > Metazoa > Chordata > Amphibia > Anura > Pelobatidae > Pelobates > Pelobates fuscus. The sequence continues at coordinate 239,341,919 of NC_086322.1, forward strand.
TTCCCGTTCGAAGATTCGAACACACGTTTGAACGGGACTTCGCCATTGCAGCCGGAGACTAATTCCCGTTCGAAGATTCGACCACACGTTTGAACGGGACTTCGCCATTTCAGCCGGAGACTAATTCCCATTCGAAGATTCGAACACACGTTTGAACGGGACTTCGCCATTGCAGCCTGAGACTAATTCCCGTTCGAAGATTCGAACACACGTTTGAACGGGACTTCGCCACTGCAGCCGGAAACTAAATCCCGTTCGAAGATTCGAACACACGTTTGAACGGGACTTTGCCATTGTAGCCGGAGACTAATTCCCGTTCGAATATTCGAACACACGTTTGAACGGGACTTCGCCATTGCAGCCGGAGACTAATTCCCGTTCGAAGATTCGAACACACGTTTGAACGGGACTTCGCCATTGTAGCCGGAGACTAATTCCCGTTCGAATATTCGAACACACGTTTGAACGGGACTTCGCCATTGCAGCCGGAGACTAATTCCCGTTCGAAGATTCGAACGCACGTTTGAACGGGACTTCGCCATTGCAGCCGGAGACTAATTCCCGTTCGAAGATTCGAACACACGTTTGAACGGGACTTCGCCATTGCAGCCGGAGACTAATTCCCGTTCGAAGATTCGAACACACGTTTGAACGGGAGTGCGTAATTGCAGCCGGAGACTAATTCCCGTTCGAAGATTCGAACACACGTTTGAACGGGACTTCGCCACTGCAGCCGGAGACTAATTCCCGTTCGAAGATTCGAACACACGTTTGAACGGGACTTCGCCATTGCAGCCGGAGACTAATTCCCGTTCGAAGATTCGAACACACGTTTGAACGGGACTTCGCCATTGCAGCCGGAGACTAATTCCCGTTCGAAGATTCGAACACACGTTTGAACGGGACTTCGCCATTGCAGCCGGAGACTAATTCCCGTTCGAAGATTCAAACACACATTTGAACGGGGCTTCGCCACTGAAACCGGAGACTAATTCCCGTTCGAAGATTCGAACACACATTTGAACGGGACTTCGCCATTGCAGCCGGAGACTAATTCCCGTTCGAAGATTCGAACACACGTTTGAACGGGACTTCGCCACTGCAGCCGGAGACTAATTCCCGTTCGAAGATTCGAACACACATTTGAACGGGACTTCGCCACTGCAGCCGGAGACTAATTCCCGTTCGAAGATTCGAACACACGTTTGAACGGGACTTCGCCATTGCAGCCGGAGACTAATTCCCGTTCGAAGATTCGAACACACGTTTGAACGGGACTTCGCCATTGCAGCCGGAGACTAATTCCCGTTCGAAGATTCGAACACACGTTTGAACGGGACTACGCCATTGCATCCGGAGACTAATTCCCGTTCGAAGATTCGAACACACGTTTGAACGGGACTTCGCCATTGCATCCGGAGACTAATTCCCGTTCGAAGATTCGAACACACGTTTGAACGGGAGTTCGCAATTGCAGCCGGAGACTAATTCCCGTTCGAAGATTCGAACACACGTTTGAACGGGACTTCGCCATTGCAGCCGGAGACTAATTCCCGTTCGAAGATTCGAGCACACGTTTGAACGGGACTTCGCCTTTGCAGCTAGAGACTAATTCCCGTTCGAAGATTCGAACACACGTTTGAACGGGACTTCGCCACTGCAGCCGGAGACTAATTCCCGTTCGAAGATTCGAACACACGTTTGAACGGACTTCGCCATTGCAGCCGGAGACTAATTCCCGTTCGAAGATTCGAACACACGTTTGAACGGGACTTCGCCATTGCAGCCGGAGACTAATTCCCATTCGAAGATTCGAACACACGTTTGAACGGGACTTCGCCATTGCAGCCGGAGACTAATTCCCGTTCGAAGATTCGAACACACGTTTGAACGGGACTTCGCCATTGCAGCTGGAGACTAATTCCCGTTCGAAGATTCGAACACACGTTTGAACGGGACTTCGCCATTGCAGCTGGAGACTAATTCCCGTTCGAAGATTCGAACACACGTTTGAACGGGACTTCGCCATTGCAGCCGGAGACTTCGCCATTGCAGCCGGAGACTAATTCCCGTTCGAAGATTCGAACACACGTTTGAACAGGACTTCGCCATTGCAGCCGGAGACTAATTCCCGTTCGAAGATTCGAACACACGTTTGAACGGGACTTCGCCATTGCAGCCGGAGACTAATTCCCGTTCGAAGATTCGAACACACGTTTGAACGGGACTTCGCCATTGCAGCCGGAGACTAATTCCAGTTCGAAGATTCGAACACACGTTTGAACGGGACTTCGCCATTGCAGCCGGAGACTTCGCCATTGCAGCCGGAGACTAATTCCCGTTCGAAGATTCGAACACACGTTTGAACAGGACTTCGCCATTGCAGCCGGAGACTAATTCCCGTTCGAAGATTCGAACACACGTTTGAACGGGACTTCGCCATTGCAGCCGGAGACTAATTCCCGTTCGAAGATTCGAACACACGTTTGAACGGGACTTCGCCATTGCAGCCGGAGACTAATTCCCGTTCGAAGATTCGAACACACGTTTGAACGGGACTTCGCCATTGCAGCCGGAGACTTCGCCATTGCAGCCGGAGACTAATTCCCGTTCGAAGATTCGAACACACGTTTGAACAGGACTTTGCCATTGCAGCCGGAGACTAATTCCCGTTCGAAGATTCGAACACACGTTTGAACGGGACTTCGCCATTGCAGCCGGAGACTAATTCCCGTTCGAAGATTCGAACACACGTTTGAATGGGACTTCGCCATTGCAGCTAGAGACTAATTCCCGTTCGAAGATTCGAACACACGTTTGAACGGGACTTCGCCGTTGCAGCCGGAGACTAATTCCCGTTCGAAGATTCGACCACACGTTTGAACGGGACTTCGCCATTTCAGCCGGAGACTAATTCCCATTCGAAGATTCGAACACACGTTTGAACGGGACTTCGCCATTGCAGCCTGAGACTAATTCCCGTTCGAAGATTCGAACACACGTTTGAACGGGACTTCGCCACTGCAGCCGGAAACTAAATCCCGTTCGAAGATTCGAACACACGTTTGAACGGGACTTTGCCATTGTAGCCGGAGACTAATTCCCGTTCGAATATTCGAACACACGTTTGAACGGGACTTCGCCATTGCAGCCGGAGACTAATTCCCGTTCGAAGATTCGAACACACGTTTGAACGGGACTTCGCCATTGTAGCCGGAGACTAATTCCCGTTCGAATATTCGAACACACGTTTGAACGGGACTTCGCCATTGCAGCCGGAGACTAATTCCCGTTCGAAGATTCGAACGCACGTTTGAACGGGACTTCGCCATTGCAGCCGGAGACTAATTCCCGTTCGAAGATTCGAACACACGTTTGAACGGGACTTCGCCATTGCAGCCGGAGACTAATTCCCGTTCGAAGATTCGAACACACGTTTGAACGGGAGTGCGTAATTGCAGCCGGAGACTAATTCCCGTTCGAAGATTCGAACACACGTTTGAACGGGACTTCGCCACTGCAGCCGGAGACTAATTCCCGTTCGAAGATTCGAACACACGTTTGAACGGGACTTCGCCATTGCAGCCGGAGACTAATTCCCGTTCGAAGATTCGAACACACGTTTGAACGGGACTTCGCCATTGCAGCCGGAGACTAATTCCCGTTCGAAGATTCGAACACACGTTTGAACGGGACTTCGCCATTGCAGCCGGAGACTAATTCCCGTTCGAAGATTCAAACACACATTTGAACGGGGCTTCGCCACTGAAACCGGAGACTAATTCCCGTTCGAAGATTCGAACACACATTTGAACGGGACTTCGCCATTGCAGCCGGAGACTAATTCCCGTTCGAAGATTCGAACACACGTTTGAACGGGACTTCGCCACTGCAGCCGGAGACTAATTCCCGTTCGAAGATTCGAACACACATTTGAACGGGACTTCGCCACTGCAGCCGGAGACTAATTCCCGTTCGAAGATTCGAACACACGTTTGAACGGGACTTCGCCATTGCAGCCGGAGACTAATTCCCGTTCGAAGATTCGAACACACGTTTGAACGGGACTTCGCCATTGCAGCCGGAGACTAATTCCCGTTCGAAGATTCGAACACACGTTTGAACGGGACTACGCCATTGCATCCGGAGACTAATTCCCGTTCGAAGATTCGAACACACGTTTGAACGGGACTTCGCCATTGCATCCGGAGACTAATTCCCGTTCGAAGATTCGAACACACGTTTGAACGGGAGTTCGCAATTGCAGCCGGAGACTAATTCCCGTTCGAAGATTCGAACACACGTTTGAACGGGACTTCGCCATTGCAGCCGGAGACTAATTCCCGTTCGAAGATTCGAGCACACGTTTGAACGGGACTTCGCCACTGCAGCCGGAGACTAATTCCCGTTCGAAGATTCGAACACACGTTTGAACGGGACTTCGCCACTGCAGCCGGAGACTAATTCCCGTTCGAAGATTCGAACACACGTTTGAACGGGACTTCGCCACTGCAGCCGGAGACTAATTCCCGTTCGAAGATTCGAACACACGTTTGAACGGGACTTCGCCACTGCAGCCGGAGACTAATTCCCGTTCGAAGATTCTAACACACGTTTGAACGGGACTTCGCCATTGCAGCCGGAGACTTCGGCATTGCAGCCGGAGACTAATTCCCGTTCGAAGATTCGAACACACGTTTGAACAGGACTTCGCCATTGCAGCCGGAGACTAATTCCCGTTCGAAGATTCGAACACACGTTTGAACGGGACTTCGCCATTGCAGCCAGAGACTAATTCCCGTTCGAAGATTCGAACACACGTTTGAACGGGACTTCGCCATTGCAGCCGGAGACTAATTCCCGTTCGAAGATTCGAACACACGTTTGAACGGGACTTCGCCATTGCAGCCAGAGACTAATTCCCGTTCGAAGATTCGAACACACGTTTGAACGGGACTTCGCCATTGCAGCCGGAGACTAATTCCCGTTCGAAGATTCGAACACACGTTTGAACAGGACTTTGCCATTGCAGCCGGAGACTAATTCCCGTTCGAAGATTCGAACACACGTTTGAACGCGACTTCGCCATTGCAGCCGGAGACTAATTCCCGTTCGAAGATTCGAACACACGTTTGAACGGGACTTCGCCATTGCAGCTAGAGACTAATTCCCGTTCGAAGATTCGAACACACGTTTGAACGGGACTTCGCCATTGCAGCCGGAGACTAATTCCCGTTCGAAGATTCGACCACACGTTTGAACGGGACTTCGCCATTGCAGCCTGAGACTAATTCCCGTTCGAAGATTCGAACACACGTTTGAACGGGACTTCGCCACTGCAGCCGGAGACTAAATCCCGTTCGAAGATTCGAACACACGTTTGAACGGGACTTTGCCATTGTAGCCGGAGACTAATTCCCGTTCGAATATTCGAACACACGTTTGAACGGGACTTCGCCATTGCAGCCGGAGACTAATTCCCGTTCGAAGATTCGAACACACGTTTGAACGGGACTTCGCCATTGTAGCCGGAGACTAATTCCCGTTCGAATATTCGAACACACGTTTGAACGGGACTTCGCCATTGCAGCCGGAGACTAATTCCCGTTCGAAGATTCGAACGCACGTTTGAACGGGACTTCGCCATTGCAGCCGGAGACTAATTCCCGTTCGAAGATTCGAACACACGTTTGAACGGGACTTCGCCATTGCAGCCGGAGACTAATTCCCGTTCGAAGATTCGAACACACGTTTGAACGGGAGTGCGCAATTGCAGCCGGAGACTAATTCCCGTTCGAAGATTCGAACACACATTTGAACGGGACTTCGCCATTGCAGCCGGAGACTAATTCCCGTTCGAAGATTCGAACACACGTTTGAACGGGACTTCGCCACTGCAGCGGAGACTAATTCCCGTTCGAAGATTCGAACACACGTTTGAACGGGACTTCGCCATTGCAGCCGGAGACTAATTCCCGTTCGAAGATTCGAACACACGTTTGAACGGGACTTCGCCATTGCAGCCGGAGACTAATTCCCGTTCGAAGATTCGAACACACGTTTGAACGGGACTTCGCCATTGCAGCCGGAGACTAATTCCCGTTCGAAGATTCGAACACACATTTGAACGGGGCTTCGCCACTGAAACCGGAGACTAATTCCCGTTCGAAGATTCGAACACACATTTGAACGGGGCTTCGCCACTGAAACCGGAGACTAATTCCCGTTCGAAGATTCGAACACACATTTGAACGGGACTTCGCCATTGCAGCCGGAGACTAATTCCCGTTCGAAGATTCGAACACACGTTTGAACGGGACTTCGCCACTGCAGCCGGAGACTAATTCCCGTTCGAAGATTCGAACACACGTTTGAACGGGACTTCGCCATTGCAGCCGGAGACTAATTCCCGTTCGAAGATTCGAACACACGTTTGAACGGGACTTCGCCATTGCAGCCGGAGACTAATTCCCGTTCGAAGATTCGAACACACGTTTGAACGGGACTACGCCATTGCATCCGGAGACTAATTCCCGTTCGAAGATTCGAACACACGTTTGAACGGGACTTCGCCATTGCATCCGGAGACTAATTCCCGTTCGAAGATTCGAACACACGTTTGAACGGGACTTCGCCATTGCATCCGGAGACTAATTCCCGTTCGAAGATTCGAACACACGTTTGAACGGGACTTCGCCATTGCAGCCGGAGACTAATTCTCGTTCGAAGATTCGAGCACACGTTTGAACGGGACTTCGCCACTGCAGCCGGAGACTAATTCCCGTTCGAAGATTCGAGCACACGTTTGAACGGGACTTCGCCACTGCAGCCGGAGACTAATTCCCGTTCGAAGATTCGAACACACGTTTGAACGGGACTTCGCCATTGCAGCCGGAGACTAATTCCCGTTCGAAGATTCGAACACACGTTTGAACGGGACTTCGCCACTGCAGCCGGAGACTAATTCCCGTTCGAAGATTCGAACACACGTTTGAACGGGACTTCGCCATTGCAGCCGGAGACTTCGCCATTGCAGCCGGAGACTAATTCCCGTTCGAAGATTCGAACACACGTTTGAACAGGACTTCGCCATTGCAGCCGGAGACTAATTCCCGTTCGAAGATTCGAACACACGTTTGAACGGGACTTCGCCATTGCAGCCAGAGACTAATTCCCGTTCGAAGATTCGAACACACGTTTGAACGGGACTTCGCCATTGCAGCCGGAGACTAATTCCCGTTCGAAGATTCGAACACACGTTTGAACGGGACTACGCCATTGCATCCGGAGACTAATTCCCGTTCGAAGATTCGAACACACGTTTGAACGGGACTTCGCCATTGCATCCGGAGACTAATTCCCGTTCGAAGATTCGAACACACGTTTGAACGGGAGTTCGCAATTGCAGCCGGAGACTAATTCCCGTTCGAAGATTCGAACACACGTTTGAACGGGACTTCGCCATTGCAGCCGGAGACTAATTCCCATTCGAAGATTCGAGCACACGTTTGAACGGGACTTCGCCACTGCAGCCGGAGACTAATTCCCGTTCGAAGATTCGAACACACGTTTGAACGGGACTTCGCCACTGCAGCCGGAGACTAATTCCCGTTCGAAGATTCGAACACACGTTTGAACGGGACTTCGCCACTGCAGCCGGAGACTAATTCCCGTTCGAAGATTCGAACACACGTTTGAACGGGACTTCGCCACTGCAGCCGGAGACTAATTCCCGTTCGAAGATTCGAACACACGTTTGAACGGGACTTCGCCATTGCAGCCGGAGACTTCGCCATTGCAGCCGGAGACTAATTCCCGTTCGAAGATTCGAACACACGTTTGAACAGGACTTCGCCATTGCAGCCGGAGACTAATTCCCATTCGAAGATTCGAACACACGTTTGAACGGGACTTCGCCATTGCAGCCGGAGACTAATTCCCGTTCGAAGATTCGAACACACGTTTGAACGGGACTTCGCCATTGCAGCTAGAGACTAATTCCCGTTCGAAGATTCGAACACACGTTTGAACGGGACTTCGCCACTGCAGCCGGAGACTAATTCCCGTTCGAAGATTCGAACACAAGTTTGAATGGACTTCGCCATTGCAGCCGGAGAATAATTCCCGTTCGAAGATTCGAACACACGTTTGAACGGGACTTCGCCATTGCAGCTAGAGACTAATTCCCGTTCGAAGATTCGAACACACGTTTGAACGGGACTTCGCCATTGCAGCCGGAGACTAATTCCCGTTCGAAGATTCGACCACACGTTTGAACGGGACTTCGCCATTTCAGCCGGAGACTAATTCCCATTCGAAGATTCGAACACACGTTTGAACGGGACTTCGCCATTGCAGCCTGAGACTAATTCCCGTTCGAAGATTCGAACACACGTTTGAACGGGACTTCGCCACTGCAGCCGGAGACTAAATCCCGTTCGAAGATTCGAACACACGTTTGAACGGGACTTTGCCATTGTAGCCGGAGACTAATTCCCGTTCGAATATTCGAACACACGTTTGAACGGGACTTCGCCATTGCAGCCGGAGACTAATTCCCGTTCGAAGATTCGAACACACGTTTGAACGGGACTTCGCCATTGTAGCCGGAGACTAATTCCCGTTCGAATATTCGAACACACGTTTGAACGGGACTTCGCCATTGCAGCCGGAGACTAATTCCCGTTCGAAGATTCGAACGCACGTTTGAACGGGACTTCGCCATTGCAGCCGGAGACTAATTCCCGTTCGAAGATTCGAACACACGTTTGAACGGGACTTCGCCATTGCAGCCGGAGACTAATTCCCGTTCGAAGATTCGAACACACGTTTGAACGGGAGTGCGCAATTGCAGCCGGAGACTAATTCCCGTTCGAAGATTCGAACACACATTTGAACGGGACTTCGCCATTGCAGCCGGAGACTAATTCCCGTTTGAAGATTCGAACACACGTTTGAACGGGACTTCGCCACTGCAGCCGGAGACTAATTCCCGTTCGAAGATTCGAACACACGTTTGAACGGGACTTCGCCATTGCAGCCGGAGACTAATTCCCGTTCGAAGATTCGAACACACGTTTGAACGGGACTTCGCCATTGCAGCCGGAGACTAATTCCCGTTCGAAGATTCGAACACACGTTTGAACGGGACTTCGCCATTGCAGCCGGAGACTAATTCCCGTTCGAAGATTCGAACACACATTTGAACGGGGCTTCGCCACTGAAACCGGAGACTAATTCCCGTTCGAAGATTCGAACACACATTTGAACGGGACTTCGCCATTGCAGCCGGAGACTAATTCCCGTTCGAAGATTCGAACACACGTTTGAACGGGACTTCGCCACTGCAACCGGAGACTAATTCCCGTTCGAAGATTCGAACACACGTTTGAACGGGACTTCGCCACTGCAGCCGGAGACTAATTCCCGTTCGAAGATTCGAACACACGTTTGAACGGGACTTCGCCATTGCAGCCGGAGACTAATTCCCGTTCGAAGATTCGAACACACGTTTGAACGGGACTTCGCCATTGCAGCCGGAGACTATTTCCCGTTCGAAGATTCGAACACACGTTTGAACGGGACTACGCCATTGCATCCGGAGACTAATTCCCGTTCGAAGATTCGAACACACGTTTGAACGGGACTTCGCCATTGCATCCGGAGACTAATTCCCGTTCGAAGATTCGAACACACGTTTGAACGGGAGTTCGAAATTGCAGCCGGAGACTAATTCCCGTTCGAAGATTCGAACACACGTTTGAACGGGACTTCGCCATTGCAGCCGGAGACTAATTCCCGTTCGAAGATTCGAGCACACGTTTGAACGGGACTTCGCCACTGCAGCCGGAGACTAATTCCCGTTCGAAGATTCGAACACACGTTTGAACGGGACTTCGCCACTGCAGCCGGAGACTAATTCCCGTTCGAAGATTCGAACACACGTTTGAACGGGACTTCGCCATTGCAGCCGGAGACTAATTCCCGTTCGAAGATTCGAACACACGTTTGAACGGGACTTCGCCACTGCAGCCGGAGACTAATTCCCGTTCGAAGATTCGAACACACGTTTGAACGGGACTTCGCCATTGCAGCCGGAGACTTCGCCATTGCAGCCGGAGACTAATTCCCGTTCGAAAATTCGAACACACGTTTGAACAGGACTTCGCCATTGCAGCCGGAGACTAATTCCCGTTCGAAGATTCGAACACACGTTTGAACGGGACTTCGCCATTGCAGCCAGAGACTAATTCCCGTTCGAAGATTCGAACACACGTTTGAACGGGACTTCGCCATTGCAGCCGGAGACTAATTCCCGTTCGAAGATTCGAACACACGTTTGAACGGGACTACGCCATTGCATCCGGAGACTAATTCCCGTTCGAAGATTCGAACACACGTTTGAACGGGACTTCGCCATTGCATCCGGAGACTAATTCCCGTTCGAAGATTCGAACACACGTTTGAACGGGAGTTCGCAATTGCAGCCGGAGACTAATTCCCGTTCGAAGATTCGAACACACGTTTGAACGGGACTTCGCCATTGCAGCCGGAGACTAATTCCCATTCGAAGATTCGAGCACACGTTTGAACGGGACTTCGCCACTGCAGCCGGAGACTAATTCCCGTTCGAAGATTCGAACACACGTTTGAACGGGACTTCGCCACTGCAGCCGGAGACTAATTCCCGTTCGAAGATTCGAACACACGTTTGAACGGGACTTCGCCACTGCAGCTGGAGACTAATTCCCGTTCGAAGATTCGAACACACGTTTGAACGGGACTTCGCCACTGCAGCCGGAGACTAATTCCCGTTCGAAGATTCGAACACACGTTTGAACGGGACTTCGCCATTGCAGCCGGAGACTTCGCCATTGCAGCCGGAGACTAATTCCCGTTCGAAGATTCGAACACACGTTTGAACAGGACTTCGCCATTGCAGCCGGAGACTAATTCCCGTTCGAAGATTCGAACACACGTTTGAACGGGACTTCGCCATTGCAGCCGGAGACTAATTCCCGTTCGAAGATTCGAACACACGTTTGAACGGGACTTCGTCATTGCAGCTAGAGACTAATTCCCGTTCGAAGATTCGAACACACGTTTAAACGGGACTTCGCCACTGCAGCCGGAGACTAATTCCCGTTCGAAGATTCGAACACAAGTTTGAATGGACTTCGCCATTGCAGCCGGAGAATAATTCCCGTTCGAAGATTCGAACACACGTTTGAACGGGACTTCGCCATTGCAGCCGGAGACTAATTCCCGTTCGAAGATTCGAACACACGTTTGAACGGGACTTCGCCATTGCAGCTAGAGACTAATTCCCGTTCGAAGATTCGAACACACGTTTGAACGGGACTTCGCCATTGCAGCCGGAGACTAATTCCCGTTCGAAGATTCGACCACACGTTTGAACGGGACTTCGCCATTTCAGCCGGAGACTAATTCCCATTCGAAGATTCGAACACACGTTTGAACGGGACTTCGCCATTGCAGCCTGAGACTAATTCCCGTTCGAAGATTCGAACACACGTTTGAACGGGACTTCGCCACTGCAGCCGGAGACTAAATCCCGTTCGAAGATTCGAACACACGTTTGAACGGGACTTTGCCATTGTAGCCGGAGACTAATTCCCGTTCGAATATTCGAACACACGTTTGAACGGGACTTCGCCATTGCAGCCGGAGACTAATTCCCGTTCGAAGATTCGAACACACGTTTGAACGGGACTTCGCCATTGTAACCGGAGACTAATTCCCGTTCGAATATTCGAACACACGTTTGAACGGGACTTCGCCATTGCAGCCGGAGACTAATTCCCGTTCGAAGATTCGAACGCACGTTTGAACGGGACTTCGCCATTGCAGCCGGAGACTAATTCCCGTTCGAAGATTCGAACACACGTTTGAACGGGACTTCGCCATTGCAGCCGGAGACTAATTCCCGTTCGAAGATTCGAACACACGTTTGAACGGGAGTGCGCAATTGCAGCCGGAGACTAATTCCCGTTCGAAGATTCGAACACACATTTGAACGGGACTTCGCCATTGCAGCCGGAGACTAATTCCCGTTCGAAGATTCGAACACACGTTTGAACGGGACTTCGCCACTGCAGCCGGAGACTAATTCCCGTTCGAAGATTCGAACACACGTTTGAACGGGACTTCGCCATTGCAGCCGGAGACTAATTCCCGTTCGAAGATTCGAACACACGTTTGAACGGGACTTCGCCATTGCAGCCGGAGACTAATTCCCGTTCGAAGATTCGAACACACGTTTGAACGGGACTTCGCCATTGCAGCCGGAGACTAATTCCCGTTCGAAGATTCGAACACACATTTGAACGGGGCTTCGCCACTGAAACCGGAGACTAATTCCCGTTCGAAGATTCGAACACACATTTGAACGGGACTTCGCCATTGCAGCCGGAGACTAATTCCCGTTCGAAGATTCGAACACACGTTTGAACGGGACTTCGCCACTGCAGCCGGAGACTAATTCCCGTTCGAAGATTCGAACACACGTTTGAACGGGACTTCGCCACTGCAGCCGGAGACTAATTCCCGTTCGAAGATTCGAACACACGTTTGAACGGGACTTCGCCATTGCAGCCGGAGACTAATTCCCGTTCGAAGATTCGAACACACGTTTGAACGGGACTACGCCATTGCATCCGGAGACTAATTCCCGTTCGAAGATTCGAACACACGTTTGAACGGGACTTCGCCATTGCATCCGGAGACTAATTCCCGTTCGAAGATTCGAACACACGTTTGAACGGGAGTTCGCAATTGCAGCCGGAGACTAATTCCCGTTCGAAGATTCGAACACACGTTTGAACGGGACTTCGCCATTGTAGCCGGAGACTAATTCCCGTTCGAAGATTCGAGCACACGTTTGAACGGGACTTCGCCACTGCAGCCGGAGACTAATTCCCGTTCGAAGATTCGAACACACGTTTGAACGGGACTTCGCCACTGCAGCCGGAGACTAATTCCCGTTCGAAGATTCGAACACACGTTTGAACGGGACTTCGCCATTGCAGCCGGAGACTAATTCCCGTTCGAAGATTCGAACACACGTTTGAACGGGACTTCGCCACTGCAGCCGGAGACTAATTCCCGTTCGAAGATTCGAACACACGTTTGAACGGGACTTCGCCATTGCAGCCGGAGACTTCGCCATTGCAGCCGGAGACTAATTCCCGTTCGAAGATTCGAACACACGTTTGAACAGGACTTCGCCATTGCAGCCGGAGACTAATTCCCGTTCGAAGATTCGAACACACGTTTGAACGGGACTTCGCCATTGCAGCCAGAGACTAATTCCCGTTCGAAGATTCGAACACACGTTTGAACGGGACTTCGCCATTGCAGCCGGAGACTAATTCCCGTTCGAAGATTCGAACACACGTTTGAACGGGACTACGCCATTGCATCCGGAGACTAATTCCCGTTCGAAGATTCGAACACACGTTTGAACGGGACTTCGCCATTGCATCCGGAGACTAATTCCCGTTCGAAGATTCGAACACACGTTTGAACGGGAGTTCGCAATTGCAGCCGGAAACTAATTCCCGTTCGAAGATTCGAACACACGTTTGAACGGGACTTCGCCATTGCAGCCGGAGACTAATTCCCATTCGAAGATTCGAGCACACGTTTGAACGGGACTTCGCCACTGCAGCCGGAGACTAATTCCCGTTCGAAGATTCGAACACACGTTTGATTGGGACTTCGCCACTGCAGCCGGAGACTAATTCCCGTTCGAAGATTCGAACACACGTTTGAACGGGACTTCGCCACTGCAGCCGGAGACTAATTCCCGTTCGAAGATTCGAACACACGTTTATACGGGACTTCGCCACTGCAGCCGGAGACTAATTCCCGTTCGAAGATTCGAACACACGTTTGAACGGGACTTCGCCATTGCAGCCGGAGACTTCGCCATTGCAGCCGGAGACTAATTCCCGTTCGAAGATTCGAACACACGTTTGAACAGGACTTCGCCATTGCAGCCGGAGACTAATTCCCGTTCGAAGATTCGAACACACGTTTGAACGGGACTTCGCCATTGCAGCCGGAGACTAATTCCCGTTCGAAGATTCGAACACACGTTTGAACGGGACTTCGCCATTGCAGCTAGAGACTAATTCCCGTTCGAAGATTCGAACACACGTTTGAACGGGACTTCGCCACTGCAGCCGGAGACTAATTCCCGTTCGAAGATTCGAACACAAGTTTGAATGGACTTCGCCATTGCAGCCGGAGAATAATTCCCGTTCGAAGATTCGAACACACGTTTGAACGGGACTTCGCCATTGCAGCTAGAGACTAATTCCCGTTCGAAGATTCGAACACACGTTTGAACGGGACTTCGCCATTGCAGCCGGAGACTAATTCCCGTTCGAAGATTCGACCACACGTTTGAACGGGACTTCGCTATTTCAGCCGGAGACTAATTCCCATTCGAAGATTCGAACACACGTTTAAACGGGACTTCGCCATTGCAGCCTGAGACTAATTCCCGTTCGAAGATTCGAACACACGTTTGAACGGGACTTCGCCACTGCAGCCGGAGACTAAATCCCGTTCGAAGATTCGAACACACGTTTGAACGGGACTTTGCCATTGTAGCCGGAGACTAATTCCCGTTCGAATATTCGAACACACGTTTGAACGGGACTTCGCCATTGCAGCCGGAGACTAATTCCCGTTCGAAGATTCGAACACACGTTTGAACGGGACTTCGCCATTGTAGCCGGAGACTAATTCCCGTTCGAATATTCGAACACACGTTTGAACGGGACTTCGCCATTGCAGCCGGAGACTAATTCCCGTTCGAAGATTCGAACGCACGTTTGAACGGGACTTCGCCATTGCAGCCGGAGACTAATTCCCGTTCGAAGATTCGAACACACGTTTGAACGGGACTTCGCCATTGCAGCCGGAGACTAATTCCCGTTCGAAGATTCGAACACACGTTTGAACGGGACTTCGCCATTGCATCCGGAGACTAATTCCCGTTCGAAGATTCGAACACACGTTTGAACGGGAGTTCGCAATTGCAGCCGGAAACTAATTCCCGTTCGAAGATTCGAACACACGTTTGAACGGGACTTCGCCATTGCAGCCGGAGACTAATTCCCATTCGAAGATTCGAGCACACGTTTGAACGGGACTTCGCCACTGCAGCCGGAGACTAATTCCCGTTCGAAGATTCGAACACACGTTTGATTGGGACTTCGCCACTGCAGCCGGAGACTAATTCCCGTTCGAAGATTCGAACACACGTTTGAACGGGACTTCGCCACTGCAGCCGGAGACTAATTCCCGTTCGAAGATTCGAACACACGTTTATACGGGACTTCGCCACTGCAGCCGGAGACTAATTCCCGTTCGAAGATTCGAACACACGTTTGAACGGGACTTCGCCATTGCAGCCGGAGACTTCGCCATTGCAGCCGGAGACTAATTCCCGTTCGAAGATTCGAACACAAGTTTGAATGGACTTCGCCATTGCAGCCGGAGAATAATTCCCGTTCGAAGATTCGAACACACGTTTGAACGGGACTTCGCCATTGCAGCTAGAGACTAATTCCCGTTCGAAGATTCGAACACACGTTTGAACGGGACTTCGCCATTGCAGCCGGAGACTAATTCCCGTTCGAAGATTCGACCACACGTTTGAACGGGACTTCGCTATTTCAGCCGGAGACTAATTCCCATTCGAAGATTCGAACACACGTTTAAACGGGACTTCGCCATTGCAGCCTGAGACTAATTCCCGTTCGAAGATTCGAACACACGTTTGAACGGGACTTCGCCACTGCAGCCGGAGACTAAATCCCGTTCGAAGATTCGAACACACGTTTGAACGGGACTTTGCCATTGTAGCCGGAGACTAATTCCCGTTCGAATATTCGAACACACGTTTGAACGGGACTTCGCCATTGCAGCCGGAGACTAATTCCCGTTCGAAGATTCGAACACACGTTTGAACGGGACTTCGCCATTGTAGCCGGAGACTAATTCCCGTTCGAATATTCGAACACACGTTTGAACGGGACTTCGCCATTGCAGCCGGAGACTAATTCCCGTTCGAAGATTCGAACGCACGTTTGAACGGGACTTCGCCATTGCAGCCGGAGACTAATTCCCGTTCGAAGATTCGAACACACGTTTGAACGGGACTTCGCCATTGCAGCCGGAGACTAATTCCCGTTCGAAGATTCGAACACACGTTTGAACGGGAGTGCGCAATTGCAGCCGGAGACTAATTCCCGTTCGAAGATTCGAACACACATTTGAACGGGACTTCGCCATTGCAGCCGGAGACTAATTCCCGTTCGAAGATTCGAACACACGTTTGAACGGGACTTCGCCACTGCAGCCGGAGACTAATTCCCGTTCGAAGATTCGAACACACGTTTGAACGGGACTTCGCCATTGCAGCCGGAGACTAATTCCCGTTCGAAGATTCGAACACACGTTTGAACGGGACTTCGCCATTGCAGCCGGAGACAAATTCCCGTTCGAAGATTCGAACACACGTTTGAACGGGACTTCGCCATTGCAGCCGGAGACTAATTCCCGTTCGAAGATTCGAACACACATTTGAACGGGGCTTCGCCACTGAAACCGGAGACTAATTCCCGTTCGAAGATTCGAACACACATTTGAACGGGACTTCGCCATTGCAGCCGGAGACTAATTCCCGTTCGAAGATTCGAACACACGTTTGAACGGGACTTCGCCACTGCAGCCGGAGACTAATTCCCGTTCGAAGATTCGAACACACGTTTGAACGGCACTTCGCCACTGCAGCCGGAGACTAATTCCCGTTCGAAGATTCGAACACACGTTTGAACGGGACTTCGCCATTGCAGCCGGAGACTAATTCCCGTTCGAAGATTCGAACACACGTTTGAACGGGACTTCGCCATTGCAGCCGGAGACTATTTCCCGTTCGAAGATTCGAACACACGTTTGAACGGGACTACGCCATTGCATCCGGAGACTAATTCCCGTTCGAAGATTCGAACACACGTTTGAACGGGACTTCGCCATTGCATCCGGAGACTAATTCCCGTTCGAAGATTCGAACACACGTTTGAACGGGAGTTCGCAATTGCAGCCGGAGACTAATTCCCGTTCGAAGATTCGAACACACGTTTGAACGGGACTTCGCCATTGCAGCCGGAGACTAATTCCCGTTCGAAGATTCGAGCACACGTTTGAACGGGACTTCGCCACTGCAGCCGGAGACTAATTCCCGTTCGAAGATTCGAACACACGTTTGAACGGGACTTCGCCACTGCAGCCGGAGACTAATTCCCGTTCGAAGATTCGAACACACGTTTGAACGGGACTTCGCCATTGCAGCCGGAGACTAATTCCCGTTCGAAGATTCGAACACACGTTTGAACGGGACTTCGCCACTGCAGCCGGAGACTAATTCCCGTTCGAAGATTCGAACACACGTTTGAACGGGACTTCGCCATTGCAGCCGGAGACTTCGCCATTGCAGCCGGAGACTAATTCCCGTTCGAAGATTCGAACACACGTTTGAACAGGACTTCGCCATTGCAGCCGGAGACTAATTCCCGTTCGAAGATTCGAACACACGTTTGAACGGGACTTCGCCATTGCAGCCAGAGACTAATTCCCGTTCGAAGATTCGAACACACGTTTGAACGGGACTTCGCCATTGCAGCCGGAGACTAATTCCCGTTCGAAGATTCGAACACACGTTTGAACGGGACTACGCCATTGCATCCGGACACTAATTCCCGTTCGAAGATTCGAACACACGTTTGAACGGGACTTCGCCATTGCATCCGGAGACTAATTCCCGTTCGAAGATTCGAACACACGTTTGAACGGGAGTTCGCAATTGCAGCCGGAGACTAATTCCCGTTCGAAGATTCGAACACACGTTTGAACGGGACTTCGCCATTGCAGCCGGAGACTAATTCCCATTCGAAGATTCGAGCACACGTTTGAACGGGACTTCGCCACTGCAGCCGGAGACTAATTCCCGTTCGAAGATTCGAACACACGTTTGAACGGGACTTCGCCACTGCAGCCGGAGACTAATTCCCGTTCGAAGATTCGAACACACGTTTGAACGGGACTTCGCCACTGCAGCCGGAGACTAATTCCCGTTCGAAGATTCGAACACACGTTTGAACGGGACTTCGCCACTGCAGCCGGAGACTAATTCCCGTTCGAAGATTCGAACACACGTTTGAACGGGACTTCGCCATTGCAGCCGGAGACTTCGCCATTGCAGCCGGAGACTAATTCCCGTTCGAAGATTCGAACACACGTTTGAACAGGACTTCGCCATTGCAGCCGGAGACTAATTCCCGTTCGAAGATTCGAACACACGTTTGAACGGGACTTCGCCATTGCAGCTAGAGACTAATTCCCGTTCGAAGATTGGAACACACGTTTGAACGGGACTTCGCCACTGCAGCCGGAGACTAATTCCCGTTCGAAGATTCGAACACAAGTTTGAATGGACTTCGCCATTGCAGCCGGAGAATAATTCCCGTTCGAAGATTCGAACACACGTTTGAACGGGACTTCGCCATTGCAGCCGGAGACTAATTCCCGTTCGAAGATTCGAACACACGTTTGAACGGGACTTCGCCATTGCAGCTAGAGACTAATTCCCGTTCGAAGATTCGAACACACGTTTGAACGGGACTTCGCCATTGCAGCCGGAGACTAATTCCCGTTCGAAGATTCGACCACACGTTTGAACGGGACTTCGCCATTTCAGCCGGAGACTAATTCCCATTCGAAGATTCGAACACACGTTTGAACGGGACTTCGCCATTGCAGCCTGAGACTAATTCCCGTTCGAAGATTCGAACACACGTTTGAACGGGACTTCGCCACTGCAGCCGGAGACTAAATCCCGTTCGAAGATTCGAACACACGTTTGAACGGGACTTTGCCATTGTAGCCGGAGACTAATTCCCGTTCGAATATTCGAACACACGTTTGAACGGGACTTCGCCATTTCAGCCGGAGACTAATTCCCGTTCGAAGATTCGAACACACGTTTGAACGGGACTTCGCCATTGTAGCCGGAGACTAATTCCCGTTCGAATATTCGAACACACGTTTGAACGGGACTTCGCCATTGCAGCCGGAGACTAATTCCCGTTCGAAGATTCGAACGCACGTTTGAACGGGACTTCGCCATTGCAGCCGGAGACTAATTCCCGTTCGAAGATTCGAACACACGTTTGAACGGGACTTCGCCATTGCAGCCGGAGACTTCGCCATTGCAGCCGGAGACTAATTCCCGTTCGAAGATTCGAACACACGTTTGAACAGGACTTCGCCATTGCAGCCGGAGACTAATTCCCGTTCGAAGATTCGAACACACGTTTGAACGGGACTTCGCCATTGCAGCCGGAGACTAATTCCCGTTCGAAGATTCGAACACACGTTTGAACGGGACTTCGCCATTGCAGCTAGAGACTAATTCCCGTTCGAAGATTCGAACACACGTTTGAACGGGACTTCGCCACTGCAGCCGGAGACTAATTCCCGTTCGAAGATTCGAACACAAGTTTGAATGGACTTCGCCATTGCAGCCGGAGAATAATTCCCGTTCGAAGATTCGAACACACGTTTGAACGGGACTTCGCCATTGCAGCCGGAGACTAATTCCCGTTCGAAGATTCGAACACACGTTTGAACGGGACTTCGCCATTGCAGCTAGAGACTAATTCCCGTTCGAAGATTCGAACACACGTTTGAACGGGACTTCGCCATTGCAGCCGGAGACTAATTCCCGTTCGAAGATTCGACCACACGTTTGAACGGGACTTCGCCATTTCAGCCGGAGACTAATTCCCATTCGAAGATTCGAACACACGTTTGAACGGGACTTCGCCATTGCAGCCTGAGACTAATTCCCGTTCGAAGATTCGAACACACGTTTGAACGGGACTTCGCCACTGCAGCCGGAGACTAAATCCCGTTCGAAGATTCGAACACACGTTTGAACGGGACTTTGCCATTGTAGCCGGAGACTAATTCCCGTTCGAATATTCGAACACACGTTTGAACGGGACTTCGCCATTTCAGCCGGAGACTAATTCCCGTTCGAAGATTCGAACACACGTTTGAACGGGACTTCGCCATTGTAGCCGGAGACTAATTCCCGTTCGAATATTCGAACACACGTTTGAACGGGACTTCGCCATTGCAGCCGGAGACTAATTCCCGTTCGAAGATTCGAACGCACGTTTGAACGGGACTTCGCCATTGCAGCCGGAGACTAATTCCCGTTCGAAGATTCGAACACACGTTTGAACGGGACTTCGCCATTGCAGCCGGAGACTAATTCCCGTTCGAAGATTCGAACACACGTTTGAACGGGAGTGCGCAATTGCAGCCGGAGACTAATTCCCGTTCGAAGATTCGAACACACATTTGAACGGGACTTCGCCATTGCAGCCGGAGACTAATTCCCGTTCGAAGATTCGAACACACGTTTGAACGGGACTTCGCCACTGCAGCCGGAGACTAATTCCCGTTCGAAGATTCGAACACACGTTTGAACGGGACTTCGCCATTGCAGCCGGAGACTAATTCCCGTTCGAAGATTCGAACACACGTTTGAACGGGACTTCGCCATTGCAGCCGGAGACTAATTCCCGTTCGAAGATTCGAACACACGTTTGAACGGGACTTCGCCATTGCAGCCGGAGACTAATTCCCGTTCGAAGATTCGAACACACATTTGAACGGGGCTTCGCCACTGAAACCGGAGACTAATTCCCGTTCGAAGATTCGAACACACATTTGAACGGGACTTCGCCATTGCAGCCGGAGACTAATTCCCGTTCGAAGATTCGAACACACGTTTGAACGGGACTTCGCCACTGCAGCCGGAGACTAATTCCCGTTCGAAGATTCGAACACACGTTTGAACGGGACTTCGCCACTGCAGCCGGAGACTAATTCCCGTTCGAAGATTCGAACACACGTTTGAACGGGACTTCGCCATTGCAGCCGGAGACTAATTCCCGTTCGAAGATTCGAACACACGTTTGAACGGGACTTCGCCATTGCAGCCGGAGACTAAATCCCGTTCGAAGATTCGAACACACGTTTGAACGGGACTACGCCATTGCATCCGGAGACTAATTCCCGTTCGAAGATTCGAACACACGTTTGAACGGGACTTCGCCATTGCATCCGGAGACTAATTCCCGTTCGAAGATTCGAACACACGTTTGAACGGGAGTTCGCAATTGCAGCCGGAGACTAATTCCCGTTCGAAGATTCGAACACACGTTTGAACGGGACTTCGCCATTGCAGCCGGAGACTAATTCCCGTTCGAAGATTCGAGCACACGTTTGAACGGGACTTCGCCACTGCAGCCGGAGACTAATTCCCGTTCGAAGATTCGAACACACGTTTGAACGGGACTTCGCCATTGCATCCGGAGACTAATTCCCGTTCGAAGATTCGAACACACGTTTGAACGGGAGTTCGCAATTGCAGCCGGAGACTAATTCCCGTTCGAAGATTCGAACACACGTTTGAACGGGACTTCGCCATTGCAGCCGGAGACTAATTCCCGTTCGAAGATTCGAGCACACGTTTGAACGGGACTTCGCCACTGCAGCCGGAGACTAATTCCCGTTCGAAGATTCGAACACACGTTTGAACGGGACTTCGCCATTGCAGCCGGAGACTAATTCCCGTTCGAAGATTCGAACACACGTTTGAACGGGACTTCGCCACTGCAGCCGGAGACTAATTCCCGTTCGAAGATTCGAACACACGTTTGAACGGGACTTCGCCATTGCAGCCGGAGACTTCGCCATTGCAGCCTGAGACTAATTCCCGTTCGAAGATTCGAACACACGTTTGAACAGGACTTCGCCATTGCAGCCGGAGACTAATTCCCGTTCGAAGATTCAAACACACGTTTGAACGGGACTTCGCCATTGCAGCCAGAGACTAATTCCCGTTCGAAGATTCGAACACACGTTTGAACGGGACTTCGCCATATCAGCCGGAGACTAATTCCCGTTCGAAGATTCGAACACACGTTTGAACGGGACTACGCCATTGCATCCGGAGACTAATTCCCGTTCGAAGATTCGAACACACGTTTGAACGGGACTTCGCCATTGCATCCGGAGACTAATTCCCGTTCGAAGATTCGAACACACGTTTGAACGGGAGTTCGCAATTGCAGCCGGAGACTAATTCCCGTTCGAAGATTTGAACACACGTTTGAACAGGACTTCGCCATTGCAGCCGGAGACTAATTCCCGTTCGAAGATTCGAGCACACGTTTGAACGGGACTTCGCCACTGCAGCCGGAGACTAATTCCCGTTCGAAGATTCGAACACACGTTTGAACGGGACTTCGCCACTGCAGCCGGAGACTAATTCCCGTTCGAAGATTCGAACACACGTTTGAACGGGACTTCGCCACTGCAGCCGGAGACTAATTCCCGTTCGAAGATTCGAACACACGTTTGAACGGGACTTCGCCATTGCAGCCGGAGACTAATTCCCGTTCGAAGATTCGAACACACGTTTGAACGGGAGTGCGCAATTGCAGCCGGAGACTAATTCCCGTTCGAAGATTCGAACACACATTTGAACGGGACTTCGCCATTGCAGCCGGAGACTAATTCCCGTTCGAAGATTCGAACACACGTTTGAACGGGACTTCGCCACTGCAGCCGGAGACTAATTCCAGTTCGAAGATTCGAACACACGTTTGAACGGGACTTCGCCATTGCAGCCGGAGACTAATTCCCGTTCGAAGATTCGAACACACGTTTGAACGGGACTTCGCCATTGCAGCCGGAGACTAATTCCCGTTCGAAGATTCGAACACACGTTTGAACGGGACTTCGCCATTGCAGCCGGAGACTAATTCCCGTTCGAAGATTCGAACACACATTTGAACGGGGCTTCGCCACTGAAACCGGAGACTAATTCCCGTTCGAAGATTCGAACACACGTTTGAACGGGACTTCGCCACTGCAGCCGGAGACTAATTCCCGTTCGAAGATTCGAACACACGTTTGAACGGGACTTCGCCATTGCAGCCGGAGACTTCGCCATTGCAGCCGGAGACTAATTCCCGTTCGAAGATTCGAACACACGTTTGAACAGGACTTCGCCATTGCAGCCGGAGACTAATTCCCGTTCGAAGATTCGAACACACGTTTGAACGGGACTTCGCCATTGCAGCCGGAGACTAATTCCCGTTCGAAGATTCGAACACACGTTTGAACGGGACTTCGTCATTGCAGCTAGAGACTAATTCCCGTTCGAAGATTCGAACACACGTTTAAACGGGACTTCGCCACTGCAGCCGGAGACTAATTCCCGTTCGAAGATTCGAACACAAGTTTGAATGGACTTCGCCATTGCAGCCGGAGAATAATTCCCGTTCGAAGATTCGAACACACGTTTGAACGGGACTTCGCCATTGCAGCCGGAGACTAATTCCCGTTCGAAGATTCGAACACACGTTTGAACGGGACTTCGCCATTGCAGCTAGAGACTAATTCCCGTTCGAAGATTCGAACACACGTTTGAACGGGACTTCGCCATTGCAGCCGGAGACTAATTCCCGTTCGAAGATTCGACCACACGTTTGAACGGGACTTCGCCATTTCAGCCGGAGACTAATTCCCATTCGAAGATTCGAACACACGTTTGAACGGGACTTCGCCATTGCAGCCTGAGACTAATTCCCGTTCGAAGATTCGAACACACGTTTGAACGGGACTTCGCCACTGCAGCCGGAGACTAAATCCCGTTCGAAGATTCGAACACACGTTTGAACGGGACTTTGCCATTGTAGCCGGAGACTAATTCCCGTTCGAATATTCGAACACACGTTTGAACGGGACTTCGCCATTGCAGCCGGAGACTAATTCCCGTTCGAAGATTCGAACACACGTTTGAACGGGACTTCGCCATTGTAACCGGAGACTAATTCCCGTTCGAATATTCGAACACACGTTTGAACGGGACTTCGCCATTGCAGCCGGAGACTAATTCCCGTTCGAAGATTCGAACGCACGTTTGAACGGGACTTCGCCATTGCAGCCGGAGACTAATTCCCGTTCGAAGATTCGAACACACGTTTGAACGGGACTTCGCCATTGCAGCCGGAGACTAATTCCCGTTCGAAGATTCGAACACACGTTTGAACGGGAGTGCGCAATTGCAGCCGGAGACTAATTCCCGTTCGAAGATTCGAACACACATTTGAACGGGACTTCGCCATTGCAGCCGGAGACTAATTCCCGTTCGAAGATTCGAACACACGTTTGAACGGGACTTCGCCACTGCAGCCGGAGACTAATTCCCGTTCGAAGATTCGAACACACGTTTGAACGGGACTTCGCCATTGCAGCCGGAGACTAATTCCCGTTCGAAGATTCGAACACACGTTTGAACGGGACTTCGCCATTGCAGCCGGAGACTAATTCCCGTTCGAAGATTCGAACACACGTTTGAACGGGACTTCGCCATTGCAGCCGGAGACTAATTCCCGTTCGAAGATTCGAACACACATTTGAACGGGGCTTCGCCACTGAAACCGGAGACTAATTCCCGTTCGAAGATTCGAACACACATTTGAACGGGACTTCGCCATTGCAGCCGGAGACTAATTCCCGTTCGAAGATTCGAACACACGTTTGAACGGGACTTCGCCACTGCAGCCGGAGACTAATTCCCGTTCGAAGATTCGAACACACGTTTGAACGGGACTTCGCCACTGCAGCCGGAGACTAATTCCCGTTCGAAGATTCGAACACACGTTTGAACGGGACTTCGCCATTGCAGCCGGAGACTAATTCCCGTTCGAAGATTCGAACACACGTTTGAACGGGACTTCGCCATTGCAGCCGGAGACTAAATCCCGTTCGAAGATTCGAACACACGTTTGAACGGGACTACGCCATTGCATCCGGAGACTAATTCCCGTTCGAAGATTCGAACACACGTTTGAACGGGACTTCGCCATTGCATCCGGAGACTAATTCCCGTTCGAAGATTCGAACACACGTTTGAACGGGAGTTCGCAATTGCAGCCGGAGACTAATTCCCGTTCGAAGATTCGAACACACGTTTGAACGGGACTTCGCCATTGCAGCCGGAGACTAATTCCCGTTCGAAGATTCGAGCACACGTTTGAACGGGACTTCGCCACTGCAGCCGGAGACTAATTCCCGTTCGAAGATTCGAACACACGTTTGAACGGGACTTCGCCATTGCATCCGGAGACTAATTCCCGTTCGAAGATTCGAACACACGTTTGAACGGGAGTTCGCAATTGCAGCCGGAGACTAATTCCCGTTCGAAGATTCGAACACACGTTTGAACGGGACTTCGCCATTGCAGCCGGAGACTAATTCCCGTTCGAAGATTCGAGCACACGTTTGAACGGGACTTCGCCACTGCAGCCGGAGACTAATTCCCGTTCGAAGATTCGAACACACGTTTGAACGGGACTTCGCCATTGCAGCCGGAGACTAATTCCCGTTCGAAGATTCGAACACACGTTTGAACGGGACTTCGCCACTGCAGCCGGAGACTAATTCCCGTTCGAAGATTCGAACACACGTTTGAACGGGACTTCGCCATTGCAGCCGGAGACTTCGCCATTGCAGCCTGAGACTAATTCCCGTTCGAAGATTCGAACACACGTTTGAACAGGACTTCGCCATTGCAGCCGGAGACTAATTCCCGTTCGAAGATTCAAACACACGTTTGAACGGGACTTCGCCATTGCAGCCAGAGACTAATTCCCGTTCGAAGATTCGAACACACGTTTGAACGGGACTTCGCCATATCAGCCGGAGACTAATTCCCGTTCGAAGATTCGAACACACGTTTGAACGGGACTACGCCATTGCATCCGGAGACTAATTCCCGTTCGAAGATTCGAACACACGTTTGAACGGGACTTCGCCATTGCATCCGGAGACTAATTCCCGTTCGAAGATTCGAACACACGTTTGAACGGGAGTTCGCAATTGCAGCCGGAGACTAATTCCCGTTCGAAGATTTGAACACACGTTTGAACAGGACTTCGCCATTGCAGCCGGAGACTAATTCCCGTTCGAAGATTCGAGCACACGTTTGAACGGGACTTCGCCACTGCAGCCGGAGACTAATTCCCGTTCGAAGATTCGAACACACGTTTGAACGGGACTTCGCCACTGCAGCCGGAGACTAATTCCCGTTCGAAGATTCGAACACACGTTTGAACGGGACTTCGCCACTGCAGCCGGAGACTAATTCCCGTTCGAAGATTCGAACACACGTTTGAACGGGACTTCGCCATTGCAGCCGGAGACTAATTCCCGTTCGAAGATTCGAACACACGTTTGAACGGGAGTGCGCAATTGCAGCCGGAGACTAATTCCCGTTCGAAGATTCGAACACACATTTGAACGGGACTTCGCCATTGCAGCCGGAGACTAATTCCCGTTCGAAGATTCGAACACACGTTTGAACGGGACTTCGCCACTGCAGCCGGAGACTAATTCCAGTTCGAAGATTCGAACACACGTTTGAACGGGACTTCGCCATTGCAGCCGGAGACTAATTCCCGTTCGAAGATTCGAACACACGTTTGAACGGGACTTCGCCATTGCAGCCGGAGACTAATTCCCGTTCGAAGATTCGAACACACGTTTGAACGGGACTTCGCCATTGCAGCCGGAGACTAATTCCCGTTCGAAGATTCGAACACACATTTGAACGGGGCTTCGCCACTGAAACCGGAGACTAATTCCCGTTCGAAGATTCGAACACACATTTGAACGGGACTTCGCCATTGCAGCCGGAGACTAATTCCCGTTCGAAGATTCGAACACACGTTTGAACGGGACTTCGCCACTGCAGCCGGAGACTAATTCCCGTTCGAAGATTCGAACACACGTTTGAACGGGACTTCGCCACTGCAGCCGGAGACTAATTCCCGTTCGAAGATTCGAACACACGTTT
Organism: Pelobates fuscus; assembly: GCF_036172605.1. Lineage (NCBI taxonomy): Eukaryota > Metazoa > Chordata > Amphibia > Anura > Pelobatidae > Pelobates > Pelobates fuscus. Next base: position 239,368,956 of record NC_086322.1, read on the forward strand.
GAACGGGACTTCGCCATTGCAGCCGGAGACTAATTCCCGTTCGAAGATTCGAACACACGTTTGAACGGGACTTCGCCATTGCAGCCGGAGACTAAATCCCGTTCGAAGATTCGAACACACGTTTGAACGGGACTACGCCATTGCATCCGGAGACTAATTCCCGTTCGAAGATTCGAACACACGTTTGAACGGGACTTCGCCATTGCATCCGGAGACTAATTCCCGTTCGAAGATTCGAACACACGTTTGAACGGGAGTTCGCAATTGCAGCCGGAGACTAATTCCCGTTCGAAGATTCGAACACACGTTTGAACGGGACTTCGCCATTGCAGCCGGAGACTAATTCCCGTTCGAAGATTCGAGCACACGTTTGAACGGGACTTCGCCACTGCAGCCGGAGACTAATTCCCGTTCGAAGATTCGAACACACGTTTGAACGGGACTTCGCCATTGCATCCGGAGACTAATTCCCGTTCGAAGATTCGAACACACGTTTGAACGGGAGTTCGCAATTGCAGCCGGAGACTAATTCCCGTTCGAAGATTCGAACACACGTTTGAACGGGACTTCGCCATTGCAGCCGGAGACTAATTCCCGTTCGAAGATTCGAGCACACGTTTGAACGGGACTTCGCCACTGCAGCCGGAGACTAATTCCCGTTCGAAGATTCGAACACACGTTTGAACGGGACTTCGCCATTGCAGCCGGAGACTAATTCCCGTTCGAAGATTCGAACACACGTTTGAACGGGACTTCGCCACTGCAGCCGGAGACTAATTCCCGTTCGAAGATTCGAACACACGTTTGAACGGGACTTCGCCATTGCAGCCGGAGACTTCGCCATTGCAGCCTGAGACTAATTCCCGTTCGAAGATTCGAACACACGTTTGAACAGGACTTCGCCATTGCAGCCGGAGACTAATTCCCGTTCGAAGATTCAAACACACGTTTGAACGGGACTTCGCCATTGCAGCCAGAGACTAATTCCCGTTCGAAGATTCGAACACACGTTTGAACGGGACTTCGCCATATCAGCCGGAGACTAATTCCCGTTCGAAGATTCGAACACACGTTTGAACGGGACTACGCCATTGCATCCGGAGACTAATTCCCGTTCGAAGATTCGAACACACGTTTGAACGGGACTTCGCCATTGCATCCGGAGACTAATTCCCGTTCGAAGATTCGAACACACGTTTGAACGGGAGTTCGCAATTGCAGCCGGAGACTAATTCCCGTTCGAAGATTTGAACACACGTTTGAACAGGACTTCGCCATTGCAGCCGGAGACTAATTCCCGTTCGAAGATTCGAGCACACGTTTGAACGGGACTTCGCCACTGCAGCCGGAGACTAATTCCCGTTCGAAGATTCGAACACACGTTTGAACGGGACTTCGCCACTGCAGCCGGAGACTAATTCCCGTTCGAAGATTCGAACACACGTTTGAACGGGACTTCGCCACTGCAGCCGGAGACTAATTCCCGTTCGAAGATTCGAACACACGTTTGAACGGGACTTCGCCACTGCAGCCGGAGACTAATTCCCGTTCGAAGATTCGAACACACGTTTGAACGGGACTTCGCCATTGCAGCCGGAGACTAATTCCCGTTCGAAGATTCGAACACACGTTTGAACAGGACTTCGCCATTGCAGCCGGAGACTAATTCCCGTTCGAAGATTCGAACACACGTTTGAACGGGACTTCGCCATTGCAGCCGGAGACTAATTCCCGTTCGAAGATTCGAACACACGTTTGAACGGGACTTCGCCATTGCAGCTAGAGACTAATTCCCGTTCGAAGATTCGAACACACGTTTGAACGGGACTTCGCCACTGCAGCCGGAGACTAATTCCCGTTCGAAGATTCGAACACACGTTTGAATGGACTTCGCCATTGCAGCCGGAGAATAATTCCCGTTCGAAGATTCGAACACACGTTTGAACGGGACTTCGCCATTGCAGCCGGAGACTAATTCCCGTTCGAAGATTCGAACACACGTTTGAACGGGACTTCGCCATTGCAGCCGGAGACTAATTCCCGTTCGAAGATTCGAACACACGTTTGAACGGGACTTCGCCATTGCAGCCGGAGACTAATTCCCGTTCGAAGATTCGAACACACGTTTGAACAGGACTTCGCCATTGCAGCCGGAGACTAATTCCCGTTCGAAGATTCGAACACACGTTTGAACGGGACTTCGCCATTGCAGCCGGAGACTAATTCCCGTTCGAAGATTCGAACACACGTTTGAACGGGACATCGCCATTGCAGCCGGAGACTTCGCCATTGCAGCCGGAGACTAATTCCCGTTCGAAGATTCGAACACACGTTTGAACGGGACTTCGCCATTGCAGCCGGAGACTAATTCCCGTTCGAAGATTCGAACACACGTTTGAACGGGACATCGCCATTGCAGCCGGAGACTTCGCCATTGCAGCCGGAGACTAATTCCCGTTCGAAGATTCGAACACACATTTGAACGGGACTTCGCCATTGCAGCCGGAGACTAATTCCCGTTCGAAGATTCGAACACACGTTTGAACGGGACTTCGCCACTGCAGCCGGAGACTAATTCCCGTTCGAAGATTCGAACACACGTTTGAACGGGACTTCGCCATTGCAGCCGGAGACTAATTCCCGTTCGAAGATTCGAACACACGTTTGAACGGGACTTCGCCATTGCAGCCGGAGACTAATTCCCGTTCGAAGATTCGAACACACGTTTGAACGGGACTTCGCCATTGCAGCCGGAGACTAATTCCCGTTCGAAGATTCGAACACACATTTGAACGGGGCTTCGCCACTGAAACCGGAGACTAATTCCCGTTCGAAGATTCGAACACACATTTGAACGGGACTTCGCCATTGCAGCCGGAGACTAATTCCCGTTCGAAGATTCGAACACACGTTTGAACGGGACTTCGCCACTGCAGCCGGAGACTAATTCCCGTTCGAAGATTCGAACACACGTTTGAACGGGACTTCGCCACTGCAGCCGGAGACTAATTCCCGTTCGAAGATTCGAACACACGTTTGAACGGGACTTCGCCATTGCAGCCGGAGACTAATTCCCGTTCGAAGATTCGAACACACGTTTGAACGGGACTTCGCCATTGCAGCCGGAGACTAATTCCCGTTCGAAGATTCGAACACACGTTTGAACGGGACTTCGCCATATCAGCCGGAGACTAATTCCCGTTCGAAGATTCGAACACACGTTTGAACGGGACTACGCCATTGCATCCGGAGACTAATTCCCGTTCGAAGATTCGAACACACGTTTGAACGGGACTTCGCCATTGCATCCGGAGACTAATTCCCGTTCGAAGATTCGAACACACGTTTGAACGGGAGTTCGCAATTGCAGCCGGAGACTAATTCCCGTTCGAAGATTTGAACACACGTTTGAACAGGACTTCGCCATTGCAGCCGGAGACTAATTCCCGTTCGAAGATTCGAGCACACGTTTGAACGGGACTTCGCCACTGCAGCCGGAGACTAATTCCCGTTCGAAGATTCGAACACACGTTTGAACGGGACTTCGCCACTGCAGCCGGAGACTAATTCCCGTTCGAAGATTCGAACACACGTTTGAACGGGACTTCGCCACTGCAGCCGGAGACTAATTCCCGTTCGAAGATTCGAACACACGTTTGAACGGGACTTCGCCACTGCAGCCGGAGACTAATTCCCGTTCGAAGATTCGAACACACGTTTGAACGGGACTTCGCCATTGCAGCCGGAGACTAATTCCCGTTCGAAGATTCGAACACACGTTTGAACAGGACTTCGCCATTGCAGCCGGAGACTAATTCCCGTTCGAAGATTCGAACACACGTTTGAACGGGACTTCGCCATTGCAGCCGGAGACTAATTCCCGTTCGAAGATTCGAACACACGTTTGAACGGGACTTCGCCATTGCAGCTAGAGACTAATTCCCGTTCGAAGATTCGAACACACGTTTGAACGGGACTTCGCCACTGCAGCCGGAGACTAATTCCCGTTCGAAGATTCGAACACACGTTTGAATGGACTTCGCCATTGCAGCCGGAGAATAATTCCCGTTCGAAGATTCGAACACACGTTTGAACGGGACTTCGCCATTGCAGCCGGAGACTAATTCCCGTTCGAAGATTCGAACACACGTTTGAACGGGACTTCGCCATTGCAGCCGGAGACTAATTCCCGTTCGAAGATTCGAACACACGTTTGAACGGGACTTCGCCATTGCAGCCGGAGACTAATTCCCGTTCGAAGATTCGAACACACGTTTGAACAGGACTTCGCCATTGCAGCCGGAGACTAATTCCCGTTCGAAGATTCGAACACACGTTTGAACGGGACTTCGCCATTGCAGCCGGAGACTAATTCCCGTTCGAAGATTCGAACACACGTTTGAACGGGACTTCGCCATTGCAGCCAGAGACTAATTCCCGTTCGAAGATTCGAACACACGTTTGAACGGGACTTCGCCATTGCAGCCGGAGACTTCGCCATTGCAGCCGGAGACTAATTCCCGTTCGAAGATTCGAACACACGTTTGAACAGGACTTCGCCATTGCAGCCGGAGACTAATTCCCGTTCGAAGATTCGAACACACGTTTGAACGGGACTTCGCCATTGCAGCCGGAGACTAATTCCCGTTCGAAGATTCGAACACACGTTTGAACGGGACTTCGCCATTGCAGCCGGAGACTAATTCCCGTTCGAAGATTCGAACACACGTTTGAACGGGACTTCGCCATTGCAGCCGGAGACTTCGCCATTGCAGCCGGAGACTAATTCCCGTTCGAAGATTCGAACACACGTTTGAACGGGACTTCGCCATTGCAGCCGGAGACTAATTCCCGTTCGAAGATTCGAACACACGTTTGAACGGGACTTCGCCATTGCACCTGGAGACTTATTCCCGTTCGAAGATTCGAACACATGTTTGAACGGGACTTCGCCATTGCAGCCGGAGACTAATTCCCGTTCGAAGATTCGAACACACGTTTGAACGGGACTTCGCCATTGCAGCCGGAGACTAATTCCCGTTCGAAGATTCGAACACACGTTTGAACGGGACTTCGCCATTGCAGCTAGAGACTAATTCCCATTCGAAGATTCGAACACACGTTTGAACGGGACTTCGCCATTGCAGCCGGAGACTAATTCCCGTTCGAAGATTCGACCACATGTTTGAACGGGACTTCGCCATTTCAGCCGGAGACTAATTCCCATTCGAAGATTCGAACACACGTTTGAACGGGACTTCGCCATTGCAGCCTGAGACTAATTCCCGTTCGAAGATTCGAACACACGTTTGAACGGGACTTCGCCACTGCAGCCGGAGACTAAATCCCGTTCGAAGAATAGAACACACGTTTGAACGGGACTTTGCCATTGTAGCCGGAGACTAATTCCCGTTCGAATATTCGAACACACGTTTGAACGGGACTTCGCCATTGCAGCCGGAGACTAATTCCCGTTCGAAGATTCGAACACACGTTTGAACGGGACTTCGCCATTGTAGCCGGAGACTAATTCCCGTTCGAATATTCGAACACACGTTTGAACGGGACTTCGCCATTGCAGCCGGAGACTAATTCCCGTTCGAAGATTCGAACGCACGTTTGAACGGGACTTCGCCATTGCAGCCGGAGACTAATTCCCGTTCGAAGATTCGACCACACGTTTGAACGGGACTTCGCCATTTCAGCCGGAGACTAATTCCCATTCGAAGATTCGAACACACGTTTGAACGGGACTTCGCCATTGCAGCCTGAGACTAATTCCCGTTCGAAGATTCGAACACACGTTTGAACGGGACTTCGCCATTGCAGCCGGAGACTAAATCCCGTTCGAAGATTCGAACACACGTTTGAACGGGACTTCGCCATTGCAGCCGGAGACTAATTCCCGTTCGAAGATTCAAACACACGTTTGAACGGGACTTCGCCATTGCAGCCGGAGACTAATTCCCGTTTGAAGATTCGAACACACGTTTGAACGGGACTTCGCCATTGTAGCCGGAGACTAATTCCCGTTCGAATATTCGAACACACGTTTGAACGGGACTTCGCCATTGCAGCCGGAGACTAATTCCCGTTCGAAGATTCGAACGCACGTTTGAACGGGACTTCGCCATTGCAGCCGGAGACTAATTCCCGTTCGAAGATTCGAACACACGTTTGAACGGGACTTCGCCATTGCAGCCGGAGACTAATTCCCGTTCGAAGATTCGAACACACGTTTGAACGGGAGTGCGCAATTGCAGCCGGAGACTAATTCCCGTTCGAAGATTCGAACACACATTTGAACGGGACTTCGCCATTGCAGCCGGAGACTAATTCCCGTTCGAAGATTTGAACACACGTTTGAACGGGACTTCGCCACTGCAGCCGGAGACTAATTCCCGTTCGAAGATTCGAACACACTTTTGAACGGGACTTCGCCATTGCAGCCGGAGACTAATTCCCGTTCGAAGATTCGAACACACGTTTGAACGGGACTTCGCCATTGCAGCCGGAGACTAATTCCCGTTCGAAGATTCGAACACACGTTTGAACGGGACTTCGCCATTGCAGCCGGAGACTAATTCCCGTTCGAAGATTCGAACACACGTTTGAACGGGACTTCGCCACTGCAGCCGGAGACTAATTCCCGTTCGAAGATTCGAACACACGTTTGAACGGGACTTCGCCATTGCAGCCGGAGACTTCGCCATTGCAGCCGGAGACTAATTCCCGTTCGAAGATTCGAACACACGTTTGAACAGGACTTCGCCATTGTAGCCGGAGACTAATTCCCGTTCGAAGATTCGAACACACGTTTGAACGGGACTTCGCCATTGTAGCCGGAGACTAATTCCCGTTCGAATATTCGAACACACGTTTGAACGGGACTTCGCCATTGCAGCCGGAGACTAATTCCCGTTCGAAGATTCGAACGCACGTTTGAACGGGACTTCGCCATTGCAGCCGGAGACTAATTCCCGTTCGAAGATTCGACCACACGTTTCAACGGGACTTCGCCATTTCAGCCGGAGACTAATTCCCATTCGAAGATTCGAACACACGTTTGAACGGGACTTCGCCATTGCAGCCTGAGACTAATTCCCGTTCGAAGATTCGAACACACGTTTGAACGGGACTTCGCCATTGCAGCCGGAGACTAAATCCCGTTCGAAGATTCGAACACACGTTTGAACGGGACTTCGCCATTGCAGCCGGAGACTAATTCCCGTTCGAAGATTCAAACACACGTTTGAACGGGACTTCGCCATTGCAGCCGGAGACTAATTCCCGTTCGAAGATTCGAACACACGTTTGAACGGGACTTCGCCATTGTAGCCGGAGACTAATTCCCGTTCGAATATTCGAACACACGTTTGAACGGGACTTCGCCATTGCAGCCGGAGACTAATTCCCGTTCGAAGATTCGAACGCACGTTTGAACGGGACTTCGCCATTGCAGCCGGAGACTAATTCCCGTTCGAAGATTCGAACACACGTTTGAACGGGACTTCGCCATTGCAGCCGGAGACTAATTCCCGTTCGAAGATTCGAACACACGTTTGAACGGGAGTGCACAATTGCAGCCGGAGACTAATTCCCGTTCGAAGATTCGAACACACATTTGAACGGGACTTCGCCATTGCAGCCGGAGACTAATTCCCGTTCGAAGATTTGAACACACGTTTGAACGGGACTTCGCCACTGCAGCCGGAGACTAATTCCCGTTCGAAGATTCGAACACACGTTTGAACGGGACTTCGCCATTGCAGCCGGAGACTAATTCCCGTTCGAAGATTCGAACACACGTTTGAACGGGACTTCGCCATTGCAGCCGGAGACTAATTCCCGTTCGAAGATTCGAACACACGTTTGAACGGGACTTCGCCATTGCAGCCGGAGACTAATTCCCGTTCGAAGATTCGAACACACGTTTGAACGGGACTTCGCCACTGCAGCCGGAGACTAATTCCCGTTCGAAGATTCGAACACACGTTTGAACGGGACTTCGCCATTGCAGCCGGAGACTTCGCCATTGCAGCCGGAGACTAATTCCCGTTCGAAGATTCGAACACACGTTTGAACAGGACTTCGCCATTGCAGCCGGAGACTAATTCCCGTTCGAAGATTCGAACACACGTTTGAACGGGACTTCGCCATTGCAGCCAGAGACTAATTCCCGTTCGAAGATTCGAACACACGTTTGAACGGGACTTCGCCATTGCAGCCGGAGACTAATTCCCGTTCGAAGATTCGAACACACGTTTGAACGGGACTACGCCATTGCATCCGGAGACTAATTCCCGTTCGAAGATTCGAACACACGTTTGAACGGGACTTCGCCATTGCATCCGGAGACTAATTCCCGTTCGAAGATTCGAACACACGTTTGAACGGGAGTTCGCAATTGCAGCCGGAGACTAATTCCCGTTCGAAGATTCGAACACACGTTTGAACGGGACTTCGCCATTGCAGCCGGAGACTAATTCCCGTTCGAAGATTCGAGCACACGTTTGAACGGGACTTCGCCACTGCAGCCGGAGACTAATTCCCGTTCGAAGATTCGAACACACGTTTGAACGGGACTTCGCCACTGCAGCCGGAGACTAATTCCCGTTCGAAGATTCGAACACACGTTTGAACGGGACTTCGCCACTGCAGCCGGAGACTAATTCTCGTTCGAAGATTCGAACACACGTTTGAACGGGACTTCGCCACTGCAGCCGGAGACTAATTCCCGTTCGAAGATTCGAACACACGTTTGAACGGGACTTCGCCATTGCAGCCGGAGACTTCGCCATTGCAGCCGGAGACTAATTCCCGTTCGAAGATTCGAACACACGTTTGAACAGGACTTCGCCATTGCAGCCGGAGACTAATTCCCGTTCGAAGATTCGAACACACGTTTGAACGGGACTTCGCCATTGCAGCCGGAGACTAATTCCCGTTCGAAGATTCGAACACACGTTTGAACGGGACTTCGCCATTGCAGCCGGAGACTAATTCCCGTTCGAAGATTCGAACACACGTTTGAACGGGACATCGCCATTGCAGCCGGAGACTTCGCCATTGCAGCCGGAGACTAATTCCCGTTCGAAGTTTCGAACACACGTTTGAACAGGACTTCGCCATTGCAGCCGGAGACTAATTCCCGTTCGAAGATTCGAACACACGTTTGAACGGGACTACGCCATTGCATCCGGAGACTAATTCCCGTTCGAAGATTCGAACACACGTTTGAACGGGACTTCGCCATTGCATCCGGAGACTAATTCCCGTTCGAAGATTCGAACACACGTTTGAACGGGAGTTCGCAATTGCAGCCGGAGACTAATTCCCGTTCGAAGATTCGAACACACGTTTGAACGGGACTTCGCCATTGCAGCCGGAGACTAATTCCCGTTCGAAGATTCGAGCACACGTTTGAACGGGACTTCGCCACTGCAGCCGGAGACTAATTCCCGTTCGAAGATTCGAACACACGTTTGAACGGGACTTCGCCACTGCAGCCGGAGACTAATTCCCGTTCGAAGATTCGAACACACGTTTGAACGGGACTTCGCCACTGCAGCCGGAGACTAATTCTCGTTCGAAGATTCGAACACACGTTTGAACGGGACTTCGCCACTGCAGCCGGAGACTAATTCCCGTTCGAAGATTCGAACACACGTTTGAACGGGACTTCGCCATTGCAGCCGGAGACTTCGCCATTGCAGCCGGAGACTAATTCCCGTTCGAAGATTCGAACACACGTTTGAACAGGACTTCGCCATTGCAGCCGGAGACTAATTCCCGTTCGAAGATTCGAACACACGTTTGAACGGGACTTCGCCATTGCAGCCGGAGACTAATTCCCGTTCGAAGATTCGAACACACGTTTGAACGGGACTTCGCCATTGCAGCCGGAGACTAATTCCCGTTCGAAGATTCGAACACACGTTTGAACGGGACATCGCCATTGCAGCCGGAGACTTCGCCATTGCAGCCGGAGACTAATTCCCGTTCGAAGTTTCGAACACACGTTTGAACAGGACTTCGCCATTGCAGCCGGAGACTAATTCCCGTTCGAAGATTCGAACACACGTTTGAACGGGACTTCGCCATTGCAGCCGGAGACTAATTCCCGTTCGAAGATTCGAACACACGTTTGAACGGGACTTCGCCATTGCAGCCGGAGACTAATTCCCGTTCGAAGATTCGAACACACGTTTGAACGGGACTTCGCCATTGCAGCCGGAGACTTCCCCATTGCAGCCGGAGACTAATTCCCGTTCGAAGATTCGAACACACGTTTGAACAGGACTTCGCCATTGCAGCCGGAGACTAATTCCCGTTCGAAGATTCGAACACACGTTTGAACGGGACTTCGCCATTGCAGCCGGAGACTAATTCCCGTTCGAAGATTCGAACACACGTTTGAACGGGACTTCGCCATTGCAGCCGGAGACTAATTCCCGTTCGAAGATTCGAACACACGTTTGAACGGGACTTCGCCATTGCAGCCGGAGACTTCGCCATTGCAGCCGGAGACTAATTCCCGTTCGAAGATTCGAACACACGTTTGAACAGGACTTCGCCATTGCAGCCGGAGACTAATTCCCGTTCGAAGATTCGAACACACGTTTGAACGGGACTTCGCCATTGCAGCCGGAGACTAATTCCCGTTCGAAGATTCGAACACATGTTTGAACGGGACTTCGCCATTGCAGCCGGAGACTAATTCCCGTTCGAAGATTCGAACACACGTTTGAACGGGACTTCGCCATTGCAGCCGGAGACTTCGCCATTGCAGCCGGAGACTAATTCCCATTCGAAGATTCGAACACACGTTTGAACAGGACTTTGCCATTGCAGCCGGAGACTAATTCCCGTTCGAAGATTCGAACACACGTTTGAACGGGACTTCGCCATTGCAGCCGGAGACTAATTCCCGTTCGAAGATTCGAACACACGTTTGAACGGGACTTCGCCATTGCAGCTAGAGACTAATTCCCATTCGAAGATTCGAACACACGTTTGAACGGGACTTCGCCATTGCAGCCGGAGACTAATTCCCGTTCGAAGATTCGACCACACGTTTGAACGGGACTTCGCCATTTCAGCCGGAGACTAATTATCATTCGAAGATTCGAACACACGTTTGAACGGGACTTCGCCATTGCAGCCTGAGACTAATTCCCGTTCGAAGATTCAAACACACGTTTGAACGGGACTTCGCCACTGCAGCCGGAGACTAAATCCCGTTCGAAGATTCGAACACACGTTTGAACGGGACTTTGCCATTGTAGCCGGAGACTAATTCCCGTTCGAATATTCGAACACACGTTTGAACGGGACTTCGCCATTGCAGCCGGAGACTAATTCCCGTTCGAAGATTCGAACACACGTTTGAACGGGACTTCGCCATTGTAGCCGGAGACTAATTCCCGTTCGAATATTCGAACACACGTTTGAACGGGACTTCGCCATTGCAGCCGGAGACTAATTCCCGTTCGAAGATTCGAACGCACGTTTGAACGGGACTTCGCCATTGCAGCCGGAGACTAATTCCCGTTCGAAGATTCGACCACACGTTTGAACGGGACTTCGCCATTTCAGCCGGAGACTAATTCCCATTCGAAGATTCGAACACACGTTTGAACGGGACTTCGCCATTGCAGCCTGAGACTAATTCCCGTTCGAAGATTCGACCACACGTTTGAACGGGACTTCGCCATTTCAGCCGGAGACTAAATCCCGTTCGAAGATTCGAACACACGTTTGAACGGGACTTCGCCATTGCAGCCGGAGACTAATTCCCGTTCGAAGATTCGAACACACGTTTGAACGGGACTTCGCCATTGCAGCCGGAGACTAATTCCCGTTCGAAGATTCGAACACACGTTTGAACGGGACTTCGCCATTGTAGCCGGAGACTAATTCCCGTTCGAATATTCGAACACACGTTTGAACGGGACTTCGCCATTGCAGCCGGAGACTAATTCCCGTTCGAAGATTCGAACGCACGTTTGAACGGGACTTCGCCATTGCAGCCGGAGACTAATTCCCGTTCGAAGATTCGAACACACGTTTGAACGGGACTTCGCCATTGCAGCCGGAGACTAATTCCCGTTCGAAGATTTGAACACACGTTTGAACGGGACTTCGCCACTGCAGCCGGAGACTAATTCCCGTTCGAAGATTCGAACACACGTTTGAACGGGACTTCGCCATTGCAGCCGGAGACTAATTCCCGTTCGAAGATTCGAACACACGTTTGAACGGGACTTCGCCATTGCAGCCGGAGACTAATTCCCGTTCGAAGATTCGAACACACGTTTGAACGGGACTTCGCCATTGCAGCCGGAGACTAATTCCCGTTCGAAGATTCGAACACACGTTTGAACGGGACTTCGCCACTGCAGCCGGAGACTAATTCCCGTTCGAAGATTCGAACACACGTTTGAACGGGACTTCGCCATTGCAGCCGGAGACTTCGCCATTGCAGCCGGAGACTAATTCCCGTTCGAAGATTCGAACACACGTTTGAACAGGACTTCGCCATTGCAGCCGGAGACTAATTCCCGTTCGAAGATTCGAACACACGTTTGAACGGGACTTCGCCATTGTAGCCGGAGACTAATTCCCGTTCGAATATTCGAACACACGTTTGAACGGGACTTCGCCATTGCAGCCGGAGACTAATTCCCGTTCGAAGATTCGAACGCACGTTTGAACGGGACTTCGCCATTGCAGCCGGAGACTAATTCCCGTTCGAAGATTCGACCACACGTTTGAACGGGACTTCGCCACTGCAGCCGGAGACTAAATCCCGTTCGAAGATTCGAACACACGTTTGAACGGGACTTCGCCATTGTAGCCGGAGACTAATTCCCGTTCGAATATTCGAACACACGTTTGAACGGGACTTCGCCATTGCAGCCGGAGACTAATTCCCGTTCGAAGATTCGAACACACGTTTGAACGGGACTTCGCCATTGTAGCCGGAGACTAATTCCCGTTCGAATATTCGAACACACGTTTGAACGGGACTTCGCCATTGCAGCCGGAGACTAATTCCCGTTCGAAGATTCGAACGCACGTTTGAACGGGACTTCGCCATTGCAGCCGGAGACTAATTCCCGTTCGAAGATTCGACCACACGTTTGAACGGGACTTCGCCATTTCAGCCGGAGACTAATTCCCATTCGAAGATTCGAACACACGTTTGAACGGGACTTCGCCATTGCAGCCTGAGACTAATTCCCGTTCGAAGATTCGACCACACGTTTGAACGGGACTTCGCCATTTCAGCCGGAGACTAAATCCCGTTCGAAGATTCGAACACACGTTTGAACGGGACTTCGCCATTGCAGCCGGAGACTAATTCCCGTTCGAAGATTCGAACACACGTTTGAACGGGACTTCGCCATTGCAGCCGGAGACTAATTCCCGTTCGAAGATTCGAACACACGTTTGAACGGGACTTCGCCATTGTAGCCGGAGACTAATTCCCGTTCGAATATTCGAACACACGTTTGAACGGGACTTCGCCATTGCAGCCGGAGACTAATTCCCGTTCGAAGATTCGAACGCACGTTTGAACGGGACTTCGCCATTGCAGCCGGAGACTAATTCCCGTTCGAAGATTCGAACACACGTTTGAACGGGACTTCGCCATTGCAGCCGGAGACTAATTCCCGTTCGAAGATTTGAACACACGTTTGAACGGGACTTCGCCACTGCAGCCGGAGACTAATTCCCGTTCGAAGATTCGAACACACGTTTGAACGGGACTTCGCCATTGCAGCCGGAGACTAATTCCCGTTCGAAGATTCGAACACACGTTTGAACGGGACTTCGCCATTGCAGCCGGAGACTAATTCCCGTTCGAAGATTCGAACACACGTTTGAACGGGACTTCGCCATTGCAGCCGGAGACTAATTCCCGTTCGAAGATTCGAACACACGTTTGAACGGGACTTCGCCACTGCAGCCGGAGACTAATTCCCGTTCGAAGATTCGAACACACGTTTGAACGGGACTTCGCCATTGCAGCCGGAGACTTCGCCATTGCAGCCGGAGACTAATTCCCGTTCGAAGATTCGAACACACGTTTGAACAGGACTTCGCCATTGCAGCCGGAGACTAATTCCCGTTCGAAGATTCGAACACACGTTTGAACGGGACTTCGCCATTGTAGCCGGAGACTAATTCCCGTTCGAATATTCGAACACACGTTTGAACGGGACTTCGCCATTGCAGCCGGAGACTAATTCCCGTTCGAAGATTCGAACGCACGTTTGAACGGGACTTCGCCATTGCAGCCGGAGACTAATTCCCGTTCGAAGATTCGACCACACGTTTGAACGGGACTTCGCCATTTCAGCCGGAGACTAATTCCCATTCGAAGATTCGAACACACGTTTGAACGGGACTTCGCCATTGCAGCCTGAAACTAATTCCCGTTCGAAGATTCGAACACACGTTTGAACGGGACTTCGCCATTGCAGCCGGAGACTAAATCCCGTTCGAAGATTCGAACACACGTTTGAACGGGACTTCGCCATTGCAGCCGGAGACTAATTCCCGTTCGAAGATTCAAACACACGTTTGAACGGGACTTCGCCATTGCAGCCGGAGACTAATTCCCGTTCGAAGATTCGAACACACGTTTGAACGGGACTTCGCCATTGTAGCCGGAGACTAATTCCCGTTCGAATATTCGAACACACGTTTGAACGGGACTTCGCCATTGCAGCCGGAGACTAATTCCCGTTCGAAGATTCGAACGCACGTTTGAACGGGACTTCGCCATTGCAGCCGGAGACTAATTCCCGTTCGAAGATTCGAACACACGTTTGAACGGGACTTCGCCATTGCAGCCGGAGACTAATTCCCGTTCGAAGATTCGAACACACGTTTGAACGGGAGTGCGCAATTGCAGCCGGAGACTAATTCCCGTTCGAAGATTCGAACACACATTTGAACGGGACTTCGCCATTGCAGCCGGAGACTAATTCCCGTTCGAAGATTTGAACACACGTTTGAACGGGACTTCGCCACTGCAGCCGGAGACTAATTCCCGTTCGAAGATTCGAACACACGTTTGAACGGGACTTCGCCATTGCAGCCGGAGACTAATTCCCGTTCGAAGATTCGAACACACGTTTGAACGGGACTTCGCCATTGCAGCCGGAGACTAATTCCCGTTCGAAGATTCGAACACACGTTTGAACGGGACTTCGCCATTGCAGCCGGAGACTAATTCCCGTTCGAAGATTCGAACACACGTTTGAACGGGACTTCGCCACTGCAGCCGGAGACTAATTCCCGTTCGAAGATTCGAACACACGTTTGAACGGGACTTCGCCATTGCAGCCGGAGACTTCGCCATTGCAGCCGGAGACTAATTCCCGTTCGAAGATTCGAACACACGTTTGAACAGGACTTCGCCATTGCAGCCGGAGACTAATTCCCGTTCGAAGATTCGAACACACGTTTGAACGGGACTTCGCCATTGCAGCCAGAGACTAATTCCCGTTCGAAGATTCGAACACACGTTTGAACGGGACTTCGCCATTGCAGCCGGAGACTAATTCCCGTTCGAAGATTCGAACACACGTTTGAACGGGACTACGCCATTGCATCCGGAGACTAATTCCCGTTCGAAGATTTGAACACACGTTTGAACGGGACTTCGCCATTGCATCCGGAGACTAATTCCCGTTCGAAGATTCGAACACACGTTTGAACGGGAGTTCGCAATTGCAGCCGGAGACTAATTCCCGTTCGAAGATTCGAGCACACGTTTGAACGGGACTTCGCCACTGCAGCCGGAGACTAATTCCCGTTCGAAGATTCGAACACACGTTTGAACGGGACTTCGCCACTGCAGCCGGAGACTAATTCTCGTTCGAAGATTCGAACACACGTTTGAACGGGACTTCGCCACTGCAGCCGGAGACTAATTCCCGTTCGAAGATTCGAACACACGTTTGAACGGGACTTCGCCATTGCAGCCGGAGACTTCGCCATTGCAGCCGGAGACTAATTCCCGTTCGAAGATTCGAACACACGTTTGAACAGGACTTCGCCATTGCAGCCGGAGACTAATTCCCGTTCGAAGATTCGAACACACGTTTGAACGGGACTTCGCCATTGCAGCCGGAGACTAATTCCCGTTCGAAGATTCGAACACACGTTTGAACGGGACTTCGCCATTGCAGCCGGAGACTAATTCCCGTTCGAAGATTCGAACACACGTTTGAACGGGACATCGCCATTGCAGCCGGAGACTTCGCCATTGCAGCCGGAGACTAATTCCCGTTTGAAGTTTCGAACACACGTTTGAACAGGACTTCGCCATTGCAGCCGGAGACTAATTCCCGTTCGAAGATTCGAACACACGTTTGAACGGGACTTCGCCATTGCAGCCGGAGACTAATTCCCGTTCGAAGATTCGAACACACGTTTGAACGGGACTTCGCCATTGCAGCCGGAGACTAATTCCCGTTCGAAGATTCGAACACACGTTTGAACGGGACTTCGCCATTGCAGCCGGAGACTTCCCCATTGCAGCCGGAGACTAATTCCCGTTCGAAGATTCGAACACACGTTTGAACAGGACTTCGCCATTGCAGCCGGAGACTAATTCCCGTTCGAAGATTCGAACACACGTTTGAACGGGACTTCGCCATTGCAGCCGGAGACTAATTCCCGTTCGAAGATTCGAACACACGTTTGAACGGGACTTCGCCATTGCAGCCGGAGACTAATTCCCGTTCGAAGATTCGAACACACGTTTGAACGGGACTTCGCCATTGCAGCCGGAGACTTCGCCATTGCAGCCGGAGACTAATTCCCGTTCGAAGATTCGAACACACGTTTGAACAGGACTTCGCCATTGCAGCCGGAGACTAATTCCCGTTCGAAGATTCGAACACACGTTTGAACAGGACTTCGCCATTGCAGCCGGAGACTTCGCCATTGCAGCCGGAGACTAATTCCCGTTCGAAGATTCGAACACACGTTTGAACAGGACTTCGCCATTGCAGCCGGAGACTAATTCCCGTTCGAAGATTCGAACACACGTTTGAACGGGACTTCGCCATTGCAGCCGGAGACTAATTCCCGTTCGAAGATTCGAACACACGTTTGAACGGGACTACGCCATTGCATCCGGAGACTAATTCCCGTTCGAAGATTCGAACACACGTTTGAACGGGACTTCGCCATTGCATCCGGAGACTAATTCCCGTTCGAAGATTCGAACACACGTTTGAACGGGAGTTCGCAATTGCAGCCGGAGACTAATTCCCGTTCGAAGATTCGAACACACGTTTGAACGGGACTTCGCCACTGCAGCCGGAGACTAATTCCCGTTCGAAGATTCGAACACACGTTTGAACGGGACTTCGCCATTGCAGCCGGAGACTTCGCCATTGCAGCCGGAGACTAATTCCCGTTCGAAGATTCGAACACACGTTTGAACAGGACTTCGCCATTGCAGCCGGAGACTAATTCCCGTTCGAAGATTCGAACACACGTTTGAACGGGACTTCGCCATTGCAGCCGGAGACTAATTCCCGTTCGAAGATTCGAACACACGTTTGAACGGGACTTCGCCATTGCAGCCGGAGACTAATTCCCGTTCGAAGATTCGAACACACGTTTGAACGGGACATCGCCATTGCAGCCGGAGACTTCGCCATTGCAGCCGGAGACTAATTCCCGTTCGAAGTTTCGAACACACGTTTGAACAGGACTTCGCCATTGCAGCCGGAGACTAATTCCCGTTCGAAGATTCGAACACACGTTTGAACGGGACTTCGCCATTGCAGCCGGAGACTAATTCCCGTTCGAAGATTCGAACACACGTTTGAACGGGACTTCGCCATTGCAGCCGGAGACTAATTCCCGTTCGAAGATTCGAACACACGTTTGAACGGGACTTCGCCATTGCAGCCGGAGACTTCCCCATTGCAGCCGGAGACTAATTCCCGTTCGAAGATTCGAACACACGTTTGAACAGGACTTCGCCATTGCAGCCGGAGACTAATTCCCGTTCGAAGATTCGAACACACGTTTGAACGGGACTTCGCCATTGCAGCCGGAGACTAATTCCCGTTCGAAGATTCGAACACACGTTTGAACGGGACTTCGCCATTGCAGCCGGAGACTAATTCCCGTTCGAAGATTCGAACACACGTTTGAACGGGACTTCGCCATTGCAGCCGGAGACTTCGCCATTGCAGCCGGAGACTAATTCCCGTTCGAAGATTCGAACACACGTTTGAACAGGACTTCGCCATTGCAGCCGGAGACTAATTCCCGTTCGAAGATTCGAACACACGTTTGAACGGGACTTCGCCATTGCAGCCGGAGACTAATTCCCGTTCGAAGATTCGAACACATGTTTGAACGGGACTTCGCCATTGCAGCCGGAGACTAATTCCCGTTCGAAGATTCGAACACACGTTTGAACGGGACTTCGCCATTGCAGCCGGAGACTTCGCCATTGCAGCCGGAGACTAATTCCCATTCGAAGATTCGAACACACGTTTGAACAGGACTTTGCCATTGCAGCCGGAGACTAATTCCCGTTCGAAGATTCGAACACACGTTTGAACGGGACTTCGCCATTGCAGCCGGAGACTAATTCCCGTTCGAAGATTCGAACACACGTTTGAACGGGACTTCGCCATTGCAGCTAGAGACTAATTCCCATTCGAAGATTCGAACACACGTTTGAACGGGACTTCGCCATTGCAGCCGGAGACTAATTCCCGTTCGAAGATTCGACCACACGTTTGAACGGGACTTCGCCATTTCAGCCGGAGACTAATTCCCATTCGAAGATTCGAACACACGTTTGAACGGGACTTCGCCATTGCAGCCTGAGACTAATTCCCGTTCGAAGATTCTAACACACGTTTGAACGGGACTTCGCCACTGCAGCCGGAGACTAAATCCCGTTCGAAGATTCGAACACACGTTTGAACGGGACTTTGCCATTGTAGCCGGAGACTAATTCCCGTTCGAATATTCGAACACACGTTTGAACGGGACTTTGTTATTGCAGCCGGAGACTAATTCCCGTTCGAAGATTCGAACACACGTTTGAACGGGACTTCGCCATTGTAGCCGGAGACTAATTCCCGTTCGAATATTCGAACACACGTTTGAACGGGACTTCGCCATTGCAGCCGGAGACTAATTCCCGTTCGAAGATTCGAACGCACGTTTGAACGGGACTTCGCCATTGCAGCCGGAGACTAATTCCCGTTCGAAGATTCGACCGAACGTTTGAACGGGACTTCGCCATTTCAGCCGGAGACTAATTCCCATTCGAAGATTCGAACACACGTTTGAACGGGACTTCGCCATTGCAGCCTGAGACTAATTCCCGTTCGAAGATTCGACCACACGTTTGAACGGGACTTCGCCATTTCAGCCGGAGACTAAATCCCGTTCGAAGATTCGAACACACGTTTGAACGGGACTTCGCCATTGCAGCCGGAGACTAATTCCCGTTCGAAGATTCGAACACACGTTTGAACGGGACTTCGCCATTGCAGCCGGAGACTAATTCCCGTTCGAAGATTCGAACACACGTTTGAACGGGACTTCGCCATTGTAGCCGGAGACTAATTCCCGTTCGAATATTCGAACACACGTTTGAACGGGACTTCGCCATTGCAGCCGGAGACTAATTCCCGTTCGAAGATTCGAACGCACGTTTGAACGGGACTTCGCCATTGCAGCCGGAGACTAATTCCCGTTCGAAGATTCGAACACACGTTTGAACGGGAGTGCGCAATTGCAGCCGGAGACTAATTCCCGTTCGAAGATTCGAACACACATTTGAACGGGACTTCGCCATTGCAGCCGGAGACTAATTCCCGTTCGAAGATTTGAACACACGTTTGAACGGGACTTCGCCACTGCAGCCGGAGACTAATTCCCGTTCGAAGATTCGAACACACGTTTGAACGGGACTTCGCCATTGCAGCCGGAGACTAATTCCCGTTCGAAGATTCGAACACACGTTTGAACGGGACTTCGCCATTGCAGCCGGAGACTAATTCCCGTTCGAAGATTCGAACACACGTTTGAACGGGACTTCGCCATTGCAGCCGGAGACTAATTCCCGTTCGAAGATTCGAACACACGTTTGAACGGGACTTCGCCACTGCAGCCGGAGACTAATTCCCGTTCGAAGATTCGAACACACGTTTGAACGGGACTTCGCCATTGCAGCCGGAGACTTCGCCATTGCAGCCGGAGACTAATTCCCGTTCGAAGATTCGAACACACGTTTGAACAGGACTTCGCCATTGCAGCCGGAGACTAATTCCCGTTCGAAGATTCGAACACACGTTTGAACGGGACTTCGCCATTGTAGCCGGAGACTAATTCTCGTTCGAATATTCGAACACACGTTTGAACGGGACTTCGCCATTGCAGCCGGAGACTAATTCCCGTTCGAAGATTCGAACGCACGTTTGAACGGGACTTCGCCATTGCAGCCGGAGACTAATTCCCGTTCGAAGATTCAACCACACGTTTGAACGGGACTTCGCCATTTCAGCCGGAGACTAATTCCCATTCGAAGATTCGAACACACGTTTGAACGGGACTTCGCCATTGCAGCCTGAGACTAATTCCCGTTCGAAGATTCGAACACACGTTTGAACGGGACTTCGCCATTGCAGCCGGAGACTAAATCCCGTTCGAAGATTCGAACACACGTTTGAACGGGACTTCGCCATTGCAGCCGGAGACTAATTCCCGTTCGAAGATTCAAACACACGTTTGAACGGGACTTCGCCATTGCAGCCGGAGACTAATTCCCGTTCGAAGATTCGAACACACGTTTGAACGGGACTTCGCCATTGTAGCCGGAGACTAATTCCCGTTCGAATATTCGAACACACGTTTGAACGGGACTTCGCCATTGCAGCCGGAGACTAATTCCCGTTCGAAGATTCGAACGCACGTTTGAACGGGACTTCGCCATTGCAGCCGGAGACTAATTCCCGTTCGAAGATTCGAACACACGTTTGAACGGGACTTCGCCATTGCAGCCGGAGACTAATTCCCGTTCGAAGATTCGAACACACGTTTGAACGGGAGTGCGCAATTGCAGCCGGAGACTAATTCCCGTTCGAAGATTCGAACACACATTTGAACGTGACTTCGCCATTGCAGCCGGAGACTAATTCCCGTTCGAAGATTTGAACACACGTTTGAACGGGACTTCGCCACTGCAGCCGGAGACTAATTCCCGTTCGAAGATTCGAACACACGTTTGAACGGGACTTCGCCATTGCAGCCGGAGACTAATTCCCGTTCGAAGATTCGAACACACGTTTGAACGGGACTTCGCCATTGCAGCCGGAGACTAATTCCCGTTCGAAGATTCGAACACACGTTTGAACGGGACTTCGCCATTGCAGCCGGAGACTAATTCCCGTTCGAAGATTCGAACACACGTTTGAACGGGACTTCGCCACTGCAGCCGGAGACTAATTCCCGTTCGAAGATTCGAACACACGTTTGAACGGGACTTCGCCATTGCAGCCGGAGACTTCGCCATTGCAGCCGGAGACTAATTCCCGTTCGAAGATTCGAACACACGTTTGAACAGGACTTCGCCATTGCAGCCGGAGACTAATTCCCGTTCGAAGATTCGAACACACGTTTGAACGGGACTTCGCCATTGCAGCCAGAGACTAATTCCCGTTCGAAGATTCGAACACACGTTTGAACGGGACTTCGCCATTGCAGCCGGAGACTAATTCCCGTTCGAAGATTCGAACACACGTTTGAACGGGACTACGCCATTGCATCCGGAGACTAATTCCCGTTCGAAGATTCGAACACACGTTTGAACGGGACTTCGCCATTGCAGCCGGAGACTAATTCCCGTTCGAAGATTCGAACACACGTTTGAACGGGACTTCGCCATTGCAGCTAGAGACTAATTCCCATTCGAAGATTCGAACACACGTTTGAACGGGACTTCGCCATTGCAGCCGGAGACTAATTCCCGTTCGAAGATTCGACCACACGTTTGAACGGGACTTCGCCATTTCAGCCGGAGACTAATTCCCATTCGAAGATTCGAACACACGTTTGAACGGGACTTCGCCATTGCAGCCTGAGACTAATTCCCGTTCGAAGATTCTAACACACGTTTGAACGGGACTTCGCCACTGCAGCCGGAGACTAAATCCCGTTCGAAGATTCGAACACACGTTTGAACGGGACTTTGCCATTGTAGCCGGAGACTAATTCCCGTTCGAATATTCGAACACACGTTTGAACGGGACTTTGTTATTGCAGCCGGAGACTAATTCCCGTTCGAAGATTCGAACACACGTTTGAACGGGACTTCGCCATTGTAGCCGGAGACTAATTCCCGTTCGAATATTCGAACACACGTTTGAACGGGACTTCGCCATTGCAGCCGGAGACTAATTCCCGTTCGAAGATTCGAACGCACGTTTGAACGGGACTTCGCCATTGCAGCCGGAGACTAATTCCCGTTCGAAGATTCGACCGAACGTTTGAACGGGACTTCGCCATTTCAGCCGGAGACTAATTCCCATTCGAAGATTCGAACACACGTTTGAACGGGACTTCGCCATTGCAGCCTGAGACTAATTCCCGTTCGAAGATTCGACCACACGTTTGAACGGGACTTCGCCATTTCAGCCGGAGACTAAATCCCGTTCGAAGATTCGAACACACGTTTGAACGGGACTTCGCCATTGCAGCCGGAGACTAATTCCCGTTCGAAGATTCGAACACACGTTTGAACGGGACTTCGCCATTGCAGCCGGAGACTAATTCCCGTTCGAAGATTCGAACACACGTTTGAACGGGACTTCGCCATTGTAGCCGGAGACTAATTCCCGTTCGAATATTCGAACACACGTTTGAACGGGACTTCGCCATTGCAGCCGGAGACTAATTCCCGTTCGAAGATTCGAACGCACGTTTGAACGGGACTTCGCCATTGCAGCCGGAGACTAATTCCCGTTCGAAGATTCGAACACACGTTTGAACGGGAGTGCGCAATTGCAGCCGGAGACTAATTCCCGTTCGAAGATTCGAACACACATTTGAACGGGACTTCGCCATTGCAGCCGGAGACTAATTCCCGTTCGAAGATTTGAACACACGTTTGAACGGGACTTCGCCACTGCAGCCGGAGACTAATTCCCGTTCGAAGATTCGAACACACGTTTGAACGGGACTTCGCCATTGCAGCCGGAGACTAATTCCCGTTCGAAGATTCGAACACACGTTTGAACGGGACTTCGCCATTGCAGCCGGAGACTAATTCCCGTTCGAAGATTCGAACACACGTTTGAACGGGACTTCGCCATTGCAGCCGGAGACTAATTCCCGTTCGAAGATTCGAACACACGTTTGAACGGGACTTCGCCACTGCAGCCGGAGACTAATTCCCGTTCGAAGATTCGAACACACGTTTGAACGGGACTTCGCCATTGCAGCCGGAGACTTCGCCATTGCAGCCGGAGACTAATTCCCGTTCGAAGATTCGAACACACGTTTGAACAGGACTTCGCCATTGCAGCCGGAGACTAATTCCCGTTCGAAGATTCGAACACACGTTTGAACGGGACTTCGCCATTGTAGCCGGAGACTAATTCTCGTTCGAATATTCGAACACACGTTTGAACGGGACTTCGCCATTGCAGCCGGAGACTAATTCCCGTTCGAAGATTCGAACGCACGTTTGAACGGGACTTCGCCATTGCAGCCGGAGACTAATTCCCGTTCGAAGATTCAACCACACGTTTGAACGGGACTTCGCCATTTCAGCCGGAGACTAATTCCCATTCGAAGATTCGAACACACGTTTGAACGGGACTTCGCCATTGCAGCCTGAGACTAATTCCCGTTCGAAGATTCGAACACACGTTTGAACGGGACTTCGCCATTGCAGCCGGAGACTAAATCCCGTTCGAAGATTCGAACACACGTTTGAACGGGACTTCGCCATTGCAGCCGGAGACTAATTCCCGTTCGAAGATTCAAACACACGTTTGAACGGGACTTCGCCATTGCAGCCGGAGACTAATTCCCGTTCGAAGATTCGAACACACGTTTGAACGGGACTTCGCCATTGTAGCCGGAGACTAATTCCCGTTCGAATATTCGAACACACGTTTGAACGGGACTTCGCCATTGCAGCCGGAGACTAATTCCCGTTCGAAGATTCGAACGCACGTTTGAACGGGACTTCGCCATTGCAGCCGGAGACTAATTCCCGTTCGAAGATTCGAACACACGTTTGAACGGGACTTCGCCATTGCAGCCGGAGACTAATTCCCGTTCGAAGATTCGAACACACGTTTGAACGGGAGTGCGCAATTGCAGCCGGAGACTAATTCCCGTTCGAAGATTCGAACACACATTTGAACGGGACTTCGCCATTGCAGCCGGAGACTAATTCCCGTTCGAAGATTTGAACACACGTTTGAACGGGACTTCGCCACTGCAGCCGGAGACTAATTCCCGTTCGAAGATTCGAACACACGTTTGAACGGGACTTCGCCATTGCAGCCGGAGACTAATTCCCGTTCGAAGATTCGAACACACGTTTGAACGGGACTTCGCCATTGCAGCCGGAGACTAATTCCCGTTCGAAGATTCGAACACACGTTTGAACGGGACTTCGCCATTGCAGCCGGAGACTAATTCCCGTTCGAAGATTCGAACACACGTTTGAACGGGACTTCGCCACTGCAGCCGGAGACTAATTCCCGTTCGAAGATTCGAACACACGTTTGAACGGGACTTCGCCATTGCAGCCGGAGACTTCGCCATTGCAGCCGGAGACTAATTCCCGTTCGAAGATTCGAACACACGTTTGAACAGGACTTCGCCATTGCAGCCGGAGACTAATTCCCGTTCGAAGATTCGAACACACGTTTGAACGGGACTTCGCCATTGCAGCCAGAGACTAATTCCCGTTCGAAGATTCGAACACACGTTTGAACGGGACTTCGCCATTGCAGCCGGAGACTAATTCCCGTTCGAAGATTCGAACACACGTTTGAACGGGACTACGCCATTGCATCCGGAGACTAATTCCCGTTCGAAGATTCGAACACACGTTTGAACGGGACTTCGCCATTGCATCCGGAGACTAATTCCCGTTCGAAGATTCGAACACACGTTTGAACGGGAGTTCGCAATTGCAGCCGGAGACTAATTCCCGTTCGAAGATTC
Source organism: Pelobates fuscus (assembly GCF_036172605.1). Taxonomy (NCBI): domain Eukaryota; kingdom Metazoa; phylum Chordata; class Amphibia; order Anura; family Pelobatidae; genus Pelobates; species Pelobates fuscus. The sequence goes on from NC_086322.1 coordinate 239,394,207, forward strand.
GAGCACACGTTTGAACGGGACTTCGCCACTGCAGCCGGAGACTAATTCCCGTTCGAAGATTCGAACACACGTTTGAACGGGACTTCGCCACTGCAGCCGGAGACTAATTCTCGTTCGAAGATTCGAACACACGTTTGAACGGGACTTCGCCACTGCAGCCGGAGACTAATTCCCGTTCGAAGATTCGAACACACGTTTGAACGGGACTTCGCCATTGCAGCCGGAGACTTCGCCATTGCAGCCGGAGACTAATTCCCGTTCGAAGATTCGAACACACGTTTGAACAGGACTTCGCCATTGCAGCCGGAGACTAATTCCCGTTCGAAGATTCGAACACACGTTTGAACGGGACTTCGCCATTGCAGCCGGAGACTAATTCCCGTTCGAAGATTCGAACACACGTTTGAACGGGACTTCGCCATTGCAGCCGGAGACTAATTCCCGTTCGAAGATTCGAACACACGTTTGAACGGGACATCGCCATTGCAGCCGGAGACTTCGCCATTGCAGCCGGAGACTAATTCCCGTTCGAAGTTTCGAACACACGTTTGAACAGGACTTCGCCATTGCAGCCGGAGACTAATTCCCGTTCGAAGATTCGAACACACGTTTGAACGGGACTTCGCCATTGCAGCCGGAGACTAATTCCCGTTCGAAGATTCGAACACACGTTTGAACGGGACTTCGCCATTGCAGCCGGAGACTAATTCCCGTTCGAAGATTCGAACACACGTTTGAACGGGACTTCGCCATTGCAGCCGGAGACTTCCCCATTGCAGCCGGAGACTAATTCCCGTTCGAAGATTCGAACACACGTTTGAACAGGACTTCGCCATTGCAGCCGGAGACTAATTCCCGTTCAAAGATTCGAACACACGTTTGAACGGGACTTCGCCATTGCAGCCGGAGACTAATTCCCGTTCGAAGATTCGAACACACGTTTGAACGGGACTTCGCCATTGCAGCCGGAGACTAATTCCCGTTCGAAGATTCGAACACACGTTTGAACGGGACTTCGCCATTGCAGCCGGAGACTTCGCCATTGCAGCCGGAGACTAATTCCCGTTCGAAGATTCGAACACACGTTTGAACAGGACTTCGCCATTGCAGCCGGAGACTAATTCCCGTTCGAAGATTCGAACACACGTTTGAACGGGACTTCGCCATTGCAGCCGGAGACTAATTCCCGTTCGAAGATTCGAACACATGTTTGAACGGGACTTCGCCATTGCAGCCGGAGACTAATTCCCGTTCGAAGATTCGAACACACGTTTGAACGGGACTTCGCCATTGCAGCCGGAGACTTCGCCATTGCAGCCGGAGACTAATTCCCATTCGAAGATTCGAACACACGTTTGAACAGGACTTTGCCATTGCAGCCGGAGACTAATTCCCGTTCGAAGATTCGAACACACGTTTGAACGGGACTTCGCCATTGCAGCCGGAGACTAATTCCCGTTCGAAGATTCGAACACACGTTTGAACGGGACTTCGCCATTGCAGCTAGAGACTAATTCCCATTCGAAGATTCGAACACACGTTTGAACGGGACTTCGCCATTGCAGCCGGAGACTAATTCCCGTTCGAAGATTCGACCACACGTTTGAACGGGACTTCGCCATTTCAGCCGGAGACTAATTCCCATTCGAAGATTCGAACACACGTTTGAACGGGACTTCGCCATTGCAGCCTGAGACTAATTCCCGTTCGAAGATTCGAACACACGTTTGAACGGGACTTCGCCACTGCAGCCGGAGACTAAATCCCGTTCGAAGATTCGAACACACGTTTGAACGGGACTTTGCCATTGTAGCCGGAGACTAATTCCCGTTCGAATATTCGAACACACGTTTGAACGGGACTTCGCCATTGCAGCCGGAGACTAATTCCCGTTCGAAGATTCGAACACACGTTTGAACGGGACTTCGCCATTGTAGCCGGAGACTAATTCCCGTTCGAATATTCGAACACACGTTTGAACGGGACTTCGCCATTGCAGCCGGAGACTAATTCCCGTTCGAAGATTCGAACGCACGTTTGAACGGGACTTCGCCATTGCAGCCGGAGACTAATTCCCGTTCGAAGATTCGACCACACGTTTGAACGGGACTTCGCCATTTCAGCCGGAGACTAATTCCCATTCGAAGATTCGAACACACGTTTGAACGGGACTTCGCCATTGCAGCCTGAGACTAATTCCCGTTCGAAGATTCGAACACACGTTTGAACGGGACTTCGCCATTGCAGCCGGAGACTAAATCCCGTTCGAAGATTCGAACACACGTTTGAACGGGACTTCGCCATTGCAGCCGGAGACTAATTCCCGTTCGAAGATTCGAACACACGTTTGAACGGGACTTCGCAATTGCAGCCGGAGACTAATTCCCGTTCGAAGATTCGAACACACGTTTGAACGGGACTTCGCCATTGTAGCCGGAGACTAATTCCCGTTCGAATATTCGAACACACGTTTGAACGGGACTTCGCCATTGCAGCCGGAGACTAATTCCCGTTCGAAGATTCGAACGCACGTTTGAACGGGACTTCGCCATTGCAGCCGGAGACTAATTCCCGTTCGAAGATTCGAACACACGTTTGAACGGGACTTCGCCATTGCAGCCGGAGACTAATTCCCGTTCGAAGATTCGAACACACGTTTGAACGGGAGTGCGCAATTGCAGCCGGAGACTAATTCCCGTTCGAAGATTCGAACACACATTTGAACGGGACTTCGCCATTGCAGCCGGAGACTAATTCCCGTTCGAAGATTTGAACACACGTTTGAACGGGACTTCGCCACTGCAGCCGGAGACTAATTCCCGTTCGAAGATTCGAACACACGTTTGAACGGGACTTCGCCATTGCAGCCGGAGACTAATTCCCGTTCGAAGATTCGAACACACGTTTGAACGGGACTTCGCCATTGCAGCCGGAGACTAATTCCCGTTCGAAGATTCGAACACACGTTTGAACGGGACTTCGCCATTGCAGCCGGAGACTAATTCCCGTTCGAAGATTCGAACACACGTTTGAACGGGACTTCGCCACTGCAGCCGGAGACTAATTCCCGTTCGAAGATTCGAACACACGTTTGAACGGGACTTCGCCATTGCAGCCGGAGACTTCGCCATTGCAGCCGGAGACTAATTCCCGTTCGAAGATTCGAACACACGTTTGAACAGGACTTCGCCATTGCAGCCGGAGACTAATTCCCGTTCGAAGATTCGAACACACGTTTGAACGGGACTTCGCCATTGCAGCCAGAGACTAATTCCCGTTCGAAGATTCGAACACACGTTTGAACGGGACTTCGCCATTGCAGCCGGAGACTAATTCCCGTTCGAAGATTCGAACACACATTTGAACGGGAGTGCGCAATTGCAGCCGGAGACTAATTCCCGTTCGAAGATTCGAACACACATTTGAACGGGACTTCGCCATTGCAGCCGGAGACTAATTCCCGTTCGAAGATTTGAACACACGTTTGAACGGGACTTCGCCACTGCAGCCGGAGACTAATTCCCGTTCGAAGATTCGAACACACGTTTGAACGGGACTTCGCCATTGCAGCCGGAGACTAATTCCCGTTCGAAGATTCGAACACACGTTTGAACGGGACTTCGCCATTGCAGCCGGAGACTAATTCCCGTTCGAAGATTCGAACACACGTTTGAACGGGACTTCGCCATTGCAGCCGGAGACTAATTCCCGTTCGAAGATTCGAACACACGTTTGAACGGGACTTCGCCACTGCAGCCGGAGACTAATTCCCGTTCGAAGATTCGAACACACGTTTGAACGGGACTTCGCCATTGCAGCCGGCGACTTCGCCATTGCAACCGGAGACTAATTCCCGTTCGAAGATTCGAACACACGTTTGAACAGGACTTCGCCATTGCAGCCGGAGACTAATTCCCGTTCGAAGATTCGAACACACGTTTGAACGGGACTTCGCCATTGCAGCCAGAGACTAATTCCCGTTCGAAGATTCGAACACACGTTTGAACGGGACTTCGCCATTGCAGCCGGAGACTAATTCCCGTTCGAAGATTCGAACACACGTTTGAACGGGACTACGCCATTGCATCCGGAGACTAATTCCCGTTCGAAGATTCGAACACACGTTTGAACGGGACTTCGCCATTGCATCCGGAGACTAATTCCCGTTCGAAGATTCGAACACACGTTTGAACGGGAGTTCGCAATTGCAGCCGGAGACTAATTCCCGTTCGAAGATTCGAACACACGTTTGAACGGGACTTCGCCATTGCAGCCGGAGACTAATTCCCGTTCGAAGATTCGAGCACACGTTTGAACGGGACTTCGCCACTGCAGCCGGAGACTAATTCCCGTTCGAAAATTCAAACACACGTTTGAACGGGACTTCGCCACTGCAGCCAGAGACTAATTCCCGTTCGAAGATTCGAACACACGTTTGAACGGGACTTCGCCACTGCAGCCGGAGACTAATTCCCGTTCGAAGATTCGAACACACGTTTGAACGGGACTTCGCCACTGCAGCCGGAGACTAATTCCCGTTCGAAGATTCGAACACACGTTTGAACGGGACTTCGCCATTGCAGCCGGAGACTTCGCCATTGCAGCCGGAGACTAATTCCCGTTCGAAGATTCGAACACACGTTTGAACAGGACTTCGCCATTGCAGCCGGAGACTAATTCCCGTTCGAAGATTCGAACACACGTTTGAACGGGACTTCGCCATTGCAGCCGGAGACTAATTCCCGTTCGAAGATTCGAACACACGTTTGAACGGGACTTCGCCATTGCAGCTAGAGACTAATTCCCGTTCGAAGATTCGAACACACGTTTGAACGGGACATCGCCATTGCAGCCGGAGACTTCGCCATTGCAGCCGGAGACTAATTCCCGTTCGAAGTTTCGAACACACGTTTGAACAGGACTTCGCCATTTCAGCCGGAGACTAATTCCCATTCGAAGATTCGAACACACGTTTGAACGGGACTTCGCCATTGCAGCCTGAGACTAATTCCCGTTCGAAGATTTGAACACACGTTTGAACGGGACTTCGCCACTGCAGCCGGAGACTAATTCCCGTTCGAAGATTCGAACACACGTTTGAACGGGACTTCGCCATTGCAGCCGGAGACTAATTCCCGTTCGAAGATTCGAACACACGTTTGAACGGGACTTCGCCATTGCAGCCGGAGACTAATTCCCGTTCGAAGATTCGAACACACGTTTGAACGGGACTTCGCCATTGCAGCCGGAGACTAATTCCCGTTCGAAGATTCGAACACACGTTTGAACGGGACTTCGCCACTGCAGCCGGAGACTAATTCCCGTACGAAGATTCGAACACACGTTTGAACGGGACTTCGCCATTGCAGCCGGAGACTTCGCCATTGCAGCCGGAGACTAATTCCCGTTCGAAGATTCGAACACACGTTTGAACGGGACTTCGCCATTGCAGCCGGAGACTAATTCCCGTTCGAAGATTCGAACACACGTTTGAACGGGACTTCGCCATTGCAGCCAGAGACTAATTCCCGTTCGAAGATTCGAACACACGTTTGAACGGGACTTCGCCATTGCAGCCGGAGACTAATTCCCGTTCGAAGATTCGAACACACGTTTGAACGGGACTTCGCCATTGCAGCCGGAGACTAATTCCCGTTCGAAGATTCGAACACACGTTTGAACGGGACTTCGCCACTGCAGCCGGAGACTAATTCCCGTTCGAAGATTCGAACACACGTTTGAACGGGACTTCGCCATTGCAGCCGGAGACTTCGCCATTGCAGCCGGAGACTAATTCCCGTTCGAAGATTCGAACACACGTTTGAACAGGACTTCGCCATTGCAGCCGGAGACTAATTCCCGTTCGAAGATTCGAACACACGTTTGAACGGGACTTCGCCATTGCAGCCAGAGACTAATTCCCGTTCGAAGATTCGAACACACGTTTGAACGGGACTTCGCCATTGCAGCCGGAGACTAATTCCCGTTCGAAGATTCGAACACACATTTGAACGGGAGTGCGCAATTGCAGCCGGAGACTAATTCCCGTTCGAAGATTCGAACACACATTTGAACGGGACTTCGCCATTGCAGCCGGAGACTAATTCCCGTTCGAAGATTTGAACACACGTTTGAACGGGACTTCGCCACTGCAGCCGGAGACTAATTCCCGTTCGAAGATTCGAACACACGTTTGAACGGGACTTCGCCATTGCAGCCGGAGACTAATTCCCGTTCGAAGATTCGAACACACGTTTGAACGGGACTTCGCCATTGCAGCCGGAGACTAATTCCCGTTCGAAGATTCGAACACACGTTTGAACGGGACTTCGCCATTGCAGCCGGAGACTAATTCCCGTTCGAAGATTCGAACACACGTTTGAACGGGACTTCGCCACTGCAGCCGGAGACTAATTCCCGTTCGAAGATTCGAACACACGTTTGAACGGGACTTCGCCATTGCAGCCGGCGACTTCGCCATTGCAACCGGAGACTAATTCCCGTTCGAAGATTCGAACACACGTTTGAACAGGACTTCGCCATTGCAGCCGGAGACTAATTCCCGTTCGAAGATTCGAACACACGTTTGAACGGGACTTCGCCATTGCAGCCAGAGACTAATTCCCGTTCGAAGATTCGAACACACGTTTGAACGGGACTTCGCCATTGCAGCCGGAGACTAATTCCCGTTCGAAGATTCGAACACACGTTTGAACGGGACTACGCCATTGCATCCGGAGACTAATTCCCGTTCGAAGATTCGAACACACGTTTGAACGGGACTTCGCCATTGCATCCGGAGACTAATTCCCGTTCGAAGATTCGAACACACGTTTGAACGGGAGTTCGCAATTGCAGCCGGAGACTAATTCCCGTTCGAAGATTCGAACACACGTTTGAACGGGACTTCGCCATTGCAGCCGGAGACTAATTCCCGTTCGAAGATTCGAGCACACGTTTGAACGGGACTTCGCCACTGCAGCCGGAGACTAATTCCCGTTCGAAAATTCAAACACACGTTTGAACGGGACTTCGCCACTGCAGCCAGAGACTAATTCCCGTTCGAAGATTCGAACACACGTTTGAACGGGACTTCGCCACTGCAGCCGGAGACTAATTCCCGTTCGAAGATTCGAACACACGTTTGAACGGGACTTCGCCACTGCAGCCGGAGACTAATTCCCGTTCGAAGATTCGAACACACGTTTGAACGGGACTTCGCCATTGCAGCCGGAGACTTCGCCATTGCAGCCGGAGACTAATTCCCGTTCGAAGATTCGAACACACGTTTGAACAGGACTTCGCCATTGCAGCCGGAGACTAATTCCCGTTCGAAGATTCGAACACACGTTTGAACGGGACTTCGCCATTGCAGCCGGAGACTAATTCCCGTTCGAAGATTCGAACACACGTTTGAACGGGACTTCGCCATTGCAGCTAGAGACTAATTCCCGTTCGAAGATTCGAACACACGTTTGAACGGGACATCGCCATTGCAGCCGGAGACTTCGCCATTGCAGCCGGAGACTAATTCCCGTTCGAAGTTTCGAACACACGTTTGAACAGGACTTCGCCATTTCAGCCGGAGACTAATTCCCATTCGAAGATTCGAACACACGTTTGAACGGGACTTCGCCATTGCAGCCTGAGACTAATTCCCGTTCGAAGATTTGAACACACGTTTGAACGGGACTTCGCCACTGCAGCCGGAGACTAATTCCCGTTCGAAGATTCGAACACACGTTTGAACGGGACTTCGCCATTGCAGCCGGAGACTAATTCCCGTTCGAAGATTCGAACACACGTTTGAACGGGACTTCGCCATTGCAGCCGGAGACTAATTCCCGTTCGAAGATTCGAACACACGTTTGAACGGGACTTCGCCATTGCAGCCGGAGACTAATTCCCGTTCGAAGATTCGAACACACGTTTGAACGGGACTTCGCCACTGCAGCCGGAGACTAATTCCCGTACGAAGATTCGAACACACGTTTGAACGGGACTTCGCCATTGCAGCCGGAGACTTCGCCATTGCAGCCGGAGACTAATTCCCGTTCGAAGATTCGAACACACGTTTGAACGGGACTTCGCCATTGCAGCCGGAGACTAATTCCCGTTCGAAGATTCGAACACACGTTTGAACGGGACTTCGCCATTGCAGCCAGAGACTAATTCCCGTTCGAAGATTCGAACACACGTTTGAACGGGACTTCGCCATTGCAGCCGGAGACTAATTCCCGTTCGAAGATTCGAACACACGTTTGAACGGGACTACGCCATTGCATCCGGAGACTAATTCCCGTTCGAAGATTCGAACACACGTTTGAACGGGACTTCGCCATTGCATCCGGAGACTAATTCCCGTTCGAAGATTCGAACACACGTTTGAACGGGAGTTCGCAATTGCAGCCGGAGACTAATTCCCGTTCGAAGATTCGAACACACGTTTGAACGGGACTTCGCCATTGCAGCCGGAGACTAATTCCCATTCGAAGATTCGAGCACACGTTTGAACGGGACTTCGCCACTGCAGCCGGAGACTAATTCCCGTTCGAAGATTCGAACACACGTTTGAACGGGACTTCGCCACTGCAGCCAGAGACTAATTCCCGTTCGAAGATTCGAACACACGTTTGAACGGGACTTCGCCACTGCAGCCGGAGACTAATTCCCGTTCGAAGATTCGAACACACGTTTGAACGGGACTTCGCCACTGCAGCCGGAGACTAATTCCCGTTCGAAGATTCGAACACACGTTTGAACGGGACTTCGCCATTGCAGCCGGAGACTAAATCCCGTTCGAAGATTCGAACACACGTTTGAACGGGACTTCGCCATTGCAGCCGGAGACTAATTCCCGTTCGAAGATTCGAACACACGTTTGAACGGGACTTCGCAATTGCAGCCGGAGACTAATTCCCGTTCGAATATTCGAACACACGTTTGAACGGGACTTCGCCATTGTAGCCGGAGACTAATTCCCGTTCGAATATTCGAACACACGTTTGAACGGGACTTCGCCATTGCAGACGGAGACTAATTCCCGTTCGAAGATTCGAACGCACGTTTGAACGGGACTTCGCCATTGCAGCCGGAGACTAATTCCCGTTCGAAGATTCGAACACACGTTTGAACGGGACTTCGCCATTGCAGCCGGAGACTAATTCCCGTTCGAAGATTCGAACACACGTTTGAACGGGAGTGCGCAATTGCAGCCGGAGACTAATTCCCGTTCGAAGATTCGAACACACATTTGAACGGGACTTCGCCATTGCAGCCGGAGACTAATTCCCGTTCGAAGATTTGAACACACGTTTGAACGGGACTTCGCCACTGCAGCCGGAGACTAATTCCCGTTCGAAGATTCGAACACACGTTTGAACGGGACTTCGCCATTGCAGCCGGAGACTAATTCCCGTTCGAAGATTCGAACACACGTTTGAACGGGACTTCGCCATTGCAGCCGGAGACTAATTCCCGTTCGAAGATTCGAACACACGTTTGAACGGGACTTCGCCATTGCAGCCGGAGACTAATTCCCGTTCGAAGATTCGAACACACGTTTGAACGGGACTTCGCCACTGCAGCCGGAGACTAATTCCCGTTCGAAGATTCGAACACACGTTTGAACGGGACTTCGCCATTGCAGCCGGAGACTTCGCCATTGCAGCCGGAGACTAATTCCCGTTCGAAGATTCGAACACACGTTTGAACAGGACTTCGCCATTGCAGCCGGAGACTAATTCCCGTTCGAAGATTCGAACACACGTTTGAACGGGACTTCGCCATTGCAGCCAGAGACTAATTCCCGTTCGAAGATTCGAACACACGTTTGAACGGGACTTCGCCATTGCAGCCGGAGACTAATTCCCGTTCGAAGATTCGAACACACGTTTGAACGGGAGTGCGCAATTGCAGCCGGAGACTAATTCCCGTTCGAAGATTCGAACACACATTTGAACGGGACTTCGCCATTGCAGCCGGAGACTAATTCCCGTTCGAAGATTTGAACACACGTTTGAACGGGACTTCGCCACTGCAGCCGGAGACTAATTCCCGTTCGAAGATTCGAACACACGTTTGAACGGGACTTCGCCATTGCAGCCGGAGACTAATTCCCGTTCGAAGATTCGAACACACGTTTGAACGGGACTTCGCCATTGCAGCCGGAGACTAATTCCCGTTCGAAGATTCGAACACACGTTTGAACGGGACTTCGCCATTGCAGCCGGAGACTAATTCCCGTTCGAAGATTCGAACACACGTTTGAACGGGACTTCGCCACTGCAGCCGGAGACTAATTCCCGTTCGAAGATTCGAACACACGTTTGAACGGGACTTCGCCATTGCAGCCGGCGACTTCGCCATTGCAACCGGAGACTAATTCCCGTTCGAAGATTCGAACACACGTTTGAACAGGACTTCGCCATTGCAGCCGGAGACTAATTCCCGTTCGAAGATTCGAACACACGTTTGAACGGGACTTCGCCATTGCAGCCAGAGACTAATTCCCGTTCGAAGATTCGAACACACGTTTGAACGGGACTTCGCCATTGCAGCCGGAGACTAATTCCCGTTCGAAGATTCGAACACACGTTTGAACGGGACTACGCCATTGCATCCGGAGACTAATTCCCGTTCGAAGATTCGAACACACGTTTGAACGGGACTTCGCCATTGCATCCGGAGACTAATTCCCGTTCGAAGATTCGAACACACGTTTGAACGGGAGTTCGCAATTGCAGCCGGAGACTAATTCCCGTTCGAAGATTCGAACACACGTTTGAACGGGACTTCGCCATTGCAGCCGGAGACTAATTCCCGTTCGAAGATTCGAGCACACGTTTGAACGGGACTTCGCCACTGCAGCCGGAGACTAATTCCCGTTCGAAAATTCAAACACACGTTTGAACGGGACTTCGCCACTGCAGCCAGAGACTAATTCCCGTTCGAAGATTCGAACACACGTTTGAACGGGACTTCGCCACTGCAGCCGGAGACTAATTCCCGTTCGAAGATTCGAACACACGTTTGAACGGGACTTCGCCACTGCAGCCGGAGACTAATTCCCGTTCGAAGATTCGAACACACGTTTGAACGGGACTTCGCCATTGCAGCCGGAGACTTCGCCATTGCAGCCGGAGACTAATTCCCGTTCGAAGATTCGAACACACGTTTGAACAGGACTTCGCCATTGCAGCCGGAGACTAATTCCCGTTCGAAGATTCGAACACACGTTTGAACGGGACTTCGCCATTGCAGCCGGAGACTAATTCCCGTTCGAAGATTCGAACACACGTTTGAACGGGACTTCGCCATTGCAGCTAGAGACTAATTCCCGTTCGAAGATTCGAACACACGTTTGAACGGGACATCGCCATTGCAGCCGGAGACTTCGCCATTGCAGCCGGAGACTAATTCCCGTTCGAAGTTTCGAACACACGTTTGAACAGGACTTCGCCATTTCAGCCGGAGACTAATTCCCATTCGAAGATTCGAACACACGTTTGAACGGGACTTCGCCATTGCAGCCTGAGACTAATTCCCGTTCGAAGATTTGAACACACGTTTGAACGGGACTTCGCCACTGCAGCCGGAGACTAATTCCCGTTCGAAGATTCGAACACACGTTTGAACGGGACTTCGCCATTGCAGCCGGAGACTAATTCCCGTTCGAAGATTCGAACACACGTTTGAACGGGACTTCGCCATTGCAGCCGGAGACTAATTCCCGTTCGAAGATTCGAACACACGTTTGAACGGGAGTGCGCAATTGCAGCCGGAGACTAATTCCCGTTCGAAGATTCGAACACACATTTGAACGGGACTTCGCCATTGCAGCCGGAGACTAATTCCCGTTCGAAGATTTGAACACACGTTTGAACGGGACTTCGCCATTGCAGCCGGAGACTAATTCCCGTTCGAAGATTCGAACACACGTTTGAACGGGACTTCGCCATTGCAGCCAGAGACTAATTCCCGTTCGAAGATTCGAACACACGTTTGAACGGGACTTCGCCATTGCAGCCGGAGACTAATTCCCGTTCGAAGATTCGAACACACGTTTGAACGGGAGTGCGCAATTGCAGCCGGAGACTAATTCCCGTTCGAAGATTCGAACACACATTTGAACGGGACTTCGCCATTGCAGCCGGAGACTAATTCCCGTTCGAAGATTTGAACACACGTTTGAACGGGACTTCGCCACTGCAGCCGGAGACTAATTCCCGTTCGAAGATTCGAACACACGTTTGAACGGGACTTCGCCATTGCAGCCGGAGACTAATTCCCGTTCAAAGATTCGAACACACGTTTGAACGGGACTTCGCCATTGCAGCCGGAGACTAATTCCCGTTCGAAGATTCGAACACACGTTTGAACGGGACTTCGCCATTGCAGCCGGAGACTAATTCCCGTTCGAAGATTCGAACACACGTTTGAACGGGACTTCGCCACTGCAGCCGGAGACTAATTCCCGTTCGAAGATTCGAACACACGTTTGAACGGGACTTCGCCATTGCAGCCGGCGACTTCGCCATTGCAACCGGAGACTAATTCCCGTTCGAAGATTCGAACACACGTTTGAACAGGACTTCGCCATTGCAGCCGGAGACTAATTCCCGTTCGAAGATTCGAACACACGTTTGAACGGGACTTCGCCATTGCAGCCAGAGACTAATTCCCGTTCGAAGATTCGAACACACGTTTGAACGGGACTTCGCCATTGCAGCCGGAGACTAATTCCCGTTCGAAGATTCGAACACACGTTTGAACGGGACTACGCCATTGCATCCGGAGACTAATTCCCGTTCGAAGATTCGAACACACGTTTGAACGGGACTTCGCCATTGCATCCGGAGACTAATTCCCGTTCGAAGATTCGAACACACGTTTGAACGGGAGTTCGCAATTGCAGCCGGAGACTAATTCCCGTTCGAAGATTCGAACACACGTTTGAACGGGACTTCGCCATTGCAGCCGGAGACTAATTCCCGTTCGAAGATTCGAGCACACGTTTGAACGGGACTTCGCCACTGCAGCCGGAGACTAATTCCCGTTCGAAAATTCAAACACACGTTTGAACGGGACTTCGCCACTGCAGCCAGAGACTAATTCCCGTTCGAAGATTCGAACACACGTTTGAACGGGACTTCGCCACTGCAGCCGGAGACTAATTCCCGTTCGAAGATTCGAACACACGTTTGAACGGGACTTCGCCACTGCAGCCGGAGACTAATTCCCGTTCGAAGATTCGAACACACGTTTGAACGGGACTTCGCCATTGCAGCCGGAGACTTCGCCATTGCAGCCGGAGACTAATTCCCGTTCGAAGATTCGAACACACGTTTGAACAGGACTTCGCCATTGCAGCCGGAGACTAATTCCCGTTCGAAGATTCGAACACACGTTTGAACGGGACTTCGCCATTGCAGCCGGAGACTAATTCCCGTTCGAAGATTCGAACACACGTTTGAACGGGACTTCGCCATTGCAGCTAGAGACTAATTCCCGTTCGAAGATTCGAACACACGTTTGAACGGGACATCGCCATTGCAGCCGGAGACTTCGCCATTGCAGCCGGAGACTAATTCCCGTTCGAAGTTTCGAACACACGTTTGAACAGGACTTCGCCATTTCAGCCGGAGACTAATTCCCATTCGAAGATTCGAACACACGTTTGAACGGGACTTCGCCATTGCAGCCTGAGACTAATTCCCGTTCGAAGATTTGAACACACGTTTGAACGGGACTTCGCCACTGCAGCCGGAGACTAATTCCCGTTCGAAGATTCGAACACACGTTTGAACGGGACTTCGCCATTGCAGCCGGAGACTAATTCCCGTTCGAAGATTCGAACACACGTTTGAACGGGACTTCGCCATTGCAGCCGGAGACTAATTCCCGTTCGAAGATTCGAACACACGTTTGAACGGGACTTCGCCATTGCAGCCGGAGACTAATTCCCGTTCGAAGATTCGAACACACGTTTGAACGGGACTTCGCCACTGCAGCCGGAGACTAATTCCCGTTCGAAGATTCGAACACACGTTTGAACGGGACTTCGCCATTGCAGCCGGAGACTTCACCATTGCAGCCGGAGACTAATTCCCGTTCGAAGATTCGAACACACGTTTGAACAGGACTTCGCCATTGCAGCCGGAGACTAATTCCCGTTCGAAGATTCGAACACACGTTTGAACGGGACTTCGCCATTGCAGCCAGAGACTAATTCCCGTTCGAAGATTCGAACACACGTTTGAACGGGACTTCGCCATTGCAGCCGGAGACTAATTCCCGTTCGAAGATTCGAACACACGTTTGAACGGGACTACGCCATTGCATCCGGAGACTAATTCCCGTTCGAAGATTCGAACACACGTTTGAACGGGACTTCGCCATTGCATCCGGAGACTAATTCCCGTTCGAAGATTCGAACACACGTTTGAACGGGAGTTCGCAATTGCAGCCGGAGACTAATTCCCGTTCGAAGATTCGAACACACGTTTGAACGGGACTTCGCCATTGCAGCCGGAGACTAATTCCCGTTCGAAGATTCGAGCACACGTTTGAACGGGACTTCGCCACTGCAGCCGGAGACTAATTCCCGTTCGAAGATTCGAACACACGTTTGAACGGGACTTCGCCACTGCAGCCAGAGACTAATTCCCGTTCGAAGATTCGAACACACGTTTGAACGGGACTTCGCCACTGCAGCCGGAGACTAATTCCCGTTCGAAGATTCGAACACACGTTTGAACGGGACTTCGCCACTGCAGCCGGAGACTAATTCCCGTTCGAAGATTCGAACACACGTTTGAACGGGACTTCGCCATTGCAGCCGGAGACTTCGCCATTGCAGCCGGAGACTAATTCCCGTTCGAAGATTCGAACACACGTTTGAACAGGACTTCGCCATTGCAGCCGGAGACTAATTCCCGTTCGAAGATTCGAACACACGTTTGAACGGGACTTCGCCATTGCAGCCGGAGACTAATTCCCGTTCGAAGATTCGAACACACGTTTGAACGGGACTTCGCCATTGCAGCTAGAGACTAATTCCCGTTCGAAGATTCGAACACACGTTTGAACGGGACATCGCCATTGCAGCCGGAGACTTCGCCATTGCAGCCGGAGACTAATTCCCGTTCGAAGTTTCGAACACACGTTTGAACAGGACTTCGCCATTGCAGCCGGAGACTAATTCCCGTTCGAAGATTCGAACACACGTTTGAACGGGACTTCGCCATTGCAGCCGGAGACTAATTCCCGTTCGAAGATTCGAACACACGTTTGAACGGGACTTCGCCATTGCAGCCGGAGACTAATTCCCGTTCGAAGATTCGAACACACGTTTGAACGGGACTTCGCCATTGCAGCCGGAGACTTCGCTATTGCAGCCGGAGACTAATTCCCGTTCGAATATTCGAACACACGTTTGAACGGGACTTCGCCATTGCAGCCGGAGACTAATTCCCGTTCGAAGATTCGAACGCACGTTTGAACGGGACTTCGCCATTGCAGCCGGAGACTAATTCCCGTTCGAAGATTCGAACACACGTTTGAACGGGACTTCGCCATTGCAGCCGGAGACTAATTCCGTTCGAAGATTCGAACACACATTTGAACGGGACTTCGCCATTGCAGCCGGAGACTAATTCCCGTTCGAAGATTCGAACACACGTTTGAACGGGACTACGCCATTGCATCCGGAGACTAATTCCCGTTCGAAGATTCGAACACACGTTTGAACGGGACTTCGCCATTGCATCCGGAGACTAATTCCCGTTCGAAGATTCGAACACACCTTTGAACGGGAGTTCGCAATTGCAGCCGGAGACTAATTCCCGTTCGAAGATTCGAACACACGTTTGAACGGGACTTCGCCATTGCAGCCGGAGACTAATTCCCGTTCGAAGATTCGAACACACGTTTGAACAGGACTTCGCCATTGTAGCCGGAGACTAATTCCCGTTCGAATATTCGAACACACGTTTGAACGGGACTTCGCCATTGCAGCCGGAGACTAATTCCCGTTCGAAGATTCGAACGCACGTTTGAACGGGACTTCGCCATTGCAGCCGGAGACTAATTCCCGTTCGAAGATTCGAACACACGTTTGAACGGGACTTCGCCATTGCAGCCGGAGACTAATTCCCGTTCGAAGATTCGAACACACGTTTGAACGGGAGTGCGCAATTGCAGCCGGAGACTAATTCCCGTTCGAAGATTCGAACACACATTTGAACGGGACTTCGCCATTGCAGCCGGAGACTAATTCCCGTTCGAAGATTCGAACACACGTTTGAACGGGACTTCGCCATTGCAGCCGGAGACTAATTCCCGTTCGAAGATTCGAACACACGTTTGAACGGGACTTCGCCATTGCATCCGGAGACTAATTCCCGTTCGAATATTCGAACACACGTTTGAACGGGACTTCGCCATTGCAGCCGGAGACTAATTCCCGTTCGAAGATTCGAACGCACGTTTGAACGGGACTTCGCCATTGCAGCCGGAGACTAATTCCCGTTCGAAGATTCGAACACACGTTTGAACGGGACTTCGCCATTGCAGCCGGAGACTAATTCCCGTTCGAAGATTCGAACACACATTTGAACGGGACTTCGCCATTGCAGCCGGAGACTAATTCCCGTTCGAAGATTCGAACACACGTTTGAACGGGACTACGCCATTGCATCTGGAGACTAATTCCCGTTCGAAGATTCGAACACACGTTTGAACGGGACTTCGCCATTGCATCCGGAGACTAATTCCCGTTCGAAGATTCGAACACACCTTTGAACGGGAGTTCGCAATTGCAGCCGGAGACTAATTCCCGTTCGAAGATTCGAACACACGTTTGAACGGGACTTCGCCATTGCAGCCGGAGACTAATTCCCGTTCGAAGATTCGAACACACGTTTGAACAGGACTTCGCCATTGTAGCCGGAGACTAATTCCCGTTCGAATATTCGAACACACGTTTGAACGGGACTTCGCCATTGCAGCCGGAGACTAATTCCCGTTCGAAGATTCGAACGCACGTTTGAACGGGACTTCGCCATTGCAGCCGGAGACTAATTCCCGTTCGAAGATTCGAACACACGTTTGAACGGGACTTCGCCATTGCAGCCGGAGACTAATTCCCGTTCGAAGATTCGAACACACGTTTGAACGGGAGTGCGCAATTGCAGCCGGAGACTAATTCCCGTTCGAAGATTCGAACACACATTTGAACGGGACTTCGCCATTGCAGCCGGAGACTAATTCCCGTTCGAAGATTCGAACACACGTTTGAACGGGACTTCGCCATTGCATCCGGAGACTAATTCCCGTTCGAAGATTCGAACACACGTTTGAACGGGAGTTCGCAATTGCAGCCGGAGACTAATTCCCGTTCGATGATTCGAACGCACGTTTGAACGGGACTTCGCCATTGCAGCCGGAGACTAATTCCCGTTCGAAGATTCGAACACACGTTTGAACGGGACTTCGCCATTGCAGCCGCAGACTAATTCCCGTTCGAAGATTCGAACACACGTTTGAACGGGAGTGCGCAATTGCAGCCGGAGACTAATTCCCGTTCGAAGATTCGAACACACCTTTGAACGGGAGTTCGCAATTGCAGCCGGAGACTAATTCCCGTTCGAAGATTCGAACACACGTTTGAATGGGACTTCGCCATTGCAGCCGGAGACTAATTCCCGTTCGAAGATTCGAACACACGTTTGAACGGGACTTCGCCATTGTAGCCGGAGACTAATTCCCGTTCGAATATTCGAACACACGTTTGAACGGGACTTCGCCATTGCAGCCAGAGACTAATTCCCGTTCGAAGATTCGAACGCACGTTTGAACGGGACTTCGCCATTGCAGCCGGAGACTAATTCCCGTTCGAAGATTCGAACACACGTTTGAACGGGACTTCGCCATTGCAGCCGGAGACTAATTCCCGTTCGAAGATTCGAACACACGTTTGAACGGGAGTGCGCAATTGCAGCCGGAGACTAATTCCCGTTCGAAGATTCGAACACACATTTGAACGGGACTTCGCCATTGCAGCCGGAGACTAATTCCCGTTCGAAGATTCGAACACACATTTGAACGGGACTACGCCATTGCATCCGGAGACTAATTCCCGTTCGAAGATTCGAACACACGTTTGAACGGGACTTCGCCATTGCATCCGGAGACTAATTCCCGTTCGAAGATTCGAACACACGTTTGAACGGGAGTTCGCAATTGCAGCCGGAGACTAATTCCCGTTCGAAGATTCGAACACACGTTTGAACGGGACTTCGCCATTGCAGCCGGAGACTAATTCCCGTTCGAAGATTCGAGCACACGTTTGAACGGGACTTCGCCACTGCAGCCGGAGACTAATTCCCGTTCGAAGATTCGAACACACGTTTGAACGGGACTTCGCCACTGCAGCCGGAGACTAATTCCCGTTCGAAGATTCGAACACACGTTTGAACGGACTTCGCCATTGCAGCCGGAGACTAATTCCCGTTCGAAGATTCGAACACACGTTTGAACGGGACTTCGCCATTGCAGCCGGAGACTAATTCCCGTTCGAAGATTCGAACACACCTTTGAACGGGAGTTCGCAATTGCAGCCGGAGACTAATTCCCGTTCGAAGATTCGAACACACGTTTGAACGGGACTTCGCCATTGCAGCCGGAGACTAATTCCCGTTCGAAGATTCGAACACACGTTTGAACAGGACTTCGCCATTGTAGCCGGAGACTAATTCCCGTTCGAATATTCGAACACACGTTTGAACGGGACTTCGCCATTGCAGCCGGAGACTAATTCCCGTTCGAAGATTCGAACGCACGTTTGAACGGGACTTCGCCATTGCAGCCGGAGACTAATTCCCGTTCGAAGATTCGAACGCACGTTTGAACGGGACTTCGCCATTGCAGCCGGAGACTAATTCCCGTTCGAAGATTCGAACACACGTTTGAACGGGAGTGCGCAATTGCAGCCGGAGACTAATTCCCGTTCGAAGATTCGAACACACATTTGAACGGGACTTCGCCATTGCAGCCGGAGACTAATTCCCGTTCGAAGATTCGAACACACGTTTGAACGGGACTTCGCCATTGCAGCCGGAGACTAATTCCCGTTCGAAGATTCGAACACACGTTTGAACGGGACTACGCCATTGCATCCGGAGACTAATTCCCGTTCGAAGATTCGAACACACGTTTGAACGGGACTTCGCCATTGCATCCGGAGACTAATTCCCGTTCGAAGATTCGAACACATGTTTGAACGGGAGTTCGCAATTGCAGCCGGAGACTAATTCCCGTTCGATGATTCGAACGCACGTTTGAACGGGACTTCGCCATTGCAGCCGGAGACTAATTCCCGTTCGAAGATTCGAACACACGTTTGAACGGGACTTCGCCATTGCAGCCGGAGACTAATTCCCGTTCGAAGATTCGAACACACGTTTGAACGGGAGTGCGCAATTGCAGCCGGAGACTAATTCCCGTTCGAAGATTCGAACACACCTTTGAACGGGAGTTCGCAATTGCAGCCGGAGACTAATTCCCGTTCGAAGATTCGAACACACGTTTGAACGGGACTTCGCCATTGCAGCCGGAGACTAATTCCCGTTCGAAGATTCGAACACACGTTTGAACGGGACTTCGCCATTGTAGCCGGAGACTAATTCCCGTTCGAATATTCGAACACACGTTTGAACGGGACTTCGCCATTGCAGCCGGAGACTAATTCCCGTTCGAAGATTCGAACGCACGTTTGAACGGGACTTCGCCATTGCAGCCGGAGACTAATTCCCGTTCGAAGATTCGAACACACGTTTGAACGGGACTTCGCCATTGCAGCCGGAGACTAATTCCCGTTCGAAGATTCGAACACACGTTTGAACGGGAGTGCGCAATTGCAGCCGGAGACTAATTCCCGTTCGAAGATTCGAACACACATTTGAACGGGACTTCGCCATTGCAGCCGGAGACTAATTCCCGTTCGAAGATTCGAACACACGTTTGAACGGGACTTCGCCACTGCAGCCGGAGACTAATTCCCGTTCGAAGATTCGATTACACGTTTGAACGGGACTTCGCCACTGCAGCCGGAGACTAATTCCCGTTCGAAGATTCGAACACACGTTTGAACGGGACTTCGCCATTGCAGCCGGAGACTAATTCCCGTTCGAAGATTCGAACACACGTTTGAACGGGACTTCGCCATTGCAGCCGGAGACTAATTCCCGTTCGAAGATTCGAACACACGTTTGAACGGGACTACGCCATTGCATCCGGAGACTAATTCCCGTTCGAAGATTCGAACACACGTTTGAACGGGACTTCGCCATTGCATCCGGAGGACTAATTCCCGTTCGAAGATTCGAACACACCTTTGAACGGGAGTTCGCAATTGCAGCCGGAGACTAATTCCCGTTCGAAGATTCGAACACACGTTTGAACGGGACTTCGCCATTGCAGCCGGAGACTTCGCCATTGCAGCCAGAGACTAATTCCCGTTCGAAGATTCGAACACACGTTTGAACAGGACTTCGCCATTGCAGCCGGAGACTAATTCCCGTTCGAAGATTCGAACACACGTTTGAACGGGACTTCGCCATTGCAGCCGGAGACTAATTCCCGTTCGAAGATTCGAACACACGTTTGAACGGGACTTCGCCATTGCAGCCGGAGACTAATTCCCGTTCGAAGATTCGAACACACGTTTGAACGGGACTTCGCCATTGCAGCCGGAGACTAATTCCCGTTCGAAGATTCGAACACACGTTTGAACGGGACTTCGCCATTGCAGCCGGAGACTTCGCCATTGCAGCCGGAGACTAATTCTCGTTCGAAGATTCGAACACACATTTGAACAGGACTTTGCCATTGCAGCCGGAGACTAATTCCCGTTCGAAGATTCGAACACACGTTTGAACGGGACTTCGCCATTGCAGCCGGAGACTAATTCCCGTTCGAAGATTCGAGCACACGTTTGAACGGGACTTCGCCATTGCAGCTAGAGACTAATTCCCGTTCGAAGATTCGAACACACGTTTGAACGGGACTTCGCCATTGCAGCCGGAGACTAATTCCCGTTCGAAGATTCGACCACACGTTTGAAGGGGACTTCGCCATTGCAGCCGGAGACTAATTCCCGTTCGAAGATTCGAACACACGTTTGAACGGGACTTCGCCATTGCAGCCGGAGACTTCGCCATTGCAGCCGGAGACTAATTCCCGTTCGAAGATTCGAACACACGTTTGAACAGGACTTCGCCATTGCAGCCGGAGACTAATTCCCGTTCGAAGATTCGAACACACGTTTGAACGGGACTTCGCCATTGCAGCCAGAGACTAATTCCCGTTCGAAGATTCGAACACACGTTTGAACGGGACTTCGCCATTGCAGCCGGAGACTAATTCCCGTTCGAAGATTCGAACACACGTTTGAACGGGACTACGCCATTGCATCCGGAGACTAATTCCCGTTCGAAGATTCGACCACACGTTTGAACGGGACTTCGCCATTGCATCCGGAGACTAATTCCCGTTCGAAGATTCGAACACACGTTTGAACGGGAGTTCGCAATTGCAGCCGGAGACTAATTCCCGTTCGAAGATTCGAACACACGTTTGAACGGTACTTCGCCATTGCAGCCGGAGACTAATTCCCGTTCGAAGATTCGAGCACACGTTTGAACGGGACTTCGCCACTGCAGCCGGAGACTAATTCCCGTTCGAAGATTCGAACACACGTTTGAACGGGACTTCGCCACTGCAGCCGGAGACTAATTCCCGTTCGAAGATTCGAACACACGTTTGAACGGGACTTCGCCACTGCAGCCGGAGACTAATTCCCGTTCGAAGATTCGAACACACGTTTGAACGGGACTTCGCCATTGCATCCGGAGACTAATTCCCGTTCGAAGATTCGAACACACCTTTGAACGGGAGTTCGCAATTGCAGCCGGAGACTAATTCCCGTTCGAAGATTCGAACACACGTTTGAACGGGACTTCGCCATTGCAGCCGGAGACTAATTCCCGTTCGAAGATTCGAACACACGTTTGAACAGGACTTCGCCATTGTAGCCGGAGACTAATTCCCGTTCGAATATTCGAACACACGTTTGAACGGGACTTCGCCATTGCAGCCGGAGACTAATTCCCGTTCGAAGATTCGAACGCACGTTTGAACGGGACTTCGCCACTGCAGCCGGAGACTAATTCCCGTTCGAAGATTCGAACACACGTTTGAACGGGACTTCGCCATTGCAGCCGGAGACTAATTCCCGTTCGAAGATTCGAACACACGTTTGAACGGGAGTGCGCAATTGCAGCCGGAGACTAATTCCCGTTCGAAGATTCGAACACACATTTGAACGGGACTTCGCCATTGCAGCCGGAGACTAATTCCCGTTCGAAGATTCGAACACACGTTTGAACGGGACTTCGCCATTGCATCCGGAGACTAATTCCCGTTCGAAGATTCGAACACACGTTTGAACGGGAGTTCGCAATTGCAGCCGGAGACTAATTCCCGTTCGATGATTCGAACGCACGTTTGAACGGGACTTCGCCATTGCAGCCGGAGACTAATTCCCGTTCGAAGATTCGAACACACGTTTGAACGGGACTTCGCCATTGCAGCCGCAGACTAATTCCCGTTCGAAGATTCGAACACACGTTTGAACGGGAGTGCGCAATTGCAGCCGGAGACTAATTCCCGTTCGAAGATTCGAACACACCTTTGAACGGGAGTTCGCAATTGCAGCCGGAGACTAATTCCCGTTCGAAGATTCGAACACACGTTTGAACGGGACTTCGCCATTGCAGCCGGAGACTAATTCCCGTTCGAAGATTCGAACACACGTTTGAACGGGACTTCGCCATTGTAGCCGGAGACTAATTCCCGTTCGAATATTCGAACACACGTTTGAACGGGACTTCGCCATTGCAGCCAGAGACTAATTCCCGTTCGAAGATTCGAACGCACGTTTGAACGGGACTTCGCCATTGCAGCCGGAGACTAATTCCCGTTCGAAGATTCGAACACACGTTTGAACGGGACTTCGCCATTGCAGCCGGAGACTAATTCCCGTTCGAAGATTCGAACACACGTTTGAACGGGAGTGCGCAATTGCAGCCGGAGACTAATTCCCGTTCGAAGATTCGAACACACATTTGAACGGGACTTCGCCATTGCAGCCGGAGACTAATTCCCGTTCGAAGATTCGAACACACATTTGAACGGGACTACGCCATTGCATCCGGAGACTAATTCCCGTTCGAAGATTCGAACACACGTTTGAACGGGACTTCGCCATTGCATCCGGAGACTAATTCCCGTTCGAAGATTCGAACACACGTTTGAACGGGAGTTCGCAATTGCAGCCGGAGACTAATTCCCGTTCGAAGATTCGAACACACGTTTGAACGGGACTTCGCCATTGCAGCCGGAGACTAATTCCCGTTCGAAGATTCGAGCACACGTTTGAACGGGACTTCGCCACTGCAGCCGGAGACTAATTCCCGTTCGAAGATTCGAACACACGTTTGAACGGGACTTCGCCACTGCAGCCGGAGACTAATTCCCGTTCGAAGATTCGAACACACGTTTGAACGGACTTCGCCATTGCAGCCGGAGACTAATTCCCGTTCGAAGATTCGAACACACGTTTGAACGGGACTTCGCCATTGCAGCCGGAGACTAATTCCCGTTCGAAGATTCGAACACACCTTTGAACGGGAGTTCGCAATTGCAGCCGGAGACTAATTCCCGTTCGAAGATTCGAACACACGTTTGAACGGGACTTCGCCATTGCAGCCGGAGACTAATTCCCGTTCGAAGATTCGAACACACGTTTGAACAGGACTTCGCCATTGTAGCCGGAGACTAATTCCCGTTCGAATATTCGAACACACGTTTGAACGGGACTTCGCCATTGCAGCCGGAGACTAATTCCCGTTCGAAGATTCGAACGCACGTTTGAACGGGACTTCGCCATTGCAGCCGGAGACTAATTCCCGTTCGAAGATTCGAACGCACGTTTGAACGGGACTTCGCCATTGCAGCCGGAGACTAATTCCCGTTCGAAGATTCGAACACACGTTTGAACGGGAGTGCGCAATTGCAGCCGGAGACTAATTCCCGTTCGAAGATTCGAACACACATTTGAACGGGACTTCGCCATTGCAGCCGGAGACTAATTCCCGTTCGAAGATTCGAACACACGTTTGAACGGGACTTCGCCATTGCAGCCGGAGACTAATTCCCGTTCGAAGATTCGAACACACGTTTGAACGGGACTACGCCATTGCATCCGGAGACTAATTCCCGTTCGAAGATTCGAACACACGTTTGAACGGGACTTCGCCATTGCATCCGGAGACTAATTCCCGTTCGAAGATTCGAACACACGTTTGAACGGGAGTTCGCAATTGCAGCCGGAGACTAATTCCCGTTCGATGATTCGAACGCACGTTTGAACGGGACTTCGCCATTGCAGCCGGAGACTAATTCCCGTTCGAAGATTCGAACACACATTTGAACGGGACTTCGCCATTGCAGCCGGAGACTAATTCCCGTTCGAAGATTCGAACACACGTTTGAACGGGACTTCGCCATTGCAGCCGGAGACTAATTCCCGTTCGAAGATTCGAACACACGTTTGAACGGGAGTGCGCAATTGCAGCCGGAGACTAATTCCCGTTCGAAGATTCGAACACACCTTTGAACGGGAGTTCGCAATTGCAGCCGGAGACTAATTCCCGTTCGAAGATTCGAACACACGTTTGAACGGGACTTCGCCATTGCAGCCGGAGACTAATTCCCGTTCGAAGATTCGAACACACGTTTGAACGGGACTTCGCCATTGTAGCCGGAGACTAATTCCCGTTCGAATATTCGAACACACGTTTGAACGGGACTTCGCCATTGCAGCCGGAGACTAATTCCCGTTCGAAGATTCGAACGCACGTTTGAACGGGACTTCGCCATTGCAGCCGGAGACTAATTCCCGTTCGAAGATTCGAACACACGTTTGAACGGGACTTCGCCATTGCAGCCGGAGACTAATTCCCGTTCGAAGATTCGAACACACGTTTGAACGGGAGTGCGCAATTGCAGCCGGAGACTAATTCCCGTTCGAAGATTCGAACACACATTTGAACGGGACTTCGCCATTGCAGCCGGAGACTAATTCCCGTTCGAAGATTCGAACACACGTTTGAACGGGACTTCGCCACTGCAGCCGGAGACTAATTCCCGTTCGAAGATTCGATTACACGTTTGAACGGGACTTCGCCACTGCAGCCGGAGACTAATTCCCGTTCGAAGATTCGAACACACGTTTGAACGGGACTTCGCCATTGCAGCCGGAGACTAATTCCCGTTCGAAGATTCGAACACACGTTTGAACGGGACTTCGCCATTGCAGCCGGAGACTAATTCCCGTTCGAAGATTCGAACACACGTTTGAACGGGACTACGCCATTGCATCCGGAGACTAATTCCCGTTCGAAGATTCGAACACACGTTTGAACGGGACTTCGCCATTGCATCCGGAGGACTAATTCCCGTTCGAAGATTCGAACACACCTTTGAACGGGAGTTCGCAATTGCAGCCGGAGACTAATTCCCGTTCGAAGATTCGAACACACGTTTGAACGGGACTTCGCCATTGCAGCCGGAGACTTCGCCATTGCAGCCAGAGACTAATTCCCGTTCGAAGATTCGAACACACGTTTGAACAGGACTTCGCCATTGCAGCCGGAGACTAATTCCCGTTCGAAGATTCGAACACACGTTTGAACGGGACTTCGCCATTGCAGCCGGAGACTAATTCCCGTTCGAAGATTCGAACACACGTTTGAACGGGACTTCGCCATTGCAGCCGGAGACTAATTCCCGTTCGAAGATTCGAACACACGTTTGAACGGGACTTCGCCATTGCAGCCGGAGACTAATTCCCGTTCGAAGATTCGAACACACGTTTGAACGGGACTTCGCCATTGCAGCCGGAGACTTCGCCATTGCAGCCGGAGACTAATTCTCGTTCGAAGATTCGAACACACATTTGAACAGGACTTTGCCATTGCAGCCGGAGACTAATTCCCGTTCGAAGATTCGAACACACGTTTGAACGGGACTTCGCCATTGCAGCCGGAGACTAATTCCCGTTCGAAGATTCGAGCACACGTTTGAACGGGACTTCGCCATTGCAGCTAGAGACTAATTCCCGTTCGAAGATTCGAACACACGTTTGAACGGGACTTCGCCATTGCAGCCGGAGACTAATTCCCGTTCGAAGATTCGACCACACGTTTGAAGGGGACTTCGCCATTGCAGCCGGAGACTAATTCCCGTTCGAAGATTCGAACACACGTTTGAACGGGACTTCGCCATTGCAGCCGGAGACTTCGCCATTGCAGCCGGAGACTAATTCCCGTTCGAAGATTCGAACACACGTTTGAACAGGACTTCGCCATTGCAGCCGGAGACTAATTCCCGTTCGAAGATTCGAACACACGTTTGAACGGGACTTCGCCATTGCAGCCAGAGACTAATTCCCGTTCGAAGATTCGAACACACGTTTGAACGGGACTTCGCCATTGCAGCCGGAGACTAATTCCCGTTCGAAGATTCGAACACACGTTTGAACGGGACTACGCCATTGCATCCGGAGACTAATTCCCGTTCGAAGATTCGACCACACGTTTGAACGGGACTTCGCCATTGCATCCGGAGACTAATTCCCGTTCGAAGATTCGAACACACGTTTGAACGGGAGTTCGCAATTGCAGCCGGAGACTAATTCCCGTTCGAAGATTCGAACACACGTTTGAACGGTACTTCGCCATTGCAGCCGGAGACTAATTCCCGTTCGAAGATTCGAGCACACGTTTGAACGGGACTTCGCCACTGCAGCCGGAGACTAATTCCCGTTCGAAGATTCGAACACACGTTTGAACGGGACTTCGCCACTGCAGCCGGAGACTAATTCCCGTTCGAAGATTCGAACACACGTTTGAACGGGACTTCGCCACTGCAGCCGGAGACTAATTCCCGTTCGAAGATTCGAACACACGTTTGAACGGGACTTCGCTACTGCAGCCGGAGAGTAATTCCCGTTCGAAGATTCGAACACACGTTTGAACGGGACTTCGCCATTGCAGCCGGAGACTTCGCCATTGCAGCCGGAGACAAATTCCTGTTCGAAGATTCGAACACACGTTTGAACAGGACTTCGCCATTGCAGCCGGAGACTAATTCCCGTTCGAAGATTCGAACACACGTTTGAACGGGACTTCGCCATTGCAGCCGGAGACTAATTCCCGTTCGAAGATTCGAACACACGTTTGAACGGGACTTCGCCATTGCAGCTAGAGACTAATTCCCGTTCGAAGATTCGAACACACGTTTGAACGGGACATCGCCATTGCAGCCGGAGACTTCGCCATTGCAGCCGGAGACTAATTCCCGTTCGAAGTTTCGAACACACGTTTGAACAGGACTTCGCCATTGCAGCCGGAGACTAATTCCCATTCGAAGATTCGAACACACGTTTGAACGGGACTTCGCCATTGCAGCCGGAGACTAATTCCCGTTCGAAGATTCGAACACACGTTTGAACGGGACTTCGCCATTGCAGCCGGAGACTAATTCCCGTTCGAAGATTCGAACACACGTTTGAACGGGACTTCGCCATTGCAGCCGGAGACTTCGCCATTGCAGCCGGAGACTAATTCCCGTTCGAAGATTCGAACACACGTTTGAACAGGACTTCGCCATTGCAGCCGGAGACTAATTCCCGTTCGAAGATTCGAACACACGTTTGAACGGGACTTCGCCATTGCAGCCGGAGACTAATTCCCGTTCGAAGATTCGAACACACGTTTGAACGGGACTTCGCCATTGCAGCCGGAGACTAATTCCCGTTCGAAGATTCGAACACACGTTTGAACGGGACTTCGCCATTGCAGCCGGAGACTTCGCCATTGCAGCCGGAGACTAATTCCCGTTCGAAGATTCGAACACACGTTTGAACAGGACTTCGCCATTGCAGCCGGAGACTAATTCCCGTTCGAAGATTCGAACACACGTTTGAACGGGACTTCGCCATTGCAGCCGGAGACTAATTCCCGTTCGAAGATTCGAACACACGTTTGAACGGGACTTCGCCATTGCAGCCGGAGACTAATTCCCGTTCGAAGATTCGAACACACGTTTGAACGGGACTTCGCCATTGCAGCCGGAGACTTCGCCATTGCAGCCGGAGACTAATTCCCATTCGAAGATTCGAACACACGTTTGAACAGGACTTTGCCATTGCAGCCGGAGACTAATTCCCGTTCGAAGATTCGAACACACGTTTGAACGGGACTTCGCCATTGCAGCCGGAGACTAATTCCCGTTCGAAGATTCGAACACACGTTTGAACGGGACTTCGCCATTGCAGCTAGAGACTAATTCCCATTCGAAGATTCGAACACACGTTTGAACGGGACTTCGCCATTGCAGCCGGAGACTAATTCCCGTTCGAAGATTCGACCACACGTTTGAACGGGACTTCGCCATTTCAGCCGGAGACTAATTCCCATTCGAAGATTCGAACACACGTTTGAACGGGACTTCGCCATTGCAGCCTGAGACTAATTCCCGTTCGAAGATTCGAACACACGTTTGAACGGGACTTCGCCACTGCAGCCGGAGACTAAATCCCGTTCGAAGATTCGAACACACGTTTGAACGGGACTTTGCCATTGTAGCCGGAGACTAATTCCCGTTCGAATATTCGAACACACGTTTGAACGGGACTTCGCCATTGCAGCCGGAGACTAATTCCCGTTCGAAGATTCGAACACACGTTTGAACGGGACTTCGCCATTGTAGCCGGAGACTAATTCCCGTTCGAATATTCGAACACACGTTTGAACGGGACTTCGCCATTGCAGCCGGAGACTAATTCCCGTTCGAAGATTCGAACGCACGTTTGAACGGGACTTCGCCATTGCAGCCGGAGACTAATTCCCGTTCGAAGATTCGAACACACGTTTGAACGGGACTTCGCCATTGCAGCCGGAGACTAATTCCCGTTCGAAGATTCGAACACACGTTTGAACGGGACTTCGCCATTGCAGCCGGAGACTAATTCCCGTTCGAAGATTCGAACACACGTTTGAACGGGACTACGCCATTGCATCCGGAGACTAATTCCCGTTCGAAGATTCGAACACACGTTTGAACGGGACTTCGCCATTGCATCCGGAGACTAATTCCCGTTCGAAGATTCGAACACACCTTTGAACAGGAGTTCGCAATTGCAGCCGGAGACTAATTCCCGTTCGAAGATTCGAACACACGTTTGAACGGGACTTCGCCATTGCAGCCGGAGACTAATTCCCGTTCGAAGATTCGAACACACGTTTGAACAGGACTTCGCCATTGTAGCCGGAGACTAATTCCCGTTCGAATATTCGAACACACGTTTGAACGGGACTTCGCCATTGCAGCCGGAGACTAATTCCCGTTCGAAGATTCGAACGCACGTTTGAACGGGACTTCGCCATTGCAGCCGGAGACTAATTCCCGTTCGAAGATTCGAACACACGTTTGAACGGGACTTCGCCATTGCAGCCGGAGACTAATTCCCGTTCGAAGATTCGAACACACGTTTGAACGGGAGTGCGCAATTGCAGCCGGAGACTAATTCCCGTTCGAAGATTCGAACACACGTTTGAACGGGACTTCGCCATTGCAGCCGGAGACTAATTCCCGTTCGAAGATTCGAACACACGTTTGAACGGGACTTCGCCATTGTAGCCGGAGACTAATTCCCGTTCGAATATTCGAACACACGTTTGAACAGGACTTCGCCATTGCAGCCGGAGACTAATTCCCGTTCGAAGATTCGAACACACGTTTGAACGGGACTTCGCCATTGCAGCCGGAGACTAATTCCCGTTCGAAGATTCGAACACACGTTTGAACGGGACTTCGCCATTGCAGCCGGAGACTAATTCCCGTTCGAAGATTCGAACACACGTTTGAACGGGACTTCGCCATTGCAGCCGGAGACTTCGCCATTGCAGCCGGAGACTAATTCCCGTTCGAAGATTCGAACACACGTTTGAACAGGACTTCGCCATTGCAGCCGGAGACTAATTCCCGTTCGAAGATTCGAACACACGTTTGAACGGGACTTCGCCATTGCAGCCGGAGACTAATTCCCGTTCGAAGATTCGAACACACGTTTGAACGGGACTTCGCCATTGCAGCCGGAGACTAATTCCCGTTCGAAGATTCGAACACACGTTTGAACGGGACTTCGCCATTGCAGCCGGAGACTTCGCCATTGCAGCCGGAGACTAATTCCCATTCGAAGATTCGAACACACGTTTGAACAGGACTTTGCCATTGCAGCCGGAGACTAATTCCCGTTCGAAGATTCGACCACACGTTTGAACGGGACTTCGCCATTTCAGCCGGAGACTAATTCCCATTCGAAGATTCGAACACACGTTTGAACGGGACTTCGCCATTGCAGCCTGAGACTAATTCCCGTTCGAAGATTCGAACACACGTTTGAACGGGACTTCGCCACTGCAGCCGGAGACTAAATCCCGTTCGAAGATTCGAACACACGTTTGAACGGGACTTTGCCATTGTAGCCGGAGACTAATTCCCGTTCGAATATTCGAACACACGTTTGAACGGGACTTCGCCATTGCAGCCGGAGACTAATTCCCGTTCGAAGATTCGAACACACGTTTGAACGGGACTTCGCCATTGTAGCCGGAGACTAATTCCCGTTCGAATATTCGAACACACGTTTGAACGGGACTTCGCCATTGCAGCCGGAGACTAATTCCCGTTCGAAGATTCGAACGCACGTTTGAACGGGACTTCGCCATTGCAGCCGGAGACTAATTCCCGTTCGAAGATTCGAACACACGTTTGAACGGGACTTCGCCATTGCAGCCGGAGACTAATTCCCGTTCGAAGATTCGAACACACGTTTGAACGGGACTTCGCCATTGCAGCCGGAGACTAATTCCCGTTCGAAGATTCGAACACACGTTTGAACGGGACTACGCCATTGCATCCGGAGACTAATTCCCGTTCGAAGATTCGAACACACGTTTGAACGGGACTTCGCCATTGCAACCGGAGACTAATTCCCGTTCGAAGATTCGAACACACCTTTGAACAGGAGTTCGCAATTGCAGCCGGAGACTAATTCCCGTTCGAAGATTCGAACACACGTTTGAACGGGACTTCGCCATTGCAGCCGGAGACTAATTCCCGTTCGAAGATTCGAACACACGTTTGAACAGGACTTCGCCATTGTAGCCGGAGACTAATTCCCGTTCGAATATTCGAACACACGTTTGAACGGGACTTCGCCATTGCAGCCGGAGACTAATTCCCGTTCGAAGATTCGAACGCACGTTTGAACGGGACTTCGCCATTGCAGCCGGAGACTAATTCCCGTTCGAAGATTCGAACACACGTTTGAACGGGACTTCGCCATTGCAGCCGGAGACTAATTCCCGTTCGAAGATTCGAACACAGGTTTGAACGGGAGTGCGCAATTGCAGCCGGAGACTAATTCCCGTTCGAAGATTCGAACACACATTTGAACGGGACTTCGCCATTGCAGCCGGAGACTAATTCCCGTTCGAAGATTCGAACACACGTTTGAACGGGACTTCGCCATTGCAGCCGGAGACTAATTCCCGTTCGAAGATTCGAACACACGTTTGAACGGGACTACGCCATTGCATCCGGAGACTAATTCCCGTTCGAAGATTCGAACGCACGTTTGAACGGGACTTCGCCATTGCAGCCGGAGACTAATTCCCGTTCGAAGATTCGAACACACGTTTGAACGGGACTTCGCCATTGCAGCCGGAGACTAATTCCCGTTCGAAGATTCGAGCACACGTTTGAACGGGAGTGCGCAATTGCAGCCGGAGACTAATTCCCGTTCGAAGATTCGAACACACCTTTGAACGGGAGTTCGCAATTGCAGCCGGAGACTAATTCCCGTTCGAAGATTCGAACACACGTTTGAACGGGACTTCGCCATTGCAGCCGGAGACTAATTCCCGTTCGAAGATTCGAACACACGTTTGAACGGGACTTCGCCATTGTAGCCGGAGACTAATTCCCGTTCGAATATTCGAACACACGTTTGAACGGGACTTCGCCATTGCAGCCGGAGACTAATTCCCGTTCGAAGATTCGAACGCACGTTTGAACGGGACTTCGCCATTGCAGCCGGAGACTAATTCCCGTTCGAAGATTCGAACACACGTTTGAACGGGACTTCGCCATTGCAGCCGGAGACTAATTCCCGTTCGAAGATTCGAACACACGTTTGAACGGGAGTGCGCAATTGCAGCCGGAGACTAATTCCCGTTCGAAGATTCGAACACACATTTGAACGGGACTTCGCCATTGCAGCCGGAGACTAATTCCCGTTCGAAGATTCGAACACACATTTGAACGGGACTACGCCATTGCATCCGGAGACTAATTCCCGTTCGAAGATTCGAACACACGTTTGAACGGGACTTCGCCATTGCATCCGGAGACTAATTCCCGTTCGAAGATTCGAACACACGTTTGAACGGGAGTTCGCAATTGCAGCCGGAGACTAATTCCCGTTCGAAGATTCGAACACACGTTTGAACGGGACTTCGCCATTGCAGCCGGAGACTAATTCCCGTTCGAAGATTCGAGCACACGTTTGAACGGGACTTCGCCACTGCAGCCGGAGACTAATTCCCGTTCGAAGATTCGAACACACGTTTGAACGGGACTTCGCCACTGCAGCCGGAGACTAATTCCCGTTCGAAGATTCGAACACACGTTTGAACGGACTTCGCCATTGCAGCCGGAGACTAATTCCCGTTCGAAGATTCGAACACACGTTTGAACGGGACTTCGCCATTGCAGCCGGAGACTAATTCCCGTTCGAAGATTCGAACACACCTTTGAACGGGAGTTCGCAATTGCAGCCGGAGACTAATTCCCGTTCGAAGATTCGAACACACGTTTGAACGGGACTTCGCCATTGCAGCCGGAGACTAATTCCCG
Organism: Pelobates fuscus; assembly: GCF_036172605.1. NCBI lineage: Eukaryota > Metazoa > Chordata > Amphibia > Anura > Pelobatidae > Pelobates > Pelobates fuscus. Next base: position 239,427,315 of record NC_086322.1, read on the forward strand.
TTCGAAGATTCGAACACACGTTTGAACAGGACTTCGCCATTGTAGCCGGAGACTAATTCCCGTTCGAATATTCGAACACACGTTTGAACGGGACTTCGCCATTGCAGCCGGAGACTAATTCCCGTTCGAAGATTCGAACGCACGTTTGAACGGGACTTCGCCATTGCAGCCGGAGACTAATTCCCGTTCGAAGATTCGAACGCACGTTTGAACGGGACTTCGCCATTGCAGCCGGAGACTAATTCCCGTTCGAAGATTCGAACACACGTTTGAACGGGAGTGCGCAATTGCAGCCGGAGACTAATTCCCGTTCGAAGATTCGAACACACATTTGAACGGGACTTCGCCATTGCAGCCGGAGACTAATTCCCGTTCGAAGATTCGAACACACGTTTGAACGGGACTTCGCCATTGCAGCCGGAGACTAATTCCCGTTCGAAGATTCTAACACACGTTTGAACGGGACTACGCCATTGCATCCGGAGACTAATTCCCGTTCGAAGATTCGAACACACGTTTGAACGGGACTTCGCCATTGCATCCGGAGACTAATTCCCGTTCGAAGATTCGAACACACGTTTGAACGGGAGTTCGCAATTGCAGCCGGAGACTAATTCCCGTTCGATGATTCGAACGCACGTTTGAACGGGACTTCGCCATTGCAGCCGGAGACTAATTCCCGTTCGAAGATTCGAACACACGTTTGAACGGGACTTCGCCATTGCAGCCGGAGACTAATTCCCGTTCGAAGATTCGAACACACGTTTGAACGGGAGTGCGCAATTGCAGCCGGAGACTAATTCCCGTTCGAAGATTCGAACACACCTTTGAACGGGAGTTCGCAATTGCAGCCGGAGACTAATTCCCGTTCGAAGATTCGAACACACGTTTGAACGGGACTTCGCCATTGCAGCCGGAGACTAATTCCCGTTCGAAGATTCGAACACACGTTTGAACGGGACTTCGCCATTGTAGCCGGAGACTAATTCCCGTTCGAATATTCGAACACACGTTTGAACGGGACTTCGCCATTGCAGCCGGAGACTAATTCCCGTTCGAAGATTCGAACGCACGTTTGAACGGGACTTCGCCATTGCAGCCGGAGACTAATTCCCGTTCGAAGATTCGAACACACGTTTGAACGGGACTTCGCCATTGCAGCCGGAGACTAATTCCCGTTCGAAGATTCGAACACACGTTGTTGTGCCTAATCATTAAATTCATGAAGCACCAATATCCAAAAAGTAATAATCAATCACCTAATAAGGCTTATAACGATACTGGCGGGCACACAACCCACTTCGGAATGAGTATATTGAGCTATAGGAAACAGAAATCACACAGAGACCATGTTGCAGATAATAATTCACATCACACTTTATTGTCCATAAAGGGACCCAAGACAAAGTAAGCGTAATTCTCATTAAGTAGTTGCATGCATTCACATCAAAACAGCTTAGTATCTAGATATATCAACTTAAGTATACATCACCATTTAGAGGGGGCTTGGTTACGTCCTCGCTGCACGACCGGGGGAACTCAGACAGTCAGGCTTGGAGGGACCCTCTCTGGGAACAGCAGAGACCAGCAACACGCGTCCGCATTACAGGTGGGTAGTTCTCCAAGTGAGTGCCAAGTTTCCCCGTCTTTTATACTTTTTACCAAGTTTGTATTTCTTATCAGTGCAGCCCAGCATGTATCTTGTCATGCACGTTAGGTAGTCAGTACGGTTGATCAGGCCGGTCATGACCCCCAACGCCCATGCCAGACACATGCGGCATCTTATCTATCTATGTCCCTACTCTTTATCTTTCTAATACCAAGTCCCTCTCTTACACACAAGGGCCTTTTTGGATATTGGCCAGACACGCTATGGAATATTCTATGCAATATCAGCGCAACACAGTTTCAGTATTTTATGCAATGTCATCTTACCCAGTCTAAGTATTTTATGCAATGTCAGCTTAGTTGAATTTCTTAGTGCGACACAGTTACAGACAAGTGCCATCTTAACTATCTATAATAGATTAATTTGCTCACTAGTGATCAATCAATCATACCTAATTAGTTAATTGGAATTTTATCACAATTATCACATTCCATCCCTTGATCACTCAGTGAGCAAAACCTCACACATTTACGCATGCCATTCAGGTTATCAGCAGGGGGAAAGCCCATTAACCCACTGATCCCCATATTGTTCCATTCACACCTGGAACCAATTCATGCACTAAAGCTCTCCGAGTCGAGGGTCACCCGTAGGACATGCCTCTTCCCGCTTAACATTCTCTATCTCTAAACAACATTTATCACACTTCTAACATTTGCTTTTTAAATGTAGTTACTCTTTGAATGCAGCAAATAACAATTTTGTAGCATAGATAAATACAGAGTATAATAAAAACACACCACACAATTCCCTTTAATATTTTCATCCCAAGTCCTCCTATCCATGATCCTATACCAAATGTCCAGTCAAAGTCTTGTGTAGCATTAGCTAGCCAGTGTTCCAAGTCATCTGTGGTCAGTGGTTTTCTAAAGCGTTTCTGTATCTCTTCTAAGTGATGAAGCTCATGTTTAACTTTCCCTGATTTATCTTCTATCCACACACAACATGCTTTGCCTCCTATTCTTTTGCATACCCCCCCTCTGCTGCAAGCAAATAATCTAAGGCTATTCTATTTTGCAAAGCTACCTGTCTAATCTGTTCTTGCTCATAAGTAAGTAAGCTAATAGCAAGTCCTGTGCTATTAAAGGCATCATCAAGGGAATCAATTAAAAGGTTTAAATTAGTTATCATCATTCCCACCCCCACCATTGGAAAAAGAGAGACCCAAAACTGTGCGTTTCTATCCATTTTAAACCCTGATAACTCGGTGTCTCGTTTCCTCCAATGATGATGGGCGCTTTCAGGTAAAGTTGTAGTAGGGTAAATGGCGGGCATCACCATTCCCAAGGTACAATCAATTTGCATTTTACATGGGAGTTTTTTATAAGCCCATCTCCCACATAGCCAATAGAATCCTTTTGAAGGGATAGGGTGATTTATACAACTTACATCAGAACGTTTAAAGGTAAAATAAGTGCCAAACACTCCTGTTCCTACTATTCTATGCCACCATCGACTAAATGTCACTGCCTCACCTTCTCCTAAGACATATTTCCATCTGCCCTCTGTTCTTTTCTCTTCATTTTCTGTCCCATTAAAATAGTCAAAACTCCATCCTGTGTAATAAGGAGATAATGCCATGGTATTTACATAACTGCCAGGTCTGTTGCTTATCTGGTAGTTACGGTCAGTGTAGTATTTTTGATAAACATTAATAGTCACTATCTCTTCTCGGTCGTCAGGGTATTCCCATTCCCCCATGCGCAGCTTAACTGCACCTGGCCTGTCCGTCGTATCTTCACTTAAGAAGATCTTGGGGGTCTCACTTGTGTCGTTTCTCACTAGAAAGTAAAAACCCACGTTATGTCGAATGATATACAACAAGTCTTTCTTCGTCAATATTTTAGGGAAGTAGGGGTACCCTTTGTCATGAGCATGTGGAGTATGGCCACACACCCAACATGGTTCACATAAATTCAAGCTCTTATATACATTAGCTGCTGCCTTAACAAAATGATTGTGTTCTTCCCAAGGAGAGGGGTGTCTGTCTGATTTAGTGGTGTCAGAACAAGTTGTCACAGAAGTCCTTTGAATTTTTAAAAGCAAATACCAAAAGGTATCAGGGGTGCTGTTAGTGCAGCAGTAGGTTGCACCACTATTCTCTATAACAGTGTATGTCCGCTTTGTGCTGTGCTCATTTGCGTAACCCACCCAATATTGGGTAAGTTCCTCTGAAGTAATATTAAAGTCAACATGTGTATATAGTATATGGCAGCCAAAGGGTGTTGTAGATTCTAACGTTAACGTATCAAATGATCCGTGCGGCAGCTTAATATAGTTCATCTTCTCAGTGTCGTTGTGGCTGAAATAGCCTTCTCCATACAGGCTTGCCCTCATGTTTGGACAGTCATAAGTCAGGCAGGTTACTCGCATCTCGATCTCTTTCCACTTCATTTCTGCGGAATCACTCCGGTCCCAACCTCCAATCTCGTTGTTGGTATCTGATTCGACCAAAAGGGGTAGAGTAAGCGCAACCATCACAATAACAGCCGGACCAATGAGCTTTGCCTGTAAAGATATGACTCATTTTATTCTCTCAAATAACATTTGCCCGAGGGCACGTATTCCCATTTGTCTTGTCCTGACTTGGAGAGTATCACAGTGTTGTCAAGGATGTCAATACCAATTATGTATTCAGGTATGGGGACAATTAAAACTGAATACTTCTTTTTGGGCAACTGTCCAATTTTCAGTTCTACCCAGGTCTGGACTGCTTCTGTCCTTTTACCTCCCAGACCTGTGATCACATAGGGTGATCCAGAAAATTTCTTAGGGTTACCATAAATTAAGGTGGCTTCGGCTCCAGTGTCCACAAGGGCAGTAACCCTTTCAACATTTTTATGTTTCCAGTGAATTTCTATATTTACATGGGGTCTGTGGTCTTTTACTGAAAAGTCAATCACTGGAGCCTGCCTCACTAGTCAATCCTTTTGGTCAGAGTCCGTCACCTCCAGGTCTCCCAGGTCTCCTAACAAGTTTCCCAGGTCTGGCAAGTCTTTGGGTGCCTCAGGCACCTCCCTGTGTGCTGTACCCAATTGTCGGTGTCTATACGCATCAAGTGCTTTAAGGAGCTCACAATGTGCCATTTCCTGCGGCAAGTCGGGGTATATTAGGCGCGGTGTGGGAGGGGGTGCACTATTTACATTTCTCTCCTGCCTCTCCCCTCCTGCCGCTAGCCTTGCCAGCCAGTCCTGTGCCTGTTTACTGAGTTCGCCTAGTCTTTTGAAATTCTTTTCTAATTCCTCCCCCAGCTCACCTGGCAGGCTAGCTATCTCTCCTACCTCTGGTAAAAGGGGTGCGGTGGGGATCAAAGCGGGTAGCTTTGGTGGTTCCTGCACCGGAGAAAGGGATGGGGCTTTGTCGGGCCATCCCCAAGGATTTTGGGCACCTGTCTGTAGGTTATTTACCTTAACTCCTTTCTTGTGAAGTCCTTTCTGCTTGTACAACCTCCAGAGTGTAGGGGTATCTTTCCCATCAATCTGCTCTCTACTTACCCCTTCTTTGAGGAGAGCCATGAACATTTCTTTTCTACTTACCCTGTTTTCATTGTGTCCCTCGTTTGGGGTCCCAGACGGTCTGAACGTCGGTGGTCCTGATCTGAAGGAACCTCCCTCGCCAGGATTCTTGGGAGTCTGGGTCTTGGGGGCCCAGTCTCCCAATTCCCCCAATTGCATAATGGCTTCAGTAACCAATTGCAATGAGTTTCCTGTTTGATTTATAAGCAGTGTCATTATAACCTGCTTATATGCTGGAGGGGCGGTCTTTATAATCTTATTTCTCATTTGAACTGTCACAGGCATTTCCATCAGTCTATCCAGCTGTTGGGAATTCTGGATAGCCTGTCTGACCATCTCCTGTTTCAGTTTCCTTACTGCATCTGTCAGCCCGTACCAAGGTTTGTCATTATCTGGCCAGTCACTGACAGATGGATACCTCAGTTTTAACCCTATCTGGACAAGCTCAAGGAGGGTGAGTGAAGCCGGATTCCCCTCTATGGCAGGGGGTCCGTTTAACAGCATCCTCCTGACATTCTCATCCTCTGAGATAGTGGCTAACTTTGGCGAGTCCATGGCATCAAGATTGATGCCTCCCGCCCCTGTCTCGGCTAGTCTCACAACCCACTCATCCAGCGGTTCCTTTGGCCGCTGCCTGAAGGTTGAAAGAATGTCAGCCATCTCCTGTTGAGTATAGTCTTCCATGGAGGTCTTGCTAATTTGCCCCAGGTCAGTGTACTCCAATTTTCTTCTGACCACAGGCAAAGCATTTACTCCACCAGACTCATCATCTGAACTCCAGATGTTGCCATCCCAAGTGTCAGGATCCCAATTGGATCCTACCTGAGCCAAGCACACCTGCATCTTCCTCTTGCTAATCTTACGAGTTCCAACCTTACCCTTAGCCTTGGTCACATTCATTACAGATTTTTGCAATAACATTTCATACAAACGCTTTTCTTTTTCCATAAGACATTTAGCTTTGTGTGTTTGTCTATAGGCATTCAGTATTACCCAACCTCTTTTCTGCCACTTATCTTTTGGGATTCTTGTCAGGCAATCAAGAAGGTTAGTAGGCATGTCAATTTCACTTTTTTCACAGTCATCGTTACCCTTGCCAGCTGAACGGGCCCATTCACTGGCAATCACCGCATATGGCTCATCCTCCCATCCGGGAATGATGGCATCATCACCTTGTTTCTTATTCTTTTTAAACATTGTGCAAAGTCCCTATGATTGATTTAGAATATACTTGCACTCCTTGGGGGATGTGTGTACTATGTGTTTTAGTTAATTTCACTTGAATATGTACTAATCCAAACACCTAGTGTCTGGCTTATTGTTTTATGCTTCACTCAAGCCTGCCCAAATGACTAATTTGGCTGCAGGTTTGCGCTTCCCGACCACACTGGCTTTCTACACACTCCGTAAAGTGCATAGGGGCGTCTATGAATCGAGCCAACAGTCTTGCACTTTCAGGAACAGCCGTTTCATTCACTTCCTTAGTCAGCACTGGCTTCCAGCACCTGTTAAGGTGCGTAGGGGCACTTGTTAACTGACCAAGCACAATCACCCATTCGTGTCAGAATCACCCCAAACAATCTCGTGGTTTTGGTGACCTTATCTCAATACCTGGTATTGAGCTTATTAAATTAGCAGCAATTCAGCCTCATCCAGGACGCTAGCCTGTTTGAGGGTATCGCTCCCCAGCGGCACTGGCGTTCTACACACCGTTAAGATGTATAGGGGCGTCTACCAACTGAGCACAACTTGCATTCTTCAATCAATCTTCTGAAACACTCCTCAATCTTGTAGATCGAGCATTCACTCACCAATTTTGCTCTTGCAAAGTCATGCAAACATTTTCAGGTTTACACAATGTTCAAAAGAAACTTTAGAAACTGTAGTGTTTGTTTCCTAAACTTAAAATCTCTATAACATATTTTACTGCAACGCACGGAAGAAACTGACAGCTTGCAAACGTCTTTTCTTTCCTCCGTGTCGCAGCAAAAATTAAACCTTATACAATGTTAGTTTCACTTTAACTGTACTTACAATTCGCCTAAGCAGTCCTAACAATTTCTAACCACAATATCCTTATCTACATACACAGTTCTAACAAGTCCTAAACACAATTTTCTTATCTTACGCAAACAGTTCCAGCAAACTCTAAACAAAAAACAGTCTTAACAAATTTCTAACAACTTTCAAAACTAAATTGATTTCAAGTTTCCCTGCTCAATTAATACTCATCCTGCCGACTACGCCAAAATGTTGTGCCTAATCATTAAATTCATGAAGCACCAATATCCAAAAAGTAATAATCAATCACCTAATAAGGCTTATAACGATACTGGCGGGCACACAACCCACTTCGGAATGAGTATATTGAGCTATAGGAAACAGAAATCACACAGAGACCATGTTGCAGATAATAATTCACATCACACTTTATTGTCCATAAAGGGACCCAAGACAAAGTAAGCGTAATTCTCATTAAGTAGTTGCATGCATTCACATCAAAACAGCTTAGTATCTAGATATATCAACTTAAGTATACATCACCATTTAGAGGGGGCTTGGTTACGTCCTCGCTGCACGACCGGGGGAACTCAGACAGTCAGGCTTGGAGGGACCCTCTCTGGGAACAGCAGAGACCAGCAACACGCGTCCGCATTACAGGTGGGTAGTTCTCCAAGTGAGTGCCAAGTTTCCCCGTCTTTTATACTTTTTACCAAGTTTGTATTTCTTATCAGTGCAGCCCAGCATGTATCTTGTCATGCACGTTAGGTAGTCAGTACGGTTGATCAGGCCAGTCATGACCCCCAACGCCCATGCCAGACACATGCGGCATCTTATCTATCTATGTCCCTACTCTTTATCTTTCTAATACCAAGTCCCTCTCTTACACACAAGGGCCTTTTTGGATATTGGCCAGACACGCTATGGAATATTCTATGCAATATCAGCGCAACACAGTTTCAGTATTTTATGCAATGTCATCTTACCCAGTCTAAGTATTTTATGCAATGTCAGCTTAGTTGAATTTCTTAGTGCGACACAGTTACAGACAAGTGCCATCTTAACTATCTATAATAGATTAATTTGCTCACTAGTGATCAATCAATCATACCTAATTAGTTAATTGGAATTTTATCACAATTATCACACACGTTTGAACGGGAGTGCGCAATTGCAGCCGGAGACTAATTCCCGTTCGAAGATTCGAACACACATTTGAACGGGACTTCGCCATTGCAGCCGGAGACTAATTCCCGTTCGAAGATTCGAACACACGTTTGAACGGGACTTCGCCACTGCAGCCGGAGACTAATTCCCGTTCGAAGATTCGAACACACGTTTGAACGGGACTTCGCCACTGCAGCCGGAGACTAATTCCCGTTCGAAGATTCGAACACACGTTTGAACGGGACTTCGCCATTGCAGCCGGAGACTAATTCCCGTTCGAAGATTCGAACACACGTTTGAACGGGACTTCGCCATTGCAGCCGGAGACTAATTCCCGTTCGAAGATTCGAACACACGTTTGAACGGGACTACGCCATTGCATCCGGAGACTAATTCCCGTTCGAAGATTCGAACACACGTTTGAACGGGACTTCGCCATTGCATCCGGAGGACTAATTCCCGTTCGAAGATTCGAACACACCTTTGAACGGGAGTTCGCAATTGCAGCCGGAGACTAATTCCCGTTCGAAGATTCGAACACACGTTTGAACGGGACTTCGCCATTGCAGCCGGAGACTTCGCCATTGCAGCCAGAGACTAATTCCCGTTCGAAGATTCGAACACACGTTTGAACAGGACTTCGCCATTGCAGCCGGAGACTAATTCCCGTTCGAAGATTCGAACACACGTTTGAACGGGACTTCGCCATTGCAGCCGGAGACTAATTCCCGTTCGAAGATTCGAACACACGTTTGAACGGGACTTCGCCATTGCAGCCGGAGACTAATTCCCGTTCGAAGATTCGAACACACGTTTGAACGGGACTTCGCCATTGCAGCCGGAGACTAATTCCCGTTCGAAGATTCGAACACACGTTTGAACGGGACTTCGCCATTGCAGCCGGAGACTTCGCCATTGCAGCCGGAGACTAATTCTCGTTCGAAGATTCGAACACACATTTGAACAGGACTTTGCCATTGCAGCCGGAGACTAATTCCCGTTCGAAGATTCGAACACACGTTTGAACGGGACTTCGCCATTGCAGCCGGAGACTAATTCCCGTTCGAAGATTCGAACACACGTTTGAACGGGACTTCGCCATTGCAGCTAGAGACTAATTCCCGTTCGAAGATTCGAACACACGTTTGAACGGGACTTCGCCATTGCAGCCGGAGACTAATTCCCGTTCGAAGATTCGACCACACGTTTGAACGGGACTTCGCCATTGCAGCCGGAGACTAATTCCCGTTCGAAGATTCGAACACACGTTTGAACGGGACTTCGCCATTGTAGCCGGAGACTAATTCCCGTTCGAATATTCGAACACACGTTTGAACGGGACTTCGCCATTGCAGCCGGAGACTAATTCCCGTTCGAAGATTCGAACACACGTTTGAACGGGGCTTCGCCACTGAAACCGGAGACTAATTCCCGTTCGAAGATTCGAACACACATTTGAACGGGACTTCGCCATTGCAGCCGGAGACTAATTCCCGTTAAAAGATTCGAACACACGTTTGAACGGGACTTCGCCACTGCAGCCGGAGACTAATTCCCGTTCGAAGATTCGAACACACGTTTGAACGGGACTTCGCCATTGCAGCCGGAGACTAATTAACGTTCGAAGATTCGAACACACGTTTGAACGGGACTTCGCCATTGCAGCCGGAGACTAATTCCCGTTCGAAGATTCGAACACACGTTTGAACGGGACTTCGCCATTGTAGCCGGAGACTAATTCCCGTTCGAATATTCGAACACACGTTTGAACGGGACTTCGCCATTGCAGCCGGAGACTAATTCCCGTTCGAAGATTCGAACACACGTTTGAACGGGACTTCGCCATTGCAGCCGGAGACTAATTCCCGTTCGAAGATTCGAACACACGTTTGAACGGGACTTCGCCATTGCAGCTAGAGACCAATTCCCGTTCGAAGATTCGAACACACGTTTGAACGGGACTTCGCCACTGCAGCCGGAGACTAATTCCCGTTCGAAGATTCGAACACACGTTTGAACGGACTTCGCCATTGCAGCCGGAGAATAATTCCCGTTCGAAGATTCGAACACACGTTTGAACGGGACTTCGCCATTGCAGCCGGAGACTAATTCCCGTTCGAAGATTCGAACACACGTTTGAACGGGACTTCGCCATTGCAGCCGGAGACTAATTCCCGTTCGAAGATTCGAACACACGTTTGAACGGGACTTCGCCATTGCAGCCGGAGACTAATTCCCGTTCGAAGATTCGAACACACGTTTGAACGGGACTTCGCCATTGCAGCCGGAGACTAATTCCCGTTCGAAGATTCGAACACACGTTTGAACGGGACTTCGCCATTGCAGCCGGAGACTAATTCCCGTTCGAAGATTCGAACACACGTTTGAACGGGACTTCGCCATTGCAGCCAGAGACTAATTCCCGTTCGAAGATTCGAACACACGTTTGAACGGGACTTCGCCATTGCAGCCGGAGACTTCGCCATTGCAGCCGGAGACTAATTCCCGTTCGAAGATTCGAACACACGTTTGAACAGGACTTTGCCATTGCAGCCGGAGACTAATTCCCGTTCGAAGATTCGAACACACGTTTGAACGGGACTTCGCCATTGCAGCCGGAGACTAATTCCCGTTCGAAGATTCGAACACACGTTGGAACGGGACTTCGCCATTGCAGCTAGAGACTAATTCCCGTTCGAAGATTCGAACACACGTTTGAACGGGACTTCGCCATTGCAGCCGGAGACTAATTCCCGTTCGAAGATTCGACCACACGTTTGAACGGGACTTCGCCATTGCAGCCGGAGACTAATTCCCATTCGAAGATTCGAACACACGTTTGAACGGGACTTCGCCATTGCAGCCTGAGACTAATTCCCGTTCGAAGATTCGAACACACGTTTGAACGGGACTTCGCCACTGCAGCCGGAGACTAAATCCCGTTCGAAGATTCGAACACACGTTTGAACGGGACTTTGCCATTGTAGCCGGAGACTAATTCCCGTTCGAATATTCGAACACACGTTTGAACGGGTTTTCGCCATTGCAGCCGGAGACTAATTCCCGTTCGAAGATTCGAACACACGTTTGAACGGGACTTCGCCATTGTAGCCGGAGACTAATTCCCGTTCGAATATTCGAACACACGTTTGAACGGGACTTCGCCATTGCAGCCGGAGACTAATTCCCGTTCGAAGATTCGAACGCACGTTTGAACGGGACTTCGCCATTGCAGCCGGAGACTAATTCCCGTTCGAAGATTCGAACACACGTTTGAACGGGACTTCGCCATTGCAGACGGAGACTAATTCCCGTTCGAAGATTCGAACACACGTTTGAACGGGGCTTCGCCACTGAAACCGGAGACTAATTCCCGTTCGAAGATTCGAACACACATTTGAACGGGACTTCGCCATTGCAGCCGGAGACTAATTCCCGTTCGAAGATTCGAACACACGTTTGAACGGGACTTCGCCACTGCAGCCGGAGACTAATTCCCGTTCGAAGATTCGAACACACGTTTGAACGGGACTTCGCCACTGCAGCCGGAGACTAATTCCCGTTCGAAGATTCGAACACACGTTTGAACGGGACTTCGCCATTGCAGCCGGAGACTAATTCCCGTTCGAAGGTTTGAACACACGTTTGAACGGGACTACGCCATTGCATCCGGAGACTAATTCCCGTTCGAAGATTCGAACACACGTTTGAACGGGACTTCGCCATTGCAGCCGGAGACTAATTCCCGTTCGAAGATTCGAACACACGTTTGAACGGGACTTCGCCATTGCAGCCGGAGACTAATTCCCGTTCGAAGATTCGAACACACGTTTGAACGGGACTTCGCCATTGCAGCCGGAGACTAATTCCCGTTCGAAGATTCGAACACACGTTTGAACGGGACTACGCCATTGCATCCGGAGACTAATTCCCGTTCGAAGATTCGAACACACGTTTGAACGGGACTTCGCCATTGCATCCGGAGACTAATTCCCGTTCGAAGATTCGAACACACGTTTGAACGGGAGTTCGCAATTGCAGCCGGAGACTAATTCCCGTTCGAAGATTCGAACACACGTTTGAACGGGACTTCGCCATTGCAGCCGGAGACTAATTCCCGTTCGAAGATTCGAACACACGTTTGAACGGGACTTCGCCTCTGCAGCCGGAGACTAATTCCCGTTCGAAGATTCGAACACACGTTTGAACGGACTTCGCCATTGCAGCCGGAGACTAATTCCCATTCGAAGATTCGAACACACGTTTGAACGGGACTTCGCCATTGCAGCCGGAGACTAATTCCCGTTCGAAGATTCGAACACACGTTTGAACGGGACTTCGCCATTGCAGCCGGAGACTTCGCCATTGCAGCCGGAGACTAATTCCCGTTCGAAGATTCGAACACACGTTTGAACAGGACTTCGCCATTGCAGCCGGAGACTAATTCCCGTTCGAAGATTCGAACACACGTTTGAACGGGACTTCGCCATTGCAGCCGGAGACTAATTCCCGTTCGAAGATTCGAACACACGTTTGAACGGGACTTCGCCATTGCAGCTAGAGACCAATTCCCGTTCGAAGATTCGAACACACGTTTGAACGGGACTTCGCCACTGCAGCCGGAGACTAATTCCCGTTCGAAGATTCGAACACACGTTTGAACGGACTTCGCCATTGCAGCCGGAGAATAATTCCCGTTCGAAGATTCGAACACACGTTTGAACGGGACTTCGCCATTGCAGCCGGAGACTAATTCCCGTTCGAAGATTCGAACACACGTTTGAACGGGACTTCGCCATTGCAGCCGGAGACTAATTCCCGTTCGAAGATTCGAACACACGTTTGAACGGGACTTCGCCATTGCAGCCGGAGACTAATTCCCGTTCGAAGATTCGAACACACGTTTGAACGGGACTTCGCCATTGCAGCCGGAGACTAATTCCCGTTCGAAGATTCGAACACACGTTTGAACGGGACTTCGCCATTGCAGCCGGAGACTAATTCCCGTTCGAAGATTCGAACACACGTTTGAACGGGACTTCGCCATTGCAGCCAGAGACTAATTCCCGTTCGAAGATTCGAACACACGTTTGAACGGGACTTCGCCATTGCAGCCGGAGACTTCGCCATTGCAGCCGGAGACTAATTCCCGTTCGAAGATTCGAACACACGTTTGAACAGGACTTTGCCATTGCAGCCGGAGACTAATTCCCGTTCGAAGATTCGAACACACGTTTGAACGGGACTTCGCCATTGCAGCCGGAGACTAATTCCCGTTCGAAGATTCGAACACACGTTGGAACGGGACTTCGCCATTGCAGCTAGAGACTAATTCCCGTTCGAAGATTCGAACACACGTTTGAACGGGACTTCGCCATTGCAGCCGGAGACTAATTCCCGTTCGAAGATTCGACCACACGTTTGAACGGGACTTCGCCATTGCAGCCGGAGACTAATTCCCATTCGAAGATTCGAACACACGTTTGAACGGGAGTTCGCAATTGCAGCCGGAGACTAATTCCCGTTCGAAGATTCGAACACACGTTTGAACGGGACTTCGCCATTGCAGCCGGAGACTAATTCCCGTTCGAAGATTCGAGCACACGTTTGAACGGGACTTCGCCACTGCAGCCGGAGACTAATTCCCGTTCGAAGATTCGAACACACGTTTGAACGGGACTTCGCCTCTGCAGCCGGAGACTAATTCCCGTTCGAAGATTCGAACACACGTTTGAACGGACTTCGCCATTGCAGCCGGAGACTAATTCCCGTTCGAAGATTCGAACACACGTTTGAACGGGACTTCGCCATTGCAGCCGGAGACTAATTCCCGTTCGAAGATTCGAACACACGTTTGAACGGGACTTCGCCATTGCAGCCGGAGACTTCGCCATTGCAGCCGGAGACTAATTCCCGTTCGAAGATTCGAACACACGTTTGAACAGGACTTCGCCATTGCAGCCGGAGACTAATTCCCGTTCGAAGATTCGAACACACGTTTGAACGGGACTTCGCCATTGCAGCCGGAGACTAATTCCCGTTCGAAGATTCGAACACACGTTTGAACGGGACTTCGCCATTGCAGCTAGAGACCAATTCCCGTTCGAAGATTCGAACACACGTTTGAACGGGACTTCGCCACTGCAGCCGGAGACTAATTCCCGTTCGAAGATTCGAACACACGTTTGAACGGACTTCGCCATTGCAGCCGGAGAATAATTCCCGTTCGAAGATTCGAACACACGTTTGAACGGGACTTCGCCATTGCAGCCGGAGACTAATTCCCGTTCGAAGATTCGAACACACGTTTGAACGGGACTTCGCCATTGCAGCCGGAGACTAATTCCCGTTCGAAGATTCGAACACACGTTTGAACGGGACTTCGCCATTGCAGCCGGAGACTAATTCCCGTTCGAAGATTCGAACACACGTTTGAACGGGACTTCGCCATTGCAGCCGGAGACTAATTCCCGTTCGAAGATTCGAACACACGTTTGAACGGGACTTCGCCATTGCAGCCGGAGACTAATTCCCGTTCGAAGATTCGAACACACGTTTGAACGGGACTTCGCCATTGCAGCCAGAGACTAATTCCCGTTCGAAGATTCGAACACACGTTTGAACGGGACTTCGCCATTGCAGCCGGAGACTTCGCCATTGCAGCCGGAGACTAATTCCCGTTCGAAGATTCGAACACACGTTTGAACAGGACTTTGCCATTGCAGCTGGAGACTAATTCCCGTTCGAAGATTCGAACACACGTTTGAACGGGACTTCGCCATTGCAGCCGGAGACTAATTCCCGTTCGAAGATTCGAACACACGTTGGAACGGGACTTCGCCATTGCAGCTAGAGACTAATTCCCGTTCGAAGATTCGAACACACGTTTGAACGGGACTTCGCCATTGCAGCCGGAGACTAATTCCCGTTCGAAGATTCGACCACACGTTTGAACGGGACTTCGCCATTGCAGCCGGAGACTAATTCCCATTCGAAGATTCGAACACACGTTTGAACGGGACTTCGCCATTGCAGCCTGAGACTAATTCCCGTTCGAAGATTCGAACACACGTTTGAACGGGACTTCGCCACTGCAGCCGGAGACTAAATCCCGTTCGAAGATTCGAACACACGTTTGAACGGGACTTTGCCATTGTAGCCGGAGACTAATTCCCGTTCGAATATTCGAACACACGTTTGAACGGGACTTCGCCATTGCAGCCGGAGACTAATTCCCGTTCGAAGATTCGAACACACGTTTGAACGGGACTTCGCCATTGTAGCCGGAGACTAATTCCCGTTCGAATATTCGAACACACGTTTGAACGGGACTTCGCCATTGCAGCCGGAGACTAATTCCCGTTCGAAGATTCGAACGCACGTTTGAACGGGACTTCGCCATTGCAGCCGGAGACTAATTCCCGTTCGAAGATTCGAACACACGTTTGAACGGGACTTCGCCATTGCAGACGGAGACTAATTCCCGTTCGAAGATTCGAACACACGTTTGAACGGGGCTTCGCCACTGAAACCGGAGACTAATTCCCGTTCGAAGATTCGAACACACATTTGAACGGGACTTCGCCATTGCAGCCGGAGACTAATTCCCGTTCGAAGATTCGAACACACGTTTGAACGGGACTTCGCCACTGCAGCCGGAGACTAATTCCCGTTCGAAGATTCGAACACACGTTTGAACGGGACTTCGCCACTGCAGCCGGAGACTAATTCCCGTTCGAAGATTCGAACACACGTTTGAACGGGACTTCGCCATTGCAGCCGGAGACTAATTCCCGTTCGAAGATTCGAACACACGTTTGAACGGGACTTCGCCACTGCAGCCGGAGACTAATTCCCGTTCGAAGATTCGAACACACGATTGAACGGGACTTCGCCATTGCAGCCGGAGACTAATTCCCGTTCGAAGATTCGAACACACGTTTGAACGGACTTCGCCATTGCAGCCGGAGACTAATTCCCGTTCGAAGATTCGAACACACGTTTGAACGGGACTTCGCCATTGCAGCCGGAGACTAATTCCCGTTCGAAGATTCGAACACACGTTTGAACGGGACTTCGCCATTGCAGCCGGAGACTTCGCCATTGCAGCCGGAGACTAATTCCCGTTCGAAGATTCGAACACACGTTTGAACAGGACTTCGCCATTGCAGCCGGAGACTAATTCCCGTTCGAAGATTCGAACACACGTTTGAACGGGACTTCGCCATTGCAGCCGGAGACTAATTCCCGTTCGAAGATTCGAACACACGTTTGAACGGGACTTCGCCATTGCAGCTGGAGACCAATTCCCGTTCGAAGATTCGAACACACGTTTGAACGGGACTTCGCCACTGCAGCCGGAGACTAATTCCCGTTCGAAGATTCGAACACACGTTTGAACGGACTTCGCCATTGCAGCCGGAGAATAATTCCCGTTCGAAGATTCGAACACACGTTTGAACGGGACTTCGCCATTGCAGCCGGAGACTAATTCCCGTTCGAAGATTCGAACACACGTTGGAACGGGACTTCGCCATTGCAGCTAGAGACTAATTCCCGTTCGAAGATTCGAACACACGTTTGAACGGGACTTCGCCATTGCAGCCGGAGACTAATTCCCGTTCGAAGATTCGACCACACGTTTGAACGGGACTTCGCCATTGCAGCCGGAGACTAATTCCCATTCGAAGATTCGAACACACGTTTGAACGGGACTTCGCCATTGCAGCCTGAGACTAATTCCCGTTCGAAGATTCGAACACACGTTTGAACGGGACTTCGCCACTGCAGCCGGAGACTAAATCCCGTTCGAAGATTCGAACACACGTTTGAACGGGACTTTGCCATTGTAGCCGGAGACTAATTCCCGTTCGAATATTCGAACACACGTTTGAACGGGACTTCGCCATTGCAGCCGGAGACTAATTCCCGTTCGAAGATTCGAACACACGTTTGAACGGGACTTCGCCATTGTAGCCGGAGACTAATTCCCGTTCGAATATTCGAACACACGTTTGAACGGGACTTCGCCATTGCAGCCGGAGACTAATTCCCGTTCGAAGATTCGAACGCACGTTTGAACGGGACTTCGCCATTGCAGCCGGAGACTAATTCCCGTTCGAAGATTCGAACACACGTTTGAACGGGACTTCGCCATTGCAGACGGAGACTAATTCCCGTTCGAAGATTCGAACACACGTTTGAACGGGGCTTCGCCACTGAAACCGGAGACTAATTCCCGTTCGAAGATTCGAACACACATTTGAACGGGACTTCGCCATTGCAGCCGGAGACTAATTCCCGTTCGAAGATTCGAACACACGTTTGAACGGGACTTCAACACTGCAGCCGGAGACTAATTCCCGTTCGAAGATTCGAACACACGTTTGAACGGGACTTCGCCACTGCAGCCGGAGACTAATTCCCGTTCGAAGATTCGAACACACGTTTGAACGGGACTTCGCCATTGCAGCCGGAGACTAATTCCCGTTCGAAGATTCGAACACACGTTTGAACGGGACTTCGCCACTGCAGCCGGAGACTAATTCCCGTTCGAAGATTCGAACACACGTTTGAACGGGACTTCGCCATTGCAGCCGGAGACTAATTCCCGTTCGAAGATTCGAACACACGTTTGAACGGGACTTCGCCATTGCAGCCGGAGACTAATTCCCGTTCGAAGATTCGAACACACGTTTGAACGGGACTTCGCCTCTGCAGCCGGAGACTAATTCCCGTTCGAAGATTCGAACACACGTTTGAACGGACTTCGCCATTGCAGCCGGAGACTAATTCCCGTTCGAAGATTCGAACACACGTTTGAACGGGACTTCGCCATTGCAGCCGGAGACTAATTCCCGTTCGAAGATTCGAACACACGTTTGAACGGGACTTCGCCATTGCAGCCGGAGACTTCGCCATTGCAGCCGGAGACTAATTCCCGTTCGAAGATTCGAACACACGTTTGAACAGGACTTCGCCATTGCAGCCGGAGACTTCGCCATTGCAGCCGGAGACTAATTCCCGTTCGAAGATTCGAGCACACGTTTGAACGGGACTTCGCCACTGCAGCCGGAGACTAATTCCCGTTCGAAGATTCGAACACACGTTTGAACGGGACTTCGCCACTGCAGCCGGAGACTAATTCCCGTTCGAAGATTCGAACACACGTTTGAACGGACTTCGCCATTGCAGCCGGAGACTAATTCCCGTTCGAAGATTCGAACACACGTTTGAACGGGACTTCGCCATTGCAGCCGGAGACTAATTCCCGTTCGAAGATTCGAACACACGTTTGAACGGGACTTCGCCATTGCAGCCGGAGACTTCGCCATTGCAGCCGGAGACTAATTCCCGTTCGAAGATTCGAACACACGTTTGAACAGGACTTCGCCATTGCAGCCGGAGACTAATTCCCGTTCGAAGATTCGAACACACGTTTGAACGGGACTTCGCCATTGCAGCCGGAGACTAATTCCCGTTCGAAGATTCGAACACACGTTTGAACGGGACTTCGCCATTGCAGCTAGAGACCAATTCCCGTTCGAAGATTCGAACACACGTTTGAACGGGACTTCGCCACTGCAGCCGGAGACTAATTCCCGTTCGAAGATTCGAACACACGTTTGAACGGACTTCGCCATTGCAGCCGGAGAATAATTCCCGTTCGAAGATTCGAACACACGTTTGAACGGGACTTCGCCATTGCAGCCGGAGACTAATTCCCGTTCGAAGATTCAAACACACGTTTGAACGGGACTTCGCCATTGCAGCCGGAGACTAATTCCCGTTCGAAGATTCGAACACACGTTTGAACGGGACTTCGCCATTGCAGCCAGAGACTAATTCCCGTTCGAAGATTCGAACACACGTTTGAACGGGACTTCGCCATTGCAGCCGGAGACTTCGCCATTGCAGCCGGAGACTAATTCCCGTTCGAAGATTCGAACACACGTTTGAACAGGACTTTGCCATTGCAGCCGGAGACTAATTCCCGTTCGAAGATTCGAACACACGTTTGAACGGGACTTCGCCATTGCAGCCGGAGACTAATTCCCGTTCGAAGATTCGAACACACGTTGCAACGGGACTTCGCCATTGCAGCTAGAGACTAATTCCCGTTCGAAGATTCGAACACACGTTTGAACGGGACTTCGCCATTGCAGCCGGAGACTAATTCCCGTTCGAAGATTCGACCACACGTTTGAACGGGACTTCGCCATTGCAGCCGGAGACTAATTCCCATTCGAAGATTCGAACACACGTTTGAACGGGACTTCGCCATTGCAGCCTGAGACTATCTCCCGTTCGAAGATTCGAACACACGTTTGAACGGGACTTCGCCACTGCAGCCGGAGACTAAATCCCGTTCGAAGATTCGAACACACGTTTGAACGGGACTTTGCCATTGTAGCCGGAGACTAATTCCCGTTCGAATATTCGAACACACGTTTGAACGGGACTTCGCCATTGCAGCCGGAGACTAATTCCCGTTCGAAGATTCGAACACACGTTTGAACGGGACTTCGCCATTGTAGCCGGAGACTAATTCCCGTTCGAATATTCGAACACACGTTTGAACGGGACTTCGCCATTGCAGCCGGAGACTAATTCCCGTTCGAAGATTCGAACGCACGTTTGAACGGGACTTCGCCATTGCAGCCGGAGACTAATTCCCGTTCGAAGATTCGAACACACGTTTGAACGGGACTTCGCCATTGCAGACGGAGACTAATTCCCGTTCGAAGATTCGAACACACGTTTGAACGGGGCTTCGCCACTGAAACCGGAGACTAATTCCCGTTCGAAGATTCGAACACACATTTGAACGGGACTTTGCCATTGCAGCCGGAGACTAATTCCCGTTCGAAGATTCGAACACACGTTTGAACGGGACTTCGCCACTGCAGCCGGAGACTAATTCCCGTTCGAAGATTCGAACACACGTTTGAACGGGACTTCGCCACTGCAGCCGGAGACTAATTCCTGTTCGAAGATTCGAACACACGTTTGAACGGGACTTCGCCATTGCAGCCGGAGACTAATTCCCGTTCGAAGATTCGAACACACGTTTGAACGGGACTTCGCCATTGCAGCCGGAGACTAATTCCCGTTCGAAGGTTTGAACACACGTTTGAACGGGACTACGCCATTGCATCCGGAGACTAATTCCCGTTCGAAGATTCGAACACACGTTTGAACGGGACTTCGCCATTGCATCCGGAGACTAATTCCCGTTCGAAGATTCGAACACACGTTTAAACGGGAGTTCGCAATTGCAGCCGGAGACTAATTCCCGTTCGAAGATTCGAACACACGTTTGAACGGGACTTCGCCATTGCAGCCGGAGACTAATTCCCGTTCGAAGATTCGAACACACGTTTGAACGGACTTCGCCATTGCAGCCGGAGACTAATTCCCGTTCGAAGATTCGAACACACGCTTGAACGGGACTTCGCCATTGCAGCCGAAGACTAATTCCAGTTCGAAGATTCGAACACACGTTTGAACGGGACTTCGACATTGCAGCTGGAGACTAATTCCCGTTCGAAGATTCGAACACACGTTTGAACGGGACTTCGCCATTGCAGCTGGAGACTAAATCCCGTTCGAAGATTCGAACACACGTTTGAACGGGACTTCGCCACTGCAGCCGGAGACTAATTCCCGTTCGAAGATTCGAACACACGTTTGAACGGGACTTCACCATTGCAGCCGGAGACTAATTCCCGTTCGAATATTCGAACACACGTTTGAACGGGACTTCGCCATTGCAGCTAGAGACTAATTCCCGTTCGAAGATTCGAACACACGTTTGAACGGGACTTCGCCACTGCAGCCGGAGACTAATTCCCGTTCGAAGATTCGAACACACGTTTGAACGGACTTCGCCATTGCAGCCGGAGAATAATTCCCGTTCGAAGATTCGAACACACGTTTGAACGGGACTTCGCCATTGCAGCCAGAGACTAATTCCCGTTCGAAGATTCAAACACACGTTTGAACGGGACTTCGCCATTGCAGCCGGAGACTAATTCCCGTTCGAAGATTCGAACACACGTTTGAACGGGACTTCGCCATTGCAGCCGGAGACTAATTCCCGTTCGAAGATTCGAACACACGTTTGAACGGGACTTCGCCATTGCAGCCGGAGACTAATTCCCGTTCGAAGATTCGAACACACGTTTGAACGGGACTTCGCCATTGCAGCCGGAGACTAATTCCCGTTCGAAGATTCGAACACACGTTTGAACGGGACTTCGCATTGCAGCCGGAGACTTCGCCATTGCAGCCGGAGACTAATTCCCGTTCGAAGATTCGAACACACGTTTGAACAGGACTTCGCCATTGCAGCCGGAGACTAATTCCCGTTCGAAGATTCGAACACACGTTTGAACGGGACTTCGCCATTGCAGCCGGAGACTAATTCCCGTTCGAAGATTCGAACACACGTTTGAACGGGACTTCGCCATTGCAGCTAGAGACTAATTCCCGTTCGAAGATTCGAACACACGTTTGAACGGGACTTCGCCACTGCAGCCGGAGACTAATTCCCGTTCGAAGATTCGAACACACGTTTGAACGGACTTCGCCATTGCAGCCGGAGACTAATTCCCGTTCAAAGATTCGAACACACGTTTGAACGGGACTTCGCCATTGCAGCCGGAGACTAATTCCCGTTCGAAGATTCGAACACACGTTTGAACGGGACTTCGCTATTGCAGCCGGAGACTAATTCCCGTTCGAAGATTCGAACACACGTTTGAACGGGACTTCGCCATTGCAGCCGGAGACTAATTCCCGTTCGAAGATTCGAACACACGTTTGAACGGGACTTCGCCATTGCAGCCGGAGACTAATTCCCGTTCGAAGATTCGAACACACGTTTGAACGGGACTTCGCCATTGCAGCCGGAGACTTCGCCATTGCAGCCGGAGACTAATTCCCGTTCGAAGATTCGAACACACGTTTGAACAGGACTTCGCCATTGCAGCCGGAGACTAATTCCCGTTCGAAGATTCGAACACACGTTTGAACGGGACTTCGCCATTGCAGCCGGAGACTAATTCCCGTTCGAAGATTCGAACACACGTTTGAACGGGACTTCGCCATTGCAGCCGGAGACTAATTCCCGTTCGAAGATTCGAACACACGTTTGAACGGGACTTCGCCATTGCAGCCAGAGACTTCGCCATTGCAGCCGGAGACTAATTCCCGTTCGAAGATTCGAACACACGTTTGAACAGGACTTCGCTGTTACAAATCGCTATTTGTAACTGGCCCTTTAAATGAAAAATTGCCCTGCTTCCCTGGATTGTGGAGAAGCCTATTTGCCAGCCTCCTTCCTTATGACTATGGCCCTGTGTGAGCGGTGATACCCCAGATGGCTATGCCATGGAGCCTATTCATATAATGAAAGACTATGGGAAAGACTTTAGCTCCGTGGCAATTGAACTGTGTGAATAGGATCTGCGCGCTATTCGGTAGTTTTGTGCGCTCAGATCCTAGCTATCTGGGGATATGTGAAATGTCTGTGTGTTATGTGTAAAATGTGACTTTATGTATTTTAAAGTGTTTTATGTTGTTTTGCAACCATGTGGTTAATGGAGTCTTCCTCAAGTCCTGGATAATTGAATTACTTCCCCCCATTGTCTCCAGGATAGAGGGCCCTGTAAAACCATGCTTCCAGAAAGTCAAATGCACATTTTTACTAACTTCTGAACCCCTGGTCCAATTCGTATGATTTTTGAGTATGTTGTTCCCCTGAATGGATTGATTGTGAATATGTATTTTTATGCGAATGTGATGTATATTTTGGGAGTTATGAATGTTGTGTAAAAACTGTATTTTTACTGTCTGTGATAATTATGTTAATCCCTTGTGTAGCATAATTATATCACAGACATAGGGGAGGATTTTGTGTGTAATTACTGGGAGTGGTTTTAATGATGTACGTGTATGATTGGTTGTTTTGTCCCGCCCTGTGGGTGGTCCTGTATTTTCAAAATGGTAATAAAAACCAGGCTGGGTGTTCCAGCACCTCAGACCTCTTCTGACCCTCTAACTTGTAGCCTCGACTCATGTTTGTAGGGGACAGCTATAATCACTACAGGGATTGCTATGCTCTTCATACTCCCTTAGCTGTTGAGCTCTTTTAAGAGCTCTTGTTCCTGATCCTGCTTCGCTCTACAGAAGGAAGAGGTTCGCCTATTGGAACCTGGAGCCTGGTCGTAGGTCCAGGGCGCAGAGCAGACGGCGAGATACCAGCCCAGCAGCGGTGGTTCGTGGAGTCTGCAGTGCTTATGGTGGCTGCGGTGCTGATGGTCCTTTGGTGAGCGCTAGGAGCATCCTTTTCTACGGTCCAACTTCCAGCCAGCCTGGAGGCAACCGTAACATTTGGTGGCAGCGGTGGGATGGCGTCCTAGCGCAAGGAGCAGCACCCCAACAGCACTGGTATCGTATGAGAGTTATTGAGGGCAACGCTAGCCACTGCGCAGCGTCCCTACCTTGAGCAGCATGGAGCCAGCCACTCCGTGCACAGCAGCCGAAATGGAGGAGAGGTTCCTCAACAGATTGCATGGCTTCCTATCCTGGAGAGATGGGGAAGTCTCAGAAGAGGAGATGTGTGGGTACAGACATGAGGCCAGATTTGAGCTGTGGGAAGAAGCCCTACAGGAAGTTCAACGTTGGCGAGGAGATCGTAGTATCAGCCGAGAGCAGCAAATCCAGGCTCGAATGGCAGAGCGGATGCCCTTCCTGGGCAAACAACCCCTTCCAGTGTGGGTAGCTAAACTAGAGAAACTAGTATACAACGAACTGTGGCTCGACACCGCATACCAGGCGCTACAGTGGTACGCAACTCAGCTCGCTCCAGAGATGGCTGAGTATGAATTCCCAGAGTGTGGGGATTACGATGGCCCTGATCTATTCTGGGAGAATATGGACGATGATGACTTTGGTAGGGCTACAGATTCACGCTTCTGGGACCTGTTTGATGACCGGGAAGACAAGCTGGGCCTCCCTAGAACTATTAACCTAGAGGCAGATCTGCGGTACCTAGTCACCAACGAATGTGACCTTGAGTGGAAGTACCAGCACCTCATCGATGGGTCCCGGGAAGAGACACCCGGTCCCCTTCCTCCACAGCATCCAGAGGTACCCCAGGAGAGCACAGCAGCAGAGCCAGGTCGAGAGCCCTTCAGCTGGCAGGACATCGTAGGGGTATACTGGGAGGAACCTCCGATGGCAGGTGGAGATGGGACCGCAGTCTCTCTACCGGCCCTACAGGGATGCTGGGCAGGCGGCCCAGATCCCCAACCCCAGGGTGAGTTACAGGGAGAGGAGAGCAACGACCTCCCTCCCCAGCGGCAGCGTGAGTTAAAGGGAGAGGAGAGCAGCGACCTCCCTCCCCAGCGGCAGTGCACTGTACAGAGGGAAGAGACAACCGGTCTCCTTCCCCAACCACAACCAGAGGTACCCAAGGCAGCAGGCCTCAAAGACTGGTCCTGGGAGGACCCCCAGCAGGCAGGTGGAGATGGGACCGCAGTCTCTCTACCGGCCCTACAGGGATGCTGGGCAGGCGGCCCAGATCCCCAGCGGCAGCCTGAGTTACAGGGAGAGGAGAGCAGCGACCTCCCTCCCCAGCGGCAGTGCACTGTACAGAGGGAAGAGACAACCGGTCTCCTTCCCCAACCCCAACCAGAGATACCCGAGGCAGCAGGCCTCATAGAATGGTCCTGGGAGGACCCCAAGCAGGCAGGTGGAGATGGGACCGCAGTCTCTCTACCGGCCCTACAGGGATGCTGGGCAGGCGGCCCAGATCCCCAGCGGCAGACCCAGCTACAGGGAGGGGAGAGCATCGACCACCCTCCCCAGCCGGAGTATGCCTTCCAGGGAGAGGAGACAACCGGTCTCTCTCCCCAGCCGCAGCATGTTCCACAAGAAGCGGAGAGCATCGACCTCCCTTCTCAACGGCCGCAGGAGTATCAGGAGGAGGAGGTAAGCCAATTCCCCCCTCCTCAGCTAACTTCTAACCTGGGCCCAGGGTTAACAGTTCCCTTTGCCCCCGGGCAGGACTATGCCCCAATTCCCCCAGCAGAAGCGCTGGCACCAGGGCAGAGTGCCGCTGGCCTCTGCCCCCCAAGTACTACCAGCTATTTGCCCAGCTGCACCCGGAAGGCAGCGAGTGCTGCATGTTTACCCTACAACCTGGGACCTACAGGCCAGTACTATTTATTGTGGGGGGGCTTCTCTGCCAATGGTTATTTGTGGGTGGGCTGCGAGACTAACTTAGGCACTGACCGACAGAAGGTCAGGTGCCTGGTTAGTCTCCCTCCAAAAGGGGAGATGTGTTACAAATCGCTATTTGTAACTGGCCCTTTAAATGAAAAATTGCCCTGCTTCCCTGGATTGTGGAGAAGCCTATTTGCCAGCCTCCTTCCTTATGACTATGGCCCTGTGTGAGCGGTGATACCCCAGATGGCTATGCCATGGAGCCTATTCATATAATGAAAGACTATGGGAAAGACTTTAGCTCCGTGGCAATTGAACTGTGTGAATAGGATCTGCGCGCTATTCGGTAGTTTTGTGCGCTCAGATCCTAGCTATCTGGGGATATGTGAAATGTCTGTGTGTTATGTGTAAAATGTGACTTTATGTATTTTAAAGTGTTTTATGTTGTTTTGCAACCATGTGGTTAATGGAGTCTTCCTCAAGTCCTGGATAATTGAATTACTTCCCCCCATTGTCTCCAGGATAGAGGGCCCTGTAAAACCATGCTTCCAGAAGGTCAAATGCACATTTTTACTAACTTCTGAACCCCTGGTCCAATTCGTATGATTTTTGAGTATGTTGTTCCCCTGAATGGATTGATTGTGAATATGTATTTTTATGCGAATGTGATGTATATTTTGGGAGTTATGAATGTTGTGTAAAAACTGTATTTTTACTGTCTGTGATAATTATGTTAATCCCTTGTGTAGCATAATTATATCACAGACATAGGGGAGGATTTTGTGTGTAATTACTGGGAGTGGTTTTAATGATGTACGTGTATGATTGGTTGTTTTGTCCCGCCCTGTGGGTGGTCCTGTATTTTCAAAATGGTAATAAAAAACAGGCTGGGTGTTCTAGCACCTCAGACCTCATCTGACCGTCTAACTTGTAGCCTCGACTCATGTTTGTAGGGGACAGCTATAATCACTACAGGGATTGCTATGCTCTTCATACTCCCTTAGCTGTTGAGCTCTTTTAAGAGCTCTTGTTCCTGATCCTGCTTCGCTCTACAGAAGGAAGAGGTTCGCCTATTGGAACCTGGAGCCTGGTCGTAGGTCCAGGGCGCAGAGCAGACGGCGAGATACCAGCCCAGCAGCGGTGGTTCGTGGAGTCTGCAGTGCTTATGGTGGCTGCGGTGCTGATGGTCCTTTGGTGAGCGCTAGGAGCATCCTTTTCTACGGTCCAACTTCCAGCCAGCCTGGAGGCAACCGTAACATTCGCCATTGCAGCCGGAGACTAATTCCCGTTCGAAGATTCGAACACACGTTTGAACGGGACTTCGCCATTGCAGCCGGAGACTAATTCCCGTTCGAAGATTCGAACACACGTTTGAACGGGACTTCGCCATTGCAGCCGGAGACTAATTCCCGTTCGAAGATTCGAACACACGTTTGAACGGGACTTCGCCATTGCAGCCGGAGACTAATTCCCGTTCGAAGATTCGAACACACGTTTGAACGGGACTTCGCCATTGCAGCCGGAGACTAATTCCCGTTCGAAGATTCGAACACACGTTTGAACGGGACTTCGCCATTGCAGCCGGAGACTAATTCCCGTTCGAAGATTCGAACACACGTTTGAACGGGACTTCGCCATTGCAGCCAGAGACTAATTCCCGTTCGAAGATTCGAACACACGTTTGAACGGGACTTCGCCATTGCAGCCGGAGACTTCGCCATTGCAGCCGGAGACTAATTCCCGTTCGAAGATTCGAACACACGTTTGAACAGGACTTTGCCATTGCAGCCGGAGACTAATTCCCGTTCGAAGATTCGAACACACGTTTGAACGGGACTTCGCCATTGCAGCCGGAGACTAATTCCCGTTCGAAGATTCAAACACACGTTGGAACGGGACTTCGCCATTGCAGCTAGAGACTAATTCCCGTTCGAAGATTCGAACACACGTTTGAACGGGACTTCGCCATTGCAGCCGGAGACTAATTCCCGTTCGAAGATTCGACCACACGTTTGAACGGGACTTCGCCATTGCAGCCGGAGACTAATTCCCATTCGAAGATTCGAACACACGTTTGAACGGGACTTCGCCATTGCAGCCTGAGACTAATTCCCGTTCGAAGATTCGAACACACGTTTGAACGGGACTTCGCCACTGCAGCCGGAGACTAAATCCCGTTCGAAGATTCGAACACACGTTTGAACGGGACTTTGCCATTGTAGCCGGAGACTAATTCCCGTTCGAATATTCGAACACACGTTTGTACGGGACTTCGCCATTGCAGCCGGAGACTAATTCCCGTTCGAAGATTCAAACACACGTTTGAACGGGACTTCGCCATTGCAGCCGGAGACTTCGCCATTGCAGCCGGAGACTAATTCCCGTTCGAAGATTCGAACACACGTTTGAACAGGACTTCGCCATTGCAGCCGGAGACTAATTCCCGTTCGAAGATTCGAACACACGTTTGAACGGGACTTCGCCATTGCAGCCGGAGACTAATTCCCGTTCGAAGATTCGAACACACGTTTGAACGGGACTTCGCCATTGCAGCCGGAGACTAATTCCCGTTCGAAGATTCGAACACACGTTTGAACGGGACTTCGCCATTGCAGCCGGAGACTTCGCCATTGCAGCCGGAGACTAATTCCCGTTCGAAGATTCGAACACACGTTTGAACAGGACTTCGCCATTGCAGCCGGAGACTAATTCCCGTTCGAAGATTCGAACACACGTTTGAACGGGACTTCGCCATTGCAGCCGGAGACTAATTCCCGTTCGAAGATTCGAACACACGTTTGAACGGGACTTCGCCATTGCAGCCGGAGACTAATTCCCGTTCGAAGATTCGAACACACGTTTGAACGGGACTTCGCCATTGCAGCCGGAGACTAATTCCCGTTCGAAGATTCGAACACACGTTTGAACGGGACTTCGCCATTGCAGCCGGAGACTAATTCCCGTTCGAAGATTCGAACACACGTTTGAACGGGACTTCGCCATTGCAGCCGGAGACTAATTCCCGTTCGAAGATTCGAACACACGTTTGAACGGGACTTCGCCATTGCAGCCAGAGACTAATTCCCGTTCGAAGATTCGAACACACGTTTGAACGGGACTTCGCCATTGCAGCCGGAGACTTCGCCATTGCAGCCGGAGACTAATTCCCGTTCGAAGATTCGAACACACGTTTGAACAGGACTTTGCCATTGCAGCCGGAGACTAATTCCCGTTCGAAGATTCGAACACACGTTTGAACGGGACTTCGCCATTGCAGCCGGAGACTAATTCCCGTTCGAAGATTCGAACACACGTTGGAACGGGACTTCGCCATTGCAGCTAGAGACTAATTCCCGTTCGAAGATTCGAACACACGTTTGAACGGGACTTCGCCATTGCAGCCGGAGACTAATTCCCGTTCGAAGATTCGACCACACGTTTGAACGGGACTTCGCCATTGCAGCCGAGACTAATTCCCATTCGAAGATTCGAACACACGTTTGAACGGGACTTCGCCATTGCAGCCTGAGACTAATTCCCGTTCGAAGATTCGAACACACGTTTGAACGGGACTTCGCCACTGCAGCCGGAGACTAAATCCCGTTCGAAGATTCGAACACACGTTTGAACGGGACTTTGCCATTGTAGCCGGAGACTAATTCCCGTTCGAATATTCGAACACACGTTTGAACGGGACTTCGCCATTGCAGCCGGAGACTAATTCCCGTTCGAAGATTCGAACACACGTTTGAACGGGACTTCGCCATTGTAGCCGGAGACTAATTCCCGTTCGAATATTCGAACACACGTTTGAACGGGACTTCGCCATTGCAGCCGGAGACTAATTCCTGTTCGAAGATTCGAACGCACGTTTGAACGGGACTTCGCCATTGCAGCCGGAGACTAATTCCCGTTCGAAGATTCGAACACACGTTTGAACGGGACTTCGCCATTGCAGACGGAGACTAATTCCCGTTCGAAGATTCGAACACACGTTTGAACGGGGCTTCGCCACTGAAACCGGAGACTAATTCCCGTTCGAAGATTCGAACACACATTTGAACGGGACTTCGCCATTGCAGCTGGAGACTAATTCCCGTTCGAAGATTCGAACACACATTTGAACGGGACTTCGCCACTGCAGCCGGAGACTAATTCCCGTTCGAAGATTCGAACACACGTTTGAACGGGACTTCGCCACTGCAGCCGGAGACTAATTCCCGTTCGAAGATTCGAACACACGTTTGAACGGGACTTCGCCATTGCAGCCGGAGACTAATTCCCGTTCGAAGATTCGAACACACGTTTGAACGGGACTTCGCCATTGCAGCCGGAGACTAATTCCCGTTCGAAGGTTTGAACACACATTTGAACGGGACTACGCCATTGCATCCGGAGACTAATTCCCGTTCGAAGATTCGAACACACGTTTGAACGGGACTTCGCCATTGCAGCCGGAGACTAATTCCCGTTCGAAGATTCGAACACACGTTTGAACGGGACTTCGCCATTGCAGCTGGAGACTAATTCCCGTTCGAAGATTCGAACACACGTTTGAACGGGACTACGCCATTGCATCCGGAGACTAATTCCCGTTCGAAGATTCGAACACACGTTTGAACGGGACTTCGCCATTGCATCCGGAGACTAATTCCCGTTCGAAGATTCGAACACACGTTTGAACGGGACTTCGCCATTGCAGCTGGAGACTAATTCCCGTTCGAAGATTCGAACACACGTTTGAACGGGACTACGCCATTGCATCCGGAGACTAATTCCCGTTCGAAGATTCGAACACACGTTTGAACGGGAGTTCGCAATTGCAGCCGGAGACTAATTCCCGTTCGAAGATTCGAACACACGTTTGAACGGGACTTCGCCATTGCAGCCGGAGACTAATTCCCGTTCGAAGATTCGAGCACACGTTTGAACGGGACTTCGCCACTGCAGCCGGAGACTAATTCCCGTTCGAAGATTCGAACACACGTTTGAACGGGACTTCGCCACTGCAGCCGGAGACTAATTCCCGTTCGAAGATTCGAACACACGTTTGAACGGACTTCGCCATTGCAGCCGGAGACTAATTCCCGTTCGAAGATTCGAACACACGTTTGAACGGGACTTCGCCATTGCAGCCGGAGACTAATTCCCGTTCGAAGATTCGAACACACGTTTGAACGGGACTTCGCCATTGCAGCCGGAGACTTCGCCATTGCAGCCGGAGACTAATTCCCGTTCGAAGATTCGAACACACGTTTGAACAGGACTTCGCCATTGCAGCCGGAGACTAATTCCCGTTCGAAGATTCGAACACACGTTTGAACGGGACTTCGCCATTGCAGCCGGAGACTAATTCCCGTTCGAAGATTCGAACACACGTTTGAACGGGACTTCGCCATTGCAGCTAGAGACCAATTCCCGTTCGAAGATTCGAACACACGTTTGAACGGGACTTCGCCACTGCAGCCGGAGACTAATTCCCGTTCGAAGATTCGAACACACGTTTGAACGGACTTCGCCATTGCAGCCGGAGAATAATTCCCGTTCGAAGATTCGAACACACGTTTGAACGGGACTTCGCCATTGCAGCCGGAGACTAATTCCCGTTCGAAGATTCGAACACACGTTTGAACGGGACTTCGCCACTGCAGCCGGAGACTAATTCCCGTTCGAAGATTCGAACACACGTTTGAACGGGACTTCGCCACTGCAGCCGGAGACTAATTCCCGTTCGAAGATTCGAACACACGTTTGAACGGGACTTCGCCATTGCAGCCGGAGACTAATTCCCGTTCGAAGATTCGAACACACGTTTGAACGGGACTTCGCCATTGCAGCCGGAGACTAATTCCCGTTCGAAGGTTTGAACACACATTTGAACGGGACTACGCCATTGCATCCGGAGACTAATTCCCGTTCGAAGATTCGAACACACGTTTGAACGGGACTTCGCCATTGCAGCCGGAGACTAATTCCCGTTCGAAGATTCGAACACACGTTTGAACGGGACTTCGCCATTGCAGCCGGAGACTAATTCCCGTTCGAAGATTCGAACACACGTTTGAACGGGACTACGCCATTGCATCCGGAGACTAATTCCCGTTCGAAGATTCGAACACACGTTTGAACGGGACTTCGCCATTGCATCCGGAGACTAATTCCCGTTCGAAGATTCGAACACACGTTTGAACGGGAGTTCGCAATTGCAGCCGGAGACTAATTCCCGTTCGAAGATTCGAACACACGTTTGAACGGGACTTCGCCATTGCAGCCGGAGACTAATTCCCGTTCGAAGATTCGAGCACACGTTTGAACGGGACTTCGCCACTGCAGCCGGAGACTAATTCCCGTTCGAAGATTCGAACACACGTTTGAACGGGACTTCGCCACTGCAGCCGGAGACTAATTCCCGTTCGAAGATTCGAACACACGTTTGAACGGACTTCGCCATTGCAGCCGGAGACTAATTCCCGTTCGAAGATTCGAACACACGTTTGAACGGGACTTCGCCATTGCAGCCGGAGACTAATTCCCGTTCGAAGATTCGAACACACGTTTGAACGGGACTTCGCCATTGCAGCCGGAGACTTCGCCATTGCAGCCGGAGACTAATTCCCGTTCGAAGATTCGAACACACGTTTGAACAGGACTTCGCCATTGCAGCCGGAGACTAATTCCCGTTCGAAGATTCGAACACACGTTTGAACGGGACTTCGCCATTGCAGCCGGAGACTAATTCCCGTTCGAAGATTCGAACACACGTTTGAACGGGACTTCGCCATTGCAGCTAGAGACCAATTCCCGTTCGAAGATTCGAACACACGTTTGAACGGGACTTCGCCACTGCAGCCGGAGACTAATTCCCGTTCGAAGATTCGAACACACGTTTGAACGGACTTCGCCATTGCAGCCGGAGAATAATTCCCGTTCGAAGATTCGAACACACGTTTGAACGGGACTTCGCCATTGCAGCCGGAGACTAATTCCCGTTCGAAGATTCGAACACACGTTTGAACGGGACTTCGCCATTGCAGCCGGAGACTAATTCCCGTTCGAAGATTCGAACACACGTTTGAACGGGACTTCGCCATTGCAGCCGGAGACTAATTCCCGTTCGAAGATTCGAACACACGTTTGAACGGGACTTCGCCATTGAAGCCGGAGACTAATTCCCGTTCGAAGATTCGAACACACGTTTGAACGGGACTTCGCCATTGCAGCCGGAGACTAATTCCCGTTCGAAGATTCGAACACACGTTTGAACGGGACTTCGCCATTGCAGCCAGAGACTAATTCCCGTTCGAAGATTCGAACACACGTTTGAACGGGACTTCGCCATTGCAGCCGGAGACTTCGCCATTGCAGCCGGAGACTAATTCCCGTTCGAAGATTCGAACACACGTTTGAACAGGACTTTGCCATTGCAGCCGGAGACTAATTCCCGTTCGAAGATTCGAACACACGTTTGAACGGGACTTCGCCATTGCAGCCGGAGACTAATTCCCGTTCGAAGATTCGAACACACGTTGGAACGGGACTTCGCCATTGCAGCTAGAGACTAATTCCCGTTCGAAGATTCGAACACACGTTTGAACGGGACTTCGCCATTGCAGCCGGAGACTAATTCCCGTTCGAAGATTCGACCACACGTTTGAACGGGACTTCGCCATTGCAGCCGGAGACTAATTCCCATTCGAAGATTCGAACACACGTTTGAACGGGACTTCGCCATTGCAGCCTGAGACTAATTCCCGTTCGAAGATTCGAACACACGTTTGAACGGGACTTCGCCACTGCAGCCGGAGACTAAATCCCGTTCGAAGATTCGAACACACGTTTGAACGGGACTTTGCCATTGTAGCCGGAGACTAATTCCCGTTCGAATATTCGAACACACGTTTGAACGGGACTTCGCCATTGCAGCCGGAGACTAATTCCCGTTCGAAGATTCGAACACACGTTTGAACGGGACTTCGCCATTGTAGCCGGAGACTAATTCCCGTTCGAATATTCGAACACACGTTTGAACGGGACTTCGCCATTGCAGCCGGAGACTAATTCCCGTTCGAAGATTCGAACGCACGTTTGAACGGGACTTCGCCATTGCAGCCGGAGACTAATTCCCGTTCGAAGATTCGAACACACGTTTGAACGGGACTTCGCCATTGCAGACGGAGACTAATTCCCGTTCGAAGATTCGAACACACGTTTGAACGGGGCTTCGCCACTGAAACCGGAGACTAATTCCCGTTCGAAGATTCGAACACACATTTGAACGGGACTTCGCCATTGCAGCCGGAGACTAATTCCCGTTCGAAGATTCGAACACACGTTTGAATGGGACTTCGCCACTGCAGCCGGAGACTAATTCCCGTTCGAAGATTCGAACACACGTTTGAACGGGACTTCGCCACTGCAGCCGGAGACTAATTCCCGTTCGAAGATTCGAACACACGTTTGAACGGGACTTCGCCATTGCAGCCGGAGACTAATTCCCGTTCGAAGATTCGAACACACGTTTGAACGGGACTTCGCCATTGCAGCCGGAGACTAATTCCCGTTCGAAGGTTTGAACACACGTTTGAACGGGACTACGCCATTGCATCCGGAGACTAATTCCCGTTCGAAGATTCGAACACACGTTTGAACGGGACTTCGCCATTGCATCCGGAGACTAATTCCCGTTCGAAGATTCGAACACACGTTTAAACGGGAGTTCGCAATTGCAGCCGGAGACTAATTCCCGTTCGAAGATTCGAACACACGTTTGAACGGGACTTCGCCATTGCAGCCGGAGACTAATTCCCGTTCGAAGATTCGAACACACGTTTGAACGGACTTCGCCATTGCAGCCGGAGACTAATTCCCGTTCGAAGATTCGAACACACGTTTGAACGGAACTTCGCCATTGCAGCCGAAGACTAATTCCCGTTCGAAGATTCGAACACACGTTTGAACGGGACTTCGACATTGCAGCTGGAGACTAATTCCCGTTCGAAGATTCGAACACACGTTTGAACGGGACTTCGCCATTGCAGCTGGAGACTAAATCCCGTTCGAAGATTCGAACACACGTTTGAACGGGACTTCGCCACTGCAGCCGGAGACTAATTCCCGTTCGAAGATTCGAACACACGTTTGAACGGGACTTCACCATTGCAGCCGGAGACTAATTCCCGTTCGAATATTCGAACACACGTTTGAACGGGACTTCGCCATTGCAGCTAGAGACTAATTCCCGTTCGAAGATTCGAACACACGTTTGAACGGGACTTCGCCACTGCAGCCGGAGACTAATTCCCGTTCGAAGATTCGAACACACGTTTGAACGGGACTTCGCCATTGCAGCCTGAGACTAATTCCCGTTCGAAGATTCGAACACACGTTTGAACGGGACTTCGCCACTGCAGCCGGAGACTAATTCCCGTTCGAAGATTCGAACACACGTTTGAACGGGACTTCGCCACTGCAGCCGGAGACTAATTCCCGTTCGAAGATTCGAACACACGTTTGAACGGGACTTCGCCATTGCAGCCGGAGACTAATTCCCGTTCGAAGATTCGAACACACGTTTGAACGGGACTTCGCCATTGCAGCCGGAGACTAATTCCCGTTCGAAGGTTTGAACACACGTTTGAACGGGACTACGCCATTGCATCCGGAGACTAATTCCCGTTCGAAGATTCGAACACACGTTTGAACGGGACTTCGCCATTGCAGCCGGAGACTAATTCCCGTTCGAAGATTCGAACACACGTTTGAACGGGACTTCGCCACTGCAGCCGGAGACTAATTCCCGTTCGAAGATTCGAACACACGTTTGAACGGGACTTCGCCATTGCAGCCGGAGACTAATTCCCGTTCGAAGATTCGAACACACGTTTGAACGGGACTTCGCCATTGCAGCCGGAGACTAATTCCCGTTCGAAGATTCGAACACACGTTTGAACGGACTTCGCCATTGCAGCCGGAGACTAATTCCCGTTCGAAGATTCGAACACACGTTTGAACGGAACTTCGCCATTGCAGCCGAAGACTAATTCCCGTTCGAAGATTCGAACACACGTTTGAACGGGACTTCGACATTGCAGCTGGAGACTAATTCCCGTTCGAAGATTCGAACACACGTTTGAACGGGACTTCGCCATTGCAGCTGGAGACTAAATCCCGTTCGAAGATTCGAACACACGTTTGAACGGGACTTCGCCACTGCAGCCGGAGACTAATTCCCGTTCGAAGATTCGAACACACGTTTGAACGGGACTTCACCATTGCAGCCGGAGACTAATTCCCGTTCGAATATTCGAACACACGTTTGAACGGGACTTCGCCATTGCAGCTAGAGACTAATTCCCGTTCGAAGATTCGAACACACGTTTGAACGGGACTTCGCCACTGCAGCCGGAGACTAATTCCCGTTCGAAGATTCGAACACACGTTTGAACGGGACTTCGCCATTGCAGCCTGAGACTAATTCCCGTTCGAAGATTCGAACACACGTTTGAACGGGACTTCGCCACTGCAGCCGGAGACTAAATCCCGTTCGAAGATTCGAACACACGTTTGAACGGGACTTTGCCATTGTAGCCGGAGACTAATTCCCGTTCGAATATTCGAACACACGTTTGAACGGGACTTCGCCATTGCAGCCGGAGACTAATTCCCGTTCGAAGATTCGAACACACGTTTGAACGGGACTTCGCCATTGTAGCCGGAGACTAATTCCCGTTCGAATATTCGAACACACGTTTGAACGGGACTTCGCCATTGCAGCCGGAGACTAATTCCCGTTCGAAGATTCGAACGCACGTTTGAACGGGACTTCGCCATTGCAGCCGGAGACTAATTCCCGTTCGAAGATTCGAACACACGTTTGAACGGGACTTCGCCATTGCAGACGGAGACTAATTCCCGTTCGAAGATTCGAACACACGTTTGAACGGGGCTTCGCCACTGAAACCGGAGACTAATTCCCGTTCGAAGATTCGAACACACATTTGAACGGGACTTCGCCATTGCAGCCGGAGACTAATTCCCGTTCGAAGATTCGAACACACGTTTGAATGGGACTTCGCCACTGCAGCCGGAGACTAATTCCCGTTCGAAGATTCGAACACACGTTTGAACGGGACTTCGCCACTGCAGCCGGAGACTAATTCCCGTTCGAAGATTCGAACACACGTTTGAACGGGACTTCGCCATTGCAGCCGGAGACTAATTCCCGTTCGAAGATTCGAACACACGTTTGAACGGGACTTCGCCATTGCAGCCGGAGACTAATTCCCGTTCGAAGGTTTGAACACACGTTTGAACGGGACTACGCCATTGCATCCGGAGACTAATTCCCGTTCGAAGATTCGAACACACGTTTGAACGGGACTTCGCCATTGCATCCGGAGACTAATTCCCGTTCGAAGATTCGAACACACGTTTAAACGGGAGTTCGCAATTGCAGCCGGAGACTAATTCCCGTTCGAAGATTCGAACACACGTTTGAACGGGACTTCGCCATTGCAGCCGGAGACTAATTCCCGTTCGAAGATTCGAACACACGTTTGAACGGACTTCGCCATTGCAGCCGGAGACTAATTCCCGTTCGAAGATTCGAACACACGTTTGAACGGGACTTCGACATTGCAGCTGGAGACTAATTCCCGTTCGAAGATTCGAACACACGTTTGAACGGGACTTCGCCATTGCAGCTGGAGACTAAATCCCGTTCGAAGATTCGAACACACGTTTGAACGGGACTTCGCCACTGCAGCCGGAGACTAATTCCCGTTCGAAGATTCGAACACACGTTTGAACGGGACTTCACCATTGCAGCCGGAGACTAATTCCCGTTCGAATATTCGAACACACGTTTGAACGGGACTTCGCCATTGCAGCTAGAGACTAATTCCCGTTCGAAGATTCGAACACACGTTTGAACGGGACTTCGCCACTGCAGCCGGAGACTAATTCCCGTTCGAAGATTCGAACACACGTTTGAACGGACTTCGCCATTGCAGCCGGAGAATAATTCCCGTTCGAAGATTCGAACACACGTTTGAACGGGACTTCGCCATTGCAGCCAGAGACTAATTCCCGTTCGAAGATTCAAACACACGTTTGAACGGGACTTCGCCATTGCAGCCGGAGACTAATTCCCGTTCGAAGATTCGAACACACGTTTGAACGGGACTTCGCCATTGCAGCCGGAGACTAATTCCCGTTCGAAGATTCGAACACACGTTTGAACGGGACTTCGCCATTGCAGCCGGAGACTAATTCCCGTTCGAAGATTCGAACACACGTTTGAACGGGACTTCGCCATTTCAGCCGGAGACTAATTCCCGTTCGAAGATTCGAACACACGTTTGAACGGGACTTCGCATTGCAGCCGGAGACTTCGCCATTGCAGCCGGAGACTAATTCCAGTTCGAAGATTCGAACACACGTTTGAACAGGACTTCGCCATTGCAGCCGGAGACTAATTCCCGTTCGAAGATTCGAACACACGTTTGAACGGGACTTCGCCATTGCAGCCGGAGACTAATTCCCGTTCGAAGATTCGAACACACGTTTGAACGGGACTTCGCCATTGCAGCTAGAGACTAATTCCCGTTCGAAGATTCGAACACACGTTTGAACGGGACTTCGCCACTGCAGCCGGAGACTAATTCCCGTTCGAAGATTCGAACACACGTTTGAACGGACTTCGCCATTGCAGCCGGAGACTAATTCCCGTTCGAAGATTCGAACACACGTTTGAACGGGACTTCGCCATTGCAGCTGGAGACTAAATCCCGTTCGAAGATTCGAACACACGTTTGAACGGGACTTCGCCACTGCAGCCGGAGACTAATTCCCGTTCGAAGATTCGAACACACGTTTGAACGGGACTTCACCATTGCAGCCGGAGACTAATTCCCGTTCGAATATTCGAACACACGTTTGAACGGGACTTCGCCATTGCAGCTAGAGACTAATTCCCGTTCGAAGATTCGAACACACGTTTGAACGGGACTTCGCCACTGCAGCCGGAGACTAATTCCCGTTCGAAGATTCGAACACACGTTTGAACGGACTTCGCCATTGCAGCCGGAGAATAATTCCCGTTCGAAGATTCGAACACACGTTTGAACGGGACTTCGCCATTGCAGCCAGAGACTAATTCCCGTTCGAAGATTCAAACACACGTTTGAACGGGACTTCGCCATTGCAGCCGGAGACTAATTCCCGTTCGAAGATTCGAACACACGTTTGAACGGGACTTCGCCATTGCAGCCGGAGACTAATTCCCGTTCGAAGATTCGAACACACGTTTGAACGGGACTTCGCCATTGCAGCCGGAGACTAATTCCCGTTCGAAGATTCGAACACACGTTTGAACGGGACTTCGCCATTTCAGCCGGAGACTAATTCCCGTTCGAAGATTCGAACACACGTTTGAACGGGACTTCGCATTGCAGCCGGAGACTTCGCCATTGCAGCCGGAGACTAATTCCCGTTCGAAGATTCGAACACACGTTTGAACAGGACTTCGCCATTGCAGCCGGAGACTAATTCCCGTTCGAAGATTCGAACACACGTTTGAACGGGACTTCGCCATTGCAGCCGGAGACTAATTCCCGTTCGAAGATTCGAACACACGTTTGAACGGGACTTCGCCATTGCAGCTAGAGACTAATTCCCGTTCGAAGATTCGAACACACGTTTGAACGGGACTTCGCCACTGCAGCCGGAGACTAATTCCCGTTCGAAGATTCGAACACACGTTTGAACGGAACTTCGCCATTGCAGCCGAAGACTAATTCCCGTTCGAAGATTCGAACACACGTTTGAACGGGACTTCGACATTGCAGCTGGAGACTAATTCCCGTTCGAAGATTCGAACACACGTTTGAACGGGACTTCGCCATTGCAGCTGGAGACTAAATCCCGTTCGAAGATTCGAACACACGTTTGAACGGGACTTCGCCATTGCATCCGGAGACTAATTCCCGTTCGAAGATTCGAACACACGTTTAAACGGGAGTTCGCAATTGCAGCCGGAGACTAATTCCCGTTCGAAGATTCGAACACACGTTTGAACGGGACTTCGCCATTGCAGCCGGAGACTAATTCCCGTTCGAAGATTCGAACACACGTTTGAACGGACTTCGCCATTGCAGCCGGAGACTAATTCCCGTTCGAAGATTCGAACACACGTTTGAACGGAACTTCGCCATTGCAGCCGAAGACTAATTCCCGTTCGAAGATTCGAACACACGTTTGAACGGGACTTCGACATTGCAGCTGGAGACTAATTCCCGTTCGAAGATT
Source organism: Pelobates fuscus (assembly GCF_036172605.1). Lineage (NCBI taxonomy): Eukaryota > Metazoa > Chordata > Amphibia > Anura > Pelobatidae > Pelobates > Pelobates fuscus. The sequence goes on from NC_086322.1 coordinate 239,467,206, forward strand.
CGAACACACGTTTGAACGGGACTTCGCCATTGCAGCTGGAGACTAAATCCCGTTCGAAGATTCGAACACACGTTTGAACGGGACTTCGCCACTGCAGCCGGAGACTAATTCCCGTTCGAAGATTCGAACACACGTTTGAACGGGACTTCACCATTGCAGCCGGAGACTAATTCCCGTTCGAATATTCGAACACACGTTTAAACGGGACTTCGCCATTGCAGCTAGAGACTAATTCCCGTTCGAAGATTCGAACACACGTTTGAACGGGACTTCGCCACTGCAGCCGGAGACTAATTCCCGTTCGAAGATTCGAACACACGTTTGAACGGGACTTCGCCATTGCAGCCTGAGACTAATTCCCGTTCGAAGATTCGAACACACGTTTGAACGGGACTTCGCCACTGCAGCCGGAGACTAAATCCCGTTCGAAGATTCGAACACACGTTTGAACGGGACTTTGCCATTGTAGCCGGAGACTAATTCCCGTTCGAATATTCGAACACACGTTTGAACGGGACTTCGCCATTGCAGCCGGAGACTAATTCCCGTTCGAAGATTCGAACACACGTTTGAACGGGACTTCGCCATTGTAGCCGGAGACTAATTCCCGTTCGAATATTCGAACACACGTTTGAACGGGACTTCGCATTGCAGCCGGAGACTTCGCCATTGCAGCCGGAGACTAATTCCCGTTCGAAGATTCGAACACACGTTTGAACAGGACTTCGCCATTGCAGCCGGAGACTAATTCCCGTTCGAAGATTCGAACACACGTTTGAACGGGACTTCGCCATTGCAGCCGGAGACTAATTCCCGTTCGAAGATTCGAACACACGTTTGAATGGGACTTCGCCACTGCAGCCGGAGACTAATTCCCGTTCGAAGATTCGAACACACGTTTGAACGGGACTTCGCCACTGCAGCCGGAGACTAATTCCCGTTCGAAGATTCGAACACACGTTTGAACAGGACTTCGCCATTGCAGCCGGAGACTAATTCCCGTTCGAAGATTCGAACACACGTTTGAACGGGACTTCGCCATTGCAGCCGGAGACTAATTCCCGTTCGAAGATTCGAACACACGTTTGAACGGGACTTCGCCATTTCAGCCGGAGACTAATTCCCGTTCGAATATTCGAACACACGTTTGAACGGGACTTCGCATTGCAGCCGGAGACTTCGCCATTGCAGCCGGAGACTAATTCCCGTTCGAAGATTCGAACACACGTTTGAACAGGACTTCGCCATTGCAGCCGGAGACTAATTCCCGTTCGAAGATTCGAACACACGTTTGAACGGGACTTCGCCATTGCAGCCGGAGACTAATTCCCGTTCGAAGATTCGAACACACGTTTGAATGGGACTTCGCCACTGCAGCCGGAGACTAATTCCCGTTCGAAGATTCGAACACACGTTTGAACGGGACTTCGCCACTGCAGCCGGAGACTAATTCCCGTTCGAAGATTCGAACACACGTTTGAACGGGACTTCGCCATTGCAGCCGGAGACTAATTCCCGTTCGAAGATTCGAACACACGTTTGAACGGGACTTCGCCATTGCAGCCGGAGACTAATTCCCGTTCGAAGGTTTGAACACACGTTTGAACGGGACTACGCCATTGCATCCGGAGACTAATTCCCGTTCGAAGATTCGAACACACGTTTGAACGGGACTTCGCCATTGCATCCGGAGACTAATTCCCGTTCGAAGATTCGAACACACGTTTGAACGGGACTTCGCCATTGCAGCCGGAGACTAATTCCCGTTCGAAGATTCGAACACACGTTTGAACGGACTTCGCCATTGCAGCCGGAGACTAATTCCCGTTCGAAGATTCGAACACACGTTTGAACGGAACTTCGCCATTGCAGCCGAAGACTAATTCCCGTTCGAAGATTCGAACACACGTTTGAACGGGACTTCGACATTGCAGCTGGAGACTAATTCCCGTTCGAAGATTCGAACACACGTTTGAACGGAACTTCGCCATTGCAGCTGGAGACTAAATCCCGTTCGAAGATTCGAACACACGTTTGAACGGGACTTCGCCACTGCAGCCGGAGACTAATTCCCGTTCGAAGATTCGAACACACGTTTGAACGGGACTTCACCATTGCAGCCGGAGACTAATTCCCGTTCGAATATTCGAACACACGTTTAAACGGGACTTCGCCATTGCAGCTAGAGACTAATTCCCGTTCGAAGATTCGAACACACGTTTGAACGGGACTTCGCCACTGCAGCCGGAGACTAATTCCCGTTCGAAGATTCGAACACACGTTTGAACGGGACTTCGCCATTGCAGCCTGAGACTAATTCCCGTTCGAAGATTCGAACACACGTTTGAACGGGACTTCGCCACTGCAGCCGGAGACTAAATCCCGTTCGAAGATTCGAACACACGTTTGAACGGGACTTTGCCATTGTAGCCGGAGACTAATTCCCGTTCGAATATTCGAACACACGTTTGAACGGGACTTCGCCATTGCAGCCGGAGACTAATTCCCGTTCGAAGATTCGAACACACGTTTGAACGGGACTTCGCCATTGTAGCCGGAGACTAATTCCCGTTCGAATATTCGAACACACGTTTGAACGGGACTTCGCATTGCAGCCGGAGACTTCGCCATTGCAGCCGGAGACTAATTCCCGTTCGAAGATTCGAACACACGTTTGAACAGGACTTCGCCATTGCAGCCGGAGACTAATTCCCGTTCGAAGATTCGAACACACGTTTGAACGGGACTTCGCCATTGCAGCCGGAGACTAATTCCCGTTCGAAGATTCGAACACACGTTTGAATGGGACTTCGCCACTGCAGCCGGAGACTAATTCCCGTTCGAAGATTCGAACACACGTTTGAACGGGACTTCGCCACTGCAGCCGGAGACTAATTCCCGTTCGAAGATTCGAACACACGTTTGAACGGGACTTCGCCATTGCAGCCGGAGACTAATTCCCGTTCGAAGATTCGAACACACGTTTGAACGGGACTTCGCCATTGCAGCCGGAGACTAATTCCCGTTCGAAGATTCGAACACACGTTTGAACGGGACTTCGCCATTTCAGCCGGAGACTAATTCCCGTTCGAATATTCGAACACACGTTTGAACGGGACTTCGCATTGCAGCCGGAGACTTCGCCATTGCAGCCGGAGACTAATTCCCGTTCGAAGATTCGAACACACGTTTGAACAGGACTTCGCCATTGCAGCCGGAGACTAATTCCCGTTCGAAGATTCGAACACACGTTTGAACGGGACTTCGCCATTGCAGCCGGAGACTAATTCCCGTTCGAAGATTCGAACACACGTTTGAATGGGACTTCGCCACTGCAGCCGGAGACTAATTCCCGTTCGAAGATTCGAACACACGTTTGAACGGGACTTCGCCACTGCAGCCGGAGACTAATTCCCGTTCGAAGATTCGAACACACGTTTGAACGGGACTTCGCCATTGCAGCCGGAGACTAATTCCCGTTCGAAGATTCGAACACACGTTTGAACGGGACTTCGCCATTGCAGCCGGAGACTAATTCCCGTTCGAAGGTTTGAACACACGTTTGAACGGGACTACGCCATTGCATCCGGAGACTAATTCCCGTTCGAAGATTCGAACACACGTTTTAACGGGACTTCGCCATTGCATCCGGAGACTAATTCCCGTTCGAAGATTCGAACACACGTTTAAACGGGAGTTCGCAATTGCAGCCGGAGACTAATTCCCGTTCGAAGATTCGAACACACGTTTGAACGGGACTTCGCCATTGCAGCCGGAGACTAATTCCCGTTCGAAGATTCGAACACACGTTTGAACGGACTTCGCCATTGCAGCCGGAGACTAATTCCCGTTCGAAGATTCGAACACACGTTTGAACGGAACTTCGCCATTGCAGCCGAAGACTAATTCCCGTTCGAAGATTCGAACACACGTTTGAACGGGACTTCGACATTGCAGCTGGAGACTAATTCCCGTTCGAAGATTCGAACACACGTTTGAACGGGACTTCGCCATTGCAGCTGGAGACTAAATCCCGTTCGAAGATTCGAACACACGTTTGAACGGGACTTCGCCACTGCAGCCGGAGACTAATTCCCGTTCGAAGATTCGAACACACGTTTGAACGGGACTTCACCATTGCAGCCGGAGACTAATTCCCGTTCGAATATTCGAACACACGTTTGAACGGGACTTCGCCATTGCAGCTAGAGACTAATTCCCGTTCGAAGATTCGAACACACGTTTGAACGGGACTTCGCCACTGCAGCCGGAGACTAATTCCCGTTCGAAGATTCGAACACACGTTTGAACGGGACTTCGCCATTGCAGCCTGAGACTAATTCCCGTTCGAAGATTCGAACACACGTTTGAACGGGACTTCGCCACTGCAGCCGGAGACTAAATCCCGTTCGAAGATTCGAACACACGTTTGAACGGGACTTTGCCATTGTAGCCGGAGACTAATTCCCGTTCGAATATTCGAACACACGTTTGAACGGGACTTCGCCATTGCAGCCGGAGACTAATTCCCGTTCGAAGATTCGAACACACGTTTGAACGGGACTTCGCCATTGTAGCCGGAGACTAATTCCCGTTCGAATATTCGAACACACGTTTGAACGGGACTTCGCCATTGCAGCCGGAGACTAATTCCCGTTCGAAGATTCGAACGCACGTTTGAACGGGACTTCGCCATTGCAGCCGGAGACTAATTCCCGTTCGAAGATTCGAACACACGTTTGAACGGGACTTCGCCATTGCAGACGGAGACTAATTCCCGTTCGAAGATTCGAACACACGTTTGAACGGGGCTTCGCCACTGAAACCGGAGACTAATTCCCGTTCGAAGATTCTAACACACATTTGAACGGGACTTCGCCATTGCAGCCGGAGACTAATTCCCGTTCGAAGATTCGAACACACGTTTGAATGGGACTTCGCCACTGCAGCCGGAGACTAATTCCCGTTCGAAGATTCGAACACACGTTTGAACGGGACTTCGCCACTGCAGCCGGAGACTAATTCCCGTTCGAAGATTCGAACACACGTTTGAACGGGACTTCGCCATTGCAGCCGGAGACTAATTCCCGTTCGAAGATTCGAACACACGTTTGAACGGGACTTCGCCATTGCAGCCGGAGACTAATTCCCGTTCGAAGGTTTGAACACACGTTTGAACGGGACTACGCCATTGCATCCGGAGACTAATTCCCGTTCGAAGATTCGAACACACGTTTGAACGGGACTTCGCCATTGCATCCGGAGACTAATTCCCGTTCGAAGATTCGAACACACGTTTAAACGGGAGTTCGCAATTGCAGCCGGAGACTAATTCCCGTTCGAAGATTCGAACACACGTTTGAACGGGACTTCGCCATTGCAGCCGGAGACTAATTCCCGTTCGAAGATTCGAACACACGTTTGAACGGACTTCGCCATTGCAGCCGGAGACTAATTCCCGTTCGAAGATTCGAACACACGTTTGAACGGAACTTCGCCATTGCAGCCGAAGACTAATTCCCGTTCGAAGATTCGAACACACGTTTGAACGGGACTTCGACATTGCAGCTGGAGACTAATTCCCGTTCGAAGATTCGAACACACGTTTGAACGGGACTTCGCCATTGCAGCTGGAGACTAAATCCCGTTCGAAGATTCGAACACACGTTTGAACGGGACTTCGCCACTGCAGCCGGAGACTAATTCCCGTTCGAAGATTCGAACACACGTTTGAACGGGACTTCACCATTGCAGCCGGAGACTAATTCCCGTTCGAATATTCGAACACACGTTTGAACGGGACTTCGCCATTGCAGCTAGAGACTAATTCCCGTTCGAAGATTCGAACACACGTTTGAACGGGACTTCGCCACTGCAGCCGGAGACTAATTCCCGTTCGAAGATTCGAACACACGTTTGAACGGACTTCGCCATTGCAGCCGGAGAATAATTCCCGTTTGAAGATTCGAACACACGTTTGAACGGGACTTCGCCATTGCAGCCAGAGACTAATTCCCGTTCGAAGATTCAAACACACGTTTGAACGGGACTTCGCCATTGCAGCCGGAGACTAATTCCCGTTCGAAGATTCGAACACACGTTTGAACGGGACTTCGCCATTGCAGCCGGAGACTAATTCCCGTTCGAAGATTCGAACACACGTTTGAACGGGACTTCGCCATTGCAGCCGGAGACTAATTCCCGTTCGAAGATTCGAACACACGTTTGAACGGGACTTCGCCATTTCAGCCGGAGACTAATTCCCGTTCGAAGATTCGAACACACGTTTGAACGGGACTTCGCATTGCAGCCGGAGACTTCGCCATTGCAGCCGGAGACTAATTCCCGTTCGAAGATTCGAACACACGTTTGAACAGGACTTCGCCATTGCAGCCGGAGACTAATTCCCGTTCGAAGATTCGAACACACGTTTGAACGGGACTTCGCCATTGCAGCCGGAGACTAATTCCCGTTCGAAGATTCGAACACACGTTTGAACGGGACTTCGCCATTGCAGCTAGAGACTAATTCCCGTTCGAAGATTCGAACACACGTTTGAACGGGACTTCGCCACTGCAGCCGGAGACTAATTCCCGTTCGAAGATTCGAACACACGTTTGAACGGACTTCGCCATTGCAGCCGGAGACTAATTCCCGTTCGAAGATTCGAACACACGTTTGAACGGGACTTCGCCATTGCAGCTGGAGACTAAATCCCGTTCGAAGATTCGAACACACGTTTGAACGGGACTTCGCCACTGCAGCCGGAGACTAATTCCCGTTCGAAGATTCGAACACACGTTTGAACGGGACTTCACCATTGCAGCCGGAGACTAATTCCCGTTCGAATATTCGAACACACGTTTGAACGGGACTTCGCCATTGCAGCTAGAGACTAATTCCCGTTCGAAGATTCGAACACACGTTTGAACGGGACTTCGCCACTGCAGCCGGAGACTAATTCCCGTTCGAAGATTCGAACACACGTTTGAACGGACTTCGCCATTGCAGCCGGAGAATAATTCCCGTTCGAAGATTCGAACACACGTTTGAACGGGACTTCGCCATTGCAGCCAGAGACTAATTCCCGTTCGAAGATTCAAACACACGTTTGAACGGGACTTCGCCATTGCAGCCGGAGACTAATTCCCGTTCGAAGATTCGAACACACGTTTGAACGGGACTTCGCCATTGCAGCCGGAGACTAATTCCCGTTCGAAGATTCGAACACACGTTTGAACGGGACTTCGCCATTGCAGCCGGAGACTAATTCCCGTTCGAAGATTCGAACACACGTTTGAACGGGACTTCGCCATTTCAGCCGGAGACTAATTCCCGTTCGAAGATTCGAACACACGTTTGAACGGGACTTCGCATTGCAGCCGGAGACTTCGCCATTGCAGCCGGAGACTAATTCCCGTTCGAAGATTCGAACACACGTTTGAACAGGACTTCGCCATTGCAGCCGGAGACTAATTCCCGTTCGAAGATTCGAACACACGTTTGAACGGGACTTCGCCATTGCAGCCGGAGACTAATTCCCGTTCGAAGATTCGAACACACGTTTGAACGGACTTCGCCATTGCAGCCGGAGACTAATTCCCGTTCGAAGATTCGAACACACGTTTGAACGGGACTTCGCCATTGCAGCTGGAGACTAAATCCCGTTCGAAGATTCGAACACACGTTTGAACGGGACTTCGCCACTGCAGCCGGAGACTAATTCCCGTTCGAAGATTCGAACACACGTTTGAACGGGACTTCACCATTGCAGCCGGAGACTAATTCCCGTTCGAATATTCGAACACACGTTTGAACGGGACTTCGCCATTGCAGCTAGAGACTAATTCCCGTTCGAAGATTCGAACACACGTTTGAACGGGACTTCGCCACTGCAGCCGGAGACTAATTCCCGTTCGAAGATTCGAACACACGTTTGAACGGACTTCGCCATTGCAGCCGGAGAATAATTCCCGTTCGAAGATTCGAACACACGTTTGAACGGGACTTCGCCATTGCAGCCAGAGACTAATTCCCGTTCGAAGATTCAAACACACGTTTGAACGGGACTTCGCCATTGCAGCCGGAGACTAATTCCCGTTCGAAGATTCGAACACACGTTTGAACGGGACTTCGCCATTGCAGCCGGAGACTAATTCCCGTTCGAAGATTCGAACACACGTTTGAACGGGACTTCGCCATTGCAGCCGGAGACTAATTCCCGTTCGAAGATTCGAACACACGTTTGAACGGGACTTCGCCATTTCAGCCGGAGACTAATTCCCGTTCGAAGATTCGAACACACGTTTGAACGGGACTTCGCATTGCAGCCGGAGACTTCGCCATTGCAGCCGGAGACTAATTCCCGTTCGAAGATTCGAACACACGTTTGAACAGGACTTCGCCATTGCAGCCGGAGACTAATTCCCGTTCGAAGATTCGAACACACGTTTGAACGGGACTTCGCCATTGCAGCCGGAGACTAATTCCCGTTCGAAGATTCGAACACACGTTTGAACGGACTTCGCCATTGCAGCCGGAGACTAATTCCCGTTCGAAGATTCGAACACACGTTTGAACGGGACTTCGCCATTGCAGCTGGAGACTAAATCCCGTTCGAAGATTCGAACACACGTTTGAACGGGACTTCGCCACTGCAGCCGGAGACTAATTCCCGTTCGAAGATTCGAACACACGTTTGAACGGGACTTCACCATTGCAGCCGGAGACTAATTCCCGTTCGAATATTCGAACACACGTTTGAACGGGACTTCGCCATTGCAGCTAGAGACTAATTCCCGTTCGAAGATTCGAACACACGTTTGAACGGGACTTCGCCACTGCAGCCGGAGACTAATTCCCGTTCGAAGATTCGAACACACGTTTGAACGGACTTCGCCATTGCAGCCGGAGAATAATTCCCGTTCGAAGATTCGAACACACGTTTGAACGGGACTTCGCCATTGCAGCCAGAGACTAATTCCCGTTCGAAGATTCAAACACACGTTTGAACGGGACTTCGCCATTGCAGCCGGAGACTAATTCCCGTTCGAAGATTCGAACACACGTTTGAACGGGACTTCGCCATTGCAGCCGGAGACTAATTCCCGTTCGAAGATTCGAACACACGTTTGAACGGACTTCGCCATTGCAGCCGGAGAATAATTCCCGTTCGAAGATTCGAACACACGTTTGAACGGGACTTCGCCATTGCAGCCAGAGACTAATTCCCGTTCGAAGATTCAAACACACGTTTGAACGGGACTTCGCCATTGCAGCCGGAGACTAATTCCCGTTCGAAGATTCGAACACACGTTTGAACGGGACTTCGCCATTGCAGCCGGAGACTAATTCCCGTTCGAAGATTCGAACACACGTTTGAACGGGACTTCGCCATTGCAGCCGGAGACTAATTCCCGTTCGAAGATTCGAACACACGTTTGAACGGGACTTCGCCATTTCAGCCGGAGACTAATTCCCGTTCGAAGATTCGAACACACGTTTGAACGGGACTTCGCATTGCAGCCGGAGACTTCGCCATTGCAGCCGGAGACTAATTCCCGTTCGAAGATTCGAACACACGTTTGAACAGGACTTCGCCATTGCAGCCGGAGACTAATTCCCGTTCGAAGATTCGAACACACGTTTGAACGGGACTTCGCCATTGCAGCCGGAGACTAATTCCCGTTCGAAGATTCGAACACACGTTTGAACGGACTTCGCCATTGCAGCCGGAGACTAATTCCCGTTCGAAGATTCGAACACACGTTTGAACGGGACTTCGCCATTGCAGCTGGAGACTAAATCCCGTTCGAAGATTCGAACACACGTTTGAACGGGACTTCGCCACTGCAGCCGGAGACTAATTCCCGTTCGAAGATTCGAACACACGTTTGAACGGGACTTCACCATTGCAGCCGGAGACTAATTCCCGTTCGAATATTCGAACACACGTTTGAACGGGACTTCGCCATTGCAGCTAGAGACTAATTCCCGTTCGAAGATTCGAACACACGTTTGAACGGGACTTCGCCACTGCAGCCGGAGACTAATTCCCGTTCGAAGATTCGAACACACGTTTGAACGGACTTCGCCATTGCAGCCGGAGAATAATTCCCGTTCGAAGATTCGAACACACGTTTGAACGGGACTTCGCCATTGCAGCCAGAGACTAATTCCCGTTCGAAGATTCAAACACACGTTTGAACGGGACTTCGCCATTGCAGCCGGAGACTAATTCCCGTTCGAAGATTCGAACACACGTTTGAACGGGACTTCGCCATTGCAGCCGGAGACTAATTCCCGTTCGAAGATTCGAACACACGTTTGAACGGGACTTCGCCATTGCAGCCGGAGACTAATTCCCGTTCGAAGATTCGAACACACGTTTGAACGGGACTTCGCCATTTCAGCCGGAGACTAATTCCCGTTCGAAGATTCGAACACACGTTTGAACGGGACTTCGCATTGCAGCCGGAGACTTCGCCATTGCAGCCGGAGACTAATTCCCGTTCGAAGATTCGAACACACGTTTGAACAGGACTTCGCCATTGCAGCCGGAGACTAATTCCCGTTCGAAGATTCGAACACACGTTTGAACGGGACTTCGCCATTGCAGCCGGAGACTAATTCCCGTTCGAAGATTCGAACACACGTTTGAACGGGACTTCGCCATTGCAGCTAGAGACTAATTCCCGTTCGAAGATTCGAACACACGTTTGAACGGGACTTCGCCACTGCAGCCGGAGACTAATTCCCGTTCGAAGATTCGAACACACGTTTGAACGGAACTTCGCCATTGCAGCCGAAGACTAATTCCCGTTCGAAGATTCGAACACACGTTTGAACGGGACTTCGACATTGCAGCTGGAGACTAATTCCCGTTCGAAGATTCGAACACACGTTTGAACGGGACTTCGCCATTGCAGCTGGAGACTAAATCCCGTTCGAAGATTCGAACACACGTTTGAACGGGACTTCGCCACTGCAGCCGGAGACTAATTCCCGTTCGAAGATTCGAACACACGTTTGAACGGGACTTCACCATTGCAGCCGGAGACTAATTCCCGTTCGAATATTCGAACACACGTTTGAACGGGACTTCGCCATTGCAGCTAGAGACTAATTCCCGTTCGAAGATTCGAACACACGTTTGAACGGGACTTCGCCACTGCAGCCGGAGACTAATTCCCGTTCGAAGATTCGAACACACGTTTGAACGGACTTCGCCATTGCAGCCGGAGAATAATTCCCGTTCGAAGATTCGAACACACGTTTGAACGGGACTTCGCCATTGCAGCCAGAGACTAATTCCCGTTCGAAGATTCAAACACACGTTTGAACGGGACTTCGCCATTGCAGCCGGAGACTAATTCCCGTTCGAAGATTCGAACACACGTTTGAACGGGACTTCGCCATTGCAGCCGGAGACTAATTCCCGTTCGAAGATTCGAACACACGTTTGAACGGGACTTCGCCATTGCAGCCGGAGACTAATTCCCGTTCGAAGATTCGAACACACGTTTGAACGGGACTTCGCCATTTCAGCCGGAGACTAATTCCCGTTCGAAGATTCGAACACACGTTTGAACGGGACTTCGCATTGCAGCCGGAGACTTCGCCATTGCAGCCGGAGACTAATTCCCGTTCGAAGATTCGAACACACGTTTGAACAGGACTTCGCCATTGCAGCCGGAGACTAATTCCCGTTCGAAGATTCGAACACACGTTTGAACGGGACTTCGCCATTGCAGCCGGAGACTAATTCCCGTTCGAAGATTCGAACACACGTTTGAACGGGACTTCGCCATTGCAGCTAGAGACTAATTCCCGTTCGAAGATTCGAACACACGTTTGAACGGGACTTCGCCACTGCAGCCGGAGACTAATTCCCGTTCGAAGATTCGAACACACGTTTGAACGGACTTCGCCATTGCAGCCGGGGACTAATTCCCGTTCGAAGATTCGAACACACGTTTGAACGGGACTTCGCCATTGCAGCTGGAGACTAAATCCCGTTCGAAGATTCGAACACACGTTTGAACGGGACTTCGCCACTGCAGCCGGAGACTAATTCCCGTTCGAAGATTCGAACACACGTTTGAACGGGACTTCACCATTGCAGCCGGAGACTAATTCCCGTTCGAATATTCGAACACACGTTTGAACGGGACTTCGCCATTGCAGCTAGAGACTAATTCCCGTTCGAAGATTCGAACACACGTTTGAACGGGACTTCGCCACTGCAGCCGGAGACTAATTCCCGTTCGAAGATTCGAACACACGTTTGAACGGACTTCGCCATTGCAGCCGGAGAATAATTCCCGTTCGAAGATTCGAACACACGTTTGAACGGGACTTCGCCATTGCAGCCAGAGACTAATTCCCGTTCGAAGATTCAAACACACGTTTGAACGGGACTTCGCCATTGCAGCCGGAGACTAATTCCCGTTCGAAGATTCGAACACACGTTTGAACGGGACTTCGCCATTGCAGCCGGAGACTAATTCCCGTTCGAAGATTCGAACACACGTTTGAACGGGACTTCGCCATTGCAGCCGGAGACTAATTCCCGTTCGAAGATTCGAACACACGTTTGAACGGGACTTCGCCATTTCAGCCGGAGACTAATTCCCGTTCGAAGATTCGAACACACGTTTGAACGGGACTTCGCCATTGCAGCTAGAGACTAATTCCCGTTCGAAGATTCGAACACACGTTTGAACAGGACTTCGCCATTGCAGCCGGAGACTAATTCCCGTTCGAAGATTCGAACACACGTTTGAACGGGACTTCGCCATTGCAGCCGGAGACTAATTCCCGTTCGAAGATTCGAACACACGTTTGAACGGGACTTCGCCATTGCAGCTAGAGACTAATTCCCGTTCGAAGATTCGAACACACGTTTGAACGGGACTTCGCCACTGCAGCCGGAGACTAATTCCCGTTCGAAGATTCGAACACACGTTTGAACGGACTTCGCCATTGCAGCCGGAGACTAATTCCCGTTCGAAGATTCGAACACACGTTTGAACGGGACTTCGCCATTGCAGCCGGAGACTAATTCCCGTTCGAAGATTCGAACACACGTTTGAACGGGACTTCGCTATTGCAGCCGGAGACTAATTCCCGTTCGAAGATTCGAACACACGTTTGAACGGGACTTCGCCATTGCAGCCGGAGACTAATTCCCGTTCGAAGATTCGAACACACGTTTGAACGGGACTTCGCCATTGCAGCCGGAGTCTAATTCCCGTTCGAAGATTCGAACACACGTTTGAACGGGACTTCGCCATTGCAGCCGGAGACTTCGCCATTGCAGCCGGAGACTAATTCCCGTTCGAAGATTCGAACACACGTTTGAACAGGACTTTGCCATTGCAGCCGGAGACTAATTCCCGTTCGAAGATTCGAACACACGTTTGAACGGGACTTCGCCATTGCAGCCGGAGACTAATTCCCGTTCGAAGATTCGAACACACGTTTGAACGGGACTTCGCCATTGCAGCCGGAGACTAATTCCCGTTCGAAGATTCGAACACACGTTTGAACGGGACTTCGCCATTGCAGCCGGAGACTTCGCCATTGCAGCCGGAGACTAATTCCCGTTCGAAGATTCGAACACACGTTTGAACAGGACTTCGCCATTGCAGCCGGAGACTAATTCCCGTTCGAAGATTCGAACACACGTTTGAACGGGACTTCGCCATTGCAGCCGGAGACTAATTCCCGTTCGAAGATTCGAACACACGTTTGAACGGGACTTCGCCATTGCAGCCGGAGACTAATTCCCGTTCGAAGATTCGAACACACGTTTGAACGGGACTTCGCCATTGCAGCAGGAGACTTCGCCATTGCAGTCGGAGACTAATTCCCGTTCGAAGATTCGAACACACGTTTGAACAGGACTTTGCCATTGCAGCCGGAGACTAATTCCCGTTCGAAGATTCGAACACACGTTTGAACGGGACTTCGCCATTGCAGCCGGAGACTAATTCCCGTTCGAAGATTCGAACACACGTTTGATCGGGACTTCGCCATTGCAGCTAGAGACTAATTCCCGTTCGAAGATTCGAACACACGTTTGAACGGGACTTCGCCATTGCAGCCGGAGACTAATTCCCGTTCGAAGATTCGAACACACGTTTGAACGGGGCTTCGCCACTGAAACCGGAGACTAATTCCCGTTCGAAGATTCGAACACACATTTGAACGGGACTTCGCCATTGCAGCCGGAGACTAATTCCCGTTCGAAGATTCGAACACACGTTTGAACGGGACTTCGCCACTGCAGCCGGAGACTAATTCCCGTTCGAAGATTCGAACACACGTTTGAACGGGACTTCGCCACTGCAGCCGGAGACTAATTCCCGTTCGAAGATTCGAACACACGTTTGAACGGGACTTCGCCATTGCAGCCGGAGACTAATTCCCGTTCGAAGATTCGAACACACGTTTGAACGGGACTTCGCCATTGCAGCCGGAGACTAATTCCCGTTCGAAGGTTTGAACACACGTTTGAACGGGACTACGCCATTGCATCCGGAGACTAATTCCCGTTCAAAGATTCGAACACACGTTTGAACGGGACTTCGCCATTGCATCCGGAGACTAATTCCCGTTCGAAGATTCGAACACACGTTTAAACGGGAGTTCGCAATTGCAGCCGGAGACTAATTCCCGTTCGAAGATTCGAACACACGTTTGAACGGGACTTCGCCATTGCAGCCGGAGACTAATTCCCGTTCGAAGATTCGAACACACGTTTGAACGGGACTTCGCCATTGCAGCCGAAGACTAATTCCCGTTCGAAGATTCGAACACACGTTTGAACGGGACTTCGCCATTGCAGCCGGAGACTTCGCCACTGCAGCCGGAGACTAATTCCCGTTCGAAGATTCGAACACACGTTTGAACGGGACTTCACCATTGCAGCCGGAGACTAATTCCCGTTCGAATATTCGAACACACGTTTGAACGGGACTTCGCCATTGCAGCTAGAGACTAATTCCCGTTCGAAGATTCGAACACACGTTTGAACGGGACTTCGCCACTGCAGCCGGAGACTAATTCCCGTTCGAAGATTCGAACACACGTTTGAACGGACTTCGCCATTGCAGCCGGAGAATAATTCCCGTTCGAAGATTCGAACACACGTTTGAACGGGACTTCGCCATTGCAGCCAGAGACTAATTCCCGTTCGAAGATTCAAACACACGTTTGAACGGGACTTCGCCATTGCAGGCGGAGACTAATTCCCGTTCGAAGATTCGAACACACGTTTGAACGGGACTTCGCCATTGCAGCCGGAGACTAATTCCCGTTCGAAGATTCGAACACACGTTTGAACGGGACTTCGCCATTGCAGCCGGAGACTAATTCCCGTTCGAAGATTCGAACACACGTTTGAACGGGACTTCGCCATTTCAGCCGGAGACTAATTCCCGTTCGAAGATTCGAACACACGTTTGAACGGGACTTCGCATTGCAGCCGGAGACTTCGCCATTGCAGCCGGAGACTAATTCCCGTTCGAAGATTCGAACACACGTTTGAACAGGACTTCGCCATTGCAGCCGGAGACTAATTCCCGTTCGAAGATTCGAACACACGTTTGAACGGGACTTCGCCATTGCAGCCGTAGACTAATTCCCGTTCGAAGATTCGAACACACGTTTGAACGGGACTTCGCCATTGCAGCTAGAGACTAATTCCCGTTCGAAGATTCGAACACACGTTTGAACGGGACTTCGCCACTGCAGCCGGAGACTAATTCCCGTTCGAAGATTCGAACACACGTTTGAACGGACTTCGCCATTGCAGCCGGAGACTAATTCCCGTTCGAAGATTCGAACACACGTTTGAACGGGACTTCGCCATTGCAGCCGGAGACTAATTCCCGTTCGAAGATTCGAACACACGTTTGAACGGGACTTCGCTATTGCAGCCGGAGACTAATTCCCGTTCGAAGATTCGAACACACGTTTGAACGGGACTTCGCCATTGCAGCCGGAGACTAATTCCCGTTCGAAGGTTTGAACACACGTTTGAACGGGACTACGCCATTGCATCCGGAGACTAATTCCCGTTCAAAGATTCGAACACACGTTTGAACGGGACTTCGCCATTGCATCCGGAGACTAATTCCCGTTCGAAGATTCGAACACACGTTTAAACGGGAGTTCGCAATTGCAGCCGGAGACTAATTCCCGTTCGAAGATTCGAACACACGTTTGAACGGGACTTCGCCATTGCAGCCGGAGACTAATTCCCGTTCGAAGATTCGAACACACGTTTGAACGGGACTTCGCCATTGCAGCCGAAGACTAATTCCCGTTCGAAGATTCGAACACACGTTTGAACGGGACTTCGCCATTGCAGCCGGAGACTTCGCCACTGCAGCCGGAGACTAATTCCCGTTCGAAGATTCGAACACACGTTTGAACGGGACTTCACCATTGCAGCCGGAGACTAATTCCCGTTCGAATATTCGAACACACGTTTGAACGGGACTTCGCCATTGCAGCTAGAGACTAATTCCCGTTCGAAGATTCGAACACACGTTTGAACGGGACTTCGCCACTGCAGCCGGAGACTAATTCCCGTTCGAAGATTCGAACACACGTTTGAACGGACTTCGCCATTGCAGCCGGAGAATAATTCCCGTTCGAAGATTCGAACACACGTTTGAACGGGACTTCGCCATTGCAGCCAGAGACTAATTCCCGTTCGAAGATTCAAACACACGTTTGAACGGGACTTCGCCATTGCAGGCGGAGACTAATTCCCGTTCGAAGATTCGAACACACGTTTGAACGGGACTTCGCCATTGCAGCCGGAGACTAATTCCCGTTCGAAGATTCGAACACACGTTTGAACGGGACTTCGCCATTGCAGCCGGAGACTAATTCCCGTTCGAAGATTCGAACACACGTTTGAACGGGACTTCGCCATTTCAGCCGGAGACTAATTCCCGTTCGAAGATTCGAACACACGTTTGAACGGGACTTCGCATTGCAGCCGGAGACTTCGCCATTGCAGCCGGAGACTAATTCCCGTTCGAAGATTCGAACACACGTTTGAACAGGACTTCGCCATTGCAGCCGGAGACTAATTCCCGTTCGAAGATTCGAACACACGTTTGAACGGGACTTCGCCATTGCAGCCGGAGACTAATTCCCGTTCGAAGATTCGAACACACGTTTGAACGGGACTTCGCCATTGCAGCTAGAGACTAATTCCCGTTCGAAGATTCGAACACACGTTTGAACGGGACTTCGCCACTGCAGCCGGAGACTAATTCCCGTTCGAAGATTCGAACACACGTTTGAACGGACTTCGCCATTGCAGCCGGAGACTAATTCCCGTTCGAAGATTCGAACACACGTTTGAACGGGACTTCGCCATTGCAGCCGGAGACTAATTCCCGTTCGAAGATTCGAACACACGTTTGAACGGGACTTCGCTATTGCAGCCGGAGACTAATTCCCGTTCGAAGATTCGAACACACGTTTGAACGGGACTTCGCCATTGCAGCCGGAGACTAATTCCCGTTCGAAGATTCGAACACACGTTTGAACGGGACTTCGCCATTGCAGCCGGAGTCTAATTCCCGTTCGAAGATTCGAACACACGTTTGAACGGGACTTCGCCATTGCAGCCGGAGACTTCGCCATTGCAGCCGGAGACTAATTCCCGTTCGAAGATTCGAACACACGTTTGAACAGGACTTTGCCATTGCAGCCGGAGACTAATTCCCGTTCGAAGATTCGAACACACGTTTGAACGGGACTTCGCCATTGCAGCCGGAGACTAATTCCCGTTCGAAGATTCGAACACACGTTTGAACGGGACTTCGCCATTGCAGCCGGAGACTAATTCCCGTTCGAAGATTCGAACACACGTTTGAACGGGACTTCGCCATTGCAGCCGGAGACTTCGCCATTGCAGCCGGAGACTAATTCCCGTTCGAAGATTCGAACACACGTTTGAACAGGACTTCGCCATTGCAGCCGGAGACTAATTCCCGTTCGAAGATTCGAACACACGTTTGAACGGGACTTCGCCATTGCAGCCGGAGACTAATTCCCGTTCGAAGATTCGAACACACGTTTGAACGGGACTTCGCCATTGCAGCCGGAGACTAATTCCCGTTCGAAGATTCGAACACACGTTTGAACGGGACTTCGCCATTGCAGCCGGAGACTTCGCCATTGCAGTCGGAGACTAATTCCCGTTCGAAGATTCGAACACACGTTTGAACAGGACTTTGCCATTGCAGCCGGAGACTAATTCCCGTTCGAAGATTCGAACACACGTTTGAACGGGACTTCGCCATTGCAGCCGGAGACTAATTCCCGTTCGAAGATTCGAACACACGTTTGATCGGGACTTCGCCATTGCAGCTAGAGACTAATTCCCGTTCGAAGATTCGAACACACGTTTGAACGGGACTTCGCCATTGCAGCCGGAGACTAATTCCCGTTCGAAGATTCGAACACACGTTTGAACGGGGCTTCGCCACTGAAACCGGAGACTAATTCCCGTTCGAAGATTCGAACACACATTTGAACGGGACTTCGCCATTGCAGCCGGAGACTAATTCCCGTTCGAAGATTCGAACACACGTTTGAACGGGACTTCGCCACTGCAGCCGGAGACTAATTCCCGTTCGAAGATTCGAACACACGTTTGAACGGGACTTCGCCACTGCAGCCGGAGACTAATTCCCGTTCGAAGATTCGAACACACGTTTGAACTGGACTTCGCCATTGCAGCCGGAGACTAATTCCCGTTCGAAGATTCGAACACACGTTTGAACGGGACTTCGCCATTGCAGCCGGAGACTAATTCCCGTTCGAAGATTCGAACACACGTTTGAACGGGACTTCGCCATTGCAGCCGGAGACTAATTCCCGTTCGAAGATTCGAACACACGTTTGAACGGGACTTCGCCATTGCAGCCGGAGACTAATTCCCGTTCAAAGATTCGAACACACGTTTGAACGGGACTTCGCCATTGCAGCCGGAGACTTCGCCATTGCAGTCGGAGACTAATTCCCGTTCGAAGATTCGAACACACGTTTGAACAGGACTTTGCCATTGCAGCCGGAGACTAATTCCCGTTCGAAGATTCGAACACACGTTTGAACGGGACTTCGCCATTGCAGCCGGAGACTAATTCCCGTTCGAAGATTCGAACACACGTTTGATCGGGACTTCGCCATTGCAGCTAGAGACTAATTCCCGTTCGAAGATTCGAACACACGTTTGAACGGGACTTCGCCATTGCAGCCGGAGACTAATTCCCGTTCGAAGATTCGAACACACGTTTGAACGGGGCTTCGCCACTGAAACCGGAGACTAATTCCCGTTCGAAGATTCGAACACACATTTGAACGGGACTTCGCCATTGCAGCCGGAGACTAATTCCCGTTCGAAGATTCGAACACACGTTTGAACGGGACTTCGCCACTGCAGCCGGAGACTAATTCCCGTTCGAAGATTCGAACACACGTTTGAACGGGACTTCGCCACTGCAGCCGGAGACTAATTCCCGTTCGAAGATTCGAACACACGTTTGAACGGGACTTCGCCATTGCAGCCGGAGACTAATTCCCGTTCGAAGATTCGAACACACGTTTGAACGGGACTTCGCCATTGCAGCCGGAGACTAATTCCCGTTCGAAGGTTTGAACACACGTTTGAACGGGACTACGCCATTGCATCCGGAGACTAATTCCCGTTCAAAGATTCGAACACACGTTTGAACGGGACTTCGCCATTGCATCCGGAGACTAATTCCCGTTCGAAGATTCGAACACACGTTTAAACGGGAGTTCGCAATTGCAGCCGGAGACTAATTCCCGTTCGAAGATTCGAACACACGTTTGAACGGGACTTCGCCATTGCAGCCGGAGACTAATTCCCGTTCGAAGATTCGAACACACGTTTGAACGGACTTCGCCATTGCAGCCGGAGACTAATTCCCGTTCGAAGATTCGAACACACGTTTGAACGGGACTTCGCCATTGCAGCCGAAGACTAATTCCCGTTCGAAGATTCGAACACACGTTTGAACGGGACTTCGCCATTGCAGCCGGAGACTTCGCCATTGCAGCCGGAGACTAATTCCCGTTCGAAGATTCGAACACACGTTTGAACGGGACTTCGCCACTGCAGCCGGAGACTAATTCCCGTTCGAAGATTCGAACACACGTTTGAACGGGACTTCACCATTGCAGCCGGAGACTAATTCCCGTTCGAATATTCGAACACACGTTTGAACGGGACTTCGCCATTGCAGCTAGAGACTAATTCCCGTTCGAAGATTCGAACACACGTTTGAACGGGACTTCGCCACTGCAGCCGGAGACTAATTCCCGTTCGAAGATTCGAACACACGTTTGAACGGACTTCGCCATTGCAGCCGGAGAATAATTCCCGTTCGAAGATTCGAACACACGTTTGAACGGGACTTCGCCATTGCAGCCAGAGACTAATTCCCGTTCGAAGATTCAAACACACGTTTGAACGGGACTTCGCCATTGCAGGCGGAGACTAATTCCCGTTCGAAGATTCGAACACACGTTTGAACGGGACTTCGCCATTGCAGCCGGAGACTAATTCCCGTTCGAAGATTCGAACACACGTTTGAACGGGACTTCGCCATTGCAGCCGGAGACTAATTCCCGTTCGAAGATTCGAACACACGTTTGAACGGGACTTCGCCATTTCAGCCGGAGACTAATTCCCGTTCGAAGATTCGAACACACGTTTGAACGGGACTTCGCATTGCAGCCGGAGACTTCGCCATTGCAGCCGGAGACTAATTCCCGTTCGAAGATTCGAACACACGTTTGAACAGGACTTCGCCATTGCAGCCGGAGACTAATTCCCGTTCGAAGATTCGAACACACGTTTGAACGGGACTTCGCCATTGCAGCCGGAGACTAATTCCCGTTCGAAGATTCGAACACACGTTTGAACGGGACTTCGCCATTGCAGCTAGAGACTAATTCCCGTTCGAAGATTCGAACACACGTTTGAACGGGACTTCGCCACTGCAGCCGGAGACTAATTCCCGTTCGAAGATTCGAACACACGTTTGAACGGACTTCGCCATTGCAGCCGGAGACTAATTCCCGTTCGAAGATTCGAACACACGTTTGAACGGGACTTCGCCATTGCAGCCGGAGACTAATTCCCGTTCGAAGATTCGAACACACGTTTGAACGGGACTTCGCCATTGCAGCCGGAGACTAATTCCCGTTCGAAGATTCGAACACACGTTTGAACGGGACTTCGCCATTGCAGCCGGAGACTAATTCCCGTTCAAAGATTCGAACACACGTTTGAACGGGACTTCGCCATTGCAGCCGGAGACTTCGCCATTGCAGTCGGAGACTAATTCCCGTTCGAAGATTCGAACACACGTTTGAACAGGACTTTGCCATTGCAGCCGGAGACTAATTCCCGTTCGAAGATTCGAACACACGTTTGAACGGGACTTCGCCATTGCAGCCGGAGACTAATTCCCGTTCGAAGATTCGAACACACGTTTGATCGGGACTTCGCCATTGCAGCTAGAGACTAATTCCCGTTCGAAGATTCGAACACACGTTTGAACGGGACTTCGCCATTGCAGCCGGAGACTAATTCCCGTTCGAAGATTCGAACACACGTTTGAACGGGGCTTCGCCACTGAAACCGGAGACTAATTCCCGTTCGAAGATTCGAACACACATTTGAACGGGACTTCGCCATTGCAGCCGGAGACTAATTCCCGTTCGAAGATTCGAACACACGTTTGAACGGGACTTCGCCACTGCAGCCGGAGACTAATTCCCGTTCGAAGATTCGAACACACGTTTGAACGGGACTTCGCCACTGCAGCCGGAGACTAATTCCCGTTCGAAGATTCGAACACACGTTTGAACGGGACTTCGCCATTGCAGCCGGAGACTAATTCCCGTTCGAAGATTCGAACACACGTTTGAACGGGACTTCGCCATTGCAGCCGGAGACTAATTCCCGTTCGAAGGTTTGAACACACGTTTGAACGGGACTACGCCATTGCATCCGGAGACTAATTCCCGTTCAAAGATTCGAACACACGTTTGAACGGGACTTCGCCATTGCATCCGGAGACTAATTCCCGTTCGAAGATTCGAACACACGTTTAAACGGGAGTTCGCAATTGCAGCCGGAGACTAATTCCCGTTCGAAGATTCGAACACACGTTTGAACGGGACTTCGCCATTGCAGCCGGAGACTAATTCCCGTTCGAAGATTCGAACACACGTTTGAACGGACTTCGCCATTGCAGCCGGAGACTAATTCCCGTTCGAAGATTCGAACACACGTTTGAACGGGACTTCGCCATTGCAGCCGAAGACTAATTCCCGTTCGAAGATTCGAACACACGTTTGAACGGGACTTCGCCATTGCAGCCGGAGACTTCGCCATTGCAGCCGGAGACTAATTCCCGTTCGAAGATTCGAACACACGTTTGAACGGGACTTCGCCACTGCAGCCGGAGACTAATTCCCGTTCGAAGATTCGAACACACGTTTGAACGGGACTTCACCATTGCAGCCGGAGACTAATTCCCGTTCGAATATTCGAACACACGTTTGAACGGGACTTCGCCATTGCAGCTAGAGACTAATTCCCGTTCGAAGATTCGAACACACGTTTGAACGGGACTTCGCCACTGCAGCCGGAGACTAATTCCCGTTCGAAGATTCGAACACACGTTTGAACGGACTTCGCCATTGCAGCCGGAGAATAATTCCCGTTCGAAGATTCGAACACACGTTTGAACGGGACTTCGCCATTGCAGCCAGAGACTAATTCCCGTTCGAAGATTCAAACACACGTTTGAACGGGACTTCGCCATTGCAGGCGGAGACTAATTCCCGTTCGAAGATTCGAACACACGTTTGAACGGGACTTCGCCATTGCAGCCGGAGACTAATTCCCGTTCGAAGATTCGAACACACGTTTGAACGGGACTTCGCCATTGCAGCCGGAGACTAATTCCCGTTCGAAGATTCGAACACACGTTTGAACGGGACTTCGCCATTTCAGCCGGAGACTAATTCCCGTTCGAAGATTCGAACACACGTTTGAACGGGACTTCGCATTGCAGCCGGAGACTTCGCCATTGCAGCCGGAGACTAATTCCCGTTCGAAGATTCGAACACACGTTTGAACAGGACTTCGCCATTGCAGCCGGAGACTAATTCCCGTTCGAAGATTCGAACACACGTTTGAACGGGACTTCGCCATTGCAGCCGGAGACTAATTCCCGTTCGAAGATTCGAACACACGTTTGAACGGGACTTCGCCATTGCAGCTAGAGACTAATTCCCGTTCGAAGATTCGAACACACGTTTGAACGGGACTTCGCCACTGCAGCCGGAGACTAATTCCCGTTCGAAGATTCGAACACACGTTTGAACGGACTTCGCCATTGCAGCCGGAGACTAATTCCCGTTCGAAGATTCGAACACACGTTTGAACGGGACTTCGCCATTGCAGCCGGAGACTAATTCCCGTTCGAAGATTCGAACACACGTTTGAACGGGACTTCGCTATTGCAGCCGGAGACTAATTCCCGTTCGAAGATTCGAACACACGTTTGAACGGGACTTCGCCATTGCAGCCGGAGACTAATTCCCGTTCGAAGATTCGAACACACGTTTGAACGGGACTTCGCCATTGCAGCCGGAGTCTAATTCCCGTTCGAAGATTCGAACACACGTTTGAACGGGACTTCGCCATTGCAGCCGGAGACTTCGCCATTGCAGCCGGAGACTAATTCCCGTTCGAAGATTCGAACACACGTTTGAACAGGACTTTGCCATTGCAGCCGGAGACTAATTCCCGTTCGAAGATTCGAACACACGTTTGAACGGGACTTCGCCATTGCAGCCGGAGACTAATTCCCGTTCGAAGATTCGAACACACGTTTGAACGGGACTTCGCCATTGCAGCCGGAGACTAATTCCCGTTCGAAGATTCGAACACACGTTTGAACGGGACTTCGCCATTGCAGCCGGAGACTTCGCCATTGCAGCCGGAGACTAATTCCCGTTCGAAGATTCGAACACACGTTTGAACAGGACTTCGCCATTGCAGCCGGAGACTAATTCCCGTTCGAAGATTCGAACACACGTTTGAACGGGACTTCGCCATTGCAGCCGGAGACTAATTCCCGTTCGAAGATTCGAACACACGTTTGAACGGGACTTCGCCATTGCAGCCGGAGACTAATTCCCGTTCGAAGATTCGAACACACGTTTGAACGGGACTTCGCCATTGCAGCCGGAGACTTCGCCATTGCAGTCGGAGACTAATTCCCGTTCGAAGATTCGAACACACGTTTGAACAGGACTTTGCCATTGCAGCCGGAGACTAATTCCCGTTCGAAGATTCGAACACACGTTTGAACGGGAC
The DNA here is from genome assembly GCF_036172605.1 of Pelobates fuscus. Classification (NCBI taxonomy): domain Eukaryota; kingdom Metazoa; phylum Chordata; class Amphibia; order Anura; family Pelobatidae; genus Pelobates; species Pelobates fuscus. Next base: position 239,491,666 of record NC_086322.1, read on the forward strand.
TTCGCCATTGCAGCCGGAGACTAATTCCCGTTCGAAGATTCGAACACACGTTTGATCGGGACTTCGCCATTGCAGCTAGAGACTAATTCCCGTTCGAAGATTCGAACACACGTTTGAACGGGACTTCGCCATTGCAGCCGGAGACTAATTCCCGTTCGAAGATTCGAACACACGTTTGAACGGGGCTTCGCCACTGAAACCGGAGACTAATTCCCGTTCGAAGATTCGAACACACATTTGAACGGGACTTCGCCATTGCAGCCGGAGACTAATTCCCGTTCGAAGATTCGAACACACGTTTGAACGGGACTTCGCCACTGCAGCCGGAGACTAATTCCCGTTCGAAGATTCGAACACACGTTTGAACGGGACTTCGCCACTGCAGCCGGAGACTAATTCCCGTTCGAAGATTCGAACACACGTTTGAACGGGACTTCGCCATTGCAGCCGGAGACTAATTCCCGTTCGAAGATTCGAACACACGTTTGAACGGGACTTCGCCATTGCAGCCGGAGACTAATTCCCGTTCGAAGGTTTGAACACACTTTTGAACGGGACTACGCCATTGCATCCGGAGACTAATTCCCGTTCAAAGATTCGAACACACGTTTGAACGGGACTTCGCCATTGCATCCGGAGACTAATTCCCGTTCGAAGATTCGAACACACGTTTAAACGGGAGTTCGCAATTGCAGCCGGAGACTAATTCCCGTTCGAAGATTCGAACACACGTTTGAACGGGACTTCGCCATTGCAGCCGGAGACTAATTCCCGTTCGAAGATTCGAACACACGTTTGAACGGACTTCGCCATTGCAGCCGGAGACTAATTCCCGTTCGAAGATTCGAACACACGTTTGAACGGGACTTCGCCATTGCAGCCGAAGACTAATTCCCGTTCGAAGATTCGAACACACGTTTGAACGGGACTTCGCCATTGCAGCCGGAGACTTCGCCATTGCAGCCGGAGACTAATTCCCGTTCGAAGATTCGAACACACGTTTGAACAGGACTTCGCCATTGCAGCCGGAGACTAATTCCCGTTCGAAGATTCGAACACACGTTTGAACGGGACTTCGCCATTGCAGCCGGAGACTAATTCCCGTTCGAAGATTCGAACACACGTTTGAACGGGACTTCGCCATTGCAGCTAGAGACTAATTCCCGTTCGAAGATTCGAACACACGTTTGAACGGGACTTCGCCACTGCAGCCGGAGACTAATTCCCGTTCGAAGATTCGAACACACGTTTGAACGGACTTCGCCATTGCAGCCGGAGAATAATTCCCGTTCGAAGATTCGAACACACGTTTGAACGGGACTTCGCCATTGCAGCCGGAGACTAATTCCCGTTCGAAGATTCAAACACACGTTTGAACGGGACTTCGCCATTGCAGCCGGAGACTAATTCCCGTTCGAAGATTCGAACACACGTTTGAACGGGACTTCGCCATTGCAGCCGGAGACTAATTCCCGTTCGAAGATTCGAACACACGTTTGAACGGGACTTCGCCATTGCAGCCGGAGACTAATTCCCGTTCGCAGATTCGAACACACGTTTGAACGGGACTTCGCCATTGCAGCCGGAGACTAATTCCCGTTCGAAGATTCGAACACACGTTTGAACGGGACTTCGCATTGCAGCCGGAGACTTCGCCATTGCAGCCTGAGACTAATTCCCGTTCGAAGATTCGAACACACGTTTGAACGGGACTTCGCCACTGCAGCCGGAGACTAAATCACGTTCGAAGATTCGAACACACGTTTGAACGGGACTTTGCCATTGTAGCCGGAGACTAATTCCCGTTCGAATATTCGAACACACGTTTGAACGGGACTTCGCCATTGCAGCCGGAGACTAATATCCGTTCGAAGATTCGAACACACGTTTGAACGGGACTTCGCCATTGTAGCCGGAGACTAATTCCCGTTCGAATATTCGAACACACGTTTGAACGGGACTTCGCCATTGCAGCCGGAGACTAATTCCCGTTCGAAGATTCGAACGCACGTTTGAACGGGACTTCGCCATTGCAGCCGGAGACTAATTCCCGTTCGAAGATTCGAACACACGTTTGAACGGGACTTCGCCATTGCAGACGGAGACTAATTCCCGTTCGAAGATTCGAACACACGTTTGAACGGGGCTTCGCCACTGAAACCGGAGACTAATTCCCGTTCGAAGATTCGAACACACATTTGAACGGGACTTCGCCATTGCAGCCGGAGACTAATTCCCGTTCGAAGATTCGAACACACGTTTGAACGGGACTTCGCCACTGCAGCCGGAGACTAATTCCCGTTCGAAGATTCGAACACACGTTTGAACGGGACTTCGCCACTGCAGCCGGAGACTAATTCCCGTTCGAAGATTCGAACACACGTTTGAACGGGACTTCGCCATTGCAGCCGGAGACTAATTCCCGTTCTAAGATTCGAACACACGTTTGAACGGGACTTCGCCATTGCAGCCGGAGACTAATTCCCGTTCGAAGGTTTGAACACACGTTTGAACGGGACTACGCCATTGCATCCGGAGACTAATTCCCGTTCGAAGATTCGAACACACGTTTGAACGGGACTTCGCCATTGCATCCGGAGACTAATTCCCGTTCGAAGATTCGAACACACGTTTAAACGGGAGTTCGCAATTGCAGCCGGAGACTAATTCCCGTTCGAAGATTCGAACACACGTTTGAACGGGACTTCGCCATTGCAGCCGGAGACTAATTCCCGTTCGAAGATTCGAACACACGTTTGAACGGGACTTCGCCACTGCAGCCGGAGACTAATTCCCGTTCGAAGATTCGAACACACGTTTGAACGGGACTTCGCCACTGCAGCCGGAGACTAATTCCCGTTCGAAGATTCGAACACACGTTTGAACGGGACTTCGCCATTGCAGCCGGAGACTAATTCCCGTTCGAAGATTCGAACACACGTTTGAACGGGACTTCGCCATTGCAGCCGGAGACTAATTCCCGTTCGAAGGTTTGAACACACGTTTGAACGGGACTACGCCATTGCATCCGGAGACTAATTCCCGTTCGAAGATTCGAACACACGTTTGAACGGGACTTCGCCATTGCATCCGGAGACTAATTCCCGTTCGAAGATTCGAACACACGTTTAAACGGGAGTTCGCAATTGCAGCCGGAGACTAATTCCCGTTCGAAGATTCGAACACACGTTTGAACGGGACTTCGCCATTGCAGCCGGAGACTAATTCCCGTTCGAAGATTCGAACACACGTTTGAACGGACTTCGCCATTGCAGCCGGAGACTAATTCCCGTTCGAAGATTCGAACACACGTTTGAACGGGACTTCGCCATTGCAGCCGAAGACTAATTCCCGTTCGAAGATTCGAACACACGTTTGAACGGGACTTCGACATTGCAGCTGGAGACTAATTCCCGTTCGAAGATTCGAACACACGTTTGAACGGGACTTCGCCATTGCAGCTGGAGACTAAATCCCGTTCGAAGATTCGAACACACGTTTGAACGGGACTTCGCCACTGCAGCCGGAGACTAATTCCCGTTCGAAGATTCGAACACACGTTTGAACGGGACTTCACCATTGCAGCCGGAGACTAATTCCCGTTCGAATATTCGAACACACGTTTGAACGGGACTTCGCCATTGCAGCTAGAGACTAATTCCCGTTCGAAGATTCGAACACACGTTTGAACGGGACTTCGCCACTGCAGCCGGAGACTAATTCCCGTTCGAAGATTCGAACACACGTTTGAACGGACTTCGCCATTGCAGCCGGAGAATAATTCCCGTTCGAAGATTCGAACACACGTTTGAACGGGACTTCGCCATTGCAGCCAGAGACTAATTCCCGTTCGAAGATTCAAACACACGTTTGAACGGGACTTCGCCATTGCAGCCGGAGACTAATTCCCGTTCGAAGATTCGAACACACGTTTGAACGGGACTTCGCCATTGCAGCCGGATACTAATTCCCGTTCGAAGATTCGAACACACGTTTGAACGGGACTTCGCCATTGCAGCCGGAGACTAATTCCCGTTCGAAGATTCGAACACACGTTTGAACGGGACTTCGCCATTGCAGCCGGAGACTAATTCCCGTTCGAAGATTCGAACACACGTTTGAACGGGACTTCGCATTGCAGCCGGAGACTTCGCCATTGCAGCCGGAGACTAATTCCCGTTCGAAGATTCGAACACACGTTTGAACAGGACTTCGCCATTGCAGCCGGAGACTAATTCCCGTTCGAAGATTCGAACACACGTTTGAACGGGACTTCGCCATTGCAGCCGGAGACTAATTCCCGTTCGAAGATTCGAACACACGTTTGAACGGGACTTCGCCATTGCAGCTAGAGACTAATTCCCGTTCGAAGATTCGAACACACGTTTGAACGGGACTTCGCCACTGCAGCCGGAGACTAATTCCCGTTCGAAGATTCGAACACACGTTTGAACGGACTTCGCCATTGCAGCCGGAGACTAATTCCCGTTCGAAGATTCGAACACACGTTTGAACGGGACTTCGCCATTGCAGCCGGAGACTAATTCCCGTTCGAAGATTCGAACACACGTTTGAACGGGACTTCGCTATTGCAGCCGGAGACTAATTCCCGTTCGAAGATTCGAACACACGTTTGAACGGGACTTCGCCATTGCAGCCGGAGACTAATTCCCGTTCGAAGATTCGAACACACGTTTGAACGGGACTTCGCCATTGCAGCCGGAGTCTAATTCCCGTTCGAAGATTCGAACACACGTTTGAACGGGACTTCGCCATTGCAGCCGGAGACTTCGCCATTGCAGCCGGAGACTAATTCCCGTTCGAAGATTCGAACACACGTTTGAACAGGACTTTGCCATTGCAGCCGGAGACTAATTCCCGTTCGAAGATTCGAACACACGTTTGAACGGGACTTCGCCATTGCAGCCGGAGACTAATTCCCGTTCGAAGATTCGAACACACGTTTGAACGGGACTTCACCATTGCAGCCGGAGACTAATTCCCGTTCGAATATTCGAACACACGTTTGAACGGGACTTCGCCATTGCAGCTAGAGACTAATTCCCGTTCGAAGATTCGAACACACGTTTGAACGGGACTTCGCCACTGCAGCCGGAGACTAATTCCCGTTCGAAGATTCGAACACACGTTTGAACGGACTTCGCCATTGCAGCCGGAGAATAATTCCCGTTCGAAGATTCGAACACACGTTTGAACGGGACTTCGCCATTGCAGCCAGAGACTAATTCCCGTTCGAAGATTCAAACACACGTTTGAACGGGACTTCGCCATTGCAGCCGGAGACTAATTCCCGTTCGAAGATTCGAACACACGTTTGAACGGGACTTCGCCATTGCAGCCGGATACTAATTCCCGTTCGAAGATTCGAACACACGTTTGAACGGGACTTCGCCATTGCAGCCGGAGACTAATTCCCGTTCGAAGATTCGAACACACGTTTGAACGGGACTTCGCCATTGCAGCCGGAGACTAATTCCCGTTCGAAGATTCGAACACACGTTTGAACGGGACTTCGCATTGCAGCCGGAGACTTCGCCATTGCAGCCGGAGACTAATTCCCGTTCGAAGATTCGAACACACGTTTGAACAGGACTTCGCCATTGCAGCCGGAGACTAATTCCCGTTCGAAGATTCGAACACACGTTTGAACGGGACTTCGCCATTGCAGCCGGAGACTAATTCCCGTTCGAAGATTCGAACACACGTTTGAACGGGACTTCGCCATTGCAGCTAGAGACTAATTCCCGTTCGAAGATTCGAACACACGTTTGAACGGGACTTCGCCACTGCAGCCGGAGACTAATTCCCGTTCGAAGATTCGAACACACGTTTGAACGGACTTCGCCATTGCAGCCGGAGTCTAATTCCCGTTCGAAGATTCAAACACACGTTTGAACGGGACTTCGCCATTGCAGCCGGAGACTTCGCCATTGCAGCCGGAGACTAATTCCCGTTCGAAGATTCGAACACACGTTTGAACAGGACTTTGCCATTGCAGCCGGAGACTAATTCCCGTTCGAAGATTCGAACACACGTTTGAACGGGACTTCGCCATTGCAGCCGGAGACTAATTCCCGTTCGAAGATTCGAACACACGTTTGAACGGGACTTCGCCATTGCAGCCGGAGACTAATTCCCGTTCGAAGATTCGAACACACGTTTGAACGGGACTTCGCCATTGCAGCCGGAGACTTCGCCATTGCAGCCGGAGACTAATTCCCGTTCGAAGATTCGAACACACGTTTGAACAGGACTTCGCCATTGCAGCCGGAGACTAATTCCCGTTCGAAGATTCGAACACACGTTTGAACGGGACTTCGCCATTGCAGCCGGAGACTAATTCCCGTTCGAAGATTCGAACACACGTTTGAACGGGACTTCGCCATTGCAGCCGGAGACTAATTCCCGTTCGAAGATTCGAACACACGTTTGAACGGGACTTCGCCATTGCAGCCGGAGACTTCGCCATTGCAGCCGGAGACTAATTCCCGTTCGAAGATTCGAACACACGTTTGAACAGGACTTTGCCATTGCAGCCGGAGACTAATTCCCGTTCGAAGATTCGAACACACGTTTGAACGGGACTTCGCCATTGCAGCCGGAGACTAATTCCCGTTCGAAGATTCGAACACACGTTTGATCGGGACTTCGCCATTGCAGCTAGAGACTAATTCCCGTTCGAAGATTCGAACACACGTTTGAACGGGACTTCGCCATTGCAGCCGGAGACTAATTCCCGTTCGAAGATTCGAACACACGTTTGAACGGGGCTTCGCCACTGAAACCGGAGACTAATTCCCGTTCGAAGATTCGAACACACATTTGAACGGGACTTCGCCACTGCAGCCGGAGACTAATTCCCGTTCGAAGATTCGAACACACGTTTGAACGGGACTTCGCCACTGCAGCCGGAGACTAATTCCCGTTCGAAGATTCGAACACACGTTTGAACGGGACTTCGCCATTGCAGCCGGAGACTAATTCCCGTTCGAAGATTCGAACACACGTTTGAACGGGACTTCGCCACTGCAGCCGGAGACTAATTCCCGTTCGAAGATTCGAACACACGTTTGAACGGGACTTCGCCACTGCAGCCGGAGACTAATTCCCGTTCGAAGATTCGAACACACGTTTGAACGGGACTTCGCCATTGCAGCCGGAGACTAATTCCCGTTCGAAGATTCGAACACACGTTTGAACGGGACTTCGCCATTGCAGCCGGAGACTAATTCCCGTTCGAAGGTTTGAACACACGTTTGAACGGGACTACGCCATTGCATCCGGAGACTAATTCCCGTTCGAAGATTCGAACACACGTTTGAACGGGACTTCGCCATTGCATCCGGAGACTAATTCCCGTTCGAAGATTCGAACACACGTTTAAACGGGAGTTCGCAATTGCAGCCGGAGACTAATTCCCGTTCGAAGATTCGAACACACGTTTGAACGGGACTTCGCCATTGCAGCCGGAGACTTCGTCATTGCAGCCGGAGACTAATTCCCGTTCGAAGATTCGAACACACGTTTGAACAGGACTTTGCCATTGCAGCCGGAGACTAATTCCCGTTCGAAGATTCGAACACACGTTTGAACGGGACTTCGCCATTGCAGCCGGAGACTAATTCCCGTTCGAAGATTCGAACACACGTTTGATCGGGACTTCGCCATTGCAGCTAGAGACTAATTCCCGTTCGAAGATTCGAACACACGTTTGAACGGGACTTCGCCATTGCAGCCGGAGACTAATTCCCGTTCGAAGATTCGAACACACGTTTGAACGGGGCTTCGCCACTGAAACCGGAGACTAATTCCCGTTCGAAGATTCGAACACACATTTGAACGGGACTTCGCCACTGCAGCCGGAGACTAATTCCCGTTCGAAGATTCGAACACACGATTGAACGGGACTTCGCCACTGCAGCCGGAGACTAATTCCCGTTCGAAGATTCGAACACACGTTTAAACGGGACTTCGCCATTGCAGCCGGAGACTAATTCCCGTTCGAAGATTCGAACACACGTTTGAACGGGACTTCGCCACTGCAGCCGGAGACTAATTCCCGTTCGAAGATTCGAACACACGTTTGAACGGGACTTCGCCACTGCAGCCGGAGACTAATTCCCGTTCGAAGATTCGAACACACGTTTGAACGGGACTTCGCCATTGCAGCCGGAGACTAATTCCCGTTCGAAGATTCGAACACACGTTTGAACGGGACTTCGCCATTGCAGCCGGAGACTAATTCCCGTTCGAAGGTTTGAACACACGTTTGAACGGGACTACGCCATTGCATCCGGAGACTAATTCCCGTTCGAAGATTCGAACACACGTTTGAACGGGACTTCGCCATTGCATCCGGAGACTAATTCCCGTTCGAAGATTCGAACACACGTTTAAACGGGAGTTCGCAATTGCAGCCGGAGACTAATTCCCGTTCGAAGATTCGAACACACGTTTGAACGGGACTTCGCCATTGCAGCCGGAGACTAATTCCCGTTCGAAGATTCGAACACACGTTTGAACGGACTTCGCCATTGCAGCCGGAGACTAATTCCCGTTCGAAGATTCGAACACACGTTTGAACGGGACTTCGCCATTGCAGCTAGAGACTAATTCCCGTTCGAAGATTCGAACACACGTTTGAACGGGACTTCGCCACTGCAGCCGGAGACTAATTCCCGTTCGAAGATTCGAACACACGTTTGAACGGACTTCGCCATTGCAGCCTGAGAATAATTCCCGTTCGAAGATTCGAACACACGTTTGAACGGGACTTCGCCATTGCAGCCGGAGACTAATTCCCGTTCGAAGATTCAAACACACGTTTGAACGGGACTTCGCCATTGCAGCCGGAGACTAATTCCCGTTCGAAGATTCGAACACACGTTTGAACGGGACTTCGCCATTGCAGCCGGAGACTAATTCCCGTTCGAAGATTCGAACACACGTTTGAACGGGACTTCGCCATTGCAGCCGGAGACTAATTCCCGTTCGAAGATTCGAACACACGTTTGAACGGGACTTCGCCATTGCAGCCGGAGACTAATTCCCGTTCGAAGATTCGAACACACGTTTGAACGGGACTTCGCATTGCAGCCGGAGACTTCGCCATTGCAGCCGGAGACTAATTCCCGTTCGAAGATTCGAACACACGTTTGAACAGGACTTCGCCATTGCAGCCGGAGACTAATTCCCGTTCGAAGATTCGAACACACGTTTGAACGGGACTTCGCCATTGCAGCCGGAGACTAATTCCCGTTCGAAGATTCGAACACATGTTTGAACGGGACTTCGCCATTGCAGCTAGAGACTAATTCCCGTTCGAAGATTCGAACACACGTTTGAACGGGACTTCGCCATTGCAGCCGGAGACTTCGCCATTGCAGCCGGAGACTAATTCCCGTTCGAAGATTCGAACACACGTTTGAACAGGACTTTGCCATTGCAGCCGGAGACTAATTCCCGTTCGAAGATTCGAACACACGTTTGAACGGGACTTCGCCATTGCAGCCGGAGACTAATTCCCGTTCGAAGATTCGAACACACGTTTGATCGGGACTTCGCCATTGCAGCTAGAGACTAATTCCCGTTCGAAGATTCGAACACACGTTTGAACGGGACTTCGCCATTGCAGCCGGAGACTAATTCCCGTTCGAAGATTCGACCACACGTTTGAACGGGACTTCGCCATTGCAGCCGGAGACTAATTCCCATTCGAAGATTCGAACACACGTTTGAACGGGACTTCGCCATTGCAGCCTGAAACTAATTCCCGTTCGAAGATTCGAACACACGTTTGAACGGGACTTCGCCATTGCAGCCGGAGACTTCGCCATTGCAGCCGGAGACTAATTCCCGTTCGAAGATTCGAACACACGTTTGAACGGGGCTTCGCCACTGAAACCGGAGACTAATTCCCGTTCGAAGATTCGAACACACATTTGAACGGGACTTCGCCATTGCAGCCGGAGACTAATTCCCGTTCGAAGATTCGAACACACGTTTGAACGGGACTTCGCCACTGCAGCCGGAGACTAATTCCCGTTCGAAGATTCGAACACACGTTTGAACGGGACTTCGCCACTGCAGCCGGAGACTAATTCCCGTTCAAAGATTCGAACACACGTTTGAACGGGACTTCGCCATTGCAGCCGGAGACTAATTCCCGTTCGAAGATTCGAACACACGTTTGAACGGGACTTCGCCATTGCAGCCGGAGACTAATTCCCGTTCGAAGGTTTGAACACACGTTTGAACGGGACTACGCCATTGCATCCGGAGACTAATTCCCGTTCGAAGATTCGAACACACGTTTGAACGGGACTTCGCCATTGCATCCGGAGACTAATTCCCGTTCGAAGATTCGAACACACGTTTAAACGGGAGTTCGCAATTGCAGCCGGAGACTAATTCCCGTTCGAAGATTCGAACACACGTTTGAACGGGACTTCGCCATTGCAGCCGGAGACTAATTCCCGTTCGAAGATTCGAACACACGTTTGAACGGACTTCGCCATTGCAGCCGGAGACTAATTCCCGTTCGAAGATTCGAACACACGTTTGAACGGGACTTCGCCATTGCAGCCGAAGACTAATTCCCGTTCGAAGATTCGAACACACGTTTGAACGGGACTTCGCCATTGCAGCCGGAGACTTCGCCATTGCAGCCGGAGACTAATTCCCGTTCGAAGATTCGAACACACGTTTGAACAGGACTTCGCCATTGCAGCCGGAGACTAATTCCCGTTCGAAGATTCGAACACACGTTTGAACGGGACTTCGCCATTGCAGCCGGAGACTAATTCCCGTTCGAAGATTCGAACACACGTTTGATCGGGACTTCGCCATTGCAGCTAGAGACTAATTCTCGTTCGAAGATTCGAACACACGTTTGAACGGGACTTCGCCATTGCAGCCGGAGACTAATTCCCGTTCGAAGATTCGAACACACGTTTGAACGGGGCTTCGCCACTGAAACCGGAGACTAATTCCCGTTCGAAGATTCGAACACACATTTGAACGGGACTTCGCCATTGCAGCCGGAGACTAATTCCCGTTCGAAGATTCGAACACACGTTTGAACGGGACTTCGCCACTGCAGCCGGAGACTAATTCCCGTTCGAAGATTCGAACACACGTTTGAACGGGACTTCGCCATTGCAGCCGGAGACTAATTCCCGTTCGAAGATTCGAACACACGTTTGAACGGGACTTCGCCATTGCAGCCGGAGACTAATTCCCGTTCGAAGGTTTGAACACACGTTTGAACGGGACTACGCCATTGCATCCGGAGACTAATTCCCGTTCGAAGATTCGAACACACGTTTGAACGGGACTTCGCCATTGCATCCGGAGACTAATTCCCGTTCGAAGATTCGAACACACGTTTAAACGGGAGTTCGCAATTGCAGCCGGAGACTAATTCCCGTTCGAAGATTCGAACACACGTTTGAACGGGACTTCGCCATTGCAGCCGGAGACTAATTCCCGTTCGAAGATTCGAACACACGTTTGAACGGACTTCGCCATTGCAGCCGGAGACTAATTCCCGTTCGAAGATTCGAACACACGTTTGAACGGGACTTCGCCATTGCAGCCGAAGACTAATTCCCGTTCGAAGATTCGAACACACGTTTGAACGGGACTTCGCCATTGCAGCCGGAGACTTCGCCATTGCAGCCGGAGACTAATTCCCGTTCGAAGATTCGAACACACGTTTGAACAGGACTTCGCCATTGCAGCCGGAGACTAATTCCCGTTCGAAGATTCGAACACACGTTTGAACGGGACTTCGCCATTGCAGCCGGAGACTAATTCCCGTTCGAAGATTCGAACACACGTTTGAACGGGACTTCGCCATTGCAGCTAGAGACTAATTCCCGTTCGAAGATTCGAACACACGTTTGAACGGGACTTCGCCACTGCAGCCGGAGACTAATTCCCGTTCGAAGATTCGAACACACGTTTGAACGGACTTCGCCATTGCAGCCGGAGAATAATTCCCGTTCGAAGATTCGAACACACGTTTGAACGGGACTTCGCCATTGCAGCCGGAGACTAATTCCCATTCGAAGATTCAAACACACGTTTGAACGGGACTTCGCCATTGCAGCCGGAGACTAATTCCCGTTCGAAGATTCGAACACACGTTTGAACGGGACTTCGCCATTGCAGCCGGAGACTAATTCCCGTTCGAAGATTCGAACACACGTTTGAACGGGACTTCGCCATTGCAGCCGGAGACTAATTCCCGTTCGAAGATTCGAACACACGTTTGAACGGGACTTCGCCATTGCAGCCGGAGACTAATTCCCGTTCGAAGATTCGAACACACGTTTGAACGGGACTTCGCATTGCAGCCGGAGACTTCGCCATTGCAGCCGGAGACTAATTCCCGTTCGAAGATTCGAACACACGTTTGAACAGGACTTCGCCATTGCAGCCGGAGACTAATTCCCGTTCGAAGATTCGAACACACGTTTGAACGGGACTTCGCCATTGCAGCCGGAGACTAATTCCCGTTCGAAGATTCGAACACACGTTTAAACGGGAGTTCGCAATTGCAGCTGGAGACTAATTCCCGTTCGAAGATTCGAACACACGTTTGAACGGGACTTCGCCATTGCAGCCGGAGACTAATTCCCGTTCGAAGATTCGAACACACGTTTGAACGGACTTCGCCATTGCAGCCGGAGACTAATTCCCGTTCGAAGATTCGAACACACGTTTGAACGGGACTTCGCCATTGCAGCCGAAGACTAATTCCCGTTCGAAGATTCGAACACACGTTTGAACGGGACTTCGCCATTGCAGCCGGAGACTTCGCCATTGCAGCCGGAGACTAATTCCCGTTCGAAGATTCGAACACACGTTTGAACAGGACTTCGCCATTGCAGCCGGAGACTAATTCCCGTTCGAAGATTCGAACACACGTTTGAACGGGACTTCGCCATTGCAGCCGGAGACTAATTCCCGTTCGAAGATTCGAACACACGTTTGAACGGGACTTCGCCATTGCAGCTAGAGACTAATTCCCGTTCGAAGATTCGAACACACGTTTGAACGGGACTTCGCCACTGCAGCCGGAGACTAATTCCCGTTCGAAGATTCGAACACACGTTTGATCGGGACTTCGCCATTGCAGCTAGAGACTAATTCTCGTTCGAAGATTCGAACACACGTTTGAACGGGACTTCGCCATTGCAGCCGGAGACTAATTCCCGTTCGAAGATTCGAACACACGTTTGAACGGGGCTTCGCCACTGAAACCGGAGACTAATTCCCGTTCGAAGATTCGAACACACATTTGAACGGGACTTCGCCATTGCAGCCGGAGACTAATTCCCGTTCGAAGATTCGAACACACGTTTGAACGGGACTTCGCCACTGCAGCCGGAGACTAATTCCCGTTCGAAGATTCGAACACACGTTTGAACGGGACTTCGCCATTGCAGCCGGAGACTAATTCCCGTTCGAAGATTCGAACACACGTTTGAACGGGACTTCGCCATTGCAGCCGGAGACTAATTCCCGTTCGAAGGTTTGAACACACGTTTGAACGGGACTACGCCATTGCATCCGGAGACTAATTCCCGTTCGAAGATTCGAACACACGTTTGAACGGGACTTCGCCATTGCATCCGGAGACTAATTCCCGTTCGAAGATTCGAACACACGTTTAAACGGGAGTTCGCAATTGCAGCCGGAGACTAATTCCCGTTCGAAGATTCGAACACACGTTTGAACGGGACTTCGCCATTGCAGCCGGAGACTAATTCCCGTTCGAAGATTCGAACACACGTTTGAACGGACTTCGCCATTGCAGCCGGAGACTAATTCCCGTTCGAAGATTCGAACACACGTTTGAACGGGACTTCGCCATTGCAGCCGAAGACTAATTCCCGTTCGAAGATTCGAACACACGTTTGAACGGGACTTCGCCATTGCAGCCGGAGACTTCGCCATTGCAGCCGGAGACTAATTCCCGTTCGAAGATTCGACCACACGTTTGAAGGGGACTTCGCCATTGCAGCCGGAGACTAATTCCCATTCGAAGATTCGAACACACGTTTGAACGGGACTTCGCCATTGCAGCCGGAGACTAATTCCCGTTCGAAGATTCGAACACACGTTTGAACGGGACTTCGCCATTGCAGCTAGAGACTAATTCCCGTTCGAAGATTCGAACACACGTTTGAACGGGACTTCGCCATTGCAGCCGGAGACTAATTCCCGTTCGAAGATTCGAACACACGTTTGAACGGGACTTCGCCATTGCAGCTAGAGACTAATTCCCGTTCGAAGATTCGAACACACGTTTGAACGGGACTTCGCCACTGCAGCCGGAGACTAATTCCCGTTCGAAGATTCGAACACACGTTTGAACGGGACTTCGCCATTGCAGCCGGAGACTAATTCCCGTTCGAAGATTCGAACACACGTTTGAACGGGACTTCGCCATTGCAGCCGGAGACTAATTCCCGTTCGAAGGTTTGAACACACGTTTGAACGGGACTACGCCATTGCATCCGGAGACTAATTCCCGTTCGAAGATTCGAACACACGTTTGAACGGGACTTCGCCATTGCATCCGGAGACTAATTCCCGTTCGAAGATTCGAACACACGTTTAAACGGGAGTTCGCAATTGCAGCCGGAGACTAATTCCCGTTCGAAGATTCGAACACACGTTTGAACGGGACTTCGCCATTGCAGCCGGAGACTAATTCCCGTTCGAAGATTCGAACACACGTTTGAACGGACTTCGCCATTGCAGCCGGAGACTAATTCCCGTTCGAAGATTCGAACACACGTTTGAACGGGACTTCGCCATTGCAGCCGAAGACTAATTCCCGTTCGAAGATTCGAACACACGTTTGAACGGGACTTCGCCATTGCAGCCGGAGACTTCGCCATTGCAGCCGGAGACTAATTCCCGTTCGAAGATTCGAACACACGTTTGAACAGGACTTCGCCATTGCAGCCGGAGACTAATTCCCGTTCGAAGATTCGAACACACGTTTGAACGGGACTTCGCCATTGCAGCCGGAGACTAATTCCCGTTCGAAGATTCGAACACACGTTTGAACGGGACTTCGCCATTGCAGCTAGAGACTAATTCCCGTTCGAAGATTCGAACACACGTTTGAACGGGACTTCGCCACTGCAGCCGGAGACTAATTCCCGTTCGAAGATTCGAACACACGTTTGAACGGACTTCGCCATTGCAGCCGGAGAATAATTCCCGTTCGAAGATTCGAACACACGTTTGAACGGGACTTCGCCATTGCAGCCGGAGACTAATTCCCATTCGAAGATTCAAACACACGTTTGAACGGGACTTCGCCATTGCAGCCGGAGACTAATTCCCGTTCGAAGATTCGAACACACGTTTGAACGGGACTTCGCCATTGCAGCCGGAGACTAATTCCCGTTCGAAGATTCGAACACACGTTTGAACGGGACTTCGCCATTGCAGCCGGAGACTAATTCCCGTTCGAAGATTCGAACACACGTTTGAACGGGACTTCGCCATTGCAGCCGGAGACTAATTCCCGTTCGAAGATTCGAACACACGTTTGAACGGGACTTCGCATTGCAGCCGGAGACTTCGCCATTGCAGCCGGAGACTAATTCCCGTTCGAAGATTCGAACACACGTTTGAACAGGACTTCGCCATTGCAGCCGGAGACTAATTCCCGTTCGAAGATTCGAACACACGTTTGAACGGGACTTCGCCATTGCAGCCGGAGACTAATTCCCGTTCGAAGATTCGAACACACGTTTAAACGGGAGTTCGCAATTGCAGCTGGAGACTAATTCCCGTTCGAAGATTCGAACACACGTTTGAACGGGACTTCGCCATTGCAGCCGGAGACTAATTCCCGTTCGAAGATTCGAACACACGTTTGAACGGACTTCGCCATTGCAGCCGGAGACTAATTCCCGTTCGAAGATTCGAACACACGTTTGAACGGGACTTCGCCATTGCAGCCGAAGACTAATTCCCGTTCGAAGATTCGAACACACGTTTGAACGGGACTTCGCCATTGCAGCCGGAGACTTCGCCATTGCAGCCGGAGACTAATTCCCGTTCGAAGATTCGAACACACGTTTGAACAGGACTTCGCCATTGCAGCCGGAGACTAATTCCCGTTCGAAGATTCGAACACACGTTTGAACGGGACTTCGCCATTGCAGCCGGAGACTAATTCCCGTTCGAAGATTCGAACACACGTTTGAACGGGACTTCGCCATTGCAGCTAGAGACTAATTCCCGTTCGAAGATTCGAACACACGTTTGAACGGGACTTCGCCACTGCAGCCGGAGACTAATTCCCGTTCGAAGATTCGAACACACGTTTGATCGGGACTTCGCCATTGCAGCTAGAGACTAATTCTCGTTCGAAGATTCGAACACACGTTTGAACGGGACTTCGCCATTGCAGCCGGAGACTAATTCCCGTTCGAAGATTCGAACACACGTTTGAACGGGGCTTCGCCACTGAAACCGGAGACTAATTCCCGTTCGAAGATTCGAACACACATTTGAACGGGACTTCGCCATTGCAGCCGGAGACTAATTCCCGTTCGAAGATTCGAACACACGTTTGAACGGGACTTCGCCACTGCAGCCGGAGACTAATTCCCGTTCGAAGATTCGAACACACGTTTGAACGGGACTTCGCCATTGCAGCCGGAGACTAATTCCCGTTCGAAGATTCGAACACACGTTTGAACGGGACTTCGCCATTGCAGCCGGAGACTAATTCCCGTTCGAAGGTTTGAACACACGTTTGAACGGGACTACGCCATTGCATCCGGAGACTAATTCCCGTTCGAAGATTCGAACACACGTTTGAACGGGACTTCGCCATTGCATCCGGAGACTAATTCCCGTTCGAAGATTCGAACACACGTTTAAACGGGAGTTCGCAATTGCAGCCGGAGACTAATTCCCGTTCGAAGATTCGAACACACGTTTGAACGGGACTTCGCCATTGCAGCCGGAGACTAATTCCCGTTCGAAGATTCGAACACACGTTTGAACGGACTTCGCCATTGCAGCCGGAGACTAATTCCCGTTCGAAGATTCGAACACACGTTTGAACGGGACTTCGCCATTGCAGCCGAAGACTAATTCCCGTTCGAAGATTCGAACACACGTTTGAACGGGACTTCGCCATTGCAGCCGGAGACTTCGCCATTGCAGCCGGAGACTAATTCCCGTTCGAAGATTCGAACACACGTTTGAACAGGACTTCGCCATTGCAGCCGGAGACTAATTCCCGTTCGAAGATTCGAACACACGTTTGAACGGGACTTCGCCATTGCAGCCGGAGACTAATTCCCGTTCGAAGATTCGAACACACGTTTGAACGGGACTTCGCCATTGCAGCTAGAGACTAATTCCCGTTCGAAGATTCGAACACACGTTTGAACGGGACTTCGCCACTGCAGCCGGAGACTAATTCCCGTTCGAAGATTCGAACACACGTTTGAACGGACTTCGCCATTGCAGCCGGAGAATAATTCCCGTTCGAAGATTCGAACACACGTTTGAACGGGACTTCGCCATTGCAGCCGGAGACTAATTCCCATTCGAAGATTCAAACACACGTTTGAACGGGACTTCGCCATTGCAGCCGGAGACTAATTCCCGTTCGAAGATTCGAACACACGTTTGAACGGGACTTCGCCATTGCAGCCGGAGACTAATTCCCGTTCGAAGATTCGAACACACGTTTGAACGGGACTTCGCCATTGCAGCCGGAGACTAATTCCCGTTCGAAGATTCGAACACACGTTTGAACGGGACTTCGCCATTGCAGCCGGAGACTAATTCCCGTTCGAAGATTCGAACACACGTTTGAACGGGACTTCGCATTGCAGCCGGAGACTTCGCCATTGCAGCCGGAGACTAATTCCCGTTCGAAGATTCGAACACACGTTTGAACAGGACTTCGCCATTGCAGCCGGAGACTAATTCCCGTTCGAAGATTCGAACACACGTTTGAACGGGACTTCGCCATTGCAGCCGGAGACTAATTCCCGTTCGAAGATTCGAACACATGTTTGAACGGGACTTCGCCATTGCAGCTAGAGACTAATTCCCGTTCGAAGATTCGAACACACGTTTGAACGGGACTTCGCCATTGCAGCCGGAGACTAATTCCCGTTCGAAGATTCGAACACACGTTTGAACGGGACTTCGCCATTGCAGCCGGAGACTTCGCCATTGCAGCCGGAGACTAATTCCCGTTCGAAGATTCGAACACACGTTTGAACAGGACTTTGCCATTGCAGCCGGAGACTAATTCCCGTTCGAAGATTCGAACACACGTTTGAACGGGACTTCGCCATTGCAGCCGGAGACTAATTCCCGTTCGAAGATTCGAACACACGTTTGATCGGGACTTCGCCATTGCAGCTAGAGACTAATTCCCGTTCGAAGATTCGAACACACGTTTGAACGGGACTTCGCCATTGCAGCCGGAGACTAATTCCCGTTCGAAGATTCGACCACACGTTTGAACGGGACTTCGCCATTGCAGCCGGAGACTAATTCCCATTCGAAGATTCGAACACACGTTTGAACGGGACTTCGCCATTGCAGCCTGAGACTAATTCCCGTTCGAAGATTCGAACACACGTTTGAACGGGACTTCGCCATTGCAGCCGGAGACTTCGCCATTGCAGCCGGAGACTAATTCCCGTTCGAAGATTCGAACACACGTTTGAACGGGGCTTCGCCACTGAAACCGGAGACTAATTCCCGTTCGAAGATTCGAACACACATTTGAACGGGACTTCGCCATTGCAGCCGGAGACTAATTCCCGTTCGAAGATTCGAACACACGTTTGAACGGGACTTCGCCACTGCAGCCGGAGACTAATTCCCGTTCGAAGATTCGAACACACGTTTGAACGGGACTTCGCCACTGCAGCCGGAGACTAATTCCCGTTCAAAGATTCTAACACACGTTTGAACGGGACTTCGCCATTGCAGCCGGAGACTAATTCCCGTTCGAAGATTCGAACACACGTTTGAACGGGACTTCGCCATTGCAGCCGGAGACTAATTCCCGTTCGAAGGTTTGAACACACGTTTGAACGGGACTACGCCATTGCATCCGGAGACTAATTCCCGTTCGAAGATTCGAACACACGTTTGAACGGGACTTCGCCATTGCATCCGGAGACTAATTCCCGTTCGAAGATTCGAACACACGTTTAAACGGGAGTTCGCAATTGCAGCCGGAGACTAATTCCCGTTCGAAGATTCGAACACACGTTTGAACGGGACTTCGCCATTGCAGCCGGAGACTAATTCCCGTTCGAAGATTCGAACACACGTTTGAACGGACTTCGCCATTGCAGCCGGAGACTAATTCCCGTTCGAAGATTCGAACACACGTTTGAACGGGACTTCGCCATTGCAGCCGAAGACTAATTCCCGTTCGAAGATTCGAACACACGTTTGAACGGGACTTCGCCATTGCAGCCGGAGACTTCGCCATTGCAGCCGGAGACTAATTCCCGTTCGAAGATTCGAACACACGTTTGAGCAGGACTTCGCCATTGCAGCCGGAGACTAATTCCCGTTCGAAGATTCGAACACACGTTTGAACGGGACTTCGCCATTGCAGCCGGAGACTAATTCCCGTTCGAAGATTCGAACACACGTTTGAACGGGACTTCGCCATTGCAGCTAGAGACTAATTCCCGTTCGAAGATTCGAACACACGTTTGAACGGGACTTCGCCACTGCAGCCGGAGACTAATTCCCGTTCGAAGATTCGAACACACGTTTGAACGGACTTCGCCATTGCAGCCGGAAAATAATTCCCGTTCGAAGATTCGAACACACGTTTGAACGGGACTTCGCCATTGCAGCCGGAGACTAATTCCCGTTCGAAGATTCAAACACACGTTTGAACGGGACTTCGCCATTGCAGCCGGAGACTAATTCCCGTTCGAAGATTCGAACACACGTTTGAACGGGACTTCGCCATTGCAGCCGGAGACTAATTCCCGTTCGAAGATTCGAACACACGTTTGAACGGGACTTCGCCATTGCAGCCGGAGACTAATTCCCGTTCGAAGATTCGAACACACGTTTGAACGGGACTTCGCCATTGCAGCCGGAGACTAATTCCCGTTCGAAGATTCGAACACACGTTTGAACGGGACTTCGCATTGCAGCCGGAGACTTCGCCATTGCAGCCGGAGACTAATTCCCGTTCGAAGATTCGAACACACGTTTGAACAGGACTTCGCCATTGCAGCCGGAGACTAATTCCCGTTCGAAGATTCGAACACACGTTTGAACGGGACTTCGCCATTGCAGCCGGAGACTAATTCCCGTTCGAAGATTCGAACACATGTTTGAACGGGACTTCGCCATTGCAGCTAGAGACTAATTCCCGTTCGAAGATTCGAACACACGTTTGAACGGGACTTCGCCACTGCAGCCGGAGACTAATTCCCGTTCGAAGATTCGAACACACGTTTGAACGGACTTCGCCATTGCAGCCGGAGACTAATTCCCGTTCGAAGATTCGAACACTCGTTTGAACGGGACTTCGCCATTGCAGCCGGAGACTAATTCCCGTTCGAAGATTCGAACACACGTTTGAACGGGACTTCGCTATTGCAGCCGGAGACTAATTCCCGTTCGAAGATTCGAACACACGTTGAACGGGACTTCGCCATTGCAGCCGGAGACTAATTCCCGTTCGAAGATTCGAACACACGTTTGAACGGGACTTCGCCATTGCAGCCGGAGACTAATTCCCGTTTGAAGATTCGAACACACGTTTGAACGGGACTTCGCCATTGCAGCCGGAGACTTCGCCATTGCAGCCGGAGACTAATTCCCGTTCGAAGATTCGAACACACGTTTGAACAGGACTTCGCCATTGCAGCCGGAGACTAATTCCCGTTCGAAGATTCGAACACACGTTTGAACGGGACTTCGCCATTGCAGCCGGAGACTAATTCCCGTTCGAAGATTCGAACACACGTTTGAACGGGACTTCGCCATTGCAGCCGGAGACTAATTCCCGTTCGAAGATTCAAACACACGTTTGAACGGGACTTCGCCATTGCAGCCGGAGACTTCGCCATTGCAGCCGGAGACTAATTCCCGTTCGAAGATTCGAACACACGTTTGAACAGGACTTCGCCATTGCAGCCGGAGACTAATTCCCGTTCGAAGATTCGAACACACGTTTGAACGGGACTTCGCCATTGCAGCCGGAGACTAATTCCCGTTCGAAGATTCGAACCCACGTTTGAACGGGACTTCGCCATTGCAGCCGGAGACTAATTCCCGTTCGAAGATTCGAACACACGTTTGAACGGGACTTCGCCATTGCAGCCGGAGACTTCGCCATTGCAGCCGGAGACTAATTCCCGTTCGAAGATTCGAACACACGTTTGAACAGGACTTTGCCATTGCAGCCTGAGACTAATTCCCGTTCGAAGATTCGAACACACGTTTGAACGGGACTTCGCCATTGCAGCCGGAGACTAATTCCCGTTCGAAGATTCGAACACACGTTTGAACGGGACTTCGCCATTGCAGCTAGAGACTAATTCCCGTTCGAAGATTCGAACACACGTTTGAACGGGACTTCGCCATTGCAGCCGGAGACTAATTCCCGTTCGAAGATTCGACCACACGTTTGAACGGGACTTCGCCATTGCAGCCGGAGACTAATTCCCATTAGAAGATTCGAACACACGTTTGAACGGGACTTCGCCATTGCAGCCTGAGACTAATTCCCGTTCGAAGATTCGAACATACGTTTGAACGGGACTTCGCCATTGCAGCCGGAGACTAATTCCCGTTCGAAGATTCGAACACACGTTTGAACGGGACTTCGCCATTGCAGCCGGAGACTAATTCCCGTTCGAAGATTCGACCACACGTTTGAACGGGACTTCGCCATTGCAGCCGGAGACTAATTCCCGTTCGAAGATTCGAACACACGTTTGAATGGGACTTCGCCATTGCAGCCGGAGACTAATTCCTGTTCGAAGATTCGAACACACGTTTGAACGGGACTTCGCCATTGCAGCCGGAGACTAATTCCCGTTCGAAGATTCGAACACACGTTTGAACGGGACTTCGACATTGCAGCTGGAGACTAATTCCCGTTCGAAGATTCGAACACACGTTTGAACGGGACTTCGCCATTGCAGCTAGAGACTAATTCCCGTTCAAAGATTCGAACACACGTTTGAACGGGACTTCGCCATTGCAGCCGGAGACTAATTCCCGTTCGAAGATTCGACCACATGTTTGAACGGGACTTCGCCATTGCAGCCGGAGACTAATTCCCATTCGAAGATTCGAACACACGTTTGAACGGGACTTCTCCATTGCAGCCGGAGACTAATTCCCGTTCGAAGATTCGAACACACGTTTGAATGGGACTTCGCCATTGCAGCCGGAGACTAATTCCTGTTCGAAGATTCGAACACACGTTTGAACGGGACTTCGCCATTGCAGCCGGAGACTAATTCCCGTTCGAAGATTCGAACACACGTTTGAACGGGACTTCGACATTGCAGCTGGAGACTAATTCCCGTTCGAAGATTCGAACGCACGTTTGAACGGGACTTCGACATTGCAGCTGGAGACTAATTCCCGTTCGAAGATTCAAACGCACGTTTGAACGGGACTTCGCCATTGCAGCCGGAGACTAATTCCCGTTCGAAGATTCGAACACACGTTTGAATGGGACTTCGCCATTGCAGCCGGAGACTAATTCCCGTTCGAAGATTCGAACACACTTTTGAACGGGACTTCGCCATTGCAGCCGGAGACTAATTCCCGTACGAAGATTTGAACACACGTTTGAACGGGACTTCGCCATTGCAGCCGGAGACTAATTCCCGTTCGAAGATTCGAACACACGTTTGAACGGGACTTCGCCATTGCATCCGGAGACTAATTCCCGTTCGAAGATTCGAACACACGTTTGAACGGGAGTTCGCAATTGCAGCCGGAGACTAATTCCCGTTCGAAGATTCGAACACACGTTTGAACGGGACTTCGCCATTGCAGCCGGAGACTAATTCCCGTTCGAAGATTCGAGCACACGTTTGAACGGGACTTCGCCACTGCAGCCGGAGACTAATTCCCGTTCGAAGATTCGAACACACGTTTGAACGGGACTTCGCCACTGCAGCCGGAGACTAATTCCCGTTCGAAGATTCGAACACACGTTTGAACGGACTTCGCCATTGCAGCCGGAGACTAATTCCCGTTCGAAGATTCGAACACACGTTTGAACGGGACTTCGCCATTGCATCCGGAGACTAATTCCCGTTCGAAGATTCGAACACACGTTTGAACGGGACTTCGCCATTGCAGCCGGAGACTTCGCCATTGCAGCCGGAGACTAATTCCCGTTCGAAGATTCGAACACACGTTTGAACAGGACTTCGCCATTGCAGCCGGAGACTAATTCCCGTTCGAAGATTCGAACACACGTTTGAACGGGACTTCGCCATTGCAGCCGGAGACTAATTCCCGTTCGAAGATTCGAACACACGTTTGAACGGGACTTCGCCATTGCAGCTAGAGACCAATTCCCGTTCGAAGATTCGAACACACGTTTGAACGGGACTTCGCCACTGCAGCCGGAGACTAATTCCCGTTCGAAGATTCGAACACACGTTTGAACGGACTTCGCCATTGCAGCCGGAGAATAATTCCCGTTCGAAGATTCGAACACACGTTTGAACGGGACTTCGCCATTGCAGCCGGAGACTAATTCCCGTTCGAAGATTCGAACACACGTTTGAACGGGACTTCGCCATTGCAGCCGGAGACTAATTCCCGTTCGAAGATTCGAACACACGTTTGAACGGGACTTCGCCATTGCAGCCGGAGACTAATTCCCGTTCGAAGATTCGAACACACGTTTGAACGGGACATCGCCATTGCAGCCGGAGACTAATTCCCGTTCGAAGATTCGAACACACGTTTGAACGGGACTTCGCCATTGCAGCCGGAGACTAATTCCCGTTCGAAGATTCGAACACACGTTTGAACGGGACTTCGCCATTGCAGCCAGAGACTAATTCCCGTTCGAAGATTCGAACACACGTTTGAACGGGACTTCGCCATTGCAGCCGGAGACTAATTCCCGTTCGAAGATTCGAACACACGTTTGAACAGGACTTTGCCATTGCAGCCGGAGACTAATTCCCGTTCGAAGATTCGAACACACGTTTGAACGGGACTTCGCCATTGCAGCCGGAGACTAATTCCCGTTCGAAGATTCGAACACACGTTGGAACGGGACTTCGCCATTGCAGCTAGAGACTAATTCCCGTTCGAAGATTCGAACACACGTTTGAACGGGACTTCGCCATTGCAGCCGGAGACTAATTCCCGTTCGAAGATTCGACCACACGTTTGAACGGGACTTCGCCATTGCAGCCGGAGACTAATTCCCATTCGAAGATTCGAACACACGTTTGAACGGGACTTCGCCATTGCAGCCTGAGACTAATTCCCGTTCGAAGATTCGAACACACGTTTGAACGGGACTTCGCCACTGCAGCCGGAGACTAATTCCCGTTCGAAGATTCGAACGCACGTTTGAACGGGACTTCGCCATTGCAGCCGGAGACTAATTCCCGTTCGAAGATTCGAACGCACGTTTGAACGGGACTTCGCCATTGCAGACGGAGACTAATTCCCGTTCGAAGATTCGAACACACGTTTGAACGGGGCTTCGCCACTGAAACCGGAGACTAATTCCCGTTCGAAGATTCGAACACACATTTGAACGGGACTTCGCCATTGCAGCCGGAGACTAATTCCCGTTCGAAGATTCGAACACACGTTTGAACGGGACTTCGCCACTGCAGCCGGAGACTAATTCCCGTTCGAAGATTCGAACACACGTTTGAACGGGACTTCGCCACTGCAGCCGGAGACTAATTCCCGTTCGAAGATTCGAACACACGTTTGAACGGGACTTCGCCATTGCAGCCGGAGACTAATTCCCGTTCGAAGATTCGAACACACGTTTGAACGGGACTTCGCCATTGCAGCCGGAGACTAATTCCCGTTCGAAGGTTTGAACACACGTTTGAACGGGACTACGCCATTGCATCCGGAGACTAATTCCCGTTCGAAGATTCGAACACACGTTTGAACGGGACTTCGCCATTGCAGCCGGAGACTAATTCCCGTTCGAAGATTCGAACACACGTTTGAACGGGACTTCGCCATTGCAGCCGGAGACTAATTCCCGTTCGAAGATTCGAACACACGTTTGAACGGGAGTTCGCAATTGCAGCTGGAGACTAATTCCCGTTCGAAGATTCGAACACACGTTTGAACGGGACTTCGCCATTGCAGCCGGAGACTAATTCCCGTTCGAAGATTCGAGCACACGTTTGAACGGGACTTCGCCACTGCAGCCGGAGACTAATTCCCGTTCGAAGATTCGAACACACGTTTGAACGGGACTTCGCCACTGCAGCCGGAGACTAATTCCCGTTCGAAGATTCGAACACACGTTTGAACGGACTTCGCCATTGCAGCCGGAGACTAATTCCCGTTCGAAGATTCGAACACACGTTTGAACGGGACTTCGCCATTGCAGCCGGAGACTAATTCCCGTTCGAAGATTCGAACACACGTTTGAACGGGACTTCGCCATTGCAGCCGGAGACTTCGCCATTGCAGCCGGAGACTAATTCCCGTTCGAAGATTCGAACACAGGTTTGAACAGGACTTCGCCATTGCAGCCGGAGACTAATTCCCGTTCGAAGATTCGAACACACGTTTGAACGGGACTTCGCCATTGCAGCCGGAGACTAATTCCCGTTCGAAGATTCGAACACACGTTTGAACGGGACTTCGCCATTGCAGCTAGAGACCAATTCCCGTTCGAAGATTCGAACACACGTTTGAACGGGACTTCGCCACTGCAGCCGGAGACTAATTCCCGTTCGAAGATTCGAACACACGTTTGAACGGACTTCGCCATTGCAGCCAGAGAATAATTCCCGTTCGAAGATTCGAACACACGTTTGAACGGGACTTCGCCATTGCAGCCGGAGACTAATTCCCGTTCGAAGATTCGAACACACGTTTGAACGGGACTTCGCCATTGCAGCCGGAGACTAATTCCCGTTCGAAGATTCGAACACACGTTTGAACGGGACTTCGCCATTGCAGCCGGAGACTAATTCCCGTTCGAAGATTCGAACACACGTTTGAACGGGACTTCGCCATTGCAGCCGGAGACTAATTCCCGTTCGAAGATTCGAACACACGTTTGAACGGGACTTCGCCATTGCAGCCGGAGACTAATTCCCGTTCGAAGATTCGAACACACGTTTGAACGGGACTTCGCCATTGCAGCCAAAGACTAATTCCCGTTCGAAGATTCGAACACACGTTTGAACGGGACTTCGCCATTGCAGCCGGAGACTTCGCCATTGCAGCCGGAGACTAATTCCCGTTCGAAGATTCGAACACACGTTTGAACAGGACTTTGCCATTGCAGCCGGAGACTAATTCCCGTTCGAAGATTCGAACACACGTTTGAACGGGACTTCGCCATTGCAGCCGGAGACTAATTCCCGTTCGAAGATTCGAACACACGTTGGAACGGGACTTCGCCATTGCAGCTAGAGACTAATTCCCGTTCGAAGATTCGAACACACGTTTGAACGGGACTTCGCCATTGCAGCCGGAGACTAATTCCCGTTCGAAGATTCGACCACACGTTTGAACGGGACTTCGCCATTGCAGCCGGAGACTAATTCCCATTCGAAGATTCGAACACACGTTTGAACGGGACTTCGCCATTGCAGCCTGAGACTAATTCCCGTTCGAAGATTCGAACACACGTTTGAACGGGACTTCGCCATTGCAGCCGGAGACTAATTCCCGTTCGAAGATTCGACCACACGTTTGAACGGGACTTCGCCATTGCAGCCGGAGACTAATTCCCATTCGAAGATTCGAACACACGTTTGAACGGGACTTCGCCACTGCAGCCGGAGACTAAATCCCGTTCGAAGATTCGAACACACGTTTGAACGGGACTTTGCCATTGTAGCCGGAGACTAATTCCCGTTCGAATATTCGAACACACGTTTGAACGGGACTTCGCCATTGCAGCCGGAGACTAATTCCTGTTCGAAGATTCGAACACACGTTTGAACGGGACTTCGCCACTGCAGCCGGAGACTAATTCCCGTTCGAAGATTCGAACACACGTTTGAACGGGACTTCGCCACTGCAGCCGGAGACTAATTCCCGTTCGAAGATTCGAACACACGTTTGAACGGGACTTCGCCATTGCAGCCGGAGACTAATTCCCGTTCGAAGATTCGAACACACGTTTGAACGGGACTTCGCCATTGCAGCCGGAGACTAATTCCCGTTCGAAGGTTTGAACACACGTTTGAACGGGACTACGCCATTGCATCCGGAGACTAATTCCCGTTCGAAGATTCGAACACACGTTTGAACGGGACTTCGCCATTGCAGCCGGAGACTAATTCCCGTTCGAAGATTCGAACACACGTTTGAACGGGACTTCGCCATTGCAGCCGGAGACTAATTCCCGTTCGAAGATTCGAACACACGTTTGAACGGGAGTTCGCAATTGCAGCTGGAGACTAATTCCCGTTCGAAGATTCGAACACACGTTTGAACGGGACTTCGCCATTGCAGCCGGAGACTAATTCCCGTTCGAAGATTCGAGCACACGTTTGAACGGGACTTCGCCACTGCAGCCGGAGACTAATTCCCGTTCGAAGATTCGAACACACGTTTGAACGGGACTTCGCCACTGCAGCCGGAGACTAATTCCCGTTCGAAGATTCGAACACACGTTTGAACGGACTTCGCCATTGCAGCCGGAGACTAATTCCCGTTCGAAGATTCGAACACACGTTTGAACGGGACTTCGCCATTGCAGCCGGAGACTAATTCCCGTTCGAAGATTCGAACACACGTTTGAACGGGACTTCGCCATTGCAGCCGGAGACTTCGCCATTGCAGCCGGAGACTAATTCCCGTTCGAAGATTCGAACACAGGTTTGAACAGGACTTCGCCATTGCAGCCGGAGACTAATTCCCGTTCGAAGATTCGAACACACGTTTGAACGGGACTTCGCCATTGCAGCCGGAGACTAATTCCCGTTCGAAGATTCGAACACACGTTTGAACGGGACTTCGCCATTGCAGCTAGAGACCAATTCCCGTTCGAAGATTCGAACACACGTTTGAACGGGACTTCGCCACTGCAGCCGGAGACTAATTCCCGTTCGAAGATTCGAACACACGTTTGAACGGACTTCGCCATTGCAGCCGGAGAATAATTCCCGTTCGAAGATTCGAACACACGTTTGAACGGGACTTCGCCATTGCAGCCGGAGACTAATTCCCGTTCGAAGATTCGAACACACGTTTGAACGGGACTTCGCCATCGCAGCCGGAGACTAATTCCCGTTCGAAGATTCGAACACACGTTTGAACGGGACTTCGCCATTGCAGCCGGAGACTAATTCCCGTTCGAAGATTCGAACACACGTTTGAACGGGACTTCGCCATTGCAGCCGGAGACTAATTCCCGTTCGAAGATTCGAACACACGTTTGAACGGGACTTCGCCATTGCAGCCGGAGACTAATTCCCGTTCGAAGATTCGAACACACGTTTGAACGGGACTTCGCCATTGCAGCCAAAGACTAATTCCCGTTCGAAGATTCGAACACACGTTTGAACGGGACTTCGCCATTGCAGCCGGAGACTTCGCCATTGCAGCCGGAGACTAATTCCCGTTCGAAGATTCGAACACACGTTTGAACAGGACTTTGCCATTGCAGCCGGAGACTAATTCCCGTTCGAAGATTCGAACACACGTTTGAACGGGACTTCGCCATTGCAGCCGGAGACTAATTCCCGTTCGAAGATTCGAACACACGTTGGAACGGGACTTCGCCATTGCAGCTAGAGACTAATTCCCGTTCGAAGATTCGAACACACGTTTGAACGGGACTTCGCCATTGCAGCCGGAGACTAATTCCCGTTCGAAGATTCGACCACACGTTTGAACGGGACTTCGCCATTGCAGCCGGAGACTAATTCCCATTCGAAGATTCGAACACACGTTTGAACGGGACTTCGCCATTGCAGCCTGAGACTAATTCCCGTTCGAAGATTCGAACACACGTTTGAACGGGACTTCGCCATTGCAGCCGGAGACTAATTCCCGTTCGAAGATTCGACCACACGTTTGAACGGGACTTCGCCATTGCAGCCGGAGACTAATTCCCATTCGAAGATTCGAACACACGTTTGAACGGGACTTCGCCACTGCAGCCGGAGACTAAATCCCGTTCGAAGATTCGAACACACGTTTGAACGGGACTTTGCCATTGTAGCCGGAGACTAATTCCCGTTCGAATATTCGAACACACGTTTGAACGGGACTTCGCCATTGCAGCCGGAGACTAATTCCCGTTCGAAGATTCGAACACACGTTTGAACGGGACTTCGCCATTGTAGCCGGAGACTAATTCCCGTTCGAATATTCGAACACACGTTTGAACGGGACTTCGCCATTGCAGCCGGAGACTAATTCCCGTTCGAAGATTCGAACGCACGTTTGAACGGGACTTCGCCATTGCAGCCGGAGACTAATTCCCGTTCGAAGATTCGAACACACGTTTGAACGGGACTTCGCCATTGCAGACGGAGACTAATTCCCGTTCGAAGATTCGAACACACGTTTGAACGGGGTTTCGCCACTGAAACCGGAGACTAATTCCCGTTCGAAGATTCGAACACACATTTGAACGGGACTTCGCCATTGCAGCCGGAGACTAATTCCCGTTCGAAGATTCGAACACACGTTTGAACGGGACTTCGCCACTGCAGCCGGAGACTAATTCCCGTTCGAAGATTCGAACACACGTTTGAACGGGACTTCGCCACTGCAGCCGGAGACTAATTCCCGTTCGAAGATTCGAACACACGTTTGAACGGGACTTCGCCATTGCAGCCGGAGACTAATTCCCGTTCGAAGATTCGAACACACGTTTGAACGGGACTTCGCCATTGCAGCCGGAGACTAATTCCCGTTCGAAGGTTTGAACACACGTTTGAACGGGACTACGCCATTGCATCCGGAGACTAACTCCCGTTCGAAGATTCGAACACACGTTTGAACGGGACTTCGCCATTGCATCCGGAGACTAATTCCCGTTCGAAGATTCGAACACACGTTTAAACGGGAGTTCGCAATTGCAGCCGGAGACTAATTCCCGTTCGAAGATTCGAACACACGTTTGAACGGGACTTCGCCATTGCAGCCGGAGACTAATTCCCGTTCGAAGATTCGAACACACGTTTGAACGGGACTTCGCCATTGCAGCCGGAGACTAATTCCCGTTCGAAGATTCGAACACACGTTTGAACGGACTTCGCCATTGCAGCCGGAGACTAATTCCCGTTCGAAGATTCGAACACACGTTTGAACGGGACTTCGCCATTGCAGCCGAAGACTAATTCCCGTTCGAAGATTCGAACACACGTTTGAACGGGACTTCGCCATTGCAGCCGGAGACTTCGCCATTGCAGCCGGAGACTAATTCCCGTTCGAAGATTCGAACACACGTTTGAACAGGACTTCGCCATTGCAGCCGGAGACTAATTCCCGTTCGAAGATTCGAACACACGTTTGAACGGGACTTCGCCATTGCAGCCGGAGACTAATTCCCGTTTGAAGATTCGAACACACGTTTGAACGGGACTTCGCCATTGCAGCTAGAGACTAATTCCCGTTCGAAGATTCGAACACACGTTTGAACGGGACTTCGCCACTGCAGCCGGAGACTAATTCCCGTTCGAAGATTCGAACACACGTTTGAACGGACTTCGCCATTGCAGCCGGAGAATAATTCCCGTTCGAAGATTCGAACACACGTTTGAACGGGACTTCGCCATTGCAGCCAGAGACTAATTCCCGTTCGAAGATTCAAACACACGTTTGAACGGGACTTCGCCATTGCAGCCGGAGACTAATTCCCGTTCGAAGATTCGAACACACGTTTGAACGGGACTTCGCCATTGCAGCCGGAGACTAATTCCCGTTCGAAGATTCGAACACACGTTTGAACGGGACTTCGCCATTGCAGCCGGAGACTAATTCCCGTTCGAAGATTCGAACACACGTTTGAACGGGACTTCGCCATTGCAGCCGGAGACTAATTCCCGTTCGAAGATTCGAACACACGTTTGAACGGGACTTCGCATTGCAGCCGGAGACTTCGCCATTGCAGCCGGAGACTAATTCCCGTTCGAAGATTCGAACACACGTTTGAACAGGACTTCGCCATTGCAGCCGGAGACTAATTCCCGTTCGAAGATTCGAACACACGTTTGAACGGGACTTCGCCATTGCAGCCGGAGACTAATTCCCGTTCGAAGATTCGAACACACGTTTGAACGGGACTTCGCCATTGCAGCTAGAGACTAATTCCCGTTCGAAGATTCGAACACACGTTTGAACGGACTTCGCCATTGCAGCCGGAGACTAATTCCCGTTCGAAGATTCGAACACACGTTTGAACGGGACTTCGCCATTGCAGCCGGAGACTAATTCCCGTTCGAAGATTCGAACACACGTTTGAACGGGACTTCGCCATTGCAGCCGGAGACTTCGCCATTGCAGCCGGAGACTAATTCCCGTTCGAAGATTCGAACACACGTTTGAACCGGACTTCGCCATTGCAGCCGGAGACTAATTCCCGTTCGAAGATTCGAACACACGTTTGAACGGGACTTCGCCATTGCAGCCGGAGACTAATTCCCGTTCGAAGATTCGAACACACGTTTGAACAGGACTTCGCCATTGTGGCCGGAGACTAATTCCCGTTCGAAGATTCGAACACACGTTTGAACGGGACTTCGCCATTGCAGCCGGAGACTAATTCCCGTTCGAAGATTCGAACACACGTTTGAACGGGACTTCGCCATTGCAGCCGGAGACTAATTCCCGTTCGAAGATTCGAATACACGTTTGAACGGGACTTCGCCATTGCAGCCGGAGACTTCGCCATTGCAGCCGGAGACTAATTCCCGTTCGAAGATTCGAACACACGTTTGAACAGGACTTTGCCATTGCAGCCGGAGACTAATTCCCGTTCGAAGATTCGAACACACGTTTGAACGGGACTTCGCCATTGCAGCCGGAGACTAATTCCCGTTCGAAGATTCGAACACACGTTTGAACGGGACTTCGCCATTGCAGCCAGAGACTAATTCCCGTTCGAAGATTCGAACACACGTTTGAACGGGACTTCGCCATTGCAGCCGGAGACTAATTCCCGTTCGAAGATTCGACCACACGTTTGAACGGGACTTCGCCATTGCAGCCGGAGACTAATTCCCATTCGAAGATTCGAACACACGTTTGAACGGGACTTCGCCATTGCAGCCTGAGACTAATTCCCGTTCGAAGATTCGAACACACGTTTGAACGGGACTTCGCCATTGCAGCCGGAGACTTCGCCATTGCAGCCGGAGACTAATTCCCATTCGAAGATTCGAACACACGTTTGAACGGGGCTTCGCCACTGAAACCGGAGACTAATTCCCGTTCGAAGATTCGAACACACATTTGAACGGGACTTCGCCATTGCAGCCGGAGACTAATTCCCGTTCGAAGATTCGAACACACGTTTGAACGGGACTTCGCCACTGCAGCCGGAGACTAATTCCCGTTCGAAGATTCGAACACACGTTTGAACGGGACTTCGCCACTGCAGCCGGAGACTAATTCCCGTTCGAAGATTCGAACACACGTTTGAACGGGACTTCGCCATTGCAGCTAGAGACTAATTCCCGTTCGAAGATTCGAACACACGTTTGAACGGGACTTCGCCATTGCAGCCGGAGACTAATTCCCGTTCGAAGGTTTGAACACACGTTTGAACGGGACTACGCCATTGCATCCGGAGACTAATTCCCGTTCGAAGATTCGAACACACGTTTGAACGGGACTTCGCCATTGCATCCGGAGACTAATTCCCGTTCGAAGATTCGAACACACGTTTAAACGGGAGTTCGCAATTGCAGCCGGAGACTAATTCCCGTTCGAAGATTCGAACACACGTTTGAACGGGACTTCGCCATTGCAGCCGGAGACTAATTCCCGTTCGAAGATTCGAACACACGTTTGAACGGGACTTCGCCATTGCAGCCGAAGACTAATTCCCGTTCGAAGATTCGAACACACGTTTGAACGGGACTTCGCCATTGCAGCCGGAGACTTCGCCATTGCAGCCGGAGACTAATTCCCGTTCGAAGATTCGAACACACGTTTGAACAGGACTTCGCCATTGCAGCCGGAGACTAATTCCCGTTCGAAGATTCGAACACACGTTTGAACGGGACTTCGCCATTGCAGCCGGAGACTAATTCCCGTTCGAAGATTCGAACACACGTTTGAACGGGACTTCGCCATTGCAGCTAGAGACTAATTCCCGTTCGAAGATTCGAACACACGTTTGAACGGGACTTCGCCACTGCAGCCGGAGACTAATTCCCGTTCGAAGATTCGAACACACGTTTGAACGGACTTCGCCATTGCAGCCGGAGAATAATTCCCGTTCGAAGATTCGAACACACGTTTGAACGGGACTTCGCCATTGCAGCCGGAGACTAATTCCCGTTCGAAGATTGAAACACACGTTTGAACGGGACTTCGCCATTGCAGCCGGAGACTAATTCCCGTTCGAAGATTCGAACACACGTTTGAACGGGACTTCGCCATTGCAGCCGGAGACTAATTCCCGTTCGAAGATTCGAACACACGTTTGAACGGGACTTCGCCATTGCAGCCGGAGACTAATTCCCGTTCGAAGATTCGAACACACGTTTGAACGGGACTTCGCCATTGCAGCCGGAGACTAATTCCCGTTCGAAGATTCGAACACACGTTTGAACGGGACTTCGCATTGCAGCCGGAGACTTCGCCATTGCAGCCGGAGACTAATTCCCGTTCGAAGATTCGAACACACGTTTGAACAGGACTTCGCCATTGCAGCCGGAGACTAATTCCCGTTCGAAGATTCGAACACACGTTTGAACGGGACTTCGCCATTGCAGCCGGAGACTAATTCCCGTTCGAAGATTCGAACACATGTTTGAACGGGACTTCGCCATTGCAGCTAGAGACTAATTCCCGTTCGAAGATTCGAACACACGTTTGAACGGGACTTCGCCACTGCAGCCGGAGACTAATTCCCGTTCGAAGATTCGAACACACGTTTGAACGGACTTCGCCATTGCAGCCGGAGACTAATTCCCGTTCGAAGATTCGAACACTCGTTTGAACGGGACTTCGCCATTGCAGCCGGAGACTAATTCCCGTTCGAAGATTCGAACACACGTTTGAACGGGACTTCGCTATTGCAGCCGGAGACTAATTCCCGTTCGAAGATTCGAACACACGTTTGAACGGGACTTCGCCATTGCAGCCGGAGACTAATTCCCGTTCGAAGATTCGAACACACGTTTGAACGGAACATCGCCATTGCAGCCGGAGACTAATTCCCGTTCGAAGATTCGAACACACGTTTGAACGGGACTTCGCCATTGCAGCCGGAGACTTCGCCATTGCAGCCGGAGACTAATTCCCGTTCGAAGATTCGAACACACGTTTGAACAGGACTTCGCCATTGCAGCCGGAGACTAATTCCCGTTCGAAGATTCGAACACACGTTTGAACGGGACTTCGCCATTGCAGCCGGAGACTAATTCCCGTTCGAAGATTCGAACACACGTTTGAACGGGACTTCGCCATTGCAGCCGGAGACTAATTCCCGTTCGAAGATTCGAACACACGTTTGAACGGGACTTCGCCATTGCAGCCGGAGACTTCGCCATTGCAGCCGGAGACTAATTCCCGTTCGAAGATTCGAACACACGTTTGAACAGGACTTTGCCATTGCAGCCGGAGACTAATTCCCGTTCGAAGATTCGAACACACGTTTGAACGGGACTTCGCCATTGCAGCCGGAGACTAATTCCCGTTAGAAGATTCGAACACACGTTTGAACGGGACTTCGCCATTGCAGCCGGAGACTAATTCCCGTTCGAAGATTCGACCACACGTTTGAACGGGACTTCGCCATTGCAGCCGGAGACTAATTCCCATTCGAAGATTCGAACACACGTTTGAACGGGACTTCGCCATTGCAGCCTGAGACTAATTCCCGTTCGAAGATTCGAACACACGTTTGAACGGGACTTCACCATTGCAGCTAGAGACTAATTCCCGTTCGAAGATTCGAACACACGTTTGAACGGGACTTCGCCATTGCAGCTGGAGACTAATTCCCGTTCGAAGATTCGAACACACGTTTGAACGGGACTTCGACATTGCAGCTGGAGACTAATTCCCGTTCGAAGATTCGAACACACGTTTGAACGGGACTTCGACATTGCAGCTGGAGACTAATTCCCGTTCGAAGATTCGAACACACGTTTGAACGGGACTTCGACATTGCAGCTGGAGACTAATTCCCGTTCGAAGATTCGAACACACGTTTGAACGGGACTTCGCCACTGCAGCCGGAGACTAAATCCCGTTCGAAGATTCGAACACACGTTTGAACGGGACTTTGCCATTGTAGCCGGAGACTAATTCCCGTTCGAAGATTCGAACACACGTTTGAACGGGACTTCGCCATTGCAGCCGGAGACTAATTCCCGTTCGAAGATTCGAACACACGTTTGAACGGGACTACGCCATTGCATCCGGAGACTAATTCCCGTTCGAAGATTCGAACACACGTTTGAACGGGACTTCGCCATTGCATCCGGAGACTAATTCCCGTTCGAAGATTCGAACACACGTTTGAACGGGAGTTCGCAATTGCAGCCGGAGACTAATTCCCGTTCGAAGATTCGAACACACGTTTGAACGGGACTTCGCCATTGCAGCCGGAGACTAATTCCCGTTCGAAGATTCGAGCACACGTTTGAACGGGACTTCGCCACTGCAGCCGGAGACTAATTCCCGTTCGAAGATTCAAACACACGTTTGAACGGACTTTGCCATTGCAGCCGGAGACTAATTCCCGTTCGAAGATTCGAACACACGTTTGAACGGGTATTCGCCATTGCAGCCGGAGACTAATTCCCGTTCGAAGATTCGAACACACGTTTGAACGGGACTTCGCCATTGCAGCCGGAGACTAATTCCCATTCGAAGATTCGAACACACGTTTGATCGGGACTTCGCCATTGCAGCCGGAGACTAATTCCCGTTCGAAGATTCGAACACACGTTTGAACGGGACTTCGCCATTGCAGCCGGAGACTTCGCCATTGCAGCCGGAGACTAATTCCCGTTCGAAGATTCGAACACACGTTTGAACAGGACTTCGCCATTGCAGCCGGAGACTAATTCCCGTTCGAAGATTCGAACACACGTTTGAACAGGACTTCGCCATTGCAGCCGGAGACTAATTCCCGTTCGAAGATTCGAACACACGTTTGAACGGGACTTCGCCATTGCAGCTAGAGACTAATTCCCGTTCGAAGATTCGAACACACGTTTGAACGGGACTTCGCCATTGCAGCCGGAGACTAATTCCCGTTCGAAGATTCGACCACACGTTTGAACGGGACTTCGCCATTGCAGCCGGAGACTAATTCCCATTCGAAGATTCGAACACACGTTTGAACGGGACTTCGCCATTGCAGCCTGAGACTAATTCCCGTTCGAAGATTCGAACACACGTTTGAACGGGACTTCGCCATTGCAGCCGGAGACTAATTCCCGTTCGAAGATTCGAACACACGTTTGAACGGGACTTCGCCATTGCAGCCGGAGACTAATTCCCGTTCGAAGATTCGAACACACGTTTGAACGGGACTTCGCCATTGCAGCCGGAGACTAATTCCCGTTCGAAGATTCGAACACACGTTTGAACGGGACTTCGCCATTGCAGCCGGAGACTAATTCCCGTTCGAAGATTCGAACACACGTTTGAACGGGACTTCGCCATTGCAGCCGGAGACTAATTCCCGTTCGAAGATTCGAACACACGTTTGAACGGGACTTCGCCATTGCAGCCAGAGACTAATTCCCGTTCGAAGATTCGAACACACGTTTGAACGGGACTTCGCCATTGCAGCCGGAGACTAATTCCCGTTCGAAGATTCGAACACACGTTTGAATGGGACTTCGCCATTGCAGCCGGAGACTAATTCCTGTTCGAAGATTCGAACACACGTTTGAACGGGACTTCGCCATTGCAGCCGGAGACTAATTCCCGTTCGAAGATTCGAACACACGTTTGAATGGGACTTCGCCATTGCAGCCGGAGACTAATTCCCGTTCGAAGATTCGAACACACGTTTGATCGGGACTTCGCCATTGCAGCCGGAGACTAATTCCCGTTCGAAGATTCGAACACACGTTTGAACGGGACTTCGCCATTGCAGCCGGCAACTAATTCCCGTTCGAAGATTCGAACACACGTTTGAACGGGACTTCGCCATTGCAGCCGGAGACTTCGCCATTGCAGCCGGAGACTAATTCCCGTTCGAAGATTCGAACACACGTTTGAACGGGACTTCGCCATTGCAGCCGGAGACTTCGCCATTGCAGCCGGAGACTAATTCCCGTTCGAAGATTCGAACACACGTTTGAACAGGACTTCGCCATTGCAGCCGGAGACTAATTCCCGTTCGAAGATTCGAACACACGTTTGAACAGGACTTCGCCATTGCAGCCGGAGACTAATTCCCGTTCGAAGATTCGAACACACGTTTGAACGGGACTTCGCCATTGCAGCCGGAGACTAATTCCCGTTCGAAGATTCGAACACACGTTTGAACGGGACTTCGCCATTGCAGCCGGAGACTAATTCCCGTTCGAAGATTCGAACACACGTTTGAACGGGACTTCGCCATTGCAGCCGGAGACTTCGCCATTGCAGCCGGAGACTAATTCCCGTTCGAAGATTCGAACACACGTTTGAACAGGACTTCGCCATTGCAGCCGGAGACTAATTCCCGTTCGAAGATTCGAACACACGTTTGAACGGGACTTCGCCATTGCAGCCGGAGACTAATTCCCGTTCGAAGATTCGAACACACGTTTGAACGGGACTTCGCCATTGCAGCCGGAGACTAATTCCCGTTCGAAGATTCGAACACACGTTTGAACGGGACTTCGCCATTGCAGCCGGAGACTTCGCCATTGCAGCCGGAGACTAATTCCCGTTCGAAGATTCGAACACACGTTTGAACAGGACTTTGCCATTGCAGCCGGAGACTAATTCCCGTTCGAAGATTCGAACACACGTTTGAACGGGACTTCGCCATTGCAGCTAGAGACTAATTCCCGTTCGAAGATTCGAACACACGTTTGAACGGGACTTCGCCATTGCAGCCGGAGACTAATTCCCGTTCGAAGATTCGACCACACGTTTGAACGGGACTTCGCCATTGCAGCCGGAGACTAATTCCCATTCGAAGATTCGAACACACGTTTGAACGGGACTTCGCCATTGCAGCCTGAGACTAATTCCCGTTCGAAGATTCGAACACACGTTTGAACGGGACTTCGCCATTGCAGCCGGAGACTAATTCCCGTTCGAAGATTCGAACATACGTTTGAACGGGACTTCGCCATTGCAGCCGGAGACTAATTCCCGTTCGAAGATTCGAACACACGTTTGAACGGGACTTCGCCATTGCAGCCGGAGACTAATTCCCGTTCGAAGATTCGAACACACGTTTGAACGGGACTTCGCCATTGCAGCTGGAGACTAATTCCCGTTCGAAGATTCGAACACACGTTTGAACGGGACTTCGACATTGCAGCTGGAGACTAATTCCCGTTCGAAGATTCGAACACACGTTTGAACGGGACTTCGACATTGCAGCTGGAGACTAATTCCCGTTCGAAGATTCGAACACACGTTTGAACGGGACTTCGACATTGCAGCTGGAGACTAATTCCCGTTCGAAGATTCGAACACACGTTTGAACGGGACTTCGCCACTGCAGCCGGAGACTAAATCCCGTTCGAAGATTCGAACACACGTTTGAACGGGACTTTGCCATTGTAGCCGGAGACTAATTCCCGTTCGAAGATTCGAACACACGTTTGAACGGGACTTCGCCATTGCAGCCGGAGACTAATTCCCGTTCGAAGATTCGAACACACGTTTGAACGGGACTACGCCATTGCATCCGGAGACTAATTCCCGTTCGAATATTCGAACACACGTTTGAACGGGACTTTGCCATTGCATCCGGAGACTAATTCCCGTTCGAAGATTCGAACACACGTTTGAACGGGAGTTCGCAATTGCAGCCGGAGACTAATTCCCGTTCGAAGATTCGAACACACGTTTGAACGGGACTTCGCCATTGCAGCCGGAGACTAATTCCCGTTCGAAGATTCGAGCACACGTTTGAACGGGACTTCGCCACTGCAGCCGGAGACTAATTCCCGTTCGAAGATTCGAACACACGTTTGAACGGACTTTGCCATTGCAGCCGGAGACTAATTCCCGTTCGAAGATTCGAACACACGTTTGAACGGGACTTCGCCATTGCAGCCGGAGACTAATTCCCGTTCGAAGATTCGAACACACGTTTGATCGGGACTTCGCCATTGCAGCCGGAGACTAATTCCCGTTCGAAGATTCGAACACACGTTTGAACGGGACTTCGCCATTGCAGCCGGAGACTTCGCCATTGCAGCCGGAGACTAATTCCCGTTCGAAGATTCGAACACACGTTTGAACAGGACTTCGCCATTGCAGCCGGAGACTAATTCCCGTTCGAAGATTCGAACACACGTTTGAACAGGACTTCGCCATTGCAGCCGGAGACTAATTCCCGTTCGAAGATTCGAACACACGTTTGAACGGGACTTCGCCATTGCAGCCGGAGACTAATTCCCGTTCGAAGATTCGAACACACGTTTGAACGGGACTTCGCCATTGCAGCCGGAGACTAATTCCCGTTCGAAGATTCGAACACACGTTTGAACGGGACTTCGCCATTGCAGCCGGAGACTTCGCCATTGCAGCCGGAGACTAATTCCCGTTCGAAGATTCGAACACACGTTTGAACAGGACTTCGCCATTGCAGCCGGAGACTAATTCCCGTTCGAAGATTCGAACACACGTTTGAACGGGACTTCGCCATTGCAGCCGGAGACTAATTCCCGTTCGAAGATTCGAACACACGTTTGAACGGGACTTCGCCATTGCAGCCGGAGACTAATTCCCGTTCGAAGATTCGAACACACGTTTGAACGGGACTTCGCCATTGCAGCCGGAGACTTCGCCATTGCAGCCGGAGACTAATTCCCGTTCGAAGATTCGAACACACGTTTGAACAGGACTTTGCCATTGCAGCCGGAGACTAATTCCCGTTCGAAGATTCGAACACACGTTTGAACGGGACTTCGCCATTGCAGCTAGAGACTAATTCCCGTTCGAAGATTCGAACACACGTTTGAACGGGACTTCGCCATTGCAGCCGGAGACTAATTCCCGTTCGAAGATTCGAACACACGTTTGAACGGGACTTCGCCATTGCAGCCGGAGACTAATTCCCGTTCGAAGATTCGAACACACGTTTGAATGGGACTTCGCCATTGCAGCCGGAGACTAATTCCTGTTCGAAGATTCGAACACACGTTTGAACGGGACTTCGCCATTGCAGCCGGAGACTAATTCCCGTTCGAAGATTCGAACACACGTTTGAATGGGACTTCGCCATTGCAGCCGGAGACTAATTCCCGTTCGAAGATTCGAACACACGTTTGATCGGGACTTCGCCATTGCAGCCGGAGACTAATTCCCGTTCGAAGATTCGAACACACGTTTGAACGGGACTTCGCCATTGCAGCCGGCAACTAATTCCCGTTCGAAGATTCGAACACACGTTTGAACGGGACTTCGCCATTGCAGCCGGAGACTTCGCCATTGCAGCCGGAGACTAATTCCCGTTCGAAGATTCGAACACACGTTTGAACGGGACTTCGCCATTGCAGCCGGAGACTTCGCCATTGCAGCCGGAGACTAATTCCCGTTCGAAGATTCGAACACACGTTTGAACAGGACTTCGCCATTGCAGCCGGAGACTAATTCCCGTTCGAAGATTCGAACACACGTTTGAACAGGACTTCGCCATTGCAGCCGGAGACTAATTCCCGTTCGAAGATTCGAACACACGTTTGAACGGGACTTCGCCATTGCAGCCGGAGACTAATTCCCGTTCGAAGATTCGAACACACGTTTGAACGGGACTTCGCCATTGCAGCCGGAGACTAATTCCCGTTCGAAGATTCGAACACACGTTTGAACGGGACTTCGCCATTGCAGCCGGAGACTTCGCCATTGCAGCCGGAGACTAATTCCCGTTCGAAGATTCGAACACACGTTTGAACAGGACTTCGCCATTGCAGCCGGAGACTAATTCCCGTTCGAAGATTCGAACACACGTTTGAACGGGACTTCGCCATTGCAGCCGGAGACTAATTCCCGTTCGAAGATTCGAACACACGTTTGAACGGGACTTCGCCATTGCAGCCGGAGACTAATTCCCGTTCGAAGATTCGAACACACGTTTGAACGGGACTTCGCCATTGCAGCCGGAGACTTCGCCATTGCAGCCGGAGACTAATTCCCGTTCGAAGATTCGAACACACGTTTGAACAGGACTTTGCCATTGCAGCCGGAGACTAATTCCCGTTCGAAGATTCGAACACACGTTTGAACGGGACTTCGCCATTGCAGCTAGAGACTAATTCCCGTTCGAAGATTCGAACACACGTTTGAACGGGACTTCGCCATTGCAGCCGGAGACTAATTCCCGTTCGAAGATTCGACCACACGTTTGAACGGGACTTCGCCATTGCAGCCGGAGACTAATTCCCATTCGAAGATTCGAACACACGTTTGAACGGGACTTCGCCATTGCAGCCTGAGACTAATTCCCGTTCGAAGATTCGAACACACGTTTGAACGGGACTTCGCCATTGCAGCCGGAGACTAATTCCCGTTCGAAGATTCGAACATACGTTTGAACGGGACTTCGCCATTGCAGCCGGAGACTAATTCCCGTTCGAAGATTCGAACACACGTTTGAACGGGACTTCGCCATTGCAGCCGGAGACTAATTCCCGTTCGAAGATTCGAACACACGTTTGAACGGGACTTCGCCATTGCAGCTGGAGACTAATTCCCGTTCGAAGATTCGAACACACGTTTGAACGGGACTTCGACATTGCAGCTGGAGACTAATTCCCGTTCGAAGATTCGAACACACGTTTGAACGGGACTTCGACATTGCAGCTGGAGACTAATTCCCGTTCGAAGATTCGAACACACGTTTGAACGGGACTTCGACATTGCAGCTGGAGACTAATTCCCGTTCGAAGATTCGAACACACGTTTGAACGGGACTTCGCCACTGCAGCCGGAGACTAAATCCCGTTCGAAGATTCGAACACACGTTTGAACGGGACTTTGCCATTGTAGCCGGAGACTAATTCCCGTTCGAAGATTCGAACACACGTTTGAACGGGACTTCGCCATTGCAGCCGGAGACTAATTCCCGTTCGAAGATTCGAACACACGTTTGAACGGGACTACGCCATTGCATCCGGAGACTAATTCCCGTTCGAATATTCGAACACACGTTTGAACGGGACTTTGCCATTGCATCCGGAGACTAATTCCCGTTCGAAGATTCGAACACACGTTTGAACGGGAGTTCGCAATTGCAGCCGGAGACTAATTCCCGTTCGAAGATTCGAACACACGTTTGAACGGGACTTCGCCATTGCAGCCGGAGACTAATTCCCGTTCGAAGATTCGAGCACACGTTTGAACGGGACTTCGCCACTGCAGCCGGAGACTAATTCCCGTTCGAAGATTCGAACACACGTTTGAACGGACTTTGCCATTGCAGCCGGAGACTAATTCCCGTTCGAAGATTCGAACACACGTTTGAACGGGACTTCGCCATTGCAGCCGGAGACTAATTCCCGTTCGAAGATTCGAACACACGTTTGATCGGGACTTCGCCATTGCAGCCGGAGACTAATTCCCGTTCGAAGATTCGAACACACGTTTGAACGGGACTTCGCCATTGCAGCCGGAGACTAATTCCCGTTCGAAGATTCGAACACACGTTTGAACGGGACTTCGCCATTGCAGCCGGAGACTTCGCCATTGCAGCCGGAGACTAATTCCCGTTCGAAGATTCGAACACACGTTTGAACAGGACTTCGCCATTGCAGCCGGAGACTAATTCCCGTTCGAAGATTCGAACACACGTTTGAACGGGACTTCGCCATTGCAGCCGGAGACTAATTCCCGTTCGAAGATTCGAACACACGTTTGAACGGGACTTCGCCATTGCAGCTAGAGACTAATTCCCGTTCGAAGATTCGAACACACGTTTGAACGGGACTTCGCCATTGCAGCCGGAGACTAATTCCCGTTCGAAGATTCGACCACACGTTTGAACGGGACTTCGCCATTGCAGCCGGAGACTAATTCCCATTCGAAGATTCGAACACACGTTTGAACGGGACTTCGCCATTGCAGCCTGAGACTAATTCCCGTTCGAAGATTCGAACACACGTTTGAACGGGACTTCGCCATTGCAGCCGGAGACTAATTCCCGTTCGAAGATTCGACCACACGTTTGAACGGGACTTCGCCATTGCAGCCGGAGACTAATTCCCATTCGAAGATTCGAACACACGTTTGAACGGGACTTCGCCATTGCAGCCGGAGACTAATTCCCGTTCGAAGATTCGAACACACGTTTGAACGGGACTTCGCCATTGCAGCCGGAGACTAATTCCCGTTCGAAGATTCGAACACACGTTTGAACGGGACTTCGCCATTGCAGCCGGAGACTAATTCCCGTTCGAAGATTCGAACACACGTTTGAACGGGACTTCGCCATTGCAGCCGGAGACTAATTCCCGTTCGAAGATTCGAACACACGTTTGAACGGGACTTCGCCATTGCAGCCGGAGACTTCGCCATTGCAGCCGGAGACTAATTCCCGTTCGAAGATTCGAACACACGTTTGAACAGGACTTCGCCATTGCAGCCGGAGACTAATTCCCGTTCGAAGATTCGAACACACGTTTGAACGGGACTTCGCCATTGCAGCCGGAGACTAATTCCCGTTCGAAGATTCGAACACACGTTTGAACGGGACTTCGCCATTGCAGCTAGAGACTAATTCCCGTTCGAAGATTCGAACACACGTTTGAACGGGACTTCGCCATTGCAGCTAGAGACTAATTCCCGTTCGAAGATTCGAACACACGTTTGAACGGGACTTCGCCATTGCAGCCGGAGACTAATTCCCGTTCGAAGATTCGACCACACGTTTGAACGGGACTTCGCCATTGCAGCCGGAGACTAATT
Organism: Pelobates fuscus; assembly: GCF_036172605.1. NCBI lineage: Eukaryota > Metazoa > Chordata > Amphibia > Anura > Pelobatidae > Pelobates > Pelobates fuscus. The sequence continues at coordinate 239,536,180 of NC_086322.1, forward strand.
CCCATTCGAAGATTCGAACACACGTTTGAACGGGACTTCGCCATTGCAGCCTGAGACTAATTCCCGTTCGAAGATTCGAACACACGTTTGAACGGGACTTCGCCATTGCAGCCGGAGACTAATTCCCGTTCGAAGATTCGAACACACGTTTGAACGGGACTTCGCCATTGCAGCCGGAGACTAATTCCCGTTCGAAGATTCGAGCACACGTTTGAACGGGACTTCGCCATTGCAGCCGGAGACTAATTCCCGTTCGAAGATTCGAACACACGTTTGAACGGGACTTCGCCATTGCAGCCGGAGACTAATTCCCGTTCGAAGATTCGAACACACGTTTGAACGGGACTTCGCCATTGCAGCCAGAGACTAATTCCCGTTCGAAGATTCGAACACACGTTTGAACGGGACTTCGCCATTGCAGCCGGAGACTAATTCCCGTTCGAAGATTCGAACACACGTTTGAATGGGACTTCGCCATTGCAGCCGGAGACTAATTCCTGTTCGAAGATTCGAACACACGTTTGAACGGGACTTCGCCATTGCAGCCGGAGACTAATTCCCGTTCGAAGATTCGAACACACGTTTGAATGGGACTTCGCCATTGCAGCCGGAGACTAATTCCCGTTCGAAGATTCGAACACACTTTTGAACGGGACTTCGCCATTGCAGCCAGAGACTAATTCCCGTACGAAGATTTGAACACACGTTTGAACGGGACTTCGCCATTGCAGCCGGAGACTAATTCCCGTTCGAAGATTCGAACACACGTTTGAACGGGACTTCGCCATTGCAGCCGGAGACTAATTCTCGTTCAAATATTCGAACACACGTTTGAACGGGACTTCGCCATTGCAGCCGGAGACTAATTCCCGTTCGAAGATTCGAACACACGTTTGAACGGGACTTCGCCATTGCAGCCGGAGACTAATTCCCGTTCGAAGATTCGAACACACGTTTGAACGGGACTTCGCCATTGCAGCTAGAGACTAATTCCCGTTCAAAGATTCGAACACACGTTTGAACGGGACTTCGCCATTGCAGCCGGAGACTAATTCCCGTTCGAAGATTCGACCACATGTTTGAACGGGACTTCGCCATTGCAGCCGGAGACTAATTCCCATTCGAAGATTCGAACACACGTTTGAACGGGACTTCGCCATTGCAGCCAGAGACTAATTCCCGTTCGAAGATTCGAACACACGTTTGAACGGGACTTCGCCATTGCAGCCGGAGACTAATTCCCATTCGAAGATTCGAACACACGTTTGAATGGAACTTCGCCATTGCAGCCGGAGACTAATTCCTGTTCGAAGATTCGAACACACGTTTGAACGGGACTTCGCCATTGCAGCCGGAGACTAATTCCCGTTCGAAGATTCGAACACACGTTTGAACGGGACTTCGACATTGCAGCTGGAGACTAATTCCCGTTCGAAGATTCGAACACACGTTTGAATGGGACTTCGCCATTGCAGCCGGAGACTAATTCCCGTTCGAAGATTCGAACACACTTTTGAACGGGACTTCGCTTTTGCAGCCGGAGACTAATTCCCGTACGAAGATTTGAACACACGTTTGAACGGGACTTCGCCATTGCAGCCGGAGACTAATTCCCGTTCGAAGATTCGAACACACGTTTGAACGGGACTTCGCCATTGCAGCCGGAGACTAATTCCCGTTCGAAGATTCGAACACACGTTTGAATGGGACTTCGCCATTGCAGCCGGAGACTAATTCCTGTTCGAAGATTCGAACACACGTTTGAACGGGACTTCGCCATTGCAGCCGGAGACTAATTCCCGTTCGAAGATTCGAACACACGTTTGAACGGGACTTCGACATTGCAGCTGGAGACTAATTCCCGTGCGAAGATTCGAACACACGTTTGAACGGGACTTCGACATTGCAGCTGGAGACTAATTCCCGTTCGAAGATTCAAACGCACGTTTGAACGGGACTTCGCCATTGCAGCCGGAGACTAATTCCCGTTCGAAGATTCGAACACACGTTTGAATGGGACTTCGCCATTGCAGCCGGAGACTAATTCCCGTTCGAAGATTCGAACACACGTTTGAACGGGACTTCGCCATTGCAGCCGGAGACTAATTCTCGTTCAAATATTCGAACACACGTTTGAACGGGACTTCGCCACTGCAGCCGGAGACTAATTCCCGTTCAAAGATTCAAACACATGTTTGAACGGGACTTCGCCACTGCAGCCGGAGACTAATTCCTGTTCGGAGATTCGAGCACACGTTTGAACGGGACTTCGCCATTGCATCCGGAGACTAATTCCCGTTCGAATATTCGAACACACGTTTGAACAGGACTTCGCCATTGCAGCCGGAGACTAATTCCCGTTCGAAGATTCGAACACACGTTTGAACGGGACTTCGCCATTGCAGCCGGAGACTAATTCCTGTTCGAAGATTCGAACACACGTTTGAACGGGACTTCGCCATTGCAGCCGGAGACTAATTCCTGTTCGAAGATTCGAACACACGTTTGAACGGGACTTCGCCATTGCAGCCGGAGACTAATTCCTGTTCGAAGATTCGAACACACGTTTGAACGGGACTTCGCCATTGCAGCCGGAGACTAATTCCTGTTCGAAGATTCGAACACACGTTTGAACGGGACTTCGCCATTGCAGCCGGAGACTAATTCCCGTTCGAAGATTCGACCACACGTTTGAACGGGACTTCGCCATTGCAGCCGGAGACTAATTCCCGTTCGAAGATTCGAACACACGTTTGAACGGGACTTCGCCATTGCAGCCGGAGACTAATTCCTGTTCGAAGATTCGAACACACGTTTGAACGGGACTTCGCCATTGCAGCCGGAGACTAATTCCCGTTCGAAGATTCGAACACACGTTTGAACGGGACTTCGACATTGCAGCTGGAGACTAATTCCCGTTCGAAGATTCGAACGCACGTTTGAACGGGACTTCGACATTGCAGCTGGAGACTAATTCCCGTTCGAAGATTCGAACACACGTTTGAACGGGACTTCGCCATTGCAGCTAGAGACTAATTCCCGTTCAAAGATTCGAACACACGTTTGAACGGGACTTCGCCATTGCAGCCGGAGACTAATTCCCGTTCGAAGATTCGACCACATGTTTGAACGGGACTTCGCCATTGCAGCCGGAGACTAATTCCCATTCGAAGATTCGAACACACGTTTGAACGGGACTTCGCCATTGCAGCCAGAGACTAATTCCCGTTCGAAGATTCGAACACACGTTTGAACGGGACTTCGCCATTGCAGCCGGAGACTAATTCCCGTTCGAAGATTCGAACACACGTTTGAATGGGACTTCGCCATTGCAGCCGGAGACTAATTCCCGTTCGAAGATTCGAACACACGTTTGAACGGGACTTCGCCATTGCAGCCGGAGACTAATTCTCGTTCAAATATTCGAACACACGTTTGAACGGGACTTCGCCACTGCAGCCGGAGACTAATTCCCGTTCAAAGATTCAAACACATGTTTGAACGGGACTTCGCCACTGCAGCCGGAGACTAATTCCTGTTCGGAGATTCGAACACACGTTTGAACGGGACTTCGCCATTGCATCCGGAGACTAATTCCCGTTCGAATATTCGAACACACGTTTGAACAGGACTTCGCCATTGCAGCCGGAGACTAATTCCCGTTCGAAGATTCGAACACACGTTTGAACGGGACTTCGCCATTGCAGCCGGAGACTAATTCCTGTTCGAAGATTCGAACACACGTTTGAACGGGACTTCGCCATTGCAGCCGGAGACTAATTCCCGTTCGAAGATTCGACCACACGTTTGAACGGGACTTCGCCATTGCAGCCGGAGACTAATTCCCGTTCGAAGATTCGAACACACGTTTGAACGGGACTTCGCCATTGCAGCCGGAGACTAATTCCTGTTCGAAGATTCGAACACACGTTTGAACGGGACTTCGCCATTGCAGCCGGAGACTAATTCCCGTTCGAAGATTCGAACACACGTTTGAACGGGACTTCGACATTGCAGCTGGAGACTAATTCCCGTTCGAAGATTCGAACGCACGTTTGAACGGGACTTCGACATTGCAGCTGGAGACTAATTCCCGTTCGAAGATTCGAACACACGTTTGAACGGGACTTCGCCATTGCAGCTAGAGACTAATTCCCGTTCAAAGATTCGAACACACGTTTGAACGGGACTTCGCCATTGCAGCCGGAGACTAATTCCCGTTCGAAGATTCGAACACACGTTTGAACGGGACTTCGCCATTGCAGCCGGAGACTAATTCCCGTTCGAAGATTCGAACACACGTTTGAACGGGACTTCGCCATTGCAGCCAGAGACTAATTCCCGTTCGAAGATTCGAACACACGTTTGAACGGGACTTCGCCATTGCAGCCGGAGACTAATTCCCGTTCGAAGATTCGAACACACGTTTGAATGGGACTTCGCCATTGCAGCCGGAGACTAATTCCTGTTCGAAGATTCGAACACACGTTTGAACGGGACTTCGCCATTGCAGCCGGAGACTAATTCCCGTTCGAAGATTCGAACACACGTTTGAATGGGACTTCACCATTGCAGCCGGAGACTAATTCCCGTTCGAAGATTCGAACACACTTTTGAACGGGACTTCGCCATTGCAGCCAGAGACTAATTCCCGTACGAAGATTTGAACACACGTTTGAACGGGACTTCGCCATTGCAGCCGGAGACTAATTCCCGTTCGAAGATTCGAACACACGTTTGAACGGGACTTCGCCATTGCAGCCGGAGACTAATTCTCGTTCAAATATTCGAACACACGTTTGAACGGGACTTCGCCATTGCAGCCGGAGACTAATTCCCGTTCGAAGATTCGAACACACGTTTGAACGGGACTTCGCCATTGCAGCCGGAGACTAATTCCTGTTCGAAGATTCGAACACACGTTTGAACGGGACTTCGCCATTGCAGCCGGAGACTAATTCCCGTTCGAAGATTCGACCACACGTTTGAACGGGACTTCGCCATTGCAGCCGGAGAATAATTCCCGTTCGAAGATTCGAACACACGTTTGAACGGGACTTCGCCATTGCAGCCGGAGAATAATTCCCGTTCGAAGATTCGAACACACGTTTGAACGGGACTTCGCCATTGCATCCGGAGACTAATTCCCGTTCGAAGATTCGAACACACGTTTGAACGAGACTTCGCCATTGCATCTGGAGACTAATTCCCGTTCGAAGATTCGAACACACGTTTGAACGGGACTTCGCCATTGCAGCCGGAGACTAATTCCCGTTCGAAGATTCGAACACACGTTTGAACGGGACTTCGCCATTGCAGCCGGAGACTAATTCCCGTTCGTAGATTCGAACACACGTTTGAACGGGACTTCGCCATTGCAGCCGGAGACTAATTCCCGTTCGAAGATTCGAACACACGTTTGAACGGGACTTCGCCATTGCATCCGGAGACTAATTCCCGTTCGAAGATTCGAACACACGTTTGAACGAGACTTCGCCATTGCATCCGGAGACTAATTCCCGTTCGAAGATTCGAACACACGTTTGAACGGGATTTCGCCATTGCAGCCGGAGACTAATTCCCGTTCGAAGATTCGAACACACGTTTGAACGGGACTTCGCCATTGCAGCCGGAGACTAATTCCCGTTCGAAGATTCGAACACACGTTTGAACGGGACTTCGCCATTGCAGCCGGAGACTAATTCCCGTTCGAAGATTCGAACACACGTTTGAACGGGACTTCGCCATTGCAGCCGGAGACTTCGCCATTGCAGCCGGAGACTTCGCCATTGCAGCCAGAGACTAATTCCCGTTCGAACATTCGAACACACGTTTGAACAGGACTTCGCCATTGCAGCCGGAGACTAATTCCCGTTCGAAGATTCGAACACACGTTTGAACGGGACTTCGCCATTGCAGCCGGAGACTAATTCCCGTTCGAAGATTCGAACACACGTTTGAACGGGACTTCGCCATTGCAGCCGGAGACTAATTCCTGTTCGAAGATTCGAACAAACTTTTGAACGGGACTTCGCCATTGCAGCCGGAGACTAATTCCCGTACGAAGATTTGAACACACGTTTGAACGGGACTTCGCCATTGCAGCCGGAGACTAATTCCCATTCGAAGATTCGAACACACGTTTGAACGGGACTTCGCCATTGCAGCCGGAGACTAATTCTCGTTCAAATATTCGAACACACGTTTGAACGGGACTTCGCCACTGCAGCCGGAGACTAATTCCCGTTCAAAGATTCAAACACATGTTTGAACGGGACTTCGCCACTGCAGCCGGAGACTAATTCCTGTTCGGAGATTCGAACACACGTTTGAACGGGACTTCGCCATTGCAGCCGGAGACTAATTCCCGTTCGAATATTCGAACACACGTTTGAACAGGACTTCGCCATTGCAGCCGGAGACTAATTCCCGTTCGAAGATTCGAACACACGTTTGAACGGGACTTCGCCATTGCAGCCGGAGACTAATTCCTGTTCGAAGATTCGAACACACGTTTGAACGGGACTTCGCCATTGCAGCCGGAGACTAATTCCCGTTCGAAGATTCGACCACACGTTTGAACGGGACTTCGCCATTGCAGCCGGAGAATAATTCCCGTTCGAAGATTCGAACACACGTTTGAACGGGACTTCGCCATTGCAGCCGGAGAATAATTCCCGTTCGAAGATTCGAACACACGTTTGAACGGGACTTCGCCATTGCATCCGGAGACTAATTCCCGTTCGAAGATTCGAACACACGTTTGAACGAGACTTCGCCATTGCATCCGGAGACTAATTCCCGTTCGAAGATTCGAACACACGTTTGAACGGGACTTCGCCATTGCAGCCGGAGACTAATTCCCGTTCGAAGATTCGAACACACGTTTGAACGGGACTTCGCCATTGCAGCCGGAGACTAATTCCCGTTCGAAGATTCGAACACACGTTTGAACGGGACTTCGCCATTGCAGCCGGAGACTTCGCCATTGCAGCCGGAGACTAATTCCCGTTCGAAGATTCGAACACACGTTTGAACAGGACTTCGCCATTGCAGCCGGAGACTAATTCCCGTTCGAAGATTCGAACACACGTTTGAACGGGACTTCGCCATTGCAGCCGGAGACTAATTCCCGTTCGAAGATTCGAACACACGTTTGAACGGGACTTCGCCATTGCAGCCAGAGACTAATTCCCGTTCGAAGATTCGAACACACGTTTGAACGGGACTTCGCCATTGCAGCCGGAGACTAATTCCCGTTCGAAGATTCGAACACACGTTTGAATGGGACTTCGCCATTGCAGCCGGAGACTAATTCCTGTTCGAAGATTCGAACACACGTTTGAACGGGACTTCGCCATTGCAGCCGGAGACTAATTCCCGTTCGAAGATTCGAACACACGTTTGAATGGGACTTCACCATTGCAGCCGGAGACTAATTCCCGTTCGAAGATTCGAACACACTTTTGAACGGGACTTCGCCATTGCAGCCAGAGACTAATTCCCGTACGAAGATTTGAACACACGTTTGAACGGGACTTCGCCATTGCAGCCGGAGACTAATTCCCGTTCGAAGATTCGAACACACGTTTGAACGGGACTTCGCCATTGCAGCCGGAGACTAATTCTCGTTCAAATATTCGAACACACGTTTGAACGGGACTTCGCCATTGCAGCCGGAGACTAATTCCCGTTCGAAGATTCGAACACACGTTTGAACGGGACTTCGCCATTGCAGCCGGAGACTAATTCCTGTTCGAAGATTCGAACACACGTTTGAACGGGACTTCGCCATTGCAGCCGGAGACTAATTCCCGTTCGAAGATTCGACCACACGTTTGAACGGGACTTCGCCATTGCAGCCGGAGAATAATTCCCGTTCGAAGATTCGAACACACGTTTGAACGGGACTTCGCCATTGCAGCCGGAGAATAATTCCCGTTCGAAGATTCGAACACACGTTTGAACGGGACTTCGCCATTGCATCCGGAGACTAATTCCCGTTCGAAGATTCGAACACACGTTTGAACGAGACTTCGCCATTGCATCTGGAGACTAATTCCCGTTCGAAGATTCGAACACACGTTTGAACGGGACTTCGCCATTGCAGCCGGAGACTAATTCCCGTTCGAAGATTCGAACACACGTTTGAACGGGACTTCGCCATTGCAGCCGGAGACTAATTCCCGTTCGTAGATTCGAACACACGTTTGAACGGGACTTCGCCATTGCAGCCGGAGACTAATTCCCGTTCGAAGATTCGAACACACGTTTGAACGGGACTTCGCCATTGCATCCGGAGACTAATTCCCGTTCGAAGATTCGAACACACGTTTGAACGAGACTTCGCCATTGCATCCGGAGACTAATTCCCGTTCGAAGATTCGAACACACGTTTGAACGGGATTTCGCCATTGCAGCCGGAGACTAATTCCCGTTCGAAGATTCGAACACACGTTTGAACGGGACTTCGCCATTGCAGCCGGAGACTAATTCCCGTTCGAAGATTCGAACACACGTTTGAACGGGACTTCGCCATTGCAGCCGGAGACTAATTCCCGTTCGAAGATTCGAACACACGTTTGAACGGGACTTCGCCATTGCAGCCGGAGACTTCGCCATTGCAGCCGGAGACTTCGCCATTGCAGCCAGAGACTAATTCCCGTTCGAACATTCGAACACACGTTTGAACAGGACTTCGCCATTGCAGCCGGAGACTAATTCCCGTTCGAAGATTCGAACACACGTTTGAACGGGACTTCGCCATTGCAGCCGGAGACTAATTCCCGTTCGAAGATTCGAACACACGTTTGAACGGGACTTCGCCATTGCAGCCGGAGACTAATTCCTGTTCGAAGATTCGAACAAACTTTTGAACGGGACTTCGCCATTGCAGCCGGAGACTAATTCCCGTACGAAGATTTGAACACACGTTTGAACGGGACTTCGCCATTGCAGCCGGAGACTAATTCCCATTCGAAGATTCGAACACACGTTTGAACGGGACTTCGCCATTGCAGCCGGAGACTAATTCTCGTTCAAATATTCGAACACACGTTTGAACGGGACTTCGCCACTGCAGCCGGAGACTAATTCCCGTTCAAAGATTCAAACACATGTTTGAACGGGACTTCGCCACTGCAGCCGGAGACTAATTCCTGTTCGGAGATTCGAACACACGTTTGAACGGGACTTCGCCATTGCAGCCGGAGACTAATTCCCGTTCGAATATTCGAACACACGTTTGAACAGGACTTCGCCATTGCAGCCGGAGACTAATTCCCGTTCGAAGATTCGAACACACGTTTGAACGGGACTTCGCCATTGCAGCCGGAGACTAATTCCTGTTCGAAGATTCGAACACACGTTTGAACGGGACTTCGCCATTGCAGCCGGAGACTAATTCCCGTTCGAAGATTCGACCACACGTTTGAACGGGACTTCGCCATTGCAGCCGGAGAATAATTCCCGTTCGAAGATTCGAACACACGTTTGAACGGGACTTCGCCATTGCAGCCGGAGAATAATTCCCGTTCGAAGATTCGAACACACGTTTGAACGGGACTTCGCCATTGCATCCGGAGACTAATTCCCGTTCGAAGATTCGAACACACGTTTGAACGAGACTTCGCCATTGCATCCGGAGACTAATTCCCGTTCGAAGATTCGAACACACGTTTGAACGGGACTTCGCCATTGCAGCCGGAGACTAATTCCCGTTCGAAGATTCGAACACACGTTTGAACGGGACTTCGCCATTGCAGCCGGAGACTAATTCCCGTTCGAAGATTCGAACACACGTTTGAACGGGACTTCGCCATTGCAGCCGGAGACTTCGCCATTGCAGCCGGAGACTAATTCCCGTTCGAAGATTCGAACACACGTTTGAACAGGACTTCGCCATTGCAGCCGGAGACTAATTCCCGTTCGAAGATTCGAACACACGTTTGAACGGGACTTTGCCATTGCAGCCGAAGACTAATTCCCGTTCGAAGATTCGAACACACGTTTGAACGGGACTTCGCCATTGCAGCCGGAGACTAATTCCCGTTCGAAGATTCGAACACACGTTTGAACGGGACTTCGCCATTGCAGCCGGAGACTTCGCCATTGCAGCCGGAGACTAATTCCCGTTCGAAGATTCGAACACACGTTTGAACAGGACTTTGCCATTGCAGCCGGAGACTAATTCCCGTTCGAAGATTCGAACACACGTTTGAACGGGACTTCGCCATTGCAGCCGGAGACTAATTCCCGTTCGAAGATTCGAACACACGTTTGAACGGGACTTCGCCATTGCAGCTAGAGACTAATTCCCGTTCGAAGATTCGAACACACGTTTGAACGGGACTTCGCCATTGCAGCCGGAGACTAATTCCCGTTCGAAGATTCGACCACACGTTTGAACGGGACTTCGCCATTGCAGCCGGAGACTAATTCCCATTCGAAGATTCGAACACACGTTTGAACGGGACTTCGCCACTGCAGCCGGAGACTAATTCCCGTTCGAAGATTCGAACACACGTTTGAACGGGACTTCGCCATTGCAGCCGGAGACTAATTCCCGTTCGAAGATTCGAACACACGTTTGAACGGGACTTCGCCATTGCAGCCGGAGACTAATTCCCGTTCGAAGATTCGAACACACGTTTGAACGGGACTTCGCCATTGCAGCCGGAGACTAATTCCCGTTCGAAGATTCGAACACACGTTTGAACGGGACTTCGCCATTGCAGCTGGAGACTAATTCCCGTTCGAAGATTCGAACACACGTTTGAACGGGACTTCGACATTGCAGCTGGAGACTAATTCCCGTTCGAAGATTCGAACACACGTTTGAACGGGACTTCGACATTGCAGCTGGAGACTAATTCCCGTTCGAAGATTCGAACACACGTTTGAACGGGACTTCGACATTGCAGCTGGAGACTAATTCCCGTTCGAAGATTCGAACACACGTTTGAACGGGACTCCGCCACTGCAGCCGGAGACTAAATCCCGTTCGAAGATTCGAACACACGTTTGAACGGGACTTTGCCATTGTAGCCGGAGACTAATTCCCGTTCGAATATTCGAACACACGTTTGAACGGGACTTCGCCATTGCAGCCGGAGACTAATTCCCGTTCGAAGATTCGAACACACGTTTGAACGGGACTTCGCCATTGTAGCCGGAGACTAATTCCCGTTCGAATATTCGAACACACGTTTGAACGGGACTTCGCCATTGCAGCCGGAGACTAATTCCCGTTCGAAGATTCAAACGCACGTTTGAACGGGACTTCGCCATTGCAGCCGGAGACTAATTCCCGTTCGAAGATTCGACCAAACGTTTGAACAGGACTTCGCCATTGCAGCCGGAGACTAATTCCCGTTCGAAGATTCGAACACACGTTTGAACGGGACTTCGCCATTGCAGCCGGAGACTAATTCCCGTTCGAAGATTCGAACACACGTTTGAACGGGACTTCGCCATTGCAGCCGGAGACTAATTCCCGTTCGAAGATTCGAACACACGTTTGAACGGGGCTTCGCCACTGCAGCCGGAGACTAATTCCCGTTCGAAGATTCGAACACACATTTGAATGGGACTTCGCCATTGCAGCCGGAGACTAATTCCCGTTCGAAGATTCGAACGGGACTTCGCCATTGCAGCCGGAGACTAATTCACGTTCGAAGATTCGAACACACGTTTGAACGGGACTTCGCCACTGCAGCCGGAGACTAATTCCCGTTCGAAGATTCGAACACACGTTTGAACGGGACTTCGCCACTGCAGCCGGAGACTAATTCCCGTTCGAAGATTCGAACACACGTTTGAACGGGACTTCGCCATTGAAGCCGGAGACTAATTCCCGTTCGAAGATTCGAACACACGTTTGAACGGGACTTCGCCATTGCAGCCGGAGACTAATTCCCGTTCGAAGATTCAAACACACGTTTGAACGGGACTACGCCATTGCATCCGGAGACTAATTCCCGTTCGAAGATTCGAACACACGTTTGAACGGGACTTCGCCATTGCATCCGGAGACTAATTCCCGTTCGAAGATTCGAACACACGTTTGAACGGGACTTCGCCATTGCAGCCGGAGACTAATTCCCGTTCGAAGATTCGAACACACGTTTGAACGGGACTTCGCCATTGCAGCCGGAGACTTCGCCATTGCAGCCGGAGACTAATTCCCGTTCGAAGATTCGAACACACGTTTGAACAGGACTTCGCCATTGCAGCCGGAGACTAATTCCCGTTCGAAGATTCGAACACACGTTTGAACGGGACTTCGCCATTGCAGCCGGAGACTAATTCCCGTTCGAAGATTCGAACACACGTTTGAACGGGACTTCGCCATTGCAGCCGGAGACTAATTCCCGTTCGAAGATTCGAACACACGTTTGAACGGGACTTCGCCATTGCAGCCGGAGACTTCGCCATTGCAGTCGGAGACTAATTCCCGTTCGAAGATTCGAACACACGTTTGAACAGGACTTCGCCATTGCAGCCGGAGACTAATTCCCGTTCGAAGATTCGAACACACGTTTGAACGGGACTTCGCCATTGCAGCCGGAGACTAATTCCCGTTCGAAGATTCGAACACACGTTTGAACGGGACTTCGCCATTGCAGCTAGAGACTAATTCCCGTTCGAAGATTCGACCACATGTTTGAACGGGACTTCGCCATTGCAGCCGGAGACTAATTCCCATTCGAAGATTCGAACACACGTTTGAACGGGACTTCGCCATTGAAGCCTGAGACTAATTCCCGTTCGAAGATTCGAACACACGTTTGAACGGGACTTCGCCATTGCAGCCAGAGACTAATTCCCGTTCGAAGATTCGAACACACGTTTGAACGGGACTTCGCCATTGCAGCCGGAGACTAATTCCCGTTCGAAGATTCGAACACACGTTTGAATGGGACTTCGCCATTGCAGCCGGAGACTAATTCCTGTTCGAAGATTCGAACACACGTTTGAACGGGACTTCGCCATTGCAGCCGGAGACTAATTCCCGTTCGAAGATTCGAACACACGTTTGAACGGGACTTCGACATTGCAGCTGGAGACTAATTCCCGTTCGAAGATTCGAACGCACGTTTGAACGGGACTTCGACATTGCAGCTGGAGACTAATTCCCGTTCGAAGATTCAAACGCACGTTTGAACGGGACTTCGCCATTGCAGCCGGAGACTAATTCCCGTTCGAAGATTCGAACACACGTTTGAATGGGACTTCGCCATTGCAGCCGGAGACTAATTCCTGTTCGAAGATTCGAACAAACTTTTGAACGGGACTTCGCCATTGCAGCCGGAGACTAATTCCCGTTCGAAGATTCGAACACACGTTTGAACGGGACTTCGCCATTGCAGCCGGAGACTTCGCCATTGCAGCCGGAGACTAATTCCCGTTCGAAGATTCGAACACACGTTTGAACAGGACTTTGCCATTGCAGCCGGAGACTAATTCCCGTTCGAAGATTCGAACACACGTTTGAACGGGACTTCGCCATTGCAGCCGGAGACTAATTCCCGTTCGAAGATTCGAACACACGTTTGAACGGGACTTCGCCATTGCAGCTAGAGACTAATTCCCGTTCGAAGATTCGAACACACGTTTGAACGGGACTTCGCCATTGCAGCCGGAGACTAATTCCCGTTCGAAGATTCGACCACACGTTTGAACGGGACTTCGCCATTGCAGCCGGAGACTAATTCCCATTCGAAGATTCGAACACACGTTTGAACGGGACTTCGCCACTGCAGCCGGAGACTAATTCCCGTTCGAAGATTCGAACACACGTTTGAACGGGACTTCGCCATTGCAGCCGGAGACTAATTCCCGTTCGAAGATTCGAACACACGTTTGAACGGGACTTCGCCATTGCAGCCGGAGACTAATTCCCGTTCGAAGATTCGAACACACGTTTGAACGGGACTTCGCCATTGCAGCCGGAGACTAATTCCCGTTCGAAGATTCGAACACACGTTTGAACGGGACTTCGCCATTGCAGCTGGAGACTAATTCCCGTTCGAAGATTCGAACACACGTTTGAACGGGACTTCGACATTGCAGCTGGAGACTAATTCCCGTTCGAAGATTCGAACACACGTTTGAACGGGACTTCGACATTGCAGCTGGAGACTAATTCCCGTTCGAAGATTCGAACACACGTTTGAACGGGACTTCGACATTGCAGCTGGAGACTAATTCCCGTTCGAAGATTCGAACACACGTTTGAACGGGACTCCGCCACTGCAGCCGGAGACTAAATCCCGTTCGAAGATTCGAACACACGTTTGAACGGGACTTTGCCATTGTAGCCGGAGACTAATTCCCGTTCGAATATTCGAACACACATTTGAACGGGACTTCGCCATTGCAGCCGGAGACTAATTCCCGTTCGAAGATTCGAACACACGTTTGAACGGGACTTCGCCATTGTAGCCGGAGACTAATTCCCGTTCGAATATTCGAACACACGTTTGAACGGGACTTCGCCATTGCAGCCGGAGACTAATTCCCGTTCGAAGATTCAAACGCACGTTTGAACGGGACTTCGCCATTGCAGCCGGAGACTAATTCCCGTTCGAAGATTCGACCAAACGTTTGAACAGGACTTCGCCATTGCAGCCGGAGACTAATTCCCGTTCGAAGATTCGAACACACGTTTGAACGGGACTTCGCCATTGCAGCCGGAGACTAATTCCCGTTCGAAGATTCGAACACACGTTTGAACGGGACTTCGCCATTGCAGCCGGAGACTAATTCCCGTTCGAAGATTCGAACACACGTTTGAACGGGGCTTCGCCACTGCAGCCGGAGACTAATTCCCGTTCGAAGATTCGAACACACATTTGAATGGGACTTCGCCATTGCAGCCGGAGACTAATTCCCGTTCGAAGATTCGAACGGGACTTCGCCATTGCAGCCGGAGACTAATTCACGTTCGAAGATTCGAACACACGTTTGAACGGGACTTCGCCACTGCAGCCGGAGACTAATTCCCGTTCGAAGATTCGAACACACGTTTGAACGGGACTTCGCCACTGCAGCCGGAGACTAATTCCCGTTCGAAGATTCGAACACACGTTTGAACGGGACTTCGCCATTGAAGCCGGAGACTAATTCCCGTTCGAAGATTCGAACACACGTTTGAACGGGACTTCGCCATTGCAGCCGGAGACTAATTCCCGTTCGAAGATTCAAACACACGTTTGAACGGGACTACGCCATTGCATCCGGAGACTAATTCCCGTTCGAAGATTCGAACACACGTTTGAACGGGACTTCGCCATTGCATCCGGAGACTAATTCCCGTTCGAAGATTCGAACACACGTTTGAACGGGACTTCGCCATTGCAGCCGGAGACTAATTCCCGTTCGAAGATTCGAACACACGTTTGAACGGGACTTCGCCATTGCAGCCGGAGACTTCGCCATTGCAGCCGGAGACTAATTCCCGTTCGAAGATTCGAACACACGTTTGAACAGGACTTCGCCATTGCAGCCGGAGACTAATTCCCGTTCGAAGATTCGAACACACGTTTGAACGGGACTTCGCCATTGCAGCCGGAGACTAATTCCCGTTCGAAGATTCGAACACACGTTTGAACGGGACTTCGCCATTGCAGCCGGAGACTAATTCCCGTTCGAAGATTCGAACACACGTTTGAACGGGACTTCGCCATTGCAGCCGGAGACTTCGCCATTGCAGTCGGAGACTAATTCCCGTTCGAAGATTCGAACACACGTTTGAACAGGACTTCGCCATTGCAGCCGGAGACTAATTCCCGTTCGAAGATTCGAACACACGTTTGAACGGGACTTCGCCATTGCAGCCGGAGACTAATTCCCGTTCGAAGATTCGAACACACGTTTGAACGGGACTTCGCCATTGCAGCTAGAGACTAATTCCCGTTCGAAGATTCGACCACATGTTTGAACGGGACTTCGCCATTGCAGCCGGAGACTAATTCCCATTCGAAGATTCGAACACACGTTTGAACGGGACTTCGCCATTGAAGCCTGAGACTAATTCCCGTTCGAAGATTCGAACACACGTTTGAACGGGACTTCGCCATTGCAGCCAGAGACTAATTCCCGTTCGAAGATTCGAACACACGTTTGAACGGGACTTCGCCATTGCAGCCGGAGACTAATTCCCGTTCGAAGATTCGAACACACGTTTGAATGGGACTTCGCCATTGCAGCCGGAGACTAATTCCTGTTCGAAGATTCGAACACACGTTTGAACGGGACTTCGCCATTGCAGCCGGAGACTAATTCCCGTTCGAAGATTCGAACACACGTTTGAACGGGACTTCGACATTGCAGCTGGAGACTAATTCCCGTTCGAAGATTCGAACGCACGTTTGAACGGGACTTCGACATTGCAGCTGGAGACTAATTCCCGTTCGAAGATTCAAACGCACGTTTGAACGGGACTTCGCCATTGCAGCCGGAGACTAATTCCCGTTCGAAGATTCGAACACACGTTTGAATGGGACTTCGCCATTGCAGCCGGAGACTAATTCCTGTTCGAAGATTCGAACAAACTTTTGAACGGGACTTCGCCATTGCAGCCGGAGACTAATTCCCGTACGAAGATTTGAACACACGTTTGAACGGGACTTCGCCATTGCAGCCGGAGACTAATTCCCATTCGAAGATTCGAACACACGTTTGAACGGGACTTCGCCATTGCAGCCGGAGACTAATTCTCGTTCAAATATTCGAACACACGTTTGAACGGGACTTCGCCACTGCAGCCGGAGACTAATTCCCGTTCAAAGATTCAAACACATGTTTGAACGGGACTTCGCCACTGCAGCCGGAGACTAATTCCTGTTCGGAGATTCGAACACACGTTTGAACAGGACTTCGCCATTGCAGCCGGAGACTAATTCCCGTTCGAAGATTCGAACACACGTTTGAACGGGACTTCGCCATTGCAGCCGGAGACTAATTCCCGTTCGAAGATTCGAACACACGTTTGAACGGGACTTCGCCATTGCAGCTAGAGACTAATTCCCGTTCGAAGATTCGACCACATGTTTGAACGGGACTTCGCCATTGCAGCCGGAGACTAATTCCCATTCGAAGATTCGAACACACGTTTGAACGGGACTTCGCCATTGAAGCCTGAGACTAATTCCCGTTCGAAGATTCGAACACACGTTTGAACGGGACTTCGCCATTGCAGCCAGAGACTAATTCCCGTTCGAAGATTCGAACACACGTTTGAACGGGACTTCGCCATTGCAGCCGGAGACTAATTCCCGTTCGAAGATTCGAACACACGTTTGAATGGGACTTCGCCATTGCAGCCGGAGACTAATTCCTGTTCGAAGATTCGAACACACGTTTGAACGGGACTTCGACATTGCAGCTGGAGACTAATTCCCGTTCGAAGATTCGAACGCACGTTTGAACGGGACTTCGACATTGCAGCTGGAGACTAATTCCCGTTCGAAGATTCAAACGCACGTTTGAACGGGACTTCGCCATTGCAGCCGGAGACTAATTCCCGTTCGAAGATTCGAACACACGTTTGAATGGGACTTCGCCATTGCAGCCGGAGACTAATTCCTGTTCGAAGATTCGAACAAACTTTTGAACGGGACTTCGCCATTGCAGCCGGAGACTAATTCCCGTACGAAGATTTGAACACACGTTTGAACGGGACTTCGCCATTGCAGCCGGAGACTAATTCCCATTCGAAGATTCGAACACACGTTTGAACGGGACTTCGCCATTGCAGCCGGAGACTAATTCTCGTTCAAATATTCGAACACACGTTTGAACGGGACTTCGCCACTGCAGCCGGAGACTAATTCCCGTTCAAAGATTCAAACACATGTTTGAACGGGACTTCGCCACTGCAGCCGGAGACTAATTCCTGTTCGGAGATTCGAACACACGTTTGAACGGGACTTCGCCATTGCAGCCGGAGACTAATTCCCGTTCGAAGATTCGAACACACGTTTGAACGGGACTTCGCCATTGCAGCCGGAAACTAATTCCTGTTCGAAGATTCGAACACACGTTTGAACGGGACTTCGCCATTGCAGCCGGAGACTAATTCCCGTTCGAAGATTCGACCACACGTTTGAACGGGACTTCGCCATTGCAGCCGGAGAATAATTCCCGTTCGAAGATTCGAACACACGTTTGAACGGGACTTCGCCATTGCAGCCGGAGAATAATTCCCGTTCGAAGATTCGAACACACGTTTGAACGGGACTTCGCCATTGCATCCGGAGACTAATTCCCGTTCGAAGATTCGAACACACGTTTGAACGAGACTTCGCCATTGCATCTGGAGACTAATTCCCGTTCGAAGATTCGAACACACGTTTGAACGGGACTTCGCCATTGCAGCCGGAGACTAATTCCCGTTCGAAGATTCGAACACACGTTTGAACGGGACTTCGCCATTGCAGCCGGAGACTAATTCCCGTTCGTAGATTCGAACACACGTTTGAACGGGACTTCGCCATTGCAGCAGGAGACTAATTCCCGTTCGAAGATGTGGCGAAACCAACTTCGCCACTGTGGGCTGGAGAAGCCTGGCTGCTAGCCTCCTGCCCGCTGACTATGGCCCCTGGACATATTGCACTCTAAAGACTATATTTGGGCATGTACTAATTTATATTGCTGCTACCGGCCCTTTAAAATCAGCAATGGAAATTTTGGGACTACTGTCCCTTTAAGACTGTGAAGCCTATCCTATTGTACTGCCTGTATATTGTATATGTATTTATGTATGCAGTTAACCTGGGTTATATATATATGCAGTATTCATCTGATTGTTCGGTAGAATCACTCCATTCATTATATTGAGGAAACTACCGAACAACCAGACCACCCAGGACTAAGTGTGCCTCCAATTACCGTTTGCAACAATGTTGCAAACGGGTAATTGACAATCAGTGCAGTGTGGTCTTTGTCCTCTGGGTGGCCGCCATTCGGGAAACAAACACGTGGCGGCAGCCATCTTTAACTACCGAACAGCGGTGTTTTGCCGTCGAGTGTCTGGAACTGAAATCGGACACTTGACTAGGCAAACACCGCTGAGACCTCCATACTTCCAGAAATTCGTATGGAAACTACCGAATGACCCCCCGTTCGGTAGAAAGAACCCCACAAACAAGGGAATTCATTCAAACCCTCTCCAGGCTCTATAACACAGGCAATTCGTCTGTTTTCATTCCCTTGTTTGTGACCGACCGCAGGGCCAAAATGCATGGAACTGATTTCGGATACTTTACCCATGCGGTCGGTCAATACTTTAAAGTCCCATAACTCCTGAACCATTTATCCGAATGGGCTGATTCTTGCATATGTTGTCCCCCTGAATAAGGGCTATCAGGGGGTACCTGTTTTGGAGGTGTAGCATATGTATTTGGGGTACATCCAGGAATTGGGGAAAAAGGTGTACAGTATAATTGTGTTAAGTGTTAATCTAAGGGGAGGAAATGTGTGGGAGGTACATCCATGTGATTGGTTAATTTCATCCTCCCCCTGGGAGTGTCCTGTATGTATTTGTTGGTAATAAAAGCCAGACTGGGTGTCCCAGTCTTGAGTTCCTGCTTAACCCTCAAAATGAAGTGTCGTCTCGTTCTTGGGGGGGATTGGATTGTAAGCTGACTGCCAAGAGTGTAAGCCGATTGTATGCTTTTCTTGTTCAGCTGTTCCAGTTCGGAGTGTTATTTCGTATCCAGCTCGTGAGTTCTGATGTTCTGCAGTAGCTGTGCCTGTCTATGGAAAAGGGGATTATCGCCTAAACTGGGTTTTATCCCCTTGTAAGTGAAACGGTCCGTTACAATTAGTGGCAAGCGGCGGGATCGTTCCTACAACCAGAGGGACAGCTACAGACAACACCATTCCTGGATTAAAAAGTGAGGGCAACGCCAGTACCCGTACAGCGCCCCTATCTACAAGGAACCAACTGCAGCAGAGCAAGCATGGCACCCAGCTACACTCAAGAGGCGTATGACAGAGAGGTCACCAAGATACTGGCTTTATGTGGACCCAACCTCTCAGAGGATATAGTACAGCGTGTGAAGAAAGCAGTGCGAGAGTACTTGCCGTGGGAATCAGAGCGGGCCAGGGGGTTTGCAGTCCTCCCTCCCCAGCGGCAATGTGTGGCCCAGGGAGCTGATGGTGTCGTCCATCCTCCCCAGCAGCCGTGTGTGTCCAAGGGAGCCGAAGGTGCAGTCCTTCCTCCCCAGCGGCAGGCTGAGTTACAGGGGGCAGAGGTTGTTGTTCCTGCCCCCCAGCAGCAAAGTGAGATGCCAAGAAGGCAGTGTGAAGTGAAGGGAGAGGAGAGCAGCGTCCTCCCTCCCCAGCGGCAATGTGTGCCCCAGGGAGCTGATGGTGTCGTCCATCCTCCCCAGCAGCCGTGTGTGTCCAAAGGAGCCGAAGGTGCAGTCCTTCCTCCCCAGCGGCAGGCTGAGTTACAGGGGGCAGAGGTTGTTGTTCCTGCCCCCCAGCAGCAAAGTGATATGCCAAGAAGGCAGTGTGAAGGGAAGGGAGAGGAGAGCAGCGTCCTCCCTCCCCAGCGGCAATGTGTGCCCCAGGGAGCTGATGGTGTCGTCCATCCTCCCCAGCAGCCGTGTGTGTCCAAGGGAGCCGAAGGTGCAGTCCTTCCTCCCCAGCGGCAGGCTGAGTTACAGGGGGCAGAGGTTGTTGTTCCTGCCCCCCAGCAGCAAAGTGAGATGCCAAGACGGCAGTGTGAAGCGAAGGGAGAGGAGAGCAGCGTCCTCCCTCCCCAGCGGCAGTGTGTGCCCCAGGGAGCTGATGGTGTCGTCCATCCTCCCCAGCGGCAGTGTGTCCTGCAGGGAGCAGAGACAGTCAGTCTCGCACCCCAGCAGCCGGACAAGAGAATGAAAGGGGAGACAGCTGGTTCCCCTTTCCACCAGCAGAGAGAGTGGCAGGGAGAGGAGCCTGCTAACCCCCCTCCCCAGCGGCAGTTTACCGTCCAGAGAGAGGAGCTTGTTACACCCTCTCTCCAGCGGCAGCCTAACCCACCAAGGGGAGATGTTAAGCCCCACATCTGTGCAGATGGGACCGTAGTCTCTGCACTTACAGCACAAGGGATAGGGACGGTCGGTCCTGTCCCCCAGCCACAGAGCGATATATCTAAAGGGGAGACAGTCGGTCTCCAGCAGCCAGGCTCCCACCAGACAACTCCCGTGGTAGTGCTGGCAACAGGACAGAGTACCGCTGGTCTCTGCCCCCTCAGCAACCCACCAAGGCAGCCTATCAGTCTCTCACCCAGCCGTGGGGAGGCACCTGAACTTGGACAAAATTCTCCCTCACCCAGGTGTGGTAACTGTTTATTATGGGTGGGCTGCTCTACTACTTCTGTTCTGTGGGTGGGTTGCTGGACTAACCAGGGCACTGACCGGCAGGAGGTCAGATACCCTGTTAGTCTAATTGGTAAAGGGGAGAATTGTGGCGAAACCAACTTCGCCACTGTGGGCTGGAGAAGCCTGGCTGCTAGCCTCCTGCCCGCTGACTATGGCCCCTGGACATATTGCACTCTAAAGACTATATTTGGGCATGTACTAATTTATATTGCTGCTACCGGCCCTTTAAAATCAGCAATGGACATTTTGGGACTACTGTCCCTTTAAGACTGTGAAGCCTATCCTATTGTACTGCCTGTATATTGTATATGTATTTATGTATGCAGTTAACCTGGGTTATATATATATGCAGTATTCATCTGATTGTTCGGTAGAATCACTCCATTCATTATATTGAGGAAACTACCGAACAACCAGACCACCCAGGACTAAGTGTGCCTCCAATTACCGTTTGCAACAATGTTGCAAACGGGTAATTGGCAATCAGTGCAGTGTGGTCTTTGTCCTCTGGGTGGCCGCCATTCGGGAAACAAACACGTGGCGGCAGCCATCTTTAACTACCGAACAGCGGTGTTTTGCCGTCGAGTGTCTGGAACTGAAATCGGACACTTGACTAGGCAAACACCGCTGAGACCTCCATACTTCCAGAAATTCGTATGGAAACTACCGAATGACCCCCCGTTCGGTAGAAAGAACCCCACAAACAAGGGAATTCATTCAAACCCTCTCCAGGCTCTATAACACAGGCAATTCGTCTGTTTTCATTCCCTTGTTTGTGACCGACCGCAGGGCCAAAATGCATGGAACTGATTTCGGATACTTTACCCATGCGGTCGGTCAATACTTTAAAGTCCCATAACTCCTGAACCATTTATCCGAATGGGCTGATTCTTGCATATGTTGTCCCCCTGAATAAGGGCTATCAGGGGATACCTGTTTTGGAGGTGTAGCATATGTATTTGGGGTACATCCAGGAATTGGGGAAAAAGGTGTACAGTATAATTGTGTTAAGTGTTAATCTAAGGGGAGGAAATGTGTGGGAGGTACATCCATGTGATTGGTTAATTTCATCCTCCCCCTGGGAGTGTCCTGTATGTATTTGTTGGTAATAAAAGCCAGACTGGGTGTCCCAGTCTTGAGTTCCTGCTTAACCCTCAAAATGAAGTGTCGTCTCGTTCTTGGGGGGGATTGGATTGTAAGCTGACTGCCAAGAGTGTAAGCCGATTGTATGCTTTTCTTGTTCAGCTGTTCCAGTTCGGAGTGTTATTTCGTATCCAGCTCGTGAGTTCTGATGTTCTGCAGTAGCTGTGCCTGTCTATGGAAAAGGGGATTATCGCCTAAACTGGGTTTTATCCCCTTGTAAGTGAAACGGTCCGTTACAGAAGATTCGAACACACGTTTGAACGGGACTTCGCCATTGCATCCGGAGACTAATTCCCGTTCGAAGATTCGAACACACGTTTGAACGAGACTTCGCCATTGCATCCGGAGACTAATTCCCGTTCGAAGATTCGAACACACGTTTGAACGGGATTTCGCCATTGCAGCCGGAGACTAATTCCCGTTCGAAGATTCGAACACACGTTTGAACGGGACTTCGCCATTGCAGCCGGAGACTAATTCCCGTTCGAAGATTCGAACACACGTTTGAACGGGACTTCGCCATTGCAGCCGGAGACTAATTCCCGTTCGAAGATTCGAACACACGTTTGAACAGGACTTCGCCATTGCAGCCGGAGACTAATTCCCGTTCGAAGATTCGAACACACGTTTGAACGGGACTTCGCCATTGCAGCCGGAGACTAATTCCCGTTCGAAGATTCGAACACACGTTTGAACGGGACTTCGCCATTGCAGCCGGAGACTAATTCCCGTTCGAAGATTCGAACACACGTTTGAACGGGACTTCGCCATTGCAGCTAGAGACTAATTCCCGTTCGAAGATTCGACCACATGTTTGAACGGGACTTCGCCATTGCAGCCGGAGACTAATTCCCATTCGAAGATTCGAACACACGTTTGAACGGGACTTCGCCATTGAAGCCTGAGACTAATTCCCGTTCGAAGATTCGAACACACGTTTGAACGGGACTTCGCCATTGCAGCCAGAGACTAATTCCCGTTCGAAGATTCGAACACACGTTTGAACGGGACTTCGCCATTGCAGCCGGAGACTAATTCCCGTTCGAAGATTCGAACACACGTTTGAATGGGACTTCGCCATTGCAGCCGGAGACTAATTCCTGTTCGAAGATTCGAACACACGTTTGAACGGGACTTCGCCATTGCAGCCGGAGACTAATTCCCGTTCGAAGATTCAAACACACGTTTGAACGGGACTTCGACATTGCAGCTGGAGACTAATTCCCGTTCGAAGATTCGAACGCACGTTTGAACGGGACTTCGACATTGCAGCTGGAGACTAATTCCCGTTCGAAGATTCAAACGCACGTTTGAACGGGACTTCGCCATTGCAGCCGGAGACTAATTCCCGTTCGAAGATTCGAACACACGTTTGAATGGGACTTCGCCATTGCAGCCGGAGACTAATTCCTGTTCGAAGATTCGAACAAACTTTTGAACGGGACTTCGCCATTGCAGCCGGAGACTAAAACCCGTACGAAGATTTGAACACAAGTTTGAACGGGACTTCGCCATTGCAGCCGGAGACTAATTCCCATTCGAAGATTCGAACACACGTTTGAACGGGACTTCGCCATTGCAGCCGGAGACTAATTCTCGTTCAAATATTCGAACACACGTTTGAACGGGACTTCGCCACTGCAGCCGGAGACTAATTCCCGTTCAAAGATTCAAACACATGTTTGAACGGGACTTCGCCACTGCAGCCGGAGACTAATTCTCGTTCAAATATTCGAACACACGTTTGAACGGGACTTCGCCACTGCAGCCGGAGACTAATTCCCGTTCAAAGATTCAAACACATGTTTGAACGGGACTTCGCCACTGCAGCCGGAGACTAATTCCTGTTCGGAGATTCGAACACACGTTTGAACGGGACTTCGCCATTGCAGCCGGAGACTAATTCCTGTTCGAAGATTCGAACACACGTTTGAACGGGACTTCGCCATTGCAGCCGGAGACTAATTCCCGTTCGAAGATTCGACCACACGTTTGAACGGGACTTCGCCATTGCAGCCGGAGAATAATTCCCGTTCGAAGATTCGAACACACGTTTGAACGGGACTTCGCCATTGCAGCCGGAGAATAATTCCCGTTCGAAGATTCGAACACACGTTTGAACGGGACTTCGCCATTGCATCCGGAGACTAATTCCCGTTCGAAGATTCGAACACACGTTTGAACGAGACTTCGCCATTGCATCTGGAGACTAATTCCCGTTCGAAGATTCGAACACACGTTTGAACGGGACTTCGCCATTGCAGCCGGAGACTAATTCCCGTTCGAAGATTCGAACACACGTTTGAACGGGACTTCGCCATTGCAGCCGGAGACTAATTCCCGTTCGTAGATTCGAACACACGTTTGAACGGGACTTCGCCATTGCAGCAGGAGACTAATTCCCGTTCGAAGATGTGGCGAAACCAACTTCGCCACTGTGGGCTGGAGAAGCCTGGCTGCTAGCCTCCTGCCCGCTGACTATGGCCCCTGGACATATTGCACTCTAAAGACTATATTTGGGCATGTACTAATTTATATTGCTGCTACCGGCCCTTTAAAATCAGCAATGGAAATTTTGGGACTACTGTCCCTTTAAGACTGTGAAGCCTATCCTATTGTACTGCCTGTATATTGTATATGTATTTATGTATGCAGTTAACCTGGGTTATATATATATGCAGTATTCATCTGATTGTTCGGTAGAATCACTCCATTCATTATATTGAGGAAACTACCGAACAACCAGACCACCCAGGACTAAGTGTGCCTCCAATTACCGTTTGCAACAATGTTGCAAACGGGTAATTGACAATCAGTGCAGTGTGGTCTTTGTCCTCTGGGTGGCCGCCATTCGGGAAACAAACACGTGGCGGCAGCCATCTTTAACTACCGAACAGCGGTGTTTTGCCGTCGAGTGTCTGGAACTGAAATCGGACACTTGACTAGGCAAACACCGCTGAGACCTCCATACTTCCAGAAATTCGTATGGAAACTACCGAATGACCCCCCGTTCGGTAGAAAGAACCCCACAAACAAGGGAATTCATTCAAACCCTCTCCAGGCTCTATAACACAGGCAATTCGTCTGTTTTCATTCCCTTGTTTGTGACCGACCGCAGGGCCAAAATGCATGGAACTGATTTCGGATACTTTACCCATGCGGTCGGTCAATACTTTAAAGTCCCATAACTCCTGAACCATTTATCCGAATGGGCTGATTCTTGCATATGTTGTCCCCCTGAATAAGGGCTATCAGGGGGTACCTGTTTTGGAGGTGTAGCATATGTATTTGGGGTACATCCAGGAATTGGGGAAAAAGGTGTACAGTATAATTGTGTTAAGTGTTAATCTAAGGGGAGGAAATGTGTGGGAGGTACATCCATGTGATTGGTTAATTTCATCCTCCCCCTGGGAGTGTCCTGTATGTATTTGTTGGTAATAAAAGCCAGACTGGGTGTCCCAGTCTTGAGTTCCTGCTTAACCCTCAAAATGAAGTGTCGTCTCGTTCTTGGGGGGGATTGGATTGTAAGCTGACTGCCAAGAGTGTAAGCCGATTGTATGCTTTTCTTGTTCAGCTGTTCCAGTTCGGAGTGTTATTTCGTATCCAGCTCGTGAGTTCTGATGTTCTGCAGTAGCTGTGCCTGTCTATGGAAAAGGGGATTATCGCCTAAACTGGGTTTTATCCCCTTGTAAGTGAAACGGTCCGTTACAGAAGATTCGAACACACGTTTGAACGGGACTTCGCCATTGCATCCGGAGACTAATTCCCGTTCGAAGATTCGAACACACGTTTGAACGAGACTTCGCCATTGCATCCGGAGACTAATTCCCGTTCGAAGATTCGAACACACGTTTGAACGGGATTTCGCCATTGCAGCCGGAGACTAATTCCCGTTCGAAGATTCGAACACACGTTTGAACGGGACTTCGCCATTGCAGCCGGAGACTAATTCCCGTTCGAAGATTCGAACACACGTTTGAACGGGACTTCGCCATTGCAGCCGGAGACTAATTCCCGTTCGAAGATTCGAACACACGTTTGAACAGGACTTCGCCATTGCAGCCGGAGACTAATTCCCGTTCGAAGATTCGAACACACGTTTGAACGGGACTTCGCCATTGCAGCCGGAGACTAATTCCCGTTCGAAGATTCGAACACACGTTTGAACGGGACTTCGCCATTGCAGCCGGAGACTAATTCCCGTTCGAAGATTCGAACACACGTTTGAACGGGACTTCGCCATTGCAGCTAGAGACTAATTCCCGTTCGAAGATTCGACCACATGTTTGAACGGGACTTCGCCATTGCAGCCGGAGACTAATTCCCATTCGAAGATTCGAACACACGTTTGAACGGGACTTCGCCATTGAAGCCTGAGACTAATTCCCGTTCGAAGATTCGAACACACGTTTGAACGGGACTTCGCCATTGCAGCCAGAGACTAATTCCCGTTCGAAGATTCGAACACACGTTTGAACGGGACTTCGCCATTGCAGCCGGAGACTAATTCCCGTTCGAAGATTCGAACACACGTTTGAATGGGACTTCGCCATTGCAGCCGGAGACTAATTCCTGTTCGAAGATTCGAACACACGTTTGAACGGGACTTCGCCATTGCAGCCGGAGACTAATTCCCGTTCGAAGATTCAAACACACGTTTGAACGGGACTTCGACATTGCAGCTGGAGACTAATTCCCGTTCGAAGATTCGAACGCACGTTTGAACGGGACTTCGACATTGCAGCTGGAGACTAATTCCCGTTCGAAGATTCAAACGCACGTTTGAACGGGACTTCGCCATTGCAGCCGGAGACTAATTCCCGTTCGAAGATTCGAACACACGTTTGAATGGGACTTCGCCATTGCAGCCGGAGACTAATTCCTGTTCGAAGATTCGAACAAACTTTTGAACGGGACTTCGCCATTGCAGCCGGAGACTAAAACCCGTACGAAGATTTGAACACAAGTTTGAACGGGACTTCGCCATTGCAGCCGGAGACTAATTCCCATTCGAAGATTCGAACACACGTTTGAACGGGACTTCGCCATTGCAGCCGGAGACTAATTCTCGTTCAAATATTCGAACACACGTTTGAACGGGACTTCGCCACTGCAGCCGGAGACTAATTCCCGTTCAAAGATTCAAACACATGTTTGAACGGGACTTCGCCACTGCAGCCGGAGACTAATTCTCGTTCAAATATTCGAACACACGTTTGAACGGGACTTCGCCACTGCAGCCGGAGACTAATTCCCGTTCAAAGATTCAAACACATGTTTGAACGGGACTTCGCCACTGCAGCCGGAGACTAATTCCTGTTCGGAGATTCGAACACACGTTTGAACGGGACTTCGCCATTGCAGCCGGAGACTAATTCCTGTTCGAAGATTCGAACACACGTTTGAACGGGACTTCGCCATTGCAGCCGGAGACTAATTCCCGTTCGAAGATTCGACCACACGTTTGAACGGGACTTCGCCATTGCAGCCGGAGAATAATTCCCGTTCGAAGATTCGAACACACGTTTGAACGGGACTTCGCCATTGCAGCCGGAGAATAATTCCCGTTCGAAGATTCGAACACACGTTTGAACGGGACTTCGCCATTGCATCCGGAGACTAATTCCCGTTCGAAGATTCGAACACACGTTTGAACGAGACTTCGCCATTGCATCTGGAGACTAATTCCCGTTCGAAGATTCGAACACACGTTTGAACGGGACTTCGCCATTGCAGCCGGAGACTAATTCCCGTTCGAAGATTCGAACACACGTTTGAACGGGACTTCGCCATTGCAGCCGGAGACTAATTCCCGTTCGTAGATTCGAACACACGTTTGAACGGGACTTCGCCATTGCAGCAGGAGACTAATTCCCGTTCGAAGATGTGGCGAAACCAACTTCGCCACTGTGGGCTGGAGAAGCCTGGCTGCTAGCCTCCTGCCCGCTGACTATGGCCCCTGGACATATTGCACTCTAAAGACTATATTTGGGCATGTACTAATTTATATTGCTGCTACCGGCCCTTTAAAATCAGCAATGGAAATTTTGGGACTACTGTCCCTTTAAGACTGTGAAGCCTATCCTATTGTACTGCCTGTATATTGTATATGTATTTATGTATGCAGTTAACCTGGGTTATATATATATGCAGTATTCATCTGATTGTTCGGTAGAATCACTCCATTCATTATATTGAGGAAACTACCGAACAACCAGACCACCCAGGACTAAGTGTGCCTCCAATTACCGTTTGCAACAATGTTGCAAACGGGTAATTGACAATCAGTGCAGTGTGGTCTTTGTCCTCTGGGTGGCCGCCATTCGGGAAACAAACACGTGGCGGCAGCCATCTTTAACTACCGAACAGCGGTGTTTTGCCGTCGAGTGTCTGGAACTGAAATCGGACACTTGACTAGGCAAACACCGCTGAGACCTCCATACTTCCAGAAATTCGTATGGAAACTACCGAATGACCCCCCGTTCGGTAGAAAGAACCCCACAAACAAGGGAATTCATTCAAACCCTCTCCAGGCTCTATAACACAGGCAATTCGTCTGTTTTCATTCCCTTGTTTGTGACCGACCGCAGGGCCAAAATGCATGGAACTGATTTCGGATACTTTACCCATGCGGTCGGTCAATACTTTAAAGTCCCATAACTCCTGAACCATTTATCCGAATGGGCTGATTCTTGCATATGTTGTCCCCCTGAATAAGGGCTATCAGGGGGTACCTGTTTTGGAGGTGTAGCATATGTATTTGGGGTACATCCAGGAATTGGGGAAAAAGGTGTACAGTATAATTGTGTTAAGTGTTAATCTAAGGGGAGGAAATGTGTGGGAGGTACATCCATGTGATTGGTTAATTTCATCCTCCCCCTGGGAGTGTCCTGTATGTATTTGTTGGTAATAAAAGCCAGACTGGGTGTCCCAGTCTTGAGTTCCTGCTTAACCCTCAAAATGAAGTGTCGTCTCGTTCTTGGGGGGGATTGGATTGTAAGCTGACTGCCAAGAGTGTAAGCCGATTGTATGCTTTTCTTGTTCAGCTGTTCCAGTTCGGAGTGTTATTTCGTATCCAGCTCGTGAGTTCTGATGTTCTGCAGTAGCTGTGCCTGTCTATGGAAAAGGGGATTATCGCCTAAACTGGGTTTTATCCCCTTGTAAGTGAAACGGTCCGTTACAATTAGTGGCAAGCGGCGGGATCGTTCCTACAACCAGAGGGACAGCTACAGACAACACCATTCCTGGATTAAAAAGTGAGGGCAACGCCAGTACCCGTACAGCGCCCCTATCTACAAGGAACCAACTGCAGCAGAGCAAGCATGGCACCCAGCTACACTCAAGAGGCGTATGACAGAGAGGTCACCAAGATACTGGCTTTATGTGGACCCAACCTCTCAGAGGATATAGTACAGCGTGTGAAGAAAGCAGTGCGAGAGTACTTGCCGTGGGAATCAGAGCGGGCCAGGGGGTTTGCAGTCCTCCCTCCCCAGCGGCAATGTGTGGCCCAGGGAGCTGATGGTGTCGTCCATCCTCCCCAGCAGCCGTGTGTGTCCAAGGGAGCCGAAGGTGCAGTCCTTCCTCCCCAGCGGCAGGCTGAGTTACAGGGGGCAGAGGTTGTTGTTCCTGCCCCCCAGCAGCAAAGTGAGATGCCAAGAAGGCAGTGTGAAGTGAAGGGAGAGGAGAGCAGCGTCCTCCCTCCCCAGCGGCAATGTGTGCCCCAGGGAGCTGATGGTGTCGTCCATCCTCCCCAGCAGCCGTGTGTGTCCAAAGGAGCCGAAGGTGCAGTCCTTCCTCCCCAGCGGCAGGCTGAGTTACAGGGGGCAGAGGTTGTTGTTCCTGCCCCCCAGCAGCAAAGTGATATGCCAAGAAGGCAGTGTGAAGGGAAGGGAGAGGAGAGCAGCGTCCTCCCTCCCCAGCGGCAATGTGTGCCCCAGGGAGCTGATGGTGTCGTCCATCCTCCCCAGCAGCCGTGTGTGTCCAAGGGAGCCGAAGGTGCAGTCCTTCCTCCCCAGCGGCAGGCTGAGTTACAGGGGGCAGAGGTTGTTGTTCCTGCCCCCCAGCAGCAAAGTGAGATGCCAAGACGGCAGTGTGAAGCGAAGGGAGAGGAGAGCAGCGTCCTCCCTCCCCAGCGGCAGTGTGTGCCCCAGGGAGCTGATGGTGTCGTCCATCCGCCCCAGCGGCAGTGTGTCCTGCAGGGAGCAGAGACAGTCAGTCTCGCACCCCAGCAGCCGGACAAGAGAATGAAAGGGGAGACAGCTGGTTCCCCTTTCCACCAGCAGAGAGAGTGGCAGGGAGAGGAGCCTGCTAACCCCCCTCCCCAGCGGCAGTTTACCGTCCAGAGAGAGGAGCTTGTTACACCCTCTCTCCAGCGGCAGCCTAACCCACCAAGGGGAGATGTTAAGCCCCACATCTGTGCAGATGGGACCGTAGTCTCTGCACTTACAGCACAAGGGATAGGGACGGTCGGTCCTGTCCCCCAGCCACAGAGCGATATATCTAAAGGGGAGACAGTCGGTCTCCAGCAGCCAGGCTCCCACCAGACTACTCCCGTGGTAGTGCTGGCAACAGGACAGAGTACCGCTGGTCTCTGCCCCCTCAGCAACCCACCAAGGCAGCCTATCAGTCTCTCACCCAGCCGTGGGGAGGCACCTGAACTTGGACAAAATTCTCCCTCACCCAGGTGTGGTAACTGTTTATTATGGGTGGGCTGCTCTACTACTTCTGTTCTGTGGGTGGGTTGCTGGACTAACCAAGGCACTGACCGGCAGGAGGTCAGATACCCTGTTAGTCTAATTGGTAAAGGGGAGAATTGTGGCGAAACCAACTTCGCCACTGTGGGCTGGAGAAGCCTGGCTGCTAGCCTCCTGCCCGCTGACTATGGCCCCTGGACATATTGCACTCTAAAGACTATATTTGGGCATGTACTAATTTATATTGCTGCTACCGGCCCTTTAAAATCAGCAATGGACATTTTGGGACTACTGTCCCTTTAAGACTGTGAAGCCTATCCTATTGTACTGCCTGTATATTGTATATGTATTTATGTATGCAGTTAACCTGGGTTATATATATATGCAGTATTCATCTGATTGTTCGGTAGAATCACTCCATTCATTATATTGAGGAAACTACCGAACAACCAGACCACCCAGGACTAAGTGTGCCTCCAATTACCGTTTGCAACAATGTTGCAAACGGGTAATTGGCAATCAGTGCAGTGTGGTCTTTGTCCTCTGGGTGGCCGCCATTCGGGAAACAAACACGTGGCGGCAGCCATCTTTAACTACCGAACAGCGGTGTTTTGCCGTCGAGTGTCTGGAACTGAAATCGGACACTTGACTAGGCAAACACCGCTGAGACCTCCATACTTCCAGAAATTCGTATGGAAACTACCGAATGACCCCCCGTTCGGTAGAAAGAACCCCACAAACAAGGGAATTCATTCAAACCCTCTCCAGGCTCTATAACACAGGCAATTCGTCTGTTTTCATTCCCTTGTTTGTGACCGACCGCAGGGCCAAAATGCATGGAACTGATTTCGGATACTTTACCCATGCGGTCGGTCAATACTTTAAAGTCCCATAACTCCTGAACCATTTATCCGAATGGGCTGATTCTTGCATATGTTGTCCCCCTGAATAAGGGCTATCAGGGGATACCTGTTTTGGAGGTGTAGCATATGTATTTGGGGTACATCCAGGAATTGGGGAAAAAGGTGTACAGTATAATTGTGTTAAGTGTTAATCTAAGGGGAGGAAATGTGTGGGAGGTACATCCATGTGATTGGTTAATTTCATCCTCCCCCTGGGAGTGTCCTGTATGTATTTGTTGGTAATAAAAGCCAGACTGGGTGTCCCAGTCTTGAGTTCCTGCTTAACCCTCAAAATGAAGTGTCGTCTCGTTCTTGGGGGGGATTGGATTGTAAGCTGACTGCCAAGAGTGTAAGCCGATTGTATGCTTTTCTTGTTCAGCTGTTCCAGTTCGGAGTGTTATTTCGTATCCAGCTCGTGAGTTCTGATGTTCTGCAGTAGCTGTGCCTGTCTATGGAAAAGGGGATTATCGCCTAAACTGGGTTTTATCCCCTTGTAAGTGAAACGGTCCGTTACAATTAGTGGCAAGCGGCGGGATCGTTCCTACAACCAGAGGGACAGCTACAGACAACACCATTCCTGGATTAAAAAGTGAGGGCAACGCCAGTACCCGTACAGCGCCCCTATCTACAAGGAACCAACTGCAGCAGAGCAAGCATGGCACCCAGCTACACTCAAGAGGCGTATGACAGAGAGGTCACCAAGATACTGGCTTTATGTGGACCCAACCTCTCAGAGGATATAGTACAGCGTGTGAAGAAAGCAGTGCGAGAGTACTTGCCGTGGGAATCAGAGCGGGCCAGGGGGTTTGCAGTCCTCCCTCCCCAGCGGCAATGTGTGGCCCAGGGAGCTGATGGTGTCGTCCATCCTCCCCAGCAGCCGTGTGTGTCCAAGGGAGCCGAAGGTGCAGTCCTTCCTCCCCAGCGGCAGGCTGAGTTACAGGGGGCAGAGGTTGTTGTTCCTGCCCCCCAGCAGCAAAGTGAGATGCCAAGAAGGCAGTGTGAAGTGAAGGGAGAGGAGAGCAGCGTCCTCCCTCCCCAGCGGCAATGTGTGCCCCAGGGAGCTGATGGTGTCGTCCATCCTCCCCAGCAGCCGTGTGTGTCCAAAGGAGCCGAAGGTGCAGTCCTTCCTCCCCAGCGGCAGGCTGAGTTACAGGGGGCAGAGGTTGTTGTTCCTGCCCCCCAGCAGCAAAGTGATATGCCAAGAAGGCAGTGTGAAGGGAAGGGAGAGGAGAGCAGCGTCCTCCCTCCCCAGCGGCAATGTGTGCCCCAGGGAGCTGATGGTGTCGTCCATCCTCCCCAGCAGCCGTGTGTGTCCAAGGGAGCCGAAGGTGCAGTCCTTCCTCCCCAGCGGCAGGCTGAGTTACAGGGGGCAGAGGTTGTTGTTCCTGCCCCCCAGCAGCAAAGTGAGATGCCAAGACGGCAGTGTGAAGCGAAGGGAGAGGAGAGCAGCGTCCTCCCTCCCCAGCGGCAGTGTGTGCCCCAGGGAGCTGATGGTGTCGTCCATCCTCCCCAGCGGCAGTGTGTCCTGCAGGGAGCAGAGACAGTCAGTCTCGCACCCCAGCAGCCGGACAAGAGAATGAAAGGGGAGACAGCTGGTTCCCCTTTCCACCAGCAGAGAGAGTGGCAGGGAGAGGAGCCTGCTAACCCCCCTCCCCAGCGGCAGTTTACCGTCCAGAGAGAGGAGCTTGTTACACCCTCTCTCCAGCGGCAGCCTAACCCACCAAGGGGAGATGTTAAGCCCCACATCTGTGCAGATGGGACTGTAGTCTCTGCACTTACAGCACAAGGGATAGGGACGGTCGGTCCTGTCCCCCAGCCACAGAGCGATATATCTAAAGGGGAGACAGTCGGTCTCCAGCAGCCAGGCTCCCACCAGACTACTCCCGTGGTAGTGCTGGCAACAGGACAGAGTACCGCTGGTCTCTGCCCCCTCAGCAACCCACCAAGGCAGCCTATCAGTCTCTCACCCAGCCGTGGGGAGGCACCTGAACTTGGACAAAATTCTCCCTCACCCAGGTGTGGTAACTGTTTATTATGGGTGGGCTGCTCTACTACTTCTGTTCTGTGGGTGGGTTGCTGGACTAACCAAGGCACTGACCGGCAGGAGGTCAGATACCCTGTTAGTCTAATTGGTAAAGGGGAGAATTGTGGCGAAACCAACTTCGCCACTGTGGGCTGGAGAAGCCTGGCTGCTAGCCTCCTGCCCGCTGACTATGGCCCCTGGACATATTGCACTCTAAAGACTATATTTGGGCATGTACTAATTTATATTGCTGCTACCGGCCCTTTAAAATCAGCAATGGACATTTTGGGACTACTGTCCCTTTAAGACTGTGAAGCCTATCCTATTGTACTGCCTGTATATTGTATATGTATTTATGTATGCAGTTAACCTGGGTTATATATATATGCAGTATTCATCTGATTGTTCGGTAGAATCACTCCATTCATTATATTGAGGAAACTACCGAACAACCAGACCACCCAGGACTAAGTGTGCCTCCAATTACCGTTTGCAACAATGTTGCAAACGGGTAATTGGCAATCAGTGCAGTGTGGTCTTTGTCCTCTGGGTGGCCGCCATTCGGGAAACAAACACGTGGCGGCAGCCATCTTTAACTACCGAACAGCGGTGTTTTGCCGTCGAGTGTCTGGAACTGAAATCGGACACTTGACTAGGCAAACACCGCTGAGACCTCCATACTTCCAGAAATTCGTATGGAAACTACCGAATGACCCCCCGTTCGGTAGAAAGAACCCCACAAACAAGGGAATTCATTCAAACCCTCTCCAGGCTCTATAACACAGGCAATTCGTCTGTTTTCATTCCCTTGTTTGTGACCGACCGCAGGGCCAAAATGCATGGAACTGATTTCGGATACTTTACCCATGCGGTCGGTCAATACTTTAAAGTCCCATAACTCCTGAACCATTTATCCGAATGGGCTGATTCTTGCATATGTTGTCCCCCTGAATAAGGGCTATCAGGGGATACCTGTTTTGGAGGTGTAGCATATGTATTTGGGGTACATCCAGGAATTGGGGAAAAAGGTGTACAGTATAATTGTGTTAAGTGTTAATCTAAGGGGAGGAAATGTGTGGGAGGTACATCCATGTGATTGGTTAATTTCATCCTCCCCCTGGGAGTGTCCTGTATGTATTTGTTGGTAATAAAAGCCAGACTGGGTGTCCCAGTCTTGAGTTCCTGCTTAACCCTCAAAATGAAGTGTCGTCTCGTTCTTGGGGGGGATTGGATTGTAAGCTGACTGCCAAGAGTGTAAGCCGATTGTATGCTTTTCTTGTTCAGCTGTTCCAGTTCGGAGTGTTATTTCGTATCCAGCTCGTGAGTTCTGATGTTCTGCAGTAGCTGTGCCTGTCTATGGAAAAGGGGATTATCGCCTAAACTGGGTTTTATCCCCTTGTAAGTGAAACGGTCCGTTACAGAAGATTCGAACACACGTTTGAACGGGACTTCGCCATTGCATCCGGAGACTAATTCCCGTTCGAAGATTCGAACACACGTTTGAACGAGACTTCGCCATTGCATCCGGAGACTAATTCCCGTTCGAAGATTCGAACACACGTTTGAACGGGATTTCGCCATTGCAGCCGGAGACTAATTCCCGTTCGAAGATTCGAACACACGTTTGAACGGGACTTCGCCATTGCAGCCGGAGACTAATTCCCGTTCGAAGATTCGAACACACGTTTGAACGGGACTTCGCCATTGCAGCCGGAGACTAATTCCCGTTCGAAGATTCGAACACACGTTTGAACAGGACTTCGCCATTGCAGCCGGAGACTAATTCCCGTTCGAAGATTCGAACACACGTTTGAATGGGACTTCGCCATTGCAGCCGGAGACTAATTCCCGTTCGAAGATTCGAACACACGTTTGAACGGGACTTCGCCATTGCAGCCGGAGACTAATTCCCGTTCGAAGATTCGAACACACGTTTGAACGGGACTTCGCCATTGCAGCTAGAGACTAATTCCCGTTCGAAGATTCGACCACATGTTTGAACGGGACTTCGCCATTGCAGCCGGAGACTAATTCCCATTCGAAGATTCGAACACACGTTTGAACGGGACTTCGCCATTGAAGCCTGAGACTAATTCCCGTTCGAAGATTCGAACACACGTTTGAACGGGACTTCGCCATTGCAGCCGGAGACTAATTCCCGTTCGAAGATTCGAACACACGTTTGAATGGGACTTCGCCATTGCAGCCGGAGACTAATTCCTGTTCGAAGATTCGAACACACGTTTGAACGGGACTTCGCCATTGCAGCCGGAGACTAATTCCCGTTCGAAGATTCGAACACACGTTTGAACGGGACTTCGACATTGCAGCTGGAGACTAATTCCCGTTCGAAGATTCGAACGCACGTTTGAACGGGACTTCGACATTGCAGCTGGAGACTAATTCCCGTTCGAAGATTCAAACGCACGTTTGAACGGGACTTCGCCATTGCAGCCGGAGACTAATTCCCGTTCGAAGATTCGAACACACGTTTGAATGGGACTTCGCCATTGCAGCCGGAGACTAATTCCTGTTCGAAGATTCGAACAAACTTTTGAACGGGACTTCGCCATTGCAGCCGGAGACTAATTCCCGTACGAAGATTTGAACACAAGTTTGAACGGGACTTCGCCATTGCAGCCGGAGACTAATTCCCATTCGAAGATTCGAACACACGTTTGAACGGGACTTCGCCATTGCAGCCGGAGACTAATTCTCGTTCAAATATTCGAACACACGTTTGAACGGGACTTCGCCACTGCAGCCGGAGACTAATTCCCGTTCAAAGATTCAAACACATGTTTGAACGGGACTTCGCCACTGCAGCCGGAGACTAATTCCTGTTCGGAGATTCGAACACACGTTTGAACGGGACTTCGCCATTGCAGCCGGAGACTAATTCCCGTTCGAAGATTCGAACACACGTTTGAACGGGACTTCGCCATTGCAGCCGGAGACTAATTCCTGTTCGAAGATTCGAACACACGTTTGAACGGGACTTCGCCATTGCAGCCGGAGACTAATTCCCGTTCGAAGATTCGACCACACGTTTGAACGGGACTTCGCCATTGCAGCCGGAGAATAATTCCCGTTCGAAGATTCGAACACACGTTTGAACGGGACTTCGCCATTGCAGCCGGAGAATAATTCCCGTTCGAAGATTCGAACACACGTTTGAACGGGACTTCGCCATTGCATCCGGAGACTAATTCCCGTTCGAAGATTCGAACACACGTTTGCACGAGACTTCGCCATTGCATCTGGAGACTAATTCCCGTTCGAAGATTCGAACACACGTTTGAACGGGACTTCGCCATTGCAGCCGGAGACTAATTCCCGTTCGTAGATTCGAACACACGTTTGAACGGGACTTCGCCATTGCAGCCGGAGACTAATTCCCGTTCGAAGATTCGAACACACGTTTGAACGGGACTTCGCCATTGCATCCGGAGACTAATTCCCGTTCGAAGATTCGAACACACGTTTGAACGAGACTTCGCCATTGCATCCGGAGACTAATTCCCGTTCGAAGATTCGAACACACGTTTGAACGGGATTTCGCCATTGCAGCCGGAGACTAATTCCCGTTCGAAGATTCGAACACACGTTTGAACGGGACTTCGCCATTGCAGCCGGAGACTAATTCCCGTTCGAAGATTCGAACACAAGTTTGAACGGGACTTCGCCATTGCAGCCGGAGACTAATTCCCGTTCGAAGATTCGAACACACGTTTGAACGGGACTTCGCCATTGCAGCCGGAGACTTCGCCATTGCAGCCGGAGACTTCGCCATTGCAGCCGGAGACTAATTCCCGTTCGAAGATTCGAACACACGTTTGAACAGGACTTCGCCATTGCAGCCGGAGACTAATTCCCGTTCGAAGATTCGAACACACGTTTGAACAGGACTTCGCCATTGCAGCCGGAGACTAATTCCCGTTCGAAGATTCGAACACACGTTTGAACGGGACTTCGCCATTGCAGCCGGAGACTAATTCCTGTTCGAAGATTCGAACAAACTTTTGAACGGGACTTCGCCATTGCAGCCGGAGACTAATTCCCGTACGAAGATTTGAACACACGTTTGAACGGGACTTCGCCATTGCAGCCGGAGACTAATTCCCATTCGAAGATTCGAACACACGTTTGAACGGGACTTCGCCATTGCAGCCGGAGACTAATTCTCGTTCAAATATTCGAACACACGTTTGAACGGGACTTCGCCACTGCAGCCGGAGACTAATTCCCGTTCAAAGATTCAAACACATGTTTGAACGGGACTTCGCCACTGCAGCCGGAGACTAATTCCTGTTCGGAGATTCGAACACACGTTTGAACGGGACTTCGCCATTGCAGCCGGAGACTAATTCCCGTTCGAATATTCGAACACACGTTTGAACAGGACTTCGCCATTGCAGCCGGAGACTAATTCCCGTTCGAAGATTCGAACACACGTTTGAACGGGAGTTCGCCATTGCAGCCGGAGACTAATTCCCGTTCGAAGATTCGAACGCACGTTTGAACGGGACTTCGCCATTGCAGCCGGAGACTAATTCCCGTTCGAAGATTCGACCACACGTTTGAACGGGACTTCGCCATTGCAGCCGGAGAATAATTCCCGTTCGAAGATTCGAACACACGTTTGAACGGGACTTCGCCATTGCAGCCGGAGAATAATTCCCGTTCGAAGATTCGAACACACGTTTGAACGGGACTTCGCCATTGCATCCGGAGACTAATTCCCGTTCGAAGATTCGAACACACGTTTGAACGAGACTTCGCCATTGCATCCGGAGACTAATTCCCGTTCGAAGATTCGAACACACGTTTGAACGGGACTTCGCCATTGCAGCCGGAGACTAATTCCCGTTCGAAGATTCGAACACACGTTTGAACGGGACTTCGCCATTGCAGCCGGAGACTAATTCCCGTTCGAAGATTCGAACACACGTTTGAACGGGACTTCGCCATTGCAGCCGGAGACTTCGCCATTGCAGCCGGAGACTAATTCCCGTTCGAAGATTCGAACACACGTTTGAACAGGACTTCGCCATTGCAGCCGGAGACTAATTCCCGTTCGAAGATTCGAACACACGTTTGAACGGGACTTCGCCATTGCAGCCGGAGACTAATTCCCGTTCGAAGATTCGAACACACGTTTGAACGGGACTTCGCCATTGCAGCCGGAGACTTCGCCATTGCAGCCGGAGACTAATTCCCGTTCGAAGATTCGAACACACGTTTGAACAGGACTTTGCCATTGCAGCCGGAGACTAATTCCCGTTCGAAGATTCGAACACACGTTTGAACGGGACTTCGCCATTGCAGCCGGAGACTAATTCCCGTTCGAAGATTCGAACACACGTTTGAACGGGACTTCGCCATTGCAGCTAGAGACTAATTCCCGTTCGAAGATTCGAACACACGTTTGAACGGGACTTCGCCATTGCAGCCGGAGACTAATTCCCGTTCGAAGATTCGACCACACGTTTGAACGGGACTTCGCCATTGCAGCCGGAGACTAATTCCCATTCGAAGATTCGAACACACGTTTGAACGGGACTTCGCCATTGCAGCCTGAGACTAATTCCCGTTCGAAGATTCGAACACACGTTTGAACGGGACTTCGCCATTGCAGCCGGAGACTAATTCCCGTTCGAAGATTCGAACACACGTTTGAACGGGACTTCGCCATTGCAGCCGGAGACTAATTCCCGTTCGAAGATTCGAACACACGTTTAATCGGGACTTCGCCATTGCAGCCGGAGACTAATTCCCGTTCGAAGATTCGAACACACGTTTGAACGGGACTTCGCCATTGCAGCTGGAGACTAATTCCCGTTCGAAGATTCGAACACACGTTTGAACGGGACTTCGACATTGCAGCTGGAGACTAATTCCCGTTCGAAGATTCGAACACACGTTTGAACGGGACTTCGACATTGCAGCTGGAGACTAATTCCCGTTCGAAGATTCGAACACACGTTTGAACGGGACTTCGACATTGCAGCTGGAGTCTAATTCCCGTTCGAAGATTCGAACACACGTTTGAACGGGACTCCGCCACTGCAGCCGGAGACTAAATCCCGTTCGAAGATTCGAACACACGTTTGAACGGGACTTTGCCATTGTAGCCGGAGACTAATTCCCGTTCGAATATTCGAACACACGTTTGAACGGGACTTCGCCATTGCAGCCGGAGACTAATTCCCGTTCGAAGATTCGAACACACGTTTGAATGGGACTTCGCCATTGTAGCCGGAGACTAATTCCCGTTCGAATATTCGAACACACGTTTGAACGGGACTTTGCCATTGCAGCCGGAGACTAATTCCCGTTCGAAGATTCGAACGCACGTTTGAACGGGACTTCGCCATTGCAGCCGGAGACTAATTCCCGTTCGAAGATTCGACCAAACGTTTGAACAGGACTTCGCCATTGCAGCCGGAGACTAATTCCCGTTCGAAGATTCGAACACACGTTTGAACGGGACTTCGCCATTGCATCCGGAGACTAATTCCAGTTCGAAGATTCGAACACACGTTTGAACGGGACTTCGCCATTGCAGCCGGAGACTAATTCCCGTTCGAAGATTCGAACACACGTTTGAACGGGACTTCGCCATTGCAGCCGGAGACTAATTCCCGTTCGAAGATTCGAACACACGTTTGAACGGGGCTTCGCCACTGCAGCCGGAGACTAATTCCCGTTCGAAGATTCGAACACACATTTGAATGGGACTTCGCCATTGCAGCCGGAGACTAATTCCCGTTCGAAGATTCGAACGGGACTTCGCCATTGCAGCCGGAGACTAATTCACGTTCGAAGATTCGAACACACGTTTGAACGGGACTTCGCCACTGCAGCCGGAGACTAATTCCCGTTCGAAGATTCGAACACACGTTTGAACGGGACTTCGCCACTGCAGCCGGAGACTAATTCCCGTTCGAAGATTCGAACACACGTTTGAACGGGACTTCGCCATTGAAGCCGGAGACTAATTCCCGTTCGAAGATTCGAACACACGTTTGAACGGGACTTCGCCATTGCAGCCGGAGACTAATTCCCGTTCGAAGATTCGAACACACGTTTGAACGGGACTACGCCATTGCATCCGGAGACTAATTCCCGTTCGAAGATTCGAACACACGTTTGAACGGGACTTCGCCATTGCATCCGGAGACTAATTCCCGTTCGAAGATTCGAACACACGTTTGAACGGGAGTTCGCAATTGCAGCCGGAGACTAATTCCCGTTCGAAGATTCGAACACACGTTTGAACGGGACTTCGCCATTGCAGCCGGAGACTAATTCCCGTTCAAAGATTCGAGCACACGTTTGAACGGGACTTCGCCACTGCAGCCGGAGACTAATTCCCGTTCGAAGATTCGAACACACGTTTGAACGGGACTTCGCCACTGCAGCCGGAGACTAATTCCCGTTCGAAGATTCGAACACACGTTTGAACGGGACTTCGCCATTGCAGCCGGAGACTAATTCCCGTTCGAAGATTCGAACACACGTTTGAACGGGACTTCGCCATTGCAGCCGGAGACTAATTCCCGTTCGAAGATTCGAACACACGTTTGAACGGGACTTCGCCATTGCAGCCGGAGACTAATTCCCGTTCGAAGATTCGAACACACGTTTGAACGGGACTTCGCCATTGCAGCCGGAGACTAATTCCCGTTCGAAGATTCGAACACACGTTTGAACGGGACTTCGCCATTGCAGCCGGAGACTTCGCCATTGCAGCCGGAGACTAATTCCCATTCGAAGATTCGAACACACGTTTGAACAGGACTTCGCCATTGCAGCCGGAGACTAATTCCCGTTCGAAGATTCGAACACACGTTTGAACGGGACTTCGCCATTGCAGCCGGAGACTAATTCCCGTTCGAAGATTCGAACATACGTTTGAACGGGACTTCGCCATTGCAGCTAGAGACTAATTCCCGTTCGAAGATTCGAACACACGTTTGAACGGGACTTCGCCATTGCAGCCGGAGACTAATTCCCGTTCGAAGATTCGACCACACGTTTGAACGGGACTTCGCCATTGCAGCCGGAGACTAATTCCCATTCGAAGATTCGAACACACGTTTGAACGGGACTTCGCCATTGCAGCCTGAGACTAATTCCCGTTCGAAGATTCGAACACACGTTTGAACGGGACTTCGCCATTGCAGCCGGAGACTAATTCCCGTTCGAAGATTCGAACACACGTTTGAACGGGACTTCGCCATTGCAGCCGGAGACTAATTCCCGTTCGAAGATTCGAACACACGTTTGAACGGGACTTCGCCATTGCAGCCGGAGACTAATTCCCGTTCGAAGATTCGAACACACGTTTGAACGGGACTTCGCCATTGCAGCCGGAGACTAATTCCTGTTCGAAGATTCGAACACACGTTTGAACGGGACTTCGCCATTGCAGCCGGAGACTTCGCCATTGCAGCCGGAGACTAATTCCCGTTCGAAGATTCGAACACACGTTTGAACAGGACTTCGCCATTGCAGCCGGAGACTAATTCCCATTCGAAGATTCGAACACACGTTTGAACGGGACTTCGCCATTGCAGCCTGAGACTAATTCCCGTTCGAAGATTCGAACACACGTTTGAACGGGACTTCGCCATTGCAGCCAGAGACTAATTCCCGTTCGAAGATTCGAACACACGTTTGAACGGGACTTCGCCATTGCAGCCGGAGACTAATTCCCGTTCGAAGATTCGAACACACGTTTGAATGGGACTTCGCCATTGCAGCCGGAGACTAATTCCTGTTCGAAGATTCGAACACACGTTTGAACGGGACTTCGCCATTGCAGCCGGAGACTAATTCCCGTTCGAAGATTCGAACACACGTTTGAACGGGACTTCGACATTGCAGCTGGAGACTAATTCCCGTTCGAAGATTCGAACGCACGTTTGAACGGGACTTCGACATTGCAGCTGGAGACTAATTCCCGTTCGAAGATTCAAACGCACGTTTGAACGGGACTTCGCCATTGCAGCCGGAGACTAATTCCCGTTCGAAGATTCGAACACACGTTTGAATGGGACTTCGCCATTGCAGCCGGAGACTAATTCCCGTACGAAGATTTGAACACACGTTTGAACAGGACTTCGCCATTGCAGCCGGAGACTAATTCCCGTTCGAAGATTCGACCACACGTTTGAACGGGACTTCGCCATTGCAGCCGGAGAATAATTCCCGTTCGAAGATTCGAACACACGTTTGAACGGGACTTCGCCATTGCATCCGGAGACTAATTCCCGTTCGAAGATTCGAACACACGTTTGAACGAGACTTCGCCATTGCATCCGGAGACTAATTCCCGTTCGAAGATTCGAACACACGTTTGAAAGGGACTTCGCCATTGCAGCCGGAGACTAATTCCCGTTCGAAGATTCGAACACACGTTTGAACGGGACTTCGCCATTGCATCCGGAGACTAATTCCCGTTCGAAGATTCGAACACACGTTTGAACGGGACTTCGCCATTGCAGCCGGAGACTAATTCCCGTTCGAAGATTCGAACACACGTTTGAACGGGACTTCGCCATTGCAGCCGGAGACTAATTCCCGTTCGAAGATTCGAACACACGTTTGAACGGGACTTCGCCACTGCAGCCGGAGACTAATTCCCGTTCGAAGATTCGAACACACGTTTGAACGGGACTTCGCCATTGCAGCCGGAGACTAATTCCCGTTCGAAGATTCGAACACACGTTTGAACGGACTTCGCCATTGCAGCCGGAGACTAATTCCCGTTCGAAGATTCGAACACACGTTGGAACGGGACTTCGCCATTGCAGCCGGAGACTAATTCCCGTTCGAAGATTCGAACACACGTTTGAACGGGACTTCGCCATTGCAGCCGGAGACTAATTCCCGTTCGAAGATTCGAACACACGTTTGAACGGGACTTCGCCATTGCAGCCGGAGACTAATTCCCGTTCGAAGATTCGAACACACGTTTGAACGGGACTTCGCCATTGCAGCCGGAGACTAATTCCCGTTCGAAGATTCGAACACACGTTTGAACGGGACTTCGCCATTGCAGCCGGAGACTTCGCCATTGCAGTCGGAGACTAATTCCCGTTCGAAGATTCGAACACACGTTTGAACAGGACTTCGCCATTGCAGCCGGAGA
Organism: Pelobates fuscus; assembly: GCF_036172605.1. NCBI lineage: Eukaryota > Metazoa > Chordata > Amphibia > Anura > Pelobatidae > Pelobates > Pelobates fuscus. Next base: position 239,580,474 of record NC_086322.1, read on the forward strand.
CTAATTCCCGTTCGAAGATTCGAACACACGTTTGAACGGGACTTCGCCATTGCAGCCGGAGACTAATTCCCGTTCGAAGATTCGAACACACGTTTGAACGGGACTTCGCCATTGCAGCTAGAGACTAATTCCCGTTCGAAGATTCGACCACATGTTTGAACGGGACTTTGCCATTGCAGCCGGAGACTAATTCCCATTCGAAGATTCGAACACACGTTTGAACGGGACTTCGCCATTGAAGCCTGAGACTAATTCCCGTTCGAAGATTCGAACACACGTTTGAACGGGACTTCGCCATTGCAGCCAGAGACTAATTCCCGTTCGAAGATTCGAACACACGTTTGAACGGGACTTCGCCATTGCAGCCGGAGACTAATTCCCGTTCGAAGATTCGAACACACGTTTGAACGGGACTTCGCCATTGCAGCCGGAGACTAATTCCTGTTCGAAGATTCGAACACACGTTTGAACGGGACTTCGCCATTGCAGCCGGAGACTAATTCCCGTTCGAAGATTCGAACACACGTTTGAACGGGACTTCGACATTGCAGCTGGAGACTAATTCCCGTTCGAAGATTCGAACGCACGTTTGAACGGGACTTCGACATTGCAGCTGGAGACTAATTCCCGTTCGAAGATTCAAACGCACGTTTGAACGGGACTTCGCCATTGCAGCCGGAGACTAATTCCCGTTCGAAGATTCGAACACACGTTTGAATGGGACTTCGCCATTGCAGCCGGAGACTAATTCCTGTTCGAAGATTCGAACAAACTTTTGAACGGGACTTCGCCATTGCAGCCGGAGACTAATTCCCGTACGAAGATTTGAACACTTGTTTGAACGGGACTTCGCCATTGCAGCCGGAGACTAATTCCCATTCGAAGATTCGAACACACGTTTGAACGGGACTTCGCCATTGCAGCCGGAGACTAATTCTCGTTCAAATATTCGAACACACGTTTGAACGGGACTTCGCCACTGCAGCCGGAGACTAATTCCCGTTCAAAGATTCAAACACATGTTTGAACGGGACTTCGCCACTGCAGCCGGAGACTAATTCCTGTTCGGAGATTCGAACACACGTTTGAACGGGACTTCGCCATTGCAGCCGGAGACTAATTCCCGTTCGAAGATTCGAACACACGTTTGAACGGGACTTCGCCATTGCAGCCGGAGACTAATTCCTGTTCGAAGATTCGAACACACGTTTGAACGGGACTTCGCCATTGCAGCCGGAGACTAATTCCCGTTCGAAGATTCGACCACACGTTTGAACGGGACTTCGCCATTGCAGCCGGAGAATAATTCCCGTTCGAAGATTCGAACACACGTTTGAACGGGACTTCGCCATTGCAGCTGGAGAATAATTCCCGTTCGAAGATTCGAACACACGTTTGAACGGGACTTCGCCATTGCATCCGGAGACTAATTCCCGTTCGAAGATTCGAACACACGTTTGAACGAGACTTCGCCATTGCATCTGGAGACTAATTCCCGTTCGAAGATTCGAACACACGTTTGAACGGGACTTCGCCATTGCAGCCGGAGACTAATTCCCGTTCGAAGATTCGAACACACGTTTGAACGGGACTTCGCCATTGCAGCCGGAGACTAATTCCCGTTCGAAGATTCGACCACACGTTTGAACGGGACTTCGCCATTGCAGCCGGAGAATAATTCCCGTTCGAAGATTCGAACACACGTTTGAACGGGACTTCGCCATTGCAGCTGGAGAATAATTCCCGTTCGAAGATTCGAACACACGTTTGAACGGGACTTCGCCATTGCATCCGGAGACTAATTCCCGTTCGAAGATTCGAACACACGTTTGAACGAGACTTCGCCATTGCATCTGGAGACTAATTCCCGTTCGAAGATTCGAACACACGTTTGAACGGGACTTCGCCATTGCAGCCGGAGACTAATTCCCGTTCGAAGATTCGAACACACGTTTGAACGGGACTTCGCCATTGCAGCCGGAGACTAATTCCCGTTCGTAGATTCGAACACACGTTTGAACGGGACTTCGCCATTGCAGCCGGAGACTAATTCCCATTCGAAGATTCGAACACACGTTTGAACGGGACTTCGCCATTGCATCCGGAGACTAATTCCCGTTCGAAGATTCGAACACACGTTTGAACGAGACTTCGCCATTGCATCCGGAGACTAATTCCCGTTCGAAGATTCGAACACACGTTTGAACGGGATTTCGCCATTGCAGCCGGAGACTAATTCCCGTTCGAAGATTCGAACACACGTTTGAACGGGACTTCGCCATTGCAGCCGGAGACTAATTCCCGTTCGAAGATTCGAACACACGTTTGAACGGGACTTCGCCATTGCAGCCGGAGACTAATTCCCGTTCGAAGATTCGAACACACGTTTGAACGGGACTTCGCCATTGCAGCCGGAGACTTCGCCATTGCAGCCGGAGACTTCGCCATTGCAGCCGGAGACTAATTCCCGTTCGAAGATTCGAACACACGTTTGAACAGGACTTCGCCATTGCAGCCGGAGACTAATTCCCGTTCGAAGATTCGAACACACGTTTGAACGGGACTTCGCCATTGCAGCCGGAGACTAATTCCCGTTCGAAGATTCGAACACACGTTTGAACGGGACTTCGCCATTGCAGCCGGAGACTAATTCCTGTTCGAAGATTCGAACAAACTTTTGAACGGGACTTCGCCATTGCAGCCGGAGACTAATTTTATCACATGACAGGAGGCTTCATATTTTGCTTTACTCTCTTTACTAAAACTCCATAGCAGTAAAGAAAGTGAATAAACGTTTTAACCAATCAAAATGCAAATAGGGAGTATATTATTTCAGTCCACAGGCTCCTCCCCCTCTTTCTTTACTGCTCCATCGCAGACAGGTCAGAGTTTTTGGCTCTTCCCTATTTTACCTCATGTGAATGTTTTATTTACCTTTTTTCCTCATGATATACTATTTTATTATCTAACTTTTATTATCTATATAGTTCTGCTATTTTCTGTAGTCTCTAAACCGTTTTTATCCTACTATCTATCCTAATGTTTAGTACCACCGGGGTTACTTCACCCTAGTGGTAGTTTACCTCTCTCCTTTCTGCTCGGGTTTTTTCCCTGCATCCTTCTTTTTTCCCCACCTTGCCGCCGCTCGGAGGCTATTCTCCGCCGCGTTTTCCGCGGCCCTATTTCAGCCGCGGTTTCCTTCTCGCGGCGGCCATTTTTAATCCCGCGTCTCGCGAGATTACGGCCGCCATTTTAGGACCGCAGCAAATTGCCGCGAAACCTCAGAACGGCAAGTTCAACGGACACTGCAAGCCTTTCTACAGTCTGCTACAAGAGGTCAGTCACTCAAGCTGTTTAAAGGCACATCAGGTATTAACCTGTGCCTGACTGGGGTGCTGCCCTATATATTGTGCTGCTAAGGAGGTCGCTTTGTGGCCACCTCTGTCATACTGGGTGAGGCCCAGAATACTTTTAAAAAATCCCAACAAGTGGTCTATTTGCCCTGCTGGGGCCTAGTGGTTACATTGGACATTATACACCCTGCTGGGGTGATTATATAAATCGGATTACTATCCGGCTGGAGCTTAATCTCCAACATACCACTACTCATACCCTGCTGGGGTATCATTTTATTACAACCCTGCTGGGGTTATCTGGCTTACATTTGACCAGTTACTATACCGTCTACACCCTGCTGGGGTACCCGGTTTTATTATTATTATTATTATTTATTCTAATAACCCTGCTGGGGTCCCGATTGTACTACTATACAAAATTTACGTTATTGCACCCTGCTGGGGTATTGCATAGCGATATTACTACAGTCTATATCGACTAAAATACAGCAGACTGATCTCTATCACGCCCTGTGCCAATCATATACCCAGACACCATGGAGACCTCTCAAACCACAGATCTCCAAAATATGGTGAACGAGGCCGTTTCTGCCTCAATGGAGAAAGTCCTCTCCAAAATGATGGCCTCTGGCTCCGACAAGAGGAAACCATCTAAAGCCCACCCATCCCGCCATGACTCCGATTCTGATGCACAAGAATCTCACAAAAGCCCTGAAACTCTCACGGGCAAACGCCAGTGGAAAGGCGAAAAAGACCACTCACACAAAAGTAAAAACCCCGCTAAACGCGCTAAACCCATTTCTGCCACCATCACGAATCCCCAACACGACTACTCTTCGGATGAAGAACAGTCCCAAACTAAACCCATGGCCATTTTAGATGAATGGCAAGCGGACGACTCAGACTCTAATGAAGGTGGTTGGGGTTCAGACTCCGGATCCCAATCATTTTTTCCGCAACACACATTCATGGGAGAACCCCAAGACCAAGATAATGCGGATAACCCGCAAGAGGATGAAGACACCATCCTTGACCCACTGGGACAAAAACTTTTTGACCCAAGAAAAATTAGACACCCTCGCTCAAGCGATTGGACACCTCCTGACCACCTAGCGAGGTTTATGCACCTCTGGCTACGAAAGCCCATGGACAAAACGGTCCGCAACCGTTTGAGGTCAGAATGCCCAAGGCCTTTTCTACCCGACCACGTGGCGGACACGCCAGAATTTGACCAAGTAATGACAACTTTTATGTCACGAGGTGGCCGTGACCCACGAAAAGGCGTGGAAAAAGGGTTTAGAGGGGTTCAAGATAAACTTCTAGACTCGGTGGGACCACTATCCAGAATTATGTACTTGGCTGATGATGCTCTAGCAAAAGCCGATCAATTTGACCCTACTATGGTGCGCGAATGGGCGCATGACGTGCGGGAATGGGCACAAAGGTGTTTTTGTTTTGTGGGTAATGCCAATGTCGCCTTATCATCTGAGCGACGCAAAGCAGCACTTCTCCGCATTGACGGAAAATTGGTGGAGTTGGGCACCAAGGAGTTAGGTCCTATGGCACAGGGCAAGCTTTTCGGAGAACAATTTCTCAAAGAATTAAGCAGACATGTTAACGTATACACATCCCTGAACAAGGCTCAATCATCAATGAGAAGAGTCTTTAGACAAAACCCCTCTAGGGGTGTTTTTGGACGGGCTGGCCGCCAAAGGGGCCGTGCTGCCAGCCGCTTCTGGCCCTCAGGCCCCAGAGCTACAAGACCACAGCCCTTTTACCCAGAGATGGGATACCGACCATCTTCCTACACACGAGGCGCAGACAGAGGTCGCGGACCACGCACTCGAGGCAGAGCACGTTTCTCCGCAGGTAAGCAACCAATTCACTCATGTTTCCCTTCCAATGCATATAGCAGGTCGCATATCTCTTTTCTTCCAGGAATGGACTTCAATATCCGCGGACGCATGGATCCTACAGACAGTACGAGGCTACGTCATAGACTTCGTAGACCAACCCCGACAGACGGAAATACCACGTCCCATCAACTGCTCAAGAACAGACAAATCTCTCATCAACGAAGAACTACAAACCCTATACTCAAAAGGCGCGATAGAACCCGCGTCCGAACCTCGAGGTTTCTTCAGCAACATCTTCTTAGTCAAGAAGAAAACGGGCGATCTACGACCAGTCATAAACCTACGACAACTCAACCAATACGTCACTTACAACCATTTCAAGATGGAAGGCATACATCTGTTAAGAGACCTCCTACAAGACAAGGATTGGTTCACGAGACTGGATCTCAAGGACGCGTATCTATCAGTACCCGTCCATCACTCCTGCAGACAATACCTTCGTTTCCATTGGCAAGGCCGTCCCTGGCAATTCACGTGCCTCCCCTTCGGCCTCAGTTCGGCCCCTTGGTGTTTCACCAAACTGCTGAAACCCGTGGTTGCACATCTTCGAGCTCAAGGCATTCGTTGCATTATATACCTGGACGACCTCCTTCTGTTCTGCTCAGACAGACTCAGACTGATACAACACACACGCTACACCACGGATCTCCTATCATCCCTGGGCTTCACAGTGAACTTTCAAAAATCAGCTATCTCCCCATCACAAACAGTTCAATTTCTGGGATTCGAAATAGATTCCACCTCCAGCACTCTACGGCTACCGACGGCAAAAATCTCAGCCATTCGCAAGGAATTACGCAGGGCCATCCGCTCCCACACCATTCCACTCCGCACCCTCGCACGCATCGTAGGGCTTCTCTCGGCCTCCATTCAAGCTATATTTCCAGGTCCACTTCACTACAGGGCAATGCAACGCCTCAAAGCTTCCTTTCTCAGGGAAAACCCCTCATACGATCAGCCGGTCCCGATGACAGAGGAAGTCAGAGACGAACTCAGATGGTGGCTGGACAGCATGGAAGCATGGAACGGCCGAGCCATCTTCGGGAAAGCTCCCGACATGATATTAGAATCAGACGCCAGCCTCTGGGGATGGGGAGCGACGAGCGAAAATATATCGACAGGAGGTGCTTGGACATCCCAAGACCTCAACTTACATATAAACTGCCTAGAACTCCTAGCCGGGTCTTTCGCGATCCGAAGCCTAGCAAAGGACAAGTCGGACTGTTGCATCCTACTCCGGATGGACAACATTTCCGCAGTCCGTTACATCAACCGCCTAGGAGGAGCCCGCTCACGTCTCCTATCAGAAATAACAAAAGAAATTTTCGACTTTTGCCTACCCCGCAACATCTCCCTCACGGCGGAATACCTCCCAGGAGAGACAAACCTCACGGCGGACTGGTTCTCACGCCACTGGCGGGACACCAGCGACTGGAAACTAGATCCACAAATCTTCAACTGCATTGCGGAACGCCTAGGTCCACTCCACTTGGACCTGTTTGCGTCCCGCAACAACAGACAAACGAAATTATACTTCAGCTGGCTCCCGGACCCGGAGAGCGCAGCAGTGGATGCATTCCTACAACCTTGGCCGATCACAGGAGCCTACGCCTTCCCTCCCTTTGCCATGATAGCGAGGACCATACACTATCTGAAGAATCAGCAAACCTCACTAGTACTCATCACTCCACTATGGAGGGGACAACCATGGTTCCCAGATCTCCTAGCTCTATCATGCCACGATCCCCTTCTACTACCTCATCATCAATACATTCTAACAGATCCAAAAGGCAACCCTCATCCACTAATCCTAGACAACCATCTCCATCTGGTGGTTTGGACGCTTTCAGGGGCTCCTGGCAAGTCGGCGAACTATCGCAGGCTGCTAAAGAACTGCTATGGGACTCATGGGCACCCGGAACCAGAAGATGCTATATATCCGCCTGGAATTCCTGGTCCACTTGGTGTCTGGAACGGAACTTCGATCCATTTACGGCCCCTGTTTCAGCCATTTTGAACTTCCTATCTCACCTTTTCTCATTAGGACGTTCTTACAGATCACTTAATGTAATTCGCTCAGCTATTTCAGCAGCCCATGTCCCCATACAAGGGATTCCAGTTGGCAAAGAACCACTTGTATGCCGACTCCTGAGAGGCATTCGATTACAACGTCCCCCAGGGCCCAAATACTCTCAATTCTGGGACGTCGACGTAATCCTCCGATTCCTGAAAGACTGGCCAACTAACGACAGACTCTCCCTCCGTCAATTATCAGCAAAACTCACAGTCTTGCTCTGCCTGGTCTCCTTCCGCAGAGTGTCAGACATACGAGCACTGGACATAGACGCTTTTTCAATCTCTCCAGAAGGAGTTACATTCCGGATATCTCGTCGCACTAAGACGGACTCCACATCTGTGTTTTATCCTTTCTTCCCTACAGAACCGCAACTCTGCGTTGTCTCCACACTACAACAGTACGTGGAAACCACCCTACCTCTTCGGTCTACACCATCAGGTCAACTCCTAGTATCATACGTCAGACCACATGTCCCCATCACTTCCACCACCCTAGCAAGATGGGTTCGATGGTTACTATCGCTAGCCGGTGTGGACACTACATTCGGAGCCCACTCAGTACGCGGAGCAGCAGCATCCTCAGCCTTCATGGCGGGTGCCTCCTTAACGGATATCCTACGCTCCGCTGATTGGTCTAGGGAATCGACATTCCGCACCTTCTATTTCCGTCCGAATTCCAGTGCTGCCATGTCTCTGATTCTACAGCGTTAAAAATGCAAAATATGAAGCCTCCTGTCATGTGATAAAATTGAAGATTATGCTAGCGCTAGTGTACTTATAATCTTAATTTTAATAATGACAGGAGGCGAGTATTTTCCCACCCTTCCCACCCGGGAGGAGGGGAACTACTCTATTCATACTCTAATCATACTTCTCTACATTTCTTCATTCTTCTGTTTTCTTCATACTCCTTGAATCTTATGTTCATAAGGTAATCACTGTTGTCATTAGCCTATTTAACTACCAGTAGTCTATACACTGAATATACAAATTAAATTATTGCAATGTAATCCGATGGATCACTGTCATGACTACAAACAGTTTCAAGACCGGTGCCTAACCTTTCTCATATTCTCTTTTCAGTTTAAGTGTGAAAGAAGTTGGAACATCTACAGCATGACCATAACGATATTTCTCATCATATAAAGACCAAGCATCGGAAGTTCTCCGGTTGGTGCCTGTTTTTTCTTCCTAATCAACCCAAGAAGTTCATCATTCCCGTTGGATTCCATTACGGATGTTCGTTACAGACTTTATGACTATTTTCTTCCCTGTTCCGATGTTCGCTTCCGAAAGAGGGGGAGGAGCCTGTGGACTGAAATAATATACTCCCTATTTGCATTTTGATTGGTTAAAACGTTTATTCACTTTCTTTACTGCTATGGAGTTTTAGTAAAGAGAGTAAAGCAAAATACTCGCCTCCTGTCATTATTAAAATTAAGATTATAAGTACACTAGCGCTAGCATAATCTTCAATTCCCGTACGAAGATTTGAACACACGTTTGAACGGGACTTCGCCATTGCAGCCGGAGACTAATTCCCATTCGAAGATTCGAACACACGTTTGAACGGGACTTCGCCATTGCAGCCGGAGACTAATTCTCGTTCAAATATTCGAACACACGTTTGAACGGGACTTCGCCACTGCAGCCGGAGACTAATTCCCGTTCAAAGATTCAAACACATGTTTGAACGGGACTTCGCCACTGCAGCCGGAGACTAATTCCTGTTCGGAGATTCGAACACACGTTTGAACGGGACTTCGCCATTGCAGCCGGAGACTAATTCCCGTTCGAAGATTCGAACACACGTTTGAACGGGACTTCGCCATTGCAGCCGGAGACTTATTCCTGTTCGAAGATTCGAACACACGTTTGAACGGGACTTCGCCATTGCAGCCGGAGACTATTTCCCGTTCGAAGATTCGACCACACGTTTGAACGGGACTTCGCCATTGCAGCCGGAGAATAATTCCCGTTCGAAGATTCGAACACACGTTTGAACGGGACTTCGCCATTGCAGCCGGAGAATAATTCCCGTTCGAAGATTCGAACACACGTTTGAACGGGACTTCGCCATTGCATCCGGAGACTAATTCCCGTTTGAAGATTCGAACACACGTTTGAACGAGACTTCGCCATTGCATCTGGAGACTAATTCCCGTTCGAAGATTCGAACACACGTTTGAACGGGACTTCGCCATTGCAGCCGGAGACTAATTCCCGTTCGAAGATTCGAACACACGTTTGAACGGGACTTCGCCATTGCAGCCGGAGACTAATTCCCGTTCGTAGATTCGAACACACGTTTGAACGGGACTTCGCCATTGCAGCCGGAGACTAATTCCCGTTCGAAGATTCGAACACACGTTTGAACGGGACTTCGCCATTGCATCCGGAGACTAATTCCCGTTCGAAGATTCGAACACACGTTTGAACGAGACTTCGCCATTGCATCCGGAGACTAATTCCCGTTCGAAGATTCGAACACACGTTTGAACGGGATTTCGCCATTGCAGCCGGAGACTAATTCCCGTTCGAAGATTCGAACACACGTTTGAACGGGACTTCGCCATTGCAGCCGGAGACTAATTCCCGTTCGAAGATTCGAACACACGTTTGAACGGGACTTCGCCATTGCAGCCGGAGACTAATTCCCGTTCGAAGATTCGAACACACGTTTGAACGGGACTTCGCCATTGCAGCCGGAGACTTCGCCATTGCAGCCGGAGACTTCGCCATTGCAGCCGGAGACTAATTCCCGTTCGAAGATTCGAACACACGTTTGAACAGGACTTCGCCATTGCAGCCGGAGACTAATTCCCGTTCGAAGATTCGAACACACGTTTGAACGGGACTTCGCCATTGCAGCCGGAGACTAATTCCCGTTCGAAGATTCGAACACACGTTTGAACGGGACTTCGCCATTGCAGCTAGAGACTAATTCCCGTTCGAAGATTCGAACACACGTTTGAACGGGACTTCGCCATTGCAGCCGGAGACTAATTCCCGTTCGAAGATTCGACCACACGTTTGAACGGGACTTCGCCATTGCAGCCGGAGACTAATTCCCATTCGAAGATTCGAACACACGTTTGAACGGGACTTCGCCATTGCAGCCTGAGACTAATTCCCGTTCGAAGATTCGAACACACGTTTGAACGGGACTTCGCCATTGCAGCCGGAGACTAATTCCCGTTCGAAGATTCGAGCACACGTTTGAACGGGACTTCGCCATTGCAGCCGGAGACTAATTCCCGTTCGAAGATTCGAACACACGTTTGAACGGGACTTCGCCATTGCAGCCGGAGACTAATTCCCGTTCGAAGATTCGAACACACATTTGAAAGGAACTTCGCCATTGCAGCCGGAGACTAATTCCCGTTCGAAGATTCGAACACACGTTTGAACGGGACTTCGCCATTGCAGCCGGAGACTTCGCCATTGCAGCCGGAGACTAATTCCCGTTCGAAGATTCGAACACACGTTTGAACGGGACTTCGCTATTGCAGCCGGAGACTAATTCCCGTTCGAAGATTCGAACACACGTTTGAACGGGACTTCGCCATTGCAGCCAGAGACTAATTCCCGTTCAAAGATTCGAACACACGTTTGAACGGGACTTCGCCATTGCAGCTAGAGACTAATTCCCGTTCGAAGATTCGAACGCACGTTTGAACGGGACTTCGCCATTGCAGCTAGAGACTAATTCCCGTTCGGAGATTCGAACACACGTTTGAACGGGACTTCGCCATTGCAGCCGGAGACTAATTCCCGTTCGAATATTCGAACACACGTTTGAACAGGACTTCGCCATTGCAGCCGGAGACTAATTCCCGTTCGAAGATTCGAACACATGTTTGAACGGGACTTCGCCATTGCAGCCGGAGACTAATTCCTGTTCGAAGATTCGAACACACGTTTGAACGGGACTTCGCCATTGCAGCCGGAGACTAATTCCCGTTTGAAGATTCGACCACACGTTTGAACGGGACTTCGCCATTGCAGCCGGAGAATAATTCCCATTCGAAGATTCGAACACACGTTTGAACGGGACTTCGCCATTGCAGCCGGAGACTAATTCTCGTTCAAATATTCGAACACACGTTTGAACGGGACTTCGCCACTGCAGCCGGAGACTAATTCCCGTTCAAAGATTCAAACACATGTTTGAACGGGACTTCGCCACTGCAGCCGGAGACTAATTCCTGTTCGGAGATTCGAACACACGTTTGAACGGGACTTCGCCATTGCAGCCGGAGACTAATTCCCGTTCGAAGATTCGAACACACGTTTGAACGGGACTTCGCCATTGCAGCCGGAGACTTATTCCTGTTCGAAGATTCGAACACACGTTTGAACGGGACTTCGCCATTGCAGCCGGAGACTATTTCCCGTTCGAAGATTCGACCACACGTTTGAACGGGACTTCGCCATTGCAGCCGGAGAATAATTCCCGTTCGAAGATTCGAACACACGTTTGAACGGGACTTCGCCATTGCAGCCGGAGAATAATTCCCGTTCGAAGATTCGAACACACGTTTGAACGGGACTTCGCCATTGCATCCGGAGACTAATTCCCGTTTGAAGATTCGAACACACGTTTGAACGAGACTTCGCCATTGCATCTGGAGACTAATTCCCGTTCGAAGATTCGAACACACGTTTGAACGGGACTTCGCCATTGCAGCCGGAGACTAATTCCCGTTCGAAGATTCGAACACACGTTTGAACGGGACTTCGCCATTGCAGCCGGAGACTAATTCCCGTTCGTAGATTCGAACACACGTTTGAACGGGACTTCGCCATTGCAGCCGGAGACTAATTCCCGTTCGAAGATTCGAACACACGTTTGAACGGGACTTCGCCATTGCATCCGGAGACTAATTCCCGTTCGAAGATTCGAACACACGTTTGAACGAGACTTCGCCATTGCATCCGGAGACTAATTCCCGTTCGAAGATTCGAACACACGTTTGAACGGGATTTCGCCATTGCAGCCGGAGACTAATTCCCGTTCGAAGATTCGAACACACGTTTGAACGGGACTTCGCCATTGCAGCCGGAGACTAATTCCCGTTCGAAGATTCGAACACACGTTTGAACGGGACTTCGCCATTGCAGCCGGAGACTAATTCCCGTTCGAAGATTCGAACACACGTTTGAACGGGACTTCGCCATTGCAGCCGGAGACTTCGCCATTGCAGCCGGAGACTTCGCCATTGCAGCCGGAGACTAATTCCCGTTCGAAGATTCGAACACACGTTTGAACAGGACTTCGCCATTGCAGCCGGAGACTAATTCCCGTTCGAAGATTCGAACACACGTTTGAACGGGACTTCGCCATTGCAGCCGGAGACTAATTCCCGTTCGAAGATTCGAACACACGTTTGAACGGGACTTCGCCATTGCAGCTAGAGACTAATTCCCGTTCGAAGATTCGAACACACGTTTGAACGGGACTTCGCCATTGCAGCCGGAGACTAATTCCCGTTCGAAGATTCGACCACACGTTTGAACGGGACTTCGCCATTGCAGCCGGAGACTAATTCCCATTCGAAGATTCGAACACACGTTTGAACGGGACTTCGCCATTGCAGCCTGAGACTAATTCCCGTTCGAAGATTCGAACACACGTTTGAACGGGACTTCGCCATTGCAGCCGGAGACTAATTCCCGTTCGAAGATTCGAGCACACGTTTGAACGGGACTTCGCCATTGCAGCCGGAGACTAATTCCCGTTCGAAGATTCGAACACACGTTTGAACGGGACTTCGCCATTGCAGCCGGAGACTAATTCCCGTTCGAAGATTCGAACACACATTTGAAAGGAACTTCGCCATTGCAGCCGGAGACTAATTCCCGTTCGAAGATTCGAACACACGTTTGAACGGGACTTCGCCATTGCAGCCGGAGACTTCGCCATTGCAGCCGGAGACTAATTCCCGTTCGAAGATTCGAACACACGTTTGAACGGGACTTCGCTATTGCAGCCGGAGACTAATTCCCGTTCGAAGATTCGAACACACGTTTGAACGGGACTTCGCCATTGCAGCCAGAGACTAATTCCCGTTCAAAGATTCGAACACACGTTTGAACGGGACTTCGCCATTGCAGCTAGAGACTAATTCCCGTTCGAAGATTCGAACGCACGTTTGAACGGGACTTCGCCATTGCAGCTAGAGACTAATTCCCGTTCGGAGATTCGAACACACGTTTGAACGGGACTTCGCCATTGCAGCCGGAGACTAATTCCCGTTCGAATATTCGAACACACGTTTGAACAGGACTTCGCCATTGCAGCCGGAGACTAATTCCCGTTCGAAGATTCGAACACACGTTTGAACGGGACTTCGCCATTGCAGCCGGAGACTAATTCCTGTTCGAAGATTCGAACACACGTTTGAACGGGACTTCGCCATTGCAGCCGGAGACTAATTCCCGTTTGAAGATTCGACCACACGTTTGAACGGGACTTCGCCATTGCAGCCGGAGAATAATTCCCGTTCGAAGATTCGAACACACGTTTGAACGGGACTTCGCCATTGCAGCCGGAGAATAATTCCCGTTCGAAGATTCGAACACACGTTTGAACGGGACTTCGCCATTGCATCCGGAGACTAATTCCCGTTCGAAGATTCGAACACACGTTTGAACGAGACTTCGCCATTGCATCCGGAGACTAATTCCCGTTCGAAGATTCGAACACACGTTTGAACGGGACTTCGCCATTGCAGCCGGAGACTAATTCCCGTTCGAAGATTCGAACACACGTTTGAACGGGACTTCGCCATTGCAGCCGGAGACTAATTCCCGTTCGAAGATTCGAACACACGTTTGAACGGGACTTCGCCATTGCAGCCGGAGACTAATTCCCGTTCGAAGATTCGAACACACGTTTGAACGGGACTTCGCCATTGCATCCGGAGACTAATTCCCGTTCGAAGATTCGAACACACGTTTGAACGAGACTTCGCCATTGCATCCGGAGACTAATTCCCGTTCGAAGATTCGAACACACGTTTGAACGGGACTTCGCCATTGCAGCCGGAGACTAATTCCCGTTCGAAGATTCGAACACACGTTTGAACGGGACTTCGCCATTGCAGCCGGAGACTAATTCCCGTTCGAAGATTCGAACACACGTTTGAACGGGACTACGCCATTGCATCCGGAGACTAATTCCCGTTCGAAGATTCGAACACACGTTTGAACGGGACTTCGCCATTGCATCCGGAGACTAATTCCCGTTCGAAGATTCGAACACACGTTTGAACGGGAGTTCGCAATTGCAGCCGGAGACTAATTCCCGTTCGAAGATTCGAACACACGTTTGAACGGGACTTCGCCATTGCAGCCGGAGACTAATTCCCGTTCGAAGATTCGAGCACACGTTTGAACGGGACTTCGCCACTGCAGCCGGAGACTAATTCCCGTTCGAAGATTCGAACACACGTTCGAACGGGACTTCGCCACTGCAGCCGGAGACTAATTCCCGTTCGAAGATTCGAACACACGTTTGAACGGACTTCGCCATTGCAGCCGGAGACTAATTCCCGTTCGAAGATTCGAACACACGTTTGAACGGGACTTCGCCATTGCAGCCGGAGACTAATTCCCGTTCGAAGATTCGAACACACGTTTGAACGGGACTTCGCCATTGCAGCCGGAGACTAATTCCTGTTCGAAGATTCGAACACACGTTTGAACGGGACTTCGCCATTGCAGCCGGAGACTAATTCCCGTTTGAAGATTCGACCACACGTTTGAACGGGACTTCGCCATTGCAGCCGGAGAATAATTCCCGTTCGAAGATTCGAACACACGTTTGAACGGGACTTCGCCATTGCAGCCGGAGACTAATTCCCGTTCGAAGATTCGAACACACGTTTGAACGGGACTTCGCCATTGCAGCCGGAGACTAATTCCCGTTCGAAGATTCGAACACACGTTTGAACGGGACTTCGCCATTGCAGCCGGAGACTAATTCCCGTTCGAAGATTCGAACACACGTTTGAACGGGACTTCGCCATTGCATCCGGAGACTAATTCCCGTTCGAAGATTCGAACACACGTTTGAACGAGACTTCGCCATTGCATCCGGAGACTAATTCCCGTTCGAAGATTCGAACACACGTTTGAACGGGACTTCGCCATTGCAGCCGGAGACTAATTCCCGTTCGAAGATTCGAACACACGTTTGAACGGGACTTCGCCATTGCAGCCGGAGACTAATTCCCGTTCGAAGATTCGAACACACGTTTGAACGGGACTTCGCCATTGCAGCCGGAGACTAATTTCCCTTCGAAGATTCGAACACACGTTTGAACGGGACTACGCCATTGCATCCGGAGACTAATTCCCGTTCGAAGATTCGAACACACATTTGAAAGGAACTTCGCCATTGCAGCCGGAGACTAATTCCCGTTCGAAGATTCGAACACACGTTTGAACGGGAGTTCGCCATTGCAGCCGGAGACTTCGCCATTGCAGCCGGAGACTAATTCCCGTTCGAAGATTCGAACACACGTTTGAACGGGACTTCGCCATTGCAGCCGGAGACTAATTCCCGTTCGAAGATTCGAACACACGTTTGAACGGGACTTCGCCATTGCAGCCAGAGACTAATTCCCGTTCAAAGATTCGAACACACGTTTGAACGGGACTTCGCCATTGCAGCTAGAGACTAATTCCCGTTCGAAGATTCGAACACACGTTTGAACGGGACTTCGCCATTGCAGCTAGAGACTAATTCCCGTTCGAAGATTCGACCACATGTTTGAACGGGACTTCGCCATTGCAGCCGGAGACTAATTCCCGTTCGAAGATTCGACCACATGTTTGAACGGGACTTCGCCATTGCATCCGGAGACTAATTCCCGTTCAAAGATTCGAACACACGTTTGAACGGGACTTCGCCATTGCATCCGGAGACTAATTCCCGTTCGAAGATTCGAACACACGTTTGAACGGGAGTTCGCAATTGCAGCCGGAGACTAATTCCCGTTCGAAGATTCGAACACACGTTTGAACGGGACTTCGCCATTGCAGCCGGAGACTAATTCCCGTTCGAAGATTCGAGCACACGTTTGAACGGGACTTCGCCACTGCAGCCGGAGACTAATTCCCGTTCGAAGATTCGAACACACGTTCGAACGGGACTTCGCCACTGCAGCCGGAGACTAATTCCCGTTCGAAGATTCGAACACACGTTTGAACGGACTTCGCCATTGCAGCCGGAGACTAATTCCCGTTCGAAGATTCGAACACACGTTTGAACGGGACTTCGCCATTGCAGCCGGAGACTAATTCCTGTTCGAAGATTCGAACACACGTTTGAACGGGACTTCGCCATTGCAGCCGGAGACTAATTCCCGTTTGAAGATTCGACCACACGTTTGAACGGGACTTCGCCATTGCAGCCGGAGAATAATTCCCGTTCGAAGATTCGAACACACGTTTGAACGGGACTTCGCCATTGCAGCCGGAGACTAATTCCCGTTCGAAGATTCGAACACACGTTTGAACGGGAGTTCGCAATTGCAGCCGGAGACTAATTCCCGTTCGAAGATTCGAACACACGTTTGAACGGGACTTCGCCATTGCAGCCGGAGACTAATTCCCGTTCGAAGATTCGAGCACACGTTTGAACGGGACTTCGCCACTGCAGCCGGAGACTAATTCCCGTTCGAAGATTCGAACACACGTTTGAACGGGACTACGCCATTGCATCCGGAGACTAATTCCCGTTCGAAGATTCGAACACACGTTTGAACGGGACTTCGCCATTGCATCCGGAGACTAATTCCCGTTCGAAGATTCGACCACACGTTTGAACGGGACTTCGCCATTGCATCCGGAGACTAATTCCCGTTCGAAGATTCGAACACACGTTTGAACGGGACTTCGCCATTGCATCCGGAGACTAATTCCCGTTCGAAGATTCGAACACACGTTTGAACGGGAGTTCGCAATTGCAGCCGGAGACTAATTCCCGTTCGAAGATTCGAACACACGTTTGAACGGGACTTCGCCATTGCAGCCGGAGACTAATTCCCGTTCGAAGATTCGAGCACACGTTTGAACGGGACTTCGCCACTGCAGCCGGAGACTAATTCCCGTTCGAAGATTCGAACACACGTTCGAACGGGACTTCGCCACTGCAGCCGGAGACTAATTCCCGTTCGAAGATTCGAACACACGTTTGAACGGACTTCGCCATTGCAGCCGGAGACTAATTCCCGTTCGAAGATTCGAACACACGTTTGAACGGGACTTCGCCATTGCAGCCGGAGACTAATTCCTCTTCGAAGATTCGAACACACGTTTGAACGGGACTTCGCCATTGCAGCCGGAGACTAATTCCCGTTTGAAGATTCGACCACACGTTTGAACGGGACTTCGCCATTGCAGCCGGAGAATAATTCCCGTTCGAAGATTCGAACACACGTTTGAACGGGACTTCGCCATTGCAGCCGGAGACTAATTCCCGTTCGAAGATTCGAACACACGTTTGAACGGGACTTCGCCATTGCAGCCGGAGACTAATTCCCGTTCGAAGATTCGAACACACGTTTGAACGGGACTTCGCCATTGCATCCGGAGACTAATTCCCGTTCGAAGATTCGAACACACGTTTGAACGAGACTTCGCCATTGCATCCGGAGACTAATTCCCGTTCGAAGATTCGAACACACGTTTGAACGGGACTTCGCCATTGCAGCCGGAGACTAATTCCCGTTCGAAGATTCGAACACACGTTTGAACGGGACTTCGCCATTGCAGCCGGAGACTAATTCCCGTTCGAAGATTCGAACACACGTTTGAACGGGACTTCGCCATTGCAGCCGGAGACTAATTTCCCTTCGAAGATTCGAACACACGTTTGAACGGGACTACGCCATTGCATCCGGAGACTAATTCCCGTTCGAAGATTCGAACACACATTTGAAAGGAACTTCGCCATTGCAGCCGGAGACTAATTCCCGTTCGAAGATTCGAACACACGTTTGAACGGGACTTCGCCATTGCAGCCGGAGACTTCGCCATTGCAGCCGGAGACTAATTCCCGTTCGAAGATTCGAACACACGTTTGAACGGGACTTCGCCATTGCAGCCGGAGACTAATTCCCGTTCGAAGATTCGAACACACGTTTGAACGGGACTTCGCCATTGCAGCCAGAGACTAATTCCCGTTCAAAGATTCGAACACACGTTTGAACGGGACTTCGCCATTGCAGCTAGAGACTAATTCCCGTTCGAAGATTCGAACACACATTTGAACGGGACTTCGCCATTGCAGCTAGAGACTAATTCCCGTTCGAAGATTCGACCACATGTTTGAACGGGACTTCGCCATTGCAGCCGGAGACTAATTCCCGTTCAAAGATTCAAACACATGTTTGAACGGGACTTCGCCACTGCAGCCGGAGACTAATTCCTGTTCGGAGATTCGAACACACGTTTGAACGGGACTTCGCCATTGCAGCCGGAGACTAATTCCCGTTCGAATATTCGAACACACGTTTGAACAGGACTTCGCCATTGCAGCCGGAGACTAATTCCCGTTCGAAGATTCGAACACACGTTTGAACGGGACTTCGCCATTGCAGCCGGAGACTAATTCCTGTTCGAAGATTCGAACACACGTTTGAACGGGACTTCGCCATTGCAGCCGGAGACTAATTCCCGTTTGAAGATTCGACCACACGTTTGAACGGGACTTCGCCATTGCAGCCGGAGAATAATTCCCGTTCGAAGATTCGAACACACGTTTGAACGGGACTTCGCCATTGCAGCCGGAGAATAATTCCCGTTCGAAGATTCGAACACACGTTTGAACGGGACTTCGCCATTGCATCCGGAGACTAATTCCCGTTCGAAGATTCGAACACACGTTTGAACGAGACTTCGCCATTGCATCCGGAGACTAATTCCCGTTCGAAGATTCGAACACACGTTTGAACGGGACTTCGCCATTGCAGCCGGAGACTAATTCCCGTTCGAAGATTCGAACACACGTTTGAACGGGACTTCGCCATTGCAGCCGGAGACTAATTCCCGTTCGAAGATTCGAACACACGTTTGAACGGGACTTCGCCATTGCAGCCGGAGACTAATTCCCGTTCGAAGATTCGAACACACGTTTGAACGGGACTTCGCCATTGCATCCGGAGACTAATTCCCGTTCGAAGATTCGAACACACGTTTGAACGGGACTTCGCCATTGCAGCCGGAGACTAATTCCCGTTCTAAGATTCGAACACACGTTTGAACGGGACTTCGCCATTGCAGCCGGAGACTAATTCCCGTTCGAAGATTCGAACACATGTTTGAACGGGACTTCGCCATTGCAGCTAGAGACTAATTCCCGTTCGAAGATTCGAACACACGTTTGAACGGGACTTCGCCATTGCAGCTAGAGACTAATTCCCGTTCGAAGATTCGACCACATGTTTGAACGGGACTTCGCCATTGCAGCCGGAGACTAATTCCCGTTCGAAGATTCGACCACACGTTTGAACGGGACTTCGCCATTGCATCCGGAGACTAATTCCCGTTCGAAGATTCGAACACACGTTTGAACGGGACTTCGCCATTGCATCCGGAGACTAATTCCCGTTCGAAGATTCGAACACACGTTTGAACGGGAGTTCGCAATTGCAGCCGGAGACTAATTCCCGTTCGAAGATTCGAACACACGTTTGAACGGGACTTCGCCATTGCAGCCGGAGACTAATTCCCGTTCGAAGATTCGAGCACACGTTTGAACGGGACTTCGCCACTGCAGCCGGAGACTAATTCCCGTTCGAAGATTCGAACACACGTTCGAACGGGACTTCGCCACTGCAGCCGGAGACTATTTCCCGTTCGAAGATTCGAACACACGTTTGAACGGGACTTCGCCATTGCAGCCGGAGACTAATTCCCGTTCGAAGATTCGAACACACGTTTGAACGGGACTTCGCCATTGCAGCCGGAGACTAATTTCCCTTCGAAGATTCGAACACACGTTTGAACGGGACTACGCCATTGCATCCGGAGACTAATTCCCGTTCGAAGATTCGAACACACATTTGAAAGGAACTTCGCCATTGCAGCCGGAGACTAATTCCCGTTCGAAGATTCGAACACACGTTTGAACGGGAGTTCGCCATTGCAGCCGGAGACTTCGCCATTGCAGCCGGAGACTAATTCCCGTTCGAAGATTCGAACACACGTTTGAACGGGACTTCGCCATTGCAGCCGGAGACTAATTCCCGTTCGAAGATTCGAACACACGTTTGAACGGGACTTCGCCATTGCAGCCAGAGACTAATTCCCGTTCAAAGATTCGAACACACGTTTGAACGGGACTTCGCCATTGCAGCTAGAGACTAATTCCCGTTCGAAGATTCGAACACACGTTTGAACGGGACTTCGCCATTGCAGCTAGAGACTAATTCCCGTTCGAAGATTCGACCACATGTTTGAACGGGACTTCGCCATTGCAGCCGGAGACTAATTCCCGTTCGAAGATTCGACCACATGTTTGAACGGGACTTCGCCATTGCATCCGGAGACTAATTCCCGTTCAAAGATTCGAACACACGTTTGAACGGGACTTCGCCATTGCATCCGGAGACTAATTCCCGTTCGAAGATTCGAACACACGTTTGAACGGGAGTTCGCAATTGCAGCCGGAGACTAATTCCCGTTCGAAGATTCGAACACACGTTTGAACGGGACTTCGCCATTGCAGCCGGAGACTAATTCCCGTTCGAAGATTCGAGCACACGTTTGAACGGGACTTCGCCACTGCAGCCGGAGACTAATTCCCGTTCGAAGATTCGAACACACGTTCGAACGGGACTTCGCCACTGCAGCCGGAGACTAATTCCCGTTCGAAGATTCGAACACACGTTTGAACGGACTTCGCCATTGCAGCCGGAGACTAATTCCCGTTCGAAGATTCGAACACACGTTTGAACGGGACTTCGCCATTGCAGCCGGAGACTAATTCCTGTTCGAAGATTCGAACACACGTTTGAACGGGACTTCGCCATTGCAGCCGGAGACTAATTCCCGTTTGAAGATTCGACCACACGTTTGAACGGGACTTCGCCATTGCAGCCGGAGAATAATTCCCGTTCGAAGATTCGAACACACGTTTGAACGGGACTTCGCCATTGCAGCCGGAGACTAATTCCCGTTCGAAGATTCGAACACACGTTTGAACGGGAGTTCGCAATTGCAGCCGGAGACTAATTCCCGTTCGAAGATTCGAACACACGTTTGAACGGGACTTCGCCATTGCAGCCGGAGACTAATTCCCGTTCGAAGATTCGAGCACACGTTTGAACGGGACTTCGCCACTGCAGC
The DNA here is from genome assembly GCF_036172605.1 of Pelobates fuscus. Lineage (NCBI taxonomy): Eukaryota > Metazoa > Chordata > Amphibia > Anura > Pelobatidae > Pelobates > Pelobates fuscus. The sequence continues at coordinate 239,602,183 of NC_086322.1, forward strand.
CGGAGACTAATTCCCGTTCGAAGATTCGAACACACGTTTGAACGGGACTACGCCATTGCATCCGGAGACTAATTCCCGTTCGAAGATTCGAACACACGTTTGAACGGGACTTCGCCATTGCATCCGGAGACTAATTCCCGTTCGAAGATTCGACCACACGTTTGAACGGGACTTCGCCATTGCATCCGGAGACTAATTCCCGTTCGAAGATTCGAACACACGTTTGAACGGGACTTCGCCATTGCATCCGGAGACTAATTCCCGTTCGAAGATTCGAACACACGTTTGAACGGGAGTTCGCAATTGCAGCCGGAGACTAATTCCCGTTCGAAGATTCGAACACACGTTTGAACGGGACTTCGCCATTGCAGCCGGAGACTAATTCCCGTTCGAAGATTCGAGCACACGTTTGAACGGGACTTCGCCACTGCAGCCGGAGACTAATTCCCGTTCGAAGATTCGAACACACGTTCGAACGGGACTTCGCCACTGCAGCCGGAGACTAATTCCCGTTCGAAGATTCGAACACACGTTTGAACGGACTTCGCCATTGCAGCCGGAGACTAATTCCCGTTCGAAGATTCGAACACACGTTTGAACGGGACTTCGCCATTGCAGCCGGAGACTAATTCCTCTTCGAAGATTCGAACACACGTTTGAACGGGACTTCGCCATTGCAGCCGGAGACTAATTCCCGTTTGAAGATTCGACCACACGTTTGAACGGGACTTCGCCATTGCAGCCGGAGAATAATTCCCGTTCGAAGATTCGAACACACGTTTGAACGGGACTTCGCCATTGCAGCCGGAGACTAATTCCCGTTCGAAGATTCGAACACACGTTTGAACGGGACTTCGCCATTGCAGCCGGAGACTAATTCCCGTTCGAAGATTCGAACACACGTTTGAACGGGACTTCGCCATTGCATCCGGAGACTAATTCCCGTTCGAAGATTCGAACACACGTTTGAACGAGACTTCGCCATTGCATCCGGAGACTAATTCCCGTTCGAAGATTCGAACACACGTTTGAACGGGACTTCGCCATTGCAGCCGGAGACTAATTCCCGTTCGAAGATTCGAACACACGTTTGAACGGGACTTCGCCATTGCAGCCGGAGACTAATTCCCGTTCGAAGATTCGAACACACGTTTGAACGGGACTTCGCCATTGCAGCCGGAGACTAATTTCCCTTCGAAGATTCGAACACACGTTTGAACGGGACTACGCCATTGCATCCGGAGACTAATTCCCGTTCGAAGATTCGAACACACATTTGAAAGGAACTTCGCCATTGCAGCCGGAGACTAATTCCCGTTCGAAGATTCGAACACACGTTTGAACGGGACTTCGCCATTGCAGCCGGAGACTTCGCCATTGCAGCCGGAGACTAATTCCCGTTCGAAGATTCGAACACACGTTTGAACGGGACTTCGCCATTGCAGCCGGAGACTAATTCCCGTTCGAAGATTCGAACACACGTTTGAACGGGACTTCGCCATTGCAGCCAGAGACTAATTCCCGTTCAAAGATTCGAACACACGTTTGAACGGGACTTCGCCATTGCAGCTAGAGACTAATTCCCGTTCGAAGATTCGAACACACATTTGAACGGGACTTCGCCATTGCAGCTAGAGACTAATTCCCGTTCGAAGATTCGACCACATGTTTGAACGGGACTTCGCCATTGCAGCCGGAGACTAATTCCCGTTCAAAGATTCAAACACATGTTTGAACGGGACTTCGCCACTGCAGCCGGAGACTAATTCCTGTTCGGAGATTCGAACACACGTTTGAACGGGACTTCGCCATTGCAGCCGGAGACTAATTCCCGTTCGAATATTCGAACACACGTTTGAACAGGACTTCGCCATTGCAGCCGGAGACTAATTCCCGTTCGAAGATTCGAACACACGTTTGAACGGGACTTCGCCATTGCAGCCGGAGACTAATTCCTGTTCGAAGATTCGAACACACGTTTGAACGGGACTTCGCCATTGCAGCCGGAGACTAATTCCCGTTTGAAGATTCGACCACACGTTTGAACGGGACTTCGCCATTGCAGCCGGAGAATAATTCCCGTTCGAAGATTCGAACACACGTTTGAACGGGACTTCGCCATTGCAGCCGGAGAATAATTCCCGTTCGAAGATTCGAACACACGTTTGAACGGGACTTCGCCATTGCATCCGGAGACTAATTCCCGTTCGAAGATTCGAACACACGTTTGAACGAGACTTCGCCATTGCATCCGGAGACTAATTCCCGTTCGAAGATTCGAACACACGTTTGAACGGGACTTCGCCATTGCAGCCGGAGACTAATTCCCGTTCGAAGATTCGAACACACGTTTGAACGGGACTTCGCCATTGCAGCCGGAGACTAATTCCCGTTCGAAGATTCGAACACACGTTTGAACGGGACTTCGCCATTGCAGCCGGAGACTAATTCCCGTTCGAAGATTCGAACACACGTTTGAACGGGACTTCGCCATTGCATCCGGAGACTAATTCCCGTTCGAAGATTCGAACACACGTTTGAACGGGACTTCGCCATTGCAGCCGGAGACTAATTCCCGTTCTAAGATTCGAACACACGTTTGAACGGGACTTCGCCATTGCAGCCGGAGACTAATTCCCGTTCGAAGATTCGAACACATGTTTGAACGGGACTTCGCCATTGCAGCTAGAGACTAATTCCCGTTCGAAGATTCGAACACACGTTTGAACGGGACTTCGCCATTGCAGCTAGAGACTAATTCCCGTTCGAAGATTCGACCACATGTTTGAACGGGACTTCGCCATTGCAGCCGGAGACTAATTCCCGTTCGAAGATTCGACCACACGTTTGAACGGGACTTCGCCATTGCATCCGGAGACTAATTCCCGTTCGAAGATTCGAACACACGTTTGAACGGGACTTCGCCATTGCATCCGGAGACTAATTCCCGTTCGAAGATTCGAACACACGTTTGAACGGGAGTTCGCAATTGCAGCCGGAGACTAATTCCCGTTCGAAGATTCGAACACACGTTTGAACGGGACTTCGCCATTGCAGCCGGAGACTAATTCCCGTTCGAAGATTCGAGCACACGTTTGAACGGGACTTCGCCACTGCAGCCGGAGACTAATTCCCGTTCGAAGATTCGAACACACGTTCGAACGGGACTTCGCCACTGCAGCCGGAGACTATTTCCCGTTCGAAGATTCGAACACACGTTTGAACGGACTTCGCCATTGCAGCCGGAGACTAATTCCCGTTCGAAGATTCGAACACACGTTTGAACGGGACTTCGCCATTGCAGCCGGAGACTAATTCCCGTTCGAAGATTCGAACACACGTTTGAACGGACTTCGCCATTGCAGCCGGAGACTAATTCCCGTTCGAAGATTCGAACACACGTTCGAACGGGACTTCGCCACTGCAGCCGGAGACTATTTCCCGTTCGAAGATTCGAACACACGTTTGAACGGACTTCGCCATTGCAGCCGGAGACTAATTCCCGTTCGAAGATTCGAACACACGTTTGAACGGGACTTCGCCATTGCAGCCGGAGACTAATTCCTGTTCGAAGATTCGAACACACGTTTGAACGGGACTTCGCCATTGCAGCCGGAGACTAATTCCCGTTTGAAGATTCGACCACACGTTTGAACGGGACTTCGCCATTGCAGCCGGAGAATAATTCCCGTTCGAAGATTCGAACACACGTTTGAACGGGACTTCGCCATTGCAGCCGGAGACTAATTCCCGTTCGAAGATTCGAACACACGTTTGAACGGGACTTCGCCATTGCAGCCGGAGACTAATTCCCGTTCGAAGATTCGAACACACGTTTGAACGGGACTTCGCCATTGCAGCCGGAGACTAATTCCCGTTCGAAGATTCGAACACACGTTTGAACGGGACTTCGCCATTGCATCCGGAGACTAATTCCCGTTCGAAGATTCGAACACACGTTTGAACGAGACTTCGCCATTGCATCCGGAGACTAATTCCCGTTCGAAGATTCGAACACACGTTTGAACGGGACTTCGCCATTGCAGCCGGAGACTAATTCCCGTTCGAAGATTCGAACACACGTTTGAACGGGACTTCGCCATTGCAGCCGGAGACTAATTCCCGTTCGAAGATTCGAACACACGTTTGAACGGGACTTCGCCATTGCAGCCGGAGACTAATTTCCCTTCGAAGATTCGAACACACGTTTGAACGGGACTACGCCATTGCATCCGGAGACTAATTCCCGTTCGAAGATTCGAACACACATTTGAAAGGAACTTCGCCATTGCAGCCGGAGACTAATTCCCGTTCGAAGATTCGAACACACGTTTGAACGGGACTTCGCCATTGCAGCCGGAGACTTCGCCATTGCAGCCGGAGACTAATTCCCGTTCGAAGATTCGAACACACGTTTGAACGGGACTTCGCCATTGCAGCCGGAGACTAATTCCCGTTCGAAGATTCGAACACACGTTTGAACGGGACTTCGCCATTGCAGCCAGAGACTAATTCCCGTTCAAAGATTCGAACACACGTTTGAACGGGACTTCGCCATTGCAGCTAGAGACTAATTCCCGTTCGAAGATTCGAACACACGTTTGAACGGGACTTCGCCATTGCAGCTAGAGACTAATTCCCGTTCGAAGATTCGACCACATGTTTGAACGGGACTTCGCCATTGCAGCCGGAGACTAATTCCCGTTCAAAGATTCAAACACATGTTTGAACGGGACTTCGCCACTGCAGCCGGAGACTAATTCCTGTTCGGAGATTCGAACACACGTTTGAACGGGACTTCGCCATTGCAGCCGGAGACTAATTCCCGTTCGAATATTCGAACACACGTTTGAACAGGACTTCGCCATTGCAGCCGGAGACTAATTCCCGTTCGAAGATTCGAACACACGTTTGAACGGGACTTCGCCATTGCAGCCGGAGACTAATTCCTGTTCGAAGATTCGAACACACGTTTGAACGGGACTTCGCCATTGCAGCCGGAGACTAATTCCCGTTTGAAGATTCGACCACACGTTTGAACGGGACTTCGCCATTGCAGCCGGAGACTAATTCCCGTTCGAAGATTCGAACACACGTTTGAACGGGACTTCGCCATTGCAGCCGGAGACTAATTCCCGTTCGAAGATTCGAACACACGTTTGAACGGGACTTCGCCATTGCAGCCGGAGACTAATTTCCCTTCGAAGATTCGAACACACGTTTGAACGGGACTACGCCATTGCATCCGGAGACTAATTCCCGTTCGAAGATTCGAACACACATTTGAAAGGAACTTCGCCATTGCAGCCGGAGACTAATTCCCGTTCGAAGATTCGAACACACGTTTGAACGGGACTTCGCCATTGCAGCCGGAGACTTCGCCATTGCAGCCGGAGACTAATTCCCGTTCGAAGATTCGAACACACGTTTGAACGGGACTTCGCCATTGCAGCCGGAGACTAATTCCCGTTCGAAGATTCGAACACACGTTTGAACGGGACTTCGCCATTGCAGCCAGAGACTAATTCCCGTTCAAAGATTCGAACACACGTTTGAACGGGACTTCGCCATTGCAGCTAGAGACTAATTCCCGTTCGAAGATTCGAACACACATTTGAACGGGACTTCGCCATTGCAGCTAGAGACTAATTCCCGTTCGAAGATTCGACCACATGTTTGAACGGGACTTCGCCATTGCAGCCGGAGACTAATTCCCGTTCAAAGATTCAAACACATGTTTGAACGGGACTTCGCCACTGCAGCCGGAGTCTAATTCCTGTTCGGAGATTCGAACACACGTTTGAACGGGACTTCGCCATTGCAGCCGGAGACTAATTCCCGTTCGAATATTCGAACACACGTTTGAACAGGACTTCGCCATTGCAGCCGGAGACTAATTCCCGTTCGAAGATTCGAACACACGTTTGAACGGGACTTCGCCATTGCAGCCGGAGACTAATTCCTGTTCGAAGATTCGAACACACGTTTGAACGGGACTTCGCCATTGCAGCCGGAGACTAATTCCCGTTTGAAGATTCGACCACACGTTTGAACGGGACTTCGCCATTGCAGCCGGAGAATAATTCCCGTTCGAAGATTCGAACACACGTTTGAACGGGACTTCGCCATTGCAGCCGGAGAATAATTCCCGTTCGAAGATTCGAACACACGTTTGAACGGGACTTCGCCATTGCATCCGGAGACTAATTCCCGTTCGAAGATTCGAACACACGTTTGAACGAGACTTCGCCATTGCATCCGGAGACTAATTCCCGTTCGAAGATTCGAACACACGTTTGAACGGGACTTCGCCATTGCAGCCGGAGACTAATTCCCGTTCGAAGATTCGAACACACGTTTGAACGGGACTTCGCCATTGCAGCCGGAGACTAATTCCCGTTCGAAGATTCGAACACACGTTTGAACGGGACTTCGCCATTGCAGCCGGAGACTAATTCCCGTTCGAAGATTCGAACACACGTTTGAACGGGACTTCGCCATTGCATCCGGAGACTAATTCCCGTTCGAAGATTCGAACACACGTTTGAACGGGACTTCGCCATTGCAGCCGGAGACTAATTCCCGTTCTAAGATTCGAACACACGTTTGAACGGGACTTCGCCATTGCAGCCGGAGACTAATTCCCGTTCGAAGATTCGAACACACGTTTGAACGGGACTTCGCCATTGCAGCTAGAGACTAATTCCCGTTCGAAGATTCGAACACACGTTTGAACGGGACTTCGCCATTGCAGCTAGAGACTAATTCCCGTTCGAAGATTCGACCACATGTTTGAACGGGACTTCGCCATTGCAGCCGGAGACTAATTCCCGTTCGAAGATTCGACCACACGTTTGAACGGGACTTCGCCATTGCATCCGGAGACTAATTCCCGTTCGAAGATTCGAACACACGTTTGAACGGGACTTCGCCATTGCATCCGGAGACTAATTCCCGTTTGAAGATTCGAACACACGTTTGAACGGGAGTTCGCAATTGCAGCCGGAGACTAATTCCCGTTCGAAGATTCGAACACACGTTTGAACGGGACTTCGCCATTGCAGCCGGAGACTAATTCCCGTTCGAAGATTCGAGCACACGTTTGAACGGGACTTCGCCACTGCAGCCGGAGACTAATTCCCGTTCGAAGATTCGAACACACGTTCGAACGGGACTTCGCCACTGCAGCCGGAGACTATTTCCCGTTCGAAGATTCGAACACACGTTTGAACGGACTTCGCCATTGCAGCCGGAGACTAATTCCCGTTCGAAGATTCGAACACACGTTTGAACGGGACTTCGCCATTGCAGCCGGAGACTAATTCCCGTTCGAAGATTCGAACACACGTTTGAACGGGACTTCGCCATTGCAGCCGGAGACTAATTCCTGTTCGAAGATTCGAACACACGTTTGAACGGGACTTCGCCATTGCAGCCGGAGACTAATTCCCGTTTGAAGATTCGACCACACGTTTGAACGGGACTTCGCCATTGCAGCCGGAGAATAATTCCCGTTCGAAGATTCGAACACACGTTTGAACGGGACTTCGCCATTGCAGCCGGAGACTAATTCCCGTTCGAAGATTCGAACACACGTTTGAACGGGACTTCGCCATTGCAGCCGGAGACTAATTCCCGTTCGAAGATTCGAACACACGTTTGAACGGGACTTCGCCATTGCAGCCGGAGACTAATTCCCGTTCGAAGATTCGAACACACGTTTGAACGGGACTTCGCCATTGCATCCGGAGACTAATTCCCGTTCGAAGATTCGAACACACGTTTGAACGAGACTTCGCCATTGCATCCGGAGACTAATTCCCGTTCGAAGATTCGAACACACGTTTGAACGGGACTTCGCCATTGCAGCCGGAGACTAATTCCCGTTCGAAGATTCGAACACACGTTTGAACGGGACTTCGCCATTGCAGCCGGAGACTAATTCCCGTTCGAAGATTCGAACACACGTTTGAACGGGACTTCGCCATTGCAGCCGGAGACTAATTTCCCTTCGAAGATTCGAACACACGTTTGAACGGGACTACGCCATTGCATCCGGAGACTAATTCCCGTTCGAAGATTCGAACACACATTTGAAAGGAACTTCGCCATTGCAGCCGGAGACTAATTCCCGTTCGAAGATTCGAACACACGTTTGAACGGGACTTCGCCATTGCAGCCGGAGACTTCGCCATTGCAGCCGGAGACTAATTCCCGTTCGAAGATTCGAACACACGTTTGAACGGGACTTCGCCATTGCAGCCGGAGACTAATTCCCGTTCGAAGATTCGAACACACGTTTGAACGGGACTTCGCCATTGCAGCCAGAGACTAATTCCCGTTCAAAGATTCGAACACACGTTTGAACGGGACTTCGCCATTGCAGCTAGAGACTAATTCCCGTTCGAAGATTCGAACACACGTTTGAACGGGACTTCGCCATTGCAGCTAGAGACTAATTCCCGTTCGAAGATTCGACCACATGTTTGAACGGGACTTCGCCATTGCAGCCGGAGACTAATTCCCGTTCAAAGATTCAAACACATGTTTGAACGGGACTTCGCCACTGCAGCCGGAGACTAATTCCTGTTCGGAGATTCGAACACACGTTTGAACGGGACTTCGCCATTGCAGCCGGAGACTAATTCCCGTTCGAATATTCGAACACACGTTTGAACAGGACTTCGCCATTGCAGCCGGAGACTAATTCCCGTTCGAAGATTCGAACACACGTTTGAACGGGACTTCGCCATTGCAGCCGGAGACTAATTCCTGTTCGAAGATTCGAACACACGTTTGAACGGGACTTCGCCATTGCAGCCGGAGACTAATTCCCGTTTGAAGATTCGACCACACGTTTGAACGGGACTTCGCCATTGCAGCCGGAGAATAATTCCCGTTCGAAGATTCGAACACACGTTTGAACGGGACTTCGCCATTGCAGCCGGAGAATAATTCCCGTTCGAAGATTCGAACACACGTTTGAACGGGACTTCGCCATTGCATCCGGAGACTAATTCCCGTTCGAAGATTCGAACACACGTTTGAACGAGACTTCGCCATTGCATCCGGAGACTAATTCCCGTTCGAAGATTCGAACACACGTTTGAACGGGACTTCGCCATTGCAGCCGGAGACTAATTCCCGTTCGAAGATTCGAACACACGTTTGAACGGGACTTCGCCATTGCAGCCGGAGACTAATTCCCGTTCGAAGATTCGAACACACGTTTGAACGGGACTTCGCCATTGCAGCCGGAGACTAATTCCCGTTCGAAGATTCGAACACACGTTTGAACGGGACTTCGCCATTGCATCCGGAGACTAATTCCCGTTCGAAGATTCGAACACACGTTTGAACGAGACTTCGCCATTGCATCCGGAGACTAATTCCCGTTCGAAGATTCGAACACACGTTTGAACGGGACTTCGCCATTGCAGCCGGAGACTAATTCCCGTTCGAAGATTCGAACACACGTTTGAACGGGACTTCGCCATTGCAGCCGGAGACTAATTCCCGTTCGAAGATTCGAACACACGTTTGAACGGGACTTCGCCATTGCAGCCGGAGACTAATTCCCGTTCGAAGATTCGAACACACGTTTGAACGGGACTACGCCATTGCATCCGGAGACTAATTCCCGTTCGAAGATTCGAACACACGTTTGAACGGGACTTCGCCATTGCATCCGGAGACTAATTCCCGTTCGAAGATTCGAACACACGTTTGAACGGGAGTTCGCAATTGCAGCCGGAGACTAATTCCCGTTCGAAGATTCGAACACACGTTTGAACGGGACTTCGCCATTGCAGCCGGAGACTAATTCCCGTTCGAAGATTCGAGCACACGTTTGAACGGGACTTCGCCACTGCAGCCGGAGACTAATTCCCGTTCGAAGATTCGAACACACGTTCGAACGGGACTTCGCCACTGCAGCCGGAGACTAATTCCCGTTCGAAGATTCGAACACACGTTTGAACGGACTTCGCCATTGCAGCCGGAGACTAATTCCCGTTCGAAGATTCGAACACACGTTTGAACGGGACTTCGCCATTGCAGCCGGAGACTAATTCCCGTTCGAAGATTCGAACACACGTTTGAACGGGACTTCGCCATTGCAGCCGGAGACTAATTCCTGTTCGAAGATTCGAACACACGTTTGAACGGGACTTCGCCATTGCAGCCGGAGACTAATTCCCGTTTGAAGATTCGACCACACGTTTGAACGGGACTTCGCCATTGCAGCCGGAGACTAATTCCCGTTCGAAGATTCGAACACACGTTTGAACGGGACTTCGCCATTGCAGCCAGAGACTAATTCCCGTTCAAAGATTCGAACACACGTTTGAACGGGACTTCGCCATTGCAGCTAGAGACTAATTCCCGTTCGAAGATTCGAACACACGTTTGAACGGGACTTCGCCATTGCAGCTAGAGACTAATTCCCGTTCGAAGATTCGACCACATGTTTGAACGGGACTTCGCCATTGCAGCCGGAGACTAATTCCCGTTCAAAGATTCAAACACATGTTTGAACGGGACTTCGCCACTGCAGCCGGAGACTAATTCCTGTTCGGAGATTCGAACACACGTTTGAACGGGACTTCGCCATTGCAGCCGGAGACTAATTCCCGTTCGAATATTCGAACACACGTTTGAACAGGACTTCGCCATTGCAGCCGGAGACTAATTCCCGTTCGAAGATTCGAACACACGTTTGAACGGGACTTCGCCATTGCAGCCGGAGACTAATTCCTGTTCGAAGATTCGAACACACGTTTGAACGGGACTTCGCCATTGCAGCCGGAGACTAATTCCCGTTTGAAGATTCGACCACACGTTTGAACGGGACTTCGCCATTGCAGCCGGAGAATAATTCCCGTTCGAAGATTCGAACACACGTTTGAACGGGACTTCGCCATTGCAGCCGGAGAATAATTCCCGTTCGAAGATTCGAACACACGTTTGAACGGGACTTCGCCATTGCATCCGGAGACTAATTCCCGTTCGAAGATTCGAACACACGTTTGAACGAGACTTCGCCATTGCATCCGGAGACTAATTCCCGTTCGAAGATTCGAACACACGTTTGAACGGGACTTCGCCATTGCAGCCGGAGACTAATTCCCGTTCGAAGATTCGAACACACGTTTGAACGGGACTTCGCCATTGCAGCCGGAGACTAATTCCCGTTCGAAGATTCGAACACACGTTTGAACGGGACTTCGCCATTGCAGCCGGAGACTAATTCCCGTTCGAAGATTCGAACACACGTTTGAACGGGACTTCGCCATTGCATCCGGAGACTAATTCCCGTTCGAAGATTCGAACACACGTTTGAACGAGACTTCGCCATTGCATCCGGAGACTAATTCCCGTTCGAAGATTCGAACACACGTTTGAACGGGACTTCGCCATTGCAGCCGGAGACTAATTCCCGTTCGAAGATTCGAACACACGTTTGAACGGGACTTCGCCATTGCAGCCGGAGACTAATTCCCGTTCGAAGATTCGAACACACGTTTGAACGGGACTTCGCCATTGCAGCCGGAGACTAATTCCCGTTCGAAGATTCGAACACACGTTTGAACGGGACTACGCCATTGCATCCGGAGACTAATTCCCGTTCGAAGATTCGAACACACGTTTGAACGGGACTTCGCCATTGCATCCGGAGACTAATTCCCGTTCGAAGATTCGAACACACGTTTGAACGGGACTTCGCCATTGCAGCCGGAGACTAATTCCCGTTCGAAGATTCGAGCACACGTTTGAACGGGACTTCGCCACTGCAGCCGGAGACTAATTCCCGTTCGAAGATTCGAACACACGTTCGAACGGGACTTCGCCACTGCAGCCGGAGACTAATTCCCGTTCGAAGATTCGAACACACGTTTGAACGGACTTCGCCATTGCAGCCGGAGACTAATTCCCGTTCGAAGATTCGAACACACGTTTGAACGGGACTTCGCCATTGCAGCCGGAGACTAATTCCCGTTCGAAGATTCGAACACACGTTTGAACGGGACTTCGCCATTGCAGCCGGAGACTAATTCCTGTTCGAAGATTCGAACACACGTTTGAACGGGACTTCGCCATTGCAGCCGGAGACTAATTCCCGTTTGAAGATTCGACCACACGTTTGAACGGGACTTCGCCATTGCAGCCGGAGAATAATTCCCGTTCGAAGATTCGAACACACGTTTGAACGGGACTTCGCCATTGCAGCCGGAGACTAATTCCCGTTCGAAGATTCGAACACACGTTTGAACGGGACTTCGCCATTGCAGCCGGAGACTAATTCCCGTTCGAAGATTCGAACACACGTTTGAACGGGACTTCGCCATTGCAGCCGGAGACTAATTCCCGTTCGAAGATTCGAACACACGTTTGAACGGGACTTCGCCATTGCATCCGGAGACTAATTCCCGTTCGAAGATTCGAACACACGTTTGAACGAGACTTCGCCATTGCATCCGGAGACTAATTCCCGTTCGAAGATTCCAACACACGTTTGAACGGGACTTCGCCATTGCAGCCGGAGACTAATTCCCGTTCGAAGATTCGAACACACGTTTGAACGGGACTTCGCCATTGCAGCCGGAGACTAATTCCCGTTCGAAGATTCGAACACACGTTTGAACGGGACTTCGCCATTGCAGCCGGAGACTAATTCCCGTTCGAAGATTCGAACACACGTTTGAACGGGAGTTCGCAATTGCAGCCGGAGACTAATTCCCGTTCGAAGATTCGAACACACGTTTGAACGGGACTTCGCCATTGCAGCCGGAGACTAATTCCCGTTCGAAGATTCGAACACACGTTTGAACGGGACTTCGCCATTGCATCCGGAGACTAATTCCCGTTCGAAGATTCGAACACACGTTTGAACGGGACTTCGCCATTGCAGCCGGAGACTAATTCCCGTTCGAAGATTCGAACACACGTTTGAACGGGACTTCGCCATTGCAGCCGGAGACTAATTCCCGTTCGAAGATTCGAACACACGTTTGAACGGGACTTCGCCATTGCAGCCGGAGACTAATTCCCGTTCGAAGATTCGAACACACGTTTGAACGGGACTTCGCCATTGCAGCCGGAGACCAATTCCCGTTCGAAGATTCGAACACACGTTTGAACGGGACTTCGCCATTGCAGCCGGAGACTAATTCCCGTTCGAAGATTCGAACACACGTTTGAACGGGACTTCACCATTGCAGCCGGAGACTTCGCCATTGCAGCCGGAGACTAATTCCCGTTCGAAGATTCGAACACACGTTTGAACAGGACTTCGCCATTGCAGCCGGAGACTAATTCCCGTTCGAAGATTCGAACACACGTTTGAACGGGACTTCGCCATTGCAGCCGGAGACTAATTCCCGTTCGAAGATTCGAACACACGTTTGAACGGGACTTCGCCATTGCAGCTAGAGACTAATTCCCGTTCGAAGATTCGACCACATGTTTGAACGGGACTTCGCCATTGCAGCCGGAGACTAATTCCTGTTCGAAGATTCGAACACACGTTTGAACGGGACTTCGCCATTGCAGCCGGAGACTAATTCCCGTTCGAAGATTCGAACACACGTTTGAACGGGACTTCGACATTGCAGCCGGAGACTAATTCCCGTTCGAAGATTCGAGCACACGTTTGAACGGGACTTCGCCACTGCAGCCGGAGACTAATTCCCGTTCGAAGATTCGAACACACGTTTGAACGGGACTTCGCCACTGCAGCCGGAGACTAATTCCCGTTCGAAGATTCGAACACACGTTTGAACGGACTTCGCCATTGCAGCCGGAGACTAATTCCCGTTCGAAGATTCAAACACACGTTTGAACGGGACTTCGCCATTGCAGCCGGAGACTAATTCCCGTTCGAAGATTCGAACACACGTTTGAACGGGACTTCGCCATTGCAGCTGGAGACTAATTCCCGTTCGAAGATTCGAACACACGTTTGAACGGGACTTCGCCATTGCAGCTGGAGACTAATTCCCGTTCGAAGATTCGAACACACGTTTGAACGGGACTTCGCCATTGCAGCTGGAGACTAATTCCCGTTCGAAGATTCGAACACACATTTGAACGGGACTTCGCCATTGCAGCTGGAGACTAATTCCCGTTCGAAGATTCGAACACACGTTTGAACGGGACTTCGACATTTCAGCTGGAGACTAATTCCCGTTCGAAGATTCGAACACACGTTTGAACGGGACTTCGCCATTGCAGCCGGAGACTAATTCCCGTTCGAAGATTCGAACACACGTTTGAACGGGACTTCGCCATTGCAGCCGGAGACTAATTCCCGTTCGAAGATTCGAACACACGTTTGAACGGGACTTCGCCACTGCAGCCGGAGACTAATTCCCGTTCGAAGATTCGAACACACGTTTGAACGGGACTTCGCCATTGCAGCTAGAGACTAATTCCCGTTCGAAGATTCGACCACATGTTTGAACGGGACTTCGCCATTGCAGCCGGAGACTAATTCCCGTTCAAAGATTCAAACACATGTTTGAACGGGACTTCGCCACTGCAGCCGGAGACTAATTCCTGTTCGGAGATTCGAACACACGTTTGAACGGGACTTCGCCATTGCAGCCGGAGACTAATTCCCGTTCGAATATTCGAACACACGTTTGAACAGGACTTCAATATTGCAGCCGGAGACTAATTCCCGTTCGAAGATTCGAACACACGTTTGAACGGGACTTCGCCATTGCAGCCGGAGACTAATTCCTGTTCGAAGATTCGAACACACGTTTGAACGGGACTTCGCCATTGCAGCCGGAGACTAATTCCCGTTTAAAGATTCGACCACACGTTTGAACGGGACTTCGCCATTGCAGCCGGAGAATAATTCCCGTTCGAAGATTCAAACACACGTTTGAACGGGACTTCGCCATTGCAGCCGGAGAATAATTCCCGTTCGAAGATTCGAACACACGTTTGAACGGGACTTCGCCATTGCATCCGGAGACTAATTCCCGTTCGAAGATTCGAACACACGTTTGAACGAGACTTCGCCATTGCATCCGGAGACTAATTCCCGTTCGAAGATTCGAACACACGTTTGAACGGGACTTCGCCATTGCAGCCGGAGACTAATTCCCGTTCGAAGATTCGAACACACGTTTGAACGGGACTTCGCCATTGCAGCCGGAGACTAATTCCTGTTCGAAGATTCGAACACACGTTTGAACGGGACTTCGCCATTGCAGCCGGAGACTAATTCCCGTTTGAAGATTCGACCACACGTTTGAACGGGACTTCGCCATTGCAGCCGGAGAATAATTCCCGTTCGAAGATTCGAACACACGTTTGAACGGGACTTCGCCATTGCAGCCGGAGACTAATTCCCGTTCGAAGATTCGAACACACTTTTGAACGGGACTTCGCCATTGCAGCCAGAGACTAATTCCCGTACGAAGATTTGAACACACGTTTGAACGGGACTTCGCCATTGCAGCCGGAGACTAATTCCCGTTCGAAGATTCGAACACACGTTTGAACGGGACTTCGCCATTGCAGCCGGAGACTAATTCTCGTTCAAATATTCGAACACACGTTTGAACGGGACTTCGCCATTGCAGCCGGAGACTAATTCCCGTTCGAAGATTCGAACACACGTTTGAACGGGACTTCGCCATTGCAGCCGGAGACTAATTCCCGTTCGAAGATTCGAACACACGTTTGAACGGGACTTCGCCAGTGCAGCTAGAGACTAATTCCCGTTCAAAGATTCGAACACACGTTTGAACGGGACTTCGCCATTGCAGCCGGAGACTAATTCCCGTTCGAAGATTCGACCACATGTTTGAACGGGACTTCGCCATTGCAGCCGGAGACTAATTCCCATTCGAAGATTCGAACACACGTTTGAACGGGACTTCGCCATTGCAGCCAGAGACTAATTCCCGTTCGAAGATTCGAACACACGTTTGAACGGGACTTCGCCATTGCAGCCGGAGACTAATTCCCATTCGAAGATTCGAACACACGTTTGAATGGAACTTCGCCATTGCAGCCGGAGACTAATTCCTGTTCGAAGATTCGAACACACGTTTGAACGGGACTTCGCCATTGCAGCCGGAGACTAATTCCCGTTCGAAGATTCGAACACACGTTTGAACGGGACTTCGACATTGCAGCTGGAGACTAATTCCCGTTCGAAGATTCGAACACACGTTTGAATGGGACTTCGCCATTGCAGCCGGAGACTAATTCCCGTTCGAAGATTCGAACACACTTTTGAACGGGACTTCGCTTTTGCAGCCGGAGACTAATTCCCGTACGAAGATTTGAACACACGTTTGAACGGGACTTCGCCATTGCAGCCGGAGACTAATTCCCGTTCGAAGATTCGAACACACGTTTGAACGGGACTTCGCCATTGCAGCCGGAGACTAATTCCCGTTCGAAGATTCGAACACACGTTTGAATGGGACTTCGCCATTGCAGCCGGAGACTAATTCCTGTTCGAAGATTCGAACACACGTTTGAACGGGACTTCGCCATTGCAGCCGGAGACTAATTCCCGTTCGAAGATTCGAACACACGTTTGAACGGGACTTCGACATTGCAGCTGGAGACTAATTCCCGTGCGAAGATTCGAACACACGTTTGAACGGGACTTCGACATTGCAGCTGGAGACTAATTCCCGTTCGAAGATTCAAACGCACGTTTGAACGGGACTTCGCCATTGCAGCCGGAGACTAATTCCCGTTCGAAGATTCGAACACACGTTTGAATGGGACTTCGCCATTGCAGCCGGAGACTAATTCCCGTTCGAAGATTCGAACACACGTTTGAACGGGACTTCGCCATTGCAGCCGGAGACTAATTCTCGTTCAAATATTCGAACACACGTTTGAACGGGACTTCGCCACTGCAGCCGGAGACTAATTCCCGTTCAAAGATTCAAACACATGTTTGAACGGGACTTCGCCACTGCAGCCGGAGACTAATTCCTGTTCGGAGATTCGAGCACACGTTTGAACGGGACTTCGCCATTGCATCCGGAGACTAATTCCCGTTCGAATATTCGAACACACGTTTGAACAGGACTTCGCCATTGCAGCCGGAGACTAATTCCCGTTCGAAGATTCGAACACACGTTTGAACGGGACTTCGCCATTGCAGCCGGAGACTAATTCCTGTTCGAAGATTCGAACACACGTTTGAACGGGACTTCGCCATTGCAGCCGGAGACTAATTCCTGTTCGAAGATTCGAACACACGTTTGAACGGGACTTCGCCATTGCAGCCGGAGACTAATTCCCGTTCGAAGATTCGAACACACGTTTGAACGGGACTTCGACATTGCAGCTGGAGACTAATTCCCGTTCGAAGATTCGAACGCACGTTTGAACGGGACTTCGACATTGCAGCTGGAGACTAATTCCCGTTCGAAGATTCGAACACACGTTTGAACGGGACTTCGCCATTGCAGCTAGAGACTAATTCCCGTTCAAAGATTCGAACACACGTTTGAACGGGACTTCGCCATTGCAGCCGGAGACTAATTCCCGTTCGAAGATTCGACCACATGTTTGAACGGGACTTCGCCATTGCAGCCGGAGACTAATTCCCATTCGAAGATTCGAACACAAGTTTGAACGGGACTTCGCCATTGCAGCCAGAGACTAATTCCCGTTCGAAGATTCGAACACACGTTTGAACGGGACTTCGCCATTGCAGCCGGAGACTAATTCCCGTTCGAAGATTCGAACACACGTTTGAATGGGACTTCGCCATTGCAGCCGGAGACTAATTCCCGTTCGAAGATTCGAACACACGTTTGAACGGGACTTCGCCATTGCAGCCGGAGACTAATTCTCGTTCAAATATTCGAACACACGTTTGAACGGGACTTCGCCACTGCAGCCGGAGACTAATTCCCGTTCAAATATTCAAACACATGTTTGAACGGGACTTCGCCACTGCAGCCGGAGACTAATTCCTGTTCGGAGATTCGAACACACGTTTGAACGGGACTTCGCCATTGCATCCGGAGACTAATTCCCGTTCGAATATTCGAACACACGTTTGAACAGGACTTCGCCATTGCAGCCGGAGACTAATTCCCGTTCGAAGATTCGAACACACGTTTGAACGGGACTTCGCCATTGCAGCCGGAGACTAATTCCTGTTCGAAGATTCGAACACACGTTTGAACGGGACTTCGCCATTGCAGCCGGAGACTAATTCCCGTTCGAAGATTCGACCACACGTTTGAACGGGACTTCGCCATTGCAGCCGGAGACTAATTCCCGTTCGAAGATTCGAACACACGTTTGAACGGGACTTCGCCATTGCAGCCGGAGACTAATTCCTGTTCGAAGATTCGAACACACGTTTGAACGGGACTTCGCCATTGCAGCCGGAGACTAATTCCCGTTCGAAGATTCGAACACACGTTTGAACGGGACTTCGACATTGCAGCTGGAGACTAATTCCTGTTCGAAGATTCGAACGCACGTTTGAACGGGACTTCGACATTGCAGCTGGAGACTAATTCCCGTTCGAAGATTCGAACACACGTTTGAACGGGACTTCGCCATTGCAGCTAGAGACTAATTCCCGTTCAAAGATTCGAACACACGTTTGAACGGGACTTCGCCATTGCAGCCGGAGACTAATTCCCGTTCGAAGATTCGAACACACGTTTGAACGGGACTTCGCCATTGCAGCCGGAGACTAATTCCCGTTCGAAGATTCGAACACACGTTTGAACGGGACTTCGCCATTGCAGCCAGAGACTAATTCCCGTTCGAAGATTCGAACACACGTTTGAACGGGACTTCGCCATTGCAGCCGGAGACTAATTCCCGTTCGAAGATTCGAACACACGTTTGAATGGGACTTCGCCATTGCAGCCGGAGACTAATTCCTGTTCGAAGATTCGAACACACGTTTGAACGGGACTTCGCCATTGCAGCCGGAGACTAATTCCCGTTCGAAGATTCGAACACACGTTTGAATGGGACTTCACCATTGCAGCCGGAGACTAATTCCCGTTCGAAGATTCGAACACACTTTTGAACGGGACTTCGCCATTGCAGCCAGAGACTAATTCCCGTACGAAGATTTGAACACACGTTTGAACGGGACTTCGCCATTGCAGCCGGAGACTAATTCCCGTTCGAAGATTCGAACACACGTTTGAACGGGACTTCGCCATTGCAGCCGGAGACTAATTCTCGTTCAAATATTCGAACACACGTTTGAACGGGACTTCGCCATTGCAGCCGGAGACTAATTCCCGTTCGAAGATTCGAACACACGTTTGAACGGGACTTCGCCATTGCAGCCGGAGACTAATTCCTGTTCGAAGATTCGAACACACGTTTGAACGGGACTTCGCCATTGCAGCCGGAGACTAATTCCCGTTCGAAGATTCGACCACACGTTTGAACGGGACTTCGCCATTGCAGCCGGAGAATAATTCCCGTTCGAAGATTCGAACACACGTTTGAACGGGACTTCGCCATTGCAGCCGGAGAATAATTCCCGTTCGAAGATTCGAACACACGTTTGAACGGGACTTCGCCATTGCATCCGGAGACTAATTCCCGTTCGAAGATTCGAACACACGTTTGAACGAGACTTCGCCATTGCATCTGGAGACTAATTCCCGTTCGAAGATTCGAACACACGTTTGAACGGGACTTCGCCATTGCAGCCGGAGACTAATTCCCGTTCGAAGATTCGAACACACGTTTGAACGGGACTTCGCCATTGCAGCCGGAGACTAATTCCCGTTCGTAGATTCGAACACACGTTTGAACGGGACTTCGCCATTGCAGCCGGAGACTAATTCCCGTTCGAAGATTCGAACACACGTTTGAACGGGACTTCGCCATTGCATCCGGAGACTAATTCCCGTTCGAAGATTCGAACACACGTTTGAACGAGACTTCGCCATTGCATCCGGAGACTAATTCCCGTTCGAAGATTCGAACACACGTTTGAACGGGATTTCGCCATTGCAGCCGGAGACTAATTCCCGTTCGAAGATTCGAACACACGTTTGAACGGGACTTCGCCATTGCAGCCGGAGACTAATTCCCGTTCGAAGATTCGAACACACGTTTGAACGGGACTTCGCCATTGCAGCCGGAGACTAATTCCCGTTCGAAGATTCGAACACACGTTTGAACGGGACTTCGCCATTGCAGCCGGAGACTTCGCCATTGCAGCCGGAGACTTCGCCATTGCAGCCAGAGACTAATTCCCGTTCGAAGATTCGAACACACGTTTGAACAGGACTTCGCCATTGCAGCCGGAGACTAATTCCCGTTCGAAGATTCGAACACACGTTTGAACGGGACTTCGCCATTGCAGCCGGAGACTAATTCCCGTTCGAAGATTCGAACACACGTTTGAACGGGACTTCGCCATTGCAGCCGGAGACTAATTCCTGTTCGAAGATTCGAACAAACTTTTGAACGGGACTTCGCCATTGCAGCCGGAGACTAATTCCCGTACGAAGATTTGAACACACGTTTGAACGGGACTTCGCCATTGCAGCCGGAGACTAATTCCCATTCGAAGATTCGAACACACGTTTGAACGGGACTTCGCCATTGCAGCCGGAGACTAATTCTCGTTCAAATATTCGAACACACGTTTGAACGGGACTTCGCCACTGCAGCCGGAGACTAATTCCCGTTCAAAGATTCAAACACATGTTTGAACGGGACTTCGCCACTGCAGCCGGAGACTAATTCCTGTTCGGAGATTCGAACACACGTTTGAACGGGACTTCGCCATTGCAGCCGGAGACTAATTCCCGTTCGAATATTCGAACACACGTTTGAACAGGACTTCGCCATTGCAGCCGGAGACTAATTCCCGTTCGAAGATTCGAACACACGTTTGAACGGGACTTCGCCATTGCAGCCGGAGACTAATTCCTGTTCGAAGATTCGAACACACGTTTGAACGGGACTTCGCCATTGCAGCCGGAGACTAATTCCCGTTCGAAGATTCGACCACACGTTTGAACGGGACTTCGCCATTGCAGCCGGAGAATAATTCCCGTTCGAAGATTCGAACACACGTTTGAACGGGACTTCGCCATTGCAGCCGGAGAATAATTCCCGTTCGAAGATTCGAACACACGTTTGAACGGGACTTCGCCATTGCATCCGGAGACTAATTCCCGTTCGAAGATTCGAACACACGTTTGAACGAGACTTCGCCATTGCATCCGGAGACTAATTCCCGTTCGAAGATTCGAACACACGTTTGAACGGGACTTCGCCATTGCAGCCGGAGACTAATTCCCGTTCGAAGATTCGAACACACGTTTGAACGGGACTTCGCCATTGCAGCCGGAGACTAATTCCCGTTCGAAGATTCGAACACACGTTTGAACGGGACTTCGCCATTGCAGCCGGAGACTTCGCCATTGCAGCCGGAGACTAATTCCCGTTCGAAGATTCGAACACACGTTTGAACAGGACTTCGCCATTGCAGCCGGAGACTAATTCCCGTTCGAAGATTCGAACACACGTTTGAACGGGACTTTGCCATTGCAGCCGAAGACTAATTCCCGTTCGAAGATTCGAACACACGTTTGAACGGGACTTCGCCATTGCAGCCGGAGACTAATTCCCGTTCGAAGATTCGAACACACGTTTGAACGGGACTTCGCCATTGCAGCCGGAGACTTCGCCATTGCAGCCGGAGACTAATTCCCGTTCGAAGATTCGAACACACGTTTGAACAGGACTTTGCCATTGCAGCCGGAGACTAATTCCCGTTCGAAGATTCGAACACACGTTTGAACGGGACTTCGCCATTGCAGCCGGAGACTAATTCCCGTTCGAAGATTCGAACACACGTTTGAACGGGACTTCGCCATTGCAGCTAGAGACTAATTCCCGTTCGAAGATTCGAACACACGTTTGAACGGGACTTCGCCATTGCAGCCGGAGACTAATTCCCGTTCGAAGATTCGACCACACGTTTGAACGGGACTTCGCCATTGCAGCCGGAGACTAATTCCCGTTCGAAGATTCGAACACACGTTTGAACGGGACTTCGCCACTGCAGCCGGAGACTAATTCCCGTTCGAAGATTCGAACACACGTTTGAACGGGACTTCGCCATTGCAGCCGGAGACTAATTCCCGTTCGAAGATTCGAACACACGTTTGAACGGGACTTCGCCATTGCAGCCGGAGACTAATTCCCGTTCGAAGATTCGAACACACGTTTGAACGGGACTTCGCCATTGCAGCCGGAGACTAATTCCCGTTCGAAGATTCGAACACACGTTTGAACGGGACTTCGCCATTGCAGCTGGAGACTAATTCCCGTTCGAAGATTCGAACACACGTTTGAACGGGACTTCGACATTGCAGCTGGAGACTAATTCCCGTTCGAAGATTCGAACACACGTTTGAACGGGACTTCGACATTGCAGCTGGAGACTAATTCCCGTTCGAAGATTCGAACACACGTTTGAACGGGACTTCGACATTGCAGCTGGAGACTAATTCCCGTTCGAAGATTCGAACACACGTTTGAACGGGACTCCGCCACTGCAGCCGGAGACTAAATCCCGTTCGAAGATTCGAACACACGTTTGAACGGGACTTTGCCATTGTAGCCGGAGACTAATTCCCGTTCGAATATTCGAACACACGTTTGAACGGGACTTCGCCATTGCAGCCGGAGACTAATTCCCGTTCGAAGATTCGAACACACGTTTGAACGGGACTTCGCCATTGTAGCCGGAGACTAATTCCCGTTCGAATATTCGAACACACGTTTGAACGGGACTTCGCCATTGCAGCCGGAGACTAATTCCCGTTCGAAGATTCAAACGCACGTTTGAACGGGACTTCGCCATTGCAGCCGGAGACTTATTCCCGTTCGAAGATTCGACCAAACGTTTGAACAGGACTTCGCCATTGCAGCCGGAGACTAATTCCCGTTCGAAGATTCGAACACACGTTTGAACGGGACTTCGCCATTGCAGCCGGAGACTAATTCCCGTTCGAAGATTCGAACACACGTTTGAACGGGACTTCGCCATTGCAGCCGGAGACTAATTCCCGTTCGAAGATTCGAACACACGTTTGAACGGGGCTTCGCCACTGCAGCCGGAGACTAATTCCCGTTCGAAGATTCGAACACACATTTGAATGGGACTTCGCCATTGCAGCCGGAGACTAATTCCCGTTCGAAGATTCGAACGGGACTTCGCCATTGCAGCCGGAGACTAATTCACGTTCGAAGATTCGAACACACGTTTGAACGGGACTTCGCCACTGCAGCCGGAGACTAATTCCCGTTCGAAGATTCGAACACACGTTTGAACGGGACTTCGCCACTGCAGCCGGAGACTAATTCCCGTTCGAAGATTCGAACACACGTTTGAACGGGACTTCGCCATTGAAGCCGGAGACTAATTCCCGTTCGAAGATTCGAACACACGTTTGAACGGGACTTCGCCATTGCAGCCGGAGACTAATTCCCGTTCGAAGATTCAAACACACGTTTGAACGGGACTACGCCATTGCATCCGGAGACTAATTCCCGTTCGAAGATTCGAACACACGTTTGAACGGGACTTCGCCATTGCATCCGGAGACTAATTCCCGTTCGAAGATTCGAACACACGTTTGAACGGGACTTCGCCATTGCAGCCGGAGACTAATTCCCGTTCGAAGATTCGAACACACGTTTGAACGGGACTTCGCCATTGCAGCCGGAGACTTCGCCATTGCAGCCGGAGACTAATTCCCGTTCGAAGATTCGAACACACGTTTGAACAGGACTTCGCCATTGCAGCCGGAGACTAATTCCCGTTCGAAGATTCGAACACACGTTTGAACGGGACTTCGCCATTGCAGCCGGAGACTAATTCCCGTTCGAAGATTCGAACACACGTTTGAACGGGACTTCGCCATTGCAGCCGGAGACTTCGCCATTGCAGTCGGAGACTAATTCCCGTTCGAAGATTCGAACACACGTTTGAACAGGACTTCGCCATTGCAGCCGGAGACTAATTCCCGTTCGAAGATTCGAACACACGTTTGAACGGGACTTCGCCATTGCAGCCGGAGACTAATTCCCGTTCGAAGATTCGAACACACGTTTGAACGGGACTTCGCCATTGCAGCTAGAGACTAATTCCCGTTCGAAGATTCGACCACATGTTTGAACGGGACTTCGCCATTGCAGCCGGAGACTAATTCCCATTCGAAGATTCGAACACACGTTTGAACGGGACTTCGCCATTGAAGCCTGAGACTAATTCCCGTTCGAAGATTCGAACACACGTTTGAACGGGACTTCGCCATTGCAGCCAGAGACTAATTCCCGTTCGAAGATTCGAACACACGTTTGAACGGGACTTCGCCATTGCAGCCGGAGACTAATTCCCGTTCGAAGATTCGAACACACGTTTGAATGGGACTTCGCCATTGCAGCCGGAGACTAATTCCTGTTCGAAGATTCGAACACACGTTTGAACGGGACTTCGCCATTGCAGCCGGAGACTAATTCCCGTTCGAAGATTCGAACACACGTTTGAACGGGACTTCGACATTGCAGCTGGAGACTAATTCCCGTTCGAAGATTCGAACGCACGTTTGAACGGGACTTCGACATTGCAGCTGGAGACTAATTCCCGTTCGAAGATTCAAACGCACGTTTGAACGGGACTTCGCCATTGCAGCCGGAGACTAATTCCCGTTCGAAGATTCGAACACACGTTTGAATGGGACTTCGCCATTGCAGCCGGAGACTAATTCCTGTTCGAAGATTCGAACAAACTTTTGAACGGGACTTCGCCATTGCAGCCGGAGACTAATTCCCGTACGAAGATTTGAACACACGTTTGAACGGGACTTCGCCATTGCAGCCGGAGACTAATTCCCATTCGAAGATTCGAACACACGTTTGAACGGGACTTCGCCATTGCAGCCGGAGACTAATTCTCGTTCAAATATTCGAACACACGTTTGAACGGGACTTCGCCACTGCAGCCGGAGACTAATTCCCGTTCAAAGATTCAAACACATGTTTGAACGGGACTTCGCCACTGCAGCCGGAGACTAATTCCTGTTCGGAGATTCGAACACACGTTTGAACAGGACTTCGCCATTGCAGCCGGAGACTAATTCCCGTTCGAAGATTCGAACACACGTTTGAACGGGACTTCGCCATTGCAGCCGGAGACTAATTCCCGTTCGAAGATTCGAACACACGTTTGAACGGGACTTCGCCATTGCAGCTAGAGACTAATTCCCGTTCGAAGATTCGACCACATGTTTGAACGGGACTTCGCCATTGCAGCCGGAGACTAATTCCCATTCGAAGATTCGAACACACGTTTGAACGGGACTTCGCCATTGAAGCCTGAGACTAATTCCCGTTCGAAGATTCGAACACACGTTTGAACGGGACTTCGCCATTGCAGCCAGAGACTAATTCCCGTTCGAAGATTCGAACACACGTTTGAACGGGACTTCGCCATTGCAGCCGGAGACTAATTCCCGTTCGAAGATTCGAACACACGTTTGAATGGGACTTCGCCATTGCAGCCGGAGACTAATTCCTGTTCGAAGATTCGAACACACGTTTGAACGGGACTTCGACATTGCAGCTGGAGACTAATTCCCGTTCGAAGATTCGAACGCACGTTTGAACGGGACTTCGACATTGCAGCTGGAGACTAATTCCCGTTCGAAGATTCAAACGCACGTTTGAACGGGACTTCGCCATTGCAGCCGGAGACTAATTCCCGTTCGAAGATTCGAACACACGTTTGAATGGGACTTCGCCATTGCAGCCGGAGACTAATTCCTGTTCGAAGATTCGAACAAACTTTTGAACGGGACTTCGCCATTGCAGCCGGAGACTAATTCCCGTACGAAGATTTGAACACACGTTTGAACGGGACTTCGCCATTGCAGCCGGAGACTAATTCCTGTTCGAAGATTCGAACACACGTTTGAACGGGACTTCGCCATTGCAGCCGGAGACTAATTCCCGTTCGAAGATTCGAACACACGTTTGAACGGGACTTCGACATTGCAGCTGGAGACTAATTCCCGTTCGAAGATTCGAACGCACGTTTGAACGGGACTTCGACATTGCAGCTGGAGACTAATTCCCGTTCGAAGATTCAAACGCACGTTTGAACGGGACTTCGCCATTGCAGCCGGAGACTAATTCCCGTTCGAAGATTCGAACACACGTTTGAATGGGACTTCGCCATTGCAGCCGGAGACTAATTCCTGTTCGAAGATTCGAACAAACTTTTGAACGGGACTTCGCCATTGCAGCCGGAGACTAATTCCCGTACGAAGATTTGAACACACGTTTGAACGGGACTTCGCCATTGCAGCCGGAGACTAATTCCCATTCGAAGATTCGAACACACGTTTGAACGGGACTTCGCCATTGCAGCCGGAGACTAATTCTCGTTCAAATATTCGAACACACGTTTGAACGGGACTTCGCCACTGCAGCCGGAGACTAATTCCCGTTCAAAGATTCAAACACATGTTTGAACGGGACTTCGCCACTGCAGCCGGAGACTAATTCCTGTTCGGAGATTCGAACACACGTTTGAACAGGACTTCGCCATTGCAGCCGGAGACTAATTCCCGTTCGAAGATTCGAACACACGTTTGAACGGGACTTCGCCATTGCAGCCGGAGACTAATTCCCGTTCGAAGATTCGAACACACGTTTGAACGGGACTTCGCCATTGCAGCTAGAGACTAATTCCCGTTCGAAGATTCGACCACATGTTTGAACGGGACTTCGCCATTGCAGCCGGAGACTAATTCCCATTCGAAGATTCGAACACACGTTTGAACGGGACTTCGCCATTGAAGCCTGAGACTAATTCCCGTTCGAAGATTCGAACACACGTTTGAACGGGACTTCGCCATTGCAGCCAGAGACTAATTCCCGTTCGAAGATTCGAACACACGTTTGAACGGGACTTCGCCATTGCAGCCGGAGACTAATTCCCGTTCGAAGATTCGAACACACGTTTGAATGGGACTTCGCCATTGCAGCCGGAGACTAATTCCTGTTCGAAGATTCGAACACACGTTTGAACGGGACTTCGACATTGCAGCTGGAGACTAATTCCCGTTCGAAGATTCGAACGCACGTTTGAACGGGACTTCGACATTGCAGCTGGAGACTAATTCCCGTTCGAAGATTCAAACGCACGTTTGAACGGGACTTCGCCATTGCAGCCGGAGACTAATTCCCGTTCGAAGATTCGAACACACGTTTGAATGGGACTTCGCCATTGCAGCCGGAGACTAATTCCTGTTCGAAGATTCGAACAAACTTTTGAACGGGACTTCGCCATTGCAGCCGGAGACTAATTCCCGTACGAAGATTTGAACACACGTTTGAACGGGACTTCGCCATTGCAGCCGGAGACTAATTCCCATTCGAAGATTCGAACACACGTTTGAACGGGACTTCGCCATTGCAGCCGGAGACTAATTCTCGTTCAAATATTCGAACACACGTTTGAACGGGACTTCGCCACTGCAGCCGGAGACTAATTCCCGTTCAAAGATTCAAACACATGTTTGAACGGGACTTCGCCACTGCAGCCGGAGACTAATTCCTGTTCGGAGATTCGAACACACGTTTGAACGGGACTTCGCCATTGCAGCCGGAGACTAATTCCCGTTCGAAGATTCGAACACACGTTTGAACGGGACTTCGCCATTGCAGCCGGAAACTAATTCCTGTTCGAAGATTCGAACACACGTTTGAACGGGACTTCGCCATTGCAGCCGGAGACTAATTCCCGTTCGAAGATTCGACCACACGTTTGAACGGGACTTCGCCATTGCAGCCGGAGAATAATTCCCGTTCGAAGATTCGAACACACGTTTGAACGGGACTTCGCCATTGCAGCCGGAGAATAATTCCCGTTCGAAGATTCGAACACACGTTTGAACGGGACTTCGCCATTGCATCCGGAGACTAATTCCCGTTCGAAGATTCGAACACACGTTTGAACGAGACTTCGCCATTGCATCTGGAGACTAATTCCCGTTCGAAGATTCGAACACACGTTTGAACGGGACTTCGCCATTGCAGCCGGAGACTAATTCCCGTTCGAAGATTCGAACACACGTTTGAACGGGACTTCGCCATTGCAGCCGGAGACTAATTCCCGTTCGTAGATTCGAACACACGTTTGAACGGGACTTCGCCATTGCAGCCGGAGACTAATTCCCGTTTGAAGATGTGGCGAAACCAACTTCGCCACTGTGGGCTGGAGAAGCCTGGCTGCTAGCCTCCTGCCCGCTGACTATGGCCCCTGGACATATTGCACTCTAAAGACTATATTTGGGCATGTACTAATTTATATTGCTGCTACCGGCCCTTTAAAATCAGCAATGGACATTTTGGGACTACTGTCCCTTTAAGACTGTGAAGCCTATCCTATTGTACTGCCTGTATATTGTATATGTATTTATGTATGCAGTTAACCTGGGTTATATATATATGCAGTATTCATCTGATTGTTCGGTAGAATCACTCCATTCATTATATTGAGGAAACTACCGAACAACCAGACCACCCAGGACTAAGTGTGCCTCCAATTACCGTTTGCAACAATGTTGCAAACGGGTAATTGGCAATCAGTGCAGTGTGGTCTTTGTCCTCTGGGTGGCCGCCATTCGGGAAACAAACACGTGGCGGCAGCCATCTTTAACTACCGAACAGCGGTGTTTTGCCGTCGAGTGTCTGGAACTGAAATCGGACACTTGACTAGGCAAACACCGCTGAGACCTCCATACTTCCAGAAATTCGTATGGAAACTACCGAATGACCCCCCGTTCGGTAGAAAGAACCCCACAAACAAGGGAATTCATTCAAACCCTCTCCAGGCTCTATAACACAGGCAATTCGTCTGTTTTCATTCCCTTGTTTGTGACCGACCGCAGGGCCAAAATGCATGGAACTGATTTCGGATACTTTACCCATGCGGTCGGTCAATACTTTAAAGTCCCATAACTCCTGAACCATTTATCCGAATGGGCTGATTCTTGCATATGTTGTCCCCCTGAATAAGGGCTATCAGGGGGTACCTGTTTTGGAGGTGTAGCATATGTATTTGGGGTACATCCAGGAATTGGGGAAAAAGGTGTACAGTATAATTGTGTTAAGTGTTAATCTAAGGGGAGGAAATGTGTGGGAGGTACATCCATGTGATTGGTTAATTTCATCCTCCCCCTGGGAGTGTCCTGTATGTATTTGTTGGTAATAAAAGCCAGACTGGGTGTCCCAGTCTTGAGTTCCTGCTTAACCCTCAAAATGAAGTGTCGTCTCGTTCTTGGGGGGGATTGGATTGTAAGCTGACTGCCAAGAGTGTAAGCCGATTGTATGCTTTTCTTGTTCAGCTGTTCCAGTTCGGAGTGTTATTTCGTATCCAGCTCGTGAGTTCTGATGTTCTGCAGTAGCTGTGCCTGTCTATGGAAAAGGGGATTATCGCCTAAACTGGGTTTTATCCCCTTGTAAGTGAAACGGTCCGTTACAATTAGTGGCAAGCGGCGGGATCGTTCCTACAACCAGAGGGACAGCTACAGACAACACCATTCCTGGATTAAAAAGTGAGGGCAACGCCAGTACCCGTACAGCGCCCCTATCTACAAGGAACCAACTGCAGCAGAGCAAGCATGGCACCCAGCTACACTCAAGAGGCGTATGACAGAGAGGTCACCAAGATACTGGCTTTATGTGGACCCAACCTCTCAGAGGATATAGTACAGCGTGTGAAGAAAGCAGTGCGAGAGTACTTGCCGTGGGAATCAGAGCGGGCCAGGGGGTTTGCAGTCCTCCCTCCCCAGCGGCAATGTGTGGCCCAGGGAGCTGATGGTGTCGTCCATCCTCCCCAGCAGCCGTGTGTGTCCAAGGGAGCCGAAGGTGCAGTCCTTCCTCCCCAGCGGCAGGCTGAGTTACAGGGGGCAGAGGTTGTTGTTCCTGCCCCCCAGCAGCAAAGTGAGATGCCAAGAAGGCAGTGTGAAGTGAAGGGAGAGGAGAGCAGCGTCCTCCCTCCCCAGCGGCAATGTGTGCCCCAGGGAGCTGATGGTGTCGTCCATCCTCCCCAGCAGCCGTGTGTGTCCAAAGGAGCCGAAGGTGCAGTCCTTCCTCCCCAGCGGCAGGCTGAGTTACAGGGGGCAGAGGTTGTTGTTCCTGCCCCCCAGCAGCAAAGTGATATGCCAAGAAGGCAGTGTGAAGGGAAGGGAGAGGAGAGCAGCGTCCTCCCTCCCCAGCGGCAATGTGTGCCCCAGGGAGCTGATGGTGTCGTCCATCCTCCCCAGCAGCCGTGTGTGTCCAAGGGAGCCGAAGGTGCAGTCCTTCCTCCCCAGCGGCAGGCTGAGTTACAGGGGGCAGAGGTTGTTGTTCCTGCCCCCCAGCAGCAAAGTGAGATGCCAAGACGGCAGTGTGAAGCGAAGGGAGAGGAGAGCAGCGTCCTCCCTCCCCAGCGGCAGTGTGTGCCCCAGGGAGCTGATGGTGTCGTCCATCCTCCCCAGCGGCAGTGTGTCCTGCAGGGAGCAGAGACAGTCAGTCTCGCACCCCAGCAGCCGGACAAGAGAATGAAAGGGGAGACAGCTGGTTCCCCTTTCCACCAGCAGAGAGAGTGGCAGGGAGAGGAGCCTGCTAACCCCCCTCCCCAGCGGCAGTTTACCGTCCAGAGAGAGGAGCTTGTTACACCCTCTCTCCAGCGGCAGCCTAACCCACCAAGGGGAGATGTTAAGCCCCACATCTGTGCAGATGGGACCGTAGTCTCTGCACTTACAGCACAAGGGATAGGGACGGTCGGTCCTGTCCCCCAGCCACAGAGCGATATATCTAAAGGGGAGACAGTCGGTCTCCAGCAGCCAGGCTCCCACCAGACAACTCCCGTGGTAGTGCTGGCAACAGGACAGAGTACCGCTGGTCTCTGCCCCCTCAGCAACCCACCAAGGCAGCCTATCAGTCTCTCACCCAGCCGTGGGGAGGCACCTGAACTTGGACAAAATTCTCCCTCACCCAGGTGTGGTAACTGTTTATTATGGGTGGGCTGCTCTACTACTTCTGTTCTGTGGGTGGGTTGCTGGACTAACCAGGGCACTGACCGGCAGGAGGTCAGATACCCTGTTAGTCTAATTGGTAAAGGGGAGAATTGTGGCGAAACCAACTTCGCCACTGTGGGCTGGAGAAGCCTGGCTGCTAGCCTCCTGCCCGCTGACTATGGCCCCTGGACATATTGCACTCTAAAGACTATATTTGGGCATGTACTAATTTATATTGCTGCTACCGGCCCTTTAAAATCAGCAATGGACATTTTGGGACTACTGTCCCTTTAAGACTGTGAAGCCTATCCTATTGTACTGCCTGTATATTGTATATGTATTTATGTATGCAGTTAACCTGGGTTATATATATATGCAGTATTCATCTGATTGTTCGGTAGAATCACTCCATTCATTATATTGAGGAAACTACCGAACAACCAGACCACCCAGGACTAAGTGTGCCTCCAATTACCGTTTGCAACAATGTTGCAAACGGGTAATTGGCAATCAGTGCAGTGTGGTCTTTGTCCTCTGGGTGGCCGCCATTCGGGAAACAAACACGTGGCGGCAGCCATCTTTAACTACCGAACAGCGGTGTTTTGCCGTCGAGTGTCTGGAACTGAAATCGGACACTTGACTAGGCAAACACCGCTGAGACCTCCATACTTCCAGAAATTCGTATGGAAACTACCGAATGACCCCCCGTTCGGTAGAAAGAACCCCACAAACAAGGGAATTCATTCAAACCCTCTCCAGGCTCTATAACACAGGCAATTCGTCTGTTTTCATTCCCTTGTTTGTGACCGACCGCAGGGCCAAAATGCATGGAACTGATTTCGGATACTTTACCCATGCGGTCGGTCAATACTTTAAAGTCCCATAACTCCTGAACCATTTATCCGAATGGGCTGATTCTTGCATATGTTGTCCCCCTGAATAAGGGCTATCAGGGGATACCTGTTTTGGAGGTGTAGCATATGTATTTGGGGTACATCCAGGAATTGGGGAAAAAGGTGTACAGTATAATTGTGTTAAGTGTTAATCTAAGGGGAGGAAATGTGTGGGAGGTACATCCATGTGATTGGTTAATTTCATCCTCCCCCTGGGAGTGTCCTGTATGTATTTGTTGGTAATAAAAGCCAGACTGGGTGTCCCAGTCTTGAGTTCCTGCTTAACCCTCAAAATGAAGTGTCGTCTCGTTCTTGGGGGGGATTGGATTGTAAGCTGACTGCCAAGAGTGTAAGCCGATTGTATGCTTTTCTTGTTCAGCTGTTCCAGTTCGGAGTGTTATTTCGTATCCAGCTCGTGAGTTCTGATGTTCTGCAGTAGCTGTGCCTGTCTATGGAAAAGGGGATTATCGCCTAAACTGGGTTTTATCCCCTTGTAAGTGAAACGGTCCGTTACAGAAGATTCGAACACACGTTTGAACGGGACTTCGCCATTGCATCCGGAGACTAATTCCCGTTCGAAGATTCGAACACACGTTTGAACGAGACTTCGCCATTGCATCCGGAGACTAATTCCCGTTCGAAGATTCGAACACACGTTTGAACGGGATTTCGCCATTGCAGCCGGAGACTAATTCCCGTTCGAAGATTCGAACACACGTTTGAACGGGACTTCGCCATTGCAGCCGGAGACTAATTCCCGTTCGAAGATTCGAACACACGTTTGAACGGGACTTCGCCATTGCAGCCGGAGACTAATTCCCGTTCGAAGATTCGAACACACGTTTGAACAGGACTTCGCCATTGCAGCCGGAGACTAATTCCCGTTCGAAGATTCGAACACACGTTTGAACGGGACTTCGCCATTGCAGCCGGAGACTAATTCCCGTTCGAAGATTCGAACACACGTTTGAACGGGACTTCGCCATTGCAGCCGGAGACTAATTCCCGTTCGAAGATTCGAACACACGTTTGAACGGGACTTCGCCATTGCAGCTAGAGACTAATTCCCGTTCGAAGATTCGACCACATGTTTGAACGGGACTTCGCCATTGCAGCCGGAGACTAATTCCCATTCGAAGATTCGAACACACGTTTGAACGGGACTTCGCCATTGAAGCCTGAGACTAATTCCCGTTCGAAGATTCGAACACACGTTTGAACGGGACTTCGCCATTGCAGCCAGAGACTAATTCCCGTTCGAAGATTCGAACACACGTTTGAACGGGACTTCGCCATTGCAGCCGGAGACTAATTCCCGTTCGAAGATTCGAACACACGTTTGAATGGGACTTCGCCATTGCAGCCGGAGACTAATTCCTGTTCGAAGATTCGAACACACGTTTGAACGGGACTTCGCCATTGCAGCCGGAGACTAATTCCCGTTCGAAGATTCGAACACACGTTTGAACGGGACTTCGACATTGCAGCTGGAGACTAATTCCCGTTCGAAGATTCGAACGCACGTTTGAACGGGACTTCGACATTGCAGCTGGAGACTAATTCCCGTTCGAAGATTCAAACGCACGTTTGAACGGGACTTCGCCATTGCAGCCGGAGACTAATTCCCGTTCGAAGATTCGAACACACGTTTGAATGGGACTTCGCCATTGCAGCCGGAGACTAATTCCTGTTCGAAGATTCGAACAAACTTTTGAACGGGACTTCGCCATTGCAGCCGGAGACTAAAACCCGTACGAAGATTTGAACACAAGTTTGAACGGGACTTCGCCATTGCAGCCGGAGACTAATTCCCATTCGAAGATTCGAACACACGTTTGAACGGGACTTCGCCATTGCAGCCGGAGACTAATTCTCGTTCAAATATTCGAACACACGTTTGAACGGGACTTCGCCACTGCAGCCGGAGACTAATTCCCGTTCAAAGATTCAAACACATGTTTGAACGGGACTTCGCCACTGCAGCCGGAGACTAATTCTCGTTCAAATATTCGAACACACGTTTGAACGGGACTTCGCCACTGCAGCCGGAGACTAATTCCCGTTCAAAGATTCAAACACATGTTTGAACGGGACTTCGCCACTGCAGCCGGAGACTAATTCCTGTTCGGAGATTCGAACACACGTTTGAACGGGACTTCGCCATTGCAGCCGGAGACTAATTCCTGTTCGAAGATTCGAACACACGTTTGAACGGGACTTCGCCATTGCAGCCGGAGACTAATTCCCGTTCGAAGATTCGACCACACGTTTGAACGGGACTTCGCCATTGCAGCCGGAGAATAATTCCCGTTCGAAGATTCGAACACACGTTTGAACGGGACTTCGCCATTGCAGCCGGAGAATAATTCCCGTTCGAAGATTCGAACACACGTTTGAACGGGACTTCGCCATTGCATCCGGAGACTAATTCCCGTTCGAAGATTCGAACACACGTTTGAACGAGACTTCGCCATTGCATCTGGAGACTAATTCCCGTTCGAAGATTCGAACACACGTTTGAACGGGACTTCGCCATTGCAGCCGGAGACTAATTCCCGTTCGAAGATTCGAACACACGTTTGAACGGGACTTCGCCATTGCAGCCGGAGACTAATTCCCGTTCGTAGATTCGAACACACGTTTGAACGGGACTTCGCCATTGCAGCAGGAGACTAATTCCCGTTCGAAGATGTGGCGAAACCAACTTCGCCACTGTGGGCTGGAGAAGCCTGGCTGCTAGCCTCCTGCCCGCTGACTATGGCCCCTGGACATATTGCACTCTAAAGACTATATTTGGGCATGTACTAATTTATATTGCTGCTACCGGCCCTTTAAAATCAGCAATGGAAATTTTGGGACTACTGTCCCTTTAAGACTGTGAAGCCTATCCTATTGTACTGCCTGTATATTGTATATGTATTTATGTATGCAGTTAACCTGGGTTATATATATATGCAGTATTCATCTGATTGTTCGGTAGAATCACTCCATTCATTATATTGAGGAAACTACCGAACAACCAGACCACCCAGGACTAAGTGTGCCTCCAATTACCGTTTGCAACAATGTTGCAAACGGGTAATTGGCAATCAGTGCAGTGTGGTCTTTGTCCTCTGGGTGGCCGCCATTCGGGAAACAAACACGTGGCGGCAGCCATCTTTAACTACCGAACAGCGGTGTTTTGCCGTCGAGTGTCTGGAACTGAAATCGGACACTTGACTAGGCAAACACCGCTGAGACCTCCATACTTCCAGAAATTCGTATGGAAACTACCGAATGACCCCCCGTTCGGTAGAAAGAACCCCACAAACAAGGGAATTCATTCAAACCCTCTCCAGGCTCTATAACACAGGCAATTCGTCTGTTTTCATTCCCTTGTTTGTGACCGACCGCAGGGCCAAAATGCATGGAACTGATTTCGGATACTTTACCCATGCGGTCGGTCAATACTTTAAAGTCCCATAACTCCTGAACCATTTATCCGAATGGGCTGATTCTTGCATATGTTGTCCCCCTGAATAAGGGCTATCAGGGGGTACCTGTTTTGGAGGTGTAGCATATGTATTTGGGGTACATCCAGGAATTGGGGAAAAAGGTGTACAGTATAATTGTGTTAAGTGTTAATCTAAGGGGAGGAAATGTGTGGGAGGTACATCCATGTGATTGGTTAATTTCATCCTCCCCCTGGGAGTGTCCTGTATGTATTTGTTGGTAATAAAAGCCAGACTGGGTGTCCCAGTCTTGAGTTCCTGCTTAACCCTCAAAATGAAGTGTCGTCTCGTTCTTGGGGGGGATTGGATTGTAAGCTGACTGCCAAGAGTGTAAGCCAATTGTATGCTTTTCTTGTTCAGCTGTTCCAGTTCGGAGTGTTATTTCGTATCCAGCTCGTGAGTTCTGATGTTCTGCAGTAGCTGTGCCTGTCTATGGAAAAGGGGATTATCGCCTAAACTGGGTTTTATCCCCTTGTAAGTGAAACGGTCCGTTACAATTAGTGGCAAGCGGCGGGATCGTTCCTACAACCAGAGGGACAGCTACAGACAACACCATTCCTGGATTAAAAAGTGAGGGCAACGCCAGTACCCGTACAGCGCCCCTATCTACAAGGAACCAACTGCAGCAGAGCAAGCATGGCACCCAGCTACACTCAAGAGGCGTATGACAGAGAGGTCACCAAGATACTGGCTTTATGTGGACCCAACCTCTCAGAGGATATAGTACAGCGTGTGAAGAAAGCAGTGCGAGAGTACTTGCCGTGGGAATCAGAGCGGGCCAGGGGGTTTGCAGTCCTCCCTCCCCAGCGGCAATGTGTGGCCCAGGGAGCTGATGGTGTCGTCCATCCTCCCCAGCAGCCGTGTGTGTCCAAGGGAGCCGAAGGTGCAGTCCTTCCTCCCCAGCGGCAGGCTGAGTTACAGGGGGCAGAGGTTGTTGTTCCTGCCCCCCAGCAGCAAAGTGAGATGCCAAGAAGGCAGTGTGAAGTGAAGGGAGAGGAGAGCAGCGTCCTCCCTCCCCAGCGGCAATGTGTGCCCCAGGGAGCTGATGGTGTCGTCCATCCTCCCCAGCAGCCGTGTGTGTCCAAAGGAGCCGAAGGTGCAGTCCTTCCTCCCCAGCGGCAGGCTGAGTTACAAGGGGCAGAGGTTGTTGTTCCTGCCCCCCAGCAGCAAAGTGATATGCCAAGAAGGCAGTGTGAAGGGAAGGGAGAGGAGAGCAGCGTCCTCCCTCCCCAGCGGCAATGTGTGCCCCAGGGAGCTGATGGTGTCGTCCATCCTCCCCAGCAGCCGTGTGTGTCCAAGGGAGCCGAAGGTGCAGTCCTTCCTCCCCAGCGGCAGGCTGAGTTACAGGGGGCAGAGGTTGTTGTTCCTGCCCCCCAGCAGCAAAGTGAGATGCCAAGACGGCAGTGTGAAGCGAAGGGAGAGGAGAGCAGCGTCCTCCCTCCCCAGCGGCAGTGTGTGCCCCAGGGAGCTGATGGTGTCGTCCATCCGCCCCAGCGGCAGTGTGTCCTGCAGGGAGCAGAGACAGTCAGTCTCGCACCCCAGCAGCCGGACAAGAGAATGAAAGGGGAGACAGCTGGTTCCCCTTTCCACCAGCAGAGAGAGTGGCAGGGAGAGGAGCCTGCTAACCCCCCTCCCCAGCGGCAGTTTACCGTCCAGAGAGAGGAGCTTGTTACACCCTCTCTCCAGCGGCAGCCTAACCCACCAAGGGGAGATGTTAAGCCCCACATCTGTGCAGATGGGACCGTAGTCTCTGCTGCACTTACAGCACAAGGGATAGGGACGGTCGGTCCTGTCCCCCAGCCACAGAGCGATATATCTAAAGGGGAGACAGTCGGTCTCCAGCAGCCAGGCTCCCACCAGACTACTCCCGTGGTAGTGCTGGCAACAGGACAGAGTACCGCTGGTCTCTGCCCCCTCAGCAACCCACCAAGGCAGCCTATCAGTCTCTCACCCAGCCGTGGGGAGGCACCTGAACTTGGACAAAATTCTCCCTCACCCAGGTGTGGTAACTGTTTATTATGGGTGGGCTGCTCTACTACTTCTGTTCTGTGGGTGGGTTGCTGGACTAACCAAGGCACTGACCGGCAGGAGGTCAGATACCCTGTTAGTCTAATTGGTAAAGGGGAGAATTGTGGCGAAACCAACTTCGCCACTGTGGGCTGGAGAAGCCTGGCTGCTAGCCTCCTGCCCGCTGACTATGGCCCCTGGACATATTGCACTCTAAAGACTATATTTGGGCATGTACTAATTTATATTGCTGCTACCGGCCCTTTAAAATCAGCAATGGACATTTTGGGACTACTGTCCCTTTAAGACTGTGAAGCCTATCCTATTGTACTGCCTGTATATTGTATATGTATTTATGTATGCAGTTAACCTGGGTTATATATATATGCAGTATTCATCTGATTGTTCGGTAGAATCACTCCATTCATTATATTGAGGAAACTACCGAACAACCAGACCACCCAGGACTAAGTGTGCCTCCAATTACCGTTTGCAACAATGTTGCAAACGGGTAATTGGCAATCAGTGCAGTGTGGTCTTTGTCCTCTGGGTGGCCGCCATTCGGGAAACAAACACGTGGCGGCAGCCATCTTTAACTACCGAACAGCGGTGTTTTGCCGTCGAGTGTCTGGAACTGAAATCGGACACTTGACTAGGCAAACACCGCTGAGACCTCCATACTTCCAGAAATTCGTATGGAAACTGCCGAATGACCCCCCGTTCGGTAGAAAGAACCCCACAAACAAGGGAATTCATTCAAACCCTCTCCAGGCTCTATAACACAGGCAATTCGTCTGTTTTCATTCCCTTGTTTGTGACCGACCGCAGGGCCAAAATGCATGGAACTGATTTCGGATACTTTACCCATGCGGTCGGTCAATACTTTAAAGTCCCATAACTCCTGAACCATTTATCCGAATGGGCTGATTCTTGCATATGTTGTCCCCCTGAATAAGGGCTATCAGGGGATACCTGTTTTGGAGGTGTAGCATATGTATTTGGGGTACATCCAGGAATTGGGGAAAAAGGTGTACAGTATAATTGTGTTAAGTGTTAATCTAAGGGGAGGAAATGTGTGGGAGGTACATCCATGTGATTGGTTAATTTCATCCTCCCCCTGGGAGTGTCCTGTATGTATTTGTTGGTAATAAAAGCCAGACTGGGTGTCCCAGTCTTGAGTTCCTGCTTAACCCTCAAAATGAAGTGTCGTCTCGTTCTTGGGGGGGATTGGATTGTAAGCTGACTGCCAAGAGTGTAAGCCGATTGTATGCTTTTCTTGTTCAGCTGT
Organism: Pelobates fuscus; assembly: GCF_036172605.1. Lineage (NCBI taxonomy): Eukaryota > Metazoa > Chordata > Amphibia > Anura > Pelobatidae > Pelobates > Pelobates fuscus. Next base: position 239,640,938 of record NC_086322.1, read on the forward strand.
TCCAGTTCGGAGTGTTATTTCGTATCCAGCTCGTGAGTTCTGATGTTCTGCAGTAGCTGTGCCTGTCTATGGAAAAGGGGATTATCGCCTAAACTGGGTTTTATCCCCTTGTAAGTGAAACGGTCCGTTACAATTAGTGGCAAGCGGCGGGATCGTTCCTACAACCAGAGGGACAGCTACAGACAACACCATTCCTGGATTAAAAAGTGAGGGCAACGCCAGTACCCGTACAGCGCCCCTATCTACAAGGAACCAACTGCAGCAGAGCAAGCATGGCACCCAGCTACACTCAAGAGGCGTATGACAGAGAGGTCACCAAGATACTGGCTTTATGTGGACCCAACCTCTCAGAGGATATAGTACAGCGTGTGAAGAAAGCAGTGCGAGAGTACTTGCCGTGGGAATCAGAGCGGGCCAGGGGGTTTGCAGTCCTCCCTCCCCAGCGGCAATGTGTGGCCCAGGGAGCTGATGGTGTCGTCCATCCTCCCCAGCAGCCGTGTGTGTCCAAGGGAGCCGAAGGTGCAGTCCTTCCTCCCCAGCGGCAGGCTGAGTTACAGGGGGCAGAGGTTGTTGTTCCTGCCCCCCAGCAGCAAAGTGAGATGCCAAGAAGGCAGTGTGAAGTGAAGGGAGAGGAGAGCAGCGTCCTCCCTCCCCAGCGGCAATGTGTGCCCCAGGGAGCTGATGGTGTCGTCCATCCTCCCCAGCAGCCGTGTGTGTCCAAAGGAGCCGAAGGTGCAGTCCTTCCTCCCCAGCGGCAGGCTGAGTTACAGGGGGCAGAGGTTGTTGTTCCTGCCCCCCAGCAGCAAAGTGATATGCCAAGAAGGCAGTGTGAAGGGAAGGGAGAGGAGAGCAGCGTCCTCCCTCCCCAGCGGCAATGTGTGCCCCAGGGAGCTGATGGTGTCGTCCATCCTCCCCAGCAGCCGTGTGTGTCCAAGGGAGCCGAAGGTGCAGTCCTTCCTCCCCAGCGGCAGGCTGAGTTACAGGGGGCAGAGGTTGTTGTTCCTGCCCCCCAGCAGCAAAGTGAGATGCCAAGACGGCAGTGTGAAGCGAAGGGAGAGGAGAGCAGCGTCCTCCCTCCCCAGCGGCAGTGTGTGCCCCAGGGAGCTGATGGTGTCGTCCATCCTCCCCAGCGGCAGTGTGTCCTGCAGGGAGCAGAGACAGTCAGTCTCGCACCCCAGCAGCCGGACAAGAGAATGAAAGGGGAGACAGCTGGTTCCCCTTTCCACCAGCAGAGAGAGTGGCAGGGAGAGGAGCCTGCTAACCCCCCTCCCCAGCGGCAGTTTACCGTCCAGAGAGAGGAGCTTGTTACACCCTCTCTCCAGCGGCAGCCTAACCCACCAAGGGGAGATGTTAAGCCCCACATCTGTGCAGATGGGACCGTAGTCTCTGCACTTACAGCACAAGGGATAGGGACGGTCGGTCCTGTCCCCCAGCCACAGAGCGATATATCTAAAGGGGAGACAGTCGGTCTCCAGCAGCCAGGCTCCCACCAGACTACTCCCGTGGTAGTGCTGGCAACAGGACAGAGTACCGCTGGTCTCTGCCCCCTCAGCAACCCACCAAGGCAGCCTATCAGTCTCTCACCCAGCCGTGGGGAGGCACCTGAACTTGGACAAAATTCTCCCTCACCCAGGTGTGGTAACTGTTTATTATGGGTGGGCTGCTCTACTACTTCTGTTCTGTGGGTGGGTTGCTGGACTAACCAAGGCACTGACCGGCAGGAGGTCAGATACCCTGTTAGTCTAATTGGTAAAGGGGAGAATTGTGGCGAAACCAACTTCGCCACTGTGGGCTGGAGAAGCCTGGCTGCTAGCCTCCTGCCCGCTGACTATGGCCCCTGGACATATTGCACTCTAAAGACTATATTTGGGCATGTACTAATTTATATTGCTGCTACCGGCCCTTTAAAATCAGCAATGGAAATTTTGGGACTACTGTCCCTTTAAGACTGTGAAGCCTATCCTATTGTACTGCCTGTATATTGTATATGTATTTATGTATGCAGTTAACCTGGGTTATATATATATGCAGTATTCATCTGATTGTTCGGTAGAATCACTCCATTCATTATATTGAGGAAACTACCGAACAACCAGACCACCCAGGACTAAGTGTGCCTCCAATTACCGTTTGCAACAATGTTGCAAACGGGTAATTGGCAATCAGTGCAGTGTGGTCTTTGTCCTCTGGGTGGCCGCCATTCGGGAAACAAACACGTGGCGGCAGCCATCTTTAACTACCGAACAGCGGTGTTTTGCCGTCGAGTGTCTGGAACTGAAATCGGACACTTGACTAGGCAAACACCGCTGAGACCTCCATACTTCCAGAAATTCGTATGGAAACTACCGAATGACCCCCCGTTCGGTAGAAAGAACCCCACAAACAAGGGAATTCATTCAAACCCTCTCCAGGCTCTATAACACAGGCAATTCGTCTGTTTTCATTCCCTTGTTTGTGACCGACCGCAGGGCCAAAATGCATGGAACTGATTTCGGATACTTTACCCATGCGGTCGGTCAATACTTTAAAGTCCCATAACTCCTGAACCATTTATCCGAATGGGCTGATTCTTGCATATGTTGTCCCCCTGAATAAGGGCTATCAGGGGGTACCTGTTTTGGAGGTGTAGCATATGTATTTGGGGTACATCCAGGAATTGGGGAAAAAGGTGTACAGTATAATTGTGTTAAGTGTTAATCTAAGGGGAGGAAATGTGTGGGAGGTACATCCATGTGATTGGTTAATTTCATCCTCCCCCTGGGAGTGTCCTGTATGTATTTGTTGGTAATAAAAGCCAGACTGGGTGTCCCAGTCTTGAGTTCCTGCTTAACCCTCAAAATGAAGTGTCGTCTCGTTCTTGGGGGGGATTGGATTGTAAGCTGACTGCCAAGAGTGTAAGCCGATTGTATGCTTTTCTTGTTCAGCTGTTCCAGTTCGGAGTGTTATTTCGTATCCAGCTCGTGAGTTCTGATGTTCTGCAGTAGCTGTGCCTGTCTATGGAAAAGGGGATTATCGCCTAAACTGGGTTTTATCCCCTTGTAAGTGAAACGGTCCGTTACAATTAGTGGCAAGCGGCGGGATCGTTCCTACAACCAGAGGGACAGCTACAGACAACACCATTCCTGGATTAAAAAGTGAGGGCAACGCCAGTACCCGTACAGCGCCCCTATCTACAAGGAACCAACTGCAGCAGAGCAAGCATGGCACCCAGCTACACTCAAGAGGCGTATGACAGAGAGGTCACCAAGATACTGGCTTTATGTGGACCCAACCTCTCAGAGGATATAGTACAGCGTGTGAAGAAAGCAGTGCGAGAGTACTTGCCGTGGGAATCAGAGCGGGCCAGGGGGTTTGCAGTCCTCCCTCCCCAGCGGCAATGTGTGGCCCAGGGAGCTGATGGTGTCGTCCATCCTCCCCAGCAGCCGTGTGTGTCCAAGGGAGCCGAAGGTGCAGTCCTTCCTCCCCAGCGGCAGGCTGAGTTACAGGGGGCAGAGGTTGTTGTTCCTGCCCCCCAGCAGCAAAGTGAGATGCCAAGAAGGCAGTGTGAAGTGAAGGGAGAGGAGAGCAGCGTCCTCCCTCCCCAGCGGCAATGTGTGCCCCAGGGAGCTGATGGTGTCGTCCATCCTCCCCAGCAGCCGTGTGTGTCCAAAGGAGCCGAAGGTGCAGTCCTTCCTCCCCAGCGGCAGGCTGAGTTACAAGGGGCAGAGGTTGTTGTTCCTGCCCCCCAGCAGCAAAGTGATATGCCAAGAAGGCAGTGTGAAGGGAAGGGAGAGGAGAGCAGCGTCCTCCCTCCCCAGCGGCAATGTGTGCCCCAGGGAGCTGATGGTGTCGTCCATCCTCCCCAGCAGCCGTGTGTGTCCAAGGGAGCCGAAGGTGCAGTCCTTCCTCCCCAGCGGCAGGCTGAGTTACAGGGGGCAGAGGTTGTTGTTCCTGCCCCCCAGCAGCAAAGTGAGATGCCAAGACGGCAGTGTGAAGCGAAGGGAGAGGAGAGCAGCGTCCTCCCTCCCCAGCGGCAGTGTGTGCCCCAGGGAGCTGATGGTGTCGTCCATCCGCCCCAGCGGCAGTGTGTCCTGCAGGGAGCAGAGACAGTCAGTCTCGCACCCCAGCAGCCGGACAAGAGAATGAAAGGGGAGACAGCTGGTTCCCCTTTCCACCAGCAGAGAGAGTGGCAGGGAGAGGAGCCTGCTAACCCCCCTCCCCAGCGGCAGTTTACCGTCCAGAGAGAGGAGCTTGTTACACCCTCTCTCCAGCGGCAGCCTAACCCACCAAGGGGAGATGTTAAGCCCCACATCTGTGCAGATGGGACCGTAGTCTCTGCTGCACTTACAGCACAAGGGATAGGGACGGTCGGTCCTGTCCCCCAGCCACAGAGCGATATATCTAAAGGGGAGACAGTCGGTCTCCAGCAGCCAGGCTCCCACCAGACTACTCCCGTGGTAGTGCTGGCAACAGGACAGAGTACCGCTGGTCTCTGCCCCCTCAGCAACCCACCAAGGCAGCCTATCAGTCTCTCACCCAGCCGTGGGGAGGCACCTGAACTTGGACAAAATTCTCCCTCACCCAGGTGTGGTAACTGTTTATTATGGGTGGGCTGCTCTACTACTTCTGTTCTGTGGGTGGGTTGCTGGACTAACCAAGGCACTGACCGGCAGGAGGTCAGATACCCTGTTAGTCTAATTGGTAAAGGGGAGAATTGTGGCGAAACCAACTTCGCCACTGTGGGCTGGAGAAGCCTGGCTGCTAGCCTCCTGCCCGCTGACTATGGCCCCTGGACATATTGCACTCTAAAGACTATATTTGGGCATGTACTAATTTATATTGCTGCTACCGGCCCTTTAAAATCAGCAATGGACATTTTGGGACTACTGTCCCTTTAAGACTGTGAAGCCTATCCTATTGTACTGCCTGTATATTGTATATGTATTTATGTATGCAGTTAACCTGGGTTATATATATATGCAGTATTCATCTGATTGTTCGGTAGAATCACTCCATTCATTATATTGAGGAAACTACCGAACAACCAGACCACCCAGGACTAAGTGTGCCTCCAATTACCGTTTGCAACAATGTTGCAAACGGGTAATTGGCAATCAGTGCAGTGTGGTCTTTGTCCTCTGGGTGGCCGCCATTCGGGAAACAAACACGTGGCGGCAGCCATCTTTAACTACCGAACAGCGGTGTTTTGCCGTCGAGTGTCTGGAACTGAAATCGGACACTTGACTAGGCAAACACCGCTGAGACCTCCATACTTCCAGAAATTCGTATGGAAACTACCGAATGACCCCCCGTTCGGTAGAAAGAACCCCACAAACAAGGGAATTCATTCAAACCCTCTCCAGGCTCTATAACACAGGCAATTCGTCTGTTTTCATTCCCTTGTTTGTGACCGACCGCAGGGCCAAAATGCATGGAACTGATTTCGGATACTTTACCCATGCGGTCGGTCAATACTTTAAAGTCCCATAACTCCTGAACCATTTATCCGAATGGGCTGATTCTTGCATATGTTGTCCCCCTGAATAAGGGCTATCAGGGGATACCTGTTTTGGAGGTGTAGCATATGTATTTGGGGTACATCCAGGAATTGGGGAAAAAGGTGTACAGTATAATTGTGTTAAGTGTTAATCTAAGGGGAGGAAATGTGTGGGAGGTACATCCATGTGATTGGTTAATTTCATCCTCCCCCTGGGAGTGTCCTGTATGTATTTGTTGGTAATAAAAGCCAGACTGGGTGTCCCAGTCTTGAGTTCCTGCTTAACCCTCAAAATGAAGTGTCGTCTCGTTCTTGGGGGGGATTGGATTGTAAGCTGACTGCCAAGAGTGTAAGCCGATTGTATGCTTTTCTTGTTCAGCTGTTCCAGTTCGGAGTGTTATTTCGTATCCAGCTCGTGAGTTCTGATGTTCTGCAGTAGCTGTGCCTGTCTATGGAAAAGGGGATTATCGCCTAAACTGGGTTTTATCCCCTTGTAAGTGAAACGGTCCGTTACAATTAGTGGCAAGCGGCGGGATCGTTCCTACAACCAGAGGGACAGCTACAGACAACACCATTCCTGGATTAAAAAGTGAGGGCAACGCCAGTACCCGTACAGCGCCCCTATCTACAAGGAACCAACTGCAGCAGAGCAAGCATGGCACCCAGCTACACTCAAGAGGCGTATGACAGAGAGGTCACCAAGATACTGGCTTTATGTGGACCCAACCTCTCAGAGGATATAGTACAGCGTGTGAAGAAAGCAGTGCGAGAGTACTTGCCGTGGGAATCAGAGCGGGCCAGGGGGTTTGCAGTCCTCCCTCCCCAGCGGCAATGTGTGGCCCAGGGAGCTGATGGTGTCGTCCATCCTCCCCAGCAGCCGTGTGTGTCCAAGGGAGCCGAAGGTGCAGTCCTTCCTCCCCAGCGGCAGGCTGAGTTACAGGGGGCTGAGGTTGTTGTTCCTGCCCCCCAGCAGCAAAGTGAGATGCCAAGAAGGCAGTGTGAAGTGAAGGGAGAGCAGAGCAGCGTCCTCCCTCCCCAGCGGCAATGTGTGCCCCAGGGAGCTGATGGTGTCGTCCATCCTCCCCAGCAGCCGTGTGTGTCCAAAGGAGCCGAAGGTGCAGTCCTTCCTCCCCAGCGGCAGGCTGAGTTACAGGGGGCAGAGGTTGTTGTTCCTGCCCCCCAGCAGCAAAGTGATATGCCAAGAAGGCAGTGTGAAGGGAAGGGAGAGGAGAGCAGCGTCCTCCCTCCCCAGCGGCAATGTGTGCCCCAGGGAGCTGATGGTGTCGTCCATCCTCCCCAGCAGCCGTGTGTGTCCAAGGGAGCCGAAGGTGCAGTCCTTCCTCCCCAGCGGCAGGCTGAGTTACAGGGGGCAGAGGTTGTTGTTCCTGCCCCCCAGCAGCAAAGTGAGATGCCAAGACGGCAGTGTGAAGCGAAGGGAGAGGAGAGCAGCGTCCTCCCTCCCCAGCGGCAGTGTGTGCCCCAGGGAGCTGATGGTGTCGTCCATCCTCCCCAGCGGCAGTGTGTCCTGCAGGGAGCAGAGACAGTCAGTCTCGCACCCCAGCAGCCGGACAAGAGAATGAAAGGGGAGACAGCTGGTTCCCCTTTCCACCAGCAGAGAGAGTGGCAGGGAGAGGAGCCTGCTAACCCCCCTCCCCAGCGGCAGTTTACCGTCCAGAGAGAGGAGCTTGTTACACCCTCTCTCCAGCGGCAGCCTAACCCACCAAGGGGAGATGTTAAGCCCCACATCTGTGCAGATGGGACCGTAGTCTCTGCACTTACAGCACAAGGGATAGGGACGGTCGGTCCTGTCCCCCAGCCACAGAGCGATATATCTAAAGGGGAGACAGTCGGTCTCCAGCAGCCAGGCTCCCACCAGACTACTCCCGTGGTAGTGCTGGCAACAGGACAGAGTACCGCTGGTCTCTGCCCCCTCAGCAACCCACCAAGGCAGCCTATCAGTCTCTCACCCAGCCGTGGGGAGGCACCTGAACTTGGACAAAATTCTCCCTCAAACAGGTGTGGTAACTGTTTATTATGGGTGGGCTGCTCTACTACTTCTGTTCTGTGGGTGGGTTGCTGGACTAACCAAGGCACTGACCGGCAGGAGGTCAGATACCCTGTTAGTCTAATTGGTAAAGGGGAGAATTGTGGCGAAACCAACTTCGCCACTGTGGGCTGGAGAAGCCTGGCTGCTAGCCTCCTGCCCGCTGACTATGGCCCCTGGACATATTGCACTCTAAAGACTATATTTGGGCATGTACTAATTTATATTGCTGCTACCGGCCCTTTAAAATCAGCAATGGACATTTTGGGACTACTGTCCCTTTAAGACTGTGAAGCCTATCCTATTGTACTGCCTGTATATTGTATATGTATTTATGTATGCAGTTAACCTGGGTTATATATATATGCAGTATTCATCTGATTGTTCGGTAGAATCACTCCATTCATTATATTGAGGAAACTACCGAACAACCAGACCACCCAGGACTAAGTGTGCCTCCAATTACCGTTTGCAACAATGTTGCAAACGGGTAATTGGCAATCAGTGCAGTGTGGTCTTTGTCCTCTGGGTGGCCGCCATTCGGGAAACAAACACGTGGCGGCAGCCATCTTTAACTACCGAACAGCGGTGTTTTGCCGTCGAGTGTCTGGAACTGAAATCGGACACTTGACTAGGCAAACACCGCTGAGACCTCCATACTTCCAGAAATTCGTATGGAAACTACCGAATGACCCCCCGTTCGGTAGAAAGAACCCCACAAACAAGGGAATTCATTCAAACCCTCTCCAGGCTCTATAACACAGGCAATTCGTCTGTTTTCATTCCCTTGTTTGTGACCGACCGCAGGGCCAAAATGCATGGAACTGATTTCGGATACTTTACCCATGCGGTCGGTCAATACTTTAAAGTCCCATAACTCCTGAACCATTTATCCGAATGGGCTGATTCTTGCATATGTTGTCCCCCTGAATAAGGGCTATCAGGGGATACCTGTTTTGGAGGTGTAGCATATGTATTTGGGGTACATCCAGGAATTGGGGAAAAAGGTGTACAGTATAATTGTGTTAAGTGTTAATCTAAGGGGAGGAAATGTGTGGGAGGTACATCCATGTGATTGGTTAATTTCATCCTCCCCCTGGGAGTGTCCTGTATGTATTTGTTGGTAATAAAAGCCAGACTGGGTGTCCCAGTCTTGAGTTCCTGCTTAACCCTCAAAATGAAGTGTCGTCTCGTTCTTGGGGGGGATTGGATTGTAAGCTGACTGCCAAGAGTGTAAGCCGATTGTATGCTTTTCTTGTTCAGCTGTTCCAGTTCGGAGTGTTATTTCGTATCCAGCTCGTGAGTTCTGATGTTCTGCAGTAGCTGTGCCTGTCTATGGAAAAGGGGATTATCGCCTAAACTGGGTTTTATCCCCTTGTAAGTGAAACGGTCCGTTACAATTAGTGGCAAGCGGCGGGATCGTTCCTACAACCAGAGGGACAGCTACAGACAACACCATTCCTGGATTAAAAAGTGAGGGCAACGCCAGTACCCGTACAGCGCCCCTATCTACAAGGAACCAACTGCAGCAGAGCAAGCATGGCACCCAGCTACACTCAAGAGGCGTATGACAGAGAGGTCACCAAGATACTGGCTTTATGTGGACCCAACCTCTCAGAGGATATAGTACAGCGTGTGAAGAAAGCAGTGCGAGAGTACTTGCCGTGGGAATCAGAGCGGGCCAGGGGGTTTGCAGTCCTCCCTCCCCAGCGGCAATGTGTGGCCCAGGGAGCTGATGGTGTCGTCCATCCTCCCCAGCAGCCGTGTGTGTCCAAGGGAGCCGAAGGTGCAGTCCTTCCTCCCCAGCGGCAGGCTGAGTTACAGGGGGCAGAGGTTGTTGTTCCTGCCCCCCAGCAGCAAAGTGAGATGCCAAGAAGGCAGTGTGAAGTGAAGGGAGAGGAGAGCAGCGTCCTCCCTCCCCAGCGGCAATGTGTGCCCCAGGGAGCTGATGGTGTCGTCCATCCTCCCCAGCAGCCGTGTGTGTCCAAAGGAGCCGAAGGTGCAGTCCTTCCTCCCCAGCGGCAGGCTGAGTTACAGGGGGCAGAGGTTGTTGTTCCTGCCCCCCAGCAGCAAAGTGATATGCCAAGAAGGCAGTGTGAAGGGAAGGGAGAGGAGAGCAGCGTCCTCCCTCCCCAGCGGCAATGTGTGCCCCAGGGAGCTGATGGTGTCGTCCATCCTCCCCAGCAGCCGTGTGTGTCCAAGGGAGCCGAAGGTGCAGTCCTTCCTCCCCAGCGGCAGGCTGAGTTACAGGGGGCAGAGGTTGTTGTTCCTGCCCCCCAGCAGCAAAGTGAGATGCCAAGACGGCAGTGTGAAGCGAAGGGAGAGGAGAGCAGCGTCCTCCCTCCCCAGCGGCAGTGTGTGCCCCAGGGAGCTGATGGTGTCGTCCATCCGCCCCAGCGGCAGTGTGTCCTGCAGGGAGCAGAGACAGTCAGTCTCGCACCCCAGCAGCCGGACAAGAGAATGAAAGGGGAGACAGCTGGTTCCCCTTTCCACCAGCAGAGAGAGTGGCAGGGAGAGGAGCCTGCTAACCCCCCTCCCCAGCGGCAGTTTACCGTCCAGAGAGAGGAGCTTGTTACACCCTCTCTCCAGCGGCAGCCTAACCCACCAAGGGGAGATGTTAAGCCCCACATCTGTGCAGATGGGACCGTAGTCTCTGCACTTACAGCACAAGGGATAGGGACGGTCGGTCCTGTCCCCCAGCCACAGAGCGATATATCTAAAGGGGAGACAGTCGGTCTCCAGCAGCCAGGCTCCCACCAGACTACTCCCGTGGTAGTGCTGGCAACAGGACAGAGTACCGCTGGTCTCTGCCCCCTCAGCAACCCACCAAGGCAGCCTATCAGTCTCTCACCCAGCCGTGGGGAGGCACCTGAACTTGGACAAAATTCTCCCTCACCCAGGTGTGGTAACTGTTTATTATGGGTGGGCTGCTCTACTACTTCTGTTCTGTGGGTGGGTTGCTGGACTAACCAAGGCACTGACCGGCAGGAGGTCAGATACCCTGTTAGTCTAATTGGTAAAGGGGAGAATTGTGGCGAAACCAACTTCGCCACTGTGGGCTGGAGAAGCCTGGCTGCTAGCCTCCTGCCCGCTGACTATGGCCCCTGGACATATTGCACTCTAAAGACTATATTTGGGCATGTACTAATTTATATTGCTGCTACCGGCCCTTTAAAATCAGCAATGGAAATTTTGGGACTACTGTCCCTTTAAGACTGTGAAGCCTATCCTATTGTACTGCCTGTATATTGTATATGTATTTATGTATGCAGTTAACCTGGGTTATATATATATGCAGTATTCATCTGATTGTTCGGTAGAATCACTCCATTCATTATATTGAGGAAACTACCGAACAACCAGACCACCCAGGACTAAGTGTGCCTCCAATTACCGTTTGCAACAATGTTGCAAACGGGTAATTGGCAATCAGTGCAGTGTGGTCTTTGTCCTCTGGGTGGCCGCCATTCGGGAAACAAACACGTGGCGGCAGCCATCTTTAACTACCGAACAGCGGTGTTTTGCCGTCGAGTGTCTGGAACTGAAATCGGACACTTGACTAGGCAAACACCGCTGAGACCTCCATACTTCCAGAAATTCGTATGGAAACTACCGAATGACCCCCCGTTCGGTAGAAAGAACCCCACAAACAAGGGAATTCATTCAAACCCTCTCCAGGCTCTATAACACAGGCAATTCGTCTGTTTTCATTCCCTTGTTTGTGACCGACCGCAGGGCCAAAATGCATGGAACTGATTTCGGATACTTTACCCATGCGGTCGGTCAATACTTTAAAGTCCCATAACTCCTGAACCATTTATCCGAATGGGCTGATTCTTGCATATGTTGTCCCCCTGAATAAGGGCTATCAGGGGATACCTGTTTTGGAGGTGTAGCATATGTATTTGGGGTACATCCAGGAATTGGGGAAAAAGGTGTACAGTATAATTGTGTTAAGTGTTAATCTAAGGGGAGGAAATGTGTGGGAGGTACATCCATGTGATTGGTTAATTTCATCCTCCCCCTGGGAGTGTCCTGTATGTATTTGTTGGTAATAAAAGCCAGACTGGGTGTCCCAGTCTTGAGTTCCTGCTTAACCCTCAAAATGAAGTGTCGTCTCGTTCTTGGGGGGGATTGGATTGTAAGCTGACTGCCAAGAGTGTAAGCCGATTGTATGCTTTTCTTGTTCAGCTGTTCCAGTTCGGAGTGTTATTTCGTATCCAGCTCGTGAGTTCTGATGTTCTGCAGTAGCTGTGCCTGTCTATGGAAAAGGGGATTATCGCCTAAACTGGGTTTTATCCCCTTGTAAGTGAAACGGTCCGTTACAATTAGTGGCAAGCGGCGGGATCGTTCCTACAACCAGAGGGACAGCTACAGACAACACCATTCCTGGATTAAAAAGTGAGGGCAACGCCAGTACCCGTACAGCGCCCCTATCTACAAGGAACCAACTGCAGCAGAGCAAGCATGGCACCCAGCTACACTCAAGAGGCGTATGACAGAGAGGTCACCAAGATACTGGCTTTATGTGGACCCAACCTCTCAGAGGATATAGTACAGCGTGTGAAGAAAGCAGTGCGAGAGTACTTGCCGTGGGAATCAGAGCGGGCCAGGGGGTTTGCAGTCCTCCCTCCCCAGCGGCAATGTGTGGCCCAGGGAGCTGATGGTGTCGTCCATCCTCCCCAGCAGCCGTGTGTGTCCAAGGGAGCCGAAGGTGCAGTCCTTCCTCCCCAGCGGCAGGCTGAGTTACAGGGGGCAGAGGTTGTTGTTCCTGCCCCCCAGCAGCAAAGTGAGATGCCAAGAAGGCAGTGTGAAGTGAAGGGAGAGGAGAGCAGCGTCCTCCCTCCCCAGCGGCAATGTGTGCCCCAGGGAGCTGATGGTGTCGTCCATCCTCCCCAGCAGCCGTGTGTGTCCAAAGGAGCCGAAGGTGCAGTCCTTCCTCCCCAGCGGCAGGCTGAGTTACAGGGGGCAGAGGTTGTTGTTCCTGCCCCCCAGCAGCAAAGTGATATGCCAAGAAGGCAGTGTGAAGGGAAGGGAGAGGAGAGCAGCGTCCTCCCTCCCCAGCGGCAATGTGTGCCCCAGGGAGCTGATGGTGTCGTCCATCCTCCCCAGCAGCCGTGTGTGTCCAAGGGAGCCGAAGGTGCAGTCCTTCCTCCCCAGCGGCAGGCTGAGTTACAGGGGGCAGAGGTTGTTGTTCCTGCCCCCCAGCAGCAAAGTGAGATGCCAAGACGGCAGTGTGAAGCGAAGGGAGAGGAGAGCAGCGTCCTCCCTCCCCAGCGGCAGTGTGTGCCCCAGGGAGCTGATGGTGTCGTCCATCCTCCCCAGCGGCAGTGTGTCCTGCAGGGAGCAGAGACAGTCAGTCTCGCACCCCAGCAGCCGGACAAGAGAATGAAAGGGGAGACAGCTGGTTCCCCTTTCCACCAGCAGAGAGAGTGGCAGGGAGAGGAGCCTGCTAACCCCCCTCCCCAGCGGCAGTTTACCGTCCAGAGAGAGGAGCTTGTTACACCCTCTCTCCAGCGGCAGCCTAACCCACCAAGGGGAGATGTTAAGCCCCACATCTGTGCAGATGGGACCGTAGTCTCTGCACTTACAGCACAAGGGATAGGGACGGTCGGTCCTGTCCCCCAGCCACAGAGCGATATATCTAAAGGGGAGACAGTCGGTCTCCAGCAGCCAGGCTCCCACCAGACTACTCCCGTGGTAGTGCTGGCAACAGGACAGAGTACCGCTGGTCTCTGCCCCCTCAGCAACCCACCAAGGCAGCCTATCAGTCTCTCACCCAGCCGTGGGGAGGCACCTGAACTTGGACAAAATTCTCCCTCACCCAGGTGTGGTAACTGTTTATTATGGGTGGGCTGCTCTACTACTTCTGTTCTGTGGGTGGGTTGCTGGACTAACCAAGGCACTGACCGGCAGGAGGTCAGATACCCTGTTAGTCTAATTGGTAAAGGGGAGAATTGTGGCGAAACCAACTTCGCCACTGTGGGCTGGAGAAGCCTGGCTGCTAGCCTCCTGCCCGCTGACTATGGCCCCTGGACATATTGCACTCTAAAGACTATATTTGGGCATGTACTAATTTATATTGCTGCTACCGGCCCTTTAAAATCAGCAATGGACATTTTGGGACTACTGTCCCTTTAAGACTGTGAAGCCTATCCTATTGTACTGCCTGTATATTGTATATGTATTTATGTATGCAGTTAACCTGGGTTATATATATATGCAGTATTCATCTGATTGTTCGGTAGAATCACTCCATTCATTATATTGAGGAAACTACCGAACAACCAGACCACCCAGGACTAAGTGTGCCTCCAATTACCGTTTGCAACAATGTTGCAAACGGGTAATTGGCAATCAGTGCAGTGTGGTCTTTGTCCTCTGGGTGGCCGCCATTCGGGAAACAAACACGTGGCGGCAGCCATCTTTAACTACCGAACAGCGGTGTTTTGCCGTCGAGTGTCTGGAACTGAAATCGGACACTTGACTAGGCAAACACCGCTGAGACCTCCATACTTCCAGAAATTCGTATGGAAACTACCGAATGACCCCCCGTTCGGTAGAAAGAACCCCACAAACAAGGGAATTCATTCAAACCCTCTCCAGGCTCTATAACACAGGCAATTCGTCTGTTTTCATTCCCTTGTTTGTGACCGACCGCAGGGCCAAAATGCATGGAACTGATTTCGGATACTTTACCCATGCGGTCGGTCAATACTTTAAAGTCCCATAACTCCTGAACCATTTATCCGAATGGGCTGATTCTTGCATATGTTGTCCCCCTGAATAAGGGCTATCAGGGGATACCTGTTTTGGAGGTGTAGCATATGTATTTGGGGTACATCCAGGAATTGGGGAAAAAGGTGTACAGTATAATTGTGTTAAGTGTTAATCTAAGGGGAGGAAATGTGTGGGAGGTACATCCATGTGATTGGTTAATTTCATCCTCCCCCTGGGAGTGTCCTGTATGTATTTGTTGGTAATAAAAGCCAGACTGGGTGTCCCAGTCTTGAGTTCCTGCTTAACCCTCAAAATGAAGTGTCGTCTCGTTCTTGGGGGGGATTGGATTGTAAGCTGACTGCCAAGAGTGTAAGCCGATTGTATGCTTTTCTTGTTCAGCTGTTCCAGTTCGGAGTGTTATTTCGTATCCAGCTCGTGAGTTCTGATGTTCTGCAGTAGCTGTGCCTGTCTATGGAAAAGGGGATTATCGCCTAAACTGGGTTTTATCCCCTTGTAAGTGAAACGGTCCGTTACAGAAGATTCGAACACACGTTTGAACGGGACTTCGCCATTGCATCCGGAGACTAATTCCCGTTCGAAGATTCGAACACACGTTTGAACGAGACTTCGCCATTGCATCCGGAGACTAATTCCCGTTCGAAGATTCGAACACACGTTTGAACGGGATTTCGCCATTGCAGCCGGAGACTAATTCCCGTTCGAAGATTCGAACACACGTTTGAACGGGACTTCGCCATTGCAGCCGGAGACTAATTCCCGTTCGAAGATTCGAACACACGTTTGAACGGGACTTCGCCATTGCAGCCGGAGACTAATTCCCGTTCGAAGATTCGAACACACGTTTGAACAGGACTTCGCCATTGCAGCCGGAGACTAATTCCCGTTCGAAGATTCGAACACACGTTTGAATGGGACTTCGCCATTGCAGCCGGAGACTAATTCCCGTTCGAAGATTCGAACACACGTTTGAACGGGACTTCGCCATTGCAGCCGGAGACTAATTCCCGTTCGAAGATTCGAACACACGTTTGAACGGGACTTCGCCATTGCAGCTAGAGACTAATTCCCGTTCGAAGATTCGACCACATGTTTGAACGGGACTTCGCCATTGCAGCCGGAGACTAATTCCCATTCGAAGATTCGAACACACGTTTGAACGGGACTTCGCCATTGAAGCCTGAGACTAATTCCCGTTCGAAGATTCGAACACACGTTTGAACGGGACTTCGCCATTGCAGCCAGAGACTAATTCCCGTTCGAAGATTCGAACACACGTTTGAACGGGACTTCGCCATTGCAGCCGGAGACTAATTCCCGTTCGAAGATTCGAACACACGTTTGAATGGGACTTCGCCATTGCAGCCGGAGACTAATTCCTGTTCGAAGATTCGAACACACGTTTGAACGGGACTTCGCCATTGCAGCCGGAGACTAATTACCGTTCGAAGATTCGAACACACGTTTGAACGGGACTTCGACATTGCAGCTGGAGACTAATTCCCGTTCGAAGATTCGAACGCACTTTTGAACGGGACTTCGACATTGCAGCTGGAGACTAATTCCCGTTCGAAGATTCAAACGCACGTTTGAACGGGACTTCGCCATTGCAGCCGGAGACTAATTCCCGTTCGAAGATTCGAACACACGTTTGAATGGGACTTCGCCATTGCAGCCGGAGACTAATTCCTGTTCGAAGATTCGAACAAACTTTTGAACGGGACTTCGCCATTGCAGCCGGAGACTAATTCCCGTACGAAGATTTGAACACAAGTTTGAACGGGACTTCGCCATTGCAGCCGGAGACTAATTCCCATTCGAAGATTCGAACACACGTTTGAACGGGACTTCGCCATTGCAGCCGGAGACTAATTCTCGTTCAAATATTCGAACACACTTTTGAACGGGACTTCGCCACTGCAGCCGGAGACTAATTCCCGTTCAAAGATTCAAACACATGTTTGAACGGGACTTCGCCACTGCAGCCGGAGACTAATTCCTGTTCGGAGATTCGAACACACGTTTGAACGGGACTTCGCCATTGCAGCCGGAGACTAATTCCCGTTCGAAGATTCGAACACACGTTTGAACGGGACTTCGCCATTGCAGCCGGAGACTAATTCCTGTTCGAAGATTCGAACACACGTTTGAACGGGACTTCGCCATTGCAGCCGGAGACTAATTCCCGTTCGAAGATTCGACCACACGTTTGAACGGGACTTCGCCATTGCAGCCGGAGAATAATTCCCGTTCGAAGATTCGAACACACGTTTGAACGGGACTTCGCCATTGCAGCCGGAGAATAATTCCCGTTCGAAGATTCGAACACACGTTTGAACGGGACTTCGCCATTGCATCCGGAGACTAATTCCCGTTCGAAGATTCGAACACACGTTTGCACGAGACTTCGCCATTGCATCTGGAGACTAATTCCCGTTCGAAGATTCGAACACACGTTTGAACGGGACTTCGCCATTGCAGCCGGAGACTAATTCCCGTTCGTAGATTCGAACACACGTTTGAACGGGACTTCGCCATTGCAGCCGGAGACTAATTCCCGTTCGAAGATTCGAACACACGTTTGAACGGGACTTCGCCATTGCATCCGGAGACTAATTCCCGTTCGAAGATTCGAACACACGTTTGAACGAGACTTCGCCATTGCATCCGGAGACTAATTCCCGTTCGAAGATTCGAACACACGTTTGAACGGGATTTCGCCATTGCAGCCGGAGACTAATTCCCGTTCGAAGATTCGAACACACGTTTGAACGGGACTTCGCCATTGCAGCCGGAGACTAATTCCCGTTCGAAGATTCGAACACACGTTTGAACGGGACTTCGCCATTGCAGCCGGAGACTAATTCCCGTTCGAAGATTCGAACACACGTTTGAACGGGACTTCGCCATTGCAGCCGGAGACTTCGCCATTGCAGCCGGAGACTTCGCCATTGCAGCCGGAGACTAATTCCCGTTCGAAGATTCGAACACACGTTTGAACAGGACTTCGCCATTGCAGCCGGAGACTAATTCCCGTTCGAAGATTCGAACACACGTTTGAACAGGACTTCGCCATTGCAGCCGGAGACTAATTCCCGTTCGAAGATTCGAACACACGTTTGAACGGGACTTCGCCATTGCAGCCGGAGACTAATTCCTGTTCGAAGATTCGAACAAACTTTTGAACGGGACTTCGCCATTGCAGCCGGAGACTAATTCCCGTACGAAGATTTGAACACACGTTTGAACGGGACTTCGCCATTGCAGCCGGAGACTAATTCCCATTCGAAGATTCGAACACACGTTTGAACGGGACTTCGCCATTGCAGCCGGAGACTAATTCTCGTTCAAATATTCGAACACACGTTTGAACGGGACTTCGCCACTGCAGCCGGAGACTAATTCCCGTTCAAAGATTCAAACACATGTTTGAACGGGACTTCGCCACTGCAGCCAGAGACTAATTCCTGTTCGGAGATTCGAACACACGTTTGAACGGGACTTCGCCATTGCAGCCGGAGACTAATTCCCGTTCGAATATTCGAACACACGTTTGAACAGGACTTCGCCATTGCAGCCGGAGACTAATTCCCGTTCGAAGATTCGAACACACGTTTGAACGGGACTTCGCCATTGCAGCCGGAGACTAATTCCCGTTCGAAGATTCGAACGCACGTTTGAACGGGACTTCGCCATTGCAGCCGGAGACTAATTCCCGTTCGAAGATTCGACCACACGTTTGAACGGGACTTCGCCATTGCAGCCGGAGAATAATTCCCGTTCGAAGATTCGAACACACGTTTGAACGGGACTTCGCCATTGCAGCCGGAGAATAATTCCCGTTCGAAGATTCGAACACACGTTTGAACGGGACTTCGCCATTGCATCCGGAGACTAATTCCCGTTCGAAGATTCGAACACACGTTTGAACGAGACTTCGCCATTGCATCCGGAGACTAATTCCCGTTCGAAGATTCGAACACACGTTTGAACGGGACTTCGCCATTGCAGCCGGAGACTAATTCCCGTTCGAAGATTCGAACACACGTTTGAACGGGACTTCGCCATTGCAGCCGGAGACTAATTCCCGTTCGAAGATTCGAACACACGTTTGAACGGGACTTCGCCATTGCAGCCGGAGACTTCGCCATTGCAGCCGGAGACTAATTCCCGTTCGAAGATTCGAACACACGTTTGAACAGGACTTCGCCATTGCAGCCGGAGACTAATTCCCGTTCGAAGATTCGAACACACGTTTGAACGGGACTTCGCCATTGCAGCCGGAGACTAATTCCCGTTCGAAGATTCGAACACACGTTTGAACGGGACTTCGCCATTGCAGCCGGAGACTTCGCCATTGCAGCCGGAGACTAATTCCCGTTCGAAGATTCGAACACACGTTTGAACAGGACTTTGCCATTGCAGCCGGAGACTAATTCCCGTTCGAAGATTCGAACACACGTTTGAACGGGACTTCGCCATTGCAGCCGGAGACTAATTCCCGTTCGAAGATTCGAACACACGTTTGAACGGGACTTCGCCATTGCAGCTAGAGACTAATTCCCGTTCGAAGATTCGAACACACGTTTGAACGGGACTTCGCCATTGCAGCCGGAGACTAATTCCCGTTCGAAGATTCGACCACACGTTTGAACGGGACTTCGCCATTGCAGCCGGAGACTAATTCCCATTCGAAGATTCGAACACACGTTTGAACGGGACTTCGCCATTGCAGCCTGAGACTAATTCCCGTTCGAAGATTCGAACACACGTTTGAACGGGACTTCGCCATTGCAGCCGGAGACTAATTCCCGTTCGAAGATTCGAACACACGTTTGAACGGGACTTCGCCATTGCAGCCGGAGACTAATTCCCGTTCGAAGATTCGAACACACGTTTAATCGGGACTTCGCCATTGCAGCCGGAGACTAATTCCCGTTCGAAGATTCGAACACACGTTTGAACGGGACTTCGCCATTGCAGCTGGAGACTAATTCCCGTTCGAAGATTCGAACACACGTTTGAACGGGACTTCGACATTGCAGCTGGAGACTAATTCCCGTTCGAAGATTCGAACACACGTTTGAACGGGACTTCGACATTGCAGCTGGAGACTAATTCCCGTTCGAAGATTCGAACACACGTTTGAACGGGACTTCGACATTGCAGCTGGAGTCTAATTCCCGTTCGAAGATTCGAACACACGTTTGAACGGGACTCCGCCACTGCAGCCGGAGACTAAATCCCGTTCGAAGATTCGAACACACGTTTGAACGGGACTTTGCCATTGTAGCCGGAGACTAATTCCCGTTCGAATATTCGAACACACGTTTGAACGGGACTTCGCCATTGCAGCCGGAGACTAATTCCCGTTCGAAGATTCGAACACACGTTTGAATGGGACTTCGCCATTGTAGCCGGAGACTAATTCCCGTTCGAATATTCGAACACACGTTTGAACGGGACTTTGCCATTGCAGCCGGAGACTAATTCCCGTTCGAAGATTCGAACGCACGTTTGAACGGGACTTCGCCATTGCAGCCGGAGACTAATTCCCGTTCGAAGATTCGACCAAACGTTTGAACAGGACTTCGCCATTGCAGCCGGAGACTAATTCCCGTTCGAAGATTCGAACACACGTTTGAACGGGACTTCGCCATTGCATCCGGAGACTAATTCCAGTTCGAAGATTCGAACACACGTTTGAACGGGACTTCGCCATTGCAGCCGGAGACTAATTCCCGTTCGAAGATTCGAACACACGTTTGAACGGGACTTCGCCATTGCAGCCGGAGACTAATTCCCGTTCGAAGATTCGAACACACGTTTGAACGGGGCTTCGCCACTGCAGCCGGAGACTAATTCCCGTTCGAAGATTCGAACACACATTTGAATGGGACTTCGCCATTGCAGCCGGAGACTAATTCCCGTTCGAAGATTCGAACGGGACTTCGCCATTGCAGCCGGAGACTAATTCACGTTCGAAGATTCGAACACACGTTTGAACGGGACTTCGCCACTGCAGCCGGAGACTAATTCCCGTTCGAAGATTCGAACACACGTTTGAACGGGACTTCGCCACTGCAGCCGGAGACTAATTCCCGTTCGAAGATTCGAACACACGTTTGAACGGGACTTCGCCATTGAAGCCGGAGACTAATTCCCGTTCGAAGATTCGAACACACGTTTGAACGGGACTTCGCCATTGCAGCCGGAGACTAATTCCCGTTCGAAGATTCGAACACACGTTTGAACGGGACTACGCCATTGCATCCGGAGACTAATTCCCGTTCGAAGATTCGAACACACGTTTGAACGGGACTTCGCCATTGCATCCGGAGACTAATTCCCGTTCGAAGATTCGAACACACGTTTGAACGGGAGTTCGCAATTGCAGCCGGAGACTAATTCCCGTTCGAAGATTCGAACACACGTTTGAACGGGACTTCGCCATTGCAGCCGGAGACTAATTCCCGTTCAAAGATTCGAGCACACGTTTGAACGGGACTTCGCCACTGCAGCCGGAGACTAATTCCCGTTCGAAGATTCGAACACACGTTTGAACGGGACTTCGCCACTGCAGCCGGAGACTAATTCCCGTTCGAAGATTCGAACACACGTTTGAACGGGACTTCGCCATTGCAGCCGGAGACTAATTCCCGTTCGAAGATTCGAACACACGTTTGAACGGGACTTCGCCATTGCAGCCGGAGACTAATTCCCGTTCGAAGATTCGAACACACGTTTGAACGGGACTTCGCCATTGCAGCCGGAGACTAATTCCCGTTCGAAGATTCGAACACACGTTTGAACGGGACTTCGCCATTGCAGCCGGAGACTAATTCCCGTTCGAAGATTCGAACACACGTTTGAACGGGACTTCGCCATTGCAGCCGGAGACTTCGCCATTGCAGCCGGAGACTAATTCCCATTCGAAGATTCGAACACACGTTTGAACAGGACTTCGCCATTGCAGCCGGAGACTAATTCCCGTTCGAAGATTCGAACACACGTTTGAACGGGACTTCGCCATTGCAGCCGGAGACTAATTCCCGTTCGAAGATTCGAACATACGTTTGAACGGG
Organism: Pelobates fuscus; assembly: GCF_036172605.1. Lineage (NCBI taxonomy): Eukaryota > Metazoa > Chordata > Amphibia > Anura > Pelobatidae > Pelobates > Pelobates fuscus. Next base: position 239,662,281 of record NC_086322.1, read on the forward strand.
ACTTCGCCATTGCAGCTAGAGACTAATTCCCGTTCGAAGATTCGAACACACGTTTGAACGGGACTTCGCCATTGCAGCCGGAGACTAATTCCCGTTCGAAGATTCGACCACACGTTTGAACGGGACTTCGCCATTGCAGCCGGAGACTAATTCCCATTCGAAGATTCGAACACACGTTTGAACGGGACTTCGCCATTGCAGCCTGAGACTAATTCCCGTTCGAAGATTCGAACACACGTTTGAACGGGACTTCGCCATTGCAGCCGGAGACTAATTCCCGTTCGAAGATTCGAACACACGTTTGAACGGGACTTCGCCATTGCAGCCGGAGACTAATTCCCGTTCGAAGATTCGAACACACGTTTGAACGGGACTTCGCCATTGCAGCCGGAGACTAATTCCCGTTCGAAGATTCGAACACACGTTTGAACGGGACTTCGCCATTGCAGCCGGAGACTAATTCCCGTTCGAAGATTCGAACACACGTTTGAACGGGACTTCGCCATTGCAGCCGGAGACTTCGCCATTGCAGCCGGAGACTAATTCCCGTTCGAAGATTCGAACACACGTTTGAACAGGACTTCGCCATTGCAGCCGGAGACTAATTCCCATTCGAAGATTCGAACACACGTTTGAACGGGACTTCGCCATTGCAGCCTGAGACTAATTCCCGTTCGAAGATTCGAACACACGTTTGAACGGGACTTCGCCATTGCAGCCAGAGACTAATTCCCGTTCGAAGATTCGAACACACGTTTGAACGGGACTTCGCCATTGCAGCCGGAGACTAATTCCCGTTCGAAGATTCGAACACACGTTTGAATGGGACTTCGCCATTGCAGCCGGAGACTAATTCCTGTTCGAAGATTCGAACACACGTTTGAACGGGACTTCGCCATTGCAGCCGGAGACTAATTCCCGTTCGAAGATTCGAACACACGTTTGAACGGGACTTCGACATTGCAGCTGGAGACTAATTCCCGTTCGAAGATTCGAACGCACGTTTGAACGGGACTTCGACATTGCAGCTGGAGACTAATTCCCGTTCGAAGATTCAAACGCACGTTTGAACGGGACTTCGCCATTGCAGCCGGAGACTAATTCCCGTTCGAAGATTCGAACACACGTTTGAATGGGACTTCGCCATTGCAGCCGGAGACTAATTCCCGTTCGAAGATTCGAACACACTTTTGAACGGGACTTCGCCATTGCAGCCGGAGACTAATTCCCGTACGAAGATTTGAACACACGTTTGAACGGGACTTCGCCATTGCAGCCGGAGACTAATTCCCGTTCAAAGATTCAAACACATGTTTGAACGGGACTTCGCCACTGCAGCCGGAGACTAATTCCTGTTCGGAGATTCGAACACACGTTTGAACGGGACTTCGCCATTGCAGCCGGAGACTAATTCCCTTTCGAATATTCAAACACACGTTTGAACAGGACTTCGCCATTGCAGCCGGAGACTAATTCCCGTTCGAAGATTCGACCACACGTTTGAACGGGACTTCGCCATTGCAGCCGGAGAATAATTCCCGTTCGAAGATTCGAACACACGTTTGAACGGGACTTCGCCATTGCATCCGGAGACTAATTCCCGTTCGAAGATTCGAACACACGTTTGAACGAGACTTCGCCATTGCATCCGGAGACTAATTCCCGTTCGAAGATTCGAACACACGTTTGAAAGGGACTTCGCCATTGCAGCCGGAGACTAATTCCCGTTCGAAGATTCGAACACACGTTTGAACGGGACTTCGCCATTGCATCCGGAGACTAATTCCCGTTCGAAGATTCGAACACACGTTTGAACGGGACTTCGCCATTGCAGCCGGAGACTAATTCCCGTTCGAAGATTCGAACACACGTTTGAACGGGACTTCGCCATTGCAGCCGGAGACTAATTCCCGTTCGAAGATTCGAACACACGTTTGAACGGGACTTCGCCACTGCAGCCGGAGACTAATTCCCGTTCGAAGATTCGAACACACGTTTGAACGGGACTTCGCCATTGCAGCCGGAGACTAATTCCCGTTCGAAGATTCGAACACACGTTTGAACGGGACTTCGCCATTGCAGCCGGAGACTAATTCCCGTTCGAAGATTCGAACGCACGTTTGAACGGGACTTCGCCATTGCAGCCGGAGACTAATTCCCGTTCGAAGATTCGACCACACGTTTGAACGGGACTTCGCCATTGCAGCCGGAGAATAATTCCCGTTCGAAGATTCGAACACACGTTTGAACGGGACTTCGCCATTGCAGCCGGAGAATAATTCCCGTTCGAAGATTCGAACACACGTTTGAACGGGACTTCGCCATTGCATCCGGAGACTAATTCCCGTTCGAAGATTCGAACACACGTTTGAACGAGACTTCGCCATTGCATCCGGAGACTAATTCCCGTTCGAAGATTCGAACACACGTTTGAACGGGACTTCGCCATTGCAGCCGGAGACTAATTCCCGTTCGAAGATTCGAACACACGTTTGAACGGGACTTCGCCATTGCAGCCGGAGACTAATTCCCGTTCGAAGATTCGAACACACGTTTGAACGGGACTTCGCCATTGCAGCCGGAGACTTCGCCATTGCAGCCGGAGACTAATTCCCGTTCGAAGATTCGAACACACGTTTGAACAGGACTTCGCCATTGCAGCCGGAGACTAATTCCCGTTCGAAGATTCGAACACACGTTTGAACGGGACTTCGCCATTGCAGCCGGAGACTAATTCCCGTTCGAAGATTCGAACACACGTTTGAACGGGACTTCGCCATTGCAGCCGGAGACTTCGCCATTGCAGCCGGAGACTAATTCCCGTTCGAAGATTCGAACACACGTTTGAACAGGACTTTGCCATTGCAGCCGGAGACTAATTCCCGTTCGAAGATTCGAACACACGTTTGAACGGGACTTCGCCATTGCAGCCGGAGACTAATTCCCGTTCGAAGATTCGAACACACGTTTGAACGGGACTTCGCCATTGCAGCTAGAGACTAATTCCCGTTCGAAGATTCGAACACACGTTTGAACGGGACTTCGCCATTGCAGCCGGAGACTAATTCCCGTTCGAAGATTCGACCACACGTTTGAACGGGACTTCGCCATTGCAGCCGGAGACTAATTCCCATTCGAAGATTCGAACACACGTTTGAACGGGACTTCGCCATTGCAGCCTGAGACTAATTCCCGTTCGAAGATTCGAACACACGTTTGAACGGGACTTCGCCATTGCAGCCGGAGACTAATTCCCGTTCGAAGATTCGAACACACGTTTGAACGGGACTTCGCCATTGCAGCCGGAGACTAATTCCCGTTCGAAGATTCGAACACACGTTTAATCGGGACTTCGCCATTGCAGCCGGAGACTAATTCCCGTTCGAAGATTCGAACACACGTTTGAACGGGACTTCGCCATTGCAGCTGGAGACTAATTCCCGTTCGAAGATTCGAACACACGTTTGAACGGGACTTCGACATTGCAGCTGGAGACTAATTCCCGTTCGAAGATTCGAACACACGTTTGAACGGGACTTCGACATTGCAGCTGGAGACTAATTCCCGTTCGAAGATTCGAACACACGTTTGAACGGGACTTCGACATTGCAGCTGGAGTCTAATTCCCGTTCGAAGATTCGAACACACGTTTGAACGGGACTCCGCCACTGCAGCCGGAGACTAAATCCCGTTCGAAGATTCGAACACACGTTTGAACGGGACTTTGCCATTGTAGCCGGAGACTAATTCCCGTTCGAATATTCGAACACACGTTTGAACGGGACTTCGCCATTGCAGCCGGAGACTAATTCCCGTTCGAAGATTCGAACACACGTTTGAATGGGACTTCGCCATTGTAGCCGGAGACTAATTCCCGTTCGAATATTCGAACACACGTTTGAACGGGACTTTGCCATTGCAGCCGGAGACTAATTCCCGTTCGAAGATTCGAACGCACGTTTGAACGGGACTTCGCCATTGCAGCCGGAGACTAATTCCCGTTCGAAGATTCGACCAAACGTTTGAACAGGACTTCGCCATTGCAGCCGGAGACTAATTCCCGTTCGAAGATTCGAACACACGTTTGAACGGGACTTCGCCATTGCATCCGGAGACTAATTCCAGTTCGAAGATTCGAACACACGTTTGAACGGGACTTCGCCATTGCAGCCGGAGACTAATTCCCGTTCGAAGATTCGAACACACGTTTGAACGGGACTTCGCCATTGCAGCCGGAGACTAATTCCCGTTCGAAGATTCGAACACACGTTTGAACGGGGCTTCGCCACTGCAGCCGGAGACTAATTCCCGTTCGAAGATTCGAACACACATTTGAATGGGACTTCGCCATTGCAGCCGGAGACTAATTCCCGTTCGAAGATTCGAACGGGACTTCGCCATTGCAGCCGGAGACTAATTCACGTTCGAAGATTCGAACACACGTTTGAACGGGACTTCGCCACTGCAGCCGGAGACTAATTCCCGTTCGAAGATTCGAACACACGTTTGAACGGGACTTCGCCACTGCAGCCGGAGACTAATTCCCGTTCGAAGATTCGAACACACGTTTGAACGGGACTTCGCCATTGAAGCCGGAGACTAATTCCCGTTCGAAGATTCGAACACACGTTTGAACGGGACTTCGCCATTGCAGCCGGAGACTAATTCCCGTTCGAAGATTCGAACACACGTTTGAACGGGACTACGCCATTGCATCCGGAGACTAATTCCCGTTCGAAGATTCGAACACACGTTTGAACGGGACTTCGCCATTGCATCCGGAGACTAATTCCCGTTCGAAGATTCGAACACACGTTTGAACGGGAGTTCGCAATTGCAGCCGGAGACTAATTCCCGTTCGAAGATTCGAACACACGTTTGAACGGGACTTCGCCATTGCAGCCGGAGACTAATTCCCGTTCAAAGATTCGAGCACACGTTTGAACGGGACTTCGCCACTGCAGCCGGAGACTAATTCCCGTTCGAAGATTCGAACACACGTTTGAACGGGACTTCGCCACTGCAGCCGGAGACTAATTCCCGTTCGAAGATTCGAACACACGTTTGAACGGGACTTCGCCATTGCAGCCGGAGACTAATTCCCGTTCGAAGATTCGAACACACGTTTGAACGGGACTTCGCCATTGCAGCCGGAGACTAATTCCCGTTCGAAGATTCGAACACACGTTTGAACGGGACTTCGCCATTGCAGCCGGAGACTAATTCCCGTTCGAAGATTCGAACACACGTTTGAACGGGACTTCGCCATTGCAGCCGGAGACTAATTCCCGTTCGAAGATTCGAACACACGTTTGAACGGGACTTCGCCATTGCAGCCGGAGACTTCGCCATTGCAGCCGGAGACTAATTCCCATTCGAAGATTCGAACACACGTTTGAACAGGACTTCGCCATTGCAGCCGGAGACTAATTCCCGTTCGAAGATTCGAACACACGTTTGAACGGGACTTCGCCATTGCAGCCGGAGACTAATTCCCGTTCGAAGATTCGAACATACGTTTGAACGGGACTTCGCCATTGCAGCTAGAGACTAATTCCCGTTCGAAGATTCGAACACACGTTTGAACGGGACTTCGCCATTGCAGCCGGAGACTAATTCCCGTTCGAAGATTCGACCACACGTTTGAACGGGACTTCGCCATTGCAGCCGGAGACTAATTCCCATTCGAAGATTCGAACACACGTTTGAACGGGACTTCGCCATTGCAGCCTGAGACTAATTCCCGTTCGAAGATTCGAACACACGTTTGAACGGGACTTCGCCATTGCAGCCGGAGACTAATTCCCGTTCGAAGATTCGAACACACGTTTGAACGGGACTTCGCCATTGCAGCCGGAGACTAATTCCCGTTCGAAGATTCGAACACACGTTTGAACGGGACTTCGCCATTGCAGCCGGAGACTAATTCCCGTTCGAAGATTCGAACACACGTTTGAACGGGACTTCGCCATTGCAGCCGGAGACTAATTCCCGTTCGAAGATTCGAACACACGTTTGAACGGGACTTCGCCATTGCAGCCGGAGACTTCGCCATTGCAGCCGGAGACTAATTCCCGTTCGAAGATTCGAACACACGTTTGAACAGGACTTCGCCATTGCAGCCGGAGACTAATTCCCATTCGAAGATTCGAACACACGTTTGAACGGGACTTCGCCATTGCAGCCTGAGACTAATTCCCGTTCGAAGATTCGAACACACGTTTGAACGGGACTTCGCCATTGCAGCCAGAGACTAATTCCCGTTCGAAGATTCGAACACACGTTTGAACGGGACTTCGCCATTGCAGCCGGAGACTAATTCCCGTTCGAAGATTCGAACACACGTTTGAATGGGACTTCGCCATTGCAGCCGGAGACTAATTCCTGTTCGAAGATTCGAACACACGTTTGAACGGGACTTCGCCATTGCAGCCGGAGACTAATTCCCGTTCGAAGATTCGAACACACGTTTGAACGGGACTTCGACATTGCAGCTGGAGACTAATTCCCGTTCGAAGATTCGAACGCACGTTTGAACGGGACTTCGACATTGCAGCTGGAGACTAATTCCCGTTCGAAGATTCAAACGCACGTTTGAACGGGACTTCGCCATTGCAGCCGGAGACTAATTCCCGTTCGAAGATTCGAACACACGTTTGAATGGGACTTCGCCATTGCAGCCGGAGACTAATTCCCGTTCGAAGATTCGAACACACTTTTGAACGGGACTTCGCCATTGCAGCCGGAGACTAATTCCCGTACGAAGATTTGAACACACGTTTGAACGGGACTTCGCCATTGCAGCCGGAGACTAATTCCCGTTCAAAGATTCAAACACATGTTTGAACGGGACTTCGCCACTGCAGCCGGAGACTAATTCCTGTTCGGAGATTCGAACACACGTTTGAACGGGACTTCGCCATTGCAGCCGGAGACTAATTCCCTTTCGAATATTCAAACACACGTTTGAACAGGACTTCGCCATTGCAGCCGGAGACTAATTCCCGTTCGAAGATTCGACCACACGTTTGAACGGGACTTCGCCATTGCAGCCGGAGAATAATTCCCGTTCGAAGATTCGAACACACGTTTGAACGGGACTTCGCCATTGCATCCGGAGACTAATTCCCGTTCGAAGATTCGAACACACGTTTGAACGAGACTTCGCCATTGCATCCGGAGACTAATTCCCGTTCGAAGATTCGAACACACGTTTGAAAGGGACTTCGCCATTGCAGCCGGAGACTAATTCCCGTTCGAAGATTCGAACACACGTTTGAACGGGACTTCGCCATTGCATCCGGAGACTAATTCCCGTTCGAAGATTCGAACACACGTTTGAACGGGACTTCGCCATTGCAGCCGGAGACTAATTCCCGTTCGAAGATTCGAACACACGTTTGAACGGGACTTCGCCATTGCAGCCGGAGACTAATTCCCGTTCGAAGATTCGAACACACGTTTGAACGGGACTTCGCCACTGCAGCCGGAGACTAATTCCCGTTCGAAGATTCGAACACACGTTTGAACGGGACTTCGCCATTGCAGCCGGAGACTAATTCCCGTTCGAAGATTCGAACACACGTTTGAACGGACTTCGCCATTGCAGCCGGAGACTAATTCCCGTTCGAAGATTCGAACACACGTTGGAACGGGACTTCGCCATTGCAGCCGGAGACTAATTACCGTTCGAAGATTCGAACACACGTTTGAACGGGACTTCGCCATTGCAGCCGGAGACTAATTCCCGTTCGAAGATTCGAACACACGTTTGAACGGGACTTCGCCATTGCAGCCGGAGACTAATTCCCGTTCGAAGATTCGAACACACGTTTGAACGGGAATTCGCCATTGCAGCCGGAGACTAATTCCCGTTCGAAGATTCGAACACACGTTTGAACGGGACTTCGCCATTGCAGCCGGAGACTTCGCCATTGCAGTCGGAGACTAATTCCCGTTCGAAGATTCGAACACACGTTTGAACAGGACTTCGCCATTGCAGCCGGAGACTAATTCCCGTTCGAAGATTCGAACACACGTTTGAACGGGACTTCGCCATTGCAGCCGGAGACTAATTCCCGTTCGAAGATTCGAACACACGTTTGAACGGGACTTCGCCATTGCAGCTAGAGACTAATTCCCGTTCGAAGATTCGACCACATGTTTGAACGGGACTTTGCCATTGCAGCCGGAGACTAATTCCCATTCGAAGATTCGAACACACGTTTGAACGGGACTTCGCCATTGAAGCCTGAGACTAATTCCCGTTCGAAGATTCGAACACACGTTTGAACGGGACTTCGCCATTGCAGCCAGAGACTAATTCCCGTTCGAAGATTCAAACACACGTTTGAACGGGACTTCGCCATTGCAGCCGGAGACTAATTCCCGTTCGAAGATTCGAACACACGTTTGAATGGGACTTCGCCATTGCAGCCGGAGACTAATTCCTGTTCGAAGATTCGAACACACGTTTGAACGGGACTTCGCCATTGCAGCCGGAGACTAATTCCCGTTCGAAGATTCGAACACACGTTTGAACGGGACTTCGACATTGCAGCTGGAGACTAATTCCCGTTCGAAGATTCGAACGCACGTTTGAACGGGACTTCGACATTGCAGCTGGAGACTAATTCCCGTTCGAAGATTCAAACGCACGTTTGAACGGGACTTCGCCATTGCAGCCGGAGACTAATTCCCGTTCGAAGATTCGAACACACGTTTGAATGGGACTTCGCCATTGCAGCCGGAGACTAATTCCTGTTCGAAGATTCGAACAAACTTTTGAACGGGACTTCGCCATTGCAGCCGGAGACTAATTCCCGTACGAAGATTTGAACACTTGTTTGAACGGGACTTCGCCATTGCAGCCGGAGACTAATTCCCATTCGAAGATTCGAACACACGTTTGAACGGGACTTCGCCATTGCAGCCGGAGACTAATTCTCGTTCAAATATTCGAACACACGTTTGAACGGGTCTTCGCCACTGCAGCCGGAGACTAATTCCCGTTCAAAGATTCAAACACATGTTTGAACGGGACTTCGCCACTGCAGCCGGAGACTAATTCCTGTTCGGAGATTCGAACACACGTTTGAACGGGACTTCGCCATTGCAGCCGGAGACTAATTCCCGTTCGAAGATTCGAACACACGTTTGAACGGGACTTCGCCATTGCAGCCGGAGACTAATTCCTGTTCGAAGATTCGAACACACGTTTGAACGGGACTTCGCCATTGCAGCCGGAGACTAATTCCCGTTCGAAGATTCGACCACACGTTTGAACGGGACTTCGCCATTGCAGCCGGAGAATAATTCCCGTTCGAAGATTCGAACACACGTTTGAACGGGACTTCGCCATTGCAGCCGGAGACTTCGCCATTGCAGTCGGAGACTAATTCCCGTTCGAAGATTCGAACACACGTTTGAACAGGACTTCGCCATTGCAGCCGGAGACTAATTCCCGTTCGAAGATTCGAACACACGTTTGAACGGGACTTCGCCATTGCAGCCGGAGACTAATTCCCGTTCGAAGATTCGAACACACGTTTGAACGGGACTTCGCCATTGCAGCTAGAGACTAATTCCCGTTCGAAGATTCGACCACATGTTTGAACGGGACTTTGCCATTGCAGCCGGAGACTAATTCCCATTCGAAGATTCGAACACACGTTTGAACGGGACTTCGCCATTGAAGCCTGAGACTAATTCCCGTTCGAAGATTCGAACACACGTTTGAACGGGACTTCGCCATTGCAGCCAGAGACTAATTCCCGTTCGAAGATTCAAACACACGTTTGAACGGGACTTCGCCATTGCAGCCGGAGACTAATTCCCGTTCGAAGATTCGAACACACGTTTGAATGGGACTTCGCCATTGCAGCCGGAGACTAATTCCTGTTCGAAGATTCGAACACACGTTTGAACGGGACTTCGCCATTGCAGCCGGAGACTAATTCCCGTTCGAAGATTCGAACACACGTTTGAACGGGACTTCGACATTGCAGCTGGAGACTAATTCCCGTTCGAAGATTCGAACGCACGTTTGAACGGGACTTCGACATTGCAGCTGGAGACTAATTCCCGTTCGAAGATTCAAACGCACGTTTGAACGGGACTTCGCCATTGCAGCCGGAGACTAATTCCCGTTCGAAGATTCGAACACACGTTTGAATGGGACTTCGCCATTGCAGCCGGAGACTAATTCCTGTTCGAAGATTCGAACAAACTTTTGAACGGGACTTCGCCATTGCAGCCGGAGACTAATTCCCGTACGAAGATTTGAACACTTGTTTGAACGGGACTTCGCCATTGCAGCCGGAGACTAATTCCCATTCGAAGATTCGAACACACGTTTGAACGGGACTTCGCCATTGCAGCCGGAGACTAATTCTCGTTCAAATATTCGAACACACGTTTGAACGGGTCTTCGCCACTGCAGCCGGAGACTAATTCCCGTTCAAAGATTCAAACACATGTTTGAACGGGACTTCGCCACTGCAGCCGGAGACTAATTCCTGTTCGGAGATTCGAACACACGTTTGAACGGGACTTCGCCATTGCAGCCGGAGACTAATTCCCGTTCGAAGATTCGAACACACGTTTGAACGGGACTTCGCCATTGCAGCCGGAGACTAATTCCTGTTCGAAGATTCGAACACACGTTTGAACGGGACTTCGCCATTGCAGCCGGAGACTAATTCCCGTTCGAAGATTCGACCACACGTTTGAACGGGACTTCGCCATTGCAGCCGGAGAATAATTCCCGTTCGAAGATTCGAACACACGTTTGAACGGGACTTCGCCATTGCAGCTGGAGAATAATTCCCGTTCGAAGATTCGAACACACGTTTGAACGGGACTTCGCCATTGCATCCGGAGACTAATTCCCGTTCGAAGATTCGAACACACGTTTGAACGAGACTTCGCCATTGCATCTGGAGACTAATTCCCGTTCGAAGATTCGAACACACGTTTGAACGGGACTTCGCCATTGCAGCCGGAGACTAATTCCCGTTCGAAGATTCGAACACACGTTTGAACGGGACTTCGCCATTGCAGCCGGAGACTAATTCCCGTTCGAAGATTCGACCACACGTTTGAACGGGACTTCGCCATTGCAGCCGGAGAATAATTCCCGTTCGAAGATTCGAACACACGTTTGAACGGGACTTCGCCATTGCAGCTGGAGAATAATTCCCGTTCGAAGATTCGAACACACGTTTGAACGGGACTTCGCCATTGCATCCGGAGACTAATTCCCGTTCGAAGATTCGAACACACGTTTGAACGAGACTTCGCCATTGCATCTGGAGACTAATTCCCGTTCGAAGATTCGAACACACGTTTGAACGGGACTTCGCCATTGCAGCCGGAGACTAATTCCCGTTCGAAGATTCGAACACACGTTTGAACGGGACTTCGCCATTGCAGCCGGAGACTAATTCCCGTTCGTAGATTCGAACACACGTTTGAACGGGACTTCGCCATTGCAGCCGGAGACTAATTCCCGTTCGAAGATTCGAACACACGTTTGAACGGGACTTCGCCATTGCATCCGGAGACTAATTCCCGTTCGAAGATTCGAACACACGTTTGAACGAGACTTCGCCATTGCATCCGGAGACTAATTCCCGTTCGAAGATTCGAACACACGTTTGAACGGGATTTCGCCATTGCAGCCGGAGACTAATTCCCGTTCGAAGATTCGAACACACGTTTGAACGGGACTTCGCCATTGCAGCCGGAGACTAATTCCCGTTCGAAGATTCGAACACACGTTTGAACGGGACTTCGCCATTGCAGCCGGAGACTAATTCCCGTTCGAAGATTCGAACACACGTTTGAACGGGACTTCGCCATTGCAGCCGGAGACTTCGCCATTGCAGCCGGAGACTTCGCCATTGCAGCCGGAGACTAATTCCCGTTCGAAGATTCGAACACACGTTTGAACAGGACTTCGCCATTGCAGCCGGAGACTAATTCCCGTTCGAAGATTCGAACACACGTTTGAACGGGACTTCGCCATTGCAGCCGGAGACTAATTCCCGTTCGAAGATTCGAACACACGTTTGAACGGGACTTCGCCATTGCAGCCGGAGACTAATTCCTGTTCGAAGATTCGAACAAACTTTTGAACGGGACTTCGCCATTGCAGCCGGAGACTAATTTTATCACATGACAGGAGGCTTCATATTTTGCTTTACTCTCTTTACTAAAACTCCATAGCAGTAAAGAAAGTGAATAAACGTTTTAACCAATCAAAATGCAAATAGGGAGTATATTATTTCAGTCCACAGGCTCCTCCCCCTCTTTCTTTACTGCTCCATCGCAGACAGGTCAGAGTTTTTGGCTCTTCCCTATTTTACCTCATGTGAATGTTTTATTTACCTTTTTTCCTCATGATATACTATTTTATTATCTAACTTTTATTATCTATATAGTTCTGCTATTTTCTGTAGTCTCTAAACCGTTTTTATCCTACTATCTATCCTAATGTTTAGTACCACCGGGGTTACTTCACCCTAGTGGTAGTTTACCTCTCTCCTTTCTGCTCGGGTTTTTTCCCTGCATCCTTCTTTTTTCCCCACCTTGCCGCCGCTCGGAGGCTATTCTCCGCCGCGTTTTCCGCGGCCCTATTTCAGCCGCGGTTTCCTTCTCGCGGCGGCCATTTTTAATCCCGCGTCTCGCGAGATTACGGCCGCCATTTTAGGACCGCAGCAAATTGCCGCGAAACCTCAGAACGGCAAGTTCAACGGACACTGCAAGCCTTTCTACAGTCTGCTACAAGAGGTCAGTCACTCAAGCTGTTTAAAGGCACATCAGGTATTAACCTGTGCCTGACTGGGGTGCTGCCCTATATATTGTGCTGCTAAGGAGGTCGCTTTGTGGCCACCTCTGTCATACTGGGTGAGGCCCAGAATACTTTTAAAAAATCCCAACAAGTGGTCTATTTGCCCTGCTGGGGCCTAGTGGTTACATTGGACATTATACACCCTGCTGGGGTGATTATATAAATCGGATTACTATCCGGCTGGAGCTTAATCTCCAACATACCACTACTCATACCCTGCTGGGGTATCATTTTATTACAACCCTGCTGGGGTTATCTGGCTTACATTTGACCAGTTACTATACCGTCTACACCCTGCTGGGGTACCCGGTTTTATTATTATTATTATTATTTATTCTAATAACCCTGCTGGGGTCCCGATTGTACTACTATACAAAATTTACGTTATTGCACCCTGCTGGGGTATTGCATAGCGATATTACTACAGTCTATATCGACTAAAATACAGCAGACTGATCTCTATCACGCCCTGTGCCAATCATATACCCAGACACCATGGAGACCTCTCAAACCACAGATCTCCAAAATATGGTGAACGAGGCCGTTTCTGCCTCAATGGAGAAAGTCCTCTCCAAAATGATGGCCTCTGGCTCCGACAAGAGGAAACCATCTAAAGCCCACCCATCCCGCCATGACTCCGATTCTGATGCACAAGAATCTCACAAAAGCCCTGAAACTCTCACGGGCAAACGCCAGTGGAAAGGCGAAAAAGACCACTCACACAAAAGTAAAAACCCCGCTAAACGCGCTAAACCCATTTCTGCCACCATCACGAATCCCCAACACGACTACTCTTCGGATGAAGAACAGTCCCAAACTAAACCCATGGCCATTTTAGATGAATGGCAAGCGGACGACTCAGACTCTAATGAAGGTGGTTGGGGTTCAGACTCCGGATCCCAATCATTTTTTCCGCAACACACATTCATGGGAGAACCCCAAGACCAAGATAATGCGGATAACCCGCAAGAGGATGAAGACACCATCCTTGACCCACTGGGACAAAAACTTTTTGACCCAAGAAAAATTAGACACCCTCGCTCAAGCGATTGGACACCTCCTGACCACCTAGCGAGGTTTATGCACCTCTGGCTACGAAAGCCCATGGACAAAACGGTCCGCAACCGTTTGAGGTCAGAATGCCCAAGGCCTTTTCTACCCGACCACGTGGCGGACACGCCAGAATTTGACCAAGTAATGACAACTTTTATGTCACGAGGTGGCCGTGACCCACGAAAAGGCGTGGAAAAAGGGTTTAGAGGGGTTCAAGATAAACTTCTAGACTCGGTGGGACCACTATCCAGAATTATGTACTTGGCTGATGATGCTCTAGCAAAAGCCGATCAATTTGACCCTACTATGGTGCGCGAATGGGCGCATGACGTGCGGGAATGGGCACAAAGGTGTTTTTGTTTTGTGGGTAATGCCAATGTCGCCTTATCATCTGAGCGACGCAAAGCAGCACTTCTCCGCATTGACGGAAAATTGGTGGAGTTGGGCACCAAGGAGTTAGGTCCTATGGCACAGGGCAAGCTTTTCGGAGAACAATTTCTCAAAGAATTAAGCAGACATGTTAACGTATACACATCCCTGAACAAGGCTCAATCATCAATGAGAAGAGTCTTTAGACAAAACCCCTCTAGGGGTGTTTTTGGACGGGCTGGCCGCCAAAGGGGCCGTGCTGCCAGCCGCTTCTGGCCCTCAGGCCCCAGAGCTACAAGACCACAGCCCTTTTACCCAGAGATGGGATACCGACCATCTTCCTACACACGAGGCGCAGACAGAGGTCGCGGACCACGCACTCGAGGCAGAGCACGTTTCTCCGCAGGTAAGCAACCAATTCACTCATGTTTCCCTTCCAATGCATATAGCAGGTCGCATATCTCTTTTCTTCCAGGAATGGACTTCAATATCCGCGGACGCATGGATCCTACAGACAGTACGAGGCTACGTCATAGACTTCATAGACCAACCCCGACAGACGGAAATACCACGTCCCATCAACTGCTCAAGAACAGACAAATCTCTCATCAACGAAGAACTACAAACCCTATACTCAAAAGGCGCGATAGAACCCGCGTCCGAACCTCGAGGTTTCTTCAGCAACATCTTCTTAGTCAAGAAGAAAACGGGCGATCTACGACCAGTCATAAACCTACGACAACTCAACCAATACGTCACTTACAACCATTTCAAGATGGAAGGCATACATCTGTTAAGAGACCTCCTACAAGACAAGGATTGGTTCACGAGACTGGATCTCAAGGACGCGTATCTATCAGTACCCGTCCATCACTCCTGCAGACAATACCTTCGTTTCCATTGGCAAGGCCGTCCCTGGCAATTCACGTGCCTCCCCTTCGGCCTCAGTTCGGCCCCTTGGTGTTTCACCAAACTGCTGAAACCCGTGGTTGCACATCTTCGAGCTCAAGGCATTCGTTGCATTATATACCTGGACGACCTCCTTCTGTTCTGCTCAGACAGACTCAGACTGATACAACACACACGCTACACCACGGATCTCCTATCATCCCTGGGCTTCACAGTGAACTTTCAAAAATCAGCTATCTCCCCATCACAAACAGTTCAATTTCTGGGATTCGAAATAGATTCCACCTCCAGCACTCTACGGCTACCGACGGCAAAAATCTCAGCCATTCGCAAGGAATTACGCAGGGCCATCCGCTCCCACACCATTCCACTCCGCACCCTCGCACGCATCGTAGGGCTTCTCTCGGCCTCCATTCAAGCTATATTTCCAGGTCCACTTCACTACAGGGCAATGCAACGCCTCAAAGCTTCCTTTCTCAGGGAAAACCCCTCATACGATCAGCCGGTCCCGATGACAGAGGAAGTCAGAGACGAACTCAGATGGTGGCTGGACAGCATGGAAGCATGGAACGGCCGAGCCATCTTCGGGAAAGCTCCCGACATGATATTAGAATCAGACGCCAGCCTCTGGGGATGGGGAGCGACGAGCGAAAATATATCGACAGGAGGTGCTTGGACATCCCAAGACCTCAACTTACATATAAACTGCCTAGAACTCCTAGCCGGGTCTTTCGCGATCCGAAGCCTAGCAAAGGACAAGTCGGACTGTTGCATCCTACTCCGGATGGACAACATTTCCGCAGTCCGTTACATCAACCGCCTAGGAGGAGCCCGCTCACGTCTCCTATCAGAAATAACAAAAGAAATTTTCGACTTTTGCCTACCCCGCAACATCTCCCTCACGGCGGAATACCTCCCAGGAGAGACAAACCTCACGGCGGACTGGTTCTCACGCCACTGGCGGGACACCAGCGACTGGAAACTAGATCCACAAATCTTCAACTGCATTGCGGAACGCCTAGGTCCACTCCACTTGGACCTGTTTGCGTCCCGCAACAACAGACAAACGAAATTATACTTCAGCTGGCTCCCGGACCCGGAGAGCGCAGCAGTGGATGCATTCCTACAACCTTGGCCGATCACAGGAGCCTACGCCTTCCCTCCCTTTGCCATGATAGCGAGGACCATACACTATCTGAAGAATCAGCAAACCTCACTAGTACTCATCACTCCACTATGGAGGGGACAACCATGGTTCCCAGATCTCCTAGCTCTATCATGCCACGATCCCCTTCTACTACCTCATCATCAATACATTCTAACAGATCCAAAAGGCAACCCTCATCCACTAATCCTAGACAACCATCTCCATCTGGTGGTTTGGACGCTTTCAGGGGCTCCTGGCAAGTCGGCGAACTATCGCAGGCTGCTAAAGAACTGCTATGGGACTCATGGGCACCCGGAACCAGAAGATGCTATATATCCGCCTGGAATTCCTGGTCCACTTGGTGTCTGGAACGGAACTTCGATCCATTTACGGCCCCTGTTTCAGCCATTTTGAACTTCCTATCTCACCTTTTCTCATTAGGACGTTCTTACAGATCACTTAATGTAATTCGCTCAGCTATTTCAGCAGCCCATGTCCCCATACAAGGGATTCCAGTTGGCAAAGAACCACTTGTATGCCGACTCCTGAGAGGCATTCGATTACAACGTCCCCCAGGGCCCAAATACTCTCAATTCTGGGACGTCGACGTAATCCTCCGATTCCTGAAAGACTGGCCAACTAACGACAGACTCTCCCTCCGTCAATTATCAGCAAAACTCACAGTCTTGCTCTGCCTGGTCTCCTTCCGCAGAGTGTCAGACATACGAGCACTGGACATAGACGCTTTTTCAATCTCTCCAGAAGGAGTTACATTCCGGATATCTCGTCGCACTAAGACGGACTCCACATCTGTGTTTTATCCTTTCTTCCCTACAGAACCGCAACTCTGCGTTGTCTCCACACTACAACAGTACGTGGAAACCACCCTACCTCTTCGGTCTACACCATCAGGTCAACTCCTAGTATCATACGTCAGACCACATGTCCCCATCACTTCCACCACCCTAGCAAGATGGGTTCGATGGTTACTATCGCTAGCCGGTGTGGACACTACATTCGGAGCCCACTCAGTACGCGGAGCAGCAGCATCCTCAGCCTTCATGGCGGGTGCCTCCTTAACGGATATCCTACGCTCCGCTGATTGGTCTAGGGAATCGACATTCCGCACCTTCTATTTCCGTCCGAATTCCAGTGCTGCCATGTCTCTGATTCTACAGCGTTAAAAATGCAAAATATGAAGCCTCCTGTCATGTGATAAAATTGAAGATTATGCTAGCGCTAGTGTACTTATAATCTTAATTTTAATAATGACAGGAGGCGAGTATTTTCCCACCCTTCCCACCCGGGAGGAGGGGAACTACTCTATTCATACTCTAATCATACTTCTCTACATTTCTTCATTCTTCTGTTTTCTTCATACTCCTTGAATCTTATGTTCATAAGGTAATCACTGTTGTCATTAGCCTATTTAACTACCAGTAGTCTATACACTGAATATACAAATTAAATTATTGCAATGTAATCCGATGGATCACTGTCATGACTACAAACAGTTTCAAGACCGGTGCCTAACCTTTCTCATATTCTCTTTTCAGTTTAAGTGTGAAAGAAGTTGGAACATCTACAGCATGACCATAACGATATTTCTCATCATATAAAGACCAAGCATCGGAAGTTCTCCGGTTGGTGCCTGTTTTTTCTTCCTAATCAACCCAAGAAGTTCATCATTCCCGTTGGATTCCATTACGGATGTTCGTTACAGACTTTATGACTATTTTCTTCCCTGTTCCGATGTTCGCTTCCGAAAGAGGGGGAGGAGCCTGTGGACTGAAATAATATACTCCCTATTTGCATTTTGATTGGTTAAAACGTTTATTCACTTTCTTTACTGCTATGGAGTTTTAGTAAAGAGAGTAAAGCAAAATACTCGCCTCCTGTCATTATTAAAATTAAGATTATAAGTACACTAGCGCTAGCATAATCTTCAATTCCCGTACGAAGATTTGAACACACGTTTGAACGGGACTTCGCCATTGCAGCCGGAGACTAATTCCCATTCGAAGATTCGAACACACGTTTGAACGGGACTTCGCCATTGCAGCCGGAGACTAATTCTCGTTCAAATATTCGAACACACGTTTGAACGGGACTTCGCCACTGCAGCCGGAGACTAATTCCCGTTCAAAGATTCAAACACATGTTTGAACGGGACTTCGCCACTGCAGCCGGAGACTAATTCCTGTTCGGAGATTCGAACACACGTTTGAACGGGACTTCGCCATTGCAGCCGGAGACTAATTCCCGTTCGAAGATTCGAACACACGTTTGAACGGGACTTCGCCATTGCAGCCGGAGACTTATTCCTGTTCGAAGATTCGAACACACGTTTGAACGGGACTTCGCCATTGCAGCCGGAGACTAATTCCCGTTCGAAGATTCGACCACACGTTTGAACGGGACTTCGCCATTGCAGCCGGAGAATAATTCCCGTTCGAAGATTCGAACACACGTTTGAACGGGACTTCGCCATTGCAGCCGGAGAATAATTCCCGTTCGAAGATTCGAACACACGTTTGAACGGGACTTCGCCATTGCATCCGGAGACTAATTCCCGTTTGAAGATTCGAACACACGTTTGAACGAGACTTCGCCATTGCATCTGGAGACTAATTCCCGTTCGAAGATTCGAACACACGTTTGAACGGGACTTCGCCATTGCAGCCGGAGACTAATTCCCGTTCGAAGATTCGAACACACGTTTGAACGGGACTTCGCCATTGCAGCCGGAGACTAATTCCCGTTCGTAGATTCGAACACACGTTTGAACGGGACTTCGCCATTGCAGCCGGAGACTAATTCCCGTTCGAAGATTCGAACACACGTTTGAACGGGACTTCGCCATTGCATCCGGAGACTAATTCCCGTTCGAAGATTCGAACACACGTTTGAACGAGACTTCGCCATTGCATCCGGAGACTAATTCCCGTTCGAAGATTCGAACACACGTTTGAACGGGATTTCGCCATTGCAGCCGGAGACTAATTCCCGTTCGAAGATTCGAACACACGTTTGAACGGGACTTCGCCATTGCAGCCGGAGACTAATTCCCGTTCGAAGATTCGAACACACGTTTGAACGGGACTTCGCCATTGCAGCCGGAGACTAATTCCCGTTCGAAGATTCGAACACACGTTTGAACGGGACTTCGCCATTGCAGCCGGAGACTTCGCCATTGCAGCCGGAGACTTCGCCATTGCAGCCGGAGACTAATTCCCGTTCGAAGATTCGAACACACGTTTGAACAGGACTTCGCCATTGCAGCCGGAGACTAATTCCCGTTCGAAGATTCGAACACACGTTTGAACGGGACTTCGCCATTGCAGCCGGAGACTAATTCCCGTTCGAAGATTCGAACACACGTTTGAACGGGACTTCGCCATTGCAGCTAGAGACTAATTCCCGTTCGAAGATTCGAACACACGTTTGAACGGGACTTCGCCATTGCAGCCGGAGACTAATTCCCGTTCGAAGATTCGACCACACGTTTGAACGGGACTTCGCCATTGCAGCCGGAGACTAATTCCCATTCGAAGATTCGAACACACGTTTGAACGGGACTTCGCCATTGCAGCCTGAGACTAATTCCCGTTCGAAGATTCGAACACACGTTTGAACGGGACTTCGCCATTGCAGCCGGAGACTAATTCCCGTTCGAAGATTCGAGCACACGTTTGAACGGGACTTCGCCATTGCAGCCGGAGACTAATTCCCGTTCGAAGATTCGAACACACGTTTGAACGGGACTTCGCCATTGCAGCCGGAGACTAATTCCCGTTCGAAGATTCGAACACACATTTGAAAGGAACTTCGCCATTGCAGCCGGAGACTAATTCCCGTTCGAAGATTCGAACACACGTTTGAACGGGACTTCGCCATTGCAGCCGGAGACTTCGCCATTGCAGCCGGAGACTAATTCCCGTTCGAAGATTCGAACACACGTTTGAACGGGACTTCGCTATTGCAGCCGGAGACTAATTCCCGTTCGAAGATTCGAACACACGTTTGAACGGGACTTCGCCATTGCAGCCAGAGACTAATTCCCGTTCAAAGATTCGAACACACGTTTGAACGGGACTTCGCCATTGCAGCTAGAGACTAATTCCCGTTCGAAGATTCGAACGCACGTTTGAACGGGACTTCGCCATTGCAGCTAGAGACTAATTCCCGTTCGGAGATTCGAACACACGTTTGAACGGGACTTCGCCATTGCAGCCGGAGACTAATTCCCGTTCGAATATTCGAACACACGTTTGAACAGGACTTCGCCATTGCAGCCGGAGACTAATTCCCGTTTGAAGATTCGAACACACGTTTGAACGGGACTTCGCCATTGCAGCCGGAGACTAATTCCTGTTCGAAGATTCGAACACACGTTTGAACGGGACTTCGCCATTGCAGCCGGAGACTAATTCCCGTTTGAAGATTCGACCACACGTTTGAACGGGACTTCGCCATTGCAGCCGGAGAATAATTCCCGTTCGAAGATTCGAACACACGTTTGAACGGGACTTCGCCATTGCAGCCGGAGAATAATTCCCGTTCGAAGATTCGAACACACGTTTGAACGGGACTTCGCCATTGCATCCGGAGACTAATTCCCGTTCGAAGATTCGAACACACGTTTGAACGAGACTTCGCCATTGCATCCGGAGACTAATTCCCGTTCGAAGATTCGAACACACGTTTGAACGGGACTTCGCCATTGCAGCCGGAGACTAATTCCCGTTCGAAGATTCGAACACACGTTTGAACGGGACTTCGCCATTGCAGCCGGAGACTAATTCCCGTTCGAAGATTCGAACACACGTTTGAACGGGACTTCGCCATTGCAGCCGGAGACTAATTCCCGTTCGAAGATTCGAACACACGTTTGAACGGGACTTCGCCATTGCATCCGGAGACTAATTCCCGTTCGAAGATTCGAACACACGTTTGAACGAGACTTCGCCATTGCATCCGGAGACTAATTCCCGTTCGAAGATTCGAACACACGTTTGAACGGGACTTCGCCATTGCAGCCGGAGACTAATTCCCGTTCGAAGATTCGAACACACGTTTGAACGGGACTTCGCCATTGCAGCCGGAGACTAATTCCCGTTCGAAGATTCGAACACACGTTTGAACGGGACTTCGCCATTGCAGCCGGAGACTAATTCCCGTTCGAAGATTCGAACACACGTTTGAACGGGACTACGCCATTGCATCCGGAGACTAATTCCCGTTCGAAGATTCGAACACACGTTTGAACGGGACTTCGCCATTGCATCCGGAGACTAATTCCCGTTCGAAGATTCGAACACACGTTTGAACGGGAGTTCGCAATTGCAGCCGGAGACTAATTCCCGTTCGAAGATTCGAACACACGTTTGAACGGGACTTCGCCATTGCAGCCGGAGACTAATTCCCGTTCGAAGATTCGAGCACACGTTTGAACGGGACTTCGCCACTGCAGCCGGAGACTAATTCCCGTTCGAAGATTCGAACACACGTTCGAACGGGACTTCGCCACTGCAGCCAGAGACTAATTCCCGTTCGAAGATTCGAACACACGTTTGAACGGACTTCGCCATTGCAGCCGGAGACTAATTCCCGTTCGAAGATTCGAACACACGTTTGAACGGGACTTCGCCATTGCAGCCGGAGACTAATTCCCGTTCGAAGATTCGAACACACGTTTGAACGGGACTTCGCCATTGCAGCCGGAGACTAATTCCTGTTCGAAGATTCGAACACACGTTTGAACGGGACTTCGCCATTGCAGCCGGAGACTAATTCCCGTTTGAAGATTCGACCACACGTTTGAACGGGACTTCGCCATTGCAGCCGGAGAATAATTCCCGTTCGAAGATTCGAACACACGTTTGAACGGGACTTCGCCATTGCAGCCGGAGACTAATTCCCGTTCGAAGATTCGAACACACGTTTGAACGGGACTTCGCCATTGCAGCCGGAGACTAATTCCCGTTCGAAGATTCGAACACACGTTTGAACGGGACTTCGCCATTGCAGCCGGAGACTAATTCCCGTTCGAAGATTCGAACACACGTTTGAACGGGACTTCGCCATTGCATCCGGAGACTAATTCCCGTTCGAAGATTCGAACACACGTTTGAACGAGACTTCGCCATTGCATCCGGAGACTAATTCCCGTTCGAAGATTCGAACACACGTTTGAACGGGACTTCGCCATTGCAGCCGGAGACTAATTCCCGTTCGAAGATTCGAACACACGTTTGAACGGGACTTCGCCATTGCAGCCGGAGACTAATTTCCCTTCGAAGATTCGAACACACGTTTGAACGGGACTACGCCATTGCATCCGGAGACTAATTCCCGTTCGAAGATTCGAACACACATTTGAAAGGAACTTCGCCATTGCAGCCGGAGACTAATTCCCGTTCGAAGATTCGAACACACGTTTGAACGGGACTTCGCCATTGCAGCCGGAGACTTCGCCATTGCAGCCGGAGACTAATTCCCGTTCGAAGATTCGAACACACGTTTGAACGGGACTTCGCCATTGCAGCCGGAGACTAATTCCCGTTCGAAGATTCGAACACACGTTTGAACGGGACTTCGCCATTGCAGCCAGAGACTAATTCCCGTTCAAAGATTCGAACACACGTTTGAACGGGACTTCGCCATTGCAGCTAGAGACTAATTCCCGTTCGAAGATTCGAACACACGTTTGAACGGGACTTCGCCATTGCAGCTAGAGACTAATTCCCGTTCGAAGATTCGACCACATGTTTGAACGGGACTTCGCCATTGCAGCCGGAGACTAATTCCCGTTCGAAGATTCGACCACACGTTTGAACGGGACTTCGCCATTGCATCCGGAGACTAATTCCCGTTCAAAGATTCGAACACACGTTTGAACGGGACTTCGCCATTGCATCCGGAGACTAATTCCCGTTCGAAGATTCGAACACACGTTTGAACGGGAGTTCGCAATTGCAGCTGGAGACTAATTCCCGTTCGAAGATTCGAACACACGTTTGAACGGGACTTCGCCATTGCAGCCGGAGACTAATTCCCGTTCGAAGATTCGAGCACACGTTTGAACGGGACTTCGCCACTGCAGCCGGAGACTAATTCCCGTTCGAAGATTCGAACACACGTTCGAACGGGACTTCGCCACTGCAGCCGGAGACTAATTCCCGTTCGAAGATTCGAACACACGTTTGAACGGACTTCGCCATTGCAGCCGGAGACTAATTCCCGTTCGAAGATTCGAACACACGTTTGAACGGGACTTCGCCATTGCAGCCGGAGACTAATTCCTGTTCGAAGATTCGAACACACGTTTGAACGGGACTTCGCCATTGCAGCCGGAGACTAATTCCCGTTTGAAGATTCGACCACACGTTTGAACGGGACTTCGCCATTGCAGCCGGAGAATAATTCCCGTTCGAAGATTCGAACACACGTTTGAACGGGACTTCGCCATTGCAGCCGGAGACTAATTCCCGTTCGAAGATTCGAACACACGTTTGAACGGGAGTTCGCAATTGCAGCCGGAGACTAATTCCCGTTCGAAGATTCGAACACACGTTTGAACGGGACTTCGCCATTGCAGCCGGAGACTAATTCCCGTTCGAAGATTCGAGCACACGTTTGAACGGGACTTCGCCACTGCAGCCGGAGACTAATTCCCGTTCGAAGATTCGAACACACGTTTGAACGGGACTACGCCATTGCATCCGGAGACTAATTCCCGTTCGAAGATTCGAACACACGTTTGAACGGGACTTCGCCATTGCATCCGGAGACTAATTCCCGTTCGAAGATTCGACCACACGTTTGAACGGGACTTCGCCCTTGCATCCGGAGACTAATTCCCGTTCGAAGATTCGAACACACGTTTGAACGGGACTTCGCCATTGCATCCGGAGACTAATTCCCGTTCGAAGATTCGAACACACGTTTGAACGGGAGTTCGCAATTGCAGCCGGAGACTAATTCCCGTTCGAAGATTCGAACACACGTTTGAACGGGACTTCGCCATTGCAGCCGGAGACTAATTCCCGTTCGAAGATTCGAGCACACGTTTGAACGGGACTTCGCCACTGCAGCCGGAGACTAATTCCCGTTCGAAGATTCGAACACACGTTCGAACGGGACTTCGCCACTGCAGCCGGAGACTAATTCCCGTTCGAAGATTCGAACACACGTTTGAACGGACTTCGCCATTGCAGCCGGAGACTAATTCCCGTTCGAAGATTCGAACACACGTTTGAACGGGACTTCGCCATTGCAGCCGGAGACTAATTCCTCTTCGAAGATTCGAACACACGTTTGAACGGGACTTCGCCATTGCAGCCGGAGACTAATTCCCGTTTGAAGATTCGACCACACGTTTGAACGGGACTTCGCCATTGCAGCCGGAGAATAATTCCCGTTCGAAGATTTGAACACACGTTTGAACGGGACTTCGCCATTGCAGCCGGAGACTAATTCCCGTTCGAAGATTCGAACACACGTTTGAACGGGACTTCGCCATTGCAGCCGGAGACTAATTCCCGTTCGAAGATTCGAACACACGTTTGAACGGGACTTCGCCATTGCAGCCGGAGACTAATTCCCGTTCGAAGATTCGAACACACGTTTGAACTGGACTTCGCCATTGCATCCGGAGACTAATTCCCGTTCGAAGATTCGAACACACGTTTGAACGAGACTTCGCCATTGCATCCGGAGACTAATTCCCGTTCGAAGATTCGAACACACGTTTGAACGGGACTTCGCCATTGCAGCCGGAGACTAATTCCCGTTCGAAGATTCGAACACACGTTTGAACGGGACTTCGCCATTGCAGCCGGAGACTAATTCCCGTTCGAAGATTCGAACACACGTTTGAACGGGACTTCGCCATTGCAGCCGGAGACTAATTTCCCTTCGAAGATTCGAACACACGTTTGAACGGGACTACGCCATTGCATCCGGAGACTAATTCCCGTTCGAAGATTCGAACACACATTTGAAAGGAACTTCGCCATTGCAGCCGGAGACTAATTCCCGTTCGAAGATTCGAACACACGTTTGAACGGGACTTCGCCATTGCAGCCGGAGACTTCGCCATTGCAGCCGGAGACTAATTCCCGTTCGAAGATTCGAACACACGTTTGAACGGGACTTCGCCATTGCAGCCGGAGACTAATTCCCGTTCGAAGATTCGAACACACGTTTGAACGGGACTTCGCCATTGCAGCCAGAGACTAATTCCCGTTCAAAGATTCGAACACACGTTTGAACGGGACTTCGCCATTGCAGCTAGAGACTAATTCCCGTTCGAAGATTCGAACACACATTTGAACGGGACTTCGCCATTGCAGCTAGAGACTAATTCCCGTTCGAAGATTCGACCACATGTTTGAACGGGACTTCGCAATTGCAGCCGGAGACTAATTCCCGTTCAAAGATTCAAACACATGTTTGAACGGGACTTCGCCACTGCAGCCGGAGACTAATTCCTGTTCGGAGATTCGAACACACGTTTGAACGGGACTTCGCCATTGCAGCCGGAGACTAATTCCCGTTCGAATATTCGAACACACGTTTGAACAGGACTTCGCCATTGCAGCCGGAGACTAATTCCCGTTCGAAGATTCGAACACACGTTTGAACGGGACTTCGCCATTGCAGCCGGAGACTAATTCCTGTTCGAAGATTCGAACACACGTTTGAACGGGACTTCGCCATTGCAGCCGGAGACTAATTCCCGTTTGAAGATTCGACCACACGTTTGAACGGGACTTCGCCATTGCAGCCGGAGAATAATTCCCGTTCGAAGATTCGAACACACGTTTGAACGGGACTTCGCCATTGCAGCCGGAGAATAATTCCCGTTCGAAGATTCGAACACACGTTTGAACGGGACTTCGCCATTGCATCCGGAGACTAATTCCCGTTCGAAGATTCGAACACACGTTTGAACGAGACTTCGCCATTGCATCCGGAGACTAATTCCCGTTCGAAGATTCGAACACACGTTTGAACGGGACTTCGCCATTGCAGCCGGAGACTAATTCCCGTTCGAAGATTCGAACACACGTTTGAACGGGACTTCGCCATTGCAGCCGGAGACTAATTCCCGTTCAAAGATTCGAACACACGTTTGAACGGGACTTCGCCATTGCAGCCGGAGACTAATTCCCGTTCGAAGATTCGAACACACGTTTGAACGGGACTTCGCCATTGCATCCGGAGACTAATTCCCGTTCGAAGATTCGAACACACGTTTGAACGGGACTTCGCCATTGCAGCCGGAGACTAATTCCCGTTCTAAGATTCGAACACACGTTTGAACGGGACTTCGCCATTGCAGCCGGAGACTAATTCCCGTTCGAAGATTCGAACACACGTTTGAACGGGACTTCGCCATTGCAGCTAGAGACTAATTCCCGTTCGAAGATTCGAACACACGTTTGAACGGGACTTCGCCATTGCAGCTAGAGACTAATTCCCGTTCGAAGATTCGACCACATGTTTGAACGGGACTTCGCCATTGCAGCCGGAGACTAATTCCCGTTCGAAGATTCGACCACACGTTTGAACGGGACTTCGCCATTGCATCCGGAGACTAATTCCCGTTCGAAGATTCGAACACACGTTTGAACGGGACTTCGCCATTGCATCCGGAGACTAATTCCCGTTCGAAGATTCGAACACACGTTTGAACGGGAGTTCGCAATTGCAGCCGGAGACTAATTCCCGTTCGAAGATTCGAACACACGTTTGAACGGGACTTCGCCATTGCAGCCGGAGACTAATTCCCGTTCGAAGATTCGAGCACACGTTTGAACGGGACTTCGCCACTGCAGCCGGAGACTAATTCCCGTTCGAAGATTCGAACACACGTTCGAACGGGACTTCGCCACTGCAGCCGGAGACTATTTCCCGTTCGAAGATTCGAACACACGTTTGAACGGACTTCGCCATTGCAGCCGGAGACTAATTCCCGTTCGAAGATTCGAACACACGTTTGAACGGGACTTCGCCATTGCAGCCGGAGACTAATTCCCGTTCGAAGATTCGAACACACGTTTGAACGGGACTTCGCCATTGCAGCCGGAGACTAATTCCTGTTCGAAGATTCGAACACACGTTTGAACGGGACTTCGCCATTGCAGCCGGAGACTAATTCCCGTTTGAAGATTCGACCACACGTTTGAACGGGACTTCGCCATTGCAGCCGGAGAATAATTCCCGTTCGAAGATTCGAACACACGTTTGAACGGGACTTCGCCATTGCAGCCGGAGACTAATTCCCGTTCGAAGATTCGAACACACGTTTGAACGGGACTTCGCCATTGCAGCCGGAGACTAATTCCCGTTCGAAGATTCGAACACACGTTTGAACGGGACTTCGCCATTGCAGCCGGAGACTAATTCCCGTTCGAAGATTCGAACACACGTTTGAACGGGACTTCGCCATTGCATCCGGAGACTAATTCCCGTTCGAAGATTCGAACACACGTTTGAACGAGACTTCGCCATTGCATCCGGAGACTAATTCCCGTTCGAAGATTCGAACACACGTTTGAACGGGACTTCGCCATTGCAGCCGGAGACTAATTCCCGTTCGAAGATTCGAACACACGTTTGAACGGGACTTCGCCATTGCAGCCGGAGACTAATTCCCGTTCGAAGATTCGAACACACGTTTGAACGGGACTTCGCCATTGCAGCCGGAGACTAATTTCCCTTCGAAGATTCGAACACACGTTTGAACGGGACTACGCCATTGCATCCGGAGACTAATTCCCGTTCGAAGATTCGAACACACATTTGAAAGGAACTTCGCCATTGCAGCCGGAGACTAATTCCCGTTCGAAGATTCGAACACACGTTTGAACGGGACTTCGCCATTGCAGCCGGAGACTTCGCCATTGCAGCCGGAGACTAATTCCCGTTCGAAGATTCGAACACACGTTTGAACGGGACTTCGCCATTGCAGCCGGAGACTAATTCCCGTTCGAAGATTCGAACACACGTTTGAACGGGACTTCGCCATTGCAGCCAGAGACTAATTCCCGTTCAAAGATTCGAACACACGTTTGAACGGGACTTCGCCATTGCAGCTAGAGACTAATTCCCGTTCGAAGATTCGAACACACGTTTGAACGGGACTTCGCCATTGCAGCTAGAGACGAATTCCCGTTCGAAGATTCGACCACATGTTTGAACGGGACTTCGCCATTGCAGCCGGAGACTAATTCCCGTTCAAAGATTCAAACACATGTTTGAACGGGACTTCGCCACTGCAGCCGGAGACTAATTCCTGTTCGGAGATTCGAACACACGTTTGAACGGGACTTCGCCATTGCAGCCGGAGACTAATTCCCGTTCGAATATTCGAACACACGTTTGAACAGGACTTCGCCATTGCAGCCGGAGACTAATTCCCGTTCGAAGATTCGAACACACGTTTGAACGGGACTTCGCCATTGCAGCCGGAGACTAATTCCTGTTCGAAGATTCGAACACACGTTTGAACGGGACTTCGCCATTGCAGCCGGAGACTAATTCCCGTTTGAAGATTCGACCACACGTTTGAACGGGACTTCGCCATTGCAGCCGGAGAATAATTCCCGTTCGAAGATTCGAACACACGTTTGAACGGGACTTCGCCATTGCAGCCGGAGAATAATTCCCGTTCGAAGATTCGAACACACGTTTGAACGGGACTTCGCCATTGCATCCGGAGACTAATTCCCGTTCGAAGATTCGAACACACGTTTGAACGAGACTTCGCCATTGCATCCGGAGACTAATTCCCGTTCGAAGATTCGAACACACGTTTGAACGGGACTTCGCCATTGCAGCCGGAGACTAATTCCCGTTCGAAGATTCGAACACACGTTTGAACGGGACTTCGCCATTGCATCCGGAGACTAATTCCCGTTCGAAGATTCGAACACACGTTTGAACGAGACTTAGCCATTGCATCCGGAGACTAATTCCCGTTCGAAGATTCGAACACACGTTTGAACGGGACTTCGCCATTGCAGCCGGAGACTAATTCCCGTTCGAAGATTCGAACACACGTTTGAACGGGACTTCGCCATTGCAGCCGGAGACTAATTCCCGTTCGAAGATTCGAACACACGTTTGAACGGGACTTCGCCATTGCAGCCGGAGACTAATTCCCGTTCGAAGATTCGAACACACGTTTGAACGGGACTACGCCATTGCATCCGGAGACTAATTCCCGTTCGAAGATTCGAACACACGTTTGAACGGGACTTCGCCATTGCATCCGGAGACTAATTCCCGTTCGAAGATTCGAACACACGTTTGAACGGGAGTTCGCAATTGCAGCCGGAGACTAATTCCCGTTCGAAGATTCGAACACACGTTTGAACGGGACTTCGCCATTGCAGCCGGAGACTAATTCCCGTTCGAAGATTCGAGCACACGTTTGAACGGGACTTCGCCACTGCAGCCGGAGACTAATTCCCGTTCGAAGATTCGAACACACGTTCGAACGGGACTTCGCCACTGCAGCCGGAGACTAATTCCCGTTCGAAGATTCGAACACACGTTTGAACGGACTTCGCCATTGCAGCCGGAGACTAATTCCCGTTCGAAGATTCGAACACACGTTTGAACGGGACTTCGCCATTGCAGCCGGAGACTAATTCCCGTTCGAAGATTCGAACACACGTTTGAACGGGACTTCGCCATTGCAGCCGGAGACTAATTCCTGTTCGAAGATTCGAACACACGTTTGAACGGGACTTCGCCATTGCAGCCGGAGACTAATTCCCGTTTGAAGATTCGACCACACGTTTGAACGGGACTTCGCCATTGCAGCCGGAGAATAATTCCCGTTCGAAGATTCGAACACACGTTTGAACGGGACTTCGCCATTGCAGCCGGAGACTAATTCCCGTTCGAAGATTCGAACACACGTTTGAACGGGACTTCGCCATTGCAGCCGGAGACTAATTCCCGTTCGAAGATTCGAACACACGTTTGAACGGGACTTCGCCATTGCAGCCGGAGACTAATTCCCGTTCGAAGATTCGAACACACGTTTGAACGGGACTTCGCCATTGCATCCGGAGACTAATTCCCGTTCGAAGATTCGAACACACGTTTGAACGAGACTTCGCCATTGCATCCGGAGACTAATTCCCGTTCGAAGATTCCAACACACGTTTGAACGGGACTTCGCCATTGCAGCCGGAGACTAATTCCCGTTCGAAGATTCGAACACACGTTTGAACGGGACTTCGCCATTGCAGCCGGAGACTAATTCCCGTTCGAAGATTCGAACACACGTTTGAACGGGACTTCGCCATTGCAGCCGGAGACTAATTTCCCTTCGAAGATTCGAACACACGTTTGAACGGGACTTCGCCATTGCATCCGGAGACTAATTCCCGTTCGAAGATTCGAACACACGTTTGAACGGGAGTTCGCAATTGCAGCCGGAGACTAATTCCCGTTCGAAGATTCGAACACACGTTTGAACGGGACTTCGCCATTGCAGCCGGAGACTAATTCCCGTTCGAAGATTCGAACACACGTTTGAACGGGACTTCGCCATTGCATCCGGAGACTAATTCCCGTTCGAAGATTCGAACACACGTTTGAACGGGACTTCGCCATTGCAGCCGGAGACTAATTCCCGTTCGAAGATTCGAACACACGTTTGAACGGGACTTCGCCATTGCAGCCGGAGACTAATTCCCGTTCGAAGATTCGAACACACGTTTGAACGGGACTTCGCCATTGCAGCCGGAGACCAATTCCCGTTCGAAGATTCGAACACACGTTTGAACGGGACTTCGCCATTGCAGCCGGAGACTAATTCCCGTTCGAAGATTCGAACACACGTTTGAACGGGACTTCACCATTGCAGCCGGAGACTTCGCCATTGCAGCCGGAGACTAATTCCCGTTCGAAGATTCGAACACACGTTTGAACAGGACTTCGCCATTGCAGCCGGAGACTAATTCCCGTTCGAAGATTCGAACACACGTTTGAACGGGACTTCGCCATTGCAGCCGGAGACTAATTCCCGTTCGAAGATTCGAACACACGTTTGAACGGGACTTCGCCATTGCAGCTAGAGACTAATTCCCGTTCGAAGATTCGACCACATGTTTGAACGGGACTTCGCCATTGCAGCCGGAGACTAATTCCTGTTCGAAGATTCGAACACACGTTTGAACGGGACTTCGCCATTGCAGCCGGAGACTAATTCCCGTTCGAAGATTCGAACACACGTTTGAACGGGACTTCGACATTGCAGCCGGAGACTAATTCCCGTTCGAAGATTCGAGCACACGTTTGAACGGGACTTCGCCACTGCAGCCGGAGACTAATTCCCGTTCGAAGATTCGAACACACGTTTGAACGGGACTTCGCCACTGCAGCCGGAGACTAATTCCCGTTCGAAGATTCGAACACACGTTTGAACGGACTTCGCCATTGCAGCCGGAGACTAATTCCCGTTCGAAGATTCAAACACACGTTTGAACGGGACTTCGCCATTGCAGCCGGAGACTAATTCCCGTTCGAAGATTCGAACACACGTTTGAACGGGACTTCGCCATTGCAGCTGGAGACTAATTCCCGTTCGAAGATTCGAACACACGTTTGAACGGGACTTCGCCATTGCAGCTGGAGACTAATTCCCGTTCGAAGATTTGAACACACGTTTGAACGGGACTTCGCCATTGCAGCTGGAGACTAATTCCCGTTCGAAGATTCGAACACACATTTGAACGGGACTTCGCCATTGCAGCTGGAGACTAATTCCCGTTCGAAGATTCGAACACACGTTTGAACGGGACTTCGACATTTCAGCTGGAGACTAATTCCCGTTCGAAGATTCGAACACACGTTTGAACGGGACTTCGCCATTGCAGCCGGAGACTAATTCCCGTTCGAAGATTCGAACACACGTTTGAACGGGACTTCGCCATTGCAGCCGGAGACTAATTCCCGTTCGAAGATTCGAACACACGTTTGAACGGGACTTCGCCACTGCAGCCGGAGACTAATTCCCGTTCGAAGATTCGAACACACGTTTGAACGGGACTTCGCCATTGCAGCTAGAGACTAATTCCCGTTCGAAGATTCGACCACATGTTTGAACGGGACTTCGCCATTGCAGCCGGAGACTAATTCCCGTTCAAAGATTCAAACACATGTTTGAACGGGACTTCGCCACTGCAGCCGGAGACTAATTCCTGTTCGGAGATTCGAACACACGTTTGAACGGGACTTCGCCATTGCAGCCGGAGACTAATTCCCGTTCGAATATTCGAACACACGTTTGAACAGGACTTCGCCATTGCAGCCGGAGACTAATTCCCGTTCGAAGATTCGAACACACGTTTGAACGGGACTTCGCCATTGCAGCCGGAGACTAATTCCTGTTCGAAGATTCGAACACACGTTTGAACGGGACTTCGCCATTGCAGCCGGAGACTAATTCCCGTTTAAAGATTCGACCACACGTTTGAACGGGACTTCGCCATTGCAGCCGGAGACTAATTCCCGTTCGAAGATTCAAACACACGTTTGAACGGGACTTCGCCATTGCAGCCGGAGAATAATTCCCGTTCGAAGATTCGAACAC
Source organism: Pelobates fuscus (assembly GCF_036172605.1). Lineage (NCBI taxonomy): Eukaryota > Metazoa > Chordata > Amphibia > Anura > Pelobatidae > Pelobates > Pelobates fuscus. The sequence goes on from NC_086322.1 coordinate 239,695,233, forward strand.
ACGTTTGAACGGGACTTCGCCATTGCATCCGGAGACTAATTCCCGTTCGAAGATTCGAACACACGTTTGAACGAGACTTCGCCATTGCATCCGGAGACTAATTCCCGTTCGAAGATTCGAACACACGTTTGAACGGGACTTCGCCATTGCAGCCGGAGACTAATTCCCGTTCGAAGATTCGAACACACGTTTGAACGGGACTTCGCCATTGCAGCCGGAGACTAATTCCTGTTCGAAGATTCGAACACACGTTTGAACGGGACTTCGCCATTGCAGCCGGAGACTAATTCCCGTTTGAAGATTCGACCACACGTTTGAACGGGACTTCGCCATTGCAGCCGGAGAATAATTCCCGTTCGAAGATTCGAACACACGTTTGAACGGGACTTCGCCATTGCAGCCGGAGACTAATTCCCGTTCGAAGATTCGAACACACGTTTGAACGGGACTTCGCCATTGCAGCCGGAGACTAATTCCCGTTCGAAGATTCGAACACACGTTTGAACGGGACTTCGCCATTGCAGCCGGAGACTAATTCCCGTTCGAAGATTCGAACACACGTTTGAACGGGACTTCGCCATTGCATCCGGAGACTAATTCCCGTTCGAAGATTCGAACACACGTTTGAACGAGACTTCGCCATTGCATCCGGAGACTAATTCCCGTTCGAAGATTCGAACACACGTTTGAACGGGACTTCGCCATTGCAGCCGGAGACTAATTCCCGTTCGAAGATTCGAACACACGTTTGAACGGGACTTCGCCATTGCAGCCGGAGACTAATTCCCGTTCGAAGATTCGAACACACGTTTGAACGGGACTTCGCCATTGCAGCCGGAGACTAATTTCCCTTCGAAGATTCGAACACACGTTTGAACGGGACTTCGCCATTGCATCCGGAGACTAATTCCCGTTCGAAGATTCGAACACACGTTTGAACGGGAGTTCGCAATTGCAGCCGGAGACTAATTCCCGTTCGAAGATTCGAACACACGTTTGAACGGGACTTCGCCATTGCAGCCGGAGACTAATTCCCGTTCGAAGATTCGAACACACGTTTGAACGGGACTTCGCCATTGCATCCGGAGACTAATTCCCGTTCGAAGATTCGAACACACGTTTGAACGGGACTTCGCCATTGCAGCCGGAGACTAATTCCCGTTCGAAGATTCGAACACACGTTTGAACGGGACTTCGCCATTGCAGCCGGAGACTAATTCCCGTTCGAAGATTCGAACACACGTTTGAACGGGACTTCGCCATTGCAGCCGGAGACCAATTCCCGTTCGAAGATTCGAACACACGTTTGAACGGGACTTCGCCATTGCAGCCGGAGACTAATTCCCGTTCGAAGATTCGAACACACGTTTGAACGGGACTTCACCATTGCAGCCGGAGACTTCGCCATTGCAGCCGGAGACTAATTCCCGTTCGAAGATTCGAACACACGTTTGAACAGGACTTCGCCATTGCAGCCGGAGACTAATTCCCGTTCGAAGATTCGAACACACGTTTGAACGGGACTTCGCCATTGCAGCCGGAGACTAATTCCCGTTCGAAGATTCGAACACACGTTTGAACGGGACTTCGCCATTGCAGCTAGAGACTAATTCCCGTTCGAAGATTCGACCACATGTTTGAACGGGACTTCGCCATTGCAGCCGGAGACTAATTCCCATTCGAAGATTCGAACACACGTTTGAACGGGACTTCGCCATTGCAGCCAGAGACTAATTCCCGTTCGAAGATTCGAACACACGTTTGAACGGGACTTCGCCATTGCAGCCGGAGACTAATTCCCGTTCGAAGATTCGAACACACGTTTTAAAGGAACTTCGCCATTGCAGCCGGAGACTAATTCCTGTTCGAAGATTCGAACACACGTTTGAACGGGACTTCGCCATTGCAGCCGGAGACTAATTCCCGTTCGAAGATTCGAACACACGTTTGAACGGGACTTCGACATTTCAGCCGGAGACTAATTCCCGTTCGAAGATTCGAGCACACGTTTGAACGGGACTTCGCCACTGCAGCCGGAGACTAATTCCCGTTCGAAGATTCGAACACACGTTTGAACGGGACTTCGCCACTGCAGCCGGAGACTAATTCCCGTTCGAAGATTCGAACACACGTTTGAACGGACTTCGCCATTGCAGCCGGAGACTAATTCCCGTTCGAAGATTCGAACACACGTTTGAACGGGACTTCGCCATTGCAGCCGGAGACTAATTCCCGTTCGAAGATTCGAACACACGTTTGAACGGGACTTCGCCATTGCAGCTGGAGACTAATTCCCGTTCGAAGATTCGAACACACGTTTGAACGGGACTTCGCCATTGCAGCTGGAGACTAATTCCCGTTCGAAGATTCGAACACACGTTTGAACGGGACTTCGCCATTGCAGCTGGAGACTAATTCCCGTTCGAAGATTCGAACACACATTTGAACGGGACTTCGCCATTGCAGCTGGAGACTAATTCCCGTTCGAAGATTCGAACACACGTTTGAACGGGACTTCGCCATTGCAGCCGGAGACTAATTCCTGTTCGAAGATTCGAACACACGTTTGAACGGGACTTCGCCATTGCAGCCGGAGACTAATTCCCGTTTGAAGATTCGACCACACGTTTGAACGGGACTTCGCCATTGCAGCCGGAGAATAATTCCCGTTCGAAGATTCGAACACACGTTTGAACGGGACTTCGCCATTGCAGCCGGAGAATAATTCCCGTTCGAAGATTCGAACACACGTTTGAACGGGACTTCGCCATTGCATCCGGAGACTAATTCCCGTTCGAAGATTCGAACACACGTTTGAACGAGACTTCGCCATTGCATCCGGAGACTAATTCCCGTTCGAAGATTCGAACACACGTTTGAACGGGACTTCGCCATTGCAGCCGGAGACTAATTCCCGTTCGAAGATTCGAACACACGTTTGAACGGGACTTCGCCATTGCAGCTGGAGACTAATTCCCGTTCGAAGATTCGAACACACGTTTGAACGGGACTTCGCCATTGCAGCTGGAGACTAATTCCCGTTCGAAGATTCGAACACACATTTGAACGGGACTTCGCCATTGCAGCTGGAGACTAATTCCCGTTCGAAGATTCGAACACACGTTTGAACGGGACTTCGACATTTCAGCTGGAGACTAATTCCCGTTCGAAGATTCGAACACACGTTTGAACGGGACTTCGCCATTGCAGCCGGAGACTAATTCCCGTTCGAAGATTCGAACACACGTTTGAACGGGACTTCGCCATTGCAGCCGGAGACTAATTCCCGTTCGAAGATTCGAACACACGTTTGAACGGGACTTCGCCACTGCAGCCGGAGACTAATTCCCGTTCGAAGATTCGAACACACGTTTGAACGGGACTTCGCCATTGCAGCTAGAGACTAATTCCCGTTCGAAGATTCGACCACATGTTTGAACGGGACTTCGCCATTGCAGCCGGAGACTAATTCCCGTTCAAAGATTCAAACACATGTTTGAACGGGACTTCGCCACTGCAGCCGGAGACTAATTCCTGTTCGGAGATTCGAACACACGTTTGAACGGGACTTCGCCATTGCAGCCGGAGACTAATTCCCGTTCGAATATTCGAACACACGTTTGAACAGGACTTCGCCATTGCAGCCGGAGACTAATTCCCGTTCGAAGATTCGAACACACGTTTGAACGGGACTTCGCCATTGCAGCCGGAGACTAATTCCTGTTCGAAGATTCGAACACACGTTTGAACGGGACTTCGCCATTGCAGCCGGAGACTAATTCCCGTTTAAAGATTCGACCACACGTTTGAACGGGACTTCGCCATTGCAGCCGGAGAATAATTCCCGTTCGAAGATTCAAACACACGTTTGAACGGGACTTCGCCATTGCAGCCGGAGAATAATTCCCGTTCGAAGATTCGAACACACGTTTGAACGGGACTTCGCCATTGCATCCGGAGACTAATTCCCGTTCGAAGATTCGAACACACGTTTGAACGAGACTTCGCCATTGCATCCGGAGACTAATTCCCGTTCGAAGATTCGAACACACGTTTGAACGGGACTTCGCCATTGCAGCCGGAGACTAATTCCCGTTCGAAGATTCGAACACACGTTTGAACGGGACTTCGCCATTGCAGCCGGAGACTAATTCCTGTTCGAAGATTCGAACACACGTTTGAACGGGACTTCGCCATTGCAGCCGGAGACTAATTCCCGTTTGAAGATTCGACCACACGTTTGAACGGGACTTCGCCATTGCAGCCGGAGAATAATTCCCGTTCGAAGATTCGAACACACGTTTGAACGGGACTTCGCCATTGCAGCCGGAGACTAATTCCCGTTCGAAGATTCGAACACACGTTTGAACGGGACTTCGCCATTGCAGCCGGAGACTAATTCCCGTTCGAAGATTCGAACACACGTTTGAACGGGACTTCGCCATTGCAGCCGGAGACTAATTCCCGTTCGAAGATTCGAACACACGTTTGAACGGGACTTCGCCATTGCATCCGGAGACTAATTCCCGTTCGAAGATTCGAACACACGTTTGAACGAGACTTCGCCATTGCATCCGGAGACTAATTCCCGTTCGAAGATTCGAACACACGTTTGAACGGGACTTCGCCATTGCAGCCGGAGACTAATTCCCGTTCGAAGATTCGAACACACGTTTGAACGGGACTTCGCCATTGCAGCCGGAGACTAATTCCCGTTCGAAGATTCGAACACACGTTTGAACGGGACTTCGCCATTGCAGCCGGAGACTAATTTCCCTTCGAAGATTCGAACACACGTTTGAACGGGACTTCGCCATTGCATCCGGAGACTAATTCCCGTTCGAAGATTCGAACACACGTTTGAACGGGAGTTCGCAATTGCAGCCGGAGACTAATTCCCGTTCGAAGATTCGAACACACGTTTGAACGGGACTTCGCCATTGCAGCCGGAGACTAATTCCCGTTCGAAGATTCGAACACACGTTTGAACGGGACTTCGCCATTGCATCCGGAGACTAATTCCCGTTCGAAGATTCGAACACACGTTTGAACGGGACTTCGCCATTGCAGCCGGAGACTAATTCCCGTTCGAAGATTCGAACACACGTTTGAACGGGACTTCGCCATTGCAGCCGGAGACTAATTCCCGTTCGAAGATTCGAACACACGTTTGAACGGGACTTCGCCATTGCAGCCGGAGACCAATTCCCGTTCGAAGATTCGAACACACGTTTGAACGGGACTTCGCCATTGCAGCCGGAGACTAATTCCCGTTCGAAGATTCGAACACACGTTTGAACGGGACTTCACCATTGCAGCCGGAGACTTCGCCATTGCAGCCGGAGACTAATTCCCGTTCGAAGATTCGAACACACGTTTGAACAGGACTTCGCCATTGCAGCCGGAGACTAATTCCCGTTCGAAGATTCGAACACACGTTTGAACGGGACTTCGCCATTGCAGCCGGAGACTAATTCCCGTTCGAAGATTCGAACACACGTTTGAACGGGACTTCGCCATTGCAGCTAGAGACTAATTCCCGTTCGAAGATTCGACCACATGTTTGAACGGGACTTCGCCATTGCAGCCGGAGACTAATTCCCATTCGAAGATTCGAACACACGTTTGAACGGGACTTCGCCATTGCAGCCAGAGACTAATTCCCGTTCGAAGATTCGAACACACGTTTGAACGGGACTTCGCCATTGCAGCCGGAGACTAATTCCCGTTCGAAGATTCGAACACACGTTTTAAAGGAACTTCGCCATTGCAGCCGGAGACTAATTCCTGTTCGAAGATTCGAACACACGTTTGAACGGGACTTCGCCATTGCAGCCGGAGACTAATTCCCGTTCGAAGATTCGAACACACGTTTGAACGGGACTTCGCCATTGCAGCCGGAGACTAATTCCTGTTCGAAGATTCGAACACACGTTTGAACGGGACTTCGCCATTGCAGCCGGAGACTAATTCCCGTTTAAAGATTCGACCACACGTTTGAACGGGACTTCGCCATTGCAGCCGGAGAATAATTCCCGTTCGAAGATTCAAACACACGTTTGAACGGGACTTCGCCATTGCAGCCGGAGAATAATTCCCGTTCGAAGATTCGAACACACGTTTGAACGGGACTTCGCCATTGCATCCGGAGACTAATTCCCGTTCGAAGATTCGAACACACGTTTGAACGAGACTTCGCCATTGCATCCGGAGACTAATTCCCGTTCGAAGATTCGAACACACGTTTGAACGGGACTTCGCCATTGCAGCCGGAGACTAATTCCCGTTCGAAGATTCGAACACACGTTTGAACGGGACTTCGCCATTGCAGCCGGAGACTAATTCCTGTTCGAAGATTCGAACACACGTTTGAACGGGACTTCGCCATTGCAGCCGGAGACTAATTCCCGTTTGAAGATTCGACCACACGTTTGAACGGGACTTCGCCATTGCAGCCGGAGAATAATTCCCGTTCGAAGATTCGAACACACGTTTGAACGGGACTTCGCCATTGCAGCCGGAGACTAATTCCCGTTCGAAGATTCGAACACACGTTTGAACGGGACTTCGCCATTGCAGCCGGAGACTAATTCCCGTTCGAAGATTCGAACACACGTTTGAACGGGACTTCGCCATTGCAGCCGGAGACTAATTCCCGTTCGAAGATTCGAACACACGTTTGAACGGGACTTCGCCATTGCATCCGGAGACTAATTCCCGTTCGAAGATTCGAACACACGTTTGAACGAGACTTCGCCATTGCATCCGGAGACTAATTCCCGTTCGAAGATTCGAACACACGTTTGAACGGGACTTCGCCATTGCAGCCGGAGACTAATTCCCGTTCGAAGATTCGAACACACGTTTGAACGGGACTTCGCCATTGCAGCCGGAGACTAATTCCCGTTCGAAGATTCGAACACACGTTTGAACGGGACTTCGCCATTGCAGCCGGAGACTAATTTCCCTTCGAAGATTCGAACACACGTTTGAACGGGACTTCGCCATTGCATCCGGAGACTAATTCCCGTTCGAAGATTCGAACACACGTTTGAACGGGAGTTCGCAATTGCAGCCGGAGACTAATTCCCGTTCGAAGATTCGAACACACGTTTGAACGGGACTTCGCCATTGCAGCCGGAGACTAATTCCCGTTCGAAGATTCGAACACACGTTTGAACGGGACTTCGCCATTGCATCCGGAGACTAATTCCCGTTCGAAGATTCGAACACACGTTTGAACGGGACTTCGCCATTGCAGCCGGAGACTAATTCCCGTTCGAAGATTCGAACACACGTTTGAACGGGACTTCGCCATTGCAGCCGGAGACTAATTCCCGTTCGAAGATTCGAACACACGTTTGAACGGGACTTCGCCATTGCAGCCGGAGACCAATTCCCGTTCGAAGATTCGAACACACGTTTGAACGGGACTTCGCCATTGCAGCCGGAGACTAATTCCCGTTCGAAGATTCGAACACACGTTTGAACGGGACTTCACCATTGCAGCCGGAGACTTCGCCATTGCAGCCGGAGACTAATTCCCGTTCGAAGATTCGAACACACGTTTGAACAGGACTTCGCCATTGCAGCCGGAGACTAATTCCCGTTCGAAGATTCGAACACACGTTTGAACGGGACTTCGCCATTGCAGCCGGAGACTAATTCCCGTTCGAAGATTCGAACACACGTTTGAACGGGACTTCGCCATTGCAGCTAGAGACTAATTCCCGTTCGAAGATTCGACCACATGTTTGAACGGGACTTCGCCATTGCAGCCGGAGACTAATTCCCATTCGAAGATTCGAACACACGTTTGAACGGGACTTCGCCATTGCAGCCAGAGACTAATTCCCGTTCGAAGATTCGAACACACGTTTGAACGGGACTTCGCCATTGCAGCCGGAGACTAATTCCCGTTCGAAGATTCGAACACACGTTTTAAAGGAACTTCGCCATTGCAGCCGGAGACTAATTCCTGTTCGAAGATTCGAACACACGTTTGAACGGGACTTCGCCATTGCAGCCGGAGACTAATTCCCGTTCGAAGATTCGAACACACGTTTGAACGGGACTTCGACATTTCAGCCGGAGACTAATTCCCGTTCGAAGATTCGAGCACACGTTTGAACGGGACTTCGCCACTGCAGCCGGAGACTAATTCCCGTTCGAAGATTCGAACACACGTTTGAACGGGACTTCGCCACTGCAGCCGGAGACTAATTCCCGTTCGAAGATTCGAACACACGTTTGAACGGACTTCGCCATTGCAGCCGGAGACTAATTCCCGTTCGAAGATTCGAACACACGTTTGAACGGGACTTCGCCATTGCAGCCGGAGACTAATTCCCGTTCGAAGATTCGAACACACGTTTGAACGGGACTTCGCCATTGCAGCTGGAGACTAATTCCCGTTCGAAGATTCGAACACACGTTTGAACGGGACTTCGCCATTGCAGCTGGAGACTAATTCCCGTTCGAAGATTCGAACACACGTTTGAACGGGACTTCGCCATTGCAGCTGGAGACTAATTCCCGTTCGAAGATTCGAACACACATTTGAACGGGACTTCGCCATTGCAGCTGGAGACTAATTCCCGTTCGAAGATTCGAACACACGTTTGAACGGGACTTCGCCATTGCAGCCGGAGACTAATTCCTGTTCGAAGATTCGAACACACGTTTGAACGGGACTTCGCCATTGCAGCCGGAGACTAATTCCCGTTTGAAGATTCGACCACACGTTTGAACGGGACTTCGCCATTGCAGCCGGAGAATAATTCCCGTTCGAAGATTCGAACACACGTTTGAACGGGACTTCGCCATTGCAGCCGGAGAATAATTCCCGTTCGAAGATTCGAACACACGTTTGAACGGGACTTCGCCATTGCATCCGGAGACTAATTCCCGTTCGAAGATTCGAACACACGTTTGAACGAGACTTCGCCATTGCATCCGGAGACTAATTCCCGTTCGAAGATTCGAACACACGTTTGAACGGGACTTCGCCATTGCAGCCGGAGACTAATTCCCGTTCGAAGATTCGAACACACGTTTGAACGGGACTTCGCCATTGCAGCCGGAGACTAATTCCCGTTCGAAGATTCGAACACACGTTTGAACGGGACTTCGCCATTGCATCCGGAGACTAATTCCCGTTCGAAGATTCGAACACACGTTTGAACGAGACTTCGCCATTGCATCCGGAGACTAATTCCCGTTCGAAGATTCGAACACACGTTTGAACGGGACTTCGCCATTGCAGCCGGAGACTAATTCCCGTTCGAAGATTCGAACACACGTTTGAACGGGACTTCGCCATTGCAGCCGGAGACTAATTCCCGTTCGAAGATTCGAACACACCTTTGAACGGGACTTCGCCATTGCAGCCGGAGACTAATTCCCGTTCGAAGATTCGAACACACGTTTGAACGGGACTACGCCATTGCATCCGGAGACTAATTCCCGTTCGAAGATTCGAACACACGTTTGAACGGGACTTCGCCATTGCATCCGGAGACTAATTCCCGTTCGAAGATTCGAACACACGTTTGAACGGGAGTTCGCAATTGCAGCCGGAGACTAATTCCCGTTCGAAGATTCGAACACACGTTTGAACGGACTTCGCCATTGCAGCCGGAGACTAATTCCCGTTCGAAGATTCGAACACACTTTTGAACGGGACTTCGCCATTGCAGCCGGAGACTAATTCCCGTTCGAAGATTCGAACACACGTTTGAACGGACTTCGCCATTGCAGCCGGAGACTAATTCCCGTTCGAAGATTCGAACACACGTTTGAACGGGACTTCGCCATTGCAGCCGGAGACTAATTCCCGTTCGAAGATTCGAACACACGTTTGAACGGGACTTCGCCATTGCAGCTGGAGACTAATTCCCGTTCGAAGATTCGAACACACGTTTGAACGGGACTTCGCCATTGCAGCTGGAGACTAATTCCCGTTCGAAGATTCGAACACACGTTTGAACGGGACTTCGCCATTGCAGCTGGAGACTAATTCCCGTTCGAAGATTCGAACACACATTTGAACGGGACTTCGCCATTGCAGCTGGAGACTAATTCCCGTTCGAAGATTCGAACACACGTTTGAACGGGACTTCGACATTTCAGCTGGAGACTAATTCCCGTTCGAAGATTCGAACACACGTTTGAACGGGACTTCGCCATTGCAGCCGGAGACTAATTCCCGTTCGAAGATTCGAACACACGTTTGAACGGGACTTCGCCATTGCAGCCGGAGACTAATTCCCGTTCGAAGATTCGAACACACGTTTGAACGGGACTTCGCCACTGCAGCCGGAGACTAATTCCCGTTCGAAGATTCGAACACACGTTTGAACGGGACTTCGCCATTGCAGCTAGAGACTAATTCCCGTTCGAAGATTCGACCACATGTTTGAACGGGACTTCGCCATTGCAGCCGGAGACTAATTCCCGTTCAAAGATTCAAACACATGTTTGAACGGGACTTCGCCACTGCAGCCGGAGACTAATTCCTGTTCGGAGATTCGAACACACGTTTGAACGGGACTTCGCCATTGCAGCCGGAGAGTAATTCCCGTTCGAATATTCGAACACACGTTTGAACAGGACTTCGCCATTGCAGCCGGAGACTAATTCCCGTTCGAAGATTCGAACACACGTTTGAATGGGACTTCGCCATTGCAGCCGGAGACTAATTCCTGTTCGAAGATTCGAACACACGTTTGAACGGGACTTCGCCATTGCAGCCGGAGACTAATTCCCGTTTGAAGATTCGACCACACGTTTGAACGGGACTTCGCCATTGCAGCCGGAGAATAATTCCCGTTCGAAGATTCGAACACACGTTTGAACGGGACTTCGCCATTGCAGCCGGAGAATAATTCCCGTTCGAAGATTCGAACACACGTTTGAACGGGACTTCGCCATTGCATCCGGAGACTAATTCCCGTTCGAAGATTCGAACACACGTTTGAACGAGACTTCGCCATTGCATCCGGAGACTAATTCCCGTTCGAAGATTCGAACACACGTTTGAACGGGACTTCGCCATTGCAGCCGGAGACTAATTCCCGTTCGAAGATTCGAACACACGTTTGAACGGGACTTCGCCATTGCAGCCGGAGACTAATTCCCGTTCGAAGATTCGAACACACGTTTGAACGGGACTTCGCCATTGCAGCCGGAGACTAATTCCCGTTCGAAGATTCGAACACACGTTTGAACGGGACTTCGCCATTGCATCCGGAGACTAATTCCCGTTCGAAGATTCGAACACACGTTTGAACGAGACTTCGCCATTGCATCCGGAGACTAATTCCCGTTCGAAGATTCGAACACACGTTTGAACGGGACTTCGCCATTGCAGCCGGAGACTAATTCCCGTTCGAAGATTCGAACACACGTTTGAACGGGACTTCGCCAATTGCAGCCGGAGACTAATTCCCGTTCGAAGATTCGAACACACGTTTGAACGGGACTTCGCCATTGCAGCCGGAGACTAATTCCCGTTCGAAGATTCGAACACACGTTTGAACGGGACTACGCCATTGCATCCGGAGACTAATTCCCGTTCGAAGATTCGAACACACGTTTGAACGGGACTTCGCCATTGCATCCGGAGACTAATTCCCGTTCGAAGATTCGAACACACGTTTGAACGGGAGTTCGCAATTGCAGCCGGAGACTAATTCCCGTTCGAAGATTCGAACACACGTTTGAACGGGACTTCGCCATTGCAGCCGGAGACTAATTCCCGTTCGGAGATTCGAACACACATTTGAACGGGACTTCGCCATTGCAGCTGGAGACTAATTCCCGTTCGAAGATTCGAACACACGTTTGAACGGGACTTCGACATTTCAGCTGGAGACTAATTCCCGTTCGAAGATTCGAACACACGTTTGAACGGGACTTCGCCATTGCAGCCGGAGACTAATTCCCGTTCGAAGATTCGAACACACGTTTGAACGGGACTTCGCCATTGCAGCCGGAGACTAATTCCCGTTCGAAGATTCGAACACACCTTTGAACGGGACTTCGCCATTGCAGCCGGAGACTAATTCCCGTTCGAAGATTCGAACACACGTTTGAACGGGACTACGCCATTGCATCCGGAGACTAATTCCCGTTCGAAGATTCGAACACACGTTTGAACGGGACTTCGCCATTGCATCCGGAGACTAATTCCCGTTCGAAGATTCGAACACACGTTTGAACGGGAGTTCGCAATTGCAGCCGGAGACTAATTCCCGTTCGAAGATTCGAACACACGTTTGAACGGGAGTTCGCAATTGCAGCCGGAGACTAATTCCCGTTCGAAGATTCGAACACACGTTTGAACGGGACTTCGCCATTGCAGCCGGAGACTAATTCCCGTTCGAAGATTCGAACACACGTTTGAACGGGACTTCGCCATTGCAGCCGGAGACTAATTCCCGTTCGAAGATTCGAACACACGTTTGAACGGGACTTCGCCACTGCAGCCGGAGACTAATTCCCGTTCGAAGATTCGAACACACGTTTGAACGGGACTTCGCCATTGCAGCTAGAGACTAATTCCCGTTCGAAGATTCGACCACATGTTTGAACGGGACTTCGCCATTGCAGCCGGAGACTAATTCCCGTTCAAAGATTCAAACACATGTTTGAACGGGACTTCGCCACTGCAGCCGGAGACTAATTCCTGTTCGGAGATTCGAACACACGTTTGAACGGGACTTCGCCATTGCAGCCGGAGAGTAATTCCCGTTCGAATATTCGAACACACGTTTGAACAGGACTTCGCCATTGCAGCCGGAGACTAATTCCCGTTCGAAGATTCGAACACACGTTTGAATGGGACTTCGCCATTGCAGCCGGAGACTAATTCCTGTTCGAAGATTCGAACACACGTTTGAACGGGACTTCGCCATTGCAGCCGGAGACTAATTCCCGTTTGAAGATTCGACCACACGTTTGAACGGGACTTCGCCATTGCAGCCGGAGAATAATTCCCGTTCGAAGATTCGAACACACGTTTGAACGGGACTTCGCCATTGCATCCGGAGACTAATTCCCGTTCGAAGATTCGAACACACGTTTGAACGAGACTTCGCCATTGCATCCGGAGACTAATTCCCGTTCGAAGATTCGAACACACGTTTGAACGGGACTTCGCCATTGCAGCCGGAGACTAATTCCCGTTCGAAGATTCGAACACACGTTTGAACGGGACTTCGCCATTGCAGCCGGAGACTAATTCCCGTTCGAAGATTCGAACACACGTTTGAACGGGACTTCGCCATTGCAGCCGGAGACTAATTCCCGTTCGAAGATTCGAACACACGTTTGAACGGGACTTCGCCATTGCATCCGGAGACTAATTCCCGTTCGAAGATTCGAACACACGTTTGAACGAGACTTCGCCATTGCATCCGGAGACTAATTCCCGTTCGAAGATTCGAACACACGTTTGAACGGGACTTCGCCATTGCAGCCGGAGACTAATTCCCGTTCGAAGATTCGAACACACGTTTGAACGGGACTTCGCCATTGCAGCCGGAGACTAATTCCCGTTCGAAGATTCGAACACACGTTTGAACGGGACTTCGCCATTGCAGCCGGAGACTAATTCCCGTTCGAAGATTCGAACACACGTTTGAACGGGACTACGCCATTGCATCCGGAGACTAATTCCCGTTCGAAGATTCGAACACACGTTTGAACGGGACTTCGCCATTGCATCCGGAGACTAATTCCCGTTCGAAGATTCGAACACACGTTTGAACGGGAGTTCGCAATTGCAGCCGGAGACTAATTCCCGTTCGAAGATTCGAACACACGTTTGAACGGGACTTCGCCATTGCAGCCGGAGACTAATTCCCGTTCGAAGATTCGAGCACACGTTTGAACGGGACTTCGCCACTGCAGCCGGAGACTAATTCCCGTTCGAAGATTCGAACACACGTTCGAACGGGACTTCGCCACTGCAGCCGGAGACTAATTCCCGTTCGAAGATTCGAACACACGTTTGAACGGACTTCGCCATTGAAGCCGGAGACTAATTCCCGTTCGAAGATTCGAACACACGTTTGAACGGGACTTCGCCATTGCAGCCGGAGACTAATTCCCGTTCGAAGATTCGAACACACGTTTGAACGGGACTTCGCCATTGCAGCCGGAGACTAATTCCCGTTCGGAGATTCGAACACACATTTGAACGGGACTTCGCCATTGCAGCTGGAGACTAATTCCCGTTCGAAGATTCGAACACACGTTTGAACGGGACTTCGACATTTCAGCTGGAGACTAATTCCCGTTCGAAGATTCGAACACACGTTTGAACGGGACTTCGCCATTGCAGCCGGAGACTAATTCCCGTTCGAAGATTCGAACACACGTTTGAACGGGACTTCGCCATTGCAGCCGGAGACTAATTCCCGTTCGAAGATTCGAACACACGTTTGAACGGGACTTCGCCACTGCAGCCGGAGACTAATTCCCGTTCGAAGATTCGAACACACGTTTGAACGGGACTTCGCCATTGCAGCTAGAGACTAATTCCCGTTCGAAGATTCGACCACATGTTTGAACGGGACTTCGCCATTGCAGCCGGAGACTAATTCCCGTTCAAAGATTCAAACACATGTTTGAACGGGACTTCGCCACTGCAGCCGGAGACTAATTCCTGTTCGGAGATTCGAACACACGTTTGAACGGGACTTCGCCATTGCAGCCGGAGAGTAATTCCCGTTCGAATATTCGAACACACGTTTGAACAGGACTTCGCCATTGCAGCCGGAGACTAATTCCCGTTCGAAGATTCGAACACACGTTTGAATGGGACTTCGCCATTGCAGCCGGAGACTAATTCCTGTTCGAAGATTCGAACACACGTTTGAACGGGACTTCGCCATTGCAGCCGGAGACTAATTCCCGTTTGAAGATTCGACCACACGTTTGAACGGGACTTCGCCATTGCAGCCGGAGAATAATTCCCGTTCGAAGATTCGAACACACGTTTGAACGGGACTTCGCCATTGCAGCCGGAGAATAATTCCCGTTCGAAGATTCGAACACACGTTTGAACGGGACTTCGCCATTGCATCCGGAGACTAATTCCCGTTCGAAGATTCGAACACACGTTTGAACGAGACTTCGCCATTGCATCCGGAGACTAATTCCCGTTCGAAGATTCGAACACACGTTTGAACGGGACTTCGCCATTGCAGCCGGAGACTAATTCCCGTTCGAAGATTCGAACACACGTTTGAACGGGACTTCGCCATTGCAGCCGGAGACTAATTCCCGTTCGAAGATTCGAACACACGTTTGAACGGGACTTCGCCATTGCAGCCGGAGACTAATTCCCGTTCGAAGATTCGAACACACGTTTGAACGGGACTTCGCCATTGCATCCGGAGACTAATTCCCGTTCGAAGATTCGAACACACGTTTGAACGAGACTTCGCCATTGCATCCGGAGACTAATTCCCGTTCGAAGATTCGAACACACGTTTGAACGGGACTTCGCCATTGCAGCCGGAGACTAATTCCCGTTCGAAGATTCGAACACACGTTTGAACGGGACTTTGCCATTGCAGCCGGAGACTAATTCCCGTTCGAAGATTCGAACACACGTTTGAACGGGACTTCGCCATTGCAGCCGGAGACTAATTCCCGTTCGAAGATTCGAACACACGTTTGAACGGGACTACGCCATTGCATCCGGAGACTAATTCCCGTTCGAAGATTCGAACACACGTTTGAACGGGACTTCGCCATTGCATCCGGAGACTAATTCCCGTTCGAAGATTCGAACACACGTTTGAACGGGAGTTCGCAATTGCAGCCGGAGACTAATTCCCGTTCGAAGATTCGAACACACGTTTGAACGGGACTTCGCCATTGCAGCCGGAGACTAATTCCCGTTCGAAGATTCGAGCACACGTTTGAACGGGACTTCGCCACTGCAGCCGGAGACTAATTCCCGTTCGAAGATTCGAACACACGTTCGAACGGGACTTCGCCACTGCAGCCGGAGACTAATTCCCGTTCGAAGATTCGAACACACGTTTGAACGGACTTCGCCATTGCAGCCGGAGACTAATTCCCGTTCGAAGATTCGAACACACGTTTGAACGGGACTTCGCCATTGCAGCCGGAGACTAATTCCCGTTCGAAGATTCGAACACACGTTTGAACGGGACTTCGCCATTGCAGCCGGAGACTAATTCCTGTTCGAAGATTCAAACACACGTTTGAACGGGACTTCGCCATTGCAGCCGGAGACTAATTCCCGTTTGAAGATTCGACCACACGTTTGAACGGGACTTCGCCATTGCAGCCGGAGAATAATTCCCGTTCGAAGATTCGAACACACGTTTGAACGGGACTTCGCCATTGCAGCCGGAGACTAATTCCCGTTCGAAGATTCGAACACACGTTTGAACGGGACTTCGCCATTGCAGCCGGAGACTAATTCCCGTTCGAAGATTCGAACACACGTTTGAACGGGACTTCGCCATTGCAGCCGGAGACTAATTCCCGTTCGAAGATTCGAACACACGTTTGAACGGGACTTCGCCATTGCATCCGGAGACTAATTCCCGTTCGAAGATTCGAACACACGTTTGAACGAGACTTCGCCATTGCATCCGGAGACTAATTCCCGTTCGAAGATTCGAACACACGTTTGAACGGGACTTCGCAATTGCAGCCGGAGACTAATTCCCGTTCGAAGATTCGAACACACGTTTGAACGGGACTTCGCCATTGCAGCCGGAGACTAATTCCCGTTCGAAGATTCGAACACACGTTTGAACGGGACTTCGCCATTGCAGCCGGAGACTAATTCCCGTTCGAAGATTCGAACACACGTTTGAACGGGACTACGCCATTGCATCCGGAGACTAATTCCCGTTCGAAGATTCGAACACACGTTTGAACGGGACTTCGCCATTGCATCCGGAGACTAATTCCCGTTTGAAGATTCGACCACACGTTTGAACGGGACTTCGCCATTGCAGCCGGAGACTAATTCCCGTTCGAAGATTCGAACACACGTTTGAACGGGACTTCGCCATTGCAGCCGGAGACTAATTCCCGTTCGAAGATTCGAACACACGTTTGAACGGGACTTCGCCATTGCATCCGGAGACTAATTCCCGTTCGAAGATTCGAACACACGTTTGAACGAGACTTCGCCATTGCATCCGGAGACTAATTCCCGTTCGAAGATTCGAACACACGTTTGAACGGGACTTCGCCATTGCAGCCGGAGACTAATTCCCGTTCGAAGATTCGAACACACGTTTGAACGGGACTTCGCCATTGCAGCCGGAGACTAATTCCCGTTCGAAGATTCGAACACACGTTTGAACGGGACTTCGCCATTGCAGCCGGAGACTAATTTCCCTTCGAAGATTCGAACACACGTTTGAACGGGACTTCGCCATTGCATCCGGAGACTAATTCCCGTTCGAAGATTCGAACACACGTTTGAACGGGAGTTCGCAATTGCAGCCGGAGACTAATTCCCGTTCGAAGATTCGAACACACGTTTGAACGGGACTTCGCCATTGCAGCCGGAGACTAATTCCCGTTCGAAGATTCGAACACACGTTTGAACGGGACTTCGCCATTGCAGCCGGAGACTAATTCCCGTTCGAAGATTCGAACACACGTTTGAACGGGACTACGCCATTGCATCCGGAGACTAATTCCCGTTCGAAGATTCGAACACACGTTTGAACGGGACTTCGCCATTGCATCCGGAGACTAATTCCCGTTCGAAGATTCGAACACACGTTTGAACGGGAGTTCGCAATTGCAGCCGGAGACTAATTCCCGTTCGAAGATTCGAACACACGTTTGAACGGGACTTCGCCATTGCAGTCGGAGACTAATTCCCGTTCGAAGATTCGAGCACACGTTTGAACGGGACTTCGCCACTGCAGCCGGAGACTAATTCCCGTTCGAAGATTCGAACACACGTTCGAACGGGACTTCGCCACTGCAGCCGGAGACTAATTCCCGTTCGAAGATTCGAACACACGTTTGAACGGACTTCGCCATTGCAGCCGGAGACTAATTCCCGTTCGAAGATTCGAACACACGTTTGAACGGGACTTCGCCATTGCAGCCGGAGACTAATTCCCGTTCGAAGATTCGAACACACGTTTGAACGGGACTTCGCCATTGCAGCCGGAGACTAATTCCCGTTCGAAGATTCGAACACACGTTTGAACGGGACTTCGCCATTGCAGCCGGAGACCAATTCCCGTTCGAAGATTCGAACAGACGTTTGAACGGGACTTCGCCATTGCAGCCGGAGACTAATTCCCGTTCGAAGATTCGAACACACGTTTGAACGGGACTTCGCCATTGCAGCCGGAGACTTCGCCATTGCAGCCGGAGACTAATTCCCGTTCGAAGATTCGAACACACGTTTGAACAGGACTTCGCCATTGCAGCCGGAGACTAATTCCCGTTCGAAGATTCGAACACACGTTTGAACGGGACTTCGCCATTGCAGCCGGAGACTAATTCCCGTTCGAAGATTCGAACACACGTTTGAACGGGACTTCGCCATTGCAGCTAGAGACTAATTCCCGTTCGAAGATTCGACCACATGTTTGAACGGGACTTCGCCATTGCAGCCGGAGACTAATTCCCATTCGAAGATTCGAACACACGTTTGAACGGGACTTCGCCATTGCAGCCAGAGACTAATTCCCGTTCGAAGATTCGAACACACGTTTGAACGGGACTTCGCCATTGCAGCCGGAGACTAATTCCCGTTCGAAGATTCGAACACACGTTTGAATGGAACTTCGCCATTGCAGCCGGAGACTAATTCCCGTTCGAAGATTCGAACACACGTTTGAACGGGACTTCGCCATTGCAGCCGGAGACTAATTCCCGTTCGAAGATTCGAGCACACGTTTGAACGGGACTTCGCCACTGCAGCCGGAGACTAATTCCCGTTCGAAGATTCGAACACACGTTTGAACGGACTTCGCCATTGCAGCCGGAGACTAATTCCCGTTCGAAGATTCGAACACACGTTTGAACGGGACTTCGCCATTGCAGCCGGAGACTAATTCCCGTTCGAAGATTCGAACACACGTTTGAACGGGACTTCGCCATTGCAGCCGGAGACTAATTCCCGTTCGAAGATTCGAACACACGTTTGAACGGGACTTCGCCATTGCAGCCGGAGACCAATTCCCGTTCGAAGATTCGAACACACGTTTGAACGGGACTTCGCCATTGCAGCCGGAGACTAATTCCCGTTCGAAGATTCGAACACACGTTTGAACGGGACTTCGCCATTGCAGCCGGAGACTTCGCCATTGCAGCCGGAGACTAATTCCCGTTCGAAGATTCGAACACACGTTTGAACAGGACTTCGCCATTGCAGCCGGAGACTAATTCCCGTTCGAAGATTCGAACACACGTTTGAACGGGACTTCGCCATTGCAGCCGGAGACTAATTCCCGTTCGAAGATTCGAACACACGTTTGAACGGGACTTCGCCATTGCAGCTAGAGACTAATTCCCGTTCGAAGATTCGACCACATGTTTGAACGGGACTTCGCCATTGCAGCCGGAGACTAATTCCCATTCGAAGATTCGAACACACGTTTGAACGGGACTTCGCCATTGCAGCCAGAGACTAATTCCCGTTCGAAGATTCGAACACACGTTTGAACGGGACTTCGCCATTGCAGCCGGAGACTAATTCCCGTTCGAAGATTCGAACACACGTTTGAATGGAACTTCGCCATTGCAGCCGGAGACTAATTCCTGTTCGAAGATTCGAACACACGTTTGAACGGGACTTCGCCATTGCAGCCGGAGACTAATTCCCGTTCGAAGATTCGAACACACGTTTGAACGGGACTTCGACATTGCAGCCGGAGACTAATTCCCGTTCGAAGATTCGAGCACACGTTTGAACGGGACTTCGCCACTGCAGCCGGAGACTAATTCCCGTTCGAAGATTCGAACACACGTTTGAACGGGACTTCGCCACTGCAGCCGGAGACTAATTCCCGTTCCAAGATTCGAACACACGTTTGAACGGACTTCGCCATTGCAGCCGGAGACTAATTCCCGTTCGAAGATTCGAACACACGTTTGAACGGGACTTCGCCATTGCAGCCGGAGACTAATTCCCGTTCGAAGATTCGAACACACGTTTGAACGGGACTTCGCCATTGCAGCTGGAGACTAATTCCCGTTCGAAGATTCGAACACACGTTTGAACGGGACTTCGCCATTGCAGCTGGAGACTAATTCCCGTTCGAAGATTCGAACACACGTTTGAACGGGACTTCGCCATTGCAGCTGGAGACTAATTCCCGTTCGAAGATTCGAACACACGTTTGAACGGGACTTCGCCATTGCAGCTGGAGACTAATTCCCGTTCGAAGATTCGAACACACGTTTGAACGGGACTTCGACATTTCAGCTGGAGACTAATTCCCGTTCGAAGATTCGAACACACGTTTGAACGGGACTTCGCCATTGCAGCCGGAGACTAATTCCCGTTCGAAGATTCGAACACACGTTTGAACGGGACTTCGCCATTGCAGCCGGAGACTAATTCCCGTTCGAAGATTCGAACACACGTTTGAACGGGACTTCGCCACTGCAGCCGGAGACTAATTCCCGTTCGAAGATTCGAACACAGGTTTGAACGGACTTCGCCATTGCAGCCGGAGACTAATTCCCGTTCGAAGATTCGAACACACGTTTGAACGGGACTTCGCCATTGCAGCCGGAGACTAATTCCCGTTCGAAGATTCGAACACACGTTTGAACGGGACTTCGCCATTGCAGCTGGAGACTAATTCCCGTTCGAAGATTCGAACACACGTTTGAACGGGACTTCGCCATTGCAGCTGGAGACTAATTCCCGTTCGAAGATTCGAACACACGTTTGAACGGGACTTCGCCATTGCAGCTGGAGACTAATTCCCGTTCGAAGATTCGAACACACGTTTGAACGGGACTTCGCCATTGCAGCTGGAGACTAATTCCCGTTCGAAGATTCGAACACACGTTTGAACGGGACTTCGACATTGCAGCTGGAGACTAATTCCCGTTCGAAGATTCGAACACACGTTTGAACGGGACTTCGCCATTGCAGCCGGAGACTAATTCCCGTTCGAAGATTCGAACACACGTTTGAACGGGACTTCGCCATTGCAGCCGGAGACTAATTCCCGTTCAAAGATTCGAACACACGTTTGAACGGGACTTCGCCATTGCAGCTAGAGACTAATTCCCGTTCGAAGATTTGAACACACGTTTGAACGGGACTTCGCCATTGCAGCCGGAGACTAATTCCCGTTCGAAGATTCGAACACACGTTTGAACGGGACTTCGCCATTGCAGCCGGAGACGAATTCCCGTTCGAAGATTCGAACACACGTTTGAACGGGACTTCGCCATTGCAGCCGGAGACTAATTCCCGTTCGAAGATTCGAACACACGTTTGAATGGGACTTCGCCATTGCAGCCGGAGACTTATTCCCGTTCGAAGATTCGAACACACGTTTGAACGGGACTTCGCCATTGCAGCTACAGACTAATTCCCGTTCGAAGATTCGAACACACGTTTGAACGGGACTTCGCCACTGCAGCCGGAGACTAATTCCTGTTCGGAGATTCGAACACACGTTTGAACGGGACTTCGCCATTGCAGCCGGAGACTAATTCCCGTTCGAAGATTCGAACACACGTTTGAACGGGACTTCGCCATTGCAGCCGGAGACTAATTCCCGTTCGAAGATTCGAACACACGTTTGAACGGGACTTCGCCATTGCATCCGGAGACTAATTCCCGTTCTAAGATTCGAACACACGTTTGAACGAGACTTCGCCATTGCATCCGGAGACTAATTCCCGTTCGAAGATTCGAACACACGTTTGAATGGGACTTCGCCATTGCAGCCGGAAACTAATTCCCGTTCGAAGATTCGAACACACGTTTGAACGGGACTTCGCCATTGCAGCCGGAGACCAATTCCCGTTCGAAGATTCGAACACACGTTTGAACGGGACTTCGCCATTGCAGCCGGAGACTTCGCCATTGCAGCCGGAGACTAATTCCCGTTCGAAGATTCGAACACACGTTTGAACAGGACTTCGCCATTGCAGCCGGAGACTAATTCCCTTTCGAAGATTCGAACACACGTTTGAACGGGACTTCGCCATTGCAGCCGGAGACTAATTCCCGTTCGAAGATTCGAACACACGTTTGAACGGGACTTCGCCATTGCAGCTAGAGACTAATTCCCGTTCGAAGATTCGACCACATGTTTGAACGGGACTTCGCCATTGCAGCCGGAGACTAATTCCCATTCGAAGATTCGAACACACGTTTGAACGGGACTTCGCCATTGCAGCCAGAGACTAATTCCCGTTCGAAGATTCGAACACACGTTTGAACGGGACTTCGCCATTGCAGCCGGAGACTAATTCCCGTTCGAAGATTCGAACACACGTTTGAATGGGACTTCGCCATTGCAGCCGGAGACTAATTCCTGTTCGAAGATTCGAACACACGTTTGAACGGGACTTCGCCACTGCAGCCGGAGACTAATTCCCGTTCGAAGATTCGAACACACGTTTGAACGGGACTTCGCCACTGCAGCCGGAGACTAATTCCCGTTCGAAGATTCGAACACACGTTTGAACGGACTTCGCCATTGCAGCCGGAGACTAATTCCCGTTCGAAGATTCGAACACACGTTTGAACGGGACTTCGCCATTGCAGCCGGAGACTAATTCCCGTTCGAAGATTCGAACACACGTTTGAACGGGACTTCGCCATTGCAGCTGGAGACTAATTCCCGTTCGAAGATTCGAACACACGTTTGAACGGGACTTCGCCATTGCAGCTGGAGACTAATTCCCGTTCGAAGATTCGAACACACGTTTGAACGGGACTTCGCCATTGCAGCTGGAGACTAATTCCCGTTCGAAGATTCGAACACACGTTTGAACGGGACTTCGCCATTGCAGCTGGAGACTAATTCCCGTTCGAAGATTCGAACACACGTTTGAACGGGACTTCGACATTGCAGCTGGAGACTAATTCCCGTTCGAAGATTCGGACACACGTTTGAACGGGACTTCGCCATTGCAGCCGGAGACTAATTCCCGTTCGAAGATTCGAACACACGTTTGAACGGGACTTCGCCATTGCAGCCGGAGACTAATTCCCGTTCGCAGATTCGAACACACGTTTGAACGGGACTTCGCCACTGCAGCCGGAGACTAATTCCCGTTCGAAGATTCGAACACACGTTTGAACGGACTTCGCCATTGCAGCCGGAGACTAATTCCCGTTCGAAGATTCGAACACACGTTTGAACGGGACTTCGCCATTGCAGCCGGAGACTAATTCCCGTTCGAAGATTCGAACACACGTTTGAACGGGACTTCGCCATTGCAGCTGGAGACTAATTCCCGTTCGAAGATTCGAACACACGTTTGAACGGGACTTCGCCATTGCAGCTGGAGACTAATTCCCGTTCGAAGATTCGAACACACGTTTGAACGGGACTTCGCCATTGCAGCTGGAGACTAATTCCCGTTCGAAGATTCGAACACACGTTTGAACGGGACTTCGCCATTGCAGCTGGAGACTATTTCCCGTTCGAAGATTCGAACACACGTTTGAACGGGACTTCGACATTGCAGCTGGAGACTAATTCCCGTTCGAAGATTCGAACACACGTTTGAACGGGACTTCGCCATTGCAGCCGGAGACTAATTCCCGTTCGAAGATTCGAACACACGTTTGAACGGGACTTCGCCATTGCAGCCGGAGACTAATTCCCGTTCAAAGATTCGAACACACGTTTGAACGGGACTTCGCCATTGCAGCCGGAGACTAATTCCCGTTCGAAGATTCGAACACACGTTTGAACGGGACTTCGCCATTGCAGCCGGAGACGAATTCCCGTTCGAAGATTCGAACACACGTTTGAACGGGACTTCGCCATTGCAGCCGGAGACGAATTCCCGTTCGAAGATTCGAACACACGTTTGAACGGGACTTCGACATTGCAGCTGGAGACTAATTCCCGTTCGAAGATTCGGACACACGTTTGAACGGGACTTCGCCATTGCAGCCGGAGACTAATTCCCGTTCGAAGATTCGAACACACGTTTGAATGGGACTTCGCCATTGCAGCCGGAGACTTATTCCCGTTCGAAGATTCGAACACACGTTTGAACGGGACTTCGCCATTGCAGCTAGAGACTAATTCCCGTTCGAAGATTCGAACACACGTTTGAACGGGACTTCGCCATTGCAGCCGGAGACTAATTCCCGTTCGAAGATTCGACCACATGTTTGAACGGGACTTCGCCATTGCAGCCGGAGACTAATTCCCGTTCAAAGATTCAAACACATGTTTGAACGGGACTTCGCCACTGCAGCCGGAGACTAATTCCTGTTCGGAGATTCGAACACACGTTTGAACGGGACTTCGCCATTGCAGCCGGAGACTAATTCCCGTTCGAAGATTCGAACACACGTTTGAACGGGACTTCGCCATTGCAGCCGGAGACTAATTCCCGTTCGAAGATTCGAACACACGTTTGAACGGGACTTCGCCATTGCAGCCGGAGACTAATTCCCGTTCGAAGATTCGAACACACGTTTGAACGGGACTTCGCCATTGCAGCCGGAGACCAATTCCCGTTCGAAGATTCGAACACACGTTTGAACGGGACTTCGCCATTGCAGCCGGAGACTTCGCCATTGCAGCCGGAGACTAATTCCCGTTCGAAGATTCGAACACACGTTTGAACAGGACTTTGCCATTGCAGCCGGAGACTAATTCCCTTTCGAAGATTCGAACACACGTTTGAACGGGACTTCGCCATTGCAGCCGGAGACTAATTCCCGTTCGAAGATTCGAACACACGTTTGAACGGGACTTCGCCATTGCAGCTAGAGACTAATTCCCGTTCGAAGATTCGACCACATGTTTGAACGGGACTTCGCCATTGCAGCCGGAGACTAATTCCCATTCGAAGATTCGAACACACGTTTGAACGGGACTTCGCCATTGCAGCCAGAGACTAATTCCCGTTCGAAGATTCGAACACACGTTTGAACGGGACTTCGCCATTGCAGCCGGAGACTAATTCCCGTTCGAAGATTCGAACACACGTTTGAATGGGACTTCGCCATTGCAGCCGGAGACTAATTCCTGTTCGAAGATTCGAACACACGTTTGAACGGGACTTCGCCATTGCAGCCGGAGACTAATTCCCGTTCGAAGATTCGAACACACGTTTGAACGGGACTTCGACATTGCAGCCGGAGACTAATTCCCGTTCGAAGATTCGAGCACACGTTTGAACGGGACTTCGCCACTGCAGCCGGAGACTAATTCCCGTTCGAAGATTCGAACACACGTTTGAACGGGACTTCGCCACTGCAGCCGGAGACTAATTCCCGTTCGAAGATTCGAACACACGTTTGAACGGACTTCGCCATTGCAGCCGGAGACTAATTCCCGTTCGAAGATTCGAACACACGTTTGAACGGGACTTCGCCATTGCAGCCGGAGACTAATTCCCGTTCGAAGATTCGAACACACGTTTGAACGGGACTTCGCCATTGCAGCTGGAGACTAATTCCCGTTCGAAGATTCGAACACACGTTTGAACGGGACTTCGCCATTGCAGCTGGAGACTAATTCCCGTTCGAAGATTCGAACACACGTTTGAACGGGACTTCGCCATTGCAGCTGGAGACTAATTCCCGTTCGAAGATTCGAACACACGTTTGAACGGGACTTCGCCATTGCAGCTGGAGACTAATTCCCGTTCGAAGATTCGAACACACGTTTGAACGGGACTTCGACATTGCAGCTGGAGACTAATTCCCGTTCGAAGATTCGAACACACGTTTGAACGGGACTTCGCCATTGCAGCCGAAGACTAATTCCCGTTCGAAGATTCGAACACACGTTTGAACGGGACTTCGCCATTGCAGCCGGAGACTAATTCCCGTTCGCAGATTCGAACACACGTTTGAACGGGACTTCGCCACTGCAGCCGGAGACTAATTCCCGTTCGAAGATTCGAACACACGTTTGAACGGACTTCGCCATTGCAGCCGGAGACTAATTCCCGTTCGAAGATTCGAACACACGTTTGAACGGGACTTCGCCATTGCAGCCGGAGACTAATTCCCGTTCGAAGATTCGAACACACGTTTGAACGGGACTTCGCCATTGCAGCCGGAGACTAATTCCCGTTCGAAGATTCGAACACACGTTTGAATGGGACTTCGCCATTGCAGCCGGAGACTAATTCCTGTTCGAAGATTCGAACACACGTTTGAACGGGACTTCGCCATTGCAGCCGGAGACTAATTCCCGTTCGAAGATTCGAACACACGTTTGAACGGGACTTCGACATTGCAGCCGGAGACTAATTCCCGTTCGAAGATTCGAGCACACGTTTGAACGGGACTTCGCCACTGCAGCCGGAGACTAATTACCGTTCGAAGATTCGAACACACGTTTGAACGGGACTTCGCCACTGCAGCCGGAGACTAATTCCCGTTCGAAGATTCGAACACACGTTTGAACGGACTTCGCCATTGCAGCCGGAGACTAATTCCCGTTCGAAGATTCGAACACACGTTTGAACGGGACTTCGCCATTGCAGCCGGAGACTAATTCCCGTTCGAAGATTCGAACACACGTTTGAACGGGACTTCGCCATTGCAGCTGGAGACTAATTCCCGTTCGAAGATTCGAACACACGTTTGAACGGGACTTCGCCATTGCAGCTGGAGACTAATTCCCGTTCGAAGATTCGAACACACGTTTGAACGGGACTTCGCCATTGCAGCTGGAGACTAATTCCCGTTCGAAGATTCGAACACACGTTTGAACGGGACTTCGCCATTGCAGCTGGAGACTAATTCCCGTTCGAAGATTCGAACACACGTTTGAACGGGACTTCGACATTGCAGCTGGAGACTAATTCCCGTTCGAAGATTCGAACACACGTTTGAACGGGACTTCGCCATTGCAGCCGGAGACTAATTCCCGTTCGAAGATTCGAACACACGTTTGAACGGGACTTCGCCATTGCAGCCGGAGACTAATTCCCGTTCGCAGATTCGAACACACGTTTGAACGGGACTTCGCCACTGCAGCCGGAGACTAATTCCCGTTCGAAGATTCGAACACACGTTTGAACGGACTTCGCCATTGCAGCCGGAGACTAATTCCCGTTCGAAGATTCGAACACACGTTTGAACGGGACTTCGCCATTGCAGCCGGAGACTAATTCCCGTTCGAAGATTCGAACACACGTTTGAACGGGACTTCGCCATTGCAGCTGGAGACTAATTCCCGTTCGAAGATTCGAACACACGTTTGAACGGGACTTCGCCATTGCAGCTGGAGACTAATTCCCGTTCGAAGATTCGAACACACGTTTGAACAGGACTTCGCCATTGCAGCCGGAGACTAATTCCCGTTCGAAGATTCGAACACACGTTTGAACGGACTTCGCCATTGCAGCCGGAGACTAATTCCCGTTCGAAGATTCGAACACACGTTTGAACGGGACTTCGCCATTGCAGCCGGAGACCAATTCCCGTTCGAAGATTCGAACACACGTTTGAACGGGACTTCGCCATTGCAGCCGGAGACTAATTCCCGTTCAAAGATTCAAACACATGTTTGAACGGGACTTCGCCACTGCAGCCGGAGACTAATTCCTGTTCGGAGATTCGAACACACGTTTGAACGGGACTTCGCCATTGCAGCCGGAGACTAATTCCCGTTCGAAGATTCGAACACACGTTTGAACGGGACTTCGCCATTGCAGCCGGAGACTAATTCCCGTTCGAAGATTCGAACACACGTTTGAACGGGACTTCGCCATTGCAGCCGGAGACTAATTCCCGTTCGAAGATTCGAACACACGTTTGAACGGGACTTCGCCATTGCAGCCGGAGACCAATTCCCGTTCGAAGATTCGAACACACGTTTGAACGGGACTTCGCCATTGCAGCCGGAGACTTCGCCATTGCAGCCGGAGACTAATTCCCGTTCGAAGATTCGAACACACGTTTGAACAGGACTTCGCCATTGCAGCCGGAGACTAATTCCCTTTCGAAGATTCGAACACACGTTTGAACGGGACTTCGCCATTACAGCCGGAGACTAATTCCCGTTCGAAGATTCGAACACACGTTTGAACGGGACTTCGCCATTGCAGCTAGAGACTAATTCCCGTTCGAAGATTCGACCACATGTTTGAACGGGACTTCGCCATTGCAGCCGGAGACTAATTCCCATTCGAAGATTCGAACACACGTTTGAATGGGACTTCGCCATTGCAGCCGGAGACTAATTCCTGTTCGAAGATTCGAACACACGTTTGAACGGGACTTCGACATTGCAGCCGGAGACTAATTCCCGTTCGAAGATTCGAGCACACGTTTGAACGGGACTTCGCCACTGCAGCCGGAGACTAATTCCCGTTCGAAGATTCGAACACACGTTTGAACGGGACTTCGCCACTGCAGCCGGAGACTAATTCCCGTTCGAAGATTCGAACACACGTTTGAACGGACTTCGCCATTGCAGCCGGAGACTAATTCCCGTTCGAAGATTCGAACACACGTTTGAACGGGACTTCGCCATTGCAGCCGGAGACTAATTCCCGTTCGAAGATTCGAACACACGTTTGAACGGGACTTCGCCATTGCAGCTGGAGACTAATTCCCGTTCGAAGATTCGAACACACGTTTGAACGGGACTTCGCCATTGCAGCTGGAGACTAATTCCCGTTCGAAGATTCGAACACACGTTTGAACGGGACTTCGCCATTGCAGCTGGAGACTAATTCCCGTTCGAAGATTCGAACACACGTTTGAACGGGACTTCGCCATTGCAGCTGGAGACTAATTCCCGTTCGAAGATTCAAACACACGTTTGAACGGGACTTCGACATTGCAGCTGGAGACTAATTCCCGTTCGAAGATTCGAACACACGTTTGAACGGGACTTCGCCATTGCAGCCGGAGACTAATTCCCGTTCGAAGATTCGAACACACGTTTGAACGGGACTTCGCCATTGCAGCCGGAGACTAATTCCCGTTCGCAGATTCGAACACACGTTTGAACGGGACTTCGCCACTGCAGCCGGAGACTAATTCCCGTTCGAAGATTCGAACACACGTTTGAACGGACTTCGCCATTGCAGCCGGAGACTAATTCCCGTTCGAAGATTCGAACACACGTTTGAACGGGACTTCGCCATTGCAGCCGGAGACTAATTCCCGTTCGAAGATTCGAACACACGTTTGAACGGGACTTCGCCATTGCAGCCGGAGACTAATTCCCGTTCGAAGATTCGAACACACGTTTGAATGGGACTTCGCCATTGCAGCCGGAGACTAATTCCTGTTCGAAGATTCGAACACACGTTTGAACGGGACTTCGCCATTGCAGCCGGAGACTAATTCCCGTTCGAAGATTCGAACACACGTTTGAACGGGACTTCGACATTGCAGCCGGAGACTAATTCCCGTTCGAAGATTCGAGCACACGTTTGAACGGGACTTCGCCACTGCAGCCGGAGACTAATTCCCGTTCGAAGATTCGAACACACGTTTGAACGGGACTTCGCCACTGCAGCCGGAGACTAATTCCCGTTCGAAGATTCGAACACACGTTTGAACGGACTTCGCCATTGCAGCCGGAGACTAATTCCCGTTCGAAGATTCGAACACACGTTTGAACGGGACTTCGCCATTGCAGCCGGAGACTAATTCCCGTTCGAAGATTCGAACACACGTTTGAACGGGACTTCGCCATTGCAGCTGGAGACTAATTCCCGTTCGAAGATTCGAACACACGTTTGAACGGGACTTCGCCATTGCAGCTGGAGACTAATTCCCGTTCGAAGATTCGAACACACGTTTGAACGGGACTTCGCCATTGCAGCTGGAGACTAATTCCCGTTCGAAGATTCGAACACACGTTTGAACGGGACTTCGCCATTGCAGCTGGAGACTAATTCCCGTTCGAAGATTCGAACACACGTTTGAACGGGACTTCGACATTGCAGCTGGAGACTAATTCCCGTTCGAAGATTCGAACACACGTTTGAACGGGACTTCGCCATTGCAGCCGGAGACTAATTCCCGTTCGAAGATTCGAACACACGTTTGAACGGGACTTCGCCATTGCAGCCGGAGACTAATTCCCGTTCGCAGATTCGAACACACGTTTGAACGGGACTTCGTCACTGCAGCCGGAGACTAATTCCCGTTCGAAGATTCGAACACACGTTTATACGGACTTCGCCATTGCAGCCGGAGACTAATTCCCGTTCGAAGATTCGAACACACGTTTGAACGGGACTTCGCCATTGCAGCCGGAGACTAATTCCCGTTCGAAGATTCGAACACACGTTTGAACGGGACTTCGCCATTGCAGCTGGAGACTAATTCCCGTTCGAAGATTCGAACACACGTTTGAACGGGACTTCGCCATTGCAGCTGGAGACTAATTCCCGTTCGAAGATTCGAACACACGTTTGAACGGGACTTCGCCATTGCAGCTGGAGACTAATTCCCGTTCGAAGATTCGAACACACGTTTGAACGGGACTTCGCCATTGCAGCTGGAGACTATTTCCCGTTCGAAGATTCGAACACACGTTTGAACGGGACTTCGACATTGCAGCTGGAGACTAATTCCCGTTCGAAGATTCGAACACACGTTTGAACGGGACTTCGCCATTGCAGCCGGAGACTAATTCCCGTTCGAAGATTCGAACACACGTTTGAACGGGACTTCGCCATTGCAGCCGGAGACTAATTCCCGTTCAAAGATTCGAACACACGTTTGAACGGGACTTCGCCATTGCAGCCGGAGACTAATTCCCGTTCGAAGATTCGAACACACGTTTGAACGGGACTTCGCCATTGCAGCCGGAGACTAATTCCCGTTCGAAGATTCGAACACACGTTTGAACGGGACTTCGCCATTGCAGCCGGAGACGAATTCCCGTTCGAAGATTCGAACACACGTTTGAACGGGACTTCGCCATTGCAGCCGGAGACTAATTCCCGTTCGAAGATTCGAACACACGTTTGAATGGGACTTCGCCATTGCAGCCGGAGACTTATTCCCGTTCGAAGATTCGAACACACGTTTGAACGGGACTTTGCCATTGCAGCTAGAGACTAATTCCCGTTCGAAGATTCGAACACACGTTTGAACGGGACTTCGCCATTGCAGCCGGAGACTAATTCCCGTTCGAAGATTCGACCACATGTTTGAACGGGACTTCGCCATTGCAGCCGGAGACTAATTCCCGTTCAAAGATTCAAACACATGTTTGAACGGGACTTCGCCACTGCAGCCGGAGACTAATTCCTGTTCGGAGATTCGAACACACGTTTGAACGGGACTTCGCCATTGCAGCCGGAGACTAATTCCCGTTCGAAGATTCGAACACACGTTTGAACGGGACTTCGCCATTGCAGCCGGAGACGAATTCCCGTTCGAAGATTCGAACACACGTTTGAACGGGACTTCGCCATTGCAGCCGGAGACTAATTCCCGTTCGAAGATTCGAACACACGTTTGAACGGGACTTCGCCATTGCAGCCGGAGACTAATTCCCGTTCGAAGATTCGAACACACGTTTGAATGGGACTTCGCCATTGCAGCCGGAGACTAATTCCTGTTCGAAGATTCGAACACACGTTTGAACGGGACTTCGCCATTGCAGCCGGAGACTAATTCCCGTTCGAAGATTCGAACACACGTTTGAACGGGACTTCGACATTGCAGCCGGAGACTAATTCCCGTTCGAAGATTCGAGCACACGTTTGAACGGGACTTCGCCACTGCAGCCGGAGACTAATTCCCGTTCGAAGATTCGAACACACGTTTGAACGGGACTTCGCCACTGCAGCCGGAGACTAATTCCCGTTCGAAGATTCGAACACACGTTTGAACGGACTTCGCCATTGCAGCCGGAGACTAATTCCCGTTCGAAGATTCGAACACACGTTTGAACGGGACTTCGCCATTGCAGCCGGAGACTAATTCCCGTTCGAAGATTCGAACACACGTTTGAACGGGACTTCGCCATTGCAGCTGGAGACTAATTCCCGTTCGAAGATTCGAACACACGTTTGAACGGGACTTCGCCATTGCAGCTGGAGACTAATTCCCGTTCGAAGATTCGAACACACGTTTGAACGGGACTTCGCCATTGCAGCTGGAGACTAATTCCCGTTCGAAGATTCGAACACACGTTTGAACGGGACTTCGCCATTGCAGCTGGAGACTAATTCCCGTTCGAAGATTCGAACACACGTTTGAACGGGACTTCGACATTGCAGCTGGAGACTAATTCCCGTTCGAAGATTCGAACACACGTTTGAACGGGACTTCGCCATTGCAGCCGGAGACTAATTCCCGTTCGAAGATTCGAACACACGTTTGAACGGGACTTCGCCATTGCAGCCGGAGACTAATTCCCGTTCGCAGATTCGAACACACGTTTGAACGGGACTTCGCCACTGCAGCCGGAGACTAATTCCCGTTCGAAGATTCGAACACACGTTTGAACGGGACTTCGCCATTGCAGCTGGAGACTAATTCCCGTTCGAAGATTCGAACACACGTTTGAACGGGACTTCGCCATTGCAGCTGGAGACTAATTCCCGTTCGAAGATTCGAACACACGTTTGAACGGGACTTCGCCATTGCAGCTGGAGACTAATTCCCGTTCGAAGATTCGAACACACGTTTGAACGGGACTTCGCCATTGCAGCTGGAGACTATTTCCCGTTCGAAGATTCGAACACACGTTTGAACGGGACTTCGACATTGCAGCTGGAGACTAATTCCCGTTCGAAGATTCGAACACACGTTTGAACGGGACTTCGCCATTGCAGCCGGAGACTAATTCCCGTTCGAAGATTCGAACACACGTTTGAACGGGACTTCGCCATTGCAGCCGGAGACTAATTCCCGTTCAAAGATTCGAACACACGTTTGAACGGGACTTCGCCATTGCAGCCGGAGACTAATTCCCGTTCGAAGATTCGAACACACGTTTAAACGGGACTTCGCCATTGCAGCCGGAGACTAATTCCCGTTCGAAGATTCGAACACACGTTTGAACGGGACTTCGCCATTGCAGCCGGAGACGAATTCCCGTTCGAAGATTCGAACACACGTTTGAACGGGACTTCGCCATTGCAGCCGGAGACTAATTCCCGTTCGAAGATTCGAACACACGTTTGAATGGGACTTCGCCATTGCAGCCGGAGACTTATTCCCGTTCGAAGATTCGAACACACGTTTGAACGGGACTTCGCCATTGCAGCTAGAGACTAATTCCCGTTCGAAGATTCGAACACACGTTTGAACGGGACTTCGCCATTGCAGCCGGAGACTAATTCCCGTTCGAAGATTCGACCACATGTTTGAACGGGACTTCGCCATTGCAGCCGGAGACTAATTCCCGTTCAAAGATTCAAACACATGTTTGAACGGGACTTCGCCACTGCAGCCGGAGACTAATTCCTGTTCGGAGATTCGAACACACGTTTGAACGGGACTTCGCCATTGCAGCCGGAGACTAATTCCCGTTCGAAGATTCGAACACACGTTTGAACGGGACTTCGCCATTGCAGCCGGAGACGAATTCCCGTTCGAAGATTCGAACACACGTTTGAACGGGACTTCGCCATTGCAGCCGGAGACTAATTCCCGTTCGAAGATTCGAACACACGTTTGAACGGGACTTCGCCATTGCAGCCGGAGACTAATTCCCGTTCGAAGATTCGAACACACGTTTGAATGGGACTTCGCCATTGCAGCCGGAGACTAATTCCTGTTCGAAGATTCGAACACACGTTTGAACGGGACTTCGCCATTGCAGCCGGAGACTAATTCCCGTTCGAAGATTCGAACACACGTTTGAACGGGACTTCGACATTGCAGCCGGAGACTAATTCCCGTTCGAAGATTCGAGCACACGTTTGAACGGGACTTCGCCACTGCAGCCGGAGACTAATTCCCGTTCGAAGATTCGAACACACGTTTGAACGGGACTTCGCCACTGCAGCCGGAGACTAATTCCCGTTCGAAGATTCGAACACACGTTTGAACGGACTTCGCCATTGCAGCCGGAGACTAATTCCCGTTCGAAGATTCGAACACACGTTTGAACGGGACTTCGCCATTGCAGCCGGAGACTAATTCCCGTTCGAAGATTCGAACACATGTTTGAACGGGACTTCGCCATTGCAGCTGGAGACTAATTCCCGTTCGAAGATTCGAACACACGTTTGAACGGGACTTCGCCATTGCAGCTGGAGACTAATTCCCGTTCGAAGATTCGAACACACGTTTGAACGGGACTTCGCCATTGCAGCTGGAGACTAATTCCCGTTCGAAGATTCGAACACACGTTTGAACGGGACTTCGCCATTGCAGCTGGAGACTAATTCCCGTTCGAAGATTCGAACACACGTTTGAACGGGACTTCGACATTGCAGCTGGAGACTAATTCCCGTTCGAAGATTCGAACACACGTTTGAACGGGACTTCGCCATTGCAGCCGGAGACTAATTCCCGTTCGAAGATTCGAACACACGTTTGAACGGGACTTCGCCATTGCAGCCGGAGACTAATTCCCGTTCGCAGATTCGAACACACGTTTGAACGGGACTTCGCCACTGCAGCCGGAGACTAATTCCCGTTCGAAGATTCGAACACACGTTTGAACGGACTTCGCCATTGCAGCCGGAGACTAATTCCCGTTCGAAGATTCGAACACACGTTTGAACGGGACTTCGCCATTGCAGCCGGAGACTAATTCCCGTTCGAAGATTCGAACACAAGTTTGAACGGGACTTCGCCATTGCAGCTGGAGACTAATTCCCGTTCGAAGATTCGAACACACGTTTGAACGGGACTTCGCCATTGCAGCTGGAGACTAATTCCCGTTCGAAGATTCGAACACACGTTTGAACGGGACTTCGCCATTGCAGCTGGAGACTAATTCCCGTTCGAAGATTCGAACACACGTTTGAACGGGACTTCGCCATTGCAGCTGGAGACTATTTCCCGTTCGAAGATTCGAACACACGTTTGAACGGGACTTCGACATTGCAGCTGGAGACTAATTCCCGTTCGAAGATTCGAACACACGTTTGAACGGGACTTCGCCATTGCAGCCGGAGACTAATTCCCGTTCGAAGATTCGAACACACGTTTGAACGGGACTTCGCCATTGCAGCCGGAGACTAATTCCCGTTCAAAGATTCGAACACACGTTTGAACGGGACTTCGCCATTGCAGCCGGAGACTAATTCCCGTTCGAAGATTCGAACACACGTTTGAACGGGACTTCGCCATTGCAGCCGGAGACTAATTCCCGTTCGAAGATTCGAACACACGTTTGAACGGGACTTCGCCATTGCAGCCGGAGACGAATTCCCGTTCGAAGATTCGAACACACGTTTGAACGGGACTTCGCCATTGCAGCCGGAGACTAATTCCCGTTCGAAGATTCGAACACACGTTTGAATGGGACTTCGCCATTGCAGCCGGAGACTTATTCCCGTTCGAAGATTCGAACACACGTTTGAACGGGACTTCGCCATTGCAGCTAGAGACTAATTCCCGTTCGAAGATTCGAACACACGTTTGAACGGGACTTCGCCATTGCAGCCGGAGACTAATTCCCGTTCGAAGATTCGACCACATGTTTGAACGGGACTTCGCCATTGCAGCCGGAGACTAATTCCCGTTCAAAGATTCAAACACATGTTTGAACGGGACTTCGCCACTGCAGCCGGAGACTAATTCCTGTTCGGAGATTCGAACACACGTTTGAACGGGACTTCGCCATTGCAGCCGGAGACTAATTCCCGTTCGAAGATTCGAACACACGTTTGAACGGGACTTCGCCATTGCAGCCGGAGACTAATTCCCGTTCGAAGATTCGAACACACGTTTGAACGGGACTTCGCCATTGCAGCCGGAGACTAATTCCCGTTCGAAGATTCGAACACACGTTTGAACGGGACTTCGCCATTGCATCCGGAGACTAATTCCCGTTCGAAGATTCGAACACACGTTTGAACGAGACTTCGCCATTGCATCCGGAGACTAATTCCCGTTCGAAGATTCGAACACACGTTTGAACGGGACTTCGCCATTGCAGCCGGAGACTAATTCCCGTTCGAAGATTCGAACACACGTTTGAACGGGACTTCGCCATTGCAGCCGGAGACTAATTCCCGTTCGAAGATTCGAACACACGTTTGAACGGGACTACGCCATTGCATCCGGAGACTAATTCCCGTTCGAAGATTCGAACACACGTTTGAACGGGACTTCGTCATTGCATCCGGAGACTAATTCCCGTTCGAAGATTCGAACACACGTTTGAACGGGAGTTCGCAATTGCAGCCGGAGACTAATTCCCGTTCGAAGATTCGAACACACGTTTGAATGGGACTTTGCCATTGCAGCCGGAGACTAATTCCCGTTCGAAGATTCGAGCACACGTTTGAACGGGACTTCGCCACTGCAGCCGGAGACTAATTTCCGTTCGAAGATTCGAACACACGTTTGAACGGGACTTCGCCACTGCAGCCGGAGACTAATTCCCGTTCGAAGATTCGAACACACGTTTGAACGGACTTCGCCATTGCAGCCGGAGACTAATTCCCGTTCGAAGATTCGAACACACGTTTGAACGGGACTTCGCCATTGCAGCCGGAGACTAATTCCCGTTCGAAGATTCGAACACACGTTTGAACGGGACTTCGCCATTGCAGCCGGAGACTAATTCCCGTTCGAAGATTCGAACACACGTTTGAACGGGACTTCGCCATTGCAGCCGGAGACCAATTCCCATTCGAAGATTCGAACACACGTTTGAACGGGACTTCGCCATTGCAGCCGGAGACTAATTCCCGTTCGAAGATTCGAACACACGTTTGAACGGGACTTCGCCATTGCAGCCGGAGACTTCGCCATTGCAGCCGGAGACTAATTCCCGTTCGAAGATTCGAACACACGTTTGAACAGGACTTCGCCATTGCAGCCGGAGACTAATTCCCGTTCGAAGATTCGAACACACGTTTGAACGGGACTTCGCCATTGCAGCCGGAGACTAATTCCCGTTCGAAGATTCGAACACACGTTTGAACGGGACTTCGCCATTGCAGCTAGAGACTAATTCCCGTTCGAAGATTCGACCACATGTTTGAACGGGACTTCGCCATTGCAGCCGGAGACTAATTCCCATTCGAAGATTCGAACACACGTTTGAACGGGACTTCGCCATTGCAGCCTGAGACTAATTCCCGTTCGAAGATTCGAACACACGTTTCAACAGGACTTCGCCATTGCAGCCAGAGACTAATTCCCGTTCGAAGATTCGAACACACGTTTGAACGGGACTTCGCCATTGCAGCCGGAGACTAATTCCCGTTCGAAGATTCGAACACACGTTTGAATGGGACTTCGCCATTGCAGCCGGAGACTAATTCCTGTTCGAAGATTCGAACACACGTTTGAACGGGACTTCGCCATTGCAGCCGGAGACTAATTCCCGTTCGAAGATTCGAACACACGTTTGAACGGGACTTCGACATTGCAGCTGGAGACTAATTCCCGTTCGAAGATTCGAACGCACGTTTGAACGGGACTTCGACATTGCAGCTGGAGACTAATTCCCGTTCGAAGATTCAAACGCACGTTTGAACGGGACTTCGCCATTGCAGCCGGAGACTAATTCCCGTTCGAAGATTCGAACACACGTTTGAATGGGACTTCGCCATTGCAGCCGGAGACTAATTCCCGTTCGAAGATTCGAACAAACTTTTGAACGGGACTTCGCCATTGCAGCCGGAGACTAATTCCCGTACGAAGATTTGAACACACGTTTGAACGGGACTTCGCCATTGCAGCCGGAGACTAATTCCCGTTCGAAGATTCGAACACACGTTTGAACGGGACTTCGCCATTGCAGCCAGAGACTAATTCTCGTACAAATATTCGAACACACGTTTGAACGGGACTTCGCCACTGCAGCCGGAGACTAATTCCCGTTCAAAGATTCAAACACATGTTTGAACGGGACTTCGCCACTGCAGCCGGAGACTAATTCCTGTTCGGTGATTCGAACACACGTTTGAACGGGACTTCGCCATTGCAGCCGGAGACTAATTCCCGTTCGAATATTCGAACACACGTTTGAACAGGACTTCGCCATTGCAGCCGGAGACTAATTACCGTTCGAAGATTCGAACACACGTTTGAACGGGACTTCGCCATTGCAGCCGGAGACTAATTCCTGTTCGAAGATTCGAACACACGTTTGAACGGGACTTCGCCATTGCAGCCGGAGACTAATTCCCGTTCGAAGATTCGACCACACGTTTGAACGGGACTTCGCCATTGCAGCCGGAGAATAATTCCCGTTCGAAGATTCGAACACACGTTTGAACGGGACTTTGCCATTGCAGCCGGAGAATAATTCCCGTTCGAAGATTCGAACACACGTTTGAACGGGACTTCGCCATTGCAGCCGGAGACTAATTCCCGTTCGAAGATTCGAACACACGTTTGAACGGGACTTCGCCATTGCAGCCGGAGACTAATTCCCGTTCGAAGATTCGAACACACGTTTGAACGGGACTTCGCCATTGCAGCTAGAGACTAATTCCCGTTCGAAGATTCGAACACACGTTTGAACGGGACTTCGCCATTGCAGCCGGAGACTAATTCCCATTCGAAGATTCGAACACACGTTTGAACTGGACTTTGCCATTGCAGCTAGAGACTAATTCCCGTTCGAAGATTCGACCACATGTTTGAACGGGACTTCGCCATTGCAGCCGGAGACTTCGCCATTGCAGCCGGAGACTAATTCCCGTTCGAAGATTCGAACACACGTTTGAACAGGACTTCGCCATTGCAGCCGGAGACTAATTCCCGTTCGAAGATTCGAACACACGTTTGAACGGGACTTCGCCATTGCAGCCGGAGACTAATTCCCGTTCGAAGATTCGAACACACGTTTGAACGGGACTTCGCCATTGCAGCTAGAGACTAATTCCCGTTCGAAGATTCGACCACATGTTTGAACGGGACTTCGCCATTGCAGCCGGAGACTAATTCCCGTTCGAAGATTCGAACACACGTTTGAATGGGACTTCGCCATTGCAGCCGGAGACTAATTCCTGTTCGAAGATTCGAACACACGTTTGAACGGGACTTCGCCATTGCAGCCGGAGACTAATTCCCGTTCGAAGATTCGAACACACGTTTGAACGGGACTTCGACATTGCAGCTGGAGACTAATTCCCGTTCGAAGATTCGAACGCACGTTTGAACGGGACTTCGACATTGCAGCTGGAGACTAATTCCCGTTCGAAGATTCAAACGCACGTTTGAACGGGACTTCGCCATTGCAGCCGGAGACTAATTCCCGTTCGAAGATTCGAACACACGTTTGAATGGGACTTCGCCATTGCAGCCGGAGACTAATTCCCGTTCGAAGATTCGAACAAACTTTTGAACGGGACTTCGCCATTGCAGCCGGAGACTAATTCCCGTACGAAGATTTGAACACACGTTTGAACGGGACTTCGCCATTGCAGCCGGAGACTAATTCCCGTTCGAAGATTCGAACACACGTTTGAACGGGACTTCGCCATTGCAGCCGGAGACTAATTCTCGTACAAATATTCGAACACACGTTTGAACGGGACTTCGCCACTGCAGCCGGAGACTAATTCCCGTTCAAAGATTCAAACACATGTTTAAACGGGACTTCGCCACTGCAGCCGGAGACTAATTCCCGTTCGAAGATTCGAACACACGTTTGAACGGGACTTCGCCATTGCAGCTGGAGACTAATTCCCGTTCGAAGATTCGAACACACGTTTGAACGGGACTTCGCCATTGCAGCTGGAGACTAATTCCCGTTCGAAGATTCGAACACACGTTTGAACGGGACTTCGCCATTGCAGCTGGAGACTAATTCCCGTTCGAAGATTCGAACACACGTTTGAACGGGACTTCGCCATTGCAGCTGGAGACTAATTCCCGTTCGAAGATTCGAACACACGTTTGAACGGGACTTCGACATTGCAGCTGGAGACTAATTCCCGTTCGAAGATTCGAACACACGTTTGAACGGGACTTCGCCATTGCAGCCGGAGACTAATTCCCGTTCGAAGATTCGAACACACGTTTGAACGGGACTTCGCCATTGCAGCCGGAGACTAATTCCCGTTCGCAGATTCGAACACACGTTTGAACGGGACTTCGCCACTGCAGCCGGAGACTAATTCCCGTTCGAAGATTCGAACACACGTTTGAACGGGACTTCGCCATTGCAGCCGGAGACTAATTCCCGTTCGAAGATTCGAACACACGTTTGAACGGGACTTCGCCATTGCAGCTAGAGACTAATTCCCGTTCGAAGATTCGACCACATGTTTGAACGGGACTTCGCCATTGCAGCCGGAGACTAATTCCCATTCGAAGATTCGAACACACGTTTGAACGGGACTTCGCCATTGCAGCCTGAGACTAATTCCCGTTCGAAGATTCGAACACACGTTTCAACAGGACTTCGCCATTGCAGCCAGAGACTAATTCCCGTTCGAAGATTCGAACACACGTTTGAACGGGACTTCGCCATTGCAGCCGGAGACTAATTCCCGTTCGAAGATTCGAACACACGTTTGAATGGGACTTCGCCATTGCAGCCGGAGACTAATTCCTGTTCGAAGATTCGAACACACGTTTGAACGGGACTTCGCCATTGCAGCCGGAGACTAATTCCCGTTCGAAGATTCGAACACACGTTTGAACGGGACTTCGACATTGCAGCTGGAGACTAATTCCCGTTCGAAGATTCGAACGCACGTTTGAACGGGACTTCGACATTGCAGCTGGAGACTAATTCCCGTTCAAAGATTCAAACGCACGTTTGAACGGGACTTCGCCATTGCAGCCGGAGACTAATTCCCGTTCGAAGATTCGAACACACGTTTGAATGGGACTTCGCCATTGCAGCCGGAGACTAATTCCCGTTCGAAGATTCGAACAAACTTTTGAACGGGACTTCGCCATTGCAGCCGGAGACTAATTCCCGTACGAAGATTTGAACACACGTTTGAACGGGACTTCGCCATTGCAGCCGGAGACTAATTCCCGTTCGAAGATTCGAACACACGTTTGAACGGGACTTCGCCATTGCAGCCAGAGACTAATTCTCGTACAAATATTCGAACACACGTTTGAACGGGACTTCGCCACTGCAGCCGGAGACTAATTCCCGTTCAAAGATTCAAACACATGTTTGAACGGGACTTCGCCACTGCAGCCGGAGACTAATTCCTGTTCGGTGATTCGAACACACGTTTGAACGGGACTTCGCCATTGCAGCCGGAGACTAATTCCCGTTCGAATATTCGAACACACGTTTGAACAGGACTTCGCCATTGCAGCCGGAGACTAATTACCGTTCGAAGATTCGAACACACGTTTGAACGGGACTTCGCCATTGCAGCCGGAGACTAATTCCTGTTCGAAGATTCGAACACACGTTTGAACGGGACTTCGCCATTGCAGCCGGAGACTAATTCCCGTTCGAAGATTCGACCACACGTTTGAACGGGACTTCGCCATTGCAGCCGGAGAATAATTCCCGTTCGAAGATTCGAACACACGTTTGAACGGGACTTTGCCATTGCAGCCGGAGAATAATTCCCGTTCGAAGATTCGAACACACGTTTGAACGGGACTTCGCCATTGCAGCCGGAGACTAATTCCCGTTCGAAGATTCGAACACACGTTTGAACGGGACTTCGCCATTGCAGCCGGAGACTAATTCCCGTTCGAAGATTCGAACACACGTTTGAACGGGACTTCGCCATTGCAGCTAGAGACTAATTCCCGTTCGAAGATTCGAACACACGTTTGAACGGGACTTCGCCATTGCAGCCGGAGACTAATTCCCATTCGAAGATTCGAACACACGTTTGAACTGGACTTTGCCATTGCAGCTAGAGACTAATTCCCGTTCGAAGATTCGACCACATGTTTGAACGGGACTTCGCCATTGCAGCCGGAGACTTCGCCATTGCAGCCGGAGACTAATTCCCGTTCGAAGATTCGAACACACATTTGAACAGGACTTCGCCATTGCAGCCGGAGACTAATTCCCGTTCGAAGATTCGAACACACGTTTGAACGGGACTTCGCCATTGCAGCCGGAGACTAATTCCCGTTCGAAGATTCGAACACACGTTTGAACGGGACTTCGCCATTGCAGCTAGAGACTAATTCCCGTTCGAAGATTCGACCACATGTTTGAACGGGACTTCGCCATTGCAGCCGGAGACTAATTCCCGTTCGAAGATTCGAACACACGTTTGAATGGGACTTCGCCATTGCAGCCGGAGACTAATTCCTGTTCGAAGATTCGAACACACGTTTGAACGGGACTTCGCCATTGCAGCCGGAGACTAATTCCCGTTCGAAGATTCGAACACACGTTTGAACGGGACTTCGACATTGCAGCTGGAGACTAATTCCCGTTCGAAGATTCGAACGCACGTTTGAACGGGACTTCGACATTGCAGCTGGAGACTAATTCCCGTTCGAAGATTCAAACGCACGTTTGAACGGGACTTCGCCATTGCAGCCGGAGACTAATTCCCGTTCGAAGATTCGAACACACGTTTGAATGGGACTTCGCCATTGCAGCCGGAGACTAATTCCCGTTCGAAGATTCGAACAAACTTTTGAACGGGACTTCGCCATTGCAGCCGGAGACTAATTCCCGTACGAAGATTTGAACACACGTTTGAACGGGACTTCGCCATTGCAGCCGGAGACTAATTCCCGTTCGAAGATTCGAACACACGTTTGAACGGGACTTCGCCATTGCAGCCGGAGACTAATTCTCGTACAAATATTCGAACACACGTTTGAACGGGACTTCGCCACTGCAGCCGGAGACTAATTCCCGTTCAAAGATTCAAACACATGTTTAAACGGGACTTCGCCACTGCAGCCGGAGACTAATTCCCGTTCGAAGATTCGAACACACGTTTGAACGGGACTTCGCCATTGCAGCTGGAGACTAATTCCCGTTCGAAGATTCGAACACACGTTTGAACGGGACTTCGCCATTGCAGCTGGAGACTAATTCCCGTTCGAAGATTCGAACACACGTTTGAACGGGACTTCGCCATTGCAGCTGGAGACTAATTCCCGTTCGAAGATTCGAACACACGTTTGAACGGGACTTCGCCATTGCAGCTGGAGACTAATTCCCGTTCGAAGATTCGAACACACGTTTGAACGGGACTTCGACATTGCAGCTGGAGACTAATTCCCGTTCGAAGATTCGAACACACGTTTGAACGGGACTTCGCCATTGCAGCCGGAGACTAATTCCCGTTCGAAGATTCGAACACACGTTTGAACGGGACTTCGC
The DNA here is from genome assembly GCF_036172605.1 of Pelobates fuscus. Taxonomy (NCBI): domain Eukaryota; kingdom Metazoa; phylum Chordata; class Amphibia; order Anura; family Pelobatidae; genus Pelobates; species Pelobates fuscus. The sequence goes on from NC_086322.1 coordinate 239,738,798, forward strand.
CATTGCAGCCGGAGACTAATTCCCGTTCGCAGATTCGAACACACGTTTGAACGGGACTTCGCCACTGCAGCCGGAGACTAATTCCCGTTCGAAGATTCGAACACACGTTTGAACGGACTTCGCCATTGCAGCCGGAGACTAATTCCCGTTCGAAGATTCGAACACACGTTTGAACGGGACTTCGCCATTGCAGCCGGAGACTAATTCCCGTTCGAAGATTCGAACACACGTTTGAACGGGACTTCACCATTGCAGCTGGAGACTAATTCCCGTTCGAAGATTCGAACACACGTTTGAACGGGACTTCGCCATTGCAGCTGGAGACTAATTCCCGTTCGAAGATTCGAACACACGTTTGAACGGGACTTCGCCATTGCAGCTGGAGACTAATTCCCGTTCCAAGATTCGAACACACGTTTGAACGGGACTTCGCCATTGCAGCTGGAGACTATTTCCCGTTCGAAGATTCGAACACACGTTTGAACGGGACTTCGACATTGCAGCTGGAGACTAATTCCCGTTCGAAGATTCGAACACACGTTTGAACGGGACTTCGCCATTGCAGCCGGAGACTAATTCCCGTTCGAAGATTCGAACACACGTTTGAACGGGACTTCGCCATTGCAGCCGGAGACTAATTCCCGTTCAAAGATTCGAACACACGTTTGAACGGGACTTCGCCATTGCAGCCGGAGACTAATTCCCGTTCGAAGATTCGAACACACGTTTGAACGGGACTTCGCCATTGCAGCCGGAGACTAATTCCCGTTCGAAGATTCGAACACACGTTTGAACGGGACTTCGCCATTGCAGCCGGAGACGAATTCCCGTTCGAAGATTCGAACACACGTTTGAACGGGACTTCGCCATTGCAGCCGGAGACTAATTCCCGTTCGAAGATTCGAACACACGTTTGAACGGGACTTCGCCATTGCAGCCAGAGACTAATTCTCGTACAAATATTCGAACACACGTTTGAACGGGACTTCGCCACTGCAGCCGGAGACTAATTCCCGTTCAAAGATTCAAACACATGTTTGAACGGGACTTCGCCACTGCAGCCGGAGACTAATTCCTGTTCGGTGATTCGAACACACGTTTGAACGGGACTTCGCCATTGCAGCCGGAGACTAATTCCCGTTCGAATATTCGAACACACGTTTGAACAGGACTTCGCCATTGCAGCCGGAGACTAATTACCGTTCGAAGATTCGAACACACGTTTGAACGGGACTTCGCCATTGCAGCCGGAGACTAATTCCTGTTCGAAGATTCGAACACACGTTTGAACGGGACTTCGCCATTGCAGCCGGAGACTAATTCCCGTTCGAAGATTCGACCACACGTTTGAACGGGACTTCGCCATTGCAGCCGGAGAATAATTCCCGTTCGAAGATTCGAACACACGTTTGAACGGGACTTTGCCATTGCAGCCGGAGAATAATTCCCGTTCGAAGATTCGAACACACGTTTGAACGGGACTTCGCCATTGCAGCCGGAGACTAATTCCCGTTCGAAGATTCGAACACACGTTTGAACGGGACTTCGCCATTGCAGCCGGAGACTAATTCCCGTTCGAAGATTCGAACACACGTTTGAACGGGACTTCGCCATTGCAGCTAGAGACTAATTCCCGTTCGAAGATTCGAACACACGTTTGAACGGGACTTCGCCATTGCAGCCGGAGACTAATTCCCATTCGAAGATTCGAACACACGTTTGAACTGGACTTTGCCATTGCAGCTAGAGACTAATTCCCGTTCGAAGATTCGACCACATGTTTGAACGGGACTTCGCCATTGCAGCCGGAGACTTCGCCATTGCAGCCGGAGACTAATTCCCGTTCGAAGATTCGAACACACGTTTGAACAGGACTTCGCCATTGCAGCCGGAGACTAATTCCCGTTCGAAGATTCGAACACACGTTTGAACGGGACTTCGCCATTGCAGCCGGAGACTAATTCCCGTTCGAAGATTCGAACACACGTTTGAACGGGACTTCGCCATTGCAGCTAGAGACTAATTCCCGTTCGAAGATTCGACCACATGTTTGAACGGGACTTCGCCATTGCAGCCGGAGACTAATTCCCATTCGAAGATTCGAACACACGTTTGAACGGGACTTCGCCATTGCAGCCTGAGACTAATTCCCGTTCGAAGATTCGAACACACGTTTCAACGGGACTTCGCCATTGCAGCCAGAGACTAATTCCCGTTCGAAGATTCGAACACACGTTTGAACGGGACTTCGCCATTGCAGCCGGAGACTAATTCCCGTTCGAAGATTCGAACACACGTTTGAATGGGACTTCGCCATTGCAGCCGGAGACTAATTCCTGTTCGAAGATTCGAACACACGTTTGAACGGGACTTCGCCATTGCAGCCGGAGACTAATTCCCGTTCGAAGATTCGAACACACGTTTGAACGGGACTTCGACATTGCAGCTGGAGACTAATTCCCGTTCGAAGATTCGAACGCACGTTTGAACGGGACTTCGACATTGCAGCTGGAGACTAATTCCCGTTCGAAGATTCAAACGCACGTTTGAACGGGACTTCGCCATTGCAGCCGGAGACTAATTCCCGTTCGAAGATTCGAACACACGTTTGAATGGGACTTCGCCATTGCAGCCGGAGACTAATTCCCGTTCGAAGATTCGAACAAACTTTTGAACGGGACTTCGCCATTGCAGCCGGAGACTAATTCCCGTACGAAGATTTGAACACACGTTTGAACGGGACTTCGCCATTGCAGCCGGAGACTAATTCCCGTTCGAAGATTCGAACACACGTTTGAACGGGACTTCGCCATTGCAGCCGGAGACTAATTCTCGTACAAATATTCGAACACACGTTTGAACGGGACTTCGCCACTGCAGCCGGAGACTAATTCCCGTTCAAAGATTCAAACACATGTTTAAACGGGACTTCGCCACTGCAGCCGGAGACTAATTCCCGTTCGAAGATTCGAACACACGTTTGAACGGGACTTCGCCATTGCAGCTGGAGACTAATTCCCGTTCGAAGATTCGAACACACGTTTGAACGGGACTTCGCCATTGCAGCTGGAGACTAATTCCCGTTCGAAGATTCGAACACACGTTTGAACGGGACTTCGCCATTGCAGCTGGAGACTAATTCCCGTTCGAAGATTCGAACACACGTTTGAACGGGACTTCGCCATTGCAGCTGGAGACTAATTCCCGTTCGAAGATTCGAACACACGTTTGAACGGGACTTCGACATTGCAGCTGGAGACTAATTCCCGTTCGAAGATTCGAACACACGTTTGAACGGGACTTCGCCATTGCAGCCGGAGACTAATTCCCGTTCGAAGATTCGAACACACGTTTGAACGGGACTTCGCCATTGCAGCCGGAGACTAATTCCCGTTCGCAGATTCGAACACACGTTTGAACGGGACTTCGCCACTGCAGCCGGAGACTAATTCCCGTTCGAAGATTCGAACACACGTTTGAACGGACTTCGCCATTGCAGCCGGAGACTAATTCCCGTTCGAAGATTCGAACACACGTTTGAACGGGACTTCGCCATTGCAGCCGGAGACTAATTCCCGTTCGAAGATTCGAACACACGTTTGAACGGGACTTCACCATTGCAGCTGGAGACTAATTCCCGTTCGAAGATTCGAACACACGTTTGAACGGGACTTCGCCATTGCAGCTGGAGACTAATTCCCGTTCGAAGATTCGAACACACGTTTGAACGGGACTTCGCCATTGCAGCTGGAGACTAATTCCCGTTCCAAGATTCGAACACACGTTTGAACGGGACTTCGCCATTGCAGCTGGAGACTATTTCCCGTTCGAAGATTCGAACACACGTTTGAACGGGACTTCGACATTGCAGCTGGAGACTAATTCCCGTTCGAAGATTCGAACACACGTTTGAACGGGACTTCGCCATTGCAGCCGGAGACTAATTCCCGTTCGAAGATTCGAACACACGTTTGAACGGGACTTCGCCATTGCAGCCGGAGACTAATTCCCGTTCAAAGATTCGAACACACGTTTGAACGGGACTTCGCCATTGCAGCCGGAGACTAATTCCCGTTCGAAGATTCGAACACACGTTTGAACGGGACTTCGCCATTGCAGCCGGAGACTAATTCCCGTTCGAAGATTCGAACACACGTTTGAACGGGACTTCGCCATTGCAGCCGGAGACGAATTCCCGTTCGAAGATTCGAACACACGTTTGAACGGGACTTCGCCATTGCAGCCGGAGACTAATTCCCGTTCGAAGATTCGAACACACGTTTGAATGGGACTTCGCCATTGCAGCCGGAGACTTATTCCCGTTCGAAGATTCGAACACACGTTTGAACGGGACTTCGCCATTGCAGCTAGAGACTAATTCCCGTTCGAAGATTCGAACACACGTTTGAACGGGACTTCGCCATTGCAGCCGGAGACTAATTCCCGTTCGAAGATTCGACCACATGTTTGAACGGGACTTCGCCATTGCAGCCGGAGACTAATTCCCGTTCAAAGATTCGAACACACGTTTGAACGGGACTTCGCCATTGCAGCCGGAGACTAATTCCCGTTCGAAGATTCGAACACACGTTTGAACGGGACTTCGCCATTGCAGCTGGAGACTAATTCCCGTTCGAAGATTCGAACACACGTTTGAACGGGACTTCGCCATTGCAGCTGGAGACTAATTCCCGTTCGAAGATTCGAACACACGTTTTAACGGGACTTCGCCATTGCAGCTGGAGACTAATTCCCGTTCGAAGATTCGAACACACGTTTGAACGGGACTTCGCCATTGCAGCTGGAGACTAATTCCCGTTCGAAGATTCGAACACACGTTTGAACGGGACTTCGCCATTGCAGCTGGAGACTAATTCCCGTTCGAAGATTCGAACACACGTTTGAACGGGACTTCGCCATTGCAGCTGGAGACTAATTCCCGTTCGAAGATTCGAACACACGTTTGAACGGGACTTCGACATTGCAGCTGGAGACTAATTCCCGTTCGAAGATTCGAACACACGTTTGAACGGGACTTCGCCATTGCAGCCGGAGACTAATTCCCGTTCGAAGATTCGAACACACGTTTGAACGGGACTTCGCCATTGCAGCCGGAGACTAATTCCCGTTCGCAGATTCGAACACACGTTTGAACGGGACTTCGCCACTGCAGCCGGAGACTAATTCCCGTTCGAAGATTCGAACACACGTTTGAACGGACTTCGCCATTGCAGCCGGAGACTAATTCCCGTTCGAAGATTCGAACACACGTTTGAACGGGACTTCGCCATTGCAGCCGGAGACTAATTCCCGTTCGAAGATTCGAACACACGTTTGAACGGGACTTCGCCATTGCAGCTGGAGACTAATTCCCGTTCGAAGATTCGAACACACGTTTGAACGGGACTTCGCCATTGCAGCTGGAGACTAATTCCCGTTCGAAGATTCGAACACACGTTTGAACGGGACTTCGCCATTGCAGCTGGAGACTAATTCCCGTTCGAAGATTCGAACACACGTTTGAACGGGACTTCGCCATTGCAGCTGGAGACTATTTCCCGTTCGAAGATTCGAACACACGTTTGAACGGGACTTCGACATTGCAGCTGGAGACTAATTCCCGTTCGAAGATTCGAACACACGTTTGAACGGGACTTCGCCATTGCAGCCGGAGACTAATTCCCGTTCGAAGATTCGAACACACGTTTGAACGGGACTTCGCCATTGCAGCCGGAGACTAATTCCCGTTCAAAGATTCGAACACACGTTTGAACGGGACTTCGCCATTGCAGCCGGAGACTAATTCCCGTTCGAAGATTCGAACACACGTTTGAACGGGACTTCGCCATTGCAGCCGGAGACTAATTCCCGTTCGAAGATTCGAACACACGTTTGAACGGGACTTCGCCATTGCAGCCGGAGACGAATTCCCGTTCGAAGATTCGAACACACGTTTGAACGGGACTTCGCCATTGCAGCCGGAGACTAATTCCCGTTCGAAGATTCGAACACACGTTTGAATGGGACTTCGCCATTGCAGCCGGAGACTTATTCCCGTTCGAAGATTCGAACACACGTTTGAACGGGACTTCGCCATTGCAGCTAGAGACTAATTCCCGTTCGAAGATTCGAACACACGTTTGAACGGGACTTCGCCATTGCAGCCGGAGACTAATTCCCGTTCGAAGATTCGACCACATGTTTGAACGGGACTTCGCCATTGCAGCCGGAGACTAATTCCCGTTCAAAGATTCAAACACATGTTTGAACGGGACTTCGCCACTGCAGCCGGAGACTAATTCCTGTTCGGAGATTCGAACACACGTTTGAACGGGACTTCGCCATTGCAGCCGGAGACTAATTCCCGTTCGAAGATTCGAACACACGTTTGAACGGGACTTCGCCATTGCAGCCGGAGACTAATTCCCGTTCGAAGATTCGAACACACGTTTGAACGGGACTTCGCCATTGCAGCCGGAGACTAATTCCCGTTCGAAGATTCGAACACACGTTTGAACGGGACTTCGCCATTGCATCCGGAGACTAATTCCCGTTCGAAGATTCGAACACACGTTTGAACGAGACTTCGCCATTGCATCCGGAGACTAATTCCCGTTCGAAGATTCGAACACACGTTTGAACGGGACTTCGTCATTGCATCCGGAGACTAATTCCCGTTCGAAGATTCGAACACACGTTTGAACGGGAGTTCGCAATTGCAGCCGGAGACTAATTCCCGTTCGAAGATTCGAACACACGTTTGAATGGGACTTCGCCATTGCAGCCGGAGACTAATTCCCGTTCGAAGATTCGAGCACACGTTTGAACGGGACTTCGCCACTGCAGCCGGAGACTAATTTCCGTTCGAAGATTCGAACACACGTTTGAACGGGACTTCGCCACTGCAGCCGGAGACTAATTCCCGTTCGAAGATTCGAACACACGTTTGAACGGACTTCGCCATTGCAGCCGGAGACTAATTCCCGTTCGAAGATTCGAACACACGTTTGAACGGGACTTCGCCATTGCAGCCGGAGACTAATTCCCGTTCGAAGATTCGAACACACGTTTGAACGGGACTTCGCCATTGCAGCCGGAGACTAATTCCCGTTCGAAGATTCGAACACACGTTTGAACGGGACTTCGCCATTGCAGCCGGAGAACAATTCCCATTCGAAGATTCGAACACACGTTTGAACGGGACTTCGCCATTGCAGCCGGAGACTAATTCCCGTTCGAAGATTCGAACACACGTTTGAACGGGACTTCGCCATTGCAGCCGGAGACTTCGCCATTGCAGCCGGAGACTAATTCCCGTTCGAAGATTCGAACACACGTTTGAACAGGACTTCGCCATTGCAGCCGGAGACTAATTCCCGTTCGAAGATTCGAACACACGTTTGAACGGGACTTCGCCATTGCAGCCGGAGACTAATTCCCGTTCGAAGATTCGAACACACGTTTGAACGGGACTTCGCCATTGCAGCTAGAGACTAATTCCCGTTCGAAGATTCGACCACATGTTTGAACGGGACTTCGCCATTGCAGCCGGAGACTAATTCCCATTCGAAGATTCGAACACACGTTTGAACGGGACTTCGCCATTGCAGCCTGAGACTAATTCCCATTCGAAGATTCGAACACACGTTTCAACAGGACTTCGCCATTGCAGCCAGAGACTAATTCCCGTTCGAAGATTCGAACACACGTTTGAACGGGACTTCGCCATTGCAGCCGGAGACTAATTCCCGTTCGAAGATTCGAACACACGTTTGAATGGGACTTCGCCATTGCAGCCGGAGACTAATTCCTGTTCGAAGATTCGAACACACGTTTGAACGGGACTTCGCCATTGCAGCCGGAGACTAATTCCCGTTCGAAGATTCGAACACACGTTTGAACGGGACTTCGACATTGCAGCTGGAGACTAATTCCCGTTCGAAGATTCGAACGCACGTTTGAACGGGACTTCGACATTGCAGCTGGAGACTAATTCCCGTTCGAAGATTCAAACGCACGTTTGAACGGGACTTCGCCATTGCAGCCGGAGACTAATTCCCGTTCGAAGATTCGAACACACGTTTGAATGGGACTTCGCCATTGCAGCCGGAGACTAATTCCCGTTCGAAGATTCGAACAAACTTTTGAACGGGACTTCGCCATTGCAGCCGGAGACTAATTCCCGTACGAAGATTTGAACACACGTTTGAACGGGACTTCGCCATTGCAGCCGGAGACTAATTCCCGTTCGAAGATTCGAACACACGTTTGAACGGGACTTCGCCATTGCAGCCAGAGACTAATTCTCGTACAAATATTCGAACACACGTTTGAACGGGACTTCGCCACTGCAGCCGGAGACTAATTCCCGTTCAAAGATTCAAACACATGTTTGAACGGGACTTCGCCACTGCAGCCGGAGACTAATTCCTGTTCGGTGATTCGAACACACGTTTGAACGGGACTTCGCCATTGCAGCCGGAGACTAATTCCCGTTCGAATATTCGAACACACGTTTGAACAGGACTTCGCCATTGCAGCCGGAGACTAATTACCGTTCGAAGATTCAAACACACGTTTGAACGGGACTTCGCCATTGCAGCCGGAGACTAATTCCTGTTCGAAGATTCGAACACACGTTTGAACGGGACTTCGCCATTGCAGCCGGAGACTAATTCCCGTTCGAAGATTCGACCACACGTTTGAACGGGACTTCGCCATTGCAGCCGGAGAATAATTCCCGTTCGAAGATTCGAACACACGTTTGAACGGGACTTTGCCATTGCAGCCGGAGAATAATTCCCGTTCGAAGATTCGAACACACGTTTGAACGGGACTTCGCCATTGCAGCCGGAGACTAATTCCCGTTCGAAGATTCGAACACACGTTTGAACGGGACTTCGCCATTGCAGCCGGAGACTAATTCCCGTTCGAAGATTCGAACACACGTTTGAACGGGACTTCGCCATTGCAGCTAGAGACTAATTCCCGTTCGAAGATTCGAACACACGTTTGAACGGGACTTCGCCATTGCAGCCGGAGACTAATTCCCATTCGAAGATTCGAACACACGTTTGAACGGGACTTTGCCATTGCAGCTAGAGACTAATTCCCGTTCGAAGATTCGACCACATGTTTGAACGGGACTTCGCCATTGCAGCCGGAGACTTCGCCATTGCAGCCGGAGACTAATTCCCGTTCGAAGATTCGAACACACGTTTGAACAGGACTTCGCCATTGCAGCCGGAGACTAATTCCCGTTCGAAGATTCGAACACACGTTTGAACGGGACTTCGCCATTGCAGCCGGAGACTAATTCCCGTTCGAAGATTCGAACACACGTTTGAACGGGACTTCGCCATTGCAGCTAGAGACTAATTCCCGTTCGAAGATTCGACCACATGTTTGAACGGGACTTCGCCATTGCAGCCGGAGACTAATTCCCATTCGAAGATTCGAACACACGTTTGAACGGGACTTCGCCATTGCAGCCTGAGACTAATTCCCGTTCGAAGATTCGAACACACGTTTCAACGGGACTTCGCCATTGCAGCCAGATACTAATTCCCGTTCGAAGATTCGAACACACGTTTGAACGGGACTTCGCCATTGCAGCCGGAGACTAATTCCCGTTCGAAGATTCGAACACACGTTTGAATGGGACTTCGCCATTGCAGCCGGAGACTAATTCCTGTTCGAAGATTCGAACACACGTTTGAACGGGACTTCGCCATTGCAGCCGGAGACTAATTCCCGTTCGAAGATTCGAACACACGTTTGAACGGGACTTCGACATTGCAGCTGGAGACTAATTCCCGTTCGAAGATTCGAACGCACGTTTGAACGGGACTTCGACATTGCAGCTGGAGACTAATTCCCGTTCGAAGATTCAAACGCACGTTTGAACGGGACTTCGCCATTGCAGCCGGAGACTAATTCCCGTTCGAAGATTCGAACACACGTTTGAATGGGACTTCGCCATTGCAGCCGGAGACTAATTCCCGTTCGAAGATTCGAACAAACTTTTGAACGGGACTTCGCCATTGCAGCCGGAGACTAATTCCCGTACGAAGATTTGAACACACGTTTGAACGGGACTTCGCCATTGCAGCCGGAGACTAATTCACGTTCGAAGATTCGAACACACGTTTGAACGGGACTTCGCCATTGCAGCCGGAGACTAATTCTCGTACAAATATTCGAACACACGTTTGAACGGGACTTCGCCACTGCAGCCGGAGACTAATTCCCGTTCAAAGATTCAAACACATGTTTAAACGGGACTTCGCCACTGCAGCCGGAGACTAATTCCTGTTCGGAGATTCGAACACACGTTTGAACGGGACTTCGCCATTGCAGCCGGAGACTAATTCCCGTTCGAATATTCGAACACACGTTTGAACAGGACTTCGCCATTGCAGCCGGAGACTAATTACCGTTCGAAGATTCGAACACACGTTTGAACGGGACTTCGCCATTGCAGCCGGAGACTAATTCCTGTTCGAAGATTCGAACACACGTTTGAACGGGACTTCGCCATTGCAGCCGGAGACTAATTCCCGTTCGAAGATTCGACCACACGTTTGAACGGGACTTCGCCATTGCAGCCGGAGAATAATTCCCGTTCGAAGATTCGAACACACGTTTGAACGGGACTTCGCCATTGCAGCCGGAGAATAATTCCCGTTCGAAGATTCGAACACACGTTTGAACGGGACTTCGCCATTGCATCCGGAGACTAATTCCCGTTCGAAGATTCGAACACACGTTTGAACGAGACTTCGCCATTGCATCTGGAGACTAATTCCCCTTCGAAGATTCGAACACACGTTTGAACGGGACTTCGCCATTGCAGCCGGAGACTAATTCCCGTTCGAAGATTCGAACACACGTTTGAACGGGACTTCGCCATTGCAGCCGGAGACTAATTCCCGTTCGAAGATTCGAACACACGTTTGAACGGGACTTCGCCATTGCAGCCGGAGACTAATTCCCGTTCGAAGATTCGAACACACGTTTGAACGGGACTTCGCCATTGCATCCGGAGACTAATTCCCGTTCGAAGATTCGAACACACGTTTGAACGAGACTTCGCCATTGCATCCGGAGACTAATTCCCGTTCGAAGATTCGAACACACGTTTGAACGGGACTTCGCCATTGCAGCCGGAGACTAATTCCCGTTCGAAGATTCGAACACACGTTTGAACGGGACTTCGCCATTGCAGCCGGAGACTAATTCCCGTTCGAAGATTCGAACACACGTTTGAACGGGACTTCGCCATTGCAGCCGGAGACTAATTCCCGTTCGAAGATTCGAACACACGTTTGAACGGGACTTCGCCATTGCAGCCGGAGACTTCGCCATTGCAGCCGGAGACTTCGCCATTGCAGCCGGAGACTAATTCCCGTTCGAAGATTCGAACACACGTTTGAACAGGACTTCGCCATTGCAGCCGGAGACTAATTCCCGTTCGAAGATTCGAACACACGTTTGAACGGGACTTCGCCATTGCAGCCGGAGACTAATTCCCGTTCGAAGATTCGAACACACGTTTGAACGGGACTTCGCCATTGCAGCTAGAGACTAATTCCCGTTCGAAGATTCGAACACACGTTTGAACGGGACTTCGCCATTGCAGCCGGAGACTAATTCCCGTTCGAAGATTCGACCACACGTTTGAACGGGACTTCGCCATTGCAGCCGGAGACTAATTCCCATTCGAAGATTCGAACACACGTTTGAACGGGACTTCGCCATTGCAGCCTGAGACTAATTCCCGTTCGAAGATTCGAACACACGTTTGAACGGGACTTCGCCATTGCAGCCGGAGACTAATTCCCGTTCGAAGATTTGAACACACGTTTGAACGGGACTTCGCCATTGCAGCCGGAGACTAATTCCCGTTCGAAGATTCGAACACACGTTTGAACGGAACTTCGCCATTGCAGCCGGAGACTAATTCCCGTTCGAAGATTCGAACACACGTTTGAACGGGACTTCGCCATTGCAGCCGGAGACTTCGCCATTGCAGCCGGAGACTAATTCCCGTTCGAAGATTCGAACACACGTTTGAACGGGACTTCGCCATTGCAGCCGGAGACTAATTCCCGTTCGAAGATTCGAACACACGTTTGAACGGGACTTCGCCATTGCAGCCGGAGACTAATTCCCGTTCAAAGATTCGAACACACGTTTGAACGGGACTTCGCCATTGCAGCTAGAGACTAATTCCCGTTCGAAGATTCGAACACACGTTTGAACGGGACTTCGCCATTGCAGCCGGAGACTAATTCCCGTTCGAAGATTCGAACACACGTTTGAACGGGACTTCGCCATTGCAGCCGGAGACTAATTCCCGTTCGAAGATTCGAACACACGTTTGAACGGGACTTCGCCATTGCAGCCGGAGACTAATTCCCGTTCGAAGATTCGAACACACGTTTGAACGGGACTTCGCCATTGCATCCGGAGACTAACTCCCGTTCGAAGATTCGAACACACGTTTGAACGGGAGTTCGCAATTGCAGCCGGAGACTAATTCCCGTTCGAAGATTCGAACACACGTTTGAACGGGACTTCGCCATTGCAGCCGGAGACTAATTCCCGTTCGAAGATTCGAGCACACGTTTGAACGGGACTTCGCCACTGCAGCCGGAGACTAATTCCCATTCGAAGATTCGAACACACGTTTGAACGGGACTTCGCCACTGCAGCCGGAGACTAATTCCCGTTCGAAGATTCGAACACACGTTTGAACGGACTTCGCCATTGCAGCCGGAGACTAATTCCCGTTCGAAGATTCGAACACACGGTTGAACGGGACTTCGCCATTGCAGCCGGAGACTAATTCCCGTTCGAAGATTAGAACACACGTTTGAACGGGACTTCTCCATTGCAGCTGGAGACTAATTCCCGTTTGAAGATTCGAACAAACGTTTGAACGGGACTTCGCCATTGCAGCTGGAGACTAATTCCCATTCGAAGATTCGAACACACGTTTGAACGGGACTTCGCCATTGCAGCTGGAGACTAATTCCCGTTCGAAGATTCGAACACACGTTTGAACGGGACTTCGCCATTGCAGCTGGAGACTAATTCCCGTTCGAAGATTCGAACACACGTTTGAACGGGACTTCGACATTGCAGCTGGAGACTAATTCCCGTTCGAAGATTCGAACACACGTTTGAACGGGACTTCGCCATTGCAGCCGGAGACTAATTCCCGTTCGAAGATTCGAACACACGTTTGAACGGGACTTCGCCATTGCAGCCGGAGACTAATTCCCGTTCAAAGATTCGAACACACGTTTGAACGGGACTTCGCCATTGCAGCCGGAGACTAATTCCCGTTCGAAGATTCGAACAAACGTTTGAACGGGACTTCGCCATTGCAGCCGGAGACGAATTCCCGTTCGAAGATTCGAACACACGTTTGAACGGGACTTCGCCATTGCAGCCGGAGACTAATTCCCGTTCGAAGATTCGAACACACGTTTGAATGGGACTTCGCCATTGCAGCCGGAGACTTATTCCCGTTCGAAGATTCGAACACACGTTTGAACGGGACTTCGCCATTGCAGCTAGAGACTAATTCCCGTTCGAAGATTCGAACACACGTTTGAACGGGACTTCGCCATTGCAGCCGGAGACTAATTCCCGTTCGAAGATTCGACCACATGTTTGAACGGGACTTCGCCATTGCAGCCGGAGACTAATTCCCGTTCAAAGATTCAAACACATGTTTGAACGGGACTTCGCCACTGCAGCCGGAGACTAATTCCTGTTCGGAGATTCGAACACACGTTTGAACGGGACTTCGCCATTGCAGCCGGAGACTAATTCCCGTTCGAATATTCGAACACACGTTTGAACAGGACTTCGCCATTGCAGCCGGAGACTAATTCCCGTTCGAAGATTCGAACACACGTTTGAACGGGACTTCGCCATTGCAGCCGGAGACTAATTCCTGTTCGAAGATTCGAACACACGTTTGAACGGGACTTCGCCATTGCAGCCGGAGACTAATTCCCGTTCGAAGATTCGACCACACGCTTGAACGGAACTTCGCCATTGCAGCCGGAGAATAATTCCCGTTCGAAGATTCGAACACACGTTTGAACGGGACTTCGCCATTGCAGCCGGAGACTAATTCCCGTTCGAAGATTCGAACACACGTTTGAACGGGACTACGCCATTGCATCCGGAGACTAATTCCCGTTCGAAGATTCGAACACACGTTTGAACGGGACTTCGCCATTGCATCCGGAGACTAATTCCCGTTCGAAGATTCGAACACACGTTTGAACGGGAGTTCGCAATTGCAGCCGGAGACTAATTCCCGTTCGAAGATTCGAACACACGTTTGAACGGGACTTCGCCATTGCAGCCGGAGACTAATTCCCGTTCGAAGATTCGAGCACACGTTTGAACGGGACTTCGCCACTGCAGCCGGAGACTAATTCCCGTTCGAAGATTCGAACACACGTTTGAACGGGACTTCGCCACTGCAGCCGGAGACTAATTCCCGTTCGAAGATTCGAACACACGTTTGAACGGACTTCGCCATTGCAGCCGGAGACTAATTCCCGTTCGAAGATTCGAACACACGTTTGAACGGGACTTCGCCATTGCAGCCGGAGACTAATTCCCGTTCGAAGATTCGAACACACGTTTGAACGGGACTTCGCCATTGCAGCCGGAGACTAATTCCCGTTCGAAGATTCGAACACACGTTTGAACGGGACTTCGCCATTGCAGCCGGAGACTAATTCCCGTTCGAAGATTCGAACACACGTTTGAACGGGACTTCGCCATTGCAGCCGGAGACTAATTCCCGTTCGAAGATTCGAACACACGTTTGAACGGGACTTCGCCATTGCAGCCGGAGACTTCGCCATTGCAGCCGGAGACTAATTCCCGTTCGAAGATTCGAACACACGTTTGAACAGGACTTCGCCATTGCAGCCGGAGACTAATTCCTGTTCGAAGATTCGAGCACACGTTTGAACGGGACTTCGCCATTGCAGCCGGAGACTAATTCCCGTTCGAAGATTCGAACACACGTTTGAACGGGACTTCGCCATTGCAGCCGGAGACTAATTCCCATTCGAAGATTCGAACACACGTTTGAACGGGACTTCGCCATTGCAGCCTGAGACTAATTCCCGTTCGAAGATTCGAACACACGTTTGAACGGGACTTCGCCATTGCAGCCAGAGACTAATTCCCGTTCGAAGATTCGAACACACGTTTGAACGGGACTTCGCCATTGCAGCCGGAGACTAATTCCCGTTCGAAGATTCGAACACACGTTTGAATGGGACTTCGCCATTGCAGCCGGAGACTAATTCCTGTTCGAAGATTCGAACACACGTTTGAACAGGACTTCGCCATTGCAGCCGGAGACTAATTCCCGTTCGAAGATTCGAACACACGTTTGAATGGGACTTCGCCATTGCAGCCGGAGACTAATTCCCGTTCGAAGATTCGAACAAACTTTTGAACGGGACTTCGCCATTGCAGCCGGAGACTAATTCCCGTACGAAGATTTGAACACACGTTTGAACGGGACTTCGCCATTGCAGCCGGAGACTAATTCCCGTTCGAAGATTCGAACACACGTTTGAACGGGACTTCGCCATTGCAGCCGGAGACTAATTCTCGTTCAAATATTCGAACACACGTTTGAACGGGACTTCGCCACTGCAGCCGGAGACTAATTCCCGTTCAAAGATTCAAACACATGTTTGAACGGGACTTCGCCACTGCAGCCGGAGACTAATTCCTGTTCGGAGATTCGAACACACGTTTGAACAGGACTTCGCCATTGCAGCCGGAGACTAATTCCCGTTTGAATATTCGAACACACGTTTGAACAGGACTTCGCCATTGCAGCCGGAGACTAATTCCCGTTCGAAGATTCGAACACACGTTTGAACGGGACTTCGCCATTGCAGCCGGAGACTAATTCCTGTTCGAAGATTC
The DNA here is from genome assembly GCF_036172605.1 of Pelobates fuscus. Lineage (NCBI taxonomy): Eukaryota > Metazoa > Chordata > Amphibia > Anura > Pelobatidae > Pelobates > Pelobates fuscus. The sequence goes on from NC_086322.1 coordinate 239,754,785, forward strand.
GAACACACGTTTGAACGGGACTTCGCCATTGCAGCCGGAGACTAATTCCCGTTCGAAGATTCGACCACACGTTTGAACGGGACTTCGCCATTGCAGCCGGAGAATAATTCCCGTTCGAAGATTCGAACACACGTTTGAACGGGACTTTGCCATTGCAGCCGGAGAATAATTCCCGTTCGAAGATTCGAACACACGTTTGAACGGGACTTCGCCATTGCATCCGGAGACTAATTCCCGTTCGAAGATTCGAACACACGTTTGAACGAGACTTCGCCATTGCATCCGGAGACTAATTCCCGTTCGAAGATTCGAACACACGTTTGAACGGGACTTCGCCATTGCAGCCGGAGACTAATTCCCGTTCGAAGATTCGAACACACGTTTGAACGGGACTTCGCCATTGCAGCCGGAGACTAATTCCCGTTCGAAGATTCGAACACACGTTTGAACGGGACTTCGCCATTGCAGCCGGAGACTAATTCCCGTTCGAAGATTTCGAACACACGTTTGAACGGGACTTCGCCATTGCATCCGGAGACTAATTCCCGTTCGAAGATTCGAACACACGTTTGAACGAGACTTCGCCATTGCATCCGGAGACTAATTCCCGTTCGAAGATTCGAACACACGTTTGAACGGGACTTCGCCATTGCAGCTGGAGACTAATTCCCGTTCGAAGATTCGAACACACGTTTGAACGGGACTTCGCCATTGCAGCCGGAGACTAATTCCCGTTCGAAGATTCGAACACACGTTTGAACGGGACTTCGCCATTGCAGCCGGAGACTAATTCCCGTTCGAAGATTCGAACACACGTTTGAACGGGACTTCGCCATTGCAGCCGGAGACTTCGCCATTGCAGCCAGAGACTTCGCCATTGCAGCCGGAGACTAATTCCCGTTCGAAGATTCGAACACACGTTTGAACAGGACTTCGCCATTGCAGCCGGAGACTAATTCCCGTTCAAAGATTCGAACACACGTTTGAACGGGACTTCGCCATTGCAGCCGGAGACTAATTCCCGTTCGAAGATTCGAACACACGTTTGAACGGGACTTCGCCATTGCAGCTAGAGACTAATTCCCGTTCGAAGATTCGAACACACGTTTGAACGGGACTTCGCCATTGCAGCCGGAGACTAATTCCCGTTCGAAGATTCGACCACACGTTTGAACGGGACTTCGCCATTGCAGCCGGAGACTAATTCCCATTCGAAGATTCGAACACACATTTGAACGGGACTTCGCCATTGCAGCCTGAGACTAATTCCCGTTCGAAGATTCGAACACACGTTTGAACGGGACTTCGCCATTGCAGCCGGAGACTAATTAACGTTCGAAGATTCGAACACACGTTTGAACGGGACTTCGCCATTGCAGCCGGAGACTAATTCCCGTTCGAAGATTCGAACACACGTTTGAACGGGACTTCGCCATTGCAGCCGGAGACTAATTCCCGTTCGAAGATTCGAACACACGTTTGAACGGAACTTCGCCATTGCAGCCGGAGACTAATTCCCGTTCGAAGATTCGAACACACGTTTGAACGGGACTTCGCCATTGCAGCCGGAGACAGCGCCATTGCAGCCGGAGACTAATTCCCGTTCGAAGATTCGAACACACGTTTGAACGGGACTTCGCCATTGCAGCCGGAGACTAATTCCCGTTCGAAGATTCGAACACACGTTTGAACGGGACTTCGCCATTGCAGCCGGAGACTAATTCCCGTTCAAAGATTCGAACACACGTTTGAACGGGACTTCGCCATTGCAGCTAGAGACTAATTCCCGTTCGAAGATTCGAACACACGTTTGAACTGGACTTCGCCATTGCAGCCGGAGACTAATTCCCGTTCGAAGATTCGAACACACGTTTGAACGGGACTTCGCCATTGCAGCCGGAGACGAATTCCCGTTCGAAGATTCGAACACACGTTTGAACGGGACTTCGCCATTGCAGCCGGAGACTAATTCCCGTTCGAAGATTCGAACACACGTTTGAATGGGACTTCGCCATTGCAGCCGGAGACTTATTCCCGTTCGAAGATTCGAACACACGTTTGAACGGGACTTCGCCATTGCAGCTAGAGACTAATTCCCGTTCGAAGATTCGAACACACGTTTGAACGGGACTTCGCCATTGCAGCCGGAGACTAATTCCCGTTCGGAGATTCAAACACACGTTTGAACGGGACTTCGCCATTGCAGCCTGAGACTAATTCCCGTTCGAAGATTCGAACACACGTTTGAACGGGACTTCGCCATTGCAGCCGGAGACTAATTCCCGTTCGAAGATTCGAACACACGTTTGAACGGGACTTCGCCATTGCAGCCGGAGACTAATTCCCGTTTCGAAGATTCGAACACACGTTTGAATGGGACTTCGCCATTGCAGCTGGAGACTAATTCCTGTTCGAAGATTCGAACACACGTTTGAACGGGACTTCGCCATTGCAGCCGGAGACTAATTCCCGTTCAAAGATTCGAACACACGTTTGAACGGGACTTCGACATTGCAGCTGGAGACTAATTCCCGTTCGAAGATTCGAATGCACGTTTGAACGGGACTTCGACATTGCAGCTGGAGACTAATTCCCGTTCGAAGATTCAAACGCACGTTTGAACGGGACTTCGCCATTGCAGCCGGAGACTAATTCCCGTTCGAAGATTCGAACACACGTTTGAACGGGACTTCGCCATTGCAGCCGGAGACTAATTCCCGTTCGAAGATTCGAACACACGTTTGAACGGGACTTCGCCATTGCAGCCGGAGACTAATTCCCGTTCGAAGATTCGAACACACGTTTGAATGGGACTTCGCCATTGCAGCCGGAGACTAATTCCCGTTCGAAGATTCGAACACACGTTTGAACGGGACTTCGCCATTGCAGCCGGAGACTAATTCCCGTTCGAAGATTCGAACACACGTTTGAACGGGACTTCGCCATTGCAGCCGGAGACTAATTCCCGTTCGAAGATTCGAACACACGTTTGAACGGGACTTCGCCATTGCAGCCGGAGACTAATTCCCGTTCGAAGATTTCGAACACACGTTTGAACGGGACTTCGCCATTGCATCCGGAGACTAATTCCCGTTCGAAGATTCGAACACACGTTTGAACGAGACTTCGCCATTGCATCCGGAGACTAATTCCCGTTCGAAGATTCGAACACACGTTTGAACGGGACTTCGCCATTGCAGCTGGAGACTAATTCCCGTTCGAAGATTCGAACACACGTTTGAACGGGACTTCGCCATTGCAGCCGGAGACTAATTCCCGTTCGAAGATTCGAACACACGTTTGAACGGGACTTCGCCATTGCAGCCGGAGACTAATTCCCGTTCGAAGATTCGAACACACGTTTGAACGGGACTTCGCCATTGCAGCCGGAGACTTCGCCATTGCAGCCAGAGACTTCGCCATTGCAGCCGGAGACTAATTCCCGTTCGAAGATTCGAACACACGTTTGAACAGGACTTCGCCATTGCAGCCGGAGACTAATTCCCGTTCAAAGATTCGAACACACGTTTAACGGGACTTCGCCATTGCAGCCGGAGACTAATTCCCGTTCGAAGATTCGAACACACGTTTGAACGGGACTTCGCCATTGCAGCTAGAGACTAATTCCCGTTCGAAGATTCGAACACACGTTTGAACGGGACTTCGCCATTGCAGCCGGAGACTAATTCCCGTTCGAAGATTCGACCACACGTTTGAACGGGACTTCGCCATTGCAGCCGGAGACTAATTCCCATTCGAAGATTCGAACACACATTTGAACGGGACTTCGCCATTGCAGCCTGAGACTAATTCCCGTTCGAAGATTCGAACACACGTTTGAACGGGACTTCGCCATTGCAGCCGGAGACTAATTAACGTTCGAAGATTCGAACACACGTTTGAACGGGACTTCGCCATTGCAGCCGGAGACTAATTCCCGTTCGAAGATTCGAACACACGTTTGAACGGGACTTCGCCATTGCAGCCGGAGACTAATTCCCGTTCGAAGATTCGAACACACGTTTGAACGGAACTTCGCCATTGCAGCCGGAGACTAATTCCCGTTCGAAGATTCGAACACACGTTTGAACGGGACTTCGCCATTGCAGCCGGAGACAGCGCCATTGCAGCCGGAGACTAATTCCCGTTCGAAGATTCGAACACACGTTTGAACGGGACTTCGCCATTGCAGCCGGAGACTAATTCCCGTTCGAAGATTCGAACACACGTTTGAACGGGACTTCGCCATTGCAGCCGGAGACTAATTCCCGTTCAAAGATTCGAACACACGTTTGAACGGGACTTCGCCATTGCAGCTAGAGACTAATTCCCGTTCGAAGATTCGAACACACGTTTGAACTGGACTTCGCCATTGCAGCCGGAGACTAATTCCCGTTCGAAGATTCGAACACACGTTTGAACGGGACTTCGCCATTGCAGCCGGAGACGAATTCCCGTTCGAAGATTCGAACACACGTTTGAACGGGACTTCGCCATTGCAGCCGGAGACTAATTCCCGTTCGAAGATTCGAACACACGTTTGAATGGGACTTCGCCATTGCAGCCGGAGACTTATTCCCGTTCGAAGATTCGAACACACGTTTGAACGGGACTTCGCCATTGCAGCTAGAGACTAATTCCCGTTCGAAGATTCGAACACACGTTTGAACGGGACTTCGCCATTGCAGCCGGAGACTAATTCCCGTTCGGAGATTCAAACACACGTTTGAACGGGACTTCGCCATTGCAGCCTGAGACTAATTCCCGTTCGAAGATTCGAACACACGTTTGAACGGGACTTCGCCATTGCAGCCGGAGACTAATTCCCGTTTCGAAGATTCGAACACACGTTTGAATGGGACTTCGCCATTGCAGCTGGAGACTAATTCCTGTTCGAAGATTCGAACACACGTTTGAACGGGACTTCGCCATTGCAGCCGGAGACTAATTCCCGTTCAAAGATTCGAACACACGTTTGAACGGGACTTCGACATTGCAGCTGGAGACTAATTCCCGTTCGAAGATTCGAATGCACGTTTGAACGGGACTTCGACATTGCAGCTGGAGACTAATTCCCGTTCGAAGATTCAAACGCACGTTTGAACGGGACTTCGCCATTGCAGCCGGAGACTAATTCCCGTTCGAAGATTCGAACACACGTTTGAACGGGACTTCGCCACTGCAGCCGGAGACTAATTCCCGTTCGAAGATTCAAACACATGTTTGAACGGGACTTCGCCACTGCAGCCGGAGACTAATTCCCGTTCGGAGATTCGAACACACGTTTGAACGGGACTTCGCCATTGCAGCCGGAGACTAATTCCCGTTCGAATATTCGAACACACGTTTGAACAGGACTTCGCCATTGCAGCCGGAGACTAATTCCCGTTCGAAGATTCGAACACACGTTTGAACGGGACTTCGCCATTGCAGCCGGAGACTAATTCCTGTTCGAAGATTCGAACACACGTTTGAACGGGACTTCGCCATTGCAGCCGGAGACTAATTCCCGTTCGAAGATTCGACCACACGTTTGAACGGGACTTCGCCATTGCAGCCGGAGAATAATTCCCGTTCGAAGATTCGAACACACGTTTGAACGGGACTCCGCCATTGCATCCGGAGACTAATTCCCGTTCGAAGATTCGAACACACGTTTGAACGAGACTTCGCCATTGCATCCGGAGACTAATTCCCGTTCGAAGATTCGAACACACGTTTGAACGGGACTTCGCCATTGCAGCCGAAGACTAATTTCCGTTCGAAGATTCGAACACACGTTTGAACGGGACTTCGCCATTGCAGCCGGAGACTAATTCCCGTTCGAAGATTCGAACACACGTTTGAACGGGACTTCGCCATTGCAGCCGGAGACTAATTCCCGTTCAAAGATTCGAACACACGTTTGAACGGGACTTCGCCATTGCAGCTAGAGACTAATTCCCGTTCGAAGATTCGAACACACGTTTGAACGGGACTTCGCCATTGCAGCCGGAGACTAATTCCCGTTCGAAGATTCGACCACACGTTTGAACGGGACTTCGCCATTGCAGCCGGAGACTAATTCCCATTCGAAGATTCGAACACACGTTTGAACGGGACTTCGCCATTGCAGCCGGAGACTAATTCCCGTTCGAAGATTCGAACACACGTTTGAACGGGACTTCGCCATTGCAGCCGGAGACTAATTCCCGTTCGAAGATTCGAACACACGTTTGAATGGGACTTCGCCATTGCAGCCGGAGACTAATTCCCGTTCGAAGATTCGAACACACGTTTGAACGGGACTTCGCCATTGCAGCCGGAGACTAATTCCCGTTCGAAGATTCGAACACACGTTTGAACGGGACTTCGCCATTGCAGCCGGACACTTCGCCATTGCAGCCGGAGACTAATTCCCGTTCGAAGATTCGAACACACGTTTAAACAGGACTTCGCCATTGCAGCCGGAGACTAATTCCCGTTCGAAGATTCGAACACACGTTTGAACAGGACTTCGCCATTGCAGCCGGAGACTAATTCCCGTTCGAAGATTCGAACACACGTTTGAACGGGACTTCGCCATTGCAGCTAGAGACTAATTCCCGTTCGAAGATTCGAACACACGTTTGAACGGGACTTCGCCATTGCAGCCGGAGACTAATTCCCGTTCGAAGATTCGACCACATGTTTGAACGGGACTTCGCCATTGCAGCCGGAGACTAATTCCCGTTCGAAGATTCGAACACACGTTTGAACGGGACTTCGCCATTGCAGCCTGAGACTAATTCCCGTTCGAAGATTCGAACACACGTTTGAACGGGACTTCGCCATTGCAGCCGGAGACTAATTCCCGTTCGAAGATTCGAACACACGTTTGAACGGGACTTCGCCATTGCAGCCGGAGACTAATTCCCGTTCGAAGATTCGAACACACGTTTGAATGGGACTTCGCCATTGCAGCCGGAGACTAATTCCTGTTCGAAGATTCGAACACACGTTTGAACGGGACTTCGCCATTGCAGCCGGAGACTAATTCCCGTTCGAAGATTCGAACACACGTTTGAACGGGACTTCGACATTGCAGCTGGAGACTAATTCCCGTTCGAATATTCGAACGCACGTTTGAACGGGACTTCGACATTGCAGCTGGAGACTAATTCCCGTTCGAAGATTCAAACGCACGTTTGAACGGGACTTCGCCATTGCAGACGGAGACTAATTCCCGTTCGAAGATTCGAACACACTTTTGAACGGGACTTCGCCATTGCAGCCGGAGACTAATTCCCGTTCGAAGATTCGAACACACGTTTGAACGGGACTTCGCCATTGCAGCCGGAGACTAATTCCCGTTCGAAGATTCGAACACACGTTTGAATGGGACTTCGCCATTGCAGCCGGAGACTAATTCCCGTTCGAAGATTCGAACACACGTTTGAACGGGACTTCGCCATTGCAGCCGGAGACTAATTCCCGTTCGAAGATTCGAACACACGTTTGAACGGCACTTCGACATTGCAGACGGACACTTCGCCATTGCAGCCGGAGACTAATTCCCGTTCGAAGATTCGAACACACGTTTGAACAGGACTTCGCCATTGCAGCCGGAGACTAATTCCCGTTCGAAGATTCGAACACACGTTTGAACAGGACTTCGCCATTGCAGCCGGAGACTAATTCCCGTTCGAAGATTCGAACACACGTTTGAACGGGACTTCGCCATTGCAGCTAGAGACTAATTCCCGTTCGAAGATTCGAACACACGTTTGAACGGGACTTCGCCATTGCAGCCGGAGACTAATTCCCGTTCGAAGATTCGACCACATGTTTGAACGGGACTTCGCCATTGCAGCCGGAGACTAATTCCCGTTCGAAGATTCGAACACACGTTTGAACGGGACTTCGCCATTGCAGCCTGAGACTAATTCCCGTTCGAAGATTCGAACACACGTTTGAACGGGACTTCGCCATTGCAGCCGGAGACTAATTCCCGTTCGAAGATTCGAACACACGTTTGAACGGGACTTCGCCATTGCAGCCGGAGACTAATTCCCGTTCGAAGATTCGAACACACGTTTGAATGGGACTTCGCCATTGCAGCCGGAGACTAATTCCTGTTCGAAGATTCGAACACACGTTTGAACGGGACTTCGCCAATGCAGCCGGAGACTAATTCCCGTTCGAAGATTCGAACACACTTTTGAACGGGACTTCGCCATTGCAGCCGGAGACTAATTCCCGTTCGAAGATTCGAACACACGTTTGAACGGGACTTGGCCATTGCAGCCGGAGACTAATTCCCGTTCGAAGATTCGAACACACGTTTGAACGGGACTTCGCCATTGCAGCCGGAGACTAATTCTCGTTCAAATATTCGAACACACGTTTGAACGGGACTTCGCCACTGCAGCCGGAGACTAATTCCCGTTCAAAGATTCAAACACATGTTTGAACGGGACTTCGCCACTGCAGCCGGAGACTAATTCCTGTTCGGAGATTCGAACACACGTTTGAACGGGACTTCGCCATTGCAGCCGGAGACTAATTCCCGTTTGAATATTCGAACACACGTTTGAACAGGACTTCGCCATTGCAGCCGGAGACTAATTCCCGTTCGAAGATTCGAACACACGTTTGAACGGGACTTCGCCATTGCAGCCGGAGACTAATTCCTGTTCGAAGATTCGAACACACGTTTGAACGGGACTTCGCCATTGCAGCCGGAGACTAATTCCCGTTCGAAGATTCGACCACACGTTTGAACGGGACTTCGCCATTGCAGCCGGAGAATAATTCCCATTCGAAGATTCGAACACACGTTTGAACGGGACTTTGCCATTGCAGCCGGAGAATAATTCCCGTTCGAAGATTCGAACACACGTTTGAACGGGACTTCGCCATTGCATCCGGAGACTAATTCCCGTTCGAAGATTCGAACACACGTTTGAACGAGACTTCGCCATTGCATCCGGAGACTAATTCCCGTTCGAAGATTCGAACACACGTTTGAACGGGACTTCGCCATTGCAGCCGGAGACTAATTCCCGTTCGAAGATTCGAACACACGTTTGAACGGGACTTCGCCATTGCAGCCGGAGACTAATTCCCGTTCGAAGATTCGAACACACGTTTGAACGGGACTTCGCCATTGCAGCCGGAGACTAATTCCCGTTCGAAGATTTCGAACACACGTTTGAACGGGACTTCGCCATTGCATCCGGAGACTAATTCCCGTTCGAAGATTCGAACACACGTTTGAACGAGACTTCGCCATTGCATCCGGAGACTAATTCCCGTTCGAAGATTCGAACACACGTTTGAACGGGACTTCGCCATTGCAGCCGGAGACTAATTCCCGTTCGAAGATTCGAACACACGTTTGAACGGGACTTCGCCATTGCAGCCGGAGACTAATTCCCGTTCGAAGATTCGAACACACGTTTGAACGGGACTTCGCCATTGCAGCCGGAGACTAATTCCCGTTCGAAGATTCGAACACACGTTTGAACGGGACTTCGCCATTGCAGCCTGAGACTAATTCCCGTTCGAAGATTCGAACACACGTTTGAACGGGACTTCGCCATTGCAGCCGGAGACTAATTCCCGTTCGAAGATTCGAACACACGTTTGAACGGGACTTCGCCATTGCAGCCGGAGACTAATTCCCGTTCGAAGATTCGAACACACGTTTGAATGGGACTTCGCCATTGCAGCCGGAGACTAATTCCTGTTCGAAGATTCAAACACACGTTTGAACGGGACTTCGCCATTGCAGCCGGAGACTAATTCCCGTTCGAAGATTCGAACACACGTTTGAACGGGACTTCGACATTGCAGCTGGAGACTAATTCCCGTTCGAATATTCGAACGCACGTTTGAACGGGACTTCGACATTGCAGCTGGAGACTAATTCCCGTTCGAAGATTCAAACGCACGTTTGAACGGGACTTCGCCATTGCAGACGGAGACTAATTCCCGTTCGAAGATTCGAACACACTTTTGAACGGGACTTCGCCATTGCAGCCGGAGACTAATTCCCGTTCGAAGATTCGAACACACGTTTGAACGGGACTTCGCCATTGCAGCCGGAGACTAATTCCCGTTCGAAGATTCGAACACACGTTTGAATGGGACTTCGCCATTGCAGCCGGAGACTAATTCCCGTTCGAAGATTCGAACACACGTTTGAACGGGACTTCGCCATTGCAGCCGGAGACTAATTCCCGTTCGAAGATTCGAACACACGTTTGAACGGCACTTCGACATTGCAGACGGACACTTCGCCATTGCAGCCGGAGACTAATTCCCGTTCGAAGATTCGAACACACGTTTGAACAGGACTTCGCCATTGCAGCCGGAGACTAATTCCCGTTCGAAGATTCGAACACACGTTTGAACAGGACTTCGCCATTGCAGCCGGAGACTAATTCCCGTTCGAAGATTCGAACACACGTTTGAACGGGACTTCGCCATTGCAGCTAGAGACTAATTCCCGTTCGAAGATTCGAACACACGTTTGAACGGGACTTCGCCATTGCAGCCGGAGACTAATTCCCGTTCGAAGATTCGACCACATGTTTGAACGGGACTTCGCCATTGCAGCCGGAGACTAATTCCCGTTCGAAGATTCGAACACACGTTTGAACGGGACTTCGCCATTGCAGCCTGAGACTAATTCCCGTTCGAAGATTCGAACACACGTTTGAACGGGACTTCGCCATTGCAGCCGGAGACTAATTCCCGTTCGAAGATTCGAACACACGTTTGAACGGGACTTCGCCATTGCAGCCGGAGACTAATTCCCGTTCGAAGATTCGAACACACGTTTGAATGGGACTTCGCCATTGCAGCCGGAGACTAATTCCTGTTCGAAGATTCGAACACACGTTTGAACGGGACTTCGCCAATGCAGCCGGAGACTAATTCCCGTTCGAAGATTCGAACACACTTTTGAACGGGACTTCGCCATTGCAGCCGGAGACTAATTCCCGTTCGAAGATTCGAACACACGTTTGAACGGGACTTCGCCATTGCAGCCGGAGACTAATTCCCGTTCGAAGATTCGAACACACGTTTGAACGGGACTTCGCCATTGCAGCCGGAGACTAATTCTCGTTCAAATATTCGAACACACGTTTGAACGGGACTTCGCCACTGCAGCCGGAGACTAATTCCCGTTCAAAGATTCAAACACATGTTTGAACGGGACTTCGCCACTGCAGCCGGAGACTAATTCCTGTTCGGAGATTCGAACACACGTTTGAACGGGACTTCGCCATTGCAGCCGGAGACTAATTCCCGTTTGAATATTCGAACACACGTTTGAACAGGACTTCGCCATTGCAGCCGGAGACTAATTCCCGTTCGAAGATTCGAACACACGTTTGAACGGGACTTCGCCATTGCAGCCGGAGACTAATTCCTGTTCGAAGATTCGAACACACGTTTGAACGGGACTTCGCCATTGCAGCCGGAGACTAATTCCCGTTCGAAGATTCGACCACACGTTTGAACGGGACTTCGCCATTGCAGCCGGAGAATAATTCCCATTCGAAGATTCGAACACACGTTTGAACGGGACTTTGCCATTGCAGCCGGAGAATAATTCCCGTTCGAAGATTCGAACACACGTTTGAACGGGACTTCGCCATTGCATCCGGAGACTAATTCCCGTTCGAAGATTCGAACACACGTTTGAACGAGACTTCGCCATTGCATCCGGAGACTAATTCCCGTTCGAAGATTCGAACACACGTTTGAACGGGACTTCGCCATTGCAGCCGGAGACTAATTCCCGTTCGAAGATTCGAACACACGTTTGAACGGGACTTCGCCATTGCAGCCGGAGACTAATTCCCGTTCGAAGATTCGAACACACGTTTGAACGGGACTTCGCCATTGCAGCCGGAGACTAATTCCCGTTCGAAGATTTCGAACACACGTTTGAACGGGACTTCGCCATTGCATCCGGAGACTAATTCCCGTTCGAAGATTCGAACACACGTTTGAACGAGACTTCGCATTGCATCCGGAGACTAATTCCCGTTCGAAGATTCGAACACACGTTTGAACGGGACTTCGCCATTGCAGCCGGAGACTAATTCCCGTTCGAAGATTCGAACACACGTTTGAACGGGACTTCGCCATTGCAGCCGGAGACTAATTCCCGTTCGAAGATTCGAACACACGTTTGAACGGGACTTCGCCATTGCAGCCGGAGACTTCGCCATTGCAGCCAGAGACTTCGCCATTGCAGCCGGAGACTAATTCCCGTTCGAAGATTCGAACACACGTTTGAACAGGACTTCGCCATTGCAGCCGGAGACTAATTCCCGTTCGAAGATTCGAACACACGTTTGAACGGGACTTCGCCATTGCAGCCGGAGACTAATTCCCGTTCGAAGATTCGAACACACGTTTGAACGGGACTTCGCCATTGCAGCTAGAGACTAATTCCCGTTCGAAGATTCGAACACACGTTTGAACGGGACTTCGCCATTGCAGCCGGAGACTAATTCCCGTTCGAAGATTCGACCACACGTTTGAACGGGACTTCGCCATTGCAGCCGGAGACTAATTCCCATTCGAAGATTCGAACACACATTTGAACGGGACTTCGCCATTGCAGCCTGAGACTAATTCCCGTTCGAAGATTCGAACACACGTTTGAACGGGACTTCGCCATTGCAGCCGGAGACTAATTAACGTTCGAAGATTCGAACACACGTTTGAACGGGACTTCGCCATTGCAGCCGGAGACTAATTCCCGTTCGAAGATTCGAACACACGTTTGAACGGGACTTCGCCATTGCAGCCGGAGACTAATTCCCGTTCGAAGATTCGAACACACGTTTGAACGGAACTTCGCCATTGCAGCCGGAGACTAATTCCCGTTCGAAGATTCGAACACACGTTTGAACGGGACTTCGCCATTGCAGCCGGAGACTTCGCCATTGCAGCCGGAGACTAATTCCCGTTCGAAGATTCGAACACACGTTTGAACGGGACTTCGCCATTGCAGCCGGAGACTAATTCCCGTTCGAAGATTCGAACACACGTTTGAACGGGACTTCGCCATTGCAGCCGGAGACTAATTCCCGTTCAAAGATTCGAACACACGTTTGAACGGGACTTCGCCATTGCAGCTAGAGACTAATTCCCGTTCGAAGATTCGAACACACGTTTGAACTGGACTTCGCCATTGCAGCCGGAGACTAATTCCCGTTCGAAGATTCGAACACACGTTTGAACGGGACTTCGCCATTGCAGCCGGAGACGAATTCCCGTTCGAAGATTCGAACACACGTTTGAACGGGACTTCGCCATTGCAGCCGGAGACTAATTCCCGTTCGAAGATTCGAACACACGTTTGAATGGGACTTCGCCATTGCAGCCGGAGACTTATTCCCGTTCGAAGATTCGAACACACGTTTGAACGGGACTTCGCCATTGCAGCTAGAGACTAATTCCCGTTCGAAGATTCGAACACACGTTTGAACGGGACTTCGCCATTGCAGCCGGAGACTAATTCCCGTTCGAAGATTCAAACACACGTTTGAACGGGACTTCGCCATTGCAGCCTGAGACTAATTCCCGTTCGAAGATTCGAACACACGTTTGAACGGGACTTCGCCATTGCAGCCGGAGACTAATTCCCGTTCGAAGATTCGAACACACGTTTGAACGGGACTTCGCCATTGCAGCCGGAGACTAATTCCCGTTTCGAAGATTCGAACACACGTTTGAACGGGACTTCGCCATTGCAGCCGGAGACTAATTCCCGTTCGAAGATTCGAACACACGTTTGAACGGGACTTCGCCATTGCAGCCGGACACTTTGCCATTGCAGCCGGAGACTAATTCCCGTTCGAAGATTCGAACACACGTTTAAACAGGACTTCGCCATTGCAGCCGGAGACTAATTCCCGTTCGAAGATTCGAACACACGTTTGAACAGGACTTCGCCATTGCAGCCGGAGACTAATTCCCGTTCGAAGATTCGAACACACGTTTGAACGGGACTTCGCCATTGCAGCTAGAGACTAATTCCCGTTCGAAGATTCGAACACACGTTTGAACGGGACTTCGCCATTGCAGCCGGAGACTAATTCCCGTTCGAAGATTCGACCACATGTTTGAACGGGACTTCGCCATTGCAGCCGGAGACTAATTCCCGTTCGAAGATTCGAACACACGTTTGAACGGGACTTCGCCATTGCAGCCTGAGACTAATTCCCGTTCGAAGATTCGAACACACGTTTGAACGGGACTTCGCCATTGCAGCCGGAGACTAATTCCCGTTCGAAGATTCGAACACACGTTTGAACGGGACTTCGCCATTGCAGCCGGAGACTAATTCCCGTTCGAAGATTCGAACACACGTTTGAATGGGACTTCGCCATTGCAGCCGGAGACTAATTCCTGTTCGAAGATTCGAACACACGTTTGAACGGGACTTCGCCATTGCAGCCGGAGACTAATTCCCGTTCGAAGATTCGAACACACGTTTGAACGGGACTTCGACATTGCAGCTGGAGACTAATTCCCGTTCGAAGATTCAAACGCACGTTTGAACGGGACTTCGCCATTGCAGACGGAGACTAATTCCCGTTCGAAGATTCGAACACACGTTTGAACGGCACTTCGACATTGCAGACGGACACTTCGCCATTGCAGCCGGAGACTAATTCCCGTTCGAAGATTCGAACACACGTTTGAACAGGACTTCGCCATTGCAGCCGGAGACTAATTCCCGTTCGAAGATTCGAACACACGTTTGAACAGGACTTCGCCATTGCAGCCGGAGACTAATTCCCGTTCGAAGATTCGAACACACGTTTGAACGGGACTTCGCCATTGCAGCTAGAGACTAATTCCCGTTCGAAGATTCGAACACACGTTTGAACGGGACTTCGCCATTGCAGCCGGAGACTAATTCCCGTTCGAAGATTCGACCACATGTTTGAACGGGACTTCGCCATTGCAGCCGGAGACTAATTCCCGTTCGAAGATTCGAACACACGTTTGAACGGGACTTCGCCATTGCAGCCTGAGACTAATTCCCGTTCGAAGATTCGAACACACGTTTGAACGGGACTTCGCCATTGCAGCCGGAGACTAATTCCCGTTCGAAGATTCGAACACACGTTTGAACGGGACTTCGCCATTGCAGCCGGAGACTAATTCCCGTTCGAAGATTCGAACACACGTTTGAATGGGACTTCGCCATTGCAGCCGGAGACTAATTCCTGTTCGAAGATTCGAACACACGTTTGAACGGGACTTCGCCAATGCAGCCGGAGACTAATTCCCGTTCGAAGATTCGAACACACTTTTGAACGGGACTTCGCCATTGCAGCCGGAGACTAATTCCCGTTCGAAGATTCGAACACACGTTTGAACGGGACTTCGCCATTGCAGCCGGAGACTAATTCCCGTTCGAAGATTCGAACACACGTTTGAACGGGACTTCGCCATTGCAGCCGGAGACTAATTCCCGTTCGAAGATTCGAACACACGTTTGAACGGAACTTCGCCATTGCAGCCGGAGACTAATTCCCGTTCGAAGATTCGAACACACGTTTGAACGGGACTTCGCCATTGCAGCCGGAGACTTCGCCATTGCAGCCGGAGACTAATTCCCGTTCGAAGATTCGAACACACGTTTGAACGGGACTTCGCCATTGCAGCCGGAGACTAATTCCCGTTCGAAGATTCGAACACACGTTTGAACGGGACTTCGCCATTGCAGCCGGAGACTAATTCCCGTTCAAAGATTCGAACACACGTTTGAACGGGACTTCGCCATTGCAGCTAGAGACTAATTCCCGTTCGAAGATTCGAACACACGTTTGAACTGGACTTCGCCATTGCAGCCGGAGACTAATTCCCGTTCGAAGATTCGAACACACGTTTGAACGGGACTTCGCCATTGCAGCCGGAGACGAATTCCCGTTCGAAGATTCGAACACACGTTTGAACGGGACTTCGCCATTGCAGCCGGAGACTAATTCCCGTTCGAAGATTCGAACACACGTTTGAATGGGACTTCGCCATTGCAGCCGGAGACTTATTCCCGTTCGAAGATTCGAACACACGTTTGAACGGGACTTCGCCATTGCAGCTAGAGACTAATTCCCGTTCGAAGATTCGAACACACGTTTGAACGGGACTTCGCCATTGCAGCCGGAGACTAATTCCCGTTCGAAGATTCAAACACACGTTTGAACGGGACTTCGCCATTGCAGCCTGAGACTAATTCCCGTTCGAAGATTCGAACACACGTTTGAACGGGACTTCGCCATTGCAGCCGGAGACTAATTCCCGTTCGAAGATTCGAACACACGTTTGAACGGGACTTCGCCATTGCAGCCGGAGACTAATTCCCGTTTCGAAGATTCGAACACACGTTTGAACGGGACTTCGCCATTGCAGCCGGAGACTAATTCCCGTTCGAAGATTCGAACACACGTTTGAACGGGACTTCGCCATTGCAGCCGGACACTTTGCCATTGCAGCCGGAGACTAATTCCCGTTCGAAGATTCGAACACACGTTTAAACAGGACTTCGCCATTGCAGCCGGAGACTAATTCCCGTTCGAAGATTCGAACACACGTTTGAACAGGACTTCGCCATTGCAGCCGGAGACTAATTCCCGTTCGAAGATTCGAACACACGTTTGAACGGGACTTCGCCATTGCAGCTAGAGACTAATTCCCGTTCGAAGATTCGAACACACGTTTGAACGGGACTTCGCCATTGCAGCCGGAGACTAATTCCCGTTCGAAGATTCGACCACATGTTTGAACGGGACTTCGCCATTGCAGCCGGAGACTAATTCCCGTTCGAAGATTCGAACACACGTTTGAACGGGACTTCGCCATTGCAGCCTGAGACTAATTCCCGTTCGAAGATTCGAACACACGTTTGAACGGGACTTCGCCATTGCAGCCGGAGACTAATTCCCGTTCGAAGATTCGAACACACGTTTGAACGGGACTTCGCCATTGCAGCCGGAGACTAATTCCCGTTCGAAGATTCGAACACACGTTTGAATGGGACTTCGCCATTGCAGCCGGAGACTAATTCCTGTTCGAAGATTCGAACACACGTTTGAACGGGACTTCGCCATTGCAGCCGGAGACTAATTCCCGTTCGAAGATTCGAACACACGTTTGAACGGGACTTCGACATTGCAGCTGGAGACTAATTCCCGTTCGAAGATTCAAACGCACGTTTGAACGGGACTTCGCCATTGCAGACGGAGACTAATTCCCGTTCGAAGATTCGAACACACGTTTGAACGGCACTTCGACATTGCAGACGGACACTTCGCCATTGCAGCCGGAGACTAATTCCCGTTCGAAGATTCGAACACACGTTTGAACAGGACTTCGCCATTGCAGCCGGAGACTAATTCCCGTTCGAAGATTCGAACACACGTTTGAACAGGACTTCGCCATTGCAGCCGGAGACTAATTCCCGTTCGAAGATTCGAACACACGTTTGAACGGGACTTCGCCATTGCAGCTAGAGACTAATTCCCGTTCGAAGATTCGAACACACGTTTGAACGGGACTTCGCCATTGCAGCCGGAGACTAATTCCCGTTCGAAGATTCGACCACATGTTTGAACGGGACTTCGCCATTGCAGCCGGAGACTAATTCCCGTTCGAAGATTCGAACACACGTTTGAACGGGACTTCGCCATTGCAGCCTGAGACTAATTCCCGTTCGAAGATTCGAACACACGTTTGAACGGGACTTCGCCATTGCAGCCGGAGACTAATTCCCGTTCGAAGATTCGAACACACGTTTGAACGGGACTTCGCCATTGCAGCCGGAGACTAATTCCCGTTCGAAGATTCGAACACACGTTTGAATGGGACTTCGCCATTGCAGCCGGAGACTAATTCCTGTTCGAAGATTCGAACACACGTTTGAACGGGACTTCGCCAATGCAGCCGGAGACTAATTCCCGTTCGAAGATTCGAACACACTTTTGAACGGGACTTCGCCATTGCAGCCGGAGACTAATTCCCGTTCGAAGATTCGAACACACGTTTGAACGGGACTTCGCCATTGCAGCCGGAGACTAATTCCCGTTCGAAGATTCGAACACACGTTTGAACGGGACTTCGCCATTGCAGCCGGAGACTAATTCTCGTTCAAATATTCGAACACACGTTTGAACGGGACTTCGCCACTGCAGCCGGAGACTAATTCCCGTTGAAAGATTCAAACACATGTTTGAACGGGACTTCGCCACTGCAGCCGGAGACTAATTCCTGTTCGGAGATTCGAACACACGTTTGAACGGGACTTCGCCATTGCAGCCGGAGACTAATTCCCGTTTGAATATTCGAACACACGTTTGA